>NC_044035.1:107475014-108802514 GCF_901765095.1 Microcaecilia unicolor
AGGGAACACTGATATGTGGGTACATTGGGTTTCTGGTGGGTTTGGAGGGCTCACAGTTTCCTCTACAAATGTAACAAGTAGGGGGAGATAGAAGTCTGGGTCCACCTGTCTGCAGTGCACTGCACCACTACTAGAGTACTCCAGGGACCTGCATGCTATTCTATTTGACCTGAGTATAACATCTGAGGCTGGCAAGTAATATTTTTAATCACATTTTTTGGGGTGGGAGGGAGATAGTGACCACTGGGGGAGTAAGGGGTCATCTGGGGCACCTTTTGTGTGGAGTAGAGGAGTAGCCTAGTGGTAAGCGCAGTGGACTTTGATTCTGGTGAAGTGGGTTCAATTCCCACTGCAGCTGTTCACTATAAAAACAGGTCTAGCTCAAAACATTTAAGTTTTAGACTTGGACTGCCTTTGTTTTGTTCCATTATTGCTGAAAGATATCCATGTCTTAGGAACGCCCAAGTCCCACCTTGAACACGCCCCATTGAGATTTGGACGTCCTTCTGATGAACTTCAGAGAAAGATGTCCAAAAAGAGGTTCAATAATACTGATTTGGACATTTCTGTGAGATAAATGTCTAAATGCTGACTTATGTCACTTTTTGGACGTCTATCTCTTTTGAAAATGAGCCTGATAGTAACATAGTATGTGACGGCAGATAAAGACCTGAATGGTCCATCCAGTCTGCCCAACAGTCACATTCATTCTCAATTCAAGATTAAATCATCAATGAATGTGATATTATATACTTGATCATGGTCTTTCTTTGGTGTTTCTGGGACATAGATCATAGAAGTCTGCCCGGCTCTGTCCTTATGTTCCAACTTCTGGAGTTGCCGTCAAAACCCACGCCAGTCTATCTGAATTCTTCCTGTCATTTCCAGGACACAGACTGTAAAAGTCTGCCCGGCACTGTCCTTGTGTTCCAAATTACTGGAGTTTCTATTGAAGCTCTCTCCAGCCCATCCTAAACCGGATTGCTATATGCGGGACTTAGACCATACAAGCTGTTTAGAAACGGTTTTAGATGGAGGAAACAGCCTTCTAGTGGAGGTGGTAGAAATGACTGTATTTGAATTTAAGAAAGCATGGCACAAACACATAGAGGAAGGGATAGTAGAGATTGGATAAGCCATATGGTCTTTATCTGCCATCATTTTCTGTTTTTTTGAAGTAGAATATTGTTATAAACCTCCAGTAAGATGGAAGATAGCTTCTGATACATATTTTTTATCATCTTTTTAATGAATATATTTTCAAATATATATAACATCATATATCAGTCTTATTTTGTCTTGATCCTGCAAACATCTCTGTTTACATTCCACATTACCCATAACACTAGTAATCAATCAGGCTACCAATAAAATAGACTTTATAGGACCCGACATTCAGCCGGTGGCAGGAAGTGTGTTTGCTATCTTCTGCTGGCGTTAAATCTGTATATTCATCGCCAGGCCGTTTCTGGAGACTGGCATTGAATATTTGGGTTTAATTTGGCTGTTCAAAAGTTAACTGGCTATGTCAATAGTCACTACTAACCAGTTAACTTTTTAGCGGTCAAAGATGGGCCTGCTATTTAAGCGGTCTATTTTGACCGCTCAACATAGCTGGTTTGGCGCTGAATATCTGTGCCTAACTGGCTATGTCACACAATATACCCAGTTAGCAACTAACTGCTAACAGGGATATTTAGCAGGAGATAACCAGTCATCTCCCACTGAACATCTGTGGTTAAGTGCTTAAACTTTATTTAACCGGCCAAGAGCTGTTCCTGGCCGGTTAAATCGTTTTGAATATCGGGGATAATCTTTTACTCCACAAATTGTTAATAACACATAAAAACAAATTCTTTACCCCATAAGCAAGAAAAACACATACATCAACTGGTGCTTAAGTCATCGCCAAGTTCGTTTGGCAAAAGAAACAAGGAAAATTGATGTACAAAAAGAAAAGAAATGAAATCCTTTCAAGGTGAAAACTTTAGAATGTTATTGGCTAACCCAGAGTTGTGTATGTATTTATCAGTTTACAGATCATAATTAAATTATCAGAGAGTTTTCTCTGCTGATAAGCAAAATACTCCTATTTACAAACATGGTCAGAATTATTCTGGCTTTTCTTGACATCTCTTGGGAATAAAGGGGTCCTTTTACTAAAGTGTGAAAAAATCTGGGTTTAATGCATTTTAACGCAGCACTTTTTCACGTGCTAAGGCCAAATTTAACAAGGTACTTTTTAAGTTTTGTTTTTTTTTTTTAATTTGCAGGTTGTGCACTAATGTTCCCATTAGTCCATGAGACCTGCAAAACTTAACATGGGAGCACTTACTGCCTCCTATTTAGGAGGTGCTGGGTGCTCCCACGTTAACTCTGTTATCCAGTTACCCCCGGACTCTATAAACAGTGTGCAAATGTACACATACAAAACCACACTATCCTGAGATGCAGGTGCCACTAAACTGGCTAACAAACTAATTAGTACCAGTAATTGGGTGCTAACAAGCAATTATTGGGATTAATTGTCAACAAGTTGGTTTTGCTTGTGCATCTTGCTAAGCACTATTCTATAAAGATCAGCACAGAAATCTTATAGCACACAACTAAAAGTGGGTGTGGCCATGGGAGGGGCATGTGTGGGACAGGGGCATTCATTAAAGATGCGTGCAACATTACTGAATACTGGGGATCCACACTTAACTTATACGCCAGGATTTACACCAAGTTTCAACCCCACGTGTTATTCTATAAATGTCATGTAAATTGGAGCACCGTTTATAGAATCATAACACACTAGCTTGATAGCATAGGAACGCCCACTCTCAGCCCATGATATGCCTCCTCAGAAAAATATTTTGTATGGGGTTTACCATGTGAAAACTGAAAATGCAGCCTGTTCTCATATGCTAACTGCATGTTAAAGGCTTAGCACCCTTTAGAAAAAAGTCCCAAAGGTTTCTTAGTCTTCTTACTGAATAGAGACAACTTTGCTGAGAAAGGACATTAAGAGTAAACTATACAAAGAAATGCAAAGAAGAGTGCCGGGGCTGGATCAATATACAGTACTGGCACATTTTATCTTTCTGTGAGAGAAGCCTGAATCAAATCCTAACAGAGGGACCCTTTTACTAATCCGCGTAAGAGCTTACATGGCCCATCGCGCATCTATTCCGAGTTACCGCCCAGCTACTGTGTGGCCCGGGCAGTAATTTCATTTTTGACATGTATCCACTACGCTCATTAGAAAATATGTTTATTTTCTGGTGCGTGGGCGGTAATCGGCATTTGAACGCATATTTACATTACTACTCGGTTAACGCATGAGACCATACCGCTAAGTCAATGGCTGGCAGTAAGGTCTCAGATCCAAAATGGACGTGTGCCAATTTTCATTTTGCTGCATATCCATATTCGGCAAAAAAAGGCATTTTTTACAGGTACGCTGAAAAATGATACTGCGTGCAGCCAAAACACGCACCCAACACTACCGCAGGCCATTGTTCAGGGCACGTTAGTAAAAGGACCCCATAGTGCATTTTGATTCCAGGAGTATCCTCTTAAAGAGGATTCTGCATTCAGACCATTTTGTCACTTAACAAATGTCAGTTAGTTTAAAAGAATTTGTTTGACTGGATCTGTAGTGTTCAGCAGAAAGGTTTTACCGATTTAAATATGGGGAAACCTACAACTTAATAAATCCATTGGAATTTAAACAATGTTCTTACAATTTCTAAAATCTAAGTGTCACAGAGCCCTGTCTTTTCATTCTCCTATAAACTTTCGTCTGCAATATTTGTGCATATGGAATGTCACAAAATGAAACAGAATCTAGATCTAATGAAAACTTCCTGAATAGCATAACATATATTTGTAGCCCAGGGAAGCAAATGAAATACCCCTGGAAGCTTTGCCCCTCAACAATACTGGTCAGTCTTGCATGGTTTGTATCTCAGGTCATTCCCATTGTGCACTTTATCAATAAAACAAATTGATAAGGTATGTGGAGAAATCAGGAAACAAATATCAACACATGGAAAAAAAATCCCTCTTTTAATAAAGCAGTACCTTCCACTTCTATGTTATACATAACAATTTCCTTTTCCATGTGATTTAAGTAAAATACTCATTGTAACATAAAGGAGTTGACTTACCCTTTCGGAAGCACTTGGTTTTTTTCAGATGTTTAGTAGTGAAAAATGGCATGGTGCAGCGTTACCAGAACTGATCCAGCCAGTACTGTGTGCTGAAGGCAAAGCAGCACAGAGCAGAAGGACTGGACTGACAAGCAAAGAGGGCTTTTAAAAGCCCAGCAATTAAAGGAGGATTGTTAGGTAGGATAATAAAAACTGCACTGAAGCTGAACTGCTGCCGCTGCAGACATTATGCTGCTTGTCAGCACTGCTCTTTCAGTTATTTAAAGTTCTCAGGGGTGGGAGACGATGACAGTATGTATCATGGGAAGAACAGTTTTACAGACTCTGCTTCTGCAGTGCTAAGCTCGGATGCCACAGCAACAGAGAGTTTGAGGGAATGATAGAACAAAATCAGATTTTAGACAGGTAAAACCTAAGCTGCTGTACTTTGCCAGTGAATAGTCTAAGTGGCCTGTTTACTAATATGTGCTATGCAATTTAGGAGGTGAAGTTATCAACACAGGCTACTGTTAAGTCAGGTTATTTTACCACAGGGTCTGACTGCATAAATATAGCACGACTTGTGATAAAATAACCCATCTTAACAGTAGCTCACTTTGATAATTTCCCTCCTTAAGTGCAAACAGGGCCAGTGCTAAGGTCTCTGGCGACCCCCCCCCCCCCCCCCCCCCCGCAACTTTTCAAAATGGCTGCTGAGACTTCGGTGGCAGTCTCGCAAGACTGCAGCCAGAAACCTCGGCAACCATTTTAAAAATATGGCGGCACCGTCCGTGGCACACAAGAGCAAAGCAGAGACAGAGTAGCGGCAGAGGGCAGCAAAGAGTGGGATTCTTTCCTGCCCCCGTAGCCGCAGAGGCACTACACCACCAGGGCGGCCTTCAAGGATTAAGGTAGGTCTTGGGAGGGCTGTAGTGTGTAGTAGCCAGTGGAGCATAGCGCACAGGTAAGCATGGCAGTTTCCGGTGTCCCCTGCCATGCATACACTGCTTACCGCAATAATTAGGACATGCTAACTGTCCTTTGTGCACAGTAACAGTTACTCCACCTATGTGATAACAGTATATGTTAATTTGCACCCAGGGCCAGCGGAACATTTCTAGCATAGAAGTATTTTAAGAATTTTCCCATTTATTATTTCTCAAGTTGTGTGCTAATGTTTGCATTAACATATGTTACCTGAAAAAAAATTAACGTGGGAGCACTTACCACCTCCTATTTTGAAGGCACTACGGCCCAGGTTCCATCTATAACGCAGTAAGTTATGTGCGTTCAATTGGGCGCATGCCTAATTTATGTGCATGCCTTAATTGATTAATGAACCAATCAGCAGTAATTGACAATAATTAGAATTTACGCGCATATCATATTCTATAACGATGTGAGTATAAATCCTATTATGTGTAAATATTTGGGGGCATGGCTAGGGGCATTTCTGGGGGCATTCCCAAATTTTATGCACATATAGAATATGGGCAAACTTTGCCTAATGTAGGCGCTAGCAGGTTATGCTCTGTGCGATTCCATAAAGGATGCAAACCCCTTATAGAATAGCGCTAAGCGTGTTATATTTTCAGCACCGATTTTTAGGTGCTACTTATAGAATTTACCCCTAAATGCTTCCCCATTATTTCTGCATTAGCCAGTTAGCATGCGGTAATCTGAATATGCTAGTTGAAATTACCACAAGAGCCATGTGGTAGCCAGGCGGTAACTCCATTTTGGCACGCGTTGAGCGCACGTAGACACTTATGCAGCTTAGTAAAAGGGCCCCCTTTAATGCATTTTGCAGTAAGCCTTTTTCCCATGTTAAGCATTCTTAATTTGGTTTAGTAAAAGGGCCCACATAACATTGCCCATCCTCCTCCTGGCTTTTATGCAGAAATAAATTTTAAAAAAACAGTTAAAAAATGAAGCTACACTCACATGACACAAAACAGAATAAATATTATGATTTAATGTAGGGTCCTACAGCTTCCAACTAGTTTGAAACTCATCTTGATTTGTTCTTTAGACTGACTCACAGCTAAGAATTTCCTGTTCATTAGCGTTAGGATAGGTTAATCCCCTTTCTCAAGTTATTAACTGCCAGAAAATGTTCTTCCTCTTGGCTAATATTATTTAGCCAATACTAATAGCAAGAGGCTCAATCATGATTAGGCTTGTTTTTCTTTTTGTAATTATAATTTTTATTAAGTTATTAGTTGTCAGAACTTCATTCTTGTCTTGGGCAATTGCCCAGAAACCGACTGACTGAATAAATTGTAAAGAATTAAAAACCATTTTGTTGGTGTATATATCTGAATATTAATAAAAAAGATTCTTTAATAATAAAACCCACTACATTTTACAGACAAACTCAAAAGGAATGTTGGATGCAATAGATGGATGGATTGAAATTCCTTCTGAGTTAATTGTTATATATTGACCATTTTGTAACACCTCTCACTGAGGAACAGACTTTTAGGTTTATCCCATTCAGGTGCCAGCATGTTTTGCTTTATCATAATGGGCTCAGTACAAAGGTTTCCTGAGGTAGAAGGTGAACCCAGTCATACTTTGAGAAACCCACAAACCAGAGAAAAAAAAAAAGACCAACCCCCCCCACCCCAGCAGGTAAAAATGCACCCGGGGGGGGGGGGTATAATTTCGCCAGGGGGGGCCACGCTGCACCCGGGGGGGGGGGGCACATCGGCGATCCGCCCCAAGTGTCAGCCAGCCTAGGAACGCCACTGCCTATGCTAAAATAACCCGAATTATGGCCCACATTGACAACTTCCCCCCTAAGTGATGTATTTCTCTTTGCTAAAAATCAAGAAGTTGCTTATGCCTCTTCTGGAAAACGTGATCTCATTTTTGCTTTTTCTTCATTTTGGCTGTTCATCTTAGATGCTCATGATGTCAGATTGATGCTATAAAAGGCTACAGTCCATCATTTATCTGCTTTAATCACCTAGGTCTAGGCCAGTCAGAACCAATGAACCTAATTAGAGCATAGGAAACATAATGTTCATCATAAGTGTGTTTACCTTTCTTTCTGACAATGAATCCATGGATTATATGGGTCCAATATTCAGGAAAGCTGAGCTCTTAAATTTATGCTCCTAAGCTAGGCTCATAAATTTGTGCCTTATTTTCAGCCCAATTTAGGGGTCCTTTTACTAAGATGCGCTGAAAAGTGGCCTGCGCTGGTGTAGGCACATGTTTTGAATGCGCGCAGATCCATTTTTCAGCGCACCTGTAAAAAAATGCCTTTTGGGAGGGGGGGGGGGGGAATGGACATGTGACAAAGTGAAAACTGAGATGCGTCCATTTTGGGTGTGAGACCTTATCCAGGTCATAATCGAAAGTGATCGCCGGCCATTTCCCGACACAAATCGGGAGATGGCCGTCGATCTCGGAAAGCGGCAAAATCAGTATAATCGAAAGCTGCTTTTTTTTGACAGCATCGCCGCTTTCCCGTCGCTCGCCTGTGAAAGTTCAAAGGGGCGTGTCAGCGGCGAAGCAAAGGCGGGACATGGGCAGGTATGGGCATGGCTACCAGATAGCCGGCTTTCGACGATAATGGAAAAAAAACGCGTTAAGCAGTATTTCGCCGGGTTTACTTGGTCCTTTTATTTTCACGACCAAGCCTCAAAAAGGTGCCCCAACTCACCAGATGACCACTGGAGGGAATGGGGGATGACCTCCCCATACTCCCCCAGTGGTCACTAACCCCCTCCCACCAAAAAAACCTCACTTTAAACACTTTTTTTTCCAGTCTGTATGCCAGCCTCAAATGCCGTACCCACCTCCATGACAGCAGAATGTGTTCTGTCCTCCGACAGCCTTTTCCTGCTTGTGATGTGGCTCTGGGGTGAGTGTGACACCTTTTCTGTTATTTGCACTGCAGAGTCACATCAGCAATGCATTGTGGTGGGTGTAGGTATTGGTAGTTGGTAGGCTCTACTCCCCTGGTGCTTTCCCCCTGCTTACTGGGTCAGAGTGTGCCCTATTTTGTTTCCTGTTGTAGTCCATGTGATAGTGGCCATTTTTGTAAGCCAGTTTTAGTTCCCTTTCCTGTGTTACCCATGTTAGAGAACGTAGTTCTTACCTTGAATGGTGCTGGTTTTAGTTCCCTTTCCTGTGTTACCCATGTTAGAGAACGTAGTTCTTACCTTGAATGGTGCTGAAAGAGAGCATTGTACACCATTGTGCCAGCTCTGACCTACTGCTAATCTTAGTACCAGGGGACTCTTTGCCAGTGGGGTACAACCTCTGATCTGCAGTTAACTACTGTGAGTAAATGTGCTTATTCAAATAAAGGACTTTTTCAAAGAGATTAGTCTTCAGGTGTCAACTGGTGTGCCAAAGTTATACAGCAGCAATAAGTCCTAGAGGCTGTATGCAGGTCCCTGGAGCAGTTTTAGTGGGTGCAGTACATTTGTGGGTTGTGGGTTTGGGGGGGGGGGTTGGGGGGCTCAGCTCCCAAAGTAAGGGAGCTATGCACGTGGGAGCTTTTCTGAAGTCCACCGCTGTGACCCCTAGGGAGCCCGGTTGGTGTCCTGGCATGTCAGGGGGGCCAGTGCACTAAAAATGCTGGCTCCTCCCACGGCCAAATGTCTTGAATTTGGCCAGGGTTTGAGATGGCTGACATAACTTTCCATTATCACTAAAAAATGACGCCGGCCATCTCAAACCCCGGCCAAATCGAAGGCATTTGGCTAGCCGGAACCGTATTATCGAAACAAAAGATGGCCGGCCATCTTTTTTGAAAATACAGGTCTGGCCAGCTGTTTGCAGCACCGCCAAAATACATTGCTGGCCATGTATTTCACCGGCGCAGTTCGATTATTCCCCTCCACGCCACCCATTCATGTAGCAGTAAGGTCTTATGCGTTAACCGGGTGGTAATGGTCAACATGTGTTCAAATGCCGATTACCGACCATGCACTGGAAAATAAAATTATTAAAATCAGTTCTAAGCTCTTAAGTTTTTTCCCAACCCCAAATCCATCTGTTACTACCCACTTTCTATGCTCCTAAATTTAAGAGTTTAGTGAAATTTTGATTAAAAATTTTTGCACTCAGCCTTAGTAAATTTTCAAAGAAAATAATTTATGAGCATAACTCTCAAAGGGGCCCTTTTACTAAGCTGCCGTAAGTACTAATGGGCTTGCTGCAGGTTAAAATCCACTACCACGGGGTGTGCTCAGGAGTCTCGTAGTAGTTTTGTGGTTAGCACACGCTATCAATGTGTTAAAAATATAAAATATTTTTTAACACTGGGGGCATGTTTGGGGGGCAGAGAGTAGGCATACCCAGCGCTAATCAGCACAGCTGTATCGTCACACGCTAACTGATTAGCGGGAGCCCTTACTGCCTAGTTAATACGTGTTGGTAAGGGCTCCCGCACTAATAGCCATGCACTAATTGGAAAATCAGTGTGTAGCCATTAATAGGAGATATGGGAAATGTGCCCACATTTGACAGCCACACTAAAACTGACCTCAGCTCACAGGAAAGCCCTGTGCAACTGACACCGCAGGCCACTTTTTAGCGCAGCTTAGAAAAAAGGGCCCCAATGAATGTAAAATGACATGATACTATAAAAGAGGCATTCATTTACTTACATATAGGGCAAGGTCTATTAGATTGTAAGCTCTTTGAGCACGGACTGTCTTTCTTCTATGTTTGTGCAGCGCTGCGTACACCTTGTAGCGCTATAGAAATGCTAAATAGTAGTAGTAGAGTTTAAAAAAAAAAAAAAAAATTTCTTAGATAAAATGCTTTTTTCACCCATGGAAATGGGGTTTCAAAATAGCCCATCAAAGTAGTAGTATCTTATTATTACTACTTATCATTTCTATAGCGCTACTAGATGTATGCAGCACTGTACACTGAATATGTAAGAGACAGTCCCTGTTCGACAGAGCTTACAATCTAAACAAGACAGACAAACAGGACAAATAAGGGATAAGGGAATGACTCAAGGTGGGAATTATAAAACAGATATGGGTACTGAACAAGTGAATAGGAGTTAAAAGCAGCCTCAAGAAGATGGGTTTTTAGTCTAGATTTGAAGATGGCCAGAGTTGGAGCTTGATGAACTGATTCAGGAAGTCTATTCTAGGCATATGAGAGGAGATTCTATATATGGTGCCTAAAAAAAAAAATTGGTGCTGAAATTAGTGCAGACTAAGCATATTCTATAAACGGCACCTAGATTTAGGCACCGATTATAGAATACATTTAGTTGATATCTCAGCACCTAAAACTATGCACATCCATTTACACCAACAAAAACATAAATCCCAGAATGTAGATTTAGGCGCACCCAGCCATTTTCTAAACTACATGCGTAAATTTTGGAACATCCACAAAGTGCCCATTTTCCCACCCCTTTGTCTCTGTGCATGTTAGAAGTTTGGTGCACTTCATTACAAAATATGCTTAGCGAGTTGTGAGTGTAAATTCTAATCAGTGCCAATTACTGCTCATTATTGCTTGTTAAGAGCTGTTATCAGCGCTCATTAACTTGTTAACAGTGGCGTAGCCAGATACCCAATTTTGGGTGGGCCTGGGCCCAAGTTGGGTGGGCAGAACCCCACCCCATCCCACAGGTGATTTGGTCTCTCCTTCTCTCACCTGCATGCCATATAGTTTTTCAAACATCCCCCCTCTCTCGCATACCTTTTAAATAGCAGATTTTCACCAGCAGCAAGCAGCAACTAATACACATTGCTCATGTTGGCCCTACAGCCTTCCCATTGATGCAACTTCCTGTTTCTGCATAGGCGAGAATATGTCAGAGGGAAGGCTGTGGGGCCGGTGCAAGTATGTATCAGTTGCTGTTTACTCAAGTGAAGATCTGCTATTTACAAGGTATGCTGGAGGGGCAGTTGTTGGGAGTTTTCAGCTGGTGGGGCTTGGGAATCCCTGCCAGCCACATCATAGGTTTGCTGCTACTGGGCGGGCTGGGCCCACCCAGGCCCACCCTTGGCTACGCCACTGCTTGTTAAGCCAACTAAGTTACGCAAGTTGTTGTAGAATCTGTGCTGATTTCAGCACAAATCTCTAGGCGCGCTATATCGAATCTGGGGGATTGTGCAATAAGATAAAAGGAATGGAGTCCTGATTTTGATTTGTATGTGGAAATGGATAGGAAGCCAATGAAGTGACTTGATGAGAGGGCTAATATGAGCATAGCAACACTGGTGGTATATAAGACATGCAGCAGATTCCTGAACAGATTGAAGGGGAGAGAGAGATGGCTTAGTGAGAGACCTGTGAGAAGCAAGTTGCAGTAGTCTAAGTGAGAGGTGATAAGAGTGTGGATAAGGGTTTTGGTAGTGTGCTCAGAAAGGAAGGGACAAATTTTGTGATGTTATAGAGAAAGAAACAACAGGTTTTAGCAGTCTGTTGGATGTGTGCAGAGAAAGAGAGAGAGAGAGAGAGAGAGAGAGAGAGAGAGAGAGAGAGAGAGAGAGAGAGAGAGAGAGAGAGAGAGAGAGAGAGAGAGAGAGAAGTCAAAGATAACCTCAAGGTTATGACCAGATGAGACAGGGAGGATGAGAGTGTTATCCACAGAGATAGAGAATGAGGGAAGAGAAAAGGTGGGTTTAGGGGTAAAGATAAGAAGCACAGCAATGTCAGACAGACAGGATGAGACTTGGGCCTCGATTCCTGCTGAAAGTTCTGGTGTGGAGAGGTAGATCTGAGAGTCATCAGCATAAAGGTGATACTGAAAACTATGGGAGGACATCAGAGCACTAAGGGAAGAAGTATAGATAGAGAAAAGAGGAGGTCCCAAGACAGAGCCCTGAGGTACACCAACTTATAGTGGGATAGAAGTGGAGGAGGAGCCACCAGAGCATACACTAAAAGTGTGATGGGAGAGATAAGAATAACAAGAAAGAACAGAACCCTGAAATCCAACTGAGGACTGCGTATCAAGGAGTAGGTGGTGATTAACAATGTCAAAAGCAGCAGATAGATTGAGAAGGATGAGGATAGAATAGAGACATTTGGATCTAGCCAGGAACAGGTCATTAGAGACTTTAGCAAGGGCTGTTTCAGTTGAATGTAGAGAGCGAAAGCCAGATTGAAGTGGATCAAGAATAGCTTGAGATGAAAGAAAGTCAAAACAATGGCAGTGAACAGCACATTCAAGTATCTTGGATAGGAAAGGGAGGAGGGAGAGGGGAAGATAGTTGAAAGGACAGGTAGGGTCCAATTAAGGTTTTTTTGAGGAGTGGTATAACTACAGCATGTTTGAAGGCATCAGGAACAGTTGCAGTGGAAAATAAAAGATTGAGGATATGACAGAAAGGATGATAGTTGGAGAGATAGTGCTGAGTAGATGGGTGGGAATAGGATCAGAAGAACAGGTACTTTGGAGAAGGAAAGAAAATGTGCAGTTTCCTCCAGTGATTTCAGAAAAGGAAGAAAAGGCAGCAGGGGTTGAAGGAGGATTGACAGAATGGACTGGGGGAAAGAGAGGTGGAGGTGACTTTGTTTAAGAACTCAAGGTTAATCTTGTGAAACTTATCATGAAAGTACTCAGGCATAGTCTGGGGAGAAAGTGAAGAAGAGGTTGGAAGTGAAGGCACTTTAAGGAGAGAGTTCAGTGTGGCAAAGAGACTTAGAGGGTTACAAAAAGAAAAGTAATTAGAAATTGTTTCATAACGCATGATAGTTCTCCCTTGGGCTTCCTTCAAAGCAACGGGCAAATTGTAATGGCCTTCTAGTAGAAGTAGTGGCGATGAAAATTGTATCTGAGTTAAGAAAACTTGGGATTGGTGTGTGGGACCTTTGAGGGGGGTGGAAAAGATAGTAGAGTTTATAGCTAGACATACTGGATAGGCCTTGTGGTATTTATCTGCCTTCATTTTCTCTATTTCTCTGTAATATGTGTCATAGGGTTATATGTTAAGGGGATTTTGTGAGGGTTTGGGTACGACTGTGTGTGTAGATAAAAGTGGTCGTAGGAGTGTTGAGAAATCATTGGAGCAGGTGTATATATGAAGCTGTATGTCTGGTTGTTTATATGGTAGGAGGATGAATTGAAAAGTTGTGCCAGTTATTTTTCCTAACTCTGTATAGGAGTACAGATGTGCATTTTAGTGGGTGTGATGGGGAAAGGATGTCTGGAGGAAGGGGTGTAAGAATGTGTAAGTGGGGAGGTGGGCGTATATGCGAGGGTATGGAAATGTTGTTGAAGCATGTGGTAGTGTGTGTGGAAGTTTGGGAATGTGGGAGTGTGTAGGGACAGTTTGTGTATGTGGTATGTGTGTGCATATAAAAATTAGTGCTGCTAATTCTTAAGCCCTCTGGTGACTTGTTTAAAGTTAGTTAATGACCAATGTTGCAAGAATTCCTGGAGTTAATTAAGGGAGAGAAGGGCTTATGAAACATCTATATTGTTCTGTTAGACATAGTTGCTTCTGATTGCTAAATTCAGATGCATGAGGTAACAGCTGCCAACTTTGAAAAGTCCATTGGGGCATATGCTTGCATGACTGAGTCTGGTTGCCGGCCAATGGGATACAGGCTGTCAGGATGCTGGGGCTGAAAAAGAAAGAGTGAAGAGTACAGGGCTGCAGTGTTGCGGCTAAGGGTGGAAGGACACAGGTCATTATCATCCTTGTGCTCAGCAGTGTGATAAGAAAATTGGTACAGGAAGCAGATGAACTAGAAAGTCTCATGAGAAAAAAATATAGAATCATATTTAAAAAAATGAAAAAATACAGACAAAAAAAAGATGAATACAAAAAGCAGAGTCAGGAGTAAAAGAAAGAAACAGCAAATTCAAGAAACAGCAAATTCAAAGCAGACATGACTGAAGACTACCAGATAAAGATGATAAAATAAACTCCAAGTTAATATTGTCATCTTGCTCAGATAAGTCTGAAAAGGCTGATCCCGCTAAGATTTTGCACAAAGCATAGATGCAAATCAACAATGGGCTAACAACAATCATTCCTCTACTGGAAGAGTTTCTTGGAGGAACATATTCTTCTGCTTTGGGAATGAAGAAATATTGTACTGAGTATTTCTTTCTAGGAACAAGAGTCTTCCAAATAATGGTGTTAGCCTATTATAGCTAATTTACCCCCCCCCCTCCTTTACAAAACTGCGCTAGCAGCTGCCATGCGGTAATGCCGACAGAGCCCGTTCACTTTGAATGGGCTGTGTCGGCATTATTGCACCGGCAGTTACTAGCATAGCTTTGTAAAAGGGGAGGTTAATTTCTTCCAGAAGGTAATATATTTCCTTACTTTACCTATTAACTCCCTCATTCTATAACAGGTTGGCTAAAGTTAGGCGCCAATGTGCATGCTTAAGTTATGGAATCCTAGCTAGGTGTGTAACTCAAAAGGGGGCATGGACACAAGTGCTCTGAAAAGTTGTGTGTGGAATTATAGAATATGGCCTCAGTGCGCCTAACTTAGGCACCAGCATATACACAGGTTTTAGCAGGTGAAGGTCTGGTGCCTAAAGTTAGACCCAGGAATTGGTGCTAAGCGTGATTCTATAAAGGGTGCAAGCCCTTTATAGAATTGTGCTTAGTGCCAATTTTTTTCAGCAGTGAATTTTGAGTGCCATTTACTGAATCCAGCCCTATATGCTTAGCCATTTTAGATATAATTATAGCGTAGTGCTTAGGCTCACTATTGCTATTTATGCACGCAAGTGTATGTTTACCCGTGTGAATACCAGCATTCTATAAATTTAAGTGCTCAAAAGGTGCTCAAAACCTAGCCTCCCTGTTTTATATTGAGGAGACTAAAGCATAACTGTAAGGGGAGGCAGCATGGGAGGAGCTGCTAGTTAGATGCACAACTTATAAAATACAGTACTTTACATATGCCCTTGCTGCTTTTGGGCACCCACAGTTACACCAGGTCTATAGTGTACCGATACTGCACATCAATAAGTTCTTCTTTAACTTTCAAGGGTATCTGATTACATTGTATAGGATCCTTCAGATTCCCCTGACACCACCATACAGGCTAATATTGTGAGCCAGGCACTTTTATGGTGGGCAGGCATTCCTCATTTGATCCGCAAATTTTAATAATATTTAAACAAACTTTTTTTATCATATTTTCTCTTTTTACTTAAATATAAGCACTTAGCTTTAATCTGTAGCGTCACTACGGACTCCTTCTTCAGATATTTTAATAAAACTCATTCATCTCGGATATATCATACAGACATGAATTCACGTTTCGCAACTAGTGCTGTATCAAGGCATATCTCCTCAAAGTAGCTTGGAAACAATTCCCCGCTTTCTAGTTGCGAAACGTGTTATTTATTCTTAGGGGGCTATTTTGTTAAGGGGGCTGTTTTGTGTAGAGGCTATTTTGTCAAGGGTTGTTTTGTGGGAGGGGCCATTTTGTCAAGGGCTACTTTGTTAGGGCTTTTTTGTCGGGGCTATTTTGACAGGGCTGTTATGACTGGGTGCCGAGAGAAAGAGAGAGGACAGGTGAAAGCAGGGTAGCATTATGAGTGTGCTCGCGCAAGCACACGTGTCTCGGCCCTCTGAATGTTACGAAATATTAATTGTGACCCCCCCCGATAAAAAAAAGTTGGACAAGCCCGTTATAGAATAATGGGGATATGCGCTTACTGTACGCGCATACACTTGCACCATGTTTCAATTGGTACAAATGGCCATGCCTAAAGTTAGGCATGACTCCTGGACATAAGCACTATTCTATAAACCGTGCCTAACTTTAAGCGCAGTTTATAGAATAGCGTCTTTTTCAGCACTAATTTTTTAGGCACCATATATAAAATGTAGCCCTAAGCACATAGCATTGGGGCTGCTAGACTGAGGCACCAGTTTATAGACAATGAAGACATTTTAATTTCATTTGGTCTAATTTGATTTTAACTCTAGGCATACTGATTTGGAACTGATTTGATTTACAGGGAAGAATACAGATCATCAATATGATTTAATTTTGAAAGGCTTGGAAACGTGCAATGGAGCAGAGATACAAAGGGGCTTGTCCTACTCTCTTGCCATGGGAAATAAGACTCACATCTGCCTTACATGTAGCTTTCAACCAATTTGCTAACTCTATTAATGATATAGACAGAAACAGTAAACGTTCATTGAATCTTATGAAAAATCTTTTTTTCCCATCCCGTAAGAGTTAATGAATAAAGGCCTTAATTTTAAAACATAGTTCTGAACATTTTCAGCTGGCATTCTGCCATATCTGAATTATTATTAGATATTTAATGTCCCTAAGGTTCAGATGTAAACAAACTACAGATCAGTACATGGGAAGTTTCTTTTTTTAACTTGAAATTTTGATTAAGCAAAGAATAACAAACTCAATCACAAATCCCTTCAAATACAGGGGCAATGTACATGCATTTGCGTGATTTGCATCTCATTATTATTTGGCTCGCGTTACAGTAAAATAATATGCATTGAGGTATAAATGCATGAATTTACCTTTAAACAGATCTGCCAAGTCCAACTTTAAGTTTCAAGTTTATAAAAAGAACTTTGTAAGCCACCTAGATATACATTTGATAGGCGGGACAGAATCTAATAGAGAAAACAAGCAAAAAGGAAAATGTACACACAATAGTCTAGCAGGACATACCGCCACAAAAAGGGGCGGGGGAGGAACTACAATATCTTATAGGAAAGAAAAAGAGGTGGGGAGAGGGATGAAGGAAAAACACTAGGAAGATACAATTACCAGTATTTCTTGCAAACTTGACTAGCGCCCATAAGCCTCCAAAAAAGATGGGTCTTTAGATCAATTTTAAAAAGATAAATAGGGCAAGGTCTTCAGGCCCTTGGGTAAATGATTCCATAATTGAGGGGCTTGCACACAAGAGAGGGATCGGTGCACAGTGACCAAAGAGATATCACAAGCTGGTGGAACAACTAAATGATCCTGTTGAGAGGAGCGCAAAAGACAAGGTGGCCTGACAGGAGCACAAATTTTATAAGCCAGAAAATGCAGTTTATACTTAATACGATAGGGGATAGGTAGCCAGTGGGCATCCTTCAAAAGCAGTGTAACGTGTTCATACTTTCTATGTCTGGTTAGAGGCTTAACAGCAGTGTTTTGAATGAACTGCAGTCTGTTCAGTTCATATTGTGGAAGACCCAAATAGAGAGAGTTACAGTAATCAAGTTGTGACACAATAAAAGAATGAACAAGAACATTCACAGCAGCAGGAAAAAGAAATAGTCTAATAGACCTGATATGCCTGGGCTGAAAGAAAGTACGACACATCACTGAAGATACCTGAGGAATAAAGGTCAGTGCACTATCAAAAAGAACACCTAGGAGTATCTTAATTTTGTCAGAGAGATCATGATAGCATTCAGAAGAATCGGGCTGATCAACACTGTATTGTGCTTAGGAGTGAAAAGGACTGCTTGAGACTTTTCCAGATTAAATAGCAAATGATGTTGCGTAAGCCAGGTAGATACTGTAATGGTGGTTATCTGAGAACTGTCAGAGGGGTCAATAGTACTAAGAACCTGAATGTCATCCACATTTACAAAGGATACAAAACCCAAGGAATCTAAAAGAAATAATAATGGGGCTAGAAAAATATTAAACAAAAGAGGGGATAGAATTGAACCTTGGGGTACACCAGAGGGCAAGGAGTGAGAATCCTGAAAAGAGACTGCATAAGAATGACCAACAAAATAAGAGGTAAACCAAGAAAGAGTAGTGCCTTCTAGCACAATTTATGAAATCCACTGAAGTAGAAGGGAATGATCCACCATGTCAAATGCACATTTAAGATCAATGGAGAGAAGTAGGATCTGGTTTGACTTAAATTAGTTTGAATATAAGTTGTGAACCCTAAAAGAGTGGTTTCTGTATTATGATTGGAGCGAAAGCCAGTCTGATTCGGGTGGAACACATAGGTACGGGTGACAAAATCTAACAACTGAGTGTAGACTACAAATTTTACTAATTTGGCAGCAAAAGGGAGATTGGCTATCAAGCAATAGTTATCACAGTGACTAGGAGATTTGGAAGAGTCTTTCAGTTTAGGTCGTACAAGTGCCATTTTCCAATCCTGAGGCATATAGCCATCTGATAGGGAGGAAGTAATCATTGAGAGAAGAAACGGGATCAAAGTGCTAGCACAGTTCTTAACAAGTCACGATGGAATAGGATCCAAGATAGTAAATGTGGGGTATAGAGTCTGAAGGGTCATAGTCAAACCAGATTGAGAAGACCGAGTAAAGCAGAAAAAGTGGCTGATTGCATGCCTGATTGCTGAAGCACAGGTAGACAGGAAGAGCAAAGTCTGGAAATCTGAGCCTGATACAGATCCAGAGCCTTATGTTCAAAGTAGGACGCAAGGGCCCGAGCTGAAGGAGCAGAAGTGTTAGGCAGCTTAGAATCTGGAATAGAAGTTAAGGTGGCAAGTACACAATAAAGAGAAGCCACATTATGTGCAGAGTGAACCTATTTGAAATAGTAAGTTTGTTTAGCAGTTATTGTTTTCTTATTAGATACTGCAATTGCTTGATAAGCTGCCAACGCAGTGGGTAAATGAGAGCACCCCCAGCAACGCTCAGCTTGATGTAACTGATGTCAAGATTTGAAAAGGTATGAAGTGAACCAAGGTTCCCTACCTGTCATAAAGGCTGGCATTGGATGAGATACAGCCAGTGCCAGGCGATCAAAACCTGTACAAAATGAATTATTACAAATAGTAAGCCTGTCCTCCAGTGGGAGGCTAAAAGAGGTGGTCAAATCCAGTCCAGAGGATGTGAGAAGAAAGGAAGCAGTGACATGACTAAGATCCCTCATCACTGAAAATTGACTGCAAATAGTCGGCGAGACAGAGCATGACAATGTAATTAAAGAGTGATCAGTCCATGGGAAAGAGAAAACACGATGGTTAATTTGGGGACCCGTGTACATTTCACCAGAGAGTACTACATCTAAAGTATGCCTGCCAATATATGTTGGCTCATGAACATATTGTTCAAGGCCTAGTTCATCGAGTAAATGAAGAAAATATCGAGACACTGAAGAATTAGTGTCATCAAGATGGACATTTAAGATCACCTAGGATGATCGTATGGGAAGCATTGACACAGTGCTCTATCAGAGTTGCATACATCTCGGAGGAGGATGATATAGCACACAGAGATCTAATGGGGGAAGGGAGCTTATGTGAAAAGATGTGGATTCCAGAAGAGGGTGATGATTAAACTCCTTTTCGAAGAGACTTACAATAAAAATCCTCCTTAATGACTTGATTCCATTCTATATCTAAACCAACTAATACTGATCCCTTCTAATTTGATTATGTTAATCACATTATCACTATTGGTCATTATATCTTATCTGTTTTATTTTGTGTTATGTAAATAATTCTACTGACCTATCTACCTAATTTCTTACACAGTAATATGTTAAATTAGACCATACCTCTTACTCTGTTTATGATTATACCTTTTGCAACATAGTGCAAGCCACATTGAGCCTGCAAATAGGTGGGAAAATGTGGGGTACAAATGCAGCAAATAAATAAATAGTTAGTCAAGTGAAGATGGGAAGAGTAAATAATCGCAGTTCCCTCCCCACTCAGCAGCCTCTCAACTGGTCGTTCTTTTTAATGTCTAGGCCAGCTGCTCTCTCCTATCCCTGGGTGCAGCCAATGTGTGTGTCTCTCTCTCCCTTTCCCTCTCCCCACCCTCTGCTCCTGGTGTTTCTGATGTACCTGTCTCCCTCAGTGAGTCCAGAGTGTCTCTCACTCCCTCTTAATCAGATTCCTCCACCTGTACTCCATTGCAGGCAGCAGCTGTGCTTAAGCCAGACTGCCTCTGCTAACATCATAGTCTCCCTGTACAGTGCCCCACCTCTTTTGTAGCAACTTCCTGTTTCTGTGCAGGCAGGGCATAAAACAAAAAAACCTCTAATCTCAGCAGAGGTAGTCTGCCTTAATCACAGCCACTGCCGGCGATGGGGCACAGGTGGGAACACTTGGATCGTGGAAGGGGATGCTGGACCAGTATGTGGGGTTAGGGAGAAATGCTAGAATTGTCAAGGGGTGGGCGAGTGGGAGGGATATTGAGATGTTCTGGACTAAAGGGATCAGGGACATGGAGATGTGCTAGATAGGGTGGGGGGGGGGGGGGAAGGTAGGGAGATTGAGATGTGCTGCGACTTGGGTGTGATCCTATGTGATGATCTAGAAATGTTAAGTAGTAGTAGTAGTATGATCTTAAGGTGGCCAAACAGGTAGAAAAGGTGACAGCGAAAGCTAGAAGGATGCTAGGGTGCACTGGGAGAGGAATGGCCAGTTCTGGAGACCACACCATCAAAAAGATATAAACAAGATGGATTCAGTCTAGAGGGCAACTACTAAAAGGGTATGGGGACAGACTTAAGGATCTCAATATGTATGCTTTGGAAGAAAGGCAGGAGAATTGCGACAAATGCACAGGAGGTGAGTCTCTTTCAATTGAAAGGAAGCTCTGGAATGAGGGGGCATAGGATGAAGGTGAAAGGGGATAGACTCAGAAATAACCTGAGGAAATACTTCTTCACAGAAAGTGTGGTGAATTCATGGACACAAAAACAGTATCTGAATTCAAGAGAGCTTGGGACCACTACAAAGGATCTCTAACGGAGTGATAGGGAGAGTAGATGGCATGGATGGGCAGGCAGGATAAGCCATATGGTCTTTATCTGCCTACATTTTTCTGTGTTTCTATGTTTTTCCCATTCACTAAGGCCATTTTTACCCCGGGAGTAAAAGGGCCATTTTCTAATTTTTTAAAATTAATAGCCACATGCTTAATATTCTCATTAGCAAAAGAAAAAAGCAACACTGGGCCTTCAAGACTAGGACAACAGGAGTACTTTAATAGCCAAAGACCCGACACGGGCCGTGTTTCGGTGCCAGCAAGGCACCTGCCTCAGGGGTCAAATTGTGAATATAGTAATGTACAGATGTCGAGGCGCAGATGCCTTAAGGACAATCAAGATAACTTGAATAGATTTTGCTATAGCGCAAAAGAACGCCGAAGGTGCTGGGTCCAGCTGTTGCGTTCTCGAGGGCCTTGGCATCCTGTCAGGTCCTCGAGGCAGGACTGGAGCTCGTGAGCCCTTGGGCCACTGCCGAGGAGCGGCAGCGGCAGGCAAGACCACCTTGGAACTGGATACCCCGAAGAGCAGTACTGGAACTCTGGACTGGAGTAGTACAAGGCAGGCAACTAGAACAGACGAAACAGGAACAGCTTCACCTGCACTTAGCCACCGTTCCTCCAGAGTTGAGCTCCGAAGTGCAGGTGGCCGGCAGGACTTGCAGGATAAGGTAGGAACTGAAGATCCAGAGGACCCACCCTGGATCTGGGATACACGAGGAAGACCAGACTAGGAACTAAACACAGACAGTGTGCTGCTGCACAGCCACTAGCAAGACCCAGAAGACAGACCAAGGAACACAAGGCGTACAGAAGCCTAGCAGGAGCAAGGACTAGGGCAGCATACACACTAGGCAGAACGGGGATCCGGGAATACCCGCAGGGTAAACCCTCTAGCTAGGTGGAGACAGGATACAGGAATAACCACCCAGCAAAAACACACTAGCTAAACAGATACAGGATTCAGGATATACACCCAGGATATACAAGCAGGGTAGGCACACAGGCTAGGCAAGGCAGGACTTAGGGTAAAGAGAGCATACCAAGAAGAACAGGCCAAGTGTCTTGGGCTGGCAGCAGAGCAAACAGAGTAACCAGGAATAACAGGCCAAGGATCTTTGGGCAGACAGGAGAACAGACAGAGAAAACCCGGACAAAGGCTTCACCCCAACACAGGGTAAGCCTGGAGCAGAGGCTTCACCCCAAACACAGGGTAAGCCAGGAAGGACCCGCAGTCCACAGACAGACAGTGACAGGGAAGACCCCCCCCCCCCCCCCCCCCCCACGGAAGGACAACAGAGACACAGACACAGAAAGAAACTGGGCTGGAACCCAGAGAGAGGCTAAGCAGTAGTGTAGCAGACACTTACTAACCTGACCTGGCCTAAGAGCCTAACACTTATGCAAAGGCCCTGACTGCAAGCACAGCACTTCCTTATGAAGGCTCTAACTGATGAGTCACCAGCAGCAGGACAGAAGCAGGAAGTACACTGACCCCAAAGAGAGGCTTGACACACATAGGAAGTGAGCCCACAGGAAAGACAAGCAGGAGCCATCTTGGAAGCTGGCACAGAGCCGGTGGCAGCCATCTTAGATGCTGGCTCCCTAGAGAGGCATAGCCCACACAGGTGAGGTCTAGTGAAGCAATCAGGTTCATGCTGGAAGCAGCCAGCACACCAGGACAGAGACAAGACTAACACAAACACAGACAGAAGCCAGCAGAGCTGCTGACCACCAGAAAGAAGGTAAGGCTGAGGATGGTCATGGCCACAGACGTGACACCAGCAAAGTGCCTTCTCCTATGTAATCCGTTCTTTCGCGCTATAGCAAAATCTACACCAGCAAAGAGCCTTCTCCTGTGTAAAAGGAGTCCTAGATTGCTAGGGTTTGGAATTATCTTCCCCCTTCTAGTAGATGGCAAATTTTTAGGAAAGAGGTGAAGACTATCCCCTCCCCCTCCCCGTTTACTAAGACACACTAGCGGCTGCGCTGCCGTACGCTTTGAATGGGCTGTTTCGACAATGCCACGTGGCTTAGTATACAGGGGATATATTTTTCTGTGAAATTTTGTTACCTAATTCTTGATGTTCATTTATTGTAATTTAATGTATTTTCCTGGATTATCCCAGGTTTTTTTTAAATGTTATCTGCACTGAACTGAATTTGTTTATTATAAGAGCTGAGATGTAATGTAATGTAATGCCCTTTAGTTTAAGGGTCCCTAAAATAGGTCCCAAAAGGGCTTGTGATGTAAATTAAGTAAGGGTCCTGCAGATGCATACAGTGGATGGCACAAACATGTCTATGGTTCTAAATATATTTATTTATGACATTTATATCCTGCAGTATCCCAAACAAGTTTGAGTTCAATGTGGCTTACAATAAACAGTATAGGATACATAACAAATAATAATGCATAAGAAAGTAATTTGTTGTAAGAATCCAATTTTACAATACATTAAATATACATTGCATATTATAATTCATGCCGTTTATTACTGTAACTTCCATCTGCTAGATCAAGGAAATGTACCATATGCTAAGATGAATCAAACTAAGTTTACGACACTGATGTAGCATCCTGACCGGTTTATAAAGTAATCAAGTTTGTTGACTGAGACTTGTGTTCTTGAAATAACCTTGACCAAATCTCCCTGCAAATGTCAATTCAAATACAAATTCTTTATTATCAAAGTAAAATGAATCGGTCTCTTGATTGAATCTAAAATTGAAAACATCTCTTAGGCCAGAGAAACTATTAGTGTGTGCTTCTATGCACAAAGACAGCAAATATTTTAATGACGGTTTAACAAACAGTAAACTTCATGGAATATTTTTTTTATAAGAGATGAAACATTCTGTTATTTCAAAATAGGATGTGCAGCAGCTGTATTTTACTTTTCTAGAATTGATTTGTTAATACAGTTAACATTATACAGAACTTCCTTACCGGTAATCATTTGGAATTGAACAATATGTCATTGCCATGCTCAAAGCTCATGCTTAAAACCTGGGCTAAAATAGAGATTCTCTAAACTCTTGCCCAGTATAGTTGCAAATTCTTCCTGATTTCTGTTATTTCTAGTACCGGGTTGCATCATTTTCTTCCCGGTGCCACTGAAAACTCAGATGGACACCATTCAATTTATCTATTTACATTTAGTAGCCCCATGGCCAGAGTGACCAGGTTCCACCACACATCTTTGAGATATGTTTTAGAACAGCTTGTGAAAACCCCCAAGTTTTATGTATTCATTATAGAGATTCCTAGTTTAGTTGTCTGTATTATCCTGTAGAAGGAATCTGAAGGACTGACCTCACTTGGGGGCCATTTTATTGTAGAGCGTTAAGCTATAACATTCATTTAGAGCTAGATTCTGTATATGGCGCCCAAAATAGTAGGCACGTTGGAATAACGTACCTAGTGCTATTCTATAAACCACATCAGCAGTAAGACATGGGTTATAGAATAGCACATAGGCCAGGGGAACGCCACTGAAAACCTGATGCAAATACCTACGTCTAAATGTACGCGCATTCCCCCAATTTGCGTAAATGTGATTGACACCCCCGACATGCCTACACTCTTCCCATGACCAAGCCCCATTTTCAGCTATGTGCATTGGAGTTTACATGTGCCTCCTTTTAGAATATGCCTAAAAAAGCACATGTAAATTCCAATTATTGCCAATTAGTGATAATTGGTTGTTATTGGCTGATCATCACTAATTGGCTCGTTAATAAATTGAGTAGTGTGTGTAAATCGGCCACTACTCAATTTAACATGTACTACTCACTACACCTTATATAGAATCCAGGGTTAGTGCAGGGAAAACAGGCATAACTATGTTTCAAAATTAATTCTTTAGAGGGGGCATGTCATGGGCAGATAATGGGTATGGAAGCATTAACAAGCTGGTGCATTCATATTAGCACATCCCCTAACTGCCTAACACTGAGTTAACATGGGAGTACTTTCACCCAGATTCTATAAAGGTTGCCAAATTTTGTGTAACCATTTTTGCGCACGATCCTGAGAAGCGTGTGCAACCTAATTAAGCAATGAGTCAATTACACCAATTAAGTGGCAATTATTTGGAGTTATGCACACTTTTGCCTGCAATACTATTCTATAAAGTTGCATGCTGATGTTGTCTTACGCGCAACTCAAAAGGGAGCGTAGCCATGGGAGGGGCATGGGCAGGTCAGAGGCATTACCATAATTTAGATACAATGTTGTTGAATTCTTGGGTTGCATGCCCAACTAGCACACTAAGATTTACACAAGGTATCACTTGGTATGAGTCCGCGCACTCATAGTTGGTCACGGACATCGTCTCTAAGTACTATTCTATAAAGTGCTTGGTGCGAAACGCCCTTTATAGAATGCGATTTCAGTCTGGATCTTTCTGGCACCTAACATTGGGCACCATTTACTGAATGCAGTCATTACCTTCACCTGCATTTTTTTTTTTTGCAAGTCCCGCATGCTAGTGGAAAATTAGCACAGGACCTGCAAAAAGAAAAAAACCTCATTTTAGGGATGCGCTAAAAATGGGCTTAGCATGCAAGGAAGTCCTACATTAAAATGAGCTAAGCCCATTTCTTAGTGCATTTTAGTAAAAGGGCCCCATGATGAGCTGGAGAAGACGACAAGATTGAGGTAGTGACCATGCTAGTGAGTAATAATAGAGCACAGCTGGAAACAGAATGAGGAGGGTAAAGCAAGAAACTTAGAGGCATAGGAGTAAAAGGGTTATTATCGTCAAGGTTACAATCCCAAAGAATGAGGGAAGGGGAGTATGGTTTTGAGAAAGAAGAAAAGCCAATTGTCAAAGTTAGTGAGAAAGGAAGAGAGGGACTTATTAGTCGATAAATGACAGTTACCCAGAGAGGTAGTGGAGTGAACAGGTGGATAGAAAGGAATTCAAAGTAAGAAAACCAGAGAGGCTGATGTGGAAGAAGAGACTGAAAGGAAAAATAGCAGCCCAACCACCACCACCATGGCCAAACTATGGGCGAAGTTTATGGGAGGCATGATAACCTCCATTACAGAAAGCAACAACTTCAGGAGAGTTTTTGGGGAAAAGCCAAGTCTCACCTAGAGAAAGAAGAAGGCTAGTATGAGAGATAAAGAGGTAATGAATGTAGGCAAGCTTGTTGGAGCAAGGCGAACATTCCACAAGACAAATGAGAAAGGGGAGAAGAGGGAAGAAGAGAGGCTGTTATTTGAACTGCACAGGCAGTGTGAGAGTTGACTTGGTGGGCCAAAGATTGGGATTGATATCCCCAGCAGAAATAAGGAGAAGTAGCAAACGAATATGGTGAAGAGTAGGGGAGGCATGATGACAGTAATGAAGACAAGATGTGTTCAGACAGAATGGAGAAGGTTGAATAAAAGGAAGAAAATATTGAAGCTTTATAGCTAGGGAGGAGCTAGAAGAGAAAATGACTGATGAGCGGAAGAAAGTAGAAAATAGGCAATGTGGTCTTCAGGTCTGCAGTAGTTCCAGTTAGGAAAATAAGGAATTAGTATCAGGAATTATTAGTAGTGGAGCCATAGGATATAAAAAGGGAAAGGAAAACATAAACTTCTGGGGATATAATGTGACACGTGTCATAGGAGAGGGGAGGGTAATAGGGGCAGAGGTCCATGTGATTTGGGATGGACCCGGGAGTCACCCTGGCAACTGGCAGGCAGCCAGAAGGAGCACGGGCTAGCAGGAGAGGGGGCCCAAGAAGGTTAGAGTGAACCTAGGAGTCATCCAGGAGGACGCTGGGAGAAAAATGCAAATGGGCTGCAAAATCTACTACTACTACTACTACTGCTACTGATACCATCTAATGAATTTGTCCTTTGCCAACTCTTTCTGAAATAAATGTTATATTTCAACCATGTCCATCATCCATACCTCTTGTGCACCTGACTAAAAAAGGACCAAGTTCAGGTTCTTTCTTAATCACTGCACTCTTAAATATGTGAACCAAAAGTTAGCTACTAATTCCACGCTTAAATTTTGGCATGGAAAAGCATTCTAATGGATACAAAGTACCGAAACAGGGCAGAAACAACAGATCTGTGTGAAAACACACGTATGCGCCCCTTTATAGAATAGTGCCGAAGAGGTCCTTTTACTAAGCATTGATAGGCACTAGTGCATGCCTACCACACAGTAAAAAGCACTGCTGCAGGACAAGCTGACGTGTCCCACTGTAGTGTGCCCATCAGCGCGCGCTAATCCTGAATTTAAAAATATTTTTTATTTTTTGACAGGAGAGGCAAGTCTCTGGGTGGAGAGTAGGCTTGCCCTACACTAACTGGGTAGCACAGGTACATTACCACACATACTGCTTGATTAGCACGTGGTTAGCATGGGAACCGTCAGTGCTTACTAACTAGGTGGCGGTAAGGGCTCCCGTGTAAATGGCCATGTGCTAATTGGGAAATTAGTATATGGCCATTAATGAAAAAGATAGAAATTTGGATTCCAAGTAGCGCAGGCCGCTTAATAAAAGGAACCCCAAGTACTTCCGTGTGGATCTGCAAAGGGTTGTGGGAATGGGAGGGCATGGGTGGTCAAGGGTGTTCCTGTAATATTCTGCAGTGTTATACAACAGCACAAACCCATGCACAACTTGAATACCAGGATTTACATATGCTTTCAGTTGGTGTAAATTCTCACACCCAAAGTTGAGCACGCATCCCAGTGCTACACACTATTCACCTGTTATAGAATACTGTTCCGCGCGGATTTTTTTTTTCAGTGCCGAATTTTGAGCACCATTTATACAAATGGGCCCATAACATGGAAATCATACCATACAATAGTAAACAGGCCCCTTTATTCTATTAAATATTTTGCTTTCATTCTCCTGTGTCGCAGCAGAATAGGCATTACTGAAGTATCACCCTTGCTTCATCCTCGGGAAGAATGTGAATTCCTGAGGGGTTGCAGCTGGTTCTCTGTTGCTCCAGTTTTCTCACCTTTGCAGCTGCACTAGAACTGGGAATAAATGTCAGCTATTTCCAGTTTTAGAATCCCTGACAGTATTTCTTTTCTGAGATGTTTATGTTGGAAAATAACTTCCTGATTACAGTGCTGGAAAGGGCTACTATACAGAGCCAAGAATAACCTGGCTAATCTTTCTTTATTCCTCCTTCCTCTGTTTTCTTTCAATAAATGTAATCATTAATATTTGTCAGGCATGCAAAAATTATCATGGCTGGACATTTTCTATTTGTTAATGACTGACTGAATAAACTGTTCTGGCAAGTTGTTTCATTACAGCTTATAAAAACAGTAGAAGCACCAGTGTCCTATATTATTTACAACTGTTTCCATTATACCATGATTATTGAAATTCTATCAGTATCTCCCAGGATTCCCCTGAATCTCTGGGAGCAAAAAATATCACTGAATATCTCATGTTTCAGGTCCTCTAGCAAATAATACATACTTAAACTCTGATATGACTAGTGAAACCACACATTTGCTTGAAACTATGAGATCATATCTACAGCTCTATGAGGGCAATTGTATTTTAGGTGCTAAGAAGGCAGCTATTTGAAGCCTCTTCAATAAGGGAAACTAGGGAGCTGATATTCAGACTATGAGAGGGAGCTTGGCTAACTCTCGTGGTCGGCGGTCAGCCCAGATATTCAATGCTGGGCTGTTTCTGGTGACTGGCATTGAATATCTGGTTTATTTTTAATGTTAACCGGCTAAGTCGGTATTCGAAGATAACTGGTTAACTTTAAACTGGCCAAACATATTGCAGTTATTTACATGGCCTGATGTACCCGCTTAAATAGCCAGATATGGATTGAATATTTGGGGATAGTCGGTTATCTCCTAGGCGCTAACTGGGAATATTTAGTGGGGGATAACCGGCTATGTCTTGATGAATACCACCTGATAGCCAGTTAAATGCCATTACTAGTGTAACCGGGTATACTGTCTACATGCGTACACTGTTCCCTCTAAGTTGAGTGAGAGTCCTCCAACTGCATTGCTGTCAATAGGGGTTGGTGCTTCAATATTATGTTTTCAATCTCTAGGGACAGTCAGGTTCCCTGAACTTGCCTGTCCCTCACTATTGAAAACGTGATAGTGAAACAGCACCTCCCACTGGCAGGACTGTACATGGAGGACTCCCACTCAGCTTAGAGGGAACAGTGCACACACATGTGTTTAAGTGTGAGCATTTAAGCCAACCATACAACTGGTATAAATATTCATGCCCAGATTGGAGATATACACACACGATTTAGTGTATTCTATGAGGCCGATATTCAGACCATAGGAGTTAGCCGGGCTAACTCCAGAGGTCGGCACTAAAACTGCCTTTGAATATCAGGAAGTATAAATTGCATGCATAAATGTACGCCCTGTTCGTGCTCCAGTAATACTCCATTCTTGTGAAAGTACAGTTGCACAGTATGCATCTGTAGCAGCATGAGTGAGAGTGGGGCATGGAGCCTTAACAGACACAGCCACTCAAAGGTTTGATGGTAAAACAAACACTTTATTATTATTGAAAACAAGGTTCCAGCCTGTTCCTTTCACAGGTGTGATGAAATGAGAACAAAAACTGTCTTTTTGGATTCAAGGATAATCTCTCCCATGTCCTCTCCCTAGCAGGGCCACAGGGTACACCAGTTTTTGTTTTCAAGGCCTCCAAATCTATCTCAATAAGTAAAGCATATATAATGCAATCTGAAGAGATTATGCGGAATTGATGGGGATTTTTTGGTTTTTCATAGATGGTTACAAAGAAGTATAGCATTAGCAGTACAAAGAAGGAGAAGGACTGAAAAGTTAAATTGAGTATCGGCAACAATATATGGATTTTCCTGACGAAGCCCGATGAAATTAATGGGCGAAACGGGACCCATTGGTTGAAAACGTTAAGAGAAGATGACTTAAAGATAAGTTGATATTTTTGACACTTGCGATATTGATGTTGAAGTTTCAAGCAACAGATGTCATTTTGTATTCTTTGCTTATTGATTTGATATATTTCATCGTCTATGCTATACTTACTGCTTTCAAAGACGTATAAAGAGAAAGAGATACATAAAATAGAGAGATACATAAAATAGAGGGGGTTTTGCCAGTGAAGAGTGGTTGTTCAGCACGTCTGTCAACACAAAAATATTCAGACTGCTGCCGTTTTCTCTCTTTTAAATCTCATTTCTCAATAACAAAACAAAATAACAAAATCCAGAAAACTGATATAAAAATTAAAAATAAGTACTATAAAAATTGGTAGGTTGGAATGAAAATTGTCCATTAAGCTACACAGTAATATAAGAAAACCACTGCTGGTTGTGATTACTTTAAAAAGGCTACCTTTAGTTCAAATCACAGCAGCCAGAGTACTATGTTACACCAGGAAAAACGATCATGTTACCCTTGTTCTTATGGATCTCTACTGGTTACCTGTTCCTCATCATATCTAGTTTAAAGTACTAATACTGGTTCCTAAAGCTCTACATTCTGGTCTGTCATCCTACGTACTCAATGCCCTGATACCTTACACATCTGGTAGGATACTGTGATCCCCAAATGATCATTTTCATGCTGTTCCTCACATGTCTCATGTATGCTTGCAATCTACTCATGACTCAGAATTGTATTGTCTGGCTCCACTGTTGAGAAACTCAATTGCATAACACCTTCACACAGAGAGTTTCTTACCTAAAGTTGAGCTTAAAAACACTGGGCCTGGTATTGTGAACCGCCTTGATAGAATGTTCCCCATGCAGTATTGTCAAGTATTAATAAACCTGGAACTTGAAAACTATTTAACTGGCCAGGATCAGCTCCTGGCCAGTTAAACAGCTCTTAGCCGGCTAAATGGTAATATTCAGCGCAAGATAGCCAGTTAAACTCTGCTGAATATTAGCACTTAGCGCATAGGGAGAGATTCTATATATGGTGCCTAAGAAATCAGCATGGAAAACATTGTTGACTAATCATCATATTCTATAAGCAGAACCTAGATTTAGGCACGGTATATAGAATATGCTTAGTCGATATCCCAGAGCCTAAAACTATGCGCCTCCATTTACACCAACGAAAATGCAGCATAAATCCCGGCATGTAGATTTAAGTGCAGAGGGCCATATTCTACAACTATGTGTGTAAATTTCAGGACACCCATGAAACACCCATTTCCCCACCCATAACCACTCCCCTTTTTGCCTGCACGCATTAGAAGTTAGGCACACTGTTACAGAATACGTTTAGTGAGTTGTACACATAAAGTGCTGTTAACAAGCTGATAGACTTGTTAAGCCAATTAACTTATGCACATTGTTACAAAATTCATTTGGATTTCGGCACAGAACGCTAGGTGCGCTATATAGAATCCAAGGGATAGCGGTTAACTGACTATATGGCATGATATAGCCGGCTATCTGTGAATACTCAAGCGCTGGCCAGCTAAGTTTAGTGGGTAAATTAGACCACTTAAATAGTAGTCCTATCTTTACCTGCTATTAACTTAACTGGCCAGTGCTGAATGTTCACATAGCCGATTAAGTTAAATCCTGCCCCAAAAAACTAAACCCTGGATATTCAATGCCTGTCACCACAAATTGGCAATGTCCCTGGAGTAGTGAGGTATTTGCTTCTTATGACAACATGACCAATGTGTAAGGTGGTGACCACTTTCAAAGTAGTTGAAAGGATTAGTTCTATACACCTATCAAACCATTTCACAAAATCAACAGATGCATGCCAAGAAAACGCAGACATTAATATCAGTATAACCTAATCTGTCACCTATGTGAAAACTATGGTTGGTCTTGGCCGAGTTTGAACTGAAAAGATGCCCACATCACTAAAATGTGCAAACAGAATTAATAGCTGTTGGTACTCTTGCTGGAACTTTGAGCAAGGATACCAATAATTACCTAGGTGTGCAAATTATACTCCATAATTAATACCTTTTTAGGGAGCAGAATTAAGATTGATAGAGCAATTCACACTTTGTCACTTTCTGTGTAGTGATTGTTTTTTTGTATAAATAGTGCACTTCTTTCACGCATGAACCACTTGTCCTTTGTAGATGAAACATGACTAATTCTGCAAAATATAATCCTGCTTGCACAGAACAGCGTCAAAAGACACAGTTTAACATCTATCACGAAATGCCTAGCACTCACCTGGGGTTATCCCTGTGACCACCTGGAAGGTCTGTCCCCAGCACTGCTCAGGCCCGTCTGCACCTGCTCTACACTGCACCCTCCTTCCACTGACTGTGTCCCGCTTGCCTCTGGGCTAGTCTCCCACTCTCAAGTAATTTCCTTGTGATTTCTAGAATACTAGGGCCACACTCCCAGGGGTCCCACAGTTCCTAGAAAGCACTCACAGACCGAAAACACAAACCACCAGGATTCTTAAACTAATGGGTTTATTGTGACAGAAATAAACAATATAAAACAGATGGAAAATATAAAACAGGTGGAAAAACAACAAGCAATAACAGATAACTGAATAAGAATCAATATTAAAACTATCTAAACACTTTGTCACTACCTGGGTAGCATCTGGGGAGTTTCAGGAAAATAATTGCTCACAGTTCTTGAACAGGGCCTCAGGGCAGAGATGTTTACCCTCTGCACTCTCTAGCTGAGACTGGGGAAAAAACCAGTACCTCCTGGCTGCATTTGAACTCCAGGGCCATTCAGAGCCCAGAGCACCAATTTTGAAAGTATCTAGACAATGGTACTGCAGGTTCCCTTTCTACAGAGCTAATCAGAAAAGAAAATAGCTTTCTCTGCATCAGCTTTAGCACACAGACAAACACCACCTGTTGGCCAAACAAGAGAAATACACTGCATGAAATTATTACAATTCACAGGCTTGCAAACCCCATTTCGCCATAACATCTAAGGGGAATCTTTCCTTCCTGCCATCAACCAACAAGAAGGAGCAGTGTTGCCTGGGTAGCCAGACTGGGGAAGAGAGGATAAGGCAAAGAAAATGAAAAGAAATTTGCAAAATAGTTTTCTTTAATCCAACACAGTACTGCATTATTAAATGTAGGCAGACTTTCTAACATTATACATTTTGTTTTTACTACAACAGATGTAGTATATACAGATGATGTGCCCAAACAGTGGAATTTGGATTTGGGCTATGGAATTATTATATTGTGAACAATGTGTAGGTGTAATCTTTCAAAAACATGACTCCATCTGTTGTACTGCAGGGAAGCTCAAAAAAGTTTGTTAGAGTTCCCATATTGTACAGCAATTGGATGGAGTCTTTCACAACATCAGCTCTGAATATCCTATGCTTATAATCATTTATTCTGCGAACTATAAGTTTGTCCTACTAAGTTTCACCTTTAAACCATCTGAGGTTTATCAACATTATATGGTAGAGCACTTGATTTATCAAGATTTTGGAGTTTGTGCAGTAAAAATGTTTTTAGCATGCCACATAAAAAGCTAGGGTCAAAAGTTTTACATGTATGAGCATAAAATGACCCCGATAGTATGCCCAAAGTATTGGTGTCCAGTAAACCATGAAATGTTGAAAATAAGAGGCCCTTTTACTAAGGTGTGGTGAAATCTGGGCTTAACGGGGGACTTTCCTGCACACTAAGCCCAGATTTAAAGCCAGCCATTTTCTTTCTCTTTTTTTAAGGCAGGTCCTACGCTAATTGTCTCATTAGCACACAACATCTGCAAAAGAATAGCATGGAAGCAGTTACCACCTCCTATTCAGGAGGCACCAAGTTCTCCCATGTTAACCCTGCGTTATCCAGGTAGCACTCACTAATGCAAACGTTGGATTATGCGAGAACCCCCACTCTCTACCCATGACATGCCAGCTGTAAATATTTTTAGAAAATAGCTAATGTGCACATTGCATGCACAACTAAGCATAATACTGCAAAATGCTTTAACATATTAGTGCTTAATGCTCTGTAGTAAAAGGCTCCTATATTAGTCTACTGTCTACAATGCACACAAATCTAAAAAAAAACACCCTTCCATTAGATTTGGCATCATGTCCACACTCTGTCTGATATGTTTCCCCCTATTTATTCTTATGGAGTAGGCAGATGAAAAAGCAGAGCAGAGCTAGCAGATCCAAGATGGTGGCAACTAGTTTTCCTGTTCTGTATTTTCTATTTCGTTTCTTCCTATAATGGGCAAACACAAAAGCTGGCAGCATTACCCCTCTGAACCTCATTCTGCATTACTGTGGGGCCAATGGACTCCTTCTCTCAGTGCCAGAACTTTCAGGCAGACTCTGGAGTATAGCTTGCAATGTCAACTCCAGTGCCATGTGGCCTGATCTCAGCTTTTAGTTCAGACACAAAGTTCAATAACCATCTAGAAGCAGGGTCAGAAATAGGGTAGCAGTTAAAAATGAAGAGCAGGTGATTTCACACAATGCTTTGGAGCCCATCTGAATGCATTTATGACTTTACCAATAGCATTTGTGTATTTCTTTTGCAATAGCTAATACAGGGGAAAGTCCATATTCAGCCATTATTCATCTATTAGAAGCCCAAACCTCTGGCAGAGAATCAACCTCTGAGTAAGACATATAATACTAGTAGTTTATTTTTTATTCACGTACGAAAAAAAATCAAACATATATTGTCCTTTACATAAGTGTTCATTGTCTGGCTGTGATGCGGTGACAGGAATCTTGTGCAAGTCTTTTTCAGTGCGGTTAATACAATACACAGCCTAACAAGGAGTGTGGTCTTCTGCACAGCATGCAAACCTCACGAAAACTACAAGTAGTAAACAAGGATGAATGTTGTATTGGCAGAAGTTTCTCAATGGCACAACACAGCAAGACATTATTTCTCTTTTACTGAACTACAATCTGTTTGTTTCTTTTAAAGCATTGCAAGCCCACACAGGAGAACAAACTTGAACAATTCACTTCATAATTGTAAATGGGGGTTTTCAGGGATAAGACAAAGGCCCAGTTAGTACTGGAATTTTTAAAGGAAATAACTCTTACTTCCTATTGCCATGAATGGATACTTAGCACTGCTGAAATCCTAGTTAATCAAATTCATGAACTTGCTTTGTTTGCCATCTTACGGTCTGCAAAGAATTGAGTAATGGCAAAGAGAGAATGCCAATATTTAGCCATCTTCTTTGGGTTATCAGAGTGAGCAAAATAAGAATTCCCATTCCATAATAAAGAAAAGCTTATTTGACAGCTGGTTTCTTTTTTAACCAGACAGTTGGGATTATTGTTTTTTTAAAAGTTAGAGTGTTCTGGCTGGCACTCAATAGCAATTTATTCGGTTGTGGGTGCCGCTAACCAGATAAATGCCAGTGAGTGGGATATTCAGCAGCACTAATCATATAGGACTAAATTCTATATATGGCGCCAAACAATTGGTGACAAAAAAGTGCTATTCTATAAATCAACATCCTGATCTGTCCATGACCCTCCCATTTTCACACCCCTATTTTTGACTTGTGCATAAAATTTAAGCATAGATCCTGTGCCTAAATGTATGCATGTATATTTTAATTCTAATTAGTGCCAATAATTACTTGTTAAAAAGCCAATTAGTGCTAATTAGCTCATTATTCAATTAAATTGCATGTGCAAATTGGGCACCCTCCAAATCTGTGTGCACAATTTTTAGTGTTTTTATTGAAGGAGTATGGCATAGCATAAGCCTGCATTTTCATGCCTAACTTTTGGCACAAGCATTCATACCAGCCAAAGGCTACCAATTAATAGTTTTGTGAAAAAAAAAAAAAAAAAAAAAAAAAAATATATATATATATATATATATATATATATATATATATATGAGAGACATATAGGGAAATGTTTCATCCACTAATTTCTCTAAGAAAATCAGATTAAACAATATTGAAGTTTGTTACTCCATATGTGCATCATATGAAGCACAGGTGCTTCGATGTACCACCACATATCAGAGCAGTACTGGGAGAAGCAGGACACAAGGTCACATTCATAAGTTGGTAGTGCGAGGTGGATAGGTGAGGGCAATCTATGAAAGGTTCTAGGTTACTACAGAAAGTAATACAAGGCTGGCACCAAAGATTCTTGGATGTGAGAAAGTAGGGGAAGGGTAGCCTCTGTAGTACTGCAGTAGGAAGGAAAAATGGACAGACATGGTTTCTCCTGGGGCCCTTATCTGCCATCTTGTTGCTTGTAATCCTTTTAAAGTGTATAGATAATGTGGCAAAAATAGGTTACATAAATAAATAAATTAATCTTTTTTTTAATATATATATATTTTAACATAGGACTCAATCCTTCAAAGGATAAGGCAGTACTAAGGGACCTTTTTAGTGCTAACAGACTTGCCATGTACAAAATTGGATGCCATAAGTACACAATTGGATGCCCAGTGTTTAACATGCACTAATATCTGTTAGCGTGAGCTCAGTTATAGTAAAAGGGCCCCTAAATCTGATAGGAAAAAGGAACATAAAATTGACTATTCTATACTGCTTTTTTCAAAAGAAAAGGAATTCAGCATTTTTAATTATTGGACTTTCATACATTGGATAATAAGATTTTATTTATTTATTACATTTGTATCCCACATTTTTCCACCTATTGGTAGGTTCAAAGTGGCTTACATAATTTCGGAGAGGTGGTTACAGGCTCCAGTGTGAACAAATACAGTGTAGGAGTATAGTTAAAGAGATCTGGAATGGTTCATCCCCAGCAAATTGCTAGGGTGGGTTCATGTGTAGGGGGATAGAGAACTGTTCGTTTTCTAGTTCATGTGTTGTATTTAATTGTTCGGTGTTTCTACTGGTTCAGTGGGGTATGCCTTTCTGAAAAGGTGAGTCTAGTTTTTTTTTTTTTGTTTTCTTATTTTTGTGATTATGATATACTCTGACTGTGAGCAAGAATTGTTCTTGGATTTGTAGTTAAAATTGGATAAATAAAAATCTTAAAAAATATTATTGGACTTTCACATATACGTATCTTCTACCATTGTTTAATTATTTCACTTAGACTAATGAATTTTGGTTTCCATATTAGTTTACTTGGGTATGTGGAAATAAGAATCAACAAACAAGCTGTACGTGAAACGTTTTTACTGCACTAACTTAATATCTGAGTCAGCCGAGAGTTATCCTCTCTTCATCAGGTCATTGGGGAAATAGTTCAATCACCATGGATTTGTTTTAAATAGTACAGTGTTATCTAGGTCTTAGGCTATCTACATAAACAATTACAGCTTAGTAAGCGGGACAGGAGCAGGGCAGGATTAATTCTTTGGTGGGTCATTGGCAAAGAAATTCCTAACCAGCCAATATTCAGCACTTAGGGGCCATTTTACAGCATGGTAATTCCAATGCAGGCTTATCACTTGCTATTCCAGGACTACTGCCACCCAAAGTAGTTCCGGGTAGGGTGTGAGCCATTTCCAGGAGAAAAAACTCCAGAAATGGTTAGCATGGCTGTAACCTGGTGGTATTCATGCATTACCACCACACGCTGCCCGGTTACTGCCTGGTTACTGCAGGAGCCCTTACCACCACCTCAGTGGGTGGCGGTAAGGGCTTCCTGTCACATGGCCATGCGGTAAGAGTTTTCTTACCGCTTGGCCATTATGTTTTTGGGGCTTTTCACCCGCTGCGATAAAAAGGTCCCTGGCAGGCGGGAGAATGGCTACTGCTGCTACCACATGGCCCTTTTTCTCGCAGATTGGTAAAAGGCACCCTTAACCAGCCAAGGTAACTGCATAAATATTGTAACTCTGTTCTCACCAGAAAGTTCCAGGCACCAGCTAGCTCTTCAGGTCAGTACCTGAACCAGGGTCACAAGCAAAATTTTATTTCACTGAGCTTGGCGCAGGCCGGGGCCGGGCTTGACCCTAATAAGCCATAGAGGGGCATAATCGAACGAAAACGTCTATCTCCATGGGCGTTTATCTCCGAGAACGGGTCCGTGAAGGGGCGGACCGAACCGTATTTAAAAAAAAAAATAGACGTCCATGTTTTATTCGACAATTTGTGAGCTGGGCGTTTTTGTTTTTCAGTGATAATGGAAAATGAAAGCGCCCAGCACTTTTACAAAAACAAAAAAAAGGTAAAAGAGCTCCCAGATGCATAGCACCCTTCCCTTGTGTGTTGAGCCCCCCAAATCCCCCTCAAAACCCACTGCCCACAAGTCTACACCATTACTATAGCACTAAGGGATGAAGGGGGGCACCTACATGTGGGTACAGTGGGTTTGGGGGGGTTGGACGACTAAGCATTAAGCAGCACAATTGTAACAGGTAAGGGGGGGGGTGGGCCTGGGTCCACCTGCCTGAAGTCCACTGCACCCCCTAACAACTGCTCCAGGGACCTGCATACTGTTGCCAGGGAGGTGGGTATGACATTTGAGGGTGAAAATAAAAGTTGTGAAACATCATTTTTTGTGGTGGGAGGGGGTTAGTGACCACTGGGGGAGTCAGGGGAAGTCATCCCCGATTCCCTCTGGTGGTAATCTGGTCATTTAGGGCACTTTTTGGGGCCTTATTCGTGAAAAAACAGGGTCCAGGAAAAGTGCCCTAAATTCTAGCTACAAATGCATACTTTTTTTCAATTATCGGCGAAAGGCGCCCATCTCTGTTCGGGTGATAACCACGCCCCAGTCCCGCCTTCACCACACCTCCGACACGCCCCGGTCAACTTTGTACGCTTCCGCGATGGAGTGCAGTTGAAAACGTCCAAGTTCGGCTTTCGATTATACCGCGTTATTCGTTTTTGGGAGATAAACGCCTATCTCCCGATTTAGGTCGCAATATAGGCGTTTTTGTCTTTTGATTATAAGCTGGTTCGGGTTGTAAGTCACACTTTCTTATTTTTTTCTTTATCAGTCTGGGAGTAAAATAACTTCACTCACACGCCAAAGAAACTCTTCCCTCCAGGTTTTATAACAAAATGCAATAACTTTACTGGAACACTGCAACAGGCAGATATCCAAACTTCATACTTTTCTTGTTCAAACTAGCTCACTTGATTATAAACAATTCACTTTGCTGAAAGAGGTTCTTGTGCCAATCCAAGACTTTTGGTATACAGTTCCAACTCTTAATTTAGTAATCTCTTTATAAATCCCACCAGTCCTCAAATACCCATCGTTTCTGGCAGAACAGTCCAAGGCTGTGGCTTCTTGCACTTTCAAAGTAAGCTGTCCTACTGGGCTTTTACCCAGCTGCTGGACCAGCCTGCCCTATCTGTCCATTCCCACTAGAGGGGCACTTCCATGAGCTGCTGGTTCTGGCACCAAACAGACTCTTCCTGCTCCGCTCCTGGGCTGAGTTAACCCTACTACCCACCTGGAGCATTCTTCACTCCTTAATGCTTTTATTGGCAAAAACTTCCTCTTTATTTAGTCTTAGGTTATTGGGCGTGACCAGGATACCTCCTCTTCTCATGGGTCATGGCAGGGGTGAAGGCAACCAAAGACCATGTACTCAACTAATCCCATTATTTTTATCACCATCCAACTCCACCCCAACTATGACACCTATTGTCAGTTACTCTCTGCTAATCCTCCCTCTGGGCTAGGCTCTTCACCCTCCCGCTCATGCTGTTCTCCTTCTTCCCAGTGAATCTGGAGAGTTTTACACCAGTTTAGTAATCCCTTGAGGAAATTTCCAAGCTCAGTTTACCAGGAGATTACAATAGGATTGCATAAAAGTCAATCCCACCTTTATATGGCTCACCATAGCTGGATAAATGCTGAATATTGCACTTAATTGCCTATGGTTTTGCCGGCTCCATAAACCCAGCAATTCAGTGCTGGAGCTCAGACATGACCCGGCACTGAATTTCCAGGTATTCGCTACCGGCAGTCAGCAAATCGTTAAGCGCTGCCGGCTGAATATCAACCCTCTAGATTTACTTTTACAAATGATCACATATTTGAAAATATCAGTACAACCTTGTTTCTGGGATCAGTTGGAATTCTGCTCCTCAAACCATTTACATTAAGGATTGTCTGTCAAATATGCACACACTTAAGCTATGAATATTTTGGCACAGACTCTATAGCAATTCAGAATTATCATTAAATAATTGCAACAGTACCAATAGGAGAATTTGGGAGCTGTCAGGAAGCCTCAATACACAGTTTGTTTTATGCCAGCAAGCTGGATACTATGGTTTTAAAGAGTGCCAGGATCTGAAATATGTTAGGTATGTCATTTTTTTCTAGATTCTTTGCAGTTCATGAATCGGGGTGAATATAAAATTAATCCACAGATGTGAATGTCATTTGGGACCACATGAATCCCTCTTCCATTAGTAGCAGTCAGTGACATTTGAATCTCAAATAGAGCATTACCTATGGATTAATCCTTATTTGCCAATGCAAGGCAGTCTGGCCTACAAAGAATCCAGTGAACAATATGGGGGCTAGAATAATGTTTAGTTTATGCTGCTTTAAATATTAGTGTGAGTTTATGGATTAGGTACCTAACATTTTGGTTTTCTTCTATTATTGTGGTATATCTTCCTTCTCCCTCTCTCCATCCCCCAAAATGTGCACACAGTTTTGTGGGCTTGAGTAAACAATTTTTGATAGTATTTTTTTTTTTTTTTGCTGTTGTTATTTCTGCAACGGGCTTCTCTGAAATCAATTTACTAATACATTTTTATCAACTTTTTACAGTACAGCATAGCACCTTTTATTAAGTGAAAGTAAAATGAGCCAAGAATGACACTGTGAAATGCACAGTATTACAGAATCAGGTGCTGTGTCAGACATACACTGTATATTTTATTGTGGATAATATCCTGAAACTAGTATAAACTCTAAGACATAGCACCTGTCTTTTAGCAAAAACAAGGTGAACTCATTAATTAATTTGGAAGCACTTCAATCACTGGTCAGTCACACCTTATGGCTGGCAGCTGGGATATATTTTTGCAGTGTCAGCAGGAATCACTGGGCAGACTGGATGGGTCATTTTGGGCACATTTAAGTCTGGTTTAAAGCAGTTTGGTTTCCCATGCTGGCAGAACAATGTAATCATCCTCTTCCTGACACACATTGATTTGACATTATGTAAGACTACATGCTCACAATAAGAGTTGTTCATATTACAGTTTGTCAGCAGCAATTGAACAAGGCCTAACTATAAGGTGAAATTTGTTAATAAAACTATTGACTTCACATAAATATAACACACTTAACCTATTCATTTTCAAAGTAGTCTTAAAGAACAGAATCAAATCAAAAAATCAATTCATATGAACGCATGAAAAATGTTTTGACTGAGTTGGATAGCACTACTACAGAACCTTTGTGTGCATGTTTCCAGTAATTTTTCCTGGTTAGCATGTAAATTCTTTGCACTTTGGATTTGCATCTCAATAGCTTACTGTATTGCTGCGGAATACTTTCTCGTTAATCTCCTGGTAGAAACTGCACACTCAGAGCCAGATGCATCAACCAAACGTAAAAAAAAGCAAAAACGTAAAAGCTGTTACCGAATTTAAAAAAACGAACAATGCAACAAAAAAACAAGTTGCACATGTTCGGTGCGGTATTTGAAAGTACAATGCATCAATCTGGTGGAATCCCCGTCGGTAATTGGTCCCTAAAGCATGTGCAGAGCAGCCAGGTGTTATGCTGGCTGCTCTGCGCATGCCACAAACGTAAAAAAAAAATACACACAAACACGTGGATCGGGAGGGGGCAAAGGCACTCGTCAGGAGCATCCTGTATGGACAGCCTTGCCCCCCCCCCCCCACCTGTGGTCGCTGCTGCTGCTCCTCGCTTCCTCCACCAGCATTAAATAAAAGAAAACAAAAATCAAAGCTTTGCCCCCCTCCCTTCCTGTCTCTCAACTCTTTCTTTCCCCACACAGCTCCGCCTCCCGCCATCCTCCGCCCCCGTGCCCTGCCGCTCCCCCTCCTCCGGGCCCCCCCCCCCGCATTACCGGGCCCGTGCAGTGCCTCTAACCTCTGTACGAAGGCGCTGCACGGGCAAGAAGACCAGATCGCTGCAGTCTTCAGGATGTCTCTCTCCTTCGTCTTCCCTGCCCTGGCCCCGCCCCCGTCTGATGTACATCATCAGCGCTGGTCGACTCTGGTGCCTTTGCTGTGTGATGATCTGTTTCGAACTCCTGACGTCCTGCACCGTGCTCATCTTGTATGTAGCCCCGTGTAGGACGTAAGGCGTCAAACAGATGATCACACAATGAAGGCGCCGGAGTCGACCAGTGCTGAAGAAGACTCTTCGGTTGGCGGGGGATGGGGACCCCCGCCAGCAAACAAGGTACCTGATGCGGCGGCGGGGGGGGGGGGTGTCAAATGTAGAGGGGGCCAGGGCTTAATCTGTGGGGGCCCATGCCCCCGTGGCCCCATGTAGCTATGCCCCTGACTGACACTACTGCAGGCCACTTTTTACTGCGGCTTAGTAAAAGGACCCCTAAGTGTTTTGAGAGAATTTAGTAGAAATAAGAATGACTAAACATATTGTAGCTGATCCTCAGAAGATACGTAGGATAATCTAGTGTATACTTGGATTATCTCTGATGTTCAAAAAAAAAATATACCCATCTTGAGGTGATTTTTTATAGTCCGTGCTATTTCTTTCTTTCTTACATTTGTATACCATCTCCCCCAATGCATCTTCCCCTTCTCTCCATCTAGCCACATCAGCCTTTACCTTCAAGCAATATCAGGCCCAATATTCAGAGCAATTTAAGCAAGCAGGAGAGGCTCCAGCCCACTTAAATCACAGTGAACTGCCCAATCACTGATATTCAGTGGAAATAAACCGAGCATTGCCACTGGATATCGTTTCTGACCGCCCAAATTAAAAGTGAGCAGATTAGGGGAGGTACAAGGGGCGACACTGAGGAGGAGCCGGTGGTCATGGGGGTGCAGGCTATAAGTTTGATATGGTCTTTTAAGCTGCCCTGATCCCCTGCTCAGCTCTCCTAAAAAGTCCCCATCCTTCCTTCTCCTTCCCCCCAGCCTGCACAAGACACAGCCCCCTCACCACCTGGAACAGCCCCACAACTCCAACTCCCCAGGCCTACCTGATATCCCTTATGGTTCAAGTGGGGACGACTGAACCAGGAGCAAGGTGAGAGGATGCGACAGCTGCAAGTGGGCTTCATTCCTGCCCCCATCACCCCCCACTTGGACCACTGGGAATATCAGGGGGGCTTAGGAAGCAAACAAAATGGTTATGCAGATCCTGGCTGATATCATATGACAATCTTATGCAGGCCCTGGCTGAATATCAGCTGAGACTCGTATAAGCTCTGATGGGCAGGGCCCTTACAATTAAGTCCGAGTTTTCAATGCCAGTGCCCGGACATGGTCTGGCACTGAATATCCAGGACTAATCAAGTAGGCAACTGTCAAGATTTTTAAAAAATACTGACTGCCGCTGGCTGAATATCAGCCAGACTCATTTTGAGCTTCTATGAACAGGTAGGTTATATAAAATATACAAAATAGTACATGTTCTCTTCCCAGTCTCAATTCTACTGGTATTCTTTACCACAGATGTGGGCCCACATATATAAAGGCCCTCTTATCTGTGTTTTTTTCACCTGGACTTCCAATCAAACTCTAATTGAATGTGTTAAGAAGAGTAAGACATACCTATGGTACAGAGCCTATCAAGAGTCCCAGAGAAAAGACCTCTAGCATACCTTTGGTTCTGGAGGACATGACCCAGGAATCACTACTGGTTTCTGTCCCTGGAGTGTAGACACACACACACATATACATATAGATAGATAGATAGATAGATAGATAGATAGATAGATAGATAGATAGATAGATAGATAGATAGAGATAGATAGATAGATAGATAGATTTGCAATGCACTGTGTAGGCCATCAGATTTTTATTTTTAATGTAATCCAAAACCCACCTGAATTCATACTTAAGTAGTGTATCCCTTGTATCCCCTTTTCAGAGGGTCATACCAAGTGAGAACAGTAAGAGGAGTGAACCATTTTCCTACAACAATCCAGGACATACCAACACATTGACTCTGTACTGCCTGGAGGACTACAGGGGAAGAGGTATCTACACAGACATCCTTTAGAGACATAAACAGTGGGATTTCAAGTACTTGAATATTCAGCCTTTGCCATGGAGTGCAGACTGTGGATGCATGCCCATGGCTGCGCATCTGAAAGGACATGTCCAAGGAGGCACATCATGTCCCTTTGGATCCTCTTCAAAGCCAAGAGGCGCAGGGAAGTATTGTCAAGCTCTTAATGGGGAAAAATAGAAAAAAATAGAGCCTAGGTGGAACTAAAGTGTTTGCTTCTACTGTTCGAGGCCCGCAGGGTCAACATGTGAGGCTGGGATTGGTGGTGTCAACTATTAGTGATGTGAGTGCTCTTTCCACTGCCACCACTTCCCTGACTTCTGAGGAATGGACTCCACCTCCTCAGCCTTATACACTAAAGTTGGAGGAACCACACACCCTGAAGAAAATTATGTTTCTCCTTCTTTACTTATTTCTGTTAGGAAAGAGACACCTGAAAATGTCTTGCAGGCTTTGAGCTCTGATAGAGCTTCTATCCCAAGGCAATTCAGATGGTATCTGATTGTGGAAGGATCTGTTTTTCAAGCATGACAGGCTGCTCTGCAAGATATATGGCAGATTGTTAAAGGGATTGCATCTTCAATGTATGGGGACTATTCCTTTACTGTGTAAATTTTCTCAGGAAGGAGCTGATAAATTCTCTAAAACTGAGAAGAGGTTATTAGACATTGAAAGAAGATTAAAGAAGCAGGATTTATCTGTTTCTATGCTGCAGTCTGCCACTTCTGTGGTTAAAGATAATTCATTGACATATAGCTAGTTGGAACTAATGGAAAACTGTTTTCTTCTAGAAATCTCAGAATATTAAATTTTCCAATGACTCATTATTTGGCCCCTTTAAAAGAAAGTTTGCATTATCCTCAGGCTGATTGTCTATCAGTGGAGGATATTTATTATCAGCCAACATTCCGCACTATTTAACCAGTTAGGAACATCTCCTGACTGGTTAAATAGCACTTAACTGGCTAAGTGCTAATATTCTGTGTGAGATTGCCAGTTATCTCAAGCTGAATATTAGCACTTAATTGGTAACTGGCTATGTTGCTCGACTTAGGGCTTATTTTACAAACCTGCGCTAGCAATTCCCATATGGCAAATTCAAGTCAGCCCATCAGAATTGAATGGACTTCCTCTCATTTGCCGCATCAAGAATCGGTAGTGCGGCTTTGTAAAAGAGGCCCTTAGCCAGCTAAGGGGTCTTCTTATTAAGGTGCACTGAAAAATGGCCTGCACTGTTGTAGGCACGTGCATTGGATGCAGACAGATCCATTGTTTAGCGTGCCTGTAAAAAAGGCCTTTTTTTTGGACAAAAATGGACATGCAGCAAAATAAAAAGTGGCACGTGTCCATTTTGGGCCTGAGACGTTACCGCCAACCATTGACTTAGCGGTAAGGTCTCACACGTTAAACAGGCAGTAATCGTCAGCACACAAACTACCGATTACTGCCCGGTTAGTGCCATGTGGTACAAAAAAGTAATTTAACTGGCTAGTACTGAATATGCGCTTAGCCGGTTAAGTTGCCACAGCCAAACCAGACACTGGATATTCAATGCCGGTCGCAAGATATGGCCCGGCATTGAATATCCAGGGTCAGCACTGCTGGCAGCAGCTAACCACACTGCCTGCTGCTGGCTCAGTATCGGGGTGGGGGGGGGGGGGGGGAGTGTGTTCTTAGAGCAATGGTTCCCAAACCTGTCCTGGGGAGTCAGTCAGGTTTTCAGGATATATCCACAATGAATATTCATGAGAGAGATTTGCATGAAAGTCTCTCTCATGAATATTCATAGTGGATTTTCTGAAAACCTAACTGGCTGAGGATTCCCTCAGGACAGGGTTAGGGACCACTGTCTTAGAAGCTGTAAAGTGACTAATGAGGAGGGAAAACTAGACCAGTTTGTGTCTACAGCTTGTTTGATCTTTCTCAGTTTCTAGAGTCATCTCAAGATCTTATTAAATGTACTACTTTATTAGTGGCATTTTACTCTGAAGCTGAAAAACAGGTTCTTCTCCATGGTCAGCAAATTAAAAAAAGCTTATCCCACCGATCCAACATAAATCCCCACACCCAGCAACACAAGATAAACAATGATCGTACTGGACAATTTACTATCCTCGACCCCATGACACCTGAAACACTTCTACCTGTGACCATAACACAACCTTGTATTTGTTATCAACCGTAGTGGCAACCGCCTTTACGATACTTTGTAAGCCACATTGAACCTGCAAATAGGTGGGAAAATGTGGGGTATAAATGTAACGAACAAATATATATATATTTCCTGATGTGCTCAGACAATGAATAGTAGTATTATTATTTGGTCCTAAAGCAGGATGCTTATATCATTTCATTAAATAATATTATTTATTTTTGTAGCATTAGATGAAATAATCGTGGTGCTATAGATTTCAGCAGCTCCTGAAGATGCAAACTTTGTGAAACGGAGAGGCTCCGTTGAGCTGCGCTGATAAAGTTAAATGTTCACTGTTGCCAAAAAGTATCATTATTATTATATTAGCATGAGATTTTTAGTAAAAGAGGCCCATTTCAGGCTGAAATGAAACGGGTGCTAGCAAGGGGATGGAGAGGTACGTTTGCAGTCTCCGCACCCAGTGCACCCCCTTTCCACCCCCACAGAGGTTGTGAATATCGGTGCTCCCCCCCTCCTCGTGCGGCCACCCACGTAACATACCTGGGGAAAGAGGATCAGCTGGTTTTTTAGACGGAAGACGGCACCGCAGGCAGCGAGCAGACCTTTTCACTGTGAACCCGCTGCTCGTGTGGCCTGTGACGTCGCGTTGTGTCGCTGTCGGGAACGGTCGTGTTTGGTGCCATTTTGTTTTGTCGGCGCAATCAGGTGATTGTCAGGGAGGGGGAGGAGTAGGGAAACACGCTGCGCATGTTTCCCTACTCCTCCCTTTCTGTTGCGTTCCTTAATAGCTCCGCCCATGACGTCATTACGCTACTCCCCCCTTTCTGTTGCATTCCTTAATAGCTCCGCCCGCGACGTCATCACATTCGACGCGAGGGCGTGACAGACAGACATGGTGGGTGGAGAGGCTTCACCACTATGAACTAACGAACTGCTGACGGAAGTGGCTGGAGCTTGGGGCCTCAATAGAACGTTCAAGTTGCGAATTATGTCCGGAAGGGGCGTGGCTGGGGGCGGGCGGGTGTATGAGTGACAGTGACAGTGAGTAGTGCTGACAGGCTACAACAGTACAGGGCTTCACTGTTTCCCAGCCACACTGTGAGCTTCAGAACTTGAGGTGAGAATTATTTATATAGATTTTTGAAAAAAAAGAAAAGAAAGAAAAAAAGACAAAGAAGAAGTAAAATAGAGATAAAATAGAGGTGGATTTTTTTCAGACTGGTGATGGTACAATGCAGTAACCTTAAAAAGCAGTCAATAGACTGAAAAAATACTGATATGACACTGAAATCTTCTCCTCCATACTACTCGTTCTGTCCTCTGATAGCCTTGGACTAGTTAATAATGTGATCCTAAAATGTGTTTAATGCCTTTACTTTCATTCTCATGTCTAAGGACTTTCATGGCTGCAGTTCTCACTGAAAAGATACGTGAGCAATGCATTGTGTGTAATGTAGTTCGCAGGTAAATGCAGCCACACTTGCCTGTCTGTATAAGAACCGTTACCATGATTGCACTGCTGCCTAGACCTCCTCTCTTTCTCAGCCAAGCTTGGCTCCTTTGTCTACCTGCTATCATTTCCTGGTCATTCTTACTATCTCTGTCCTGAGAGGTCAGCCAGGCATGTCCTTTCACTCCAATCGAGGGCCGTCCTCTTGGACCACCCTTGTCACCCTATGACAGGCTCTGTCCCGATTGGTCTTTACCTCCTCCTCCCTTGGCTTGTGAGCCTTCTTGACCCTCCTGCCTCTCTGGCCATGAGGCATTCTCCATCTTGCTTCAGACCAGCACTTGTCCTGCTCCCAACTCCCTGGAACAAACTTGGGTTTTTACCTTGAAACTATCTCCTCCCATAGATATCGCACTCTCCAGTCACACAGCTTTGAACCACTTCTATCTGCTCAACTATTTCTCACCTGCAATAAAGCTACCTCTCTTCAGATCTCTACCTCCAACCACTGAACAGCTCTCAGGATTACGGAGTCTCTGTGCCCTGGAGCAATACTTATGAACATCTGACTGTGAATAAATTATCTGTGATTTATTCAATAAAGAAACTCCAGAAAAATAATAGAGACTTCGGATATGTTCTGGTGTGCCAAGGTTATACTCACAGAAACAGAAGCCTGCCCTTGCAGATCAGCAACACGCGGGACCCCCACCAGCAAGATACCCGACAGCGTCGGGGGAGGGTTTGCAGCAGGGGGGGGGGGGTCGAAGGGGTTGGTGGCAGGCCAAATCTACAAGGACCCATGGCCCCATGTAGCTAGGCCCCTGGTGTAGGCACGTGTTTTTGGTAGGAAATAAAAAATAATTTGTCCCAGCAGTATGGGCACGTGCCAAATCTGAAATTACTGCCAGAGGGGGCACACTAGCCTGGTGGTAGTGTCATTTTGGCACATGCCGGGCCATTTTTTACCACATCTGGGAAAAAGGGCTTTTTTTTCAATGGGCCAGGAAAAGGGTCTGCGGAAAAACTGAAACCAGCACATGCCTATTTACAGCCTGAGCCCTTAACACCACCCATTGATCTAGCAGTAAGGGCTCACATGCTGCTGATTAACACCAGAAAGACCAAAAGTGCCTTACCCACTTAGGTGGCAAGAGACTACCTGTGTCTTCATTTTCCTACCTGTAAGAAAGTAGTTTATAAATCTATATATTCAGCTACTTTTTCATACCAAGATACTAAATGGGTGGAATTCCTTGCCGAAAAATATAAGATCCCAACATGATTATTTGGTTTTTCATAAGTTTTTGAAATTTTTCCTTTTCATAATCTCCCCATTATGCTTTATTATTGAATTCTTTATATATTTACAATTTTTTCCTTATTGATATGTGTGGGTTTATGTATTTTGTTTCATATTTTGTAATGATTTCTTTTGAGTTAGTTAGCCATATTGAACTCGAAATTGTATGGGAAAATGTACAGCGCTGCGTACGTCTAATAGCACTATAGAAATGATAAGTAGTAGTAGTAGTAAAATGTGGGGTATAAATGTCATCAATAAATAAAGTAAAAGCAAGAGAGTTCACAAAATACAGAAGATCACAAAAAGAGGAACAGAAAAAAGAATACCGTGTACAACTGAAAGAGGCAAAGAAAGAAATCAGAATGACAAACGTGTGGGCAGAAGGGAAAATGGCTTTAAAACAAGTACAGTGAGGTGACATTTTTATTCCAGGTAAAATGGGGTATGGAGGAAGGCCAGAGGTGGAATTTATTTATTTTATTTAGATTTTGCTCATACCTTTTTCAGTAGTAGCTCAAGGTGAGTTACATTCAGGTACACTGAATATTTCTCTGTCCCAGGAGGGCTCACAAGCTAAATTTGTACCTGAGGCAATGGAGGGTTAAGTGACTTGCCCAAGATCACAAGGAGCAGCAGTGGTATTTGGACCAGCCACCTCTGGATTGCAAGACCAGTGCTCTAACCACTAGGCCACTCCTCTACTCCATTATTAGATCAATGGGTGGAAAGGGATGAGGGAAAATAAAAATGCTCAGCAAGTACTTCTGTTCAGTGTTCATAGAAGAAACACTTGTAGAAAGTCCACAGTTCGCAAAATTGAAAGTGAACAAAACCATGGTACCAGATCAGATACACCCTAGATACCAAAGGAGCTCACAGAGGTTCTGTCAAAGTTGTCCAAAGGATGTGTTTAATAGATCCTTGGAGGCAGAGGAAGTTCCACAGGACTGGAGAAACACTGATCTGATTCCTCTTCACAAAAGAAATACTGCATATACTTGACTATAAGCCAAGATTTTTGGTCCCCCCCCCCCCCCAAAAAAAAAAAAAAAAAAAAAAAAAATTGGGATCCACAATACTCAGCAGCACATAACCACACAGTGCATTCATTGACTATGCTCTCTGACCACTGCAGCACTGTGCAGTTAGCACCAGGGTGGTCCTGTCAGTGGCTTTGAATGCTGGCTGCTGTGGGCTGAATTCTGGGGGGGCTGTGTTTGCTGAACCTCCTTAGTTCAGGAGAAAAGCATTGTGACTTCTATTCTCCAAAATGACTTCAGACACCTGCAAATTCACAGAATGGAGGATTATATTTTTAAGAACCAGATTATTTCATAGAATTAGCAATTCCTGTTACGTTTCTTCTGTTTTTCCAAAATAATGCAAATTATTTGCAGGATGGAAGTGAGGTGCTATGTGTCACAGTCACTTTTCTCTGCCCTATTTTGGTCTCAGCAAGATGACACAGGATGGTTGTGTCATGCACAGCCTCTCTTTCTATTGAAGTAAATGGATTCTAGGGGTATGTAGCCCTAAACCTTTGATTTGGCTTAATTTCCTCTTCACTATTTTTCTTTATTTCAAATGATTTTTATTATAATAACCAGAAGACAAACAATGCAGCAAGTCAAAAATATATCAAACAAATAGCATTGCAAATTTGTACAAACAATGTCCAGAAAGGCTGCAATATATAACGAACAATTTGTTCTATATGTAGGAACCAACAGCAAGAGAGATAAAGAGAAAGAAAAGAATGAACTAGGCACAAAGGCCCCGATATTCTGACTGCGGGAGACCGGCATTGAATATCCGGTTTAACTTTGGCCGGTCCAATTTTAACCGGCCAAGCTGATATTCAGTGCTGGCTGGTTAAAGTCAGACCAGACAAAGTTATTCCACCCAGTGGCGTTCCTAGGGTGGCTGACACCCGGGGCGGATCGCCAATGCAAACCCCCCAACCCAGTGCAGCGCCATCCCGGGTGCAGCACGACTCCCCCCTGGCGAAATGACGGACACCCCCCCGGGTGCATCTTTACCTGCTGGGGGGGGTGCCATGCGTCTGTCGGCAATGCTCGTTCCCTGCGCCCGCTGCCCTGGAACGGGGCAGAGGGCGCAGGGAACGAGCGTTGCCGACAGACGCGCGGCACCCCCCCCCCAGCACCAAAATGACGGACACCTCCCCCTGGCGAAATGACACCCCCGGGTGCATCTTTACCTGCTTGGGGGGGGGGGTGCTGTGCGCCTGTCGACTTCGCTCGTTCCCTGCTCCCTCTGCCCCGGAACAGGAAGTAACCCATTCCGGGGCAGAGGGAGCAGGGAACGAGCGTTGCCGACAGACGGGAGTCACCCCCCCCCCCCACACACCCAGCGTCGTGCACCCGGGGCGGACCGCCCCCACCCCTTGGTACGCCACTGATTCCACCTATTGTGGCGGCCATATTGGCCGCTCTCACTTTATAAATTGGCAGATAGCTGGCTCTCTTTAAGCACTGAATATCGCCTGATAGCCACTTAAGTGCCGTTTTAGCAGCCATTTTCATTTGAATATTGGGTAGAAATAGAAGAAGCTTAATTTAAATAGAGAACGAAGCATACTTTAGGTGGAGTAATCAGGACATCTGGAAGGGAAGCAATCCACAAAAAACTACAGGTATATATTTATTGGTAAAGGTTAAATCAATCAGACTAATTTATAAAGGAGGAGAAGATTGAGAAAGAGGAGCCCAAACAAAGTGTGTCGCCAAGGTTTACATTTCTGTAACCATACAAGTTTTTCCATTCCAGCTACAGACTTTTGAGGATTTCTGGACTACAGTTGGGCTCATTTTCGAAAGAAAAGGGTGCCCATCTTTCGACATAAATCGGGCGTCCTTCTCCCAGGATCGCCCAAATCGGCATAATCGAAAGCCGATTTTGGGCACCCTCAACTGCTTTCCGTCACGGCGATGACTAAAGTTCCCAGGGGCGTGTCGGAAGCATAGCGAAGGCGGGACAGGGACATGCTTAACACATGGGCATCCTCGGCCGATAATGGAAAAAAGAAGGACGTCCCTGACGAACACTTGGCCGACTTTACTTGGTCCTTTATTTTTTACGACCAAGCCACAAAAATGTGCCCTAAATGACCAGATGACCACTGGAGGGAATCGGGGATGACCTCCCCCTACTCCCCCAATGGTCACTAACCTCCTCCCACCCTCAAATAAAATTTTTTAAAAATATTTTTCCAGCCTTTATGCCAGCCTCAAACATCATACCCAGCTCCATGACAGCAGTATGCAGGTCCCTGGAGCAGTTTTAGTGGGTACTGCACTGCACTTCAGGCAGGCGGACCCAGGCCCATCCCCCCCCCCCACCTGTTAAACTTGTGGTGGTAAATGTGAACCCTTCAAAACCCACCACAAGCCCACTATACCCACATCTAGGTGCCCCCTTTCATCTCTAAGGGCTATAGTAGTGGTGTACAGTTGTGGTGAGTGGGTTTTGGGGGGCTCAGCACACAAGGTAAGGGAGCTATGCACCTGGGAGCTTTTTCTGAAGTCCACTGCAGTGCCCCCTAGGGTGCTTGGTTAGTGTCCTGGCATGTCAGGAGGACCAGTGCACCACGAATGCTGGCTCCTCCCATGACCAAAGGGCTTGCATTTGGTCGTTTCTGAGATGGGCGTCCTCAGGTTCCATTATCGACGAAAATCGGGGACGACCATCTCTAAGGTTGACCTAAATGTGAAGATTTGGGCTTCTCTGACTGTATTATCGAAACGAAAGATGGCCACCCATCTTGTTTCGATAATATGGGTTTCCCCACCACTTCGCCAGGACGTCCTGCGAGGACGCCTTCAGGAAAACTTGGGCGCCCTGTTCGATTATGCCCCTCAGTATGGTCCTATTGCTAACTTATTAACACCCATTTGAGAATTCTTTATTCTACCCATCTCCCTCCACACTGAATGCACAGTTTTCTCCCTTATGCTGCCTGGAGAGGATGCTCCACCCAAGGAAATATGGCACATATGTGGTGGATGTGCCCACATGTTCGATCTTTTTGGAAAATGATAGTTACATTTATTAATCAATCTACTGCAGATAGGAACTCCACTAGACCCAGCTTTCATTCTTCTGGGAATGCCACCACAGCATTTAATTTATCATGAGCATTTATATTTAATCAGACAATTACTGCTTGTAGCCAAGGATTGCGTTACACAGAAATGGGAAGATTCTGTATTACCTTCCTTTTCACTATTTCGAAAGACTGCACACTATTTCTGACACAGGAAAAGACCCAAAATGGGCGAGGGGGAGGGATCTGTCATGCCAGACTTAAACTGACATGAAATAACATAGAAAGTATCATTGATATTACCCATGTCATTTAAAATGAAGGCACATGCCTAAGTTTACTTATTCCCACCTCAGCATATGGCAGTAAAAGCAGTGGCTGGACAGCAGAATATGGACAACATGAGAACTACAGATGTGTGTGGGTTCAATTTTATTTTTTTTAAACTTTTCCCAATTTTCAGGTGTCTTTTTCAGTTCATTTCATACATTTGTTTTAACAGACATTTTTAAAACACATTCTATAGAGTTCTAATGCACTGACTTAACGGCGTCAATATTCAAAGTGATTTAACTGACCAGAATCAGTTCCTGACTGGTTAAATCACCTGTTCGGTGCAAATTACTAATTTTCAGTGGCATTTAACCGGTTAGTGCTATTGAAAAAACAAACAAACCGGTTAGCACTGAACTGAAAGCTGGCTATTTGGGGGACGTTCTGGGGGATGGTCAGCACTTGGCCAGTTATATGTCAATATTCAACACTTAACTGGCCAAGGTCACAATATCAACTACTATTACTACCATTAATCATTTCTATAATGCTACTAGACTTACACCACGCTGTGCACTAAACATGTATGAGACAGTACCTGCTCAACAGAGCTTACAATTTATTTGAGTCAAACAAACAGGACAAATAAAGGATTAGGGAATTACTTACAATGGGAATGATTACAACAGATGCGGGTATTAAACAGGTGAATAGGAGTTAGGAGTTAAAAGTTGCCACAAAAAGGTGGGCTTTTAGCCTAGATTTTAATACAGCCAGAGTCTGAGCTTTTCCTCCTCCCACCTCTCCTGTACATAAATAGGACCGCATAAAAGTCAGTCCTATCTTTATATGGTAACCCACAGCTAGTTAAGCGCTGAATACTATACTTAACCAGTTATGCATTAGCTGACTTCAGCAACCTAGAAATTAAATGCCTGGCATTGAATTTCCAGGTTAATGCAAGTGATGGCCAACAAAATGTTGACTTCTGCCAGCTGAATATCGGGCCAAACTTGTATTCATTTGTAGGTTGGTATCCTTTAAATCAATTTTGCATGTACTCGTTTTTTTAAGGTGCATTAACAAATACACATCTCTAGGGCAGTGCTACTCAGAATTTATTGTGACCCCATATCACATTAGTAACACCCATGACCCCAATGAGGAGTGTCATAATGACACACCTATGTAGCACCCGCCCAGTATGTGACTCAGCACAGAGTGCACAACCCTGTTTGGGGTTTGCAACCCACAGTTTGGAACATGCTACTCTAAGAACAAATTTGCATGCCTTGTCCTCTGTTGCCCTTTCTTCCTCCTCCTCCCCCTGTACATTGGCACATGCTACTTGTTTAGAAAGGAAACATGTGTCCATGGTATGGAAAGCAGTTATGGAGACTGGAACAATCTGTCCTTTAGTGTGTATCTCACAGCATGCCTGCTGCTGCTTTGACTGGCTTAGCTCAAAGGTTAGAGGAACTTGAAAGCTGAAGGAGAGAGGAAAAGACCCTGAAAATGCAGACAAGAGAAAGAGAAACAACACAGAAATAGAACCTGAAAGTGGAGATAATGGGATGAACAGACTGGGGGGGGGGGGGGGGGGGAGGTGGAGGGGAGGGGGTTGAACTCCTTCTCCTCTGGAGACCAGAACTCCTACCAAGCTTGGTAGTTGTCTGTAATGTCCCTGAGTCAACATTGATGCTGGTACCCCACCATGGAGTCCCACCAGTCACAGCAAAGATGCTCCACTGATGCTCACCTGGGCCCACCTGTGGCTACGCAACTTTCTGCAACTTTTTTTCCAGTGTCTGCCAGAAACTTCCCATTTTGTACCTTGTGGCACTTCCCTGGCAAGCTATGAATGCACACACATGCGTTTTAGTGCCCTGCCTCATGGCGATAAAGAGGCCACATCTGCCCAAAAGGCTTAACCATCACCACACTGAAATGCATCTTCATTGGACAAAGATATTAAGGCAATTATTTTAGAAACATACACATCTAGATTGATCATTGGCACATGTATATCACATTCACCAACTTCAGAAAGCTCATTTACTAAGAATGCACTCTCGTTTGCAAAAAAATAGGAGATGTCAACAATATATCATGTCATTAACAAATGAAAATGTGAAAAAAAACGCATTTTGGGGTGAATTCAATATATGGTGCAGAAAAATACCCAGCTTAAACGGTATACTATAAGCTATGCCTAAATTTCAGTGCAGTTTATAGAATTAATGGTTAAGCGGACAGGTCACGCGTAAATTGTGATGGTGCACCCATATTCTATAATTAAGCACATAACTCGAAACCATGTCACAATCTGTCCCCAAATGCCCATGACCTTCCATTTCCACACCCCCTTTTATAGACTGTGTGCAAATTTTAGGCGTGGATCCCGCACCTAAATTTACGTGTTAATCCCAATTAAATGTAATTAGTGCCACTAATTGCTTAAGCCAATTATTGGCTCTAATTGGTTCATTATTCTATTAATTTGCATGTGCAAATCGAGTCTGTGCTTAAATTTACACATGCAAATTTTGGTGTTCACTATACAATCAGGGCGTTTGTATTCTTTTTCATTTGTCGATAACAGTGTTCCCTCTTTGCAAATAGTGTATGCGTACCCAAGCCACTGCACATTGCATGCATACTGGTTAGTGCAGTAGCATCAGGATCTGGGCAGCTGGGTTTGATTCCCACTACAGCTCCTTGTGACTGGGCAACTCACTTAACCCTCCATTGCCCCAAGTATAAAATAAGTAGCTGTATATAATATGTAAAATCGCTTTGATTACAACCATAGAAAGGCAGTATATCAAATCCAATCTCCTCTCCCTTTCCCACTATCAGGAAAAAGTGTGTGCTGTTTCCAAAAACTGCCCCCCTTCAACTCAAATTAAAATGAAGACTAACCAAAACAAACAATGCTACAAATGACATAGGAAAGGAAACAAGATTGACTTTTTTTAGCTGCTCATCCCTACTTTTTTACATGTGGAGATTCAAACCATGCACAAATCTCTGTTCTATGTAAACCAGGGCTCCACTACGTGAGAAAGGCTTTTTTTTTTTCTAATTTTAGCTGACAATGCTACTAGTTTCTTGTTGCAGGCAGGCTGCAAGCAGATCTCACTAGACTGTACAAGGCTGTACTGAGCCGAACTGCTGCTTTTTAACTCTTTATGCATTCAATAGACACAGCAAGCCTTTTAGCAAAAGCAGATTATTTCCACTCAGAAAAATTTGTAGCTTGACTTCCATTTTCAAACTCTCCTACTTCAGACCTTAATCTTGGTATGGACTTTATTCTGCTGTTGCCCATGTACTTGAAGATTTGCACAATGTTTGAATACTTTTGACGCCACACTTATTCAAAAAAAACTCCGAACATGTTGAACATGTTCAACTAAATCTGGATTATTTTTAGAAAAAGAAACAGAGGGTCGCCTACACGTGTCCAATGTGAGTCAAATTGGAACTACGGCCCAGCTACCGCGTGCCCTGGGCGGTAATTCCCATTTTGACACGTGCCCAAAACATGCAGTAGAAAATATTTTCTATTTTCTACCGTGTGGCGCTTACCCAACAGTTTACGCTTGCTGGCCACTTACCGCCCGATTAGCCTGTGAGACCCTACTGCTAAGTTAATGGGTGGCCTCAGGCCGAAAATGGACATGTGCTGGTTTTAATTTTGCCGCAAGTCTATTTTCGGCCATAAAATAAATGCCTTTTTTCCAGGTGCACTGAAAAATTGACCTGTGCACGTCCAAAACACACGTCTATACCAGCGCAGGCCACTTTTAGGCACACCTTAGTAAAAGGCACCCAGAGTGTGATTCAAGCTAGTTCAAGACTTGGGGCTGATTATTTGAGTACACTGAAGTTAAAAATTCCAAATGCAAGCCAGGATTCAAACTGGTTGGAGATGGTTTACCTATTACTGTTTAACACGTAAGCCCTAACCTTGCAGAAGAACAGCATTACTTAGGGCCCTGTTTACTAAGCCGCGCTAGGGGCACATTAGCGTTTCATGCGCATGTTAAGCATTAGCGCACACTAACCGTGTAGATGCCCTTATGGGCGTCTACACAGTTAGCGTGTGCTAATTTTTAGCACACACTAAAAGCACTAGTAAACCTTAGTAAACAGGGCCCTCAGATAATTCAAATTTTATAGTAAAATAAATCTTAACAAATGTGAATTTTGTAGAATATTATTTCCAAATAAAGAGCAAAGTTCATTCCTAAGAACTGATTTTGTTTTTATCAACTATTATTAGGGATCATGAGCACTTGACAAGTAACAGAATGGAAAACAGTGGAAATACTTAAACAGAGGCACAAACAAGTTAATATCACTGAAAACTAATCTACCAAAGGAAAAGCAGTAGTTAAAAAAAAAAAAAAAAAAAAAGTTAGCAATACCTTTCATCTGCTGAAGGTGGTGGTTCTTGTCTCTACAGCAGCACAGCCCCATTTCAGGTGATCTCTCTCTGTAAAGGTCACACGTTTAGTGGCCTCATGATTCAGAGGTTAGGTAACTCCTTCAGATATAGCCTTAGACAGGCACAAGGCATAGCCAGGCATGAAGTTAAAAAATCTGTCGCCTCATCATGGGCAATAAGAGACTCCGTGCACAGCAGGAGAAATGTGGGTTTCTTCTGCCCTTCGCATTTGTAATTGTTGGCAGGGGTTTCCCTCACTTGTAGCTGGCTAGCTCACACCTACCTTCTAAGATAGGCAGCCTGCTAACTTCTGTCAACAAACCTTCCTAATCATGCAGAGAGCCTGGAGAGTGCAGCCTTGGGTATGGTGGTTTATTGCCTATATTTCTAGCTGACCAACTGCAGATCCCTGCCCGTTAAACTTCCCAGCTTTCTAATTACACCCCTCCTTTCTGCAGGAATAAAAGGCCACGAGGGAAAGGGAGAAGGGGGATTTCTTTGAGTAGCAGATGCCTGGACTCATAGCTGGAGGGCAGCAGACAACCTATGCATGGAAAAACTATCAGTCTCTAATGAGTGTGCAAAAAAATAAAGAAAAAAGATCTTTTAACCCAGTGTAAAATTATGTCAGCAGAAGCAAGAGAGATACTGTTACAACCTTTAAAGACCAAAAGACATCTCTCAGGCACACTGGGTATGAAATTAACTTATAGTCATAAAGACAGAAGTGGTAGGGTTGTTTGAATTTCACAGACTTTACTTAAGGACTGCACTGCTTTCAGAGATTGTACTTGTTTTTAATAACCCAATGAAGATGGAGACAAAACATTGATAATCCTCTGTTTCAAGGATAAGTAAAATAGTTTTCATTCTAGGCCTCATGTTAAAAGGAGTAGAACCCCCTGCTTTGTTTTCCATGTCTCTATCTATAGCTATCAGCTTTATAAAGATGGTGAGTGCTTTTTAGGCTGGTACAATGTAGTGAGAACAAATTTGTTAGGCAGGCACTGTAACAGCTCTCAACAGGCAGGTATATGAACAGGAAAGGGTAAAGGGTCATGGATTTGATATACTGTCTTTCTGTATATACTATATACTCCTCCCCCTGCCTAGGAATCGCTGGAGACTGGCTGCGAACCTCCGGAACCACCCGCGCACAGTAACCGCCCTCAAAAAACCGTGTCGCCCTCCCTCTCCAAGTCCGGATTCGGACTGTCAGAGAGGACGAAGAGGGAGGGCGGCGAGACGGCGAGCGAGCGCCTCCGGCTACTGTCCAATGTGGAGGAGGCGGGTGAGGGCTCAGGGCGGGGGGCGGGGTCCAGTAGTGGTGAGTCAGAGGAGGGGGAGGGAAAGAGCAGCGGGTCCGATTGCAGCGCGGCCGTCATCCCCGTTCACTCAAAACAAAGCAAGCAAACCTATGACATGCTGCAGGACGTTCAATAGACAGGAGTGGAAGTGAACAAAGCAAGTCTATGGTTAACTAGGAAGCCCATTGGTTAATCTCTGATTCCACTCCCCTATGCCAGGGGCATAGCCAGACACCCAAGTTTGGGTGGGCAGCACTCCGCCTTGTCCTACAAGTGATTTGGTTTCTCTCTCTCTCGCCTGCATGCCATATGGTCTTTCAAACATCCCCTCTCCCCCGTATACCTTTTAAATACCAGATTTTCACCGGCAGCAAAAAGTTGTTGGGAGTTTTTGGCTGGTGGGGCTTGGGGTCCCTGCCAGCCACATTATAGGTGTGCTGCTACTTGGTGGGCCTGAACCTAAAGTGGGTGGGCCTGGGCCCACCCTTGGCTATGCCACTGCCCTACACAGCCGTCATTGTATACACTCAAAAAAAGGAAACCTAGGAGGTGCTGCTTCTCATTGTCGTTTTTAAAGCTGTTTCCACTGGATAGACAGTGCCTTAAAACGTGGAGGACAAAAGGAGGGGGAGACACACAGACCCTGCAACTGGGAGGGAGGGGGGGCCCTGCAAATGGGAGACAGACCGGGGGACCCTGGCACATACTCTCATTCTCACACACACACTCGCACCCAGTCTCACTCTCTCTGTGTCACACACACTCGCACATTCACTCTCTCTCACACAGTCACTCACACACACTCCGAGGAAAACCTTGCTAGCGCCCGTTTCCTTTAAAACAGAAACGGGCCTTTTTTACTAGTTTACAATAATATAACGTATGAGAGAGCATGAGATTCAAAACTAATACATTTTTCTAAAATGGAGGGGTTTTTAAGACTAATGATTGAGACTGAGCTGTATAGGAAAAAGTGCTGTATCCCGATAAGGGAACTACTTAACTTTCGTCAAGGAACGACCACAGCCAACTAAGGTCTTTTTCATCCATTTTTGCTCCTCACTCGTTTGTGTTTGATTCATAAGTTTTCTGGATCAACAAGGAGTGGGTCATTTGTTCCACTATTGTAGTTTTGGTGTTCAGACATGGTTTTACATATTATTTACCATTTTTCTGTGCATGACTGCTTTTCCAGGCCTGTTCAGAGGTTACTACATCAGCCTCTTTGTCATGTTTCCCACAGGGAATATGATGGAACAGGAATCTCCCAAGAAAATAAGGAGCTTCTCTAAGTTCACATCATTTTCCTGCCAAATTCTTCTAGCTATAAAGGAGTCAAAAACATTTTTTTTTTTAGCTTATATAGCTTCAAATATTATTGAAATGCAAGCAAGCCTGAAAGAGATTGAGCACCCTTGGCCTGCATATCTGAGCACAGTAATCATTTATCCACAGGGAATACTACTATTTTTTTATACCGCATCCTTTAAAGCAGTTCAAATGTACATGTGCTGCCTTCCCAAAATACAGAATCATTTTTACCTGTCTGTACTTAGAGTCCCTTTTACTAAGCAGTAAAAGAGGCCCTGTGCCAGCTTCGGCAGCCATTTGTGCCACGCGCCAGGCTCCTTTTACCGCAGCAGGTGAAAATAGCCAAAAATGAAATGGCTGTGCTGTGTGACCATTTCGGGGTGGGGAGGGGAAGCACTTACTGCCACCCATTGAGATGGCGGTAAGGGCTCCTGCTCTAACCTGGCAGTAACCGGGCAGCACGCGACACTGCCCAATTACCGCTGGGTAACTCCCTGCAGAAATATTGTTTCAATATTCCTGCTAGCACTGGAAATGCCATGCACTGGGGGCAGAACTACCGCCAGCACCCATGTTAGGCCAGCAGTAGTTCCGGGTTGCCGCACGGCAACTCTACTAAGAGCCCCTTAATCTTTCATTCTTCTTGCCAAGGAAGACTAGTGCCCAGTTTTCATAAAAAGTTTCAGATAAAAAAATTAAATTAGGTGAGATATATTCAGAGCAATTTGTTGCAACTGGCACTTCAGTAGCTGGCAGCATTCTTTTATGTTTGAAGGAAACCATTCTGTGGAATGTGTGAGATAAGAGTTCACCACAGATAACAGACATACACTATATGAGGAATACAGCTCCTACAGTGAAGTTTGTTTGCTTTGCATATGAACAATCAGGCAGTTAAGAGAGACAGGCAGAGCTCCAGAGTCTCAATGAGTGAATGAGACCATGGTGCAGGGAGAAGGGTTTTCGATTTGTAAGGAACTGGGCAACATTCTAGGGAAGGGGAAGCCTATTACAAAAGGATGGGCTCCACCTTAACCAGGGTGGGACCAGGCTGCTGGTATGGGCAATTAAAAAGGAGATAGAGCAGCTTTTAAACTAGAAACTGGGGGAAGGCCAACAGTCACTCAAAAGCGCATGGTTCGGAATAAGGTAGGGTAGGGTTACCATATTTTGTCCTCTGAAAAAGAGGACACATGTCACGCCCCCCTGCCCCGCCCCGCCCACACCACGCCCCCTGCCCCACCCATACCACGTCCCTTTCGAATCCTTATTTCGCCCCGTCACGTATTGCCAGTAGCGTACCTGGGGTATTTGACACCCGGGGCCGATCATTTTTTAACACCCCCTCCAAAATCCAGTATTATACATACCGAGAATACAAAACACAACAAATGTCATTCAGGACCTACATTGCAATTCTACCATATCTTAAGCAGTAACTTCTACGAGTCACACAAGAGTGTACCTAGGAAAAGGCAGCATCCTAAACATTGCAGTGAGCAGTAGAACATCAAACATCTGTTGTAAAACTAAACCAGCAGGAATAGTACAGATCATCGATCCTGTATAGTCAATGCCAACAGAAAATCATGTCTTTTTCACGGACACAGATACACCCTAATCCACTCCCCCCCTTCCAACCATTGTATGCCTTCTCTCTTGCTTCCATCCTGGATCTGCCCTCTTTGTCTCTACCATTTCTTTATCTTCCATCCAGGGTCTGCCCTTTCTCTCTCTGCCCAATCCATCCACTATCTGCCCTGCCCCTGTCTCTCTCTCATCCATCCATGGTCTGTCATCCCACCCTCTCCCTTCCCTCCAGGATCTGTCCTCTCTCTGTTTCTGCCCCTTCAATCTGCTCTTCCTATCCCTTCCAACCAGAATGCGCCCTTTCTCTCTCTCTCTGCCCCTTCCATCTACCATGGGCCATTTCTCTCCCATCCATCCATCCAGGGTCTGCTCTCCCTCTTTCTCCCTTCCATCCAGAATATGTCCTCTCTCTCCCCCCTTCTATCCACCATGTGTCCTTTCTGTCCCTTCCATCCAGTCTCTGCCCGCCTCCCTCGCGCCCCCTCTCAGACTCTGCTCCATCTTCCATCCACCGTCTGCTCCAGCCCCTGCACCATGAAGACGAAGTCATTGTCCTCAGAAGCCCTGGCTGCTCCGCTCGTCATCGATGTGAGCTGCTGCTCTGGTGCCGGCCACCACCAGGAAGCGCCGATCAGCTCCAGACATTGCTAGGTGCCAGCGGAAACCCACTGCTGTGCATAGACTGTGCACTGCCTGTCCACCACCCTCCCCGCTAGGATCAGGGACTGATTTGCTGCCCTGCCTTGTTCGAGCTTGAGGAGATGACGTGTGTCCCATAGCAACGCTTCCGACTGCAGTGCTGGTAACGGACGCGACAGTTATACACTGTTGGAGCCAGGAAGGGCGCAAGAACAGGGGAAGGAAGGTATGGCATACCGACCCGTTTTTCATGGTAAGGGAAGGGCGGAGTCGGCGGACCCTCTCGGCAACGACCGCATTACAGGATCGCGGTAGGGTTACCATTCATCCCGACGAAACCCTGACAAATTGGGGAAATGCGGAAATCCGCCCGGACTCCCCACGGCGCCCTCAAAAAGAGGACATGTCTGGGGAAATCCGGACAAATGGTAACCCTAAGGTAGGGTATCCCGATAATGAGGTTGCAAAAGAGACCATAGTAGATGGAGGGGCTCATTTTTGAAAGAGAAGGACGTTCATCTTTCGACATAAATCGGAAGTTGGACGTCCTTGTACCAGGAACGTCCAAATCGGTATGATCGAAACCCGATTTAGGATGTCTCCTACTGCACTCCGTCACAAGGATGGCCAAAATTAAAGGGGGCGTGTCGGAGGCGTAGTGAAGGCGGGACTTGGGCATGCCTAACACTTGGATGTCCTTGATTATCGAAAAAAGCAAGGACGTCCCTGACGAACACTTGGATGTTTTCCCCGGATGTGTTTTTCTTACGACTAAGGCACAAAAAGGTGCCCAAAATGACCACCGGAGAAAATCGGGGATGATCTCCCGTTACTTCCCCAGTGGTCACTAACCCCCTCCCACCCTCAAAAAACATCTTTAAAAAAAAGTCATGCCAGCCTCAGATGTCATACTCAGGTCCATGACAGCGCATGCAGGTCTCGGGAGCAGTGGGTACTGCAGTGCACTTCAGACAGGCGGACCCAGGCCCATACCCCCCTTACCTGTTACATTTGTGGAGGGAACAGCGAGCTCTCCAAAACCCACCACAATCCCATTGTACCCATATATAGGTGCTTCCTTCACCTGTAAGGGCTATGGTAGTGGTGTACAGTTGTGGGTAGTGGGTTTTGGGAGGGGGGGTTGGGGGGCTCAGCACACAAAGTAAAGGAGTTATGCTCCTGGGAGCAATTTATGAAGTCCACTGCAGTGCCCCCTAGGGTGCACAGTTGGTGTCCTGGCATGTCAGGGGGACCAGTGCACTACAAATGCTGGCTCCTCCCACGACCAAATGGCTTGCATTAGTACGTTTTTGACATGGACGTCTTTGGTTTTGAAAATCGCCGAAAGTCAGAAACGTCCATGTCTAGGGACGACCAAATCTAGGGATGTCCAAATTTAAGGATTTGGATGTCTCTGATGGTATTTTCGAAACGAAAGATGGACGTTCATCTTGTTTCGAAAATACGTGTTTCCCCACCTCTGGATTTTGCCGTTTTGCAAGGACGTCCAAATCGCAACTTGGATGTCCCTTTCAAAACTGCCCCTCCATGTGTCCTTAAATAAAAATAAAAAGCAGACAAAAGATTGCAAATTAATACTGTCAAGTATTAAGCATGATGTAAATAGGAACAAACATAATTTGAAATGTCTATATGTGAATGCCAGAAGCCTAAGAAATATTTATTTATTTTATTATTTTTATTACATTTGTACCCTGCACTTTCCCACTCATAGCAGGTTCAATGTGGCTTACATATTATATACAGGCACTTATTTGTACCTGGGGCAATGGAGGGTTAAGTGACTGGCCCAGAGTCACAAGGAGCTGCCTGTGCCTGCAGTGGGAATTAAACCCAGTTCCCCAGGACCAGAGTTACATGCATTAAATTAGGCATGCATCCAATTTAACATTGGTAGCTTGAGTAATGAGAATCAGTGCTGATAATTGGGTGTCATTAGAGCTAATGCCTACAAGCTGCCAAATACCTCTTGTACCAACATCTCTGTGCAAGAATCTTTTCTGGAGACTTTAACACTCAGCACAGAATGAGGCTACTAACACAAATGGTACAATTCTTCTGAGCTGAGGTAAGTGTTGAAAACCTAGGATTAGTACTTGTGGACATTAAACAACTGAGTTTTATCACTGTAGTGGCTGAGTGTCTGGTGTTATGCCTTTCTGAACACTTCAGATATTAAAAAGGTATTCTATGTAATATTTACAGAGATTGATATTCAGTGGTAGGATAACTAGATAAATTCCTACCTCTTCACAGTTAATTTCAGAGAGACCACAAGAAAATTTTCACAGGAAAAATAATTGATGAAAATAATAATTGCTGTAAGTTAAAGAGGTAAGTGAGTTAATACAAGTGAAACTATGATCTATACTCCTTAATTCCTATGAAGAGGTTAATTGTAGCATTTGAAATTCATGACTTGCTAACTCAATATGTTTTATTTCAAATCTTGCACTGGAAAACAAAGTGGTTGACTATGCTATGGCACCTTTAATATCAAAAAAACTGCTAGGTGAAATGAGGAAATTGATGTGAAATGAATACAAATTAGAGAGCCCTTGACTCATTTATGTTTGCCTGTTGAATGAGTTAATATTTAGTGCTTTCATTTTTTCCTGTTTCTTCATGGTTTTTAGGGAGTAGTAGGGGGCTTTATGGAAGGGGAATGTGATTGGAGTGGAGGGAAATAAAAATGGGTATAATTGTAATACACTGGAAGTACACTTCACTCCACTGGAGCTTTGACTGCCTGTAGATGGCCCGATATGAGAGTCAATAAAGAATAATCTCTCAGGTGCCCTTTTACTAAGGTGAGCTGAAAAATGGCCTGCAGTAGTGTACATGCATGTTTTGGGCGCATGCAGAATTATTTTTCAGCGCACCTGTAAAAAAATGCCTTTTTAAAAATTTTTGCCAAAAATGGACATGTGGCAAAATGAAAATTGCCGCATGTCCATTTTGGGTCTGAGACCTTACCGCCAGCCATTGACCTAGCGGTAAGGTCTCACGCGGTAACTGGGCAGTAATGGTCTATGCATGTAAAATGTCAATTACCGCCCAAGCACCAGAAAATTAAAATATTTTCCGGCGTGCATAACGGACGCATGTCAAAAATGAAATTACTGCAAGGGCCACGTGGTAGCCAAGCGGTACCCAAAATTGACATGCATTGGGCGTGCATAGGTGCCTACACGGCTTAATAAAAGTGCCCCTCAGTGAAGTGTTATTCATATCTGATATTGTATCTGTTATGTCTAGATTTCTTCATTCTGAATTTAGTAAAGGTCTTCCACAAATTAAAAATACATTAAAAAAAAAAAAAGCAAAGCTATAGCATGCTATATAAGAGGTAAACGGAGGTAGTCCCAATTTCAAAGAAATGTTTTGCTTTGAAGATTTTGTCTATTTATACTGTTATCAGCATTAAACTCCCTGGCAACTTTTCCTCATATTTTTGGACTTCAACCAACTCCCCCCCACCACCTTGCAGCCCCTATTGAAGATGTATGGGGTAATAAGTTGTCTTGGGACAGTGCACCATTGTCTAACATAACATAAAAGTATTTATATACCATTAGTTCAGAAGGGTTTTCAAGGTTAATAAAAGAGAACGTTACTCCTGAATTACATTAAAAATTATGCCAAATAAAACAATTTAATATTCAAAAAAATGTTAAGAGCCAAGACTTCAATACCTTCTGAAAATGTAAATAATTTTGTTCGAGTCCAATATCTAAACAGAGAGAATTCCATTAGGGCATGACAGCAAAGCCAAACTGAGTCTTGCATGAAGATTGTAGCTTCAAGGATTTAGGTGCTAGGAACTTGAGTTCGACTAGAACCACAGCCTGTTTTCAAATGTAAAAAGTTGGCCATATACAAAGGACTCTTACTATAAACAAATTTAAATACCAGGCATAAAACTTTACAATTCAATTCTTGTAGCCACTGATAACCAGTGCAATGATCTCAAAGAGGTATAGCGCTATCAAACCATCTTCACAGGTATGTTTTAAGAGTTGTATTCTGGGTAGCCCAATGTACAATGAATTACAATTATCTATACGTGAAGATATAGAAGCATGATACCAAAGAAAAAAATATAAATTAATCTGAGGAAAAAATCGTAAGTGTAAAAATACTGAGAAAGTCAAAGTTTTAAAACTTGTCGATCACCCTTTAAAGTTATTTAGCCAAGCATCCAAAGCAAAAATTGAAGACTTTCATTTCCTCACCTCTCCTTTCACTCACCACATGTACAGTATTCTCCAAGGGGGTTGGATCTCTCTGGGGTAGGGGGGGGGGGATAGGGGAAGGGATTTCACTTCAAAGCCCAGTTTCCATTTTCCTCTTTCCCACAAACATTCAAAGACAGATATGGTGTGCTGTAACCAGCATTACTGATGATTTCTGCAAAATATTTAAAGGGCAATTCTATTTATTTGTTGCATTTGTATCCCACATTTTCCCACCTATTTGCAGGCTCAATGTGGCTTACAATGCTCCGTTATGGCTTTCGCCATTCCAGAGTGAGAAGAATACAAATTGGTGTTACATAGAGATCATAGGAAGAACTTAATAGAGTTAAGCAGTTATGCAAATAAATCTTGGAAGAAATCAGTTTGGAATATAAGGTACAGAAGCGATATGTTACGATTATAATTATTGCTCATTGTGGTATACCTTGTTGAAGAAGTAGGTCTTCAGGGATATACGAGAGTTAGTTAGTTCGTACATTGTTTTTAGGTTGAGTGGTAATGCATTCCACATCTGCGCACTTAGGTAGGAAAAGCTGGACGCATGTGTTAGTTTGTATTTTATTCCTTTACAGTTGGGGAAGTGTAGATTGAGGAATATGCGGGATGATCTTTTAGCATTCCTGGGTGGTAAGTCAATCAGGTCTGACATGTATGCCGGGGCTTCTCCGTGAATGATTTTATGGACCAGAGTGCAGACCTTGAACGCAATCTATAACCTAGATGCCCGCATTTGCGTGCCCTTTGTGTGTGTAAATGTCTAGAATGTTAGCACTTATGTGTACACATACCCACAAAAGTGTCAGTAGAGCAACTACATGCTATTCTGTAAATATCCACATAACTTACATAGCACATATTTGCAAGGGAGACATACACATAGGTGGAGCATGGTCAGGACATGGGTAGGGCTCCAACTTACTTAACTTACAAAATACTGTAAGTTATATGCTTCCCTGCCACATTTATAGACTCATACTTACGCCAGTTCTATGACTGATGTAACTTCACGCACCTACATGTTAAGCATGCCAATATTGGGTTACTCTAGCATCCTATTACAGTACCTAGGTGCCCCAGTTCCATTACAGAACAGGATCCTACCTCACGGTTTTGGGGCATCGGAATGCACCCATACTGCTTTGAGGTAATCTTTTTTTTTTTTTCTGAGGTTGTACAGTCTTAAGTAAATACGATATAGTCATTCATCTTATATCTCCTTTATCAGTGTCTATGGTCCCTTTCATAGTTATTCTGCTCTGATTAGGCATGGAGTTCCCCCAAGTACTGGGCAAGCCTACTTCTTTCTGGCTGAATTCCAAAGAGTTCTTCCCTCCTCTGGGGTAGTCTCCTCTATCAGACTCTTTCCACTAGGGAATTTTTTTCCCCCCACAATACCTTCCCCTGTAATTGAGATCCAAGTTGTGGCTTGTCTCATTCCTTTTGTAGCATAGGGTTCAAGCTTTCAGGGTCACTCTTTGCATCAGCAGAGGGGTGGGCAAAACCTTTGGCTTTTACATTTCATACCAAGACACTAAATAAAACTCAAAGGAACTTTATACAAATTCACTAGGCCCAAAGGCTCAGATTGAAAAACATAGTTGCCAATATTCAGACAGCAGGAGTTAGCGGTGCTGACACTTGCAGTCGGTGCTGAGCCCAGATATTCAATACTGGACCATTTCCAGTGACCGGCATTGAATATTCGGTTTATTTTTGGCTGGTTTAAACATAACCGCCAAGCTAATATGCAGTGCTGACCGGTTACATTTAAACCAACCAAAGATAGGCTGCCAAAATAGCTGGTATAAATTTGGCCATCAAACTTAGCTGGCGATGCACCAAATTTTAGTGGATAGCCGGTTTTATCACACGATATAACTGGCGATCGCCTACTGAATATTGCTGGATAGCCAGTTTAGTGCCATTTAACCAGCCAGGAGCTGTTCCTGGATAATGGGCGTATGAGGCATCATTAAAGAAGGTGGTGGAACTCAAGGTTTATACAGGCATCTCTGGGTGCTAAGAAGTTGTACAATACACCAGTGTTGTGTTCCAATGGGTTTGTTTGTTAAGATGACACAAGTGCTTGAAGACTTTGCATGGCTGACTGTCCCTCAAAACATGCATCAAGCCAAAACATTGATGCTGGGTCCACAGCAGTGGTTGCTTAAAGCCATTGATAAACAATGGGCTATGCTGGATGTTGATGCCCTCTGCTTTCCTTAAAAATATTGTTAAATATTATGTTCTTGGGGGAGGGGGGTTATTATTATTTACTTATTAGGATTTATTAACCGCCTTCATGAAGAGATTCACCCAAGGCAGAATATTGTTTCTGTTTTTGATTTGGACATTAACACCCTTAATTTCATTTTTGATTTTGACTATATATATTCAGCGTATACCACTTCTGCAAATAGCGGTGCAGAATATACATAAAATATTTAAACACTGTGGCTGGTGTTTAAAAAGGCCACAAAGGAGAGGAGAACCAAAAAGCACAACAGCAAAAGCAAATAACAAAAAAAAAAAAAAAAAAAAACCCAAAACCCACAGCAGCCTTCAAGAGTGGGGCTGTCTCAGCCTTGCTTTATTGATGAGACCCAACACGGTCCGTGTTTCAGCAAAAATGCCTTCAGGGGTCTAATAATAGTATCTGAATTCAAGAACATAGTTTTGTTTGTTTATTGGAGACTTGATATCGTGCCTTTCAAATAAATCAAAGCGGTTTACAAATCATGAAGAAAAAAGGAAGGTAGGAAAAGAATGCCAATATCAAAAGAACAGGAGAAATCATCAAAACAGGCCAGAAACAAGGAAAACAAAGGGACAGCTAGGGAAGCAGAGACAACCAACTACCTGCTGGTACCCGTTACCTGAGAATCAACCGTAGGACTAGGGAAATGCCTGGGAGAACAGATGGGCTTTAAGGAGACAGCGAAAATGGGGGAAAGAAAGTTCAGACTTCAAAGAAGATGGTAATGAATTCCAGAGAAAAAAGGGCCAAATAAAAGAATGCGGAGGCATGAGTGGATCTAAGATGAGCACAGTAAACAGATGGTAAAGATAGATGAAAATCAGATGCGGAGCCAAGCTCAAGTACAGGATAATAAGGTATAATCAGGTTAGACAGATATGGTGGTGATCCCAAACATAAAACCCTGAAAGTGAGGATCAAAATCTCTAAAGCAATCCAGTATTTTATGGGGAGCCAATGGTGTTCTTTTAAGAATGGTGTTATATAATTGTAGTGATGGGCACAAGAGAGAAAGTGGATAGCAGACGGTAGGTATTCTGAACTGTCTGCAATTTGTAAAGAGAAATATCAGTGAAGTCAGCATATACAACATTACAGTAATCTAGTTTTGAGGCAGCCAAAAACAAAGTAGGGTAGCACAGCTCTCAACAGAGAGAAATGGACAGAGTGAGCGTACTAGATTCAGAAAGTAAAAACAACTGTTGAAGGCAGGAAAGACTCTAAAGCACTAGTTGTGTTTTTGCGCTGTTCCATTTGGCGCCATCCATTCAAGTCTCCAGCAGATTTTGTCTTTTTAAAGACAAGGGTGTTTTTCAGCACTGGATAATTTATTTTCTTGAATTCAGATACTATTATTAGACCTCTGATGCAGACGTTTTTCACTGAAACATGGACTGTATCAGGTGTGATCAGTATAGCAAGGCTGAGACACCCCCACTCTTCAAGGCTCCTTGTGTTTTTTACTATTTGCATTTGGTGTTTAAAAAAAAAACATGATCACTGTTTTTGAAAATTGACTTGATATATGCATATGTTTAGTGCAGTGGCGTTCCCAGAGGGGCTGACACCCGAGGCAGATCGTCGATGCGCCCCGCCCCCTGGGTGCACCGCCCCCCCCCCTGGTGCAGCGCGACCCCCCACCCCAGTGAAAGAACCCCCCCCAGGTGCACGCCGCTGGGGGGGTGCCGTGCTCCGGTCAGCGTCCTTTGTTTCCATGCTCCCTCTGCCCTGGAACAGGTTACTTCCTGTTCCGGGGCAGAGGGAGCATTGAAACGAACGACGCTGACCGGCACGCGGCACCCCCCCCCCAGCGGCGTGCACCCGGGGCGGACCGCCCCCACCGCCCCCCCTTAGCACGCCACTGGTTTAGTGAGTCACCTATAGGAATGCTGTAGTTACTGAACGTGAGTATGGTATGCCACTTGGGGGGGGGGGGGGGGGGGAGGATTCATCAAACAGTGTTAGGGCTGTAACATACATTATTTTGCCCTTAATGCTGATTGACATAAAATCATCGCCAAATACTGTGGCCAAATTTAGATTACCACAGGTTAGGGAGTAATATGCAAATACCCTAACGTGACTTAGGGTCACATTAGGGCCAAAAAGCACACTAAAATATTTGCTCCTCTGGCCTTAGACCACCTCCCCATGAGAAAGCCTCTGTGGAGATAGGGGCAGCGGAGTCTATCTTTCACAGCATTGCTGGTCCACTGTGTGTGTGTGTGGGGGGGGGGGGGGGGGGGAGGAAGTCTGGAGGTTTTCCAGATGGGTCATCCAGGAGTCCAGGAGGGTCCAAGGGATCTTTGGGCATGATTGATGCCCAAACACTCCTGCCCCATCCAGCGATGCTCTCAGAATGACGGCCTTAACAGTAGTTTCCATATATGGAAAGCTGACCCCCCCCCCCCCCCTAAGTGGTAGTCATGCGATTCTGAGAGTGGCATTGAATACATTAGGAGAGATTGGACATAATTCCTGCCTGAAAACCCCTTGGACCCCTCCTCTCCCCCCCCAAAAAAAAAAACTGCACTGGAAGGTAGCCCCTGTGGGAGACAGGGGCAGGGAAGTGTTGCACAGGCGGGGGTGGGTTCAAGACCAGAGGGGGGTTTTGATTGAAAAGGGGATCTTGCTTGGGGGGTCCCAGCCCTGTCAGCCCAGGAGCATTGGGACACAGCTTTGCAGCCTAATGCTTCCAGACAGTAAAATAACCCCAGCAAAAAACTGTAGTTATTTTTTCATGCTTTTTAAGGTGGGATTCAACTACCTGTGGTATCAGGATCCCGCAGGTTGCTGAATCCCATGAGATATCAAGGTGCAGTACAAGAAACTTTTACCGCACCTTGATGATTCTCCCTCTTAGTGTAAGCATGTGACAAAGAAGCAATTTCACAGCTACTGTACCCAATGAGAGAAGGTTAATAGTAAAACATAAAACACACATTTTCCTACCTGGAATGATTTCAAACAGATGTCTTCCTGGCTCCTCTGGATTAGGGACAAGCTCTGTTACCTGGTTCCCTTGCAGTGGAATAAAACCCTAGAGCAATAATAAATTCCAGTCAATGACAATTATCCGGAATGATGAGGAACATTATACAGTGCTATAGTAAAGCTGTGTTTTTGTAACAGTAGAGCACCTTAACATGGCATCTGAGGTGTCATGTTCTCACACCTACAGACAGTGAAAAGGGAATAGACCCTCTAAGGCCTTCTTTTCATGTGCCCTCTGTTCAGAGTGCTAACTTTGATAATGGCTTTAGCAAAATACAGATTTTCCCACAATGGATTAGCATGAACACACGTTACAGATTAAAGGGGGGAAGTTATCAATGTGGGTTACCATTAAGATGGGTTATTTTAGCAGAAGTTGTTCTATTTTAACACAGGGACTCATTTTATTCAATGAGCCCCTGTGCTAGAAAAGCATGACTTGTGGTAAAATAACCTGACATAATGGTAGCCCAAGTTGATAGCTTCCCCCTTAACTGGCTATTAGATAGTATTCCCAAATTTTCTCTCATGCCTAAAGACAGAGAGAGTATACTGCTTAAAGACATTAATGGTTTCTGGTATTCCAGTTAAGAAAATTAAATAGCTGCTGGTCTAAAGCTGATCAGACCCCAAGTTCTGGTCTGAACAACTTAACTATGAAAATGTGAAACTGATATACATATCTTATCTTCAACTGTTTAAAAAAAAAATTAGGAATAAAGTATAGGAATGTTAATTTAGGAGAGAATGTCTAAACAATTATCCCCAGCTGGGACAGGGAGATTGGGGGAGCCAGAATGCATGTGGGGTTGTATTGTGAAGTTGCAACTGCTTCATAGCAGGGATCCCTGGTCCCACAGCCAATTGCATTGTCAAAGGGAAACCCTGTATGGGCTTAACTTGATTTACTGGTGTTTTCTTTCATGCACAAATACAATCCATTAAGAATTAGAATTAAAATACTAAATGTCCCTTCAATGAATAGAATGACGACACATCAGTTCATTTCACTTATGACTGGGGATACAATATCCCCCTTAAAAAGAGAGGGATTAATATTCATCTGGTTCAGATAATATACAAAGGGGTGAATTCTATATATGGTGTTGAAAAATTGGTAACAAAAAAGTCACTATTCTATAAACCACACTTAAAGTTAGGTGCAGTTTATAGAACAGCACTTATGCCCAGAAAGTGCACCTAACTTTAGGATCAGCCATTTGCATCAACTGAAACGTGGTGTAAATGTATGTGCCTAAATTAGGCATGAATCCCCCTTAACAACGCACGTAAATGCTAGGAATTCTCCTGTTCCGCCCATGTGGAGACCAGAATTGAACACAATATTCGAGGTGCGGTCACTCGTTATTTAATTAAATTGCATGCACCCAAATTTATACGTGCTATTTTTGGCAATTTTCATAGAATTAGAGGGAAAGTTATGCACCATCTTGACTCTCCCTACACATTCTCTCCTAAAACTTTCTCCTCAGATCCTCAACCACACACAGTCTCTTTTCCCAGTACACAATATTCACAATACCTTCCCGAATGTTCTCACCTATTTCTCATACAAGTCAACCTCCTCCATCCTTTTTCCACTGCCATTCTCTCCAAGATGGCCCAACTCCCAGTTTGCTAATTCCATATCACATCACCTTCCCTGTAAGTTTGCTACTGGTACCATTTTTAGAAAAGCTGTTCTCATAGTCAGTAGACTGGAGCAGAGGTCTGAATATTGCATGGTTCAAACTCATTGAGATCCATGCAGTGCAGGAAGAAAACAGAACTATTGCCGAGGCAGCACTGGGCATAGGAAGACACTGGAACATCATTTCCTAACCCCTGTACTGGAGGCACCTCTAACAAGTGTGGCTTTCAGACTGGAAGAGTAGCCTAGTGGCTAGAGCACCAGGCTGACAGCCAGAGAAGCCTGGTACAAATCCCACTGCTGCTGCTTGTGATCTTGGGCAAGTCATGTAAAGGTCAGTTCCATAACTGCATGAGTGTAGGAAGTTGAAAAAGAGCACTATTTACTTAGCAACACTAATATATTAATGTGGGCTTTGTAGCAATTAACCGATTAATTGCTGCTAATGCAAGAAATGTTTTTATGGACCTTGTAAGGTAAAACAAAAAAAAAGGCACAAGTGATAAAATAATAAGCTATACCGCATGTAAAGGAATGGAATCAGCTAACAGATATGTAAAAGGCCTTCAATAATTATTTTACCATGCATTATGCTTGAAAGTCAACTACATTTTTGAAGGTGTAGTGAACTTTCCTCTGGTAGCATTGGCTCCCTAATGTGGGAGCTGATTCTTCAGGGAACAGACTTAAAGGGGCCAGCATATTTATTTATTTACAAATGTATTGCCCGCTCAATCCTCCGTTCTCAGCAGGTAACAACGAACATATATAATATTCCATAAAACACAAAACAAGCAACAGAAAGACTAAGGGCCCTGTTTACTAAGCAGCATTATAGGCGTATTAACATTTTTAATGCGCATTAATCATATATGCGTGTTAACCATGAACGTGCCTACAATATGCCTATAGGTGCCTACATGGTTAGCACGCGTGCTAAGGGTAGGCGCGCTAAAAACACTAATGAACCTTAGTAAACAGAGCCCTAAGAATATATAAAACTAATTCAAAAATGTTATCTGTGTGTCTGGATTGTCTGACATTTATTTATTTATTTATTTGGATTTATTTACCACCTTTTTGAAGGAATAAACTTAAGGCGGTGTATAGTAAGAATAGATCAAACATGAACAATAGGCAATTACAGCAGTAAAAATATTCAAACAACAATACAAAGTATGGCATAGTATACTACTTATAATGTCAACACAATATGTAATAGAGCATTTTAATTGATAGTGAAGGGTAAAGCAAAGATGGAACATATAGATAGATAAGAGAGTAAGAAGAGTTAGAAAGTAAGGTTACTGATTTAAAGAAAATTGTACATGAGGTCAGAAAGATGGCTGGGGCAGCTAGGGTAGAACTGGCCATTCTACCTTACTGCAAATATTATGTAACATCTGCCCAATATTGCTTCCTCAAAGGCTTGCTGAAACAGAAAAGTCTTCAATTCCTTCTTAAATGATAAGGCCATTCCTGGCTGGTTAAATAGTGCTGAATATCAGCCAGAATGGATTTATTTTCACAAAGACTATGCTTAGTATTTCTGCATTATTGACAAATGCTTTACATAGAACTTCTGAACATTGCTGGGTCTCAGGTTTTTTTTCTCCCATACCCCATGGTATGATTGTAATGCATCTTTTCTCTGTAGTTTTCTGTTAAAGGAAAAATCTGTTACAATTTCCCAAAGCTTTGCAATGTCACTTTTATTAGTATTTATTTACATATACTTGATATACTGCAAGGGTCTAAGAGTCTCCAATGCAGTTTACAAACAGTCTAAAACAAAAGGGATGTGGGAGAGGGGAAAAATATTATCATGATATGTGTTGAGAGACCTTAAGATGGTTGGTTGGATGGGTAAGTAGGCATGATTAGGTGAGTTTTGATGGCAGTGTTGAACCTGAGATAGGATAATTCAAGGCGAACCTGAGGGGGAAGAGAATTCCAAAGCTTAGGACCTACATAACTAGAAGCAGAGACACAGGATGATAGAAGGAGGGGGGAAGTGCAAGCTGGCTAGTGTTGGTGGAATGGAGTGTACGGGTGGGTATATATGGAGCCTGTTTTACCCAGAATTCTCTTTATAGAACATTTTTTATATTTCACAGATCTGGGTCAATCAATATCCACTTGTTTCCCACACTCACCTATTTCACTTTGCAGACATCCTCAATATTTTTCATCAAGTCTTATAAACTGGACTTTCAAATAACTTACAGAAGTTCTCTTCTCTAGAATCCAGGCATTCTGTTCTGTGCCCAGCTCAGCTTCACCTGGCTTTGAATACACCAATGCACCAATGTGTTTTTTTTTTCAGCCACAGGCTACGAAGGTGTCTCTGGATAGGTTCCCAGGAAAATTGTTTTACTCAAAGTCTCTGGCTTCTATTAAGTGAAATTTACAGTAACTCCTGTTTCAATTCTATCTCCTCTGAGGCAGTGGTTCCAAACCTGATCTTCAGGACCCCCATCCAATCAGGTTTTCAGGATATCCATTTTCAGGATGTATATACTGAAAATGTATGAGACAGATGTGCCTCCAAACCCTCCACTGCTTACAAACCTATGTTATACATATCCTGGCTGGGTAGGGGTCCTGCAGCAAGCTTTTGGAACCAGTGCTCCAAAGGCACTAGAATTGAGGCAAGTAAAAAAAATATTATATATATATATACACACACACACATTATACACATATATACATATACACTACTACTTGACATTTCTAAAGCGCTACTAGGGTTACGCAGCGCTGTACAATTCAACATAGAAGGACAGTCCCTGCTCAAGGAGCTTACAATCTAAAGGACAAATGTACAGTCAGTCAAATAGGGGCAGTCTAGATTTCCTGAAAGGTATAAAGGTTAGGTGCCGAAAGCAACATTGAAGAGGTGGGCTTCCTGAGCCCTTATGCCAAGCCCCCTCCCTACCCATCTTCAATATATATATATATATATATATATATATATATATATATATATATATTAGCAGACTAAATCCAATCTATATCAGTCTATATGTGTGCTGACTGTTGCGTGTGTTGTACTACAGAGAATTTAAACTGACTTAGCTCATCATTAATTTATCTCCCAGCAAAGTCAGTAATGTACACTAAGTGATCAATGGGCAGGGATGTTTCGATCAATTTAAATTCAGTAATGCCTCAATCTCCATCACAGGAACTGTCAAAATCAATACAAGTTGCCCAATTATTTTCTTTTCTTTTTTTACCTTTCCTACCTTCTCTTAGTTTATTAGTAGTTTGTTTTACAGTGCCCTACAGAAAATGTACAACAATATTCTACTTATAATAAAAATTAGTAGAACTCATTTAATGTGGATCTAACTATATAGTTACTTTGTTTAGGGTGTAGACATGGGGGGGGGGGGGGGGGAATACCACTAGCTCAACTGCTCAGTTATTGCAGGGTATAGGTGCACATGACTAATCAAGCACTGCATTATCTGGGTTGAGCACTGGTTCAACTCCTGTAGCATACATGGCCGCACGAATGCATATGAGGTCATTAAGTATGCTGTGGGAATGCAGGAAAGGAAACAGTGGCCTCGGGCATGAGGTTACTGCCTGAGTCCAGGGCAGTGTAGCCCAATCTAAACCTTCCTGCCATGTTAACCTTCTCTACAAGCATCTCAGCCTGACCACCTTCCCTACCAAATTAAATAACTTTCACTAGTATTTAGTGGCACACTTCACCCACTAACCTGACCCCCCTGTCCTCTGGATTAATTAAAAAAAAAATCCCTGGTGTCTAGGGAGCCTCCCACCCACCTTGAGTATTGTGTTCAATTCTGGTTGCCGCATCTCAAGAAAGATATGGTGGAATTGGAAAAGGTGCAGCGAAGGGCGACTAAAATGATAGCGGGGATGGTACGACTTCCCTATGAAGGAAGACTAAGGAGGGGAGACATGATAGAGGTATATAAAATAATGAGTGGAGTGGAACAGGTGGATGTGAAGCGTCTGTTCACGCTTTCCAAAAATACTAGGACAAGGGGGCATGCGATGAAACTACAGTGTAGTAAATTTAAAACAAATCGGAGAAAATTTTTCTTCACCCAACGCGTAATTAAACTCTGGAATTCGTTGCGGAGAACGTGGTGAAGGCGGTTAGCTTGGCAGAGTTTAAAAAGAGGTTAGATGGTTTCCTAAAGGTTAAGTCCATAAACCGCTACTAAATGGACTTGGGAAAAATCCACAATTCCAGGAACAACATGTATAGAATGTTTGTACGTTTTGGAAGCTTGCCAGGTGCCCTTGACCTGGACTGGCCGCTGTCGTGGACAGGATGCTGGGCTCGATGGACCCTTGGTCTTTTCCCAGTGTGGCATTGCTTATGTACTTCCTTCCCTATAGTCTTTCAGGAAATCATTTGTGCATAGAACAGTAATGAAGCAAAACTCAAATAAAGCAGCCATCATTCTGTTACTGCATATATATGAGTCAATTTTAATGAAGACATGGCTCCTACATTTATCAAGTTATTTTCTGAATTAGCAAATTGTAACACTTGATAGCAGCAAATATCACAAAAGCTATAAAACTGCTTAACATGAGGAAAGAGGATTTATAGCATCTTTATGTAGAGAACAAAATAGGCACTCTAATAATTGCACTCATTATATACTGATATGTTCATAGCAGGTGAGAGAAGCAAGAAGGACAAATACAAATGGGAGAGCATCATAATAAACTCGGGGTGTGCATGGCCTAAAAAATGTGGTTCCTGTTTGTTTGAAACTAACCCACCTGTTTACTAAGCTGTACTAGCGGCTGCCGCACGGCAATACTAACACAGCTCATTCAAAGTGAATGGGCTGTGTCTGCATTACCGCACCAACAGCCTCTAGCGCAGCTTAGTAAACAGAGGGGGTAAATATTTCTCAATTTTCAGGCATTTTTGACATTCATTTGGCATATTTATGGTTTTGTGCATACTTTGTAGGCATGCTGGAACTTTTTGAAGCATGCGAATGAATTGTGTTAATTTGCAGGTAAATGTGCACAGATGTAATTTGCATACACTTTTCTATACACCCAAACCAAATGTGTGCTCAGAAATGCACACACTATATATTATAGAATTAATCTCAAATTCAAAAAAAGTTATGAAATGGGGTAACTTCCTACTGGCCAACAGACATTTGCAAATTTCTAGAATCTTAGGGGTTCTTTTACCCAACAGTGGTAAAAAGTGACCTTAGAGTACCCTTACAAGGGTCATTCCCACGCACTAAGGCCATTTTTAGTGCTGGGATAAAAAGGCTGAAATTCAAATGCAAAAGGTGGGGGAATATGGAATACAAATGCAATAAATAAATAAATATCTTTGGTATTAATGGTGGCACGCTAATTTTCCCATTAGTGCATGGCCATTAAAATAGATTAGTGTGTGAGCCCTTACTGCCAGCCATTATGTAGGCAGTAAGGGCTCATGTGCTAAGCGTGTATAGCAACATTGCTGCTAAAAACCAATTAGCGCAGAACACAACCAGTCTTTGCCCCAAACATACCCCCGGTGCCAATAAACAAATTTTGGGGCCCTTTTACTAAGCCGCATAAGCGTCTATGCGTGCCCAATGTGCGCCAAAATAGAGTTACCATCCAGCTACCATGTGGCTCTTGCGGTAATTTCATTTTTAGTGCACATCTGATATGCGCATCTGAAAAATAATGTGGCATTTGACGCACATAGGCCATTACCGCTTGGTTACCATGTGAGACTTTACCGCTAGGTCAATGGCTGGTGGTAAGGTCTCAGACCCAAAATGGATGCGCGCCAATTTTGATTTTGCCACACATCCATTTTCGGCTAAAATTTAAAAAGGCATTTTTTTTAAATGGATCTGCGTGCGCACAAAACATGCACCTACACTACTGCAGGCCATTTTTCAGCGCACCTTAGTAAAAGGACCCCTTTATTTTTTAGCACATGGCAAAATTACCACAGGGCATCTCAGCGTGCCCAGCAGTATGCGTTTTTTTGCTGTGGTAAGCAGGGGCGTAGCCAGACTTTGGTGGGAGGGGGTCCAGAGCCCAAGGTGAAGGGGCACATTTTAGCCCCCCCACGGCGTCGCTGACCCCCCGCCACTTTTGACCCTCCCCAGGCCCTTCCCTTTTGACCCCCCTTCCCGCCGCCACCAAATCTCCCCCACTGCCGCCGTCAGCTACCTGTGTTGGCGGGGGTCCCCAACCCCCGCCAGCTGAAGTCCTCTTCAGCGCCAGTCTCCAGGCTGGCGCGTTGCTGCAGCTGATTTGGATTGAAGGATTCTGTTTCTCTGTGAGCCGTCCTGATAATTTTAATAATACAGCAGTTCTGATCAGAAACTTTTCTCCATGCTAATTCTTAAAAATTCAATAAAATATCTAAAATTAAACCCTATAATGTTGAAAATGAATTATTTGTGTTTTTGCTGGATAAATGGTGAAGCATCACTAATGAATTTCCCTTGAAGAATATTTCAAATTAATTAATTAAAATAGAGTGTTAACTAGGGTTCTTTTTCTCTTGCAGATTAACTTTATTATTTATTGAGTGTGGTTTCATTTGATCATTATCAGTTCCTTTATAGAGTTGGATCATACTTAAATCATGTTTACTATAATTAACAAGTGCTAATCAGCTAAGGACTGTTAGCCCACTTTTCATTTATCAATAAATCTCTGCCATTTTCATAGCGCTGTGAAAATCAGTATGAAAAATGTGATTGCATTATTTTGCTTTTGTAAAAATTATCCTACGTTTGGATTATTATGTATCAGAATTTTGTTACTGTAGTATTGGGAACAGGAATAATATGAGGATATGAATTTATTTGTAATATAAAAAAAAAACCTTAGCCCGATGTTCTGCTGGTGCTGATGCTTATGTTAACCCATATATTCTGCAATCTTATCTCTATAGATAGCAGCACCAAATATATGGATAGTTTGCCGACTGCATTGACAGATGTTGGTGAACTGTTTAAAATTTCTCCCCTACATTATACACTGAATAATGAATGAATGACAGCTGTAGCTCTCTGCCTTGCATGACTGCACATGCTAGAACAAAATTACTCTGTTAGGATCTATATAAATGTAGAAACAGAGAAAATGTAGGCAGATAAAGACCATGAGGGGCATAATCGAAAGGGGCGCCCAAGTTTTCCTGAGGACGTCCTCGCAGGATGTCCCAGCGAAGGGGCAGGGAAACCCGTATTATCGAAACAAGATGGGCATCTGTATCTTTCGTTTCGATAATATGGTCAGGGACGCCCAAATCTTAACATTTAGGTTGTCCCTAGAGATGGTCATCCTTAGACTTGGTCGTTTCTGATTTTCGGCGATAATGGAAACTAAGGACACCCATCTCAGAAACGACCAAATGAAAGCCCTTTGGTTGTGGGAGGAGCCAGCATTCATAGTGCACTGGTCCCCGACATGCTAGGACACCAACCGGGCACCCTAGGGGGGTACTGCACTGGACTTCAGAAGAAGTTCCCAGGTGCATAGCTCCCTTACCTTCTATGCTGAGCCCCCCAAACCCACTCCCCACAACTGTACACCACTACCATAGCACTTATGGGTGAAGGGGGGCACCTAGATGTGGGTACAGTGGGTTTCTGGTGGGTTTTGAAGGGCTCACATTTACCAACACAAGTGTAACAGGTAGGGGGCGGATGGGCCTGGGTCTGCCTGCCTGCACCCACTAAAACTGCTCCAGTCATCTGCATACTGCTGTCATGGAGCTGGGTATGATATTTGAGGCTGGCAAAAAATATTTTAAAAAACTTTTTTTTGAAGGTGGGAGCGGGTTAGTGACCACTGGGGGAGTAAGGGGAGGTCATCCCTGATTCCTTCCGGTGGTCATCTGGTCAGTTTGGGCAACTTTTTGTGGCTTGGTTCTAAGAAAAAAGGACCAGGTAAAGTCATCCAAGTGTTCATCAGGGACGCCCTTTTTTCCCATTATGGGTCGAGGACGCCCATGTGTTAGGCACACCCAAGTCCCGCCTTCGCTACACCTCCGACACGCCCCCGTGACTTTGGTCATCCCTGCGGTGAAAGGCAGTTGGGGATGCCCAAACTCGGCTTTCCTTTATATCGATTTGGGCAACCCTGTGAGAAGGACGCCCATCTTGCGATTTGTGTCGAAAGATGGGCATCCTTTTCTTTTGAAAATAAGCCTGTATATGGCCTATCCAGTCTACCCATCAACTTTCCCTATCACTCCCTTTCAGATCCTATGTACTTGACCCAAGGTCTGTTGACTTCAGATACCATTTTCATCTCCACCACTTCCACTGGAAGGCCATTCCACAAATTCACCATCCTTTCCATGTAGTAGTATTTCCTCAGGTTACGTCTGAGTCTAACCATTTTCACCTTCATCCTATGGTCCCTTGTTCCAGAGCTTCCTTTCAATTGACTCACCTCCTGTGCATTTATGCCACAAAGGTATTTAAATGTCTCTATCATATCTCTCCTCTCCCGTCTTTCTTACAAAGTATATATATTGGAATCTTTTAGTCTGTCCCCATATGCTTTATGAAGTCTTGAAAAGTTTTATACAGGGGCATCACCTCCTTTTTCCTATAGGCCATTCCTCTCCCTTTGCACCAAGCATTCTTCTAGCTTTCGCCGTCACCTTTCTCCATGTTTGGCTACCTTAAGATCATCACATACAATTATACCCAAGTCCTGCTCCTTTTTGTGCACAGAAGTCCTTCATGCCTAAAACTGTATTGTTCCCTCAGGTTTTGCAACCCAAATGCATGACCCTGCATTTTTTTAGCAATAAGTCTTAGCTGCCAAATTCCAGACCATTCCTCTAGCTTTGCTAAGTCCGTCCTCATGTTATTCACACCATCAGGGGTGTCTACCCTATTGCAGATTTAGATTTCATCCACAAAGAGGCAAACCTTACCAGACAGCCCTTCAGCAATATAGCTTACAAAATGTTAAAAAGAACTGGCCCAAGAACCGAATCCTGCGGCACACCACTGGTAAAATCATTCCCCTCAGAATAAGCTCCATTTACCAGTCTTCCACTCAACCAGTTCCTAATCTAGTCAGTAGTTTTTAGGCCCATACCCAGGGCACTCAGTTTATTTATTAGTCATCTATGCAAAACCGTGTCAAAGGCTTTGCTAAAATCTAAAGTACACCACGTCTATCACTCTCCCTCTATCCAACTCTGGTCATACAGTCAAAGAAATTAATCAGATCTGTCTGACAAGACCTGCCTCTAGTGAAACCATGTTGCCTCAGGTACTGTAATCCCAAAAACTTGACTACTCTGTTTTAAAAGTGTTTCAATTAATTTAGTTACCACAGAAGTCAGACTTACCAGCCTGTAGTTCCGAACCTCTTAGTTACTTCTGCTTTTGTGGATAGGGACCACATCTGCTCTTTTCCAGTCCTCTTGGACCACTCCCAACTCTAGATAAGCATTGAAAAGGACAGACAGTGGAGCCGCTAGAACTTCCCTAAGTTCCTTCAGTACGTTTTAAAGTATCCGGCCCCATCGCTTTCTCTACCTTTAATTTAGCCAGCTCCTCATGAATATGGTCCTCTAAAAATTGTTCAGGGACTACCACACCTCCATTCCTGTTTGTGTTTGTCTTCTGTGATCCTGCTCCTGGCTCTTCAGCTGTGAACACAGAACAGAAATATTTGTTAAGCAATTTCGCTTTATTATCAGCTTCTACATTTTCTCCCCTTCACGTTTGGGTCGCATAATGCCACTTTTGCACTTCCTCCTATCGCTAACATATCTAAAAAATGTCTTGTCCCCTCATTTTACCATATTGGCTAATTTTTTTTCTTCCATTTGCATCTTTGCTTTCCTGACTACTCTACCAGCTTCTCTTAGCTTTTCCAGATATTTTCGCCTGTCTTGCTCTTTCTGCAATCTCTTCTGGTTTATAAAGGATGATCTCTTTTTTCCTTACCTTTTTAGCTACTACATTTGAGAACCAAAGCAGCCTCCTTTTCCTTTTACATTTATTTACTTTCCTTACAAAATGATTTGTTGCCCTTACAATAGCTCCTTTCAGTTTTGCCCACTGCTTTCCAACTTCTTCCAGGTGTTCCCATCCAGACAGCAATTCCTTGAGGTAATCCCCCATCTGAATAGTTAGTATTTTTTAAAGTCTAGAATCTTTACTTTTGAATGAACCATCTGCACACCTATCTTAATATTAAACCACACCATCTGGTTATCAATGGATGCCAGATGATCACCTAACATTATAAACACTCTCCCCCATTAGTAAGCACTAAGTCCAGTATGGCCCCATCCTACATAGGATCCATTACCAACTGCTGGAATAGTTCGCCCTATAGAGAGTTCAGGAGGAGGAGGAGTAGCCTAGAGGTTAGTGCAGTGGACTTTGATCCTGGGGAACTGAGTTCAATTCCCACTACAGCTCCTGGGCAAGTCACCTAACCCTCAATTGCCCCTGGTACAAAAATAAGTACCTGAGTATATATAAACCACTTTGAATGTAGTTGCAAAAACCTCAGAAAGGCAGAATATCAAGTCCCATTTCCCTTTCTCTTCCCCTTTCTTCCTACCCTGTCTTTCTGAAGAGATTATATCCCAGTCATGGTTCACTGTAAACCTAAACCATGTTTCTGTGATTACAACTAAATCACAATAAGCCTCTTCCAACATAGCCTCAAGATCTAAAACCTTAATCCCTATACTTTGGGCATTAGTAAATAATGCTTTCCAAGCATTGCCCCTTTTTCCTATTTGTGTAGAGGCATATAATGCTTCACTTACCTGAGGGCTTGTACTTACCTGGGGGCTTTTATCACCCTACCCCAATAATTCTTGCCACTTACCATGGGTTGAATATAGCACCCCAATATATACGTTTGACCCTTGTGGTTGGATAAATTTTAGCCAGACAATATGTTCAGTCAAAGCTTATCCATTTAAAAATAAGATGTCAAGGTGTGGCAGGGGTGAGTTTCAACTGTAACCCTTTTTTACTCAGTGAGCATCAGGAAAGATTACTATATTCCATTTTAGGACTGGGTTGTGAGGTTAAGGCCAGGACCAGCAAACTGGGAGAGTGAAGGGCACAGTGAATCCACTGACTCTGCTTTCTCCTTTCTCTCTTAATAAGGTGGTCCAGGCCAGCATTTAAATTCTGAACTGAAATGTTACTGGAACTTGGATTTTCTAATCGAACCTGGGACAATAGTCCACAGGGCCGTTTTTACCAATGGGCAAAAGGGGGTAGCTGCTCTAGGCCCCTGCATAGGGGGGGGGGGGGGCCCAGCCACCCAGTTGCCCACTATTTTCAGATCTCAGTGCCCAAGATGGTTTCCAGATTCTAAGACAGGATCAATCCAACAAACTTGCTACTGCTGGCCTGAGCTCATCAGACAAATGTTGGCACTGTTCGCTGCAAGTGGGTACTTTCTCTCATATGCTATATGAGTGTCCTCCGATCTTTCAATTCTGGAAGGCTGTTTGGAATATTATACAAAAACTTTTGCCCATAACTGATGACCTGACTTATTCAATTGTAATTTTTAAGTCCGTTCATGCAACTTTTGATTTGACCTCCCCGCAATCAAAACTATTGGACATTCTCCTCACTATTGCTCAATGGCATATTTTGCAAAACTGGAAAAACGCACAGTTGCTGAATATTCATTTCTGGTGGAATACAGTCCTGCAGCATCAGACGTTTGAGCTCGCCATGGCTGCGAAAAGTCGGATGATAGTATCTAAGAAAAAAATTTGGTCTATTTTGGACAACTACCTCCAAACTATTCAGGCCACACCTTAAACCAGTACAAAGGACTTATTTGTTAAACACCTGGATGCTTTCCCCTCCTTTTTTCTCTTCTTTTTTTCCTTTCCCACCTGTTGTGTTTCTTGCTTCCTATGTTTTTCCATCATTGTTTTCCTGTTATTTGTATTCTTGGAAATTAATAAAATATTTGGAGGAAAAAAAAATCCAGCAAGCTGTATTCTCATCAAGTGTTTTGAAACAGCTGGATGAATTTTAATGAATTATTAAGAAGTCCAAAATATTTAAAAAATTGCAATAGACCATCAATGATACAAAAAAACATTTGGAGGACCAAGCTAAAACTGTATACGCCAATATTATAAGCCTTAACTAGCTATGAAGGGATATTTTAGAAAATGCAGAGTGTACAACCTCACAGAAAGTGAAAGAGAGGAATCTAAAATCACACAGACAACATACTTATAAGGTAACCATGATCATATTTTTTTTCCACCTGAATCCAGTCTGAGCAAATATCAACACTCAAACTGCCTAGCACTATTCCCAATCTTCTTCAGCCATCAAATACTTAGCTGCTATAACAAACACTTCAGCTAGCATAGAGTTACAGGGAAGAGAAACACTGAATAGGAGCAACCAACTAGGCAGAGTCTTTTGGAGTGGAGGAGTGGCCTAGTGGTTAGGGTGGTGGACTTTGGTCCTGGGGAACTGAGGAACTGAGTTCAATTCCCGGCACAGGCAGCTCCTTGTGACTCTGGGCAAGTCACTTAACCCTCCATTGCCCCATGTAAGCCGCATTGAGCCTGCCATGAGTGGGAAAGCGCGGGGTACAAATAAAAATAAAAGAAAAAAAAAACTAGGCAGAGTCCTTTGGTAATCCAGCCATCAAGTGGGCAGGGTGCAATTGATTTTACTCATGTCCAATTCAGTCTAAAAAAGAGATAAGATGGTTCAAAGTGGTGAAAAAGGATGAAATATCCAGTAGCACTAACAAATAACTAATGCCATGAGGAAACACCCTGACAAATCAGGTCTAAAGTAGATAGTAATAGCAATTCTGTTCTATTCATGATGCAACAGAACCCAGATAGGTCGAAAAGATGGTGCTGTTCTATAAAATAATTCAGCTGACTTAAACTGCTTTTTCTAGGATCTTTGCTAAAAAAAAAATAAAGGCGGTAAGCTCTTTTCCATCTGAGCAAGTACTGGGAGCAGTGCAGGCACTAATGCAGACTGCGTACCACCAGGCTGTTTGGAGGACCGGCTCCCATTTAGGAAGATGCTTTACCACAGAATGCAGCCATAGGCGCATGGCTGTGGGTGCTTGCCTAAAGGGGTGTGAGCAAAGGGGCAGGTCCTGCCCCTTTGGAGCCAAACGAGGAGCGGAGGGCTGGTGATTTTGGCTGCTATATTATCCATGGTAAAAAGAAAGATCAAAGGACCTGTGAAGATAGCTTTGGTACGACCAATGGACCAACATGTGTGTTCTATAGTGACTGTGGGCCACAGCACAGCTAATTCAATGGTTGAGGCGTCCATTTTTTCAGGTAAGTGAACCCCATCCACTCAATCTGTGGTTTCAATGGAGGAACTAAATCCTACCAAATCAGGTAGGCGTTTTTTTCTGCTGGGATGGTGAGTTCTCTGGTAGATTCTCCTTGTAAATCTTAAAATCGGGTTCATCTGTTTTGCTGCCAGTCTCAGCACAACAAGTTTTGTCATTAATATCTGGATCTGACTTGTCTTGTCTAATTCGGGATCAGTTGCTACACTGAATGATATTCTGACTGCTTTGACCAGAATTGAAAATACTTTGCAAAGTACTTTGTCATAGCTCTGTAAGGCTTCCTCTGGGAAATCTGCTGAACGTGAACAGAAAATTTCTACCCTGGAGCAAAATTTGGTGAAAACTGATACCCAGATAGTAACTGATTGCATTTGAAATAATTCCTCAGTGAAAGGCAGTTTATTAGCGCATAACTGATTGGAATTTTTGGAGAATAAATCTAGGGCAAGGAATTTTAGATTTTAAACTTTCCAATATCATTACCTTGAACTTTTGAAGATGTATTTAAAAAGATTCTTCAATTCACTCACCTGGATTCTTTGAGTGTTTTGAATGCTGTTTATTTGACTAGAGGTAACAAGGTGCCCATGATTCAATTTCTTCTCCTGATAGTTTGGATTTCTTTGAGTTTCTAGAATCTTCTAATGATTTGATGACTAAGAGCAGTACTTTGTTAGTTACTTTCCAAATAGATGAACAAAAACAGATAGTCTTTAATGCTTATTTTCCTAAGAAATGTTTACTTTTTTGTGGACAAGCAGTACAATTGCTTCCTGATGTGGAGGAGTGGCCTAGTGGTTAGGTTGGTGGACTTTGGTCCTGGGGAACTGAGGAACTGAGTTCGATTCCTGGCACAGGCAGCTCCTTGTGACTCTGGGCAAGTCACTTAACCCTCCATTGCCCCATGTAAGCCACATTGAGCCTGCCATGAGTGGGAAAGCGCGGGGTACAAATGTAACAAAAAAAAAAAACATAGTTGCGTAGGTGGGCATTTCTACAGCTGAAGTCCTAAAGTTTTGGGTGTGCGAGCATCCTTCTATTTAAAATTTCCCATCTAAGGACCCTGTTTATTAAGGTGCACTAGCATTTTTAGCACACCCGTGGGTGTCTCTAGCATTAGCGCATACTAATTTTTACTGTGTGCTGAAAATGCTAGCGTGTCTACAGCACAGCTTAGTAAGCAGGGCCCTAAATGTCTTGTCACTTGTAAAGAAAATAGATATACTTTTTTGGACCCTACTTTTTTAGATACATTTCTTAAAGATAAAGGGCCTCTTACTAAATCGTGCTAGCATTTCCCGCATGGCAAATGTGATGCAGCCCATTCAAAAATGTTTGACTTTCTTATTTTTCTTTATTTTTGTTTAGGTGAAGATAGTACTTTAAATGTGTTGTGGCTATGAATCTCTCCCTTTTCCTTTGTTTTGAAATTTTCCTTATATTTTTTCTTTTTTTTTTTTATCATTTGTTGGATTGTTTATGAGCTTTTCCATGATGTGGATATGTTGCTATTATGCGGCCCTTTTACAACGCTGCAGTAGAACTACCACGGTGTTGGTGCGTACCATGGGAGCCATCGGTAGTGCCGCCCCCACCATATGCCATTTCCGACCCATCAAAATTTTTGGGCTTAACTGGCACTAATCGGGCAGCGCTGCACACTGCCCAGATATTACCTGGTTAGCGTGAGACCCCTTACCACCTCCTAAATAAGAGGTGGTAAGGGCCCCCCCTCAAGAACCGACTACGTGGCAAGTGTGCACTTATTGCACAGCCATTTCTTTTTGTTGTAAACAAATGTGCCTTTTACCCACTGTGGTAAAAGGGGCTTTGGTGCACGGCAAATCCATACGCCAATGCCACTGTAGGGCCCCTTTTACCCGAGCTTGGTAATAGGAGACCTATGTGATTTATCTTATTCTTTTTGGCATTATTCTTGCAATTTCTTGCTATACTATTTTGAGTTATATATATAACATAATTATTCAATTAAAAAAAATTCAAGGATGATAAAAAAAAAAGAATGTGAACAAGCATGTTTTAAAGAAACAGACACATATCCTGAAGAAAGAGGAAGAATTTAACAACAAATCATCATATGAAGCAAAAACGGAAGAAACCTCCTGCTTTCAAGGTAAAAGAACTGCAGGTGCGAAGTGATGAAACACACAAAAAGATGACTTTTAGGTACCTCAAGATGGAGAACAGTTCCTCTAAAGAATTTAATTGGAAATACAGTGCAATCTGTTTAAGTGTAAGGGTCTGGGACCAAAGAAATGCATGCAGTTAACCGGAGCATGCACTTAACCGTTGTGACCCAAAGAAGCTTGACATCTGATAAACATATGCTCAGTACTGTTTATTAATCAAAAACAGCGAAGATGATGCAAAAAACGGGAAAAAAACAAACAAAAAATAAAGACAAAAAGTAAATAAAAAAGTGAAAAAAGGAAATTAAAAAATTAAAAAATACAAAATTTACGCAAGGGAAGAAAAAACTGTAAGGACAAAATTATAACCAAAAATAGACGACACAAGCAAAATGAAAAAAACTAAATAAATTTATTAAGGTGATATGACTCGACACAGCTGTGTTTCGGCCCAACTGGCCTGCGTCAGGAGTCTGTTACACCATGTATGTATGTATTATCTGGTAATGTCAATCCTTGAAGGGTATTCAATTAAACGCACCTTTATTCGATGACACTCTGCCTTTAAAAAGGCTGTGTGCACGGTTTGAAAAAAATCGTTATAGAAGACTCTGGTGCAGGAAATGTATGTATATCTCATTAAAAAGCTACAAAGCTACTTGGCGTTCCCGTTTTTTGCGTCATCTTCGCTGTTTTTGATTATTGTTGTTTTTTGCGAAGACTGGTTTCTTCTGTATCTTTGACAGTACTGTTTATTATACATACAGTATACAGTCTCCGTTAACTGAAGTTAGGCTTACTTGAAGTAATCAGTCATAGTCCTCTGTACACTCTTGTGTCTGTGAGTTCCATAGACTATGATTGCCAGATGGTAAAAACTGTCATAGCACTGACATCCGGTGGCCTCCAGATAGGCCTGCACGGTGTTGAGACTCTCCACCGCTCTTGCAAAAGTGACAGGAGATTGTTGAATTTCGTCAGCATGTGCCTCGTTGCTCATTTCATCATCTGTTTCATCATCAGCCATTGCCTGCATGTAGGTGCATATCTGGACATCAGTGCTGTCGTTAGCTTTTTGTAGATCGTAATCAACAGCTCCTCTTCAGTAACACTGACTGGGATGTCAATAGCCTGTTCATCTGACGTGTTTGCAACAGCTGTATCTGTTTCATCCCTCTCCACATACCTAACAAAGCTTGCCTGCTTGTAGCAGTTCACAATGATTGCCTGTGTAACAAGATTCCAGGCTTCTTTCTGCATATGTAGGGAATTCAACAGTGATAGATTACAAGCCAGTTCAACAGCATGTTTATCCTTGCCAGTCTGGTCATCCATAACACTCATCAGACGACGTAGCACAAGAGCCCGATAATGTTGTTTGAAATTGACTATTATGCCCTGAGCCATAGGTTGGATCAGAGAGGTAGTGTTTGGTGGCAGGAAGACCACCTTGACTTTAGACAGCCTGACATCATCCCTGTGTGCAGCACAATTATCACAAAGCAACAAAATCTGACGCTTTTGTGCCCGCATTTTAGTGTCTAACTTCTTTAGCCACTGCTTCCAAATTTCCCCAGTCATCCATGAATTTGCGTTAGCCTCGTATGACACAGGAAATTGCTTAACATTCTTGAAGCAACAGGGCTGTTTGCTCTTTCCAATGACAAGTGGTTCCAAGTTCTCACTCCCATCCATATTGCAGCAAAGGAGAATCGTCAGTCTGTCCTTTGACGTTTTACCTCCTGTAGTTTTGGCTTGTTTGAATGCAAGTGTTCCATCAGGAATCACTCGCCAATAGAGTCCGTTTTCGTCAGCATTGAAAATGTCACGAGGTGCAAACTCGTTCAAGATGGTAGGAAGAACTGAAACAACCCAATTTTCAGCACCAAAGTCATCAGCGTCTTGTTTTTCACCATGCTGTTTCTTGAATTTTATGTTGTTCCTCTCCTTCCATCTTTCCAACCATCCAAAAGTGGCTTTGAATTCAGTTAGTCCAAGACTTTCAGCTAGCTGATTAGCTTTCTCCATAAGCAGTGGATCACTGACAGGAAACTGTCTGCTCCTGACTCGAGAAAACCACCGAAGAGCATCTTCTACCTCTTCAGCTTTTCCCGCCCGTTTTCGTTTCCGGTGTGGATTTGTATTGTTTTGCCAGTCTTCCAGAAGCTGGTCTTTCTGCTTCAAGATACATGAAATTTGACTGGGATTGACACCATATTCTTTAGCAATAGATGCTTGACTTTGTTTGTTTTCTAATTTTTTAAGAACTTCTATTTGTTCAGCCAGTGTTAAAGTCTTACATTTGCGTGACAACAACGACTCCAGTGTAACAATATTCTTTCGCTTATTCTGCCTGTGGTAGTTAACCAATGAGATTTCAAATTTACCGCCTCTTTGTCACTCGCCCATCAGCTTCCATATTCCATGCGTGTGCTTATGCGGAGTCTTTCCTGCAGAGGAGCGGTCTTAAACCATGCATATAAGTGAACCTTGCACTTATCAGTGGTGTGCTAAACCAAAGTTTGTCCCCATAGAAATTGATGGCGCCAAAAACGGGACCGAAGTACGGCATGCAGTTAAACAGAGCATGCGCTTATCCACGTGCACTTAAATGGAGTGCACTGTATTCCCATTATTTGTAAACCACTTTGACTTTTTCTAAGAAAAGGTGGTATATCAAGTTTTAAATAAACAAACATGCAGCTCCATTTTCTGGTTGAAAAAAATGATCTGGAACAATAGGGAGGAGTGGGGAGACACACTGATAAAATTGCAGCCATAGAGATGCATTTTACCTCCAAAATGTTAGAAAAATACTCATTAGTCAACCCTGCTCCCACAAGGGGAGCCAGATCCTTGTGTGTAAGACTCCTCACTATTTTTTGCAGCATACCCTAAAAGTATTCTCAGACTATCAACATTCTTTTTATCTAACTTTAACTATCCATATATAAACCATGAGCTTTCAGTAACTTGGTTTTCTTCCAATGCATTTTAACCTACTTGAATTTCCTTTTCCGTTCTATCAAAGAGCTATTAAGCCATAGATGTTACAGCATTTCTGGACTCAAACTCCCAAATGGGTGTCACTCGATCTAAAAACTGCCTAAGGGATGATAGTCAGTGATCCACACAGAGGAGAAATCAAAATTTACTAAAGAAAAGAGAGTCAACCACTCCTCAAAATTCTCAACATCAATGAACCCTCATCTTACCTTGTGAATATATTGACTCCTGTTCCAGAGACTTGCTCTAAAGTTTTTGTTGCTGTTATACAAGTCTTAGCCACAGCCTCAGCTACAAACAATGATCAGTTGAAGGAACTTGGCAGGCTGACTAACTCAATCAGCTGCTATTTACAAGGTTTTCACCATTAAAAATCAAATCTAAAGTGTGTCCTAAACTGTGTGTGAGGCAATTAATAACCTGTTTAAAAACAAAAGCAGTGATTGCTACTACATAAGTATTGCCATACTGGGACAGATCAAAGGTCCATCAAGTCCAGCATCCTGTTTCCAACTGTGGGCAATCCAGGTCACAAATACCTGGCAAGATCCCAAAAAGTACAAAAAACATTTTATGCTGCTTATCCCAGAATTAAGCAGTGGAGTTTTCCCCAAGTCCATTTTAATAATGGTCTATGGACTCTTCGTTTACGAAGCTGTCCAAACCTTTTTAAAACCCCGCTAAGCTAACCGCCTTTACCACATTCTCTGGCAATGAATTCCAGAGTTTAATTACACATTCAGTGAACAAATGTTCTCTGATTTGTTTTAAATTTACTACTTTGTAGCTTCATTGAATGCCCCCTAGTCCTAGTATTTTTGGAAAGAGTTAACAGACGCTTCACGTCTTTCCATTCCACTCATTATTTTATAGACTTCTAGCATATCTCCCCCTCAGCCGTCTTTCTCCCAGTCAGTAATAGATCAACATATATGTGCAACTTAAAATCTCCTAAAAATCACAGTAGATCCTAAACTACATTTAGAAGAAAGCAGCATATTGGGAAGAACAATCAGAACCAACAGACACAAGTGCACAAAAAATAGGCCCAAGTTGGGCTAATAAGACAACCTCATCTTGCTCATGATAACAAAATGTGTTGAGAAAGTGAGATTGAATTCTTCCATAAATTAACTCCACCTCTGTTTTATTACATGACAATATGCTTCTCAGGTATACGATGGCTAGATCCTGTCAGCCACAGTGGCCTTTGAAGCCTTGACCCCCTACCATTGGGCTCAGGCCCCTCCAAACCTAAGCATGTGTGAAGAGTCCCAGCATCAGTGGCTTGAGGCATGCCACCAACTTCCTTTTTACTGCAGCAGCAGCAGGAGGAGGAGGGGAACGGCTCAGGCAGCAAATCTTTGGCTGGCGGGGTTTCAGCATCCCCGCCACCAAAGATAATCTTTTAACATTCAGGGAGGGAGGGAGGAGGAAATGTGTTGCCTCCCCAGTTCAACTTTGCTCCCCCCCCCCCCCCCCAAAAAAAAAGAAATAATAAATAAAATGTAGTAAATATGGCTGCTGATCACAGTTTAAAATCAGAAAGGTCTTTTTTTTTTTCTCTCATTAATTTAGCATGAATGACCAGGTAGAGATATGCCACCAAAACATCTATGGGTTTAGTATCATCTATTACATTAAGCAAGGTTATAATTATCCTCTCACTGGATGATCAATACTGTCTTTTCTTACAATCTGAAGTCCCTCATAACTTTTCCAAACCAAGTTTATTGGAATTCTATGTACCTCCATAACCCACAAGAAATGTAAACTAATCAATGAAAATGTGATAAACGATTAGCAAAACACAAATTCAAAAACTAAAACAACATAGCAAATAAACAATCCATTAAACTAATAATAAAATCAAATAAAAAACAAACAAACATCCAAATAAGAACCCCAATAATGTAAAATCAATCTATCATGACCTGTGTAAAATAGTGTATTGGTGCACTATGGCCCTTATTTTTTACAAGCTCAATTTGAGTTTTAGACATTTGAAAACCAGTATTTACACTCATATTGTATTGACACCCAAATCCTGAGTTTATAAATCTAGGATATGGACATGTAGAATAGGTGTATTTTGGGCAGGACTAGGGAGGAGCAAAAATAAGGATCCGACTCCAATTTCAGAAAGGGAAGGAATGTCCATGTCCAAAAAGATGGATATTGTTATTTAGACCCTGTACTTGGCACATACAAATTACTGCTCTGATTGAGCAGCTCTCCAGTGCACGGATTAAGGCAAGTCACTTCCTTAATCCCCTAGTGGATGTTGTCCCCCTCCCTCCCCCAAATGTGAAACTGGAAAGGGATACAGGGCTCTATGACTGCCTCAGGAAGTATGGATGCTCATGGTACTAAACTCTCTCTTAAATTAACAGAGATTTTAGTACTATGAGCATCCATGCAGAGGTATGAAGTAGCCTAATGGCTAGTGAAATAGCCTGAAAACTCAGGGACTGAGGTTCAAATCCTGCTTCAGCTCTTAGTGTTGTTGTTGTTTTTTCTTAACTGTGAGCACTCCAGGGTATTTTTCTGCCCCTGGAAAGCTCACAATTTAAAAGAAAAGAAATCACAAAGAGCTAAAGTGGGATTTGAATTGGGATCCTCAGGTTCTCTGCCCACTGCTCTAACCTTTAGGCTACTCCTGTGCTCTGACCACACATCTATGTGGTCATTTTATAACATGGACATTCCTATACTGCCACAAAAGGCATCCATGTCCCTTGTTTTGCCCCATTCAAAATTTGGACATTTCAGTTTGTAAAATGGATGTTCATTCTGGATGTCACCAGCACATGAATGCCCATTTCTCATATATTTTAGAACAGGATCTGCCAACATACAGCCTGTTCTAAAATCCTTGAGAAATGGACATCCATATTACTACTAGACATACACAGTGCTGTACACATTATATGCAGGTACTTTCTCTGTCCCTAGAGAGCTCAGAATCTAAGTTTTTGTACCTGGTGCAATGGACAGTTAGATGACTTGCCCAAGGTCACAAGGAGCTGCAGTGGGAATCAAACCCAGCTTGCCAGGATCAAACTCCACTGCACTAACCATTAGGCCACTCCTCCAATTGGACACTCTTCCTAAATGCCACTCTATTTTACCTTGGAAAAATTTAGCATGATGTTAACTAATCTGTGGTACCTCAGTATTGCAGGTTAGTGAATCTTACAGCAACTATTTTTGTCAGAGCCAGCAGGAAATTTGGCTTAACCTGTGCTGGATATAAGCCTCCTTTTCTCTAAGGTGAACTGTTTTCCCGTCCTTTATGGAGGAGTAACCTAGTGGTTAGTGCAGTGGACTTTGATCCTGGGGAACTGAGTTCAATTCCTACTGCAGCTCCTTGTGACTCTGGGCAAGTTACTTAACCCTCCATTGCCCCTGGTACAAAATAAGTACCTGAATATATGTAAACCACTTTGAATGTAGTTGCAAAAACCTCAGAAAGGCTGTATATCAAGTCCCATTTCCCTTTCCCTTTGTAGCGTGGGTGGGCTCTCTTGTTTTTGGTCCTGTCTCCATGTGTCATGTCTTTTCTGATTGGCCTTGGCAGGGCCCAGTCCAGAAAACAGGGGTCTATATGCCCTGCTTCTGGACTGGACCTTGATGCCAAAGTTTTTTGGTCCTTGTCCTTCTCCTGAATTTCGGTGCTTGTGTTCAAGCGTTCATGTTCTGGGTCTCTGCGTTCAGCTGGCTGTATATCGTGTAGCCTTGCATTCCTTGTCAGTGATCCTGTCTATGGACTCAAAAGGGCAAGTGAATGGAACTTGCCCATTGTATTATCATAGATCCTGATAAATTTAACCCATACATTGTGAAACTAATGAACATTAAACTTGCCTTGAATCTGTTCTGGTGTGCATTATTTGTTAAAACAGGGACTAGTTCATTGTGGTTTCTGTGATATTTTGACTCTGCAACCTGATGAAAGCTGATAGGACTCAGCCGAGTCTGAGTGTCCCTACCTTTAAGAAACAAAACCTACTTATTCAAAGACGCCCTGTTACTAACCTATGCAAACAAGTATTAGCGCTTCCTTACACAGGCGCTTCTCTTGCACTAATTTCATTTTTAGCATGACCGTCAAAAGGACTTTGTTTTCCCATTTCTTGAATATGTGTCCATGAACTAATTAGCATTACTGCAAAGCAATTGAACAAATTACTGCGGGAACACTTATCGTCTCCTATTTAGGAGGTGATAAGGGCTCCCATGTTATGGATGTGCTAAACAGCGCAGTGGTGATGTCAGCAGTGATGTCAGCGCACTAGCGAATTAGCACATCCATGCCTTTGCCTCTGATTTACCCCCTCCAAAAAAGAATAATCACATGCTTAGCATGTACAGATGGCAAAACTAACACAGAACACTTTAGTGCAACCTGTGTTAGGCTATTTTTGCTACACTAAGGGTCCAATTCTATATATAGCACCTAAAATTAACATGCACTAGGCAATTATGCCTAAGCGTATTCTAAATACCGTGTGTACATTTACACGAGGTATTTAGAATGTGCTTAGGCGTAGTTCATGCAACTGAATCTACCCATGTCTATTTACACCAACGAAAAGCTAGTGTAAATCCCTGCATGTAGATTTACAAGCACTGGGTCCATACTTTATAACAACATGTACAGATTTTGGAACGCCCACAAAATACCCATTTCCATGCCCCTAAGTACACCCCTCTTTGCCTGTGCGCGTTAGAATTTAGATGCAGTACATCACAGAATACGCTTAGCAGTGTACACACGTAAATTCATTGCTTGTTAAGAGCTCATAACAATGCTTAATACCTTTTTAAAATAATCTATGTGCATAGTTATAAAATACACCTAGATTTACATTCAGAATCATTCGTAACTCTAGGCACGCTATATAGAATCCGGGGGTAAGTGGGCATTAGCGCTTAATGCAAGTTTGTAAAAGGGTCCCCAAAGTTTCCTGAAGTTTTTTCTTCTCTTACCTCTGCAAAAAAAGTTTACAGCTCCAAGTAAAAGGGATTGAGCCTACCTGACTGCTAATTACAGTACTTGCAAAACACACACCAAAGATCTCTGCCAGCTTCCTGATTCAGTGGCCCTTTTACTGAGTGGCGGAAAGCCCAAAGTGGGCTTACCGCTTGCTATTCCAGAACTACCACCGGGCTACCGCAGCAGCCCTACGGTGTTTACCCAGCAATAATTGGGCAGTGCCATGCGCTGCCCAGTTACTGCCAGGTTAGCATAGGAGCCCTTACCACCACCACCTCAACGGATGATGGTAAGTGCTCCCTCCTGAAATGGCTATGTGGTAAGTGGCTCACTTACTGAAAAAAAAAAAAAAAAAAAAAAAAAAGACAGCCTTTTACACGCTGCAGTAAAAGGGAGCCTCAGTGCACTGACGCTAGTGCAGGCCCCCTTTTTCCTTGGCTTAGTAAAAAGGGCCCCTCAGAGCTTTGTGGTTTTTTTTCCATGTCAATCTATTAATCCTTGCTCCAGATACTTGCTGTGAAGCTTACTGTTGTGCCATATTTCCAATTACTCAGAAAGGATATTCTAGAACTCTTCTTAAATTTTGCCATTGTTGTATTCTTGCACATATAGGTCTAGAATCTTTAGAGTAAGTATTAATAGATTGACATGGGAAAAAAAAACCCTGGAAGGGGTTTCCACAAAGCTGGCAGGAATCTATGTATATACGTATATACAATCTTTGAAATATGTGTATACCAAGAGGAATCAAAACTCTCTATAAAAATAGGCAAGTAGAATCCAGACATATAAGGCAACATCTGTTGGACAAATATTTAAAATAATTAAAAAAAATGTATTTGAGATTGTATTGTTGCCTTATATGTACTGTTATGTTTTTATGTCTCATTCATATACAATGTACTTCTTTTGATCCGGGGGAACTGAGTTCGATTCCCACTGCAGCTCCTTGTGACTCTGGGCAAGTCACTTAACCCTCCATTGCCCCTGGTACAAAATAAGTACCTGGATATATGTAAACCGCTTTGAATGTAGTCGTGAAAACCTCAGAAAGGCGGTATATCAAGTCCCTTTCCCCCTCCCCCTTTTTGTCCATGTATCTGTTTGCATTTGAATTCATTTATTTCTTTTTAAATTATTTATATATACTCCTAAGGAAGGCAGTGAGTGTGCCAAAACACAGTACCCTGTTGAGTCACCCCACCCCCCCAATAAAGCTTTCAATTCATATCCAATGTCTCTGGTCTGTTTCAAAGAGCCTGACTCTGTTCCCACTCCTTGTCTTGTCCTGACAGTGGCGTTCCTAGGGGAGCTGACACCCGGGGCGGATCGCCAATGCGCCCCGCCCCACGGGTGCAGCACCCCCCAGAACAGCGCGACGCCCCCCCGGCGAAAGACCCCCCCCCAGGTGCACGCCGCTGGGGGGGGGGGGGGGGTGCCGTGTGCCTGCCGGCTCTTCGTTTTCATGCTCCCTCTGCCCCGGAACAGGAAGTAACCTGAGTCCTGATCATATGTTCCACTAGATTGAAGGCTGTGGACAGGTCCAGTGATACAGCTAACACTAGCTGTCCACTATCCAAAACTTCCCAAACATCACTAAGTACTGTGAACAGAACTGTTCCTATACTATGATCTTTTCTGAAGCCTGCTTACCTTGGGAGCAGAATAAACTCTCTACAAAATCAGTCATCTGCTTTAGAGCTATCTGTTCCTCTATCTTAGTCAAAAGAAAGATTAGAAATGGGCTTGTAATTCTGTATATTACGTGCATCCAGACCAATACTTCTCAATACTGGGCAGATGCTAGCACCCTTCCACAGTGTAGAGACTACCCCTTCCTTAAGTCTATTATTTATCCTATATAATAATTCTCACCTCCAACGTTCTGAAGCTGCCTGGGACCATGGATCCCTTGGAGGTGGTGAGCTTCCGTCCGTAGATCAGTGACATCACAATGACACTGCTGAGAGAATCCAATAGCAAACAGCGACCCAGGCAGGGGGAGGAGTACGCGTGTTTCCCTACTCCTCCCCCTGCCTAGGAATCCACTGTCAGTGCCCCCCTTGGCGCATCACCAAAGCCTCTCCCCCCTCTTTCTCCCCCTCCAACTGTTATGGTATAAGCCAATCATCAGAATTAAATGTGTAGCATGATAGTTTGCTAGATTATATATACATCAATATATTTGTGCAGCTTTTAAAAATATACACTGCAGCAGAGAGAATAGTTTCATTTCAAGCCCCTCTCTCCCCCATCCCTTTTTCTGGGAGCTTCTGATAGCAGGGATAGTTAATTACAAACACTTAAAGACAAAAGAGAGATATATAACTCTCTCTGCCCTCCCACCTAAAAAGACTGAACAAAAGGTGGGTACCTGGACGCTCATCAGGACATCTCTGAAAACCAAAGACCCAAGAGACAGAAAGTCTGGAGAACCCATTGAAGACAAAGACTTCAGAGGGGAGACCATAAACAGGACATTTGCTTGTCAAAGGTATACCTGCTCCTCCCATCAGCTTTCAGACATGTGCAGAAAGGAAGGACTTATAATGTGGTCATGTGAACAGACTACATTAACCATAATGCCTTGCAAAATATCCAGGACATGCACACACCATGCTTCTCTGCTAACATTATAAAAGGCCTGGAAACAGCCCAGCTCGCCCTCTTGGAACCTGCCTCCTCTTGGGACCTGCTGCTCTCTTTGGGGTCTGCTGACGCCTTGCCCCTCAACATGTGCTCATCAATCAGCTGGACCACAGCATGCTTGTAACAAGGACTTGTAAGTTAACCTACCTGCTACTTTGTTCTATTTTATGTACAGATTACCTGTAAAGATCTCTTAAAACCTACCTCTCGTGTGCAATTGTATATTAAATCACTATTATTGAAGCTAAAAATACAGTCTCTTTGTGTTCTGAGTATATGGTATCTTATATATATACTTAATTTATTTAATTTATTGCAATTATCACCTTTGGTGATTGGTGGAGAAATTAATATCCTAAAACTTATAAATACAGCGCCTACTCTTAAATTATAAACAGTAGCGAGTTGCTCTCGAGCTATTTTCCCCAAAATAAATCATTTCTTGTAACACAGCCACCCATGTCCAGCGACCCTCCCCCCCTTGGCGCATCACCAACCCCCCCCCCCCGGCGCATCACCCAAAGACCCTACCCCCCGGGCACATGAATCCCCTCGCCACCCGCAACCCCCAATAGTAACGCTGTCCGGCCGATGCTGCTTCTCCTGTTGAGCAGCAGTGGCCGGTACAAAAAAAAAAAATAAATAAATTTTAAAAACCCTGAAAAATGCAGCTCCGTAGACAGCCATCTGGCATTGGCTGTCGTCTCAGCAGTCGCTCCTCCTCTCCCCTGCACGTCACTGCCCCTGGAGGAAGACCCCGGAGGAGAGCAGCGACGTCAGAGGGGAGAGGAGGACCGGCTGCTGAGACGACAGCCAATGCCAGATGACTGTCTACGGAGCCGCGTTTTTCAGGTTGTAATTTTTTTTCGTTTTTTTCTTTTTGTACCGGCCGCTGCTGCTCAACAGGAGAAGCAGCAGCGGCTGGACACCGTTAATATTGGGGGTTGTGTGTAGTGAGGAGGTTGATGTGCCCGGGGGGGGGGGGGGGGGGGGGAAGAGAAAGAGGGGGGAGGGGCTTGGAATTATTCCCTCTCATTATAATACTTTACTAACAACTGTATGATTACCAAAAACACACTAAAAAAAACCCCCATTGCTAGCGCCCATTTCCTTCAAAACAAACGGGCCTTTTTTACTAGTCATCAATAATCATCAGTAGGAGCAACAGTATAAGACAATGCCTATGGGCATGAAAACAAGAAATTGGTATAGGATCCAGGTCCTTACAAGGACACTTGATTCACTGTACTACTTTCTCAAATGAAATTAAGGAACAGGCCTGAAATTCAGTTAACTTAGGGGCTCTTTTACTAAGACACAAAGGCGCCTACACACGTACAACGCGTGTCAAATTAGAACTACCACCCAGCTACCGCATGCCTCGGGTGGTAATTCTAATTTCTACGTGCATCCAAAACGTGCAGCACAAAATAACTTCTATTTTCTACTGCGTGGCGCTAACCAGGCAGTAAATTGGCAGTGTACGCATGCTGATGATTACCGCCAGGTTGACGTGCAAGATCTTACTGCTAAATAAATGGGTGGCAGTAAGGTCTCAGGCCAAAAATGGATGTGCGCCGATTTTTATTTTGCTATACGTCCAATCTCATAAAAAAAAAAAAAAAAAAAAAAAAAAAAGAGGCCTTTTTTGCAGGCGCACTGAAAAATGGACCTGCATGTATCCAACACAAGCATCTACACCAGCGTAGGCCATTTTTCAGCACACCTTAGTAAAAGGGCCCCTTAGAGACTGGTACCACTGTCTCCGCTTCTCCATTATTGATAATCCTATTTGTAAAGCCCCCCCACCCAATCCCTCTTATGTAGGTCCATAACCTTCTTTTAGAAGTATCGGCCTAATTGCTCCACTTCTGGCATAGTGGAAGGGGGATATGCATTACCCCTTGCCAGGCCCGTCAACTTTCTTACTAATGAGAATACTTGACCTGCCAAGTTATTACTCTCATTAATTAATGCAGAGAAATAATTTCTTTGCCAAACAAATTTGCACGTTATGTTAAGTCCTACAATGAGAACATAGCTCTAATGTTCTTTACTTCCTCCATTGCTTTTCCCAACGTCTCATGCACTTCAGAACTTTTAAACTCGCATGGTACCATTTACCCTTATGAAGGCCATACTGTACACCGCCTTGAGTGGATTCCTTCAGAAATGCGGTAAAGAAATCCTAATAAATAAATAAATATTGGGTGTTACTTTCAATATACCGCATTGGAACAATTTGTTCTACCCACACACCAAAGTTAATGCAGGAGCATGTGCTACTTCTTATTTAGGAGGCTGTAAGTGCTCCCATGCTAATTCTATGTTATCCAGTTAGTACACACTAATCATAACACCCTAGCCAGATAATGCAGGATAGTGCTCATTGCACTTATGCAGGATAGTGCTCATTGCACTCCTAGGAGCCTCCACCTCTACTGGGCACCAAGCACCAACTAAACTCCCAGGAGCCTTTCTGTTGCTGGGCCTGGGGTACTGATTGTGCCTCTGAAGTCCTTCTGCCTTGCCCTGAGCCTGCTCCCAAGGGCTGCTCTGCCACTAAGTCTCGGATGCCAACTGTGCTCCAGAGGCTTTCTGCATCACCTGAGCTTGTTTCCAAAGGCCTCCCTGCCCTAATGCTGATCTAAAGGGCTGTACTGCCACTGGGCCCTCTTTTCTTCCTGGTGGGCCAGTCTACTGTATTCAGAAGGTCCTTCTTTGCCAAGTCCAGTGGCTTACCAAGGGGGGGGGGGGGCGGTCCGCATCGTTGGTTTCCATGCTCTCTCTGCCCCGGAACAGGTTACTTCCTGTTCTGGGGCAGAGGGAGTATGGAAACCATCGATGCTGACTGGCGCGCGGCACCCCCTCAACGGCATGCACCCGGGGGGTTCTTTCGCCAGGGTGGGGGTGTCATGCTGCACAGGGGGGGGCGCATGGGCAATCCGCCCCGGGTGTCAGCGCCCCTCAGAACGCCACTGGCCAAGTCTACCAGCGAGAAAAGAGAGTAGCCTACAGTTCTAGGATTACCACAGTAGAAGGCAACCTACCCTCTCACCCAAAAGGCCAACAAACAAAGATCCTATACAGAATCTCTACATCATTGAATGACTTATAAGTTTGAAACCCAGGGAAGTCATGGCTAGACTACCCTAATTATATTCTGGTGAGGAGTTTTCCCTGTCTCCCTAACCAGCTTCAGTTACCTTTACTTAGTGTGTCCGTGTGCATTATTAACCCCAACTTTATCAACATTAATGGATAATAAATCATCCCCAAAGTGAGTCAGCAAATTACCTATTGTGCTGTTCACCCAGCTCACTAAGGGCCCAATGCACAAAGCTTACCGTGCTTGCAACTTTTGCTTTAGACCGGTTGTTTAGCCGTTCTAAAGCAAATGTTATTTAGCATTTATTGAACAAAAGGGTCCTGCGTCCCTTTTACCTTTCATCATAGCAGCTACCGATAACCCTATGAAATGTATTACAACAAGCTCATTAGTATTAAAATGAGCATTCTGAGCCATGTACAGATATTTCTGTGCACTGAGCGCCTACAATTAATGTGCAAAATTTTCTAGCAGGTCTGGAGCTGTACTTGATGGAGCAGTCTGCTTGCACTACAGTTTGCTGGATTGTGTAGATTACTTGTGTTAAATTGCCCAGTACTTGACAGACAAAAGCTAGGAAATGTAAACAAACCAACCCCCCCCCCCCCCCAACCAAAAAAAAATAAACCTGATTCAAGTGAGCAAACAATTCAAGGACAAAGCATTTTCTTTGTAAACTTACCCCATCCCAAATTCTTAAGTTACTGCAACTGTTTTGCAATAGTCTTCTAAATTAAATGAACAAGATTTTATAGTTTAAACACACATATACATTTTCTATGTTTTAATTGCTCATGTACACCTTAGGAGTGGAAAGCTGAGCTTTAAAGGTAGAAGTGCATGTGCAGAACATCAATGCTTACCGCAAGACTGTTCTGTGCACGTGTTAGGCACTTTCCCTACTGAGCCACTTACAGATTTTCCATGCATCTCATTTGCATGTGATTTCGTTTGAGCATCGGTTGCTGTTTCAAAATCGCTAAGTTCAACTGCGGATATAAACGTGAATGGTGTTTAACTGCAACTTTTGTGCATCAGGACCTGAATGTATCAAGATGTTTCTTGTTCCAGAGGGCTGCTGTGAGCAGTACAGAATATGCCAGTTATAAATCTCTTTTTTTCTCAAACAATTCACTTCAGCTAGAGAGAATACATCTGCCTATCAAAATCACTTTGATCAGGGATTTCTTCCTCCTATGTTTTTTTTTTTTGTTACATTTGTACCCCGCGCTTTCCCACTCATGGCAGGCTCAATGTGGCTTACATGGGGCAATGGAGGGTTAAGTGACTTGCCCAGAGTCACAAGGAGCTGCCTGTGCCTGACGTGGGAATTGAACTTGGTTCCTCAGGACCAAAGTCCACCACCCTAACCACTAGGCCACTGTCTCAAAAGCCCCTCTCTTTAAGGAGTTTCACTACCTTAGCTGCACTGTATTCTGCTTCTAGGACTTCAGTTACCTCTGATGCATTGCCTCCTGTCCTGTTTTTAAGACTTCATCTCCTAATGGCCCAGTCCAGTGTTCCCTGCAGTCAAAGATTTCAACACTGGTTTGAGAACCCCTGTTTTAAACCAAAGAGCCTAGCTTCCAGAGAATCCAGCCCTGCTGCTGTTAACTTTTAATGCGAGATGCAGCTTGCAAAGTTAAGTGCAAGCTGAATTATTCCTTTTCCATAATAATGAACAGCTTTGCATGTTTCACAGCTCATCATTTATTGTGTATTGTGGAAGCAACCTCTGCATTAAGGGCAAATAATATTACCATAATCCATCTTATTAAATAGAGGCCTAACTTTTGTATCTGAGGGAATTGAGGGTGAATTGATATTCCCAAGGTTCCAGTTAGCATCATAGAGGTGGGGGGAAGAGGGGATTTTAACTCTGATTTCCCTGTTTCTCAGTGCACTGCTTTTATCACTCTCATAACCCATCTTTGGGTACTTGTATCTATACATTAATCTCTATTCAAAGGGTCGTATAAGAAAAACATTATAGTGTTTTACCCTCTTCTGTTATATGTTCTTTATTCAATTATTCATACTGGGCTATAGTTTGTTTCCTATTTTATGAGAGCTCAATAATTAATGATAGCCACTTCTTTATTCATATATTCTATTTCTTCCTTCAGGATTAATTTTATCATCAAAATAATTATTGAAACAATATAATTAAAATCTCAGCTTGTACTAGATGAATAGAAATACTAACAATGACAGCAACCCAGACTACTTAATATTCCCAAATTTATCCATCTTCTCATAGGGGCTTGGGTCTAATACTGATCCTAGCACTCTGGTTAGAACCAGGGACTCCGCCAATAATCCTACAGAACATCTTTTTCTCTAAGAAAAATACTCAAGAGACCATTAACCTCACCACTGGGCAATAGTCCTGGATATAGGAATCCTTCCCACTCAGGGTGACTTTCTCATCACCTATCAAATAGTATCCTCACCGAGTGGAAGACTTTCCTTGGATAAAAAACAGGTGTTCTGGTACTTTGAGCAGAGTTTTTCCAGGCAACAAAACATAATTGGATAGAAGGTTATAGGTGATATGTAAATTAGGCTTTCATCAGTTCTTGCCCTTAAGCAAATTCAGCCCATGACTAGCCTTTCCCAAGGAATAATGTCAGGTTCTCTGCCCTTTAACCCAGTTTTGATTCAGGTAACATTGAACCAAGACCCACTTAGTAGAGTGCTGGGGTCTCAGTCTAACAGCCCCCACCCCTTGGAGAGGACTAATTCGCTGTGACCTTACAGTCCTGTCCTTCACCCCATAACTGTTAGTTCCAGTCTCAAGCCAGTGTTTCTTCACGCTGCCTCAAACACAGCACAGTGGAAAAACCTCTCCTCCGATACGAGGATCATCAGACTGATAAAGGATTAGTTGTGGTTTTACCCTATTCTGCTCAAGTATCAACAGTAGCTGCATTAATTTTGAACTAGAATAGGAAGTTCTAACTGTTCATATTTATTTTCAACAGCATTCCAAAAGTTGCATAAACAAGAGGTAAAACAATTGGAGAAAATTATATACAAGAGAATAGATTATGAGGAGGTGAATATAAAAGGGATTAGACATTCTAAGTGAAGTCACTGCCAGTGGTGTGTATTTACCATTGAAAGAGCTCAGTGGATGGTACCAGGTTCAGCATATACTAATACAGCAAGGTGTGCCACCACTTGCAATCAGTGGCGTAGCCACAGGTGGGCCTGGGTGGGCCTGAGCCCACCCACTTAGGGCTCAGGCCCACCCAACAGTAGTACATGTTTAGCGGTAGCTGGTGGAGATCCCAAGCTCTGTCAGCTGAAGACTTTCCCTTGATAGTAACAAAATTCTACTCTCCACAATACTGGCACCTGTGCATACTAAGTTTTCAGCGCATGCCTGCTGCAGACTGCCAAGGTGGAAAGAAGCATTTTCCTGCTAGCTCAGATATTTTTTTGGTGGTGGTGTCGGTGGTGGTAGTCGTGGTGGTGGTGGGGGGGAGAACATTTGGTGCCCACCCACTTCTTACCTAGGCCCACCAAAATCTGTTGTCTGGCTACGCCCCTGCTTGCAATACCGCTAATGTGATTTATATAATACAATGTCCATGTAATTTAATCTATGTGGGAAGATCTTCGAGAGTGGTTAAATTGAGGGTAACAAAACATAGCAATCACATTATAACAGCACCCTTAGTTGTGCATTGGGTAAAAAAAAAAAAAAAAAAAATCACACTTATGGACATTCGTTGGTAAGTGACAAACAAAGCTGAACTGGGGGTAGAAGGTGGTGATATAGGACAACTTTTGAATTATAAAGAGCAGAGATGGATATTTACTTTAGATGTGGTACATCCTAAGGGATTAAATTTAGAACTTGATTGTTCTTCTTTAATGTGAAAGCAGTGATTCTCTTGGCCCACCAGTACCATGTGATCTACTCAAAATGCATTTAAAACTTGCGCCACCATTTTGGGTATACAGATAAAAAGGCAGATGTCAAGCTGAATAAGATGAGAAAGAAGATACACTTTTAGTTTGGAGAGAGACATTTTTTAAATTTCATACATGCTTCTCATGATTTATTTTTAATCATAGGATCATTATTATGTGGTGTAGCGTAAAAATATACATAATATATTTTAAAATACAAAAAAATAATCTATTGCAATTTTTCAGAATACTCTTGTCATTTTAACAACTTTGAGTAAATTTGTGTTGTCTGAATTTGATCACCTCGCTTATCATTCCTGGTTCCAGGTCATTTTTACCGCACCTTGATAACTTCCCCTCTTGATCATCTGTTCTGGCTTTTCCATAGGGAATCTGCCACACATCCCAGTTTATTTATTGGGATTTATTTACCACCTTTTTGAAGGAATTCACTCAAGGCAGTGTACGGTAAGATTAGATCAAACGTGAGCAATACTCAATTACAGCAGTAAAAATATTAAAACAATATAAAGTATGGCATAGTATACTACTTGTCAAGCTTTAGGTCTCAGATCTATATATAGGTAGAAGCAGACTTTGGCTAATGACCTGTCTCTACTTCCTTGCTTCTCTGGTTATTCCTTGAGTGCCCTCATTTGCTTTTTACTTGGATTTTCTAGGCCTTTGAATGTAGGTAAAGGTGGGGGTATTTGTCCCTCCCTCTCTCTTCCAGGGGCAATGTTTATTTTCTTCTTTGTGTTCTTTTCTAGTCACAATATACTGACTCTCAGCTTTCATGTCCTTGGGATTTTACTGCCAGCTCCATCTGCTGCCTTCTCAGTACCCTCTATATTTACCATCACAACATGTTTGTTTTAAGTTTAGAGACAGAGACTGTCAGAGGGGTCAAACCAGTCTATGTTTGAACTACCCTGTTAGTTTTCATTGCTGCTTGTGGGAGAAATTGTTGAACTGCAAACCTAATATTCTACATTTCTACGTTCTGCTCTGCATACCTCTGCAAAGTTACCTTACATTATATGTACTAACACCATTTATTATCCTATATAATAAAACTCACCCTCAACGTTCTGAGGACCCTGACGTCAGTGTCACTTCCTGCGGGCACTTCCTAAGGGTTCGAAGGGTTCGTGGTGGTGAAGCCACCAAAAACACTGTGTCTGGGCCCCGCCCTCATGTCAAACGTGATGACGTCGAGGGCAGAGCAATGGCGTCAGTGGATCAAGGTGGCGTGCGTTGATGAGGTGCGTAGCAATGGCGGTCAGTGGCTTCACAACGCCGAAGGGGTGGGTAGGGAGGGGGGGTTCAGGAGGAAAACCTTGCTAGCGCCCGTTTCATTTCCTCCAGAAATAGGCATGTTTTACTAGTCTCTAATAATGCATCGATTATTTTTTTAACAACAGTACACAAAACAGAAGCTCTGATTATTTTGGAATATGTTAACTGGCCTCACTCTATTAGTTTATAGGGATGGGCTGTAATTTATGATGGGATATCATTCACTGATAGTGAACAACCTTCTTAAACATTGACTCTGGAACAAAAAAAAAAAAAACCAGAAAAAAACAATATGAAAAATTTCTGGCTTTCCATCTCTAGTTTATTATAGAATAATGCAAGCTGAATTCCGTAGGTACAAAAAACAGAGAAATTAGGATAGAATACAATGCAATTCTAATTTAGTGGTAATATGTACAAAATAACAATTTTGTAGGCATTACATATTAAAGGACCATTTTTTTCTTGTTGAGAAATTATGCAACTGGAACTCAGAGTCCCAGGATTCTGAAGGTAGCAACGAAAAGCATATTCCACTGGAAAAAAATTACTAAGTGGGTCTTTTACAAAGGCACAGTAGTATGTTTAGTGCACACTAATGATTAGTGTGTGCTAAACACTAGAGATGCCCATAGGAATATATGGAAAATCCAATTAAATGGACCAAAAAGGATCTTTGAACAAATGTGGGGACATGAATATAACTAAGACACATAGAGAGGGGCATAATCGAACGCCTATCTCCATGGGCATCTAAGTCCGAAAACGGGTACGTGAAGAGGCGGGACAGACGGTATTTTCAAAAAAATGGACGTTTTTCAGCTGGGCGTTTGTTTTTTTTTTTAGCAATAATGGAAACTAAAAACGCCCAGCTCAAAAACGTCCTAATCTGAGCCATTTGGTCGTGGGAGGGGCCACGATATGTAGTACACTTACCCCCCTGACATGCCAGGACACCAACTGGGCACCCTAGAGGTGAGCACCCAACCCCCCTCCCCTAAAACCCACTACCCACAAATGTACAACACTACCACAGCTCTTAGGGGTGAAGGGGGCACCTACATGTGGGTACAGTGGGTTTTGGAGACCTTCCATTTACCAGCACAAGTGTTACAGGTAGGGGGGATGGGCCTGGGTCCATCTGGCTGAAGTGCACTGTGGTACCCACTAAAAGTGCTCCAGGGACCTGCATACACGCAGGCCTCTAGGACTTGTTGCTGCTATATAACATTGGCACACCAGTTGACACCTGAAGACTAATCTCTCCAAAAACGTCCTTTATTGGAATAAGCACGCTTACCCACAGTTAACTGCAGATCAGAGGTTGTGCCCCACTGGCAACGAGTCTCCCTGGTACTGAGATGAGCAGTAGGTCAGAGCTGGCAGAATGCTGTACAATGCCCTCTTTCAGCCACATTCAAGGTAAGAACTAAGTTCTGTAACGTGGCTAACACATGAAATGGATCTAAAACTGGCTTACAAAAATGGCCACTACCTCATGGACTACCGTAAACAAAACAGGGCACACTCTGACCCAGTAAGCAGGGGGAAAGCACCATGGGAGTAGAGCCTACCAACTACCAACATCGTGAGCATTTGCCACAAGCTACTGGAATCACGGAGCCCAATACCCTACACACACCACAATGCATTGCTGATGCGACTCTGCAGTGCGCATAACAGAAAAGGTGTCACACTCACCCGAGAGCCACATCAGAACCAGGGAAAGGCTGTCAGAGGATAGAACACATTCTGCTGTCATAGAGGTGGGTACGGCATTTGAGGCTGGCATAGAGGCTGGAAAAAAAGTTAAAGTATTTTTTTTTGGTGGGAGGGGGGTTAGTGACCACTGGGGGAGTCCGGGGAGGTCATCCCCGATTCCCTCCGGTGGTCATCTGAGCAGTTGGGGCACTTTTTTGGGACTTGGCCGTGAAAAAAAAAAAGGGTAAAAAAAAAAGTGACCCAAAATCGCGGTAAAAATGCCTTTTTTTTTCGATTATCAGCTAAAGATGCCCATCTCTCCTCGGCCGATAACCACGCCCCAGTTCCACCTTCACCGTGCCTCCGACACGCCCCCGTCAACTTTACCCATTTCCGCAATGGATTGCAGTTGGAAACGCCCAAAATCGGCTTTCGATTATACCGATTTGGGCACCCACAGGAGAAAGACGCCCATCTCCCGATTTGGGTCGCAATATAGGCGTTTTTCTCTTTCGATTATAAGCAGGAGAGTGTCCCAAACATTAACATTACAGCAGGAAAGTCAAATACAAAATCTACCACATTATTGAATTTAATTTTTAAATATGTGTTTTTGGGGGGATCATCAGATCTTAATGCAACTCACAGACTATTAGAACAGCTTGCTCTTTCTTCATATTGAGGAAAATAGTTGCGGTGCAAATCGTCATTAGATCACCCTTATTTTTAAGTTTATAGCATATATCTTATGCAGCATTTCATAATTATTCCTAGAAACTGTAGTGCAGCACAGCATAGCACTTATCTTAATAGGCTGGCGACAATGTTTAGAAGCAGGAGAACCTCCACCGACATGGCCAGGTTTCGTAAAAAAAAAAACTTCCTCAGGGAAGAGGTTCTCTGACTGTAGCAGTTGCAGTTCACACTTAGGTATTAATGCCGATTGCCATGGGCTAAATTAAACCCCAATATTTAGTGCTGGAACCTGTGCAGGTACTGGCATTGAATATCTAGGCTCTGTGTGGGCTCAGGCTGTGACCAGAAGGCATCCAGGTCATCTGTTGAACTAGCTGCCCAGTTACCTAATCAGGGTGCTGAATATTGCAATTTGATATGTTATGTGAATTAGATCTTGTGAACCATCTCTACTATAATAAAAAGGTGCCTTCAACGTTCTGAAGCTGACTCCGTGGCTTCAAGTGAAGGGTCCGTAAGGATAGTTAGGTTCGTTGCTCTGTAACCATCTCTCTCGGCCCTGCCCTCGTGCCTCTGATAGGTCCGCCGCCCTCGACGTCATCACGTTTTGACGTACCTTGTTTCTTTCACCTCACTCCATTTCTATCCCAAACATGTCCAAATTTTGTTATGGTATTGTCTCCATCACCTTTGTTAGTTGGCTATTTCAGATGTCGTCTTTTTCTTTATGGGTTCTCCTTCATGTCTTGCAACCAACTGGTTTGATTCAAAAAGCAAAATCTATGAGGCTGTTGTCTTAAAATCCAGATCGCTTCATGCTGCCCAGAACTCTGTTTTTAATGATGTGACTCCATGCAGGTTACCCCATTTTTTGGACGCCCAATGCAGCTGTACTACTGCTGTTAGGGTTATAACAGTGGCTCTTTGCAAGATGCTCCTGTCTCCTTGTAACTGTGGACATTTTGTTTGAAAATGGTCACAAAAGAAAAAATGCACCGAGCATAAAACACCTAGGAAATGGCCATTTTTGAAATACAAAGATAGACATTTTCCAGGACGTTTTCATTTCTCGATGGGTGTATATATATATATATATATATATATATATATATATATATATATATATATATATATATATATATGATGACTCAATAGTGATAATATGAGGAACATTTTCTCCCTTATTAAAGGAGCCAGAATCATTAAATACATGAGGGATCAAAAAGCCCACGTTTTGTTCCTGTATACTAAACTGGGCAGCAGAGGCGTAGCCAGACAACAGATTTTGGTTGGGCCTGAGCAAGAAGTGGGCACCAAGTGTTCTCCCCTCCCACCCCACGAAAAAAATATCTCAGCTGGCGGGAAAACACTTCTTTCCACCTTGGCAGTCTGCAGCAGGCTTATTCTGAAAATTGAGCATGTGCAGCTGCCAGTGTCATGGAGAGTATCGTTTTTGTACCATCAGGGGGAAGTCTTCAGCTGGCGGCGCTTGGGATCCCCACCAGCTACTGCTAAACATGTGCTACTGATGGGTGGGCCTGAGCCCTAAATGAGTTGGCCCCGGCCCACCCAGGCCCACCTGTGGCTACGCCACTGCTGGGCAGGAGGTGCTTATGGCATGTGTTTGAAGCTTCTTATAACTCAAAAAGCAGGGATGTTTGCACTCTCATTTGCAAATCTTTTCCCACTGGAATAATGAGATCTAAAGTAGAATTGAAGGAGTAATATATACTACTCGGCTGAGCTTTAGTCAAGGTTATTTGTATTGATCAACGTTTATGGCCCAATCAGCACCATGGTGACTTTTTCTGAAGTAGTGGAAGAGATCAGAGCCAGTTTGCTGCTTACTGGCAGTAACAGAAACTCCTGTCCTAATCTAAACCTTGATCGATCTTCTTCCTTGTGACTCAGATGTCCCTCTATCTAGCTGTGTTCAGCTTGTAGAACCTTTCCTAGAGGACGGTATCTACTCTTACCGTAACATAGTAACATAGTAGATGACGGCAGAAAAAGACCTGCATGGTCCATCCAGTCTGCCCAACGAAAAACCTATAAGTGTATACCTTACCTTGAATTTGTACCTGTCCTTTTCAGGGCACAGACCATATAAGTCTGCCCAGCAGTATTTCCCGCCTCCCAACCACCAGTCCCGCCTCCCATCACCGGCTCTGGTACAGACCGTATAAGTCTGCCCTCCCCTATCCTCGCCTCCAAACCACACCCCCTCTTCCCCCCAACTGCTCCGCCACCCAATTTCAGCTAAAGCTTCTGAGGATCCATTCTTTCTGCACAGGATTCCTCTATGCATATCCCACGCATGTTTGAACTCCGTTACCGTTTTCATCTCCACCACCTCCCGCGGGAGGGCATTCCAAGCGTCCACCACCCTCTCCGTGAAGAAATACTTCCTGACATCTTTCCTGAGTCTGCCCCCCTTCAATCTCATTTCATGTCCTCTCGTTCTACCGCCTTCCCATCTCCGGAAAAGATTCGTTTGCGGATTAATACCTTTCAAATATTTGAACATCTGTATCATATCACCCCTGTTCCTCCTTTCCTCCAGGGTGTACATGTTCAGGTCAGCAAGCCTCTCTTCATACGTCTTGGAATGTAAATCCCATACCATCCTCGTAGCTTTTCTTTGCACCGCTTCCATTTTTTTTTTATCATCCTTCGCAAGATGCGGCCTCCAAAACTGAACACAATACTCCAGGTGGGACCTCACCAACGTCTTATACAGGGGCATTAAAACCTCCTTTCTTCTGCTGGTCACTCCTCTCTCTATACACAGCCTAGCAATCTTCTAGCTACTGCCACCGCCTTGTCGCACTGTTTCGTCGCCTTCAGGTCCTCAGATACTATCACCCCAAGATCCCTCTCCCCGTCCGTGCCTATCAGACTCTCCCCGCCTAACACATACGTCTCCCTTGGATTTCTACTCCCCAAGTGCATCACTTTGCATTTCTTCGCATTGAATTTTAATTGCCAAACGTTAGACCATTCTTCTAGCTTCTTCAGATCTTTTTTCATGTTTTCCACACCCTCCGGGGTGTCCACTCTGTTGGAAATCTTGGTGTCATCGGCAAAAAGGCAAACCTTACCTTGTAACCCCTCGGCAATGTCACTCACAAATATATTGAACAGAATCGGCCCCAGCACCGATCCCTGAGGCACTCCACTACTCACCTTTCCCTCCTCCGAGTGAACTCCATTCACCACCACCCTCTGGCGTCTGTGCGTCAACCAGTTCCTAATCCAGTTCACCACTTCGGGTCCTATCTTCAGGCTGTCTAGTTTATTTAAGAGCCTCCTGTGGGGAACCGTGTCAAAAGCCTTGCTGAAATCTAAGTAGATGACGTCCATAGCACGTCCTTGATTTAATTCTCCCGTCACCCAGTCAAAGAATTCAATGAGATTTGTTTGGCACGATTTCCCTTTGGTGAAACCATGTTGTCTCGGATCTTGCAACTTATTGGCTTCCAGGAAATTCACTATCCTTTCCTTCAGCATGGCTTCCATTACTTTTCCAATAACTGAAGTGAGGCTTACCGGCCTGTAGTTTCCAGCTTCTTCCCTATCCCCACTTTTGTGAAGAGGGACCACCTCCGCCGTTCTCCAATCCCACGGAACCTCTCCCGTCTCCAAGGATTTATTAAACAAGTCTTTAAGAGGACCCGCCAGAACCTCTCTGAGCTCCCTCAGTATTCTGGGGTGGATCCCGTCCGGCCCCATGGTTTTGTCCACCTTCAGCTTTCCAAGTTGTTGATACACACTCTCTTCCGTGAACGGCGCTCTATCCACCTCATTCTCAGGTGTACTTTTGCTAGTCCCTCTCGGTCCTTCCCCAGGGTTTTCTTCAGTGAAAACAGAACAAAAGTATCTATTTAGCAAATTGGCTTTTTCTTCATCATTTTCTACATAGTGTTTTGTTGTATCTTTTAGTCTCACAATTCCCTTTATAGTCTTTCTCCTTTCACTAATATACCTGAAGAAGTTTTTGTCTCCCCTCCTTACATTTCTAGCCATGTGTTCTTCCGCTTGCACCTTCGCCAGACGTATCTCTCTCTTGGCTTCTTTCAGTTTCATCCGGTATTCCTCCCCGTGTTCCTCCTCTTGAGATTTTCTATATTTTTGGAACGCTAACTCTTTAATCTTTATTTTCTCAGCCACTTGTTTTGAGAACCATATTGGTTTCCTTTTTCTCTTGCTTTTATTTACTCTCCTTACATAAAGGTCTGTGGCCCTGTTTATTACTTCTTTTAGCCTGGACCACTGTCCTTCCACTTCTCGTATGTCCTCCCAGCCCATCAGCTCCTTCCTCAGGTATTTTCCCATTTTGTTAAAGTCAGCTCGCTTGAAATCCAGGACTTTGAGTTTAGAGTGGCCGCCGTCCACATGAGCCGTTACATCAAAACAAACCGTTTGATGGTCACTGTTTCCCAGGTGCGCAGCCACTCGGACATTTGACACACTATCCCCATTTGTGAGCACAAGATCCAACATGGCCCCTCCCTCGTGGGTTCGTTCACCATTTGTCTGAGCAGAGCACTTTGGAAAGCATCCACAATCTCTCTACTTCTTTCTGATTTTGCAGACGGAACCTTCCAATCTACATCCGGCAGATTAAAATCTCCCAACAGCAGCACATCTCTTTTCTTCCTCAACTTTTGAATATCAGCGATCAGATCTTTATCTAGTTCTTCCAATTGTGTCGGGGGTCTATAGACAACACCCACGTGGACCAATGTTCTATCCTCTCTTTTTAAGGTGATCCATATTGCTTCTTCCTTTCCCCAGTTCCCTGTCATTTCAGTCGCTGGGATATCATTTCTCACATACAAAGCTACTCCTCCACCTATATGTCCCTCTCTATCCTTCCTAAAAAGATTATAGCCTGGTATGTTTACATCCCATTCATGGGAACCATTGAGCCATGTCTCTGTGACTGCAACTATGTCCAAGTCAGACTCCAAAATCAGGGCTTGAAGGTCAGGAATTGTTTTGCTTAGACTTCGAGCATTTGTGGTCATCGCTTTCCATGTACATTTCCTAGTATGTGTTTTGGTTTTATTGATTTGTGAGGGTGTTTTCTCTTTGGGTACCTTCTCATATTTTTGTTCCCCCTTCCTTGCTTTTTCTTCTTTTTCCGCTTCAGTTTTATTTTCAGGAACATCAGAGTGCTGTAGTGGAGCAAAAGAATTTTGTAGTGGCAACACTTGTTTGGGCGGATGCTTCTGTATCACATGATGAAGTCTGCCTGAGCCTACTGTGAACCATCTGTTCTTATGTGGTTTTATTCTTTGAGGCAGTGGTGAGAAGTTATGATTCTGCACAGTCCTATAAGTTGCTTTAATTGCATCTAATTCTTGCATTACTTTACAGAGCTGTTGTCTTAAAGTAGATAGCTGAAGACAGATAGGACAAGCTTTAAGTATCCAGATGATTGGCCTTGAAAGTAAAGCATCACAATTATTGCAGAGAATAAAAGTCATCCTGATTGGTTGAAATGGGTATGAACAGGTGTACTATGTTGGAGTAATAGCCTGCAAGACTGCCTGTGTATGATTGGGTAAAGTTAATGAGGACTGGTTTGTCTATAAATGAGTGGCAAACCTTGGGGTGGGTGGGATTATAAGTCCCAAAATGTCAGCTAAATGCTGCTGTTATCAAGGGAATGCTCTAGTTGAATGGACCCAAATGGTCCAGTCTGAGCAAGAATTTTCACTTGATTTAACTTTTAAAACTGATATGGCTAACTTTCCTTATCACTAAGTCTAAATATTCCCAATAATTTTAGCAGTTCCTCTCTATCAGAGTTTGGCAGGAATAGAAAGAAGGCCAGAAAGAGAGAGAGAGAGAGGTTTCACAGTGCTAATTAAAAGTATTAAGCAATAAGCATTAAAATTTAAAGAGATTATCAGGTAGCTCACCTAGAGAAACCAGCTAGTTGAGAAGTGTGGGGATTTATAGGTCAGAATTAAACCTTTCCTTTGCAGGAGATTTTGGTTCAGATTCCAGCACCTGCAAGTTAGAAATAAGTGGTATTCCTTATGTTTGAGGCCAACCCTGCCTCCAACTGTGGGGGTGCTTATCTCCCAAAGTGTCAGAATTTACCTTTTTCAGTGTGTACCTGTATTGTTCATGAGGGCAACCTCTTGTATCTGTTCGTAATGCTATATCTAGTGGGTTAGATTTGCAGGAACAGAAGCCCTCCCTTGGTCTCTGGGGCTTATAAACTCATTGTTGGGGAAAGCTAAAATGAGGAAGAAGGAATGAAGACAATAGGAGTTTGGCAGGACCATTCCACTGAGAGGCAATGTTTACATTACAGTAGGAAACTTTTAAAGTTCTTAGGGGGGTCATAATTGCATATATTAGTAGCTTGTCCAAAGCCAAAAGGGAGCAGGGGGCCAGGCTGATCAGTAGCACAAAGAAATTATCAGTATTGTACTGTATAAACTAGCTCAGGTGAAAGATAACTTGTGGGTTCTATAATCAAGCCAAATTGAAAAAAGTACTATAAAAATATTAGACAGCGATACTGCAAACATAGGGACAAACAACTTGCTTTTAGCAAAAACTGTGTTTAAGCTTTAGGCTGCTGTGATGGTTCCTCAGATCTGGGGTAAATGATTAGTATAATTGATGAGTATTATGGGAGGTTATATTATGGTTTGCAGCTCACAAACTCTGAAGAGAAGATGTGGTTCAAAAATATCCTATTGCACATGCTAGACTTTTGACAAGCTTTCTGGCCCGGTTTCCCTAGCAGAAATGTTTGGTGCTATAGCAAAGTTGCCCTTCGGGAAAATCCCTATTTCAAGTTGGTATCATCTCAAGGTTTGCAAAAAAATGTATGGAGTTTCTCTATTTTGGTGGAGCTTAATTACCTGAGAAGGCCAGGGGCATTGGGTGGTTCTTTGATAAATGTGGTAATCACAGTGCTACATAAACAGGGCAGGGATCCCCTGGACTGTGGATTGTACAGGTCCATTTCTCTTACAAATGTGGATATAAAAATTCTAGCTAAGATTCTACTGTTTAGGCTGGAAGGGCTGTTGCCCACAATAGTGCATGCTGATCAAACAGAATTCATATCCTGGGGACTCCTCAGTCAGCCAAGTTTTTAGAATATCCACACTGAATATTTATGAGAGGGATTGGCATACAGTAGAGGCATCCAAAAAATAAAAAGGAAATTCAAGGACAGGGGACCATGATATAAAGTTGCATTGTTTACCAAGAATGAAGTGGATGCCTGGAATATACTATCAAGTAGCAACCAAAACAATAATAGAATTTAAACAAGCCTGAGACAGATATAGAACTGAGTGGTAAGGCCAGGTGGAGTAAGAAGTAGAAAAAATGAAGGAGGGATCTTGAGTATTCAGTTATATGAAATTTTAGAAGGCAAAAGAGGGGAAAACAAAAACCAGTGGACAGAAAATGGAGGCTAGGTTAAACCCTTAACAGCAACAATATGGATGCACTATTCTGCCTTGGTGATGATCCTAACAACACTGGGATAACCTCCATAGAACAGTGATTACAACCATACAGTGGCGTGCCTAGGCTGGCTGACACCCGGGGCGGATCGCCGATGCGCCCCCCCCCCCCGGGTGCAGCGCGACCCCCCCCCCGGGTGCATTTTTACCTGCTGGGAGGGGGGGGTGCCGCGCGCCTGTTGGCTCCGAATCCACTCGTTCCCTGCTGCTCCCTCTGCCCCGGAACAGGAAGTAACCTGTTCTGCACAGAGGGAGCTGCAGGGAAGGAACGAGCGGGTATTGTAGGTTTTTGTTGTATTTTGGAGGGCTCATACTTTCTACCACAAGTGTGTTAACAGTTAGAGTGGGATATGGGCCTAGGTCCCCTTCTCTACAGTACACTGCACCGACCACTTGACTACTCCAGGAACACACCTGGTTCTTTAATAGTACTGGCCAGAACATCTGAAGGTGTCATAAAGGCCGGTATCCTATTGCACACTGTAGACAGGTACTATTTCATTCACATCTTTGGAGGGTGGGATAGGGTCACTGACCACTAGGGAAGTAAGGAGAGGTCATGCCTTAATCCTTCCAGTGGTTATCTGGTCATTTAGGGCACCTTTTGTGACTTAGTTGTGATTGAAACAGGTCTAGACCAAAACGCCTAACTTTTAGCCCTGGATGTTTTTGCTTTGTTCAATTATGGAAGAAAAACATCCAAGTTCTGGAAATGCCCAAATCTTGCCCCAAACACTCCCCCGACACGCCCCTTGTGATTTCGATGCACTGTAGATGAACTGCATAGAAAAACATCTTGAAATGGGTTTCAAAAATAGCAATTTGGACATTTTTGGAAAAAAAAATCCATCTTCTGCTTTGAGCCAGTTTTGAGACATTTGTCTGTTTTGAAAATGAGCCCCTTAATCCACTGGTTCACTTTTTTAGCTACCTTTTCTTCCACTTACACCATTTCTTTCAGCTGAATTTACTTTAAAGCTGTATGCTATGACTGCTATAAAGGATCTTTACTTTAATTTTAAAAAGAGATCAATGCTTTCTTTAACAAAAAGACAGATGGCCAGTATTATCCCATAATAATTATTACAGACCATTAAACAGAATTACATTTCCTAATTAGTAAAGCTTCGGGACTGGCAGTGTCTAACCTAATATGAATCATCTGGGAGACATTAGTACTAAAACCACAAACACTGCTCTGTGATTATTTTTTAAGGCTGTTCCACTGATGCTAGTGACCAATGTCTTAAACATTGCTGGTGAGATTTATGATTCCTGGCAACTTTATCGCTTGGTTTGATTAACTAATGATTTACTACAGTACTGTGGATATGGGAAAACGTACTGGAAGCCATTTACTAATAGCACATACTAACACTATTAATGAGTGTTATCTACCATAGGGACCAATGCATAAAATGGTTTTCCAAGGTCTGCTAAGCAGAGATGATGATGTCCACCTATCAAAGAAGGGTCTGACTTTGAAAGCAGACTGGGTAACCTACTGAGGAGGGCTTTTAACTTAGGACTGATGGGAATGAGCAGACATAGCTCTCAGGTAAGTAAAAGGCCTAAGATAAATAAACATTAAAGCCCATGTTTACTAAGGTACACTATAGGCGCGTTAGCGTTTTTAACATGTGTAAATGGTTTACGCGCATTAAATGCTAAAGTGCCCATAGAAATGTATAGGTGCATTAGCGTTTAACGCACCTTAATTTTAAAGGCACGTTAGACATACTAACACACCTTAGTAAACATACCCCTCAGTTATTAATTTATTAGGATTTATTTACTGCCTTTTTGAATGCATTCACTCAAGGCGGTGTACATTAAGAATAAATCAAACAATAGATATTTACATCAGCAAAAATATTCAAATCACAATACAAAGTATGGTATAGTATACTACTCACAATGTTAACAAAATACATAAAACATTTTAATAGTGTAGGGCAGTGGCGTAGGAAGGGGGCGGGGGGGCAGTCCGCCCCGGGTGCACACCGCTGGGGGGTGTCGGCTCCGCGCTGGTGCACTGCCCTCTCTGCCCCGGAACAGGTTACTTCCTGTTCCGGGACAGAGAGAGCAGTGAACCAGCGCGGAGCCGACACACCCCAGCAACGTGCAGTCGGGGCGGATCGGCCCTCCCGCCCGTCCCTCGCCACAGGTATGCGCTCCGGGGGGGGGGGGGGGGGAAGTATGCGCTCCGGGGGGGGGGGGGGTGCGCAGCGGTGACCTGCCCCGGGTGTCAGCTCCTCTCGCTACGGCTCTGGTGTAGGGTATAAGCAAAGATGGAACATATAGATAGGCAAGAGAGTAAAAGGAGTTAGAAAATAAGGGGACTAGTTTAAAGAAAGTTGCACATAAGGTCAGAGAGGTGATTAACTATTATCTCGGCTAGGGTAGGAGTGGATAAACATCTTACAGTTACGAGCAATTAGGCCTTACTGTCATAAAGAAGCTTTTCATGTTTTAGTACAGGTTATGCTTCCTCACATAGATTACTGTAATATTCTTTATTCAGATATTAGTGAGACATCACTTAAAAGACTTCAGCTGTTACAAAATACCACAGCCAGATTCATTTTGAAATCTAGATACAATAGAGCTTCTCCCCTTTTCATTGATACATTGGTTTCCTATTGAAGCCGGTATGATATTCAAATGAGCTTGTTTAGTTCGTAAGAGTCTATGGGTTTAATGCCTGAATATTTGGTTGTTTTTTTCCCCCTTTGTGCAAAAGAGATACCCACTTTAAAGATTCATTAATTTTGTATTTTCCTACTTCAGCCTGCTAGTGTTTGGAGCAACTTACCAAGGGAGATTAGGATACAGAATTCTTATTCTTCATTTATTGGATGAGTATTTGAGTACTTGTCATGCGCACTGTATTTTTGTGTTCTATTGTATTTCCCAGTTATTCGCTGGCTTCTTTATTGCTTCGATACCTGCTTTGAACCCTGTCTTTCTTAGAGAAAACTAAAACATGTCCATCAATGTAATGAGGCAAAATCAGGCAACTTTACCAGATACAACACTTATTGGCTCTTCCATGGCAGAATAACACTGGATGCCTTCTAAAACCAGATTACAGATACGTCACACTTCTTGTCTTCCCTGGTCTAAATCTGATTTTTTTTTTCCCTGTTGCTTTCTCTTTAAATTCACAGCTCATTAGGGCAAAAATTTTTTAAAATGCTGGAGCTTAAAAAAAGTTAACTTACTAATTAGTCCACTAAAAACTGCCTTGGCCAAGCATATCTGAAGCTATTAAGAGAAATCCTGGTATTCGCAGTACCATTCCATGTTGTGGCCTGTCTGACTATAATAGTGGCAAAGCTCAGAAAAAACTAACACATACTTTGTAGAAATCAGCTTAGAAAAAGGCAGGTAGTGAGTCCAGAGCCATTAGCTGTTCAAGGCCCTTTTCTATACAGCTCCAATAGCAAGAGAGAGCATAATTTTAGTCTCCAATTGTACTTCCTGAGGTGAGGATGAGGGAATACCAGGACTGCTGTCCCACTCACTGATCTGCATTTACCAGGTATTGGGGCAGAAAATAAGGAGAAAACCATCAGGCTAATTTTCGAAAGAGAAGGACATCCATCTTTTGACATAAATCGAAAGATGGATGTCCTTCTCCCAGGGACATCCAAATCAGTATAATTGAAGCTCGATTTAGGACGTCCCCAACTGCACTCCATCTCAAGAACGGCAAAAGTTCAAGGGGGTGTGGTGGAGGTGTAGCGAAGGCGGGATTTGCGTGTGCCTAACACTTGGATGTCCTTGACCCATAATCGAAAAAAAAAACAAGGACGTCCCCGACAAGCACTTGGACGTTTTCATCCTGACCTACTTTTCTTACGACTAAGGCACAAAAAGGTGCCTGAAATGACCAGATGACCACCGGAGAGAATCAGGGATGACCCCCCCCTTACTCCCGCAGTGGTCACCAACCCCCTCCCACCCTCAAAAAATATCTTTAAAAATATTTTGTGCCAGCCTCAGATATACTCAGATCCATGACAGCAGTATGCAGGTCCCTGGAGCAGTTTTACTGGGTGCAGTGCACTTCAGACAGACGGACCCAGCCCCATCCCCCCATACCTGGCTTGCATTTGGTCGTTTTTGACATGGACATCTTTGGTTTCGAAAATTGCCGAAAATGTCCAAATCTAGGGACGGTGAAATTTAAGGATTTGGACATCCCTGATGGTATTTTCGAAACGAAAGATGAATGTCCATCTTGTTTCAAAAATACGGGTTTCCCCGCCCCTGGATTTGGATGTTTTGCAAGGATGTCCAAATCACAACTTAGATGTCCCTTTTGAAAATGCCCCTCCACGTATCAAAGTATTTATTTTCATATGTAGCCCTGGGATTGTGAGAATTGTTCTACTAGGCAGCTGCCTAGTACATACCTGGATATGGAATTTCCCCAGTACATAAACAGATTTGTATTTTTGTTAGTGTACTAGCTGGGTAGTGGTTAGTGCAGCAGTCTGAAAATCTGGGGAACTGGTTTTGATTCCTACTACAGCTCCTTGTGACTCTAGGGAAGTCGCTTAATCCTCCATTGCCCCGGGTAGAAATTAAGTATCTGTATTTAATATATAAACCACTAATTGTAACCACAGAAAGACAGCAGATCATGTCATCTCCTTTCCTTATACTGTCTGATCTATGAGGCTAAGGCTTAGACCTGAAGGCTCTCCCCAGTGACCGGGGAGTATCACGAAAAGACGCCAAAGACAAGATTCAAAGGTTGGAGTCCCTTCTACTACCAGTTTCTCCCTCTGATTAAACTAGATCACTCCCAGCTTCTCCCCCTTCCTAGAGGGAACTAGACAGTCCACCAAGGTCAAACAAGTATTAGCACAGTGAATGCAAGCAGGTATCCTTCACTGCTAGATTCTCAACTGCCCTACACATATTTATAATTCACCCTCCTGACAAAGATGAAAAGTGATGAAGAACTGCGCCCACCAAACAGGAAGCTGGGATTTGAATGGGTGGGCCTGGCTGCTTTTAGCTGATAAGCAGAAGTGATACAAAAACACATAAATGCCTCATAAATAATGACAATAGCAAACTGAAATTTATGAAAAGTCCATCCTGTAAAAAAAATCTTGGCTTTTGTATAGTAATTAGAAAAATAAAAAAGTAAATTTTGAAAGCTATGTATACTCATACACAGAGTATAGGAAGTAATAGCTAGAGGTTATAATAGAAGAGACTGATTTGTATTTATCAGCAGTCAAGGAAATGAGCTTCATGGAGAGCAATAACTGGAACATAATTATACCGGGCTATAATCTATTCAGGAAAGACAGGGTAGGAAGAAAGGAAGGAAGGATGAGTGGCACTATGGGCCAGATTCAGTAAATGGTGCTCAAAATTTGGTGCTGAAAAAACATCGGCACTAAATGGTATTCTATAAACAGAGGATCCGGGATTGACACCCTTTCTAAAAATAGCACACAGTGCCAGGATCTGCACCCAACCTTGGGTGAGAGGAGTTACACCACCTGAAACCAAGTATAAATCCCAGTATGCGAGTTGTGCATGGATCTGAATTATTCTATAACACCGTGCACATTTTAAGTGAACACCCGCCCTTGCTTCTCCTATGGCCATGCCCCCTTGCAGATCCATGCATAAACATGCACGCAGTATTCTATAAATTGGAACACGTGTGTTTTTTACATGGATCTGCCATTTTCTGCCCTGTTTTGGCGCCTTGCATCCATTAGAATGCTTTTCAAGTAATACCCAACATTCAGCATTATATATATATATATATATATATATATATATATATATATATATATATATATATATATAATTCTCCTGTATATGTAAAACAACGCTAAAGAGACAAAATTGCAGGTCTTATGGTAATTAGGAAGCACTAACTCCCAGATTCTGTAAAGGATGCCCAAAGGTCTCAGATTCATAAACTACAGGAGATTTCACAGAGAGAAAGACAGACAGTATCTGAAAAAGTAAAGCAATGATGCAGTGGAAGAATAGCTAGCAAATACAATAAAACTTGAACTTTGTACCACAGCATTAACATAGCCTCTAGCAGGCACTGCAGGACCTATAGTCTTAGTGGAGAAAGAGAGAGAGAGAAAGAGAGAGAGAGACAGACAGACAGACAGAGACAGACCCCGGCTGAATATCGGCTAGGACCTACATAACTTTTGTTTTACATTTATTCCTTGTGTAGCACCTCAAGTCTACCATGGGAGGTCATGGCAGCCATTTTCTGGATGCAGTCCAGTGGCGTAGCCACAGGTGGGCCTGGGTGGGCAGGGGCCCACCCACTTAGGGCTCACACCCACCCAAGAGTAGCACACATTTAGAAGTAGCTGGTGGGGATCCCAAGCTCTGCCAGCTGAAGACTTCCCCCTGATGGTAACAAAAACACTATTCCCCATGATACCGGCACCTGCACATGCTCAGTTTTCAGCACATGCCTGCTACAGACTGCCAAGGTGGAAAGAAGCATTTTCCTGCCAGTTGAGATATTTTTTTGGCAGTGGAGGGGGGAGGGGAGAACACTTGGTGCCCACCCACTTCTTGCCCTGGCCCACCCAAAATCTGGCATCTGGCTACGCCCCTGATGCAGTCGCAAGGGACAGCAGCGAGTTGGCCTCACTCTTGCCTCCATCGGCCCCACTGGACCACCAGGCATCTAAGGTAGGCCTAAGGGGACGGTACCTGTTTCGGAGGGAGGGAGTAAAACAAATGTTATGTGGGTCCTAGCTGATATTCAGTGCCAGGACCCACAAAGATACCTTGACCAAGTTAGATCAGCTTTTGGGCTGTCCTATCTTAGTCAAGTTAGCTACGTAGGTCCTGGCACTGAATATTGCTGGCACATTGCATAACTGCTGGTTCCTCCCCAATACCGTCCTTGGTACCTCCCTTGAGCCCTCCACTTTTTGGAGGGCCAGTCAGAACCAATATTCAGTGGCACTGCCCAGTTAATGTGCCACTGAATATCAGTGGCTGGGCATCCAGGAGCGATTTAAGCAGGCCGGTGCATCTCCTGTCCATTTAAATTGTTTTGAAAATTGGCAGGCAGAACTCCACAATGTGCACCACATTCCTCACAAAACACAGAAAAAGAGGTAGAGATTACTGGTGCAACTAACAGCATTCTATATTTTCTTTTTCCTTTACAGACACAGGGGCCGATATTCAGACCACAGGAGGTAGCACAGCTAACTTCTGTGGTTAGCGGCAAACCTGGAAATTCAATGCTGGGCCATATCTGGCGAATGGTGTTTAATTTCCTTTTTTTGGGCCACTATGAGCATAGCTGATTAAGCCGATATTCGTTGGCTGACCAACTAAGTTATAGTGGCCAAAGATAGACCTGCTCTTAATGTGGGTCTGTCTGGCTACTAAAATTAACTGCTCATTCAATGAATATTGGCGCTAACCGGCTATGTTTTGCAACATAGCCAGTGACTGGGCTAGCTTCTAAGCGCTAATATTCAGCCAAGATAGCTGGCTATCTCATCCTGAATATTAGTGCTAAGCCAGCTTAAGGCTGTTTAACCAGCCAAGAGCCATTCCTTGCTGGTTAAATAGCGCTGAATGTTGGGTGGACACTCTTTCATTTTCACATCGTTGAGTACTATCCAAAAAATTTACTTTGATGATTTAAACCCAACTGAAGAATGCAATATTAATTCAACCATGTGTTCAAGAATAAAACCAACATTTCCAGTTAGAATTCAGAGACCCAACATGTGTAACTATCTAATTAAGAACATACCTGAGGCCGGCTTTCATCCTCATCCTTGTAATAGTAAAGCTGGTCTCCTCTTAGGACAAACCATCGTTGTTGCCAGTTCTTCATGATGCTTCTTTGCTTTTTCAGCCACCCTGATTTCAGCGCTCGGTTCTGTAGACCAGGAGTTGAGGGCCGGCTGGAGGATGCTGTATGCTCTCCCATCACCAGGCTCTTTGACCGGGCTAAAATATAGACAAAGAGTACATCTATGAACTATAGGCTTGAAGACGGTATAGGTTAACCAAGATCTATTATCCTAATTGAGGGCAGTTTTCAAAAATGTTTCTCTGTGGATTTTCTTCATGTTCAATTGTGAAGTGCTGCGTACGACTGGTAGCGCTATAGAAATGATTTGTAGTAGTAGTAGTAGTAGTAAACATGTTCACCTTTGTAAAATGATCTTGGGAAAATTTACCCAAGCTCAGTGAGGGTAAAGGAATGTGCCTTTGCTTGACAGTGCATGTACTTTGGGGGAAATCATCATATGTGCTTCCTAGTGTATGCCTTGCATATGCTACAAAGCTGCTACAAAACCTACAGTGACAATTCTCTAAATGGGTGCCTCAGTATAGGCACCCTAATACTTGACATTAAGATTCCTTTAAAGAATACTAATTTAAGCCAGCATTGGTGCACCATATTATACCATGTCAATAGCAGGCATAAATTGGCGCACTTAAGCACACCATGCGACACACAATTTATAATATTCTGTAAACTGTGTGTGTAACTGGGATACATGCCCATGCTGTGTCTCAGTGGCGATCCTTGGTCGGCTGCCACCTGGGGCGGATCGCCGCTGCCCCCCCCCCCACCGGGAGCAGCAGCGTTCCCCCCGGCGCATCAACACCCCCCCAGGTGCATTCTTATCTGCTGGGAGCAGCCGTGCAGCTATCAGTTCCGCTGCTTTCCTGCTCCCTCTGCCCCAGAACAGGAAGTAAACCTGTTCCAGGGCAGAGGGAGCAGGAAACCAGCTGAGCCAACAGCCGTGTGGCTGCTTTCTGCACCCCTCCAGCGGCATGCACCCAGGGCAGACCGCCCCCACCGCCCCACCCTCGGTACGCCACTGCTGTGCCCACATGTATGCCTCTTGCTGTTAGGTATTTTGGCACTTGATGCCACCTTATAGAAAGCACCTAGAGGGGAATTCTATAAATGGAGTTCAAAATTCAATGCCCAAAAACATCAGTGCTAAGCACGATTTTATAAAGCGCACACATCCTTTAGAGAATCACGCTTAGCACTGATTCCCACACCTAACTGTAAGTGCCCGACTTACACTTGCTCAAACCTGGTGTAATTGCTGGCACCCAAGTTAGGTGCCCTGAGGCAGTATTCTGTAACAACTACCGAACACTGCCTGAAGTGTCCATGCCACTGTCATGGCCATGCCCCCTTTTGAATTATGCATTATTGCAGTTAGGTGCCCTGCCTTATTGAATATCATGTAGCCAGTTGCACACGCAAATTTTAATGAGTGCCAATTATCAATAATTGGTTGTTAGCACCCATTGTTCAATTAATTGCACATGCATCTCTGGCACCACCTATAGTATTCAGGGGCTAGTACACTTGGAGAAACATTTTTGATACGGCATCTAAGTCCAACTTTGGATGTTTTGCTCAAGACATCTAGAAACCAAATAGCAAATATAGCCATTTTTCGAAAATGGTCACATGCTAGATGGTTTTGTGTTCTGTGCATTTATCATTTTGGTCCATTTTTGAAAAAAAACCCATCAAAGTGCAAAACACACAAAATCAAGCCACTGGGATGTAGGAGGAGCCAGCAATCTTTGTAGACTGGCTACACAGACATCCTTGGAGAGCAATGGAGCACCCTAGGGAGCTTCATATAAAAACTCCCTGGTACACATCACACCATTGCTCTCTTGACTGCTGAGCCCTCAAAAACCCACTGCCCCATAATGTACACCACTACAATATCCCTTATTGGGAAGGGGTCACCTATATGTGGGTATAGTAGGTTTTTGGTGAGTTTTGGAGGGCTGACACATTCCATAAGTCTAAGAAAGTATTATTTCACAGAAAGGTTGGTGGAAGCGTGGAATGGCCTCCCCGTGGAGGTCGTGTAGTCGAGGACTGTGTCAGAATTTAAGAAGGCATGGGATAAGCATGTGGGATTGCTTAGGAAAAGGAAGAGTTAGGGGTTTCAGAGGATGGTCAGATTGGATGGGCCATTTGGTCTTTATCTCCCATCAAGTTTCTATGTTTCTATGAACCTGAGTCCCCTTCTTCACAGTGCACTGCACCGACAACTAGGCTACTCCAAGGACCTGCTTGCTGCTTTAATAGGACTGGCTATAACATCTGAGGCTGTTACAGAGGAATATGTACTGTTTCTTTTACATCTTCTGTGGTTACAATCAAAGTGGTTTACATACTGTATGCAAGCACTTATTTTGTACCTGGGACAATGGCGGGTTAAGTTACTTGCCCAGAATCTCAAGGAGCTACTGCAGAAATCAACCCAGTTCCCCAGGATCAAAGGGGAGGTCATTCCTTTATTCCTCCAGCGGTCATCTGGTCATTTAGGACACTTTTTTGTGGCTTGCTCATTATTAAAACAGGTCTAGCTCAAAACGTCTTAGTTTTTAGTCCTGGATGTTTTTGTTTTAAAAAAATGTACAGGTCTTAGGAATGCCCAGATCCTGCCCTTGACACAAATCATTGAGATTTGGATGCACTGCAGATGAACAACATAGAAAAATGTCTGGAAAATGGGTTTTGAAAATACTGATTTGGATGTTTTGGAGAGAAAAAAAACATCCAAATACTGCTTTATGCTACTTTTTAGATATTTTCTCTTTTGAAAATGAGCCCCATAGGTGTCCGTCAATTAATAGCACTTTTGATGTACCTAAATGGCACGTACTTATAGGCACCTGTTCTGTCCCCATTACATGGGGCAGCTTGTGCTGTCTGTGTGTAATAGATTATACCAGGTCCCTGCATTTCAGTGGTCCTCTGATTAGCCATTATACACATCTGTGTTCTGCTCTTAGTGTATTTTGAAGCTTTGTTGTTACTTCCTGGCTCTGGGCAAGCTGGGAGGAACGGGATTGCCCCCTACCTCTGATTGCTATCTTGAGGAAAAGTTGAGAGATATGGTAACTGCACCTAGGTCATAGATCCAGCATGTAGAAAGCTTGAACTCTCCATGCTGAGACAATAAACTGCTGCTTATTTTTCCTTTTAGAGGTGTAATCCATAGTGATTTTTCACCTGTTGTGGCTGCTGCTGCTGCTGGGGTAACTGTTAGTGCTATGTTTCAGTATTCAAATTACCATTCACTGACAGTTCCTCCACTCTGAGATAGGGGTTAATCATAGACATAGACTCACTCTGTAAGTACAGAATCCCTAATCCATCTAAAAGCAACTGTAAGTGATTAATTTGTTTTATCTTGTCATTAATTGTATTAAATGAAGAAAGGATTAAGGACTAGAGTCTCTTCTTGGGAATAGCAACCATGGGTTTAATTTTTTTTTGAATAGATTCAATATATAATATTGGGTTAAAGGTCAGAAGAGTGAAAAATCACTTCTTTATTACAGTGTTTCATAGGAATCATCACAAAGCCTCAGTGATAAATATTAGTTACATCAGTGAGAGCTAGCAACTGTTTTACAAGACTCTTAATTGCTGCAGAAATCAGTCTGTGTGTGAAGAATTAATTGTTGTGAACTATGGTGACTGCATGAGGACTGTCAGGATTGAAATATTCTTAGTATAAACTTAATTTGATAATTCAAAAGTTGAAAAAATAAAGTTGTGTGATCAAAAACTGACAGGAAAGTCTTAGACTGCAGAAGTAGAACAGTGCATAAGTACATAAGTAGTGCCATACTGGGAAAGACCAAAGGTCCATCTAGCCCAGCATCCTGTCACCGACAGTGGCCAATCCAGGTCAAGGGCACCTGGCACGCTCCCCAAACGTAAAAACATTCCAGACAAGTTATACCTAAAAATGCGGAATTTTTCCAAGTCCATTTAATAGCGGTCTATGGACTTGTCCTTTAGGAATCTATCTAACCCCTTTTTAAACTCCGTCAAGCTAACCGCCCGTACCACGTTCTCCGGCAACGAATTCCAGAGTCTAATTACACGTTGGGTGAAGAAAGATTTTCTCCGATTCGTTTTAAATTTACCACACTGTAGCTTCAACTCATGCCCTCTAGTCCTAGTATTTTTGGATAGCGTGAACAGTCGCTTCACATCCACCCGATCCATTCCACTCATTATTTTATACACTTCTATCATATCTCCCCTCAGCTGTCTCTTCTCCAAGCTGAAAAGCCCTAGCCTTCTCAGCCTCTCTTCGTAGGAAAGTCGTCCCATCCCCACTATCATTTTCGTCGCCCTTCGCTGTACCTTTTCCAATTCTACTATATCTTTTTTGAGATACGGAGACCAGTACTGAACACAATACTCCAGGTGCGGTCGCACCATGGAGCGATACAACGGCATTATAACATCATACAACGGCTAAGTGTGCCATATGTAGAATTAATGGCCAGTCTTAGGCAGGAGTGCCAGGGGTGGTCACACAGGGGCTCACATTTCCAGGGGTCCCATGACTGTGGCCTCAGCATGCCCCTCTTTTTTTCTCCTCACGTTAAATCCAGTGTTTCTTCTTCCCACATCCTCAAGTTACTTCACCTCCCCATACGCCGGCTGCAAATAAAGCACACTACTGGAGCCGGTATCGGGACCTTCCCTCTTCCGGTTCTGCCCATGTGGAAGCAGGAAGTTGCTACATGGAAGGCAAGACCAGCAGAGGGAAGGTCCCAATGCCAGTTGCAGCAGTGCAGGACTGGCATCCTAAACTACCCTCCTTGTTTCCCATATACAGCATCTCTCTTAATTTCTCCTTGCCCCTCCCCCTAACCTGCTACCTCCTCCCCAGCACCTCTCTGTGTCTCCCTTCTCTTCTGCTGGTGGGCAAGGCTTTCTGTGTATCAGGGCAGGAGCAGCGATGTAGACAGGCTGCCGTGGCAGCCCCAGAGGCCTTCTCCCGGCCACGTCTCACCCTCTTGATTCCCCCTGAGTGGGACATGGCTGGGGAAGGGCCTCCAGGGCTGCCAAAGCAGCCAACTTGCATTGCTGCCTCTGCCTTTGTCACAACACAGAGGAGGCTTTGACCACCGGCAGGATAGAAGAGAGGGGAGAAAGATTCGGGAGGGCAGGGAGAGAGGGATAGATGTTAGCATCAAGGGGGATAAAGAGAGAGGACTAAGTGTTGGCATTGAAGGGGCTGTGGGGGGGGGGGGGCAAGGAGAGGGATAGGTGCTGGCATTGAGGGGGGAAGATGCTGCACGGGTGGAGGTTGGGCACCAACTTATAGGTTTCAGGGGGTGCCAGAAACCCTAGCACCACTGTGCCTTAAATTACAACTGGGCAAACTGGCACCAGGGATGAAGTAAGTTTAGAGGATCCAGGAGGGAGGAAAGGAGAGGTACTTCATTTGAGGTGGGGGAGAAAAGAGAAATATGTTGGACATGCCAAGGTGGGGGGGGGGGGGGGGGATGGAAGGAACAGAGAGATGGATATAAGCTGCACTATTGGTTGGGACTATACCCAGGTGGGAACTACAGAGAGATGGACATGATCTGGGCCGGGGGGGGGGGGGGAGGCTGGAGGGAAATGGACATGTGCTGGGTCGGGGCATTGAAGGGAGATAGAGATAGGGATGTGCTGGACTGGGGTGTTTAGAAGGAGAGGAAGATGGATATGTTCTGGACCTGCTAGTATGGGGAGGACAAGAAAGGAGATAGAGAGCCGACTGGGGGAGGGAACAGATAGAGACCGGATCGGGGGATGAGGAGTGGAACATAGGAAGAGAGATACTGTACCCACAGATGGAGAGAAGGAGTTATGCCAGACCACAAGGGGGGCAGAGGATAGAGAGGGAGAAATGATGGATGTGGGGTATGGGAGGAATAGAAGAGAGATGGGACTGACAGGGCACACAAGAGATGCTGGGCAGGGACACAGGGAAGATGCTGGACAGCATAAATAGGGATGCAGAGGGAAGATGGATGACAATGGAGAGAGAAGAAATGTTAAGTGGACAGGAGATCCAGGAAAAACATTTTTAGCATTATATATAAGCTGACAAATTCCAGACCATTCCTCTAGCTTTGCTAAGACCTTCATCATGTTATCCATCAGGGGTGTCCACCCTATTTCAGATTTTGATATCATCCACAAAGAGGCAAACCTTACCAGAAAGCCCTTCAGCAATATCAGTTACATAAATATTGTGGCACATCAGGGCCACCAAGAGGGAGTGCGGGGGTGGGGCAAATTTCCCTGGGTCCAGCCTCCAAGCTGGGGACACTGGCAAGCTTCTTATTGCTGCCTGCTTTTGAGTCTGTCCTCTCCTGCTCCTGTCTGTGCCAGGAGTCAGGACCCAGATGATTGCATTAGCGTGGTATCACGTTAATGCAATCATCTAGGTCCTGACTCCTGGTACAGACAGGAGCAGGAGAGGACAGACCATGGGAGCAGGCATGCAGGATGCAACTTGCCAGCTCCAGGCTCGGGCCCTCGGGCCCCCCCCCCCCCCTTGGAGGCAAAGACAGAAAGGTAAGGGAGCAAGCGGGTGGGAGCGGCAGTGCGAGTGGAGGGAGGCAGTGTGAGTGGGGAGGCGGTTTGCAGCAGTCTGATGCTGCCCTGGGCCTGCACACCACTGGTAACATCCTTTTCCTCAGACTATGTTTCATTTACCACTACCCTCTGTCACCTTCCACTCAACCAGGGCCTCCTAATTCCTTTAAAATGACACTATTCTTTCGAATACTTGTGAGGATCTGTGTATCAAATCTCTGAGTAAGAAATCTTTTCAGCAATTGCTGGTAACAGGTGACATGCTGGATCATCATTGTCAATTTTTGCCTAACTACCTCTTCACACTCTCCCCCTTTCTGTAAACATTTTTCAGATTGTCATTGGTCACCTTTTTCAGACCAATGTTCATCGCAAATCTAAATCGTAAATAACTATCATCAAAAAGATTCTAGTATTGGCAACTAAGCAGCAATCTTCAGATCCTTTTCACTGCATTATGAAGCAGACAAACATTGACTTGACAGACAATAAATGACTGGTTTGAGGTTTTCAGCTACATCAAGCATTCCACAAGGCTACAATTTCTACTTAATTGGTTCTAAAATGGATTGAAAGCATCTCTCATCAATACTGAGAGTTCTATTGTATAAAATGTGAGCTCAGAGTATGGAGGAGTAGCCTAGTGGTTAGTGCAGTGGACTTTGATCCTGGGGAACTGAGTTCAATTCCCACTGCAGCTCCTTGTGACTCTGGGCAAGTCACTTAACCCTCCATTGCCCCTGGTACAAAATAAGTACCTGAATATATGTAACCCACTTTGAATGTAGTTGCAAAAACCTCAGAAAGGTGATATATCAAGTCCCATTTCCCTTGGCAGTCAGTGTGTAAATCCATGCATCAGTCATCCATCTTGTCAACATCACAGTCAAATTCTTCATTCAATTTGCCATCATCCTGAGAATGAAGGAGAAAAATTATCCTGTTCTCATCTATTGTGTATATTAATGTAAATGAACTGTTCATAATTATTCCCTATTGCAAGTTTTCTTTTACAGACATTTGATAGGGACATCATGGGAAATTGTAATGCCTAATATACAGGGTGTGGGAAAACATTTGAACCAAGGGGCTCATATTAGACACAGTATCTGGAAAGAACAAACCCAGTGCAAACCAAACATTCTATTCCAACAGATATAGCAATTTCAAAGGCACAAGCCATAGCTGAAATATGATTGATTTCAAAACTGATGCAAGTTCAATATGGAGGAGCAGAAGTTGCAAGGGTTGAACTAAGATTGATTGTAAAGTTTATGAAACTTAACACAAGCCCACTTTAAAGGTATTGGGGCAAAATAAAACATCAGTTTAAAAGCTGATGCATGTTTAAAATCAAGAAAAACAAAAAGCACACAAAACTGAGTTAGAGATGAGGCAATTTAATAGAAGAGGACTTATTTGTAAGGGCTATGAAAATGATTTGATGTGGATTTGAAATATTTATGCAACACTGCATGAGATCCAAGAACAGTCACAAAATTGCCACCACATAGCTATGTCATAAGTGGACACCTCCATTTAAGCACCTTGAGGCCACATGGTAGGAGCCAATTCTATAACGGAACCTAGAAACCCAGGTTTTGTTGTCAAGTACTAGGGTAACCCAATATTGTCACTCCTAACATTTAGGCACCCGCAGTTAAATCAGCTCTAGACCTGGTATAACTGCAGGCATCAATGTGGCAGGTGGGGGCCCACAACTTACAGTATTCTGTAAGTTATGACCATATGTGAGAGTCCTATGTCACGCCCATGCTTATCCCATGTGTAAGCCCTTTTGCAAAAATGTGCTATGTAAGTTAAGCTAGATGGACCATTGGACATGTTATGAGGTTGTGGGGTGGTACACTTAGGAGTAATGTCAGCAAATTCTTTTTCATGGAGAGGGTGGTTGATGCCTGGAATGCCCTTCTGAGGGAGGTGGTAGAAACAAATACACTGACGGAATTCAAAAAGGCATGGGATAAATACAGAGGATCTCTGTTTAGAAAATGGATGGTATAAAAAAATAATAAAACCTTAAATGGCTGTAGGTGTGTGGACGTGCAAGTGATGCTTCGATGGTGACTCCAGCTATGAAGGACCAAGACCAGTACTGGGAAGACTTTGTAGGTCTATGTTCTGTATATGGCAATCTGTAAGATATGACCATATGTGAGAGTCCTATATCACGCCCATGCTTAACCCATGTGTAAGTCCTTTTGTAAAAATGTGCTATGTTAAGCTAAGCTAAATGAACCACTGGACATGTTATGAGGTTGTGGGGTGGTAGACTTAGGAGTAATGTCAGCTCGTGCTGGACATAACTTAACTCTTTCCCCTTACAATTCCCTAATATGTCTGGAACACATGAACTGTACTCTACTACATCACTCTGTATTTGTTCAGACCGGTACTGGTGATCGCTTGTACGGTACTATGTAAGCCACACTGAGCCTGCAAATAGGTGGGAAAATGTGGGATACAAATGTAACAAACAAATAAATAAATAAATCCAGTTTAAGATGGGCTGGAAAGGGCTTCAATGGCAAATTCAGTAGACGTAACCAAGGACAGTGCTGGGCAAACTTTTACAATCTGGGTCCTGCAAATGACAAGATGGATTTGGACAGAGCCAGGTACAGTCTTATCTCCCAGAAACACCAAGAAAGGCCATGATCAAGTATATAATATGTTCATTGTTGATTTAATCATGAACTGATAATGAATCAGGTCTTTATCTGCCGTCACTTATTATGTTACCTTTTACTTCATTTTGTGAACAATACAGTTGAAATGTTAACACTGAAATACCATAGCTCATACAAAAATGTCAAATTATATTTTGCTACTTTTTATGGCATTTCAGATGGGACACAATACCAAGCAATATAGGGCCCGATATTCAAAATCATTTAATGGCCAGAAGAGGCTGTTTAAATGCTTGTTCAGGACTAAGCAACAATATTCAGCAGCACTTAACTGGGCAGCACTGCTAAATATTCTTTCTTAACTGTCAACCCCTGACCAGCAAGGTTATGGGTGGACTAGGGGCAGAGTTTGGGTGGAGCAAACACCTAACCAGTCAGTAGTGACATTCAGCCCTCTAAGTAGCTAGGAACCCACATAAAGTTAGGATAGAAGAAGAGGATGTCCTAACTTTATATGGTAAAAGTAACTGGGCACCAATCTGAATATTGGCTGGTACCTAGTTACCTTCTGGGTAGCTCCCCCCCCCCCCATCCCAATCCCCCCTCCCACCCACCTCTGAAGATACAAGAAAGTAGGCCTGGGCCTCACACCCCCTGGCCTGACCCCACCCCTGGGCCTACCTTGAAGAATCCCTGGTGATCTAGTGATAAATGGGCAGGATCAAAATGGCTGCCATGACCTATAGAAGTAGTGTGAGGCTGCAGCTATAGGTTGCAGCATCCATTTTGTTGCAGCCTCAGTCATGAGCAGGAGCGAGTGGGTAACACTCCTACTTATTTACCATTGGACCACCAGGGATTATTCAAGGTAGGCCCAGAAGGGGGGGGGGGGGGTCTGATGGGGGGGATGGGCCTACCTTCCTGTATCTTTGAGAAGTGGGTGGTAGAGGAGAAATTGCTTCCATGATGGGGGGGGGGGCAGGTATTGGAGGGGAGATCAGCTTGGGGAGGATGGTGATCCGGGCAAGAATTTTTTGTGCGGGTCCTGGCCAATATTCAGCCAGGACCCACATAAGAACTTATATGGGACCTTGCAATTAGGCCCTTGTGAATTAGCACCGGATTTTCAGTGCCAGTGCCCGGACATCGGTTGCACTGATTATCGGGGGCTAATTTAGCCAGCAACACTCAACATTTTAAAAAACACTGACCGTTGACGTTGCTGGCTGGATAAGAAATAATGTTCACGCTTTCATTTTGTTTGAAAATACATCATCCTCCCCGTCTCATTTGCTCGCAACCTCGGAGTCATCTTCGACTCCTCCCTCTCCTTCTCTGCGCATATCCAGCAGATAGCCAAGACCTGTCGCTTCTTCCTCTATAACATTAGCAAAATTCACCCTTTCCTATCCGAGCACACCACCCAAACTCTCATGCACTCTCTCATTACCTCTCGCCTTGACTACTGCAACGTACTCCTCACTGGCCTACCTCTCGCCTTGACTACTGCAACCTATTCCTCACTGGCCTCCCACGTAGCCATCTATCCCCCCTTCAGTCCGTTCAGAACTCTGCTGCACGTCTTATCTTCCGCCTGGACCGATATACTCATATCACCCCTCTCCTCAAGTCACTTCACTGGCTTACGGTCAGGTACCGCATACAGTTCAAGCTTCTCCTACTAACCTACAAATGCACTTGATCTGCAGCCCCTCCCTACCTCTCTACCCTCATCTCCCCCTACGTTCCTACCTGTAACCTCCGCTCTGAAGACAAATCCCTCCTTTCAGTACACTTATCCACCACCGCCAACTCCAGGCTCCGCCCTTTCTGCCTCGCCTCACCCCATGCTTGGAATAACTCCTTGAGCCCATTCGCCAGGCCCCCTCCCTGCTCATCTTCAAATCCTTGCTCAAAAGCCCACCTCTTCAATGTCACCTTCAGCACCTAACCACCATACCTTATTCAGGAAATCTAGACTGCCCCAATTTGACATTTCGTCCTTTAGATTGTAAGCTCCTTTGAGCAGGGACTGTCCTTCTCTGTTAAACTGTACAGCGCTGCGTAACCCTAGTAGCGCACTAGAAATGTTAAGTAGTAGTAGAGGAGCAGAATATGACTGCAAAGATAGCACACCAACAAGGAGTAAAAGTAGGATTAACACTACATTGGGGCCAAGGTAAACATATATTTATGGCCCCACTCCCTATCATGGACCCTTTCCAATTTACTTCTTTTCTTACCACCATCACACACTCCCCCAGATCTGTATTTTTGGCTCCCCCACCCACCCCAACATTTCACCTCTCCAGAAGTAACAGGGAGAAGTGAAAAACCTAGCTGTGCGCATGGTGGCTATAATAGCTTGTGAGTGAGCATAGGGACTAGTCAAACATGCTTTGAATGGAGTGAATTAATGTTTTGAGAAGAAAAGTTGCAGAAAGGAGATTTTACATCAGCCCTGGATTTCTGATAACCTTATCCTGGTGTATTATGGGTCTTGAAGTGCTGATTTCAATGGGTAGAATCAGAAGTACAACTATCACACTGAACCGGGATATAAGTTCAAAAACTGGACTGGTCAACATGTCTCCCTGCTGGAACTTGACACGTCTGCAGCAATGGGCTGAGAACCAAGGAAGCTGGGTGAGTTTTTTCACTCTCCATTTCTTCTGGTACAAACTACAGCTGCCAAGGGTAGATTGCCCTAAAGAGTGCTTGAGATATTTGATTATGGGATTATGTAAACCACCCACAATTGTAGATTGTGCGGGGTATACATTTTATAAATAAATAAATAAATATAAATGTACAAAGGTGTACACATGAAAAAGCTTCACAAATGAAAGAAAGAAACAAAGTAAAATATTTAGCTCCTTTTGATGTTTCTGAAAGTATATAGAAATAGTAGCAGCAGTACTGGGACAACTTTCATAGAAATTTTCCCAGTAACTTAATAGTTAGCTGGATAAATTCCCTGCAGCTTATCGCAGGGCACACCACATGCTAAAAAATTATTTTTGTTTTTTTACTGTGGAGGGGGCATGTCTGGGGCAGAGAGTGGGTGGTTCTGCAACACTCAGCATGACTACATTGCTGCTCACTAATTAGCATGTGAGCCCTTACTGACTAAAAAATAGGTGGTGGCAAGGACTCATACGCTAATCTTTTTTAATGGCCACATGCTAATGCCAACAGTTGACACTGTAACCATCATTCTAATCTATAGAATCCTGAAAACAAAAAGCAGGTAGTTGACAATCCTAGCCTCCTGGCTTTCTGAGTCCTAAACATGTCTGACAGGGCCCCTTAACTTTTGGGCCCTAAGCATGGGCCTAGTTTGCCTATGCCTTAATCCGTCTATGTCACCACCGAGATAGTGAACCAGCAATGAAAGTAGAAAGATTGTGGGTAGAAGCGATGTGAGAAAATTAGATTGTAAACTCTGTCGAGCAGGGACTGTCTTTTAATGTTCAAGTGTACAGCATTGCAGAAATGATAAGTAGTAGTAAGATCAAAGGAAGTAATTGGGCATATTTTATATACCCTGCCATTTCCAGTAGGCAAAGCAATACTACTAAACAAAACTGAATTAGCAACGAAACTATTACTTGCTCTACACTCTCTGAACCGATCTGCCTTCCGTTTTCCAATTCATTCCTTCTTTATATCATGTCTCAATTAGTATAACTCCCAATACCAAAATTAGGAAACTTCAACTAAGGCAGAACACATCTATAAAACTACACTATGGTGCCAGAAAATTTGACAGGGTAATTCCTTTTCTTGCCACTGAACACTGGCGCCCTATCACTTATCCTTTTTTAAAAGTCTCATTGTAGCCCATCAATCCTCCTATTCTAGCTGTCCATCATTCCTTTTCAGCTTCTTGATCCTTTATAAACCTTCTCATCCTCTTCTTTCTACTCAACAAAATCTCCCATCTTCAGGTATCCTCAGATAAAGCACACTGAAGCTTAGTAGCCCATACTTTGTTTGTACAGATAGCATTGAAAACATGTTACTTCACCCTGGTTTCCACTTAAGTGTGTTTTCCGTACCTCCCTCCCTTGTTTTGCTCATTTGCTGGAACTTTAGCTATAGGACATGTCTTATGATAATTATATCCTCTCTGATTTGAATTTTAATTTATTGTTACCTAGTGTAACCAGGCCACCCTTCCAGGTGAGAGCCGGGGTCGACCCTGCTTAGCTTGGCTAGCTTTTTCCCGGTACGAGCTGCAACCACCGCCTTGCTGCACTGCTTGGCCTAGTTTAACTGCTGCCCAGCTGACCTGCGCCCAGGATCAGCTCATGACTGGGACACACAAAACTCCAGCAGTCTTATAGTTCTTGAAAACCACAGGTCTTTATTCTCTCAGCATCTTTTAGTACAGCTTTAATCTTCAAGCAGTTTCTTCATCAAGAATGCAAGAGTCAGTTCAGTTTTTCCACATTCAGCTTATTAACACAGTCCAATCCTAACTCAGAATATCACACCCAGCAAACCTTTGTCTTGCTCCCAATTGTAGCCTCCCCTCATCAGCACTATCTTCTACCCTTAGATAGTTTATGGGTTAGCTTCTTCCACCAGTGGCTTCCCCACTGGATTATTTTATCCTCTCCAAGTATGCACAGCTTGGGCCACACTCCCGCCACCAAAGCCTTTACCTTTCCTGAGGAAGTTTGAGCAAACCCTCCAACCTCCATGCACTCCTCCTTACCTTCTCCTTCTACCTCCTCTTTATTCCACTCCATCTCCTCCTCCCCAAGCTCCACCAGCTGTTCCCCATCTCCAGGATCAGACCTCATCTCCCAATCAGTCACTCCACCCTCCCCCTCCTGGGAGTTCAGCTGACCCTGCACTGGCTTCTGGGAAGTGTAGTTTTTCTCCTGCATTACAGCTTTCCCTGGCAGTTTGATCCCTAGATGGCGCCCTGTTCTCCTAGCTGGGCTGAATGAACGGGGATGATGCCGGCTGAAAGACCCACTATCCCCTTTCCCTCGCACCAGCCCTCCAGAGTGCTCACACTAGGTCTCCTTTTCTGTCTTGCCTTAGTGACATTCCTGCTATAAAAACATATATTTTTTTTAATTGTACACTGCTTAAGTAATTTTATAGGTGTATATTAATAAACCATGAGGCTCATTTTCAAAGCACTTAGCCTCCCAAAGTTCCATAGAAACCTATGGAACTTAGCCTCCCAAAGTGCTTTGAAAATATGCCTCCTTGTCATTTTTCATAAAATGGATCAGCCAGAAGCTTCCTAACATAGTGTCAATTGACTAGTCCACAGTTCTTGGAGCACCACTCAAGTGGAATGAATGGGCACAGCAAAACTGACCCCTAGTGGAAGTTGTACATATGACTACAGGATGTCCTATGTGCTAAAATAAAGGTCAAATGGAGGAGTGAAACCTGTAGCCTTCAGGATGCAATCTGTTAGACGGCAGTTGAATGACAATGAGGAAGGGAGGCAAAGGGAATGACGATAAAGGAAGGGAGGGAACTGGTAGAGGGAGCCAAGACAGAAATGATTTAACAGGTTTAAGCAAACAGAAACCAGAGCTACTTAAACCAGGAGAATTGCATCTAGGTGATTAATTTTCATGATAACGAAGGCAGTAAGGGCAAAATGCATACCTGCCTGTTATTGTCTCTATTGCATAGACATATATATGCCCAGAAGAGTGAACATACATTGTGCGCTAAATGTGGATAAAAGAAAACCAGTTATTGTACTAATAATAGAAATCAAAAATTCACTTTCACATCAGTCATGAAAGAGTAGATTGCTTTGTCAGTTAGTTCATGAAAACAGCATACGTTCGCTATGTTTTAAACTAATATTTACTAGTAAACAGAACAAAAAAAAAATGCAACTCCTGCAAATGTTTGCACAGATTGTAAGTCCTGGTTAATGGTCAGATAAGAAAGGTTTTTGAATGTTTCTCTCTCTTTCAATTTTTCCAAATAATCTGTAAGTGAGTCTTTTTGACCAACATCTCTAGATGACAAACACGAACAAAGGTTTGGAACTGTAAATTTACCAATAATTACTTTTTGGGAAGACCAGTAGGCAGTGTTTCAGTGCAAAGTGGATCACACTGTTAGGGTACTTTAGCTATCTGTCAAAATTTAAAGAGTATGAATAAGGAGACAGGAATTGTTCTTCCTCCTATGATTTGGGTGTGAGTTGAAGGGTATTATGTTTTTATGAATAAGGAATGATGACATCCTCTGAAATAATAAAGCTAAAAAAAAAAAAAAAAAAAAATCACTGATGGAATAATGTCAACAAATGAAAATAAGATTTATGCTATCCCCACTTTGTTTTTTTTTTAACAACACATGAAAGCAACAATGAGTACTTTCCTGCTTATAATCGAACGAGAAAAACGCCCAAGTTCCGACCTAAATCGGGAGATGGACGTTTATCTCACAAAAACGAATAACACGGTTTAATCGAAAGCCGAACTTGGACGTTTTCAACTGCACTCCATCGCGGAAGCATACAAAGTTGACGGGGGCGTGTCGGAGGCGTGGTGAAGGCGGGACTGGGGCATGGTTATCACCCGAACAGAGATGGGCGCCTTTCGCCGATAATGGAAAAAAAGTATGCAATTGTAGCTAGAATTTAGGGCACTTTTCCTGGACCCTGTTTTTTCACGAATAGGGCCCCAAAAATTGCCCTAAATGACCAGATTACCACCAGAGGGAATTGGGGATGACCTCCCCTGACTCCCCCAGTGGTCACTAACCCCCTTCCCACCACAAAAAATGATGCTTCACAACTTTTTATTTTCACCCTCAAATGTCATACCCACCTCCCTGGCAGCAGTATGCAGGTCCCTGGAGCAGTTAGTGGGTGCAGTGGACTTCAGGCAGGTGGACCCAGGCCCATCCCCCCCTACCTGTTACAATTGTGCTGCTTAATGCTTAGTCGTCTAACCCCCCCCAAACCCACTGTACCCATATGTAGGTGCCCCCCTTCACCCCTTAGGGCTATAGTAATGGTGTAGACTTGTGGGCAGTGGGATTTGAGGGGGATTTGGGGGGCTCAACACACAAGGGAAGGGTGCTATGCACCTGGGAGCTCTTTTACCTTTTTTTTTGTTTTTGTAAAAGTGCCCCCTAGGGTGCCCGGTTGGTGTCCTGGCATGTGAGGGGGACCAGTGCACTACGAATCCTGGCCCCTCCCACGAACAAATGCCTTGGATTTATTCGTTTTTGAGCTGGGTGCTTTCATTTTCCATTATCGCTGAAAAACAAAAACGCCCAGCTCACAAATTGTCGAATAAAACATGGACGTCTATTTTTTTTGAAAATACGGTTCGGTCCGCCCCTTCACGGGCCCGTTCTCAGAGATAAACGCCCAAGGAGATAGACATTTTCGTTCGATTATGCCCCTCCACGTATCACTTAAGCATTAATACCACTTGAAGGGGTTTATCCTGTGTAAAACAACTCATTTTACAGCAGTGATATGTATAGCAGGAGTTACTAACCTGCAGTACCTCAGTTTGTGATTCCCACAGTAAAAATGAATTTGCATTTCTGCCTCCAAGAATATCATGTTTTTGGCTGCAATAACACAAATAAACAGCCTAAGTCGGGCCTACTATATATTCACAATTCTTGATATACCGCTGTTCTGGCTTGTGGCCAATCACAGCCAATATTTTACAGAGGCCAGTTATATCCTAGTTCCTATGCCCACCCAGCAAAGACAACCCCGATAAGAGGCCTCTCCAACAAACTCTCTCAAAAGCCCTCCCCCCCACTGTGCCTAGAAAAGACCCGCTCCCCTTCTAAAAAGGCTCCTCTCCCCTTAAACAAATCCCTCACCCCCTTGAAGAGACACCCTCCACCCACCCCCAGCCCCCCACATACCAGCAAGGCTGTCTAGTAGCAGGGAACAGGAGAGATCCTTAGTTGTTTATGCTTAGTAGGTTGTCAGCATCAAAATGGCATCAGTCAATCCCTAATATGCTGCTAATGTTAGTAGGTATGGGGCAGTAATTTATTTTTTTTATTTAATTTGATGTTTTAATCATGTTGTTTTTGTACATTATCAAAATTTATTAAGTATGTATTATTGTAAGCTGCCTAGATTTGTAGATAGGTGGGGTATAAGAGTTTTTAAATAACAAACAAACATCACATAGAAACATATACTTATATATTTAACCAGGGGACAGACATTTTGATGACCCAGTTCTAGGTTCACAACTTAACTGCTTATACAAAATTACCCTCCATGAGATTAGTAGGAATATGATTTCCAGAAACATCATTTAGAAGAACTCTGAGGATTTTATTCTATATGTAATAAACTGACTATATATTCTGTCACTATTTAGTTAGTTTCATTCTTGATGGAAATGTAGCCCTCAGGAAGTCTGAGACATATGACACTCATACTGTCGATGCTGTTTTCACAATTGTACCACAAAAAACATTTAAGGCTATATTTTTTGTTCACTATTATATCTTATTGATATGTCATTTATTATGATATACTCACATGTATGGCTGTGGGTTACTGTATTTTATTCATTTGTTAGAATTTATTGTTCATGTTTCTTCAAGTCAATGCAATGGAATGGATTTTCCTTAATCAGGGTCTTGCTAGAAGCTATTAAATTCTAAGATCATAGAGAATGATGGAGAATATAATCAAGAAAGTCAGGTGGTTTGCAATAGAATTGACTATATGGCTTAGCAAAAACATCACACTCATGGTCCAGATAAAAACATAGATGCTTATGGTGTTTAATAGTCCTCTTTATTAGACTGATTAACTTGCTCACTCATTAATCCATGCTCAGTATTTCATTGTAGAGTCAGAAAAGGATGAAAAGTGTTCAGGATCCTGAAAATCTCCACAATGGAAGCGGACCTCAAGCGGGCAACTGACGCTGCACGGCTCTGATATTGTGAACCGTGACATGGCCTTCTAAAGTCAGCCCAGCCTAGGCATAATGAAGGAAATGCAGTTTGCTAGCTGCACCCATCCTGTGTGGTTCAAATGAAACAAAAAGCTGGGTGGACTGTCTATGGGCTTTAGTCCACTCCAGATATAAGACTCACGGCTTACTTGCAATCCAAGATGTATAGTGCACTCTCAGCAGGATGGGTATGAGGTTTCAGGAAAAAATGTTGGAAGAACGACTAAGAACTTTGATACTATCTTAGAAAGGAACTTTGGATATGTGCAGAGATTTACTCTTGTTATGGTGAAACAGCTACTAACCTGTAGCTTACTCCCTGCCACCAAAAATAAGATCTTCCGGGTGAGGTACTTCAGATGGCATGAATCAAGGGGCTCCAAAAGAGCTTTCATCAGCTGGATGAGAAAGACACTGAGGGTCCATGACACAGGAGGTTTGATGGGGGGTATGTCAGAAGCAAACCTCTCATAAAATGAACTAGAGGCTGTATAGAGATGGACTTATCTTCTACACAGTGATGGTAAGTGCAAATTGTACAGAGGTGAACCCTTAGAGTTGGTCTTTAAACCAGTCATAGATGTGTAGAAGGTACTCAAGAAATTTTTGAAAAGGGCAAAAAAAAAAGGGGGGGGGATCTAGGGCCTTGCCTTCACAGACTGCAAACCTCTTCCATTTGAAAGTATAACACTTCTTAATGGAATGTTTCCTGGAAACCAGCAGGACCTTGGAAACAACCTCAGGTAGTTGAAGAGGTGCAATTTCTACACTTTCAACATCCAAGCCATGGGGGACAGGGAATAGAATTTGGGATGCAGAAGAGACCCCCTTATTCTGCCTGATGAGGGACAGAAAACATTCCAATCTCCAAGGTTCTTCGGAGGACAACTCCAGAAGAAGATGGAACCAAATCTGTCTCAGTCAATAAGGTGCAAAGAGGATCATGGTTCAATGATCCTGCTTGAGTTTCAGCAGAATCTTTCCTATTAGAGGGATTAGAAGATATGCCATTTGAGAAAGGCATCCAATGGTAGCCTGCCATGTGATCTGAGTCTGGAGCAGTACTGAGTGACTCTGTTGTTGAGATGAGTGGAAAAGAGATCCACTGAGGGGGTGTCTCATTCTTGGAAGATCTTGCAGGCAACATCCATACTGAGAGACCATTCATGTGGTTACATCACCCTGCTCAGTCTGCCAGACTGTTGTTTTTGCCCGCCATGAGTACCATGCCATGGCTGGTGGCCCACTGCAATATACTGACTGCTTTCTGACACAAGGAGTAGGATTCCATACTCCCCTACTTGTTGATGTAGTACATGGCAACCTGGTTGTCTGTTTGGATTAGAACAATTTGGTTCAATAGCCAATCTCTGAAAGCCTTTAGAGCATTCCAAAGTGCCTGCAGCTTTAAGAGACTGATGCAAAGCTGAGTCTCCTGAATGGACCAATGGGGTGTGAAGCCAATCTGCATGAGTACCCCATCCCAGGCTGGATGTATCTGTGGTATTCTGCAGGACACAAAACATCCCAGAGTACTGACAGAATTGAAAAATGAACTTGCAGAACTATTGTTAGTAATATGCAATTTATCATTAAAATGATTGTAGGGTGGCCAATGTAATGCCAATTTTTAAAAAGGGTTCCCGAGGTGATCCGAGATATCATCAGAATCTATAAATGATGCAATTCCTAATGTTTTACTTGGTGTAACTGCCCACAACTAATTTAGTTGCAAGGATGGGTGTTCAGCGTAGGTTCTATAAACCACATGGAAACTTAGGCTTATTCTATAAAGTATGCCTAAATTTAGGTGTACTTTATAGAATACGCCTAGGTGTATTTTGTTTCAGCACCAATATTTTAGACATCATATATAGAATCTAGTCCTTGGGGCCTAAATTTATCTGCCCTTTATAGAATTGCCCCACAAGTGCAAAGAGTACATACTCCTCAGTGTGAATGCATGAACCATTACATATGCATCAACCATCATGCATGTGCACACTATTCGAAAGAGTGCACCCCCTTTGCACATCTAGGGCTAGGTTCTGTATATGGTGCCGAAACATCGGAGCAGACACAATTTCACATTAAGCGTTATTATATAAACAGCACTCAGAGTTGGGCGTTGTTTATAGAATAACATTTGGTGCCAGGATCTGCACCCAATTTTAGGCATTAGGATTTACACCAAGTAAAACTTGGTGCAAATTCTCATCCCTGAATTACACACTGATCTCCCTTATTCTAGAGAACTGGGCAAGAATGCTCCCGATCCACCCATGCCCCTTCCATGGCTCCATACCCTTTTTGGAGCCATGCGTAAAATGTACACATAGATCCTGGAACATGTAAGTTTTAATTAATGTCAATTAACACCAATTAGCACCCAATCAGCGATAATCTGCTTGTTCAATTAAATTGCACATGGAAATTGGGCACTCCCCCAAATTTCTGCACGCAATTTTGAGTACCATATATGGAATTAGGCCAATAGACTCTGCAAGAAGAGGAGTGCACACTAATATTGGTGAATGACTTTCATCACAAAATGACAGCCCATCTCTAAACACACTGATTCTCCTGTGGAGGTAGAGGGAACACTCTATGCACGTGTTTATAGTATGTGGAGCTTGGGCATTTTCTTTAATACTTGGAAACCATAGGTCAAATTTAGCAAGCAATGGAAAAAGGTGCCAGTACTCAATATCACCCAGTAGCCCCTGAAAAAATGCCACTTTTTTGTTAACCTTTATTTATATGCATTCAATTGAACTACAACCGTAACCACAACACTTTATCCAATTATTTTGGAGGTCTCCCAAGGAACTGAATTAATTTTATTGGATTTTCACAGGCTTGGAGTTAAGCTCACCACAATACTGGGGAAATTAGATAATTAGAGTAAGGAGATTTATAGGCTTTATTGCATATGACTTAAAATGGGAGAAAGAAAATCAAAGAATTACAGTTTAACAGAGAGATGTGTGAATAATTCATTGTGCCCTTTTTCCTTGTTTGACCTAGCCAATGGCAGGACAGCTTTCAAAAAGTTTAATGACATCACAATATGCTGTGACCTACCTGAGATTTCAAACACAACAAAAGTATGCAGTTGTTTTAAGGGCCCCATTTACAAAGGTGAACTAGCATTTTTAGTGCATGCTAAAAATTAGTGCACACTAACGATAGACATCTATAGGACTATATGGGTGTCTCTAGCATTATCTCGCGATAAAAATACTAGTGCCCCTACAATGTGGCTTAGTAAACAGAGCCCTTAGGTAAATTTATAAGGATCATTTTATTGAAGTGAACCCACCACGGACATGTTTCAGCACTTTGCCTGTGTCAGGGGTCTATTTCATATAAATCATATAAAAATATGCTTAGTATGCATTAAGCAAAAATTAAGTAAAATCTACTGAAATGAAAAGCTTAAAGATTTAACATTAAAACATATAAAAATCTGAGATTCAAACTGTGCTTGCCTTTTTTGAGTGGCTTATTAACGAATGTGCATTAACATAGTAAATGTTTGAAGATAAAGACCTGCACAGTGGTAATGGTAAATCAATTTTCTATCCCACTATGACCTCGCAGTTCTAAGCGGGTAACAATTTATAAGAAGCCAGTTCATTTGACAGGGAAGAAGAACGGTTAGCGATAGATTCAACAATTGAAGAGAATACACATTAAACTAGAACAAAATACAGTTAAGAATAAATTCAACATTTAGGATGGAATACATATTTCTGAAACAAAAGAGTTTTCATATTTTTCCTAAAATCAGTATAAGATTTTGAAGACTGAAAAATAGGTGCAATCATAATCCATAGTCTTGTCACTTGAAAGGCCAAACCTACTTCAAACAAATATAACCACTTTTTCCCTTTTGGTGATGGAAAAGAGTAGCCTACAGTCCATCCAGCCTGCCCAACAAAGAGGCTGAAGTTGAATCTGGCACTCTGCACAGGTTCCACTTCATGATTGAATGCTGGTATACTTAAATCAATGTCTCTCCCTGCAAATTTTGGGGCACAAACTGTAGAAATCTGCCTGGCACTGGTTCTAGTTCCCAACTACTGGAGTCACCATCAAAGCCCATTCCAGCCTTGATCTTGATCTGTTTTTGCCACTTACAAGACCCAGACCATAGAAGTCTGTTCAGCATTGGCCTTACTTCCTAACCTCTGAAGCTGCCATCAAAGTTCACTTCAGAGATAAGGCCATTTAAGTTTCGCTTTAATTGGATTTCATATTTTTTCTATATAGTGACACTCTGTTTATCCCAAGCATTCTTGAATTCCATCATCATTTTTGTCATCACAACCTCCCATGGGAGGGCATTCCAAGCATCCACCACCATTTCCATGGAAAAGTATTTTCTGATATTGTTCCTAAGTTCCCCCATCCTGCAACTTCAACTCATGACCTCTCGTTCTACAGCTTCCCCATCTCTGAAAAAGGGCAGTTTGCATATTGATACCTTTTAAGTTTTTTAATGCATGTATCATATCGCCCCTATCCCTTCTTTCCTCTAGGGTATACATAATGAGGTATTCAAGTTTCTTCTTATACGTCTTTTGCCACAAGCCCCATATAACTTTTGTCACCCTCCTCTGAACTGCCTCAAGTCTTTTGATGTCCATACCTAAGTTTACTGCAGATTAATGACTGCATTATTTAAGAGCTCTCCATTCTATCCAATATAACCTTTTCACTGCATAACACATACTACCTGCTACTTGATGGATTACTGGTTCTCATCAAAAACCATCAGTTAGTTATTCCAATGCACTTCAATATGCCCATTCCTATATTAGTATTTAGGAGTTATGTTTGATTTCAAACTCACATTTGAAAAACAAATTTCCTAAGTCATAAAATCAGGTTTCCAGTCCTTAAGACTTCATTCAATTTGTAACAACCTGGAATTTGCTTCTCTGCATACCTTAATTCGTGCCTTTGTTATATCATGACTTGATTACTGCAATACAGTTCACTTAGGGATTCCTAAAACTCAACTCAGTCACCTGCAAACTCTTCAAAACTCAGCTGCCCAACTAAAGCTGAATACATGACCACATTTCCTCTTTACTAGTCAAGCTTCATTGGCTGCCAGTGCACTTGCACATTCAATTAAAAATCTTATGCATTGCCCACAAAACAATCTACCAAGGCACACCATTATATCTTTCATCCTTGTTTATTCCTTATACTCCTACTTGCTCTTGGAGATCTCTGGACACATATCTACTCACATTGCCATCACCAAATAGAACACATCGGGAATCCATCAGAAACTTGGCTTTTTTCTTTGTGGCTCCTAAATTGTGGAATGATCTGAAGTTAGATCAATAAGATCTGAAGTTTCATTTCTGACATTTAAATCACACTTAACTCATTTTTTTTTTACCTGCTTTGGATTCAGGGACACTGAATAGGAAGAGAAGCCTGTCTCATATTGACATGGTCCATATTGACTAATACTACTGATCTTATTATGAGCTCTAACTTCCTACTGTATTGTATCAGTGGTTCCTATTCTATCATTTTATTGGTGCTCTTTTCAAAAGTTGTTTTTATTGGTTTTATTGTATAAACCGCTGTGACCTATGCACAAGATAAAGTGGTATATCCAGTTTTAAATAAACATAAACCTGTGTTAATGGAGGCTATCATATTTTAATGAATAAAAAGGCCTATGTTTGGGGACACTAAAGACATATGAAATTTGATTTAGACCAGGGGTATCCAACCTCAGCCCTCGCCAGGTTAGGTTTTCAGGATTTCCCCAATGAATAAGCATGAGATCTATTTGCATACAATGGAGGCAGTATATGCAGATAGAGCTCGTGCATATTCATATGGCCTATCCAGTATGCCAATCCTTGCTGTCTACTATCTCTTCCTCTTCCTAAGAGATCCTCATTGCTTGTCCCCTCTCCTGCCTTTCTTCCAAACTATACATATTGAGATCTTTAAGTCTATCCCCAAATACTTTAAGAGGACCATTGATCATTGTAGTAGCCATCCTCTAGACCAACCCCATCTTTTTTGAGGTTAGGTCTCTAGCACTCTTCCCTCTAAGCTCAGCCGGAATCCTCCACTTACACTCCTTCCAGTGGGGGGTGCTGTTTCACTATCACATTTTCAAAAGTGAGGGACATTCAGGTTCTGCAGGACTCCAGGGAACCTGCCTGACCTTAGCGATTGAAAACACAATATTAAAGCAACCCCCTACACACACACACACACTTGCAGCAATGTAGTTGGAGGATTCCCCACTCAGCTTAGAGAGAACAGTGATCGCCAGAACTACATACAGTAGTCTAAATGAAGTCTCACCAGAGACTTATACAGAGGAACTTTTACCTTATTTTTCTTGCTGGCCATTCCTCTCCCTATGTGCCTAAGTATCCTTCTGGTGAAGTTGGTAAATAACCTTTAGGTACCAAGATATCCAAATCAATCAAGCCTTGGATAAGACTGCTGATTTTCTACAGCCTTGTCAAATGTTCCTGTACCACTCCACAATTCACTTGGAATGTTTCAAAATCACATAGAATTCTATTTATGACAATTTTGTCATTTTTTTAGTGCTGAATGTTTTATCAAGCATGCTTCTCAGGTGAAGTCATGCATAGTAATCATCAAATGGTGATGGAACCTAATCTCATTTCCAGTAGAGTAGGTAATGCAGCAATCAGATCAATAACATTCAGCTTCATTTAACAGAGTACTTGTGTTGTCATTTCATAGACAATTAGTCTCAATCAATAAGTAAATAAACATCAATTGAAACAATAGTCCTGCCATTTATCCAAATTCTGTGGGAGAGGCATCCCACCACATCAAATTTAAGATGGAATAGGAGTAGGAGGTGGAAAGATAGAATTGTAGAAAATGAGGCTCATAATATGGGTCAAAAACAAAGGGGGCAATTTTCAACAGAATTTCCAGGGGTAATAACTCCTTTAAAAATAGCCCCCTATACTTTTATACAGGGATTCATGCCCTTGCTCAGGGGTGGGGGAGGGTCAATGAGTTATGCCTAAGGATTTCATACTGAAATATCCTTGCTTGTTTTAGTCCATGTACTTTACAAAGTACACAGGTTAATATTGCCCCAAAGTACAGACTTACCACTGGATTTACATAAGGAAAATCCACAGGGAGTTTGGACATGGGCTTCAGGAGCATAAATCCAAAAAAGGTTCAATTATATGGAGGACTCAAACAGTGAATTTTTGCTGTTTTGATGCTATACTTCATCTTATTTATTGACTCCCCCTTTCTACATATAGGCATTTTTTGTTCCAATTTATATATCAGAATCCTATATTTTACAAATCTTTCTTCCCTCCCAACAACTATTCTCTCATTTACTCAACTTCTGCCATATTGTGTGGTTTTATTTTATCCCATTTTCTGAAGGGAAAGACAATTCGGGTGATGGTATATTTTTGAGTCTCAGAATTACTGACTTTTAGATTTGGAAAATGGGATTCCAGAAGACCCATCTTAAATATGTAGTATATGTAGAAATGACAGGATAGATAGCTACACTTCATGAAGTTTAATGAAATTCACTGACTTTAATGGCCAACATTTGGCTTTTTAGGTACTAATGCTGGGAGGACTCATTTGCATGCAGGTTACTGCTCATATGTTGTCATTCTAATGTGCATAGAAAGAAATTGTTACATAAGCTGGTCCCTGTGCAAAAACACATTAAGGGGAGAAGTTAGCAAGCTGTGTCAGGGCAATAACCCATGTTATTTTCTCCTTAATACAACTTAAAGGGCACTAATGCAGATATTCTTGCCCAAACACAGCAATATTTAAGTGCCTGCATAGTAATGAGATCCAAATGCATGTATAGCAGCAAGCCATGCAAGTCAATAGAATAACCCTATGGGCCGCCTGGCAGCATCGGACTGGAAACCCGACCCCTAGTGGTAATACCATAAAACTACAGTTAGATGTCACCAGCAATATTTTGGATGATGTTTCTGGCAAAAAGAAGAACTGGGGATGGGGCCTGAGGAATAAGGGCTGGGCTATGACCAGAGAATAATTCCTTCTCAACCTTTCAGTTGAAATTAAAAACCACTACAATATATTAGAGTAATTTTATAAAGCATTTACAATCATGCTTTACATGTGGAAATAGGCTCTTAAAACCGCTTGGCTAAAAATGCTTATATACATATGCACACTAGCAAGATGGCATGTAGGCATTCCTGGGGGCATAGATCTGGGGCAAGGCTTTGCTATATGCATGTAGTTTATAAAATGTGTACACATATGTGAAAGGCAATTCTATAACAGAGGGCCTATATTTGGAGCCTATTCTGCAAAGGAAAGTAGGAAGCTCAACATTTTCTATGGGGAAAAGAAGGCAAATGACTGCACTCCCTCGATTCTTTTCTTTGCTCAGGGACTAGGCCAAAACCTAGGACGCAATATCCTCAGGAGACCTGTGCTCCCACTTGGCAATTTAACAAAAATAATTCAAAGACAACATTTTCCTCCACTACATCTTGCTTTTGAATTAGTGATCTCACACTCGTCCCCTGGCACTATTCCCAGTAGGGAAGCCAGCTAGAAAATAACTCCCTCATCATATTCTTAATATCAGCTAGAGCATTAAAACATCCATGCAGAAGAGTATATCAAGCCATAAGCCACTATTGACATCAATAATATTACTCAAAGAGGACATTTGTCAACTAGATGCACATATGCAAGTAGGTACACAGTAAAACATTACCACATACCATGGATTATAATGGTGTTATGCTTTACAGTCACCTGAAAGAGGGAAGAGAGAGATTACATGTGGAAACTAATATTTGGTATTAAATAGATCTGTAATCAGTGTTATATGGTACAAAAGTTGAAATGGTTGCAAAAACATTCCAAAAGTCAAATCAATAATACATTTTATTATTAATACATAATTGAGTCCTACCAGTTTCAATCTCCTCAACAGCTTCATTAAAAGTCTCATGAAGGTCCCTTTGGGGACCAAAACCAGAAGGACTCTATTATGTATTATTAATAAAATGTATTATTGATTTTGCCTTTGTCGTGTCCATTACTCTTATGCTTCTTGTTGTATTTAACTGGGATGTGAAGAAAAAGCACTTATGAACTGGCCAGTCTTTGAGGAAAAATGCATATGTTGGCCATTTTGCCAATGACTGGACTTTGACCATGTGGCGATCATATAAACTTTACTACTTAGTCATGTGATCTCTTGCATAATAGAAGTGAAAATGTTATTGGAAGTACATTAGTAATATGTACTAGAAAAACAAGAATCTGATCGCTTGTGCATTGCAAAAGCAACATAAATGAAGGGTTTGATTTATTCAAAAATCCAGAAATAAATCTTACTAAAAGATAGGCAAAAATCATTTTCAAATCATTTACTTTCAGTAACTAAGCAGTTACTGGAGTAAAATTGTGAATTTAAATTGTTTCCCCTCTTTAGGTAACAGTGCCCACAGCACTGTTTTTTTTCATCTGTCCACAAAGGGAAAAGGGTAGTGCACAGGGACTTCATTTTGAAATCGTCATGCCTGCTTTACAGTTCTAACTTTGCACCTATTATAAAGCAGGTGTGAAGTCCACAGATACAGAACTACACATGGCATCTATTGGTCCCACGTTTTCAAAGGAAAGCTCCACGAAGAGTACCTTAATGGTTTGCGCAGCGGGCTTTGATCCTGGTAACCTGGGTTCGATTCTCACTGCAGCTCCTTGTGACCCTGGGCAAGTCACTAACCCTCCATTGCCCCAACTACAAAAAACAAACAAACTTTGATTGTGAGCCCCCCCCCCCCCCCGGACTGAAAAAGTACCTATATATAATGTGTACAGCGTTGTGAACAGCGTTGTGAGTGTCTAGTAGCACTAGAGAAATGAGTAGTAGTAGTGATTTCCCTCTGTAAATCTGCTTTCAAGTATGCAAACACAATGCACCTGAGGGCTTGTAAGCAGCATGTTAATGAAGTGTCTGGTTTAAGTGTTTTGGCTGAGCTTCCATGATGCAGGATTTCAAAATGCTGGCCATCTTCAGAAGCAGGTGAAGAGTGATCAAGATAAGTACATTCTGGATGTTTGAAGATATTAAATGTAAATGATTTTAGAATGGATATATGAAAAGGACTAATGATATACAATAAGCAGGTAAGACAACTAAAATTAAATCCCACCCATCAAAATTCAGAATAAAACCTCAGAAGAGGAAGCAATTAAAGATCACCAATGGTATTTTGAAACATCCAGGTTTTCAAGGCTTTTCGAAAACTGAAGTAGCCACTTAAATTGCCAACCATATCAGAGAATTCCATAAGGATGGACCCACGTAACTAAAGGCCCAGTTCCTAGTCGTTGATAATTTGACTGTCTTTAAAGACGGAAGTTGCAACAAACAATGTTGTGAAGATCGTAAAGATCTTGAATGTTCTTAAGAAGCCAATATTTTAGAAAGATATTGTGATGCACCCATATGAAAAGCCTTAAAGACCATGCATAAATATTTGAAAGATATCCTAGCAGAGACTGCCAGTGCGGTTCTTTCAATATAGGAGTAATGTGGTCATATTTCTTACCATTGACTATCAATCGTGCAGCTATGTTCCTTATTAACTGCAGTATCTTGAGACTTATTTTTGTCAAACCATGAAACAACAAATTGCAATAGTTGAGTCTTCTAGTTACAATGCATGAACAATTTTGACCAGATTGGACTGAGTCAGAAAAGCTTTCAACTGACAAATCAGCTGTAATTGGAACTAGCGTGAGTGTACAACACTAATATGTCTGTCAAACTTCAAAGCATTATCACAATGAAATCCTACAGTAATAATTTAATCTTTGAAAGGAATCAATTTACCCTGCATCACTGGCTCGGGTTTCTGAGATATCCATAGAGTGACAGATAACATTTATCAACAACTCATGATCCGTCAACCAGTTTTCCAACATTATCAATTTACAATTCAAATCAGACATCACTTGAGACTGATTATCTTGTACAAAGAGAAGTAATTGAATCATCTGTAAAAAATGAAATTTATAATTCCAACTATCCAAAAGCTCCACTAATGGTGCAAGATATAAATTGAAAAGCAGAGATGAAAGCAAGGAACCCCAAGGGACACCTCTCCTCACTTCTAATGATGTAAATGTTTAGGGGGTTCAGTTGTTAACGTGGGCTACCATTAAGATGCGCTAAAATAGACTGAGTGTTATGATTGGAGTCAGAACCCCCTCTCAAACTTACCTCTTTCCTGGGGGTCAGCTTCTTAGCTGGCTTCTGTTTCTTTTGTCTGTCCTTTCTGAGCTGGCTCTGTCTCTCTGTGCTGGCAGCTTCCAGCAGCATGGGGTTAATTGTTTCACTTTACTACAGCTGTGTGGGTGGACTGAGTTAGCTCGACCTCTCTTTGGGTGTACTGGCTTCAAGTGCTTCACGGTGTTGCATTGGTGTGGGTTGGGCCTCTCTGGGTCAGTGTGCTTTTGCCTAGGTCTAGGGAGTGTGACATCATCAGGGAGGGCCTTGATAAGGAAGTGGTGTTGTTTCCTTCAGAGCCTTTGCAACGGTGGTGTAGTATGCACTTCTGACTTTGTGTCTAGTTTCCCTGCTTGCTTTTGCTAAGGGCCAGGTTAGTGTTAGTGCAGTGTGCACTGGTGACTGTGTGTTTAGCTTTCCTGCTTTTCCCTTGTGGTTCCCCTGCTTTTCCCTCTTGGTTTTGTAGTGTGTGGTAGCACTTCTGCTGTGTGTTTAGTGTTTAGTAGCACCTGTGTTAGCTTTGTGTTTAGTTCCCTGTTCTGTTAGTTTAGGGCTTAGGAAGTCCCTTTGTTGAGCAGGGCTTAGGAGCTCCTGTTTAGTATAGGGCTTAGGAAGTCCTTTTGTTAGTGTAGGCCTAGGAGTGCCCTGGTTAGTCCAGTTCCTTGGAGCACTGCTGTCTCTTCTGTTTCCTGTCCTGGTCCCTGTGTCATCCGGTAACTCCTGCCGGCTACTCGAACCCAGGAGCTCAACTCCTGGGGGGCTTAGTAGCTAAGTGCAGGTGAAGCTGTTCGGACCAGTCCAGTGTGTTCCAGTCTGGGGAATTCCAGTCCAGTGTTCCAGTCCGGTGTCCTCCAGTCCGGGGGATTCCAGTCCGTGTGTTCCTGTTGCTGGGCGGTGCCTGCAGTCCCTGCCGGTGCCAGTGTGCTTGCCCAGCGTTGGTTGGTGGGTTTTGCCTGCTGTTGTCACTCCTCGTCAGCAGCCCAAGGGCTCACGTTTGCTCCAGAGCCCGGCCCCGCGGGCTCTGAGCCTGAGAACCTGGACACTGAGTTACTGTTAATTAACACAGGTCCCATTTTATGAAATAAAACCTAGGGACCCCTTTACTAAAATGTGCTAAAATTAGCAGGTAATACAGTTTAATGCAGGATATTCCCATGTGTTACCTGCAAATGTAGCACATTTGTTTGTAGGGCATTTTCTTTTTTTGAATTTTGCAGGTCATGTGCTAATATTGCCATTAGTGCGCGAGACCTGCAAAAATAACACAGGAGTACTTACCACCTCTTATTTAAAAGGCACTAACCCTCAAATTCTATACATAGCACTATGAATTGTACATGCAATTCAATTGAATAGCGAGCCAATTAGAGCCAATAATTGGACCCTATTACTGGTGCCAATTAGAGTTCATTTGGATTTATGTGCGCAAAGTTAGGTCCTGGAATCTGCACGTAAATTTTACATACGAGTCCAAAAAAGGGGCATGGGCAAGTTATGCATGTTTTTATAGAATAAGAAGGATCCACACATAATTTAGGCATGAGGATTTACGCCAGGGTTCAGTTGGTGTAAATGCTCGCACCTAAAAAGTTGCAAATCCTGGTGCAAAGCATTATTCTATAAATGGTGCCTAACTTTTGAGCACCATTTATAGAATAGCACCAAGCACTGTTTTTTTCAGTGACATTTATAGAATCTAGTTCCGAATGTTCCCCATTTCCTCAGATTCTATATAGCATGCCTAGAGATCCGTGCTGAAATCCAGGCGTATTTTATAGCAATACGTATAACTTAATTGGCTTAACAAGCTAATTAGCATTAACAGCACTTAAGCAATAATGAGCACCAATTGGCAGTAATTACAATTTACATGCACAACTCGCTAAGTGTATTCTATAACACAGGAGTACATAAGTACATAAGTAATGCCATACTGGGAAAAGACCAAGGGTCCATCGAGCCCAGCATCTTGTCCACGACAGCGGCCAATCCAGGCCAAGGGCACCTGGCAAGCTTCCCAAACGTACAAACATTCTATACATGTTATTCCTGGAATTTTGGATTTTTCCAAGTCCGTTTAGTAGCGGTTTATGGACTTGTCCAACCCCTTTTTAAACTCTGCTAAGCTAACCGCCTTCACCACATTTTCCGGCAATGAATTCCAGAGTTTAATTACACGTTGGGTGAAGAAAAATTTTCTCTGATTTGTTTTAAATTTACTACACTGTAGTTTAATCGCATGCCCCCTAGTCCTAGTATTTTTGGAAAGCGTGAACAGACGCTTCACATCCACCTGTTCCACTCCACTCATTATTTTATATACCTCTATCATGTCTCCCCTCAGCCGTCTCTTCTCCAAGCTGAATAGCCATAGCCTCCTTAGTCTTTCTTCATAGGGAAGTCGTCCCATCCCCGCTATCATTTTAGTCGCCCTTCGCTGCACCTTTTCCAATTCTACTATATCTTTCTTGAGATGCGGCGACCAGAATTGAACACAATACTCAAGGTGCGGTCGCACCATGGAGCGATACAAAGGCATTATAACATCCTCACACCTGTTTTCCATACCTTTCCTAATAATACCAAACATTCTATTCGCTTTCCTAGCCGCAGCAGCACACTGAGCAGAAGGTTTCAGTGTGTTATCGACGACGACACCCAGATCCCTTTCTTGGTCTGTAACTCCTAACGTGGAACCTTGCATGACGTAGCTATAATTCGGGTTCTTTTTTCCCACATGCATCACCTTGCACTTGCTCACATTAAACGTCATCTGCCATTTAGCCGCCCAGTCTCCCAGTCTCGTAAGGTCCTCTTGTAATTTTTCACAATCCTGTCGCGAGTTAACGACTTTGAATAACTGTGTCATCAGCAAATTTAATTACCTCGCTAGTTACTCCCATCTCTAAATCATTTATAAATATATTAAAAAGCAGCGGTCCTAGCACAGAACCCTGAGGAACCCCACTAACTACCCTTCTCCATTGTGAATACTGCCCATTTAACCCCACTCTCTGTTTCCTATCCTTTAACCAGTTTTTAATCCACAATAGGACATTTCCTCCTATCCCAGGAGTAGCCTAGTGGTTAGTGCAGTGGATGATCCTGGGGAACTGAGTTCATTTCCCACTGCAGCTCCTTGTGACTCTGGGCAAGTCACTTAACCCTCCATTGTCCCTGGTACAAAATAAGTACCTGAATATATGTAAACCACTTTGAATGTAGTTGCAAAAACCTCAGAAAGGCAGTATATCAAGTCCTATTTCCCTAACTTCCAATGTGCACAGGCAAAAAAGGGCGCAATTATGGGCAGGGAAATGGCCCAGTGTACGTAAGTCTATGTGCCAAAATTTACACCATGATTTTGTTGGTGTAATTGGAGGCACATAGTTTTAGGCGCTGGGATATCAACTAAATCTAGGCACCGCTTATAGAACACGCTTAGTCAGCAATGTTTTCCGTGTAGATATTTTAGGCACCCTATAATCTCACCCATTATGGCTTTGCTATCCAGTTAGCTCGCTAATTATAACATACTAAATTGGTAAAAGCAAACACGCTCATTCCTCTCTCATGCCATGCCCCCTCCCAAAAATATTTTTAGAAAATTCTTAGCACATGGTTTAGCATTGCAGTTGTGTATAACCTGTTCTTAAGTGCTAACTGCATGTTAAGGGCTTATCTCCAGATTCTATATAGCGCACTTAGAGTTATGTCCAGTTCTATGTGTAAATCTAGGCATATTCTGTAACTATGCATGTAGATTTGTTTTAAAAAGGTGTTAAACATTGTTAACAGCTCTTAACAAGCAATACCGAGTACTAATTGGCAAACATTAGAATTTAAGCACATACATTGCTAAGTGTATTCTGTAATGTACTGTGCAGGCAAAAAAGGGGCATGTTTAGGGGTGTGGAGATGGCATTTCACAGGTGTTCCAAAATCTACGTGCATGGTTATAAAATAGGGCCAGTGCACTTGAATCTATGCGCAGGGATTTACACCAACTTTTCATTGGCATAAATGGACTTGCATAGATTTACTTGCATGAACTACGCCTAAGTGTATTCTAAATGCCATGTGTAGATTTACACACTATTTAGAATACACTTGGGTATAATGCCTAATGCACGATAATTTTAGGCGCTATATATATATATATATATATATATAGCTGTCATTTGCGGCATGAATCATCTGCTTAGAACATCTTCAAAATGTGCTAAAATCAACTGGAAAGAAGGTTTGTTAGCTTCTGATAATCCTTCCACTAACTGATTCAAGTTATCCATAATAGTATGTAAATATTGTACCAATGATAATTATGCACTACAATGTGAGCAGCGAGCATGGAAGTTTGGTACATTTTTTTACTCATTAAGTCTATAGGTTTAAGGTCCTTGTGTGGAGAATAAGGCATACGGTCTTTAGATGTTTTGTTCTTCCTCATTGCAGATTTGACTATCAAACAAACATGAGACAATTGTTGCTTGCCATGTCCTAAAACGTCCTACACTCAATATTTATTATCTGAATTTCATTTAGTTGGTCTAACTGAATTAGGAGTTGACCAAATGGATATGTACAGATCTTGAAGTATTTCATCTATAAGGATACTCTCCATATGAAGGTCATATAATAACTCTTCCTCTCTACGATTTCCTAATGTGTCTGTACACTCGAACCTTATTCTACCACAGCATTACTGTATTTGTTCATACCGGAATTGGCGAACACCTTTACGGTACTATGTAAGCCACATTGAGCCTGCAAATAGGTGGGAAAATGTGAGATGCAAATGTAAAATAAAATATACATAATCGGGCCCTTAGTGCACTTTAGTAAAGGGCCCCCTAGTTACTAATAACTGGGGTTAGAATAACCTATCTTAACAGCAGCCTACATTGATAACTTCCCCTCTTAGTTCTTAGAGGAATAAAGGATTTGGTGCAAGAGGAAACAATATTGGGGCCATTTTGGCAATAATAATCATAACGTTCAAATTTAAGTTAATAACTAGAGTGAAGGCACTAAGGGGGTCTTTTACTAAAGCTTAGCTTGAGCTATCTGCAGTAGGGCACGTTATTCCTATGGGCCCTGATGCAGATAACTCAAGCTAAGCTTTAATAAAACCCCCTAAGGATATCTACTGCATTAACATTTAACTTTGAAAAGGACAACTATGATAAAATGAGGAACATGGTTTAAAAAAAAAAAAAAAAAAAGCTGCAATGGTTCACATGTTTAAATCCTTGGAATGGATGAGTAGCCTAATGGTTAAAGCAGTAAGCTGAGAACCAGCGGAGCCTGGTTCAAATCCCACTGTATTTCCTTGTGATCTTGGGCAAGTCACTTAGGGGCCCTTTACTAAGCTGCAACAAAATCTGACTTTACCCACACACTAAGCCCTAATTTACCACAGCATAAAAGTCAGGCATGTCTTTCTTTCTTTCTCTCTTTTTTTTAAATGCAGCTCATGCGATAAAGTTTGGATTAGTGTGCAGGATTTGCAAAAAACAACACAGGAGCACATACTCCTATATTTAGAAGGCGCTAAGTACTTCTGCGTTAACTCCATGTTATCCAGTTAGCATGTGCTACTGCAAATACGCTAGCTAGATAATGCTTCCATGCTCATTCTCTGCCCATGACACACCCTCTGCAAAAAATATCTTTGAAAAACAGCTAACATGGAGTTAGTGCATGCTAACAGGCAAAATACCACAAAACATGTAGTCTGTTTTTGGTGCACTGACTGCATGTTACGGCTTAGTGCCCTTTAGTAAAAGGGCCCCTAAACCCTCTAATACCTCAGGTAGAAGCTCAGATTCTGATCCCTTTGGGGACAGCAAAATACCAACTGTACCTGAATGAGTGCCACTTTGACAGCTTTTGCGTTTGAAAGTATCATATAAGCAATTAAAATAAAAAAAATCAGGTGTGGGTGTTTAAAAAACACCATCTTGGAAGCTCAGACAGGATGTATTCCATATGCTAAAAAAAGCAAAAAGGAAGGTGAAAAAAATTGCCAGCATGGTTAAATGGTAAAGTTCAAGAGGCTATTCTAGGCAAAAGAACAAAGGAAAAAGAATCCAAATTTGGGGGTGGGGGAGGGGGTAGAAGTAGCATAAGTATTAGCAAGTTGAATATAAAGCATTTTTAAAGAAGGTTAAAAAAATTTTTAAGAAGCTTGCTATAGAGACAAAAACTAATAACTTTTCCAGGTGTATTACAACCAGAAAGCTAGTAGAGGAGTTATTAGATCATCACATAGTAAAAGGGGCTCTCAGGGAAGACAAGACCATAATGGAGATAATAAGGGGCCTTTTTACTAAGGCACACCAAAAAATGGCCTGCACTGGTGTCGGCGCATGCTTTGGATGCGCACAAATCCATTTTTCAGCGAGCCTGGAAAAAAGGCCATTTTTGTAGACGAAAGTGGATGTGTGGCAAAATTAAAACCAGCGAGCATCCATTTTCAGCCTGAGACCTTACCACCACCTATTAATGTGCGAGACCTTACTGCTAAGTCAACCGGGCAGTAATCATCAGCGAGCATAAGCTCCTGATTACTGGATACTGAGTTAGATGGACCTTTGGTCTAACCCAGTATGGAAATTCTTATATTTTTATGTGCCTAAAGGCCTAGTAATAAAACAATACATACTTATCTGCATAGTGCAAGGTCTCCACCACCGGGAGACTCTTGGAAAAAAGTCTCCTGCACCGGGAGACTCTTGGAAAAGTCTCCTGCACCGGGAGACTCGAGTCCCTCGGCCCTTTAGCTGAGCGGTCCTCCAAAGGTAGTTCCCACCACAGCATTTCTCAAGAAGCATAGAAGTTCAACAGCATAGTATCCAAAACAAGACAAAAAAAACCCCAAAAGGTTCCAAAATCTCAGCAGTTCATATAAAGCAGTTACGCAAAGCAATTCTTCAAACACGGTAGCTACTACTACTACTACTATTTAGCATTTCTATAGCGCTACAAGGCATACACAGCGCTGCACAAACATAGAAGAAAGACAGTCCCTGCTCAAAGAGCTTACAATCTAATAGACAAAAAATAAATAAAGTAAGCAAATCAAATCAATTAATGTGAACGGGAAGGAAGAGAGGAGGGTAGGTGGAGGTGAGTGGTTACAAGTGGTTACTAGTCAAAAGCAATGTTAAAGAGGTGGGCTTTCAGTCTAGATTTAAAGGTGGCCAAGGATGGGGCAAGACGTAGGGGCTCAGGAAGTTTATTCCAGGCGTAGGGTGCAGCGAGACAGAAGGCGCGAAGTCTGGAGTTGGCAGTAGTGGAGAAGGGAACAGATAAGAAGGATTTATCCATGGAGCGGAGTGCACAGGAAGGGGTGTAGGGAAGGACGAGTGTGGAGAGATACTGGGGAGCAGCAGAGTGAATACATTTATAGGTTAGTAGAAGAAGTTTGAACAGGATGCGAAAACGGATAGGGAGCCAGTGAAGGGTCTTGAGGAGAGGGGTAGTATGAGTAAAGCGACCCTGGCGGAAGATGAGACGGGCAGCAGAGTTTTGAACCGACTGGAGAGGGGAGAGGTGACTAAGTGGGAGGCCAGCAAGAAGCAGATTGCAGTAGTCTAAACGAGAGGTGACAAGGGTGTGGATGAGGGTTTTGGTAGAGTGCTCGGAAAGAAAGGGGCGGATTTTACGGATTTTATGGTAGCTCCAGAAAGGGTTCAAACCCTCCCCAGCATTTCGGCAAAACAATTCCCCAAACACAGCAGTTCAGAAAGGGCTCAAACTCCCCAACAGTTCATGTAAGCAGTTATGCAAAAACATTCCCCAAACACAGCAGTTCAGACAGGGTTCAAACTCCCCAGCAGTTCATATATAGCAGTTATGCCCAAAACCACCACTCCTCCTCTCTCCTTTTCCAAAGAAATCAACCTAGGGAGAGTAGCAAGGGTCCCTCCCCAACCAGGCCAGCATTATACCCTGATCACCACCCGCATGACCCTTCCGTGGTAAACCTGTTCTCTCAGCTCCCCTCATGGGATAGCCTCCTTTTCCCTCCTTCTACCCGGCTCTCCTCCCAAGCAGCCCTCTGCTGTTTCACCTCCTTTCCTTCCAGTTTAGTCAGAGCAGCAATCTCCATCGGCTCCTCTTGCTCTAGTTCTTCCTCTTGCCAGTCCATAGGTTCCTCCTCACACCCACTGCTCAGCTGCTCTCCATTTGCTTGATTGGGCAAGTTCAGAACTCCTTCCCTCACCCTGGCTCTCTGGACAGGTTTTTCCAACTCCCTTCTCTTGGCCTTCTCCTGACCTCCTCTGGGGGCTGTTGGAGATTGAAGTCCCTGTTTCTACCATGGGACCTACTCAGGTGCTGCTGGGAATTGTAGTCTTTTCCTTTTCTCCAATCCCCCAGGGGAAAAGACTCCTTCCTTTCTCTATCCAGTCTCCCTCCCTCTCCAGCCTCCTCATTCCTCCATGTGCCTTCATTCTCCCTCTCACCCTCGTATTCCTCACAATAGATGCTATAAAATCAAACCTCATTGGAGGCATAGAGGGCAAGATTCTATATATCGCGCCTAAAAAAAAATCAGCACTGGTAAAAAAAAAAATACAACTAGGTGTAATCTATAAACTATGCCTAAAGTTAAGCATGGTTTATAGAATACCCCTAAATCTAAGTGTAGTTAATAGAACACGCCCAGAGCCCATTTTCTGTGACTATATTTAGTTGTGGCCATTTATGCCAATGAAAACCTGGTGTAAATGCCAATACCTAAATTACGTGTGGAACGGGCATATTCTATAAACACTAAATTCAAGGAATGCCCATGAACTTCCCATGCCCCTCCCATTGCCACATCCCCTTTTCAGATCCACATCACTTTACAGAATACACTTAGACTGTTATGCACGTAAATTCTAATGTCAATTAGTGTCAATAATTGCTTAAGTGCAATTATCAGTGCTTACTGACTTGTTAAACTAATTAAGTTGTATGTGCAAATCCAGAATATGACCAAATTTGTGCATGCAATTTAAGTAGCACTATATAGAATCCGAGGGATACAGCTTATCTAAATGGTATCACACAAAACCAGGAACATTAATTGGTGGAATAAAGTTGAAGTCACATTTTAAATCACACTACTTTCATTGCTTAATATAACCTTCATTTATATAGATAAACGTCTCCATTCAGCTTTGCTATTTAATCCATAAAGACTCAGGAAAATTTACTTTTGTTGTTTCTAGGACAGTAGTTGTGATCAATCCCTGCCTCTCAAATCACTCTCTATTTTATCAATAACGTAACATTTAAATTCTTCAAAGTGATGAAACTTCACAACACAATCAATCACTGCTGCTTCAATATGCTTTTTCTTCAGAGAACTTTTATGCTCATCTAATCTGATCTTCTGTATCAGAGTACTTTTGCCTTTATACAGCAAATTGCTTAGGCAGATAAAAACAAACATACATAACAAAAGTTGATGAACAGTTAGAAAAGGGTAGTTATACCTGGAAAATGTTTTGTGTGAATGATGTACACACCTGCAAAGTCTGAAGGCAAAACATACATTGGCCACGTTTAAATGCCCAATAGCTGACCTTCCATCAATAGAGAAGTAGGTGCTTCTAACCATGGGGAACCAAGGCTGGCTCAAGGCATGAACCAGGTGAGGAAATGCTTCAGGGCACCGAAGCTCAAGAGTGTCAAAAGCTTGCCTCACCTGCTCAGCTTTCACAGCAGCATGAGAGTGCTTTTCTCTCATTGCAGTGCTTTCAGTGTTGGCTTATCTTTTGTTATTTAGGGGCCCTTTTACTAAATAGTGGTAAGCTTACTGTGGGCTTGCTGCACGCAAATATGGAACGATCACAAGAGCCCGACGGTAGTTCCCACCCCTAGTGCTCGCCATTTCCAGCGCTACAAACATCTGTCCTATTTTTGTAGCAGCGGAACTTGACCGGCGGTGCTGCCCTTACCGCCATCTCAATGGGTGGCGGTTAAGGACTCACCACTGAAATTGAAATGGTCATATGTTAAGTGGTTCACTTACCACATGGCCATTTCTTTTTCACATAAGTTAGGATAGCAAAACAGTGAGCTTTATGTGCCAAGTTTACTGGGCACCAGTCTGAATATCACCCAGTGCCCAAACTTCCAGGCATTCAATGCTGGGAGCTGTGCCTGCCCCAGTATTTAATATTCAGGTTAGTTCAGCCTGTGGCTGTGAGCAGCTTGCAAGCTACTTACCACTGTGGGCTCAATATTACCCCGTTAAGGTACTTGTCATTCATTCTTGTAAACACCTAGTAATGACTGATCTCTTGAATTGTAATCTGTAGTGATCCATTTGGTTGTAATGTGACACCATGTAGTAACAGATGGATGCACTCATGCTATCTGCCACTGCATTGTGATGTGGACCCAGAAAAAATAAAAAAAGTGCCATTGCCAAAGTGGTCCTCCCCCTCACAGCTCCATTCCTCATCACTCCAATTCCCCCCCCCCCAACAGTAACAACCCTATTCCAACCCCCCATACCACCCTATATCCCAATTCCCTCAACAGTGACAACACGCTTCTGATCTCCTCCCCCCCCCATATCCAAAACCTCACCCCCCCCTGAGAACAAGTTCTGCCCCACAGAGAATGACCATCCCAATCGCCATGGAACCTACCCAGAGACTCCATGGTGGTCCAGTGGTATCAAGGTGGCAGACAGGATCGCCGAGGGGGGGGCAGGGGGGACAAAATTCCCCAGGCCCGGGCCTCCAAAGGGGGCCTGGCGCTGCAGTCCCCTCCACCCGCCCCCCCTCTGTCCACCACCGGGCCGGGCCCCCCTGAATTCAAATCATAGCGCCTCACCTCGACCTCACTCCGTGTGAAAGAAGCGCAGCAGCGGCAGATCGCCTCCCTTTGGGCCTTCCCTCCCTGTGTCCCACCCTCATCTGACGTAACTTGTGCGAGGGCGGGACACAGGGAAGGAGGGAAGGCCCGAAGGGAGGCGATCTGCAGACTGCCGCTGCTGGCTTCTTTCACACGGAGCAAGGTTGAGGTGAGGCACTATGATTTGAATTCAGGAGGGCCCGGCCTGGTGGTGGAAGGAGGGGGGGGGGGGGGGCTGCAACGATGACAACCTCGAGGGTGCGACGGTGGCAGATAATCCCTTCTGCCACTGCCTGGGAGTGTGCTGGGATCCAAAATGGACATTAGAAAGTTATCCATGCTAATTTTTAACATGTCACATGGATAGACCTGTGCTAGCTGTTTAATGCAGCTAAGTAAAAGGGCCCTTTAGTTATGCTTATACATTCAGGCCTGCCATTCATTTTCCTAGATTTATGAGCCTAATGTTGAAAAATCAGTGCCAAGCTCCTCGTTTTCCACAATCTAAATTCACAACATTTATGCTCCCAAGTTTAGAAGTTTAGTGAAATTTTTTGCCCGATATTCAGCCGGTAGCAATCAGCGTTTTACTGATCGCTTCTGGCATTATACCTGGAAATTCAATTCCGGTCCATATCTGGCTCCAAACTGAACAGAGCCAGCCAGTTAAGGGACCCTTTTACAGAGCGGCAGTAAGCCCAATGTGGGCTTACCACTTGCTATTTCGGGACTACCGCCGGTCCAAAACGGCCACCAGTGGTAGTCCTGCCCTGAGCATGCACCATTTCCAGGGGAAAAAGAAACCCCCTGGAAATGGCTATTGTGGCAGTAACCAGGCATTGCCGTGTGCTGCCCGATTACTGCCGAGTTAGCGCCGGAGCCCTTATCACCACCTCAATGGGTGGCGGTAAGGGTTCCCCACCACATGGTCACACGGTGAAACTTCTCATCGCGTGGCCATTTTTTTTTCAAGTTTTACTGACTGCGGGAAAAAGGGCCCTGGCACACGGGAAAAATGGCCCCTGCCATCAGTGCAGGGCCCTTTTTACTTCAGCTTAGTAAAAGGACCTCTCAGCACTTAACTGGCTATAAAAAACTGCATAAAGATAGGACTGCCTTTTATGCAGTTAACTAGACCAGTTAAGTGCTGATTCCACCCCAAAATGTCCACAAAGTAGCCCAGCTTCAGTGCTAACAAGGCATTTTCAGAGGCACTAATCACTGAAAATGCCCAGTTAGCCCTGGACAGGCAATTTAAACAGCCAGGAGAGACTTAAATCATTTTGAATATTGGGGCCTTTTGAGTATAAATTTAGGCACCCAGCGCACATATATTTTCAAAGCACTTAGCCTTCCAAAGTTCCATAGGTTTCTATGGAACATTGGAAGGCTAAGTGCTTTGAAAATGAGCCCCGAATGAAAATCAGGTCTATAGGGTCTTAGAGAGTGATAGCAGCTTGGGGCAAGTAGTGGTTTTTATATGTTTTTCGAAGGCTGCTTAAAACTTTTCTATTTAAGAAATACGTGGTGGGTTCTTTTAACCGAGTAGTTTGTATAGGTTACATTGTGCCTATTTTTAAATGTGTGGTATTGTTTGTAACAAATTGTATTATCCGAACATTGTGTTCACTCTTATTTGTAACCCGCATTTAACTATATTGGTATTTGCGGGCTATAAGTATAAAAATAATAAAATAAAATAAAAAAAATAAAGTGTTAGAGAAAGCCTTCTGGTAAAGGTACTGGAAACCAAAATTGTGACATAATTTAAGCATGCTTAGGACAGACAAAATGCAGTTCGGGACTGATAGGGATAATGGGTAGATGAAATAAAGGTTTAGTATTTGCCTAGTGACATGATACTCTAGAGTACCAAAGGGGATGGAATATAAACTAATAGGCAAAGAACAGTGGAAGATTTCCAGGAAGGGCAGTCAGGGTAAAGCATCATGAATTTGATATACTGCCTTTGAATGGTACAAGCAAAGCAGTTTATATAGATTATATGCAGGTTCTCTCTCTGTCCCAAGTGGGCTCACAATCTAAGGGGTCCTTTTACAAAGCTGAAAAATGGCTTGCAATAGTATAGGCGTGGGTTTTGGGTGTGCGCCTGTAAAAAAAGGCCTCTTTTTTTGCCGAAAATGGACATGCGGCAAAATCAAATTTGCTGTGCATCCATTTTGGATCTGAGACCTTACCACCAGCCAAAGACCTTAGCGGTAAAGAATTTGGACAGTAATGACCTGCGCACGTCCATTATGCGTGCCAGAAAATAAAAAATATTTTTCAGATACACGTAGCGGACGCATGTCAAAATCAAAATTACTACAAGGGCCATGCGGTAACCGGGTGGTAACTCCAATTTGGTGTGCGTTCTGCACACATAGGCACCTACACGGCTTAGTAAAAGGGGCCCTAAGTTTTTTTTTTTTTTTTTTAAATGACTGGGGCAATGGAGGGTTAGGTGATTTGCCCAGAGTCACAAGGAACTACAATTAGAACTAAGACGGCTCTCCAGGAACTCAGCCCACTGCACTAACCTTTAGACTACTCTGGATAATTGGCACAGAGCAGTCACTGTTAATAATCCTATCAGCAACAGGAATGATTTTGAAAGATATAAAGGACAGTGGTAGAAAACAGAGCTGAGATGTTGAGTAAAGGACAAAGGTACAGAGGGGAAACTTTTGCTGATTTTAAGTACTGAGAATCCTATAATGAACTACCCCAAAGGGTAGAAAGTCACAGAGCTCAACTAGACAGACTGGATAGACCAATTGGTCTTCATCTGCTACCATTTAATATGTTAGTGTATTTCAAATGGTAAACCTTGAATATTTAAGAGATATTTGCCCTCCTAAAACCCCAAGCACAGGGTGTGAATTCAGGCCATTTTAATTACTGTAATATATATGTACAGGTGGCCCCACATGGAGCATTGTGTTCAGTTTTGGAGGCCGTATCTTGCTAAGGATGTAAAAGACTTGAAGTGGTTCAAAGAAGGTAGAAAAATGGTATGAGATTTGCGTTACAAGACATATGAGAGACTTGCTGACCTGAACATGTATACCTCGGAGGAAAGGAGGTACAGATGATATGATACAGATATTCAAATGTTTGAAAGGTATTAATCTGCAAACAAACCTTTTCCCAGAGACGGGAAGGCGGTAGAACTAGAGGACATGAATTGAAGTTGAAAGGGGGGCAGACTCAGGAAAAATGTCAGGAAGTATTTTTTCATAGAGAGATTGGTGGATACTTGGAATGCCCTCCCGTGGGAGGTGGTAGAGATGAAAATGGTAACGGAATTTAACAATGTGTGGGATAAACACAAAGGAATCCTGTTCAGAAGGCATGGATCCACAAAAACTTAGCAGAGATTGGATGGCAACACCGGTATTTGGGAAGCAAAGTTAGTGCTGGGCAGACTTCTACAGTCTGTACCCGGAAAATGACAAGGACAAATCAAGGTCAGGTATACATATAAGGTAGCACATACGAGTTTATCTTGTTGGGCAGACTGGATGGACCATACAGGTCTTTATCTGCCGTCATCTATTATGTTACTATGAGTGAAAGTACAATGCTCTTTTTATGTTAATAGTTGTGCCTTTCTGTGTAAATATTAACCCCATTCATATAATATATTTTATTACATAATGACCTTGGGGCCCTTTTATAAAGGCACGTTAGGCACTATGCATGTGCAGCGTGCACCTAGATGAGACTATCACCAGGCTACCATGCTCCCTAGCTGTAATTTTAGATTTGACATGCGCCCATAATGCCTGGATGATTTATTTATTTCCTCCCACGCCGGTCGTTTGTAGCGGTAATCCCAGGCGTGGTCCCAGAATACATGACAGACCTCATAGACTTACCAATAAGAAACAAAGTCAGATCATCAAGATCCTACCTAAACCTACACTACCCAAATTGCAAAGGACTTAAATACAAAACAACTTATGCAGCCGGCTTCTCTTACATAAGCGCACAACTATGGAATGGGCTCCCAAAAGCCGTGAAAACAATCCATGACCACTTGAACTTCAGGAAATCACTAAAAACCAACCTCTTCAAAAAGGCCACCCCAACGACTCCATGTAACCCTCTTCACCTACCAACACAGCACGACTATGATCGCACAGGACAACACGCAGTCTTCATCCATTTCGACCCTCCACTTATACCTCATACGATCACTATACAACTTTGTATTTGTTATCCATCGACTGGGCAAATGCCTTTGACGGTACTATGTAAGCCACATGGAGCCTGCAAATAGGTGGGAAAATGTGGGGTACAAATGCAATAAATAAGTAAAATAAATCAGCAGTGTACTTTAGCTTATCCTTATTTGTTTTTGCGTTTATCTGCAGTGCTTCTTTAAAAGAAATCCCCAGATTCTATATATGGCGCACAAAATTGTATGTGCAAATTTGGGTGCACACCCAATTTGCCTGCACAATTTAACTGAAAATCGAACCAATTTTCATAATTGAGCATAAGCAATTTTCAACACTAATTGGCAATAAATCTCAATTTATGTGCATCGTTAGGCGCATTTTCTAAATATGCGTGCGTAAACAGTGCATAGATCTTAACAGGGAGCATGGCCATGGGCAGGTCATGGGTGTTCCAACAATTTGCATGCACTGTTACAGAGCTTGCTTGATCTGCACCTAATTTAGATACAGGAATTTACACCAGGTTTCAATTATTATAAATCCCCATGCTTAAAGGTTAGCTATGGATCCTGGCACTGAGCACTACTTCGCCCAATTCAGAGCACCATTCATGGAATAGAGCTTAGCACGCAATTGTTTTGGCCCCATATATAGAATTTGGTCCAATGGCTCCTTTTTATGTTTTATTCTATATATATATATATATATATATATATATATATATATATATATATATATATATATATATATATATTACTACTTAAAACTTGGAACTTTTTTTTTTTTTTTACTGTTGATTATTCATAGGAATCTATTCTAGAAACAGCAGGTTCTGTTTGATTTCTTTGTCCATGAGGGTGGATCAATGCTTTTATTGCTTAAAAAAAAAAAAAATCAATGACTGAGGGCGTTTTTGCATTTATTTTTGCTGATGGTATAAAATCACCTTCCAGAGAGGGCAAAGCTTAAGTTCACTCTCTTCTGGTGTCTGTTACTAGAAGACATGATCTCTGATATTTCTGCTATACTAATTAAATATTAAGACTCTTGCCTCCACGTCTAGAGACTTACCACTATAGTTCATTGAATATTTATTTTCCTATGTTCTTTTTTTACAATACTGTACACCACCACAGGAACTAAAAGTACTGCATTTAACTATTATTTATATCCCACACCATCCAAAGATTAGAGGCAAGTTATGATTTTGTGTACGTATAGTAAAAGTAAAAAATTAAAAAAAAAAAAAAAAAAAAAGATATTGAAGATACAGGAAAAGAAACAAAGCCTAAAGTGAACGTGTTATAGCCTTGTGAATTTCTGTACTACTTATAGAGGGTAATTAAGTAGCTGTTAAGATTTACACACCTGTGCATAAATGTTTAGAACAGTAACATATACTGTATGTGTATATGTGTGCACATATAAACGTCTATTGCTCTGATAAGGGTATAGCCAGAAGTCCATTTTGGGGAGGCCAGGTATTCTCTCCTTCCTTCCCCACCCCGCTGCCACCACATTAAGGCATACCTTTACTGGAGGTAAGGCCTGTGCGAGTCTCACCTGCCAAAGTAGCGCTCAAATCAGCGCTGTGCTTCAGCTGCTGATGTCGGCACTCCTGCACATGCTCAGTTCAGTCACTGAACTCAGCATGCATGAGAAAGCCAGCATCGGCAGCTGAAGCATGCCTGCTGACAAGTGCTGCTCAGACAGCACAGGCAGGACTCGCACAGGAAACCTCTTCAGTTGGTGGGGCTTGGCATCCCCCGAGGGGGCCTAAACTAAACTAAAGGCAGGCAATGTTTGAGTGGGCAGTAAAGTTATATATCTAAATATAGAATAGTATAAGTTACACACACACCCCTGTAACATAGGTGTACACACATGCTAGCTCTGGCACAAGTGCTTGCAACACACAGTTACACTATCTACTTTCCTTTATAGAGCACATTCCATTCAAGCACCATCTGGGTTCTACACATAGGTGCACAGTTACCCCTATAATGCACATAATAAAGTTCCTTGAACAAATTATGCAGAATACACCAGCTTCTATAAATGGTGCTCCTAATCGTGATTCTATAAAGAGCGCACACCCTTCATAGAATAGTGCTTAATGCCAATTCCCACACCTTAACTTTGGAGCCACACTACTACTACTAATCATTTCTATAGTGCTACTAGACGTACACAGCGCTGTACACTTGAACATGAAGAGACAGTCCCTGCTCGACAGAGCTTACAATCTAATTAGGACAGACAAACAAGAGATAAGGGAATATTAAAGTGAGGATGATAAAATAAGGGTTCGGAGTAAAAAGCAGCATCAAAAAGATGGGCTTTTAGCTTAGATTTGAAGACAGCCAGAGATGGAGCTTGACATACCGGCTCAGGAAGTCTATTCCAGGCATATGGTGCAGCAAGATGAAAGGAACGGAGTCTGGAGTTAGCAATGGAGAAGAAGGGTACAGATAAGAGAGATTTACCCAGTGAACGGAGTTCCCGAGGAGGAATGTAGGGAGAGACACTGAGGAGCTGAAGAGTGAATGCACTTATAGGTCAATAAGAGGAGTTTGAACTGTATGCGGAAATGGATAGGAAGCCAGTGAAGTGACTTCAGGAGAGGGCTAATATGAACATAATGACACTGGCGGAATATTAGTCGTGCTGCAGAATTTTAAAGAGATTGAAGAAGAGAGAGATGGCTAAGTGGGAGACCTGTGAGAAGCAAGTTGCAATAGTCTAAGTGAGAGGTGATAAGATTGTGGATGAAGGTTCTGGTAGTGTACTCAGAAAGGAAAGGGCGAATTTTGGTGATATTATAGAGAAAGAAATGACAGGTTTTAGCAGTCTGCTGAATATGTGCAGAGAAGGAGAGAGAGGAGTCGAAGATGACCCCAAGGTTACGAGCTGATGAGACAGGAAGGATGAGAGTGTTATCCACAGAAATAGAGAATGGGGGGAGGAGGAGAGGTTGGTTTAGGGGGAAAGATAAGAAGCTCAGTCTTGGTCATGTTTAGTTTCAGATGGTGCTGAGACATCCAGGCAGCAATGCCAGACAGGCAGGCTGATACTTTGGCCTGGATGTCGGCTGAGATTTCTGGTGTGGAGAGGTAGATCTGGGAGTCATCAGCGTAAAGATGATACTGAAAACCATGGGATGAGATCAGAGTACCAAGGGAAGAAGTATAGATGGAGAAAAGAAGAGGTCCCAGGACACATCCCCGAGGTACACCAACTGACAGTGGGATAGAAGTAGAGGAGGATCGACTAGAGTATACACTAAAGGTACACTGGGAGAGATAAGAAGAAAACCAGGAAAGAACTGAGCCCTGAAATCCAAGTGAGGACAGCGTATCAAGGAGTAGGCTGTGATCAACAGTGTCAAAAGCAGCAGATAGATTGAGATGGATGAGGCTAGAATAGAGACCTTTGGATCTGGCAAGGAACAGATCATTGGAGACTTTAGGAAGCACTGTTTCAGTTGAATGAAGGGGGCAAAAGCCAGATTGAAGTGGATCAAGAATAGCTTGAGATGAAAGAAAGTCAAGGCAACGGTGGTAAACCGCACGTTCAAGTATGTTTATGCCTGCTGAAACTTGGTGTAAATGCTGGCACCTAAGTTGAGCCCACTAATCCAATATTCTGTAACAATGCACATAACTTTTTGGAATGCCCCCAACACATCCATGCTCTTTTTTTGACTAGAACCAGGGGACACAAGATGAAGCTAGAATATGGTAGATTTAAAACAAACAGGAGAAAGGTTTTCTTTACTCAGCTTGTAGTTGGACTCTGGAACTCGTTGCCAGAAAATGTAGTGACAGCAGCTGGCCTTACGAAGTTTAAAGGGGGTTTGGACAGATTCCTAAGGGAAAAGTCCATTGAACATTATTTTAAAAAAAAATTTTTTTTGGGGGGGGGGGGGGGGGGGGGAGGGTTGCAGGGTTCTTGAAGCCTGGATTGGCCGCTGTCAGAGACAGGATGTGTTATGATTCTGCCGGATTGGCTGAGGAGGAGGGGGGGCGTCTCTTCTGATTGGCTGCCAGGGGTTGTACTGACGTCAGGGGATAGTACTTTAGCCTGCAGCTGAAGAGTTTCTCTGCTTTTGCGTTACTTACTCTTGGTGGTAACTGGAAAGCCTGATAGTTTTCTCTCAGAACGTGCTCTAGGTTCGACAGGGATCTGTGTTATGTTAGAGTATTCTTTTCCTTCCCTCTGGGTTAGCTGCTGCTGTGTGTGTGTAGCTCTGTAATCAGGGTCAGCTGCTTCTTTTAGTGGGCTCTGCTGGCTCTACAGTCTTAACCCTTTGTGTTCTGTTTGCCTCTGTCTACAGTGGGTTTGAGGCAAAGGCTTTCTGCCCTCCCTTTGTGTCTGGTTCCTCTGGCTTCTGCCTGGGGCTTCCTACCCTGATGGGGGGGGTGTTGCTGTGTTAGTTCCCCTGTCCTGCGCTAGTCCCCTGGGTGGGCGTAGCCCGCTCTGGTCCTTTGTTTCTCCCTCTGCCCTACTGCTGGTGTTCAGTGCGTGTCTGGCATCTTGGGGCCCGGGGGGCCCCTCTGGGTTCTTTCACCCCTCCCTGTGTGTGATTGGGTTCCAGTTCAACCGTGAGGCCCGCACGAGTGGCTCTTGTGCGTGAGTTCCGGATCAGCCGCGAGGCCCGCCTGTATGCCTATTTCCCTTCTTCCTGAGGGACTGCGAGGAGGGGAAGCTTAGGGGTATTGGATAGCTGGGGTGTGTGGTGGTGGGTTGGTCTCCCCTTGTCCTCAGCCAGGGCCCAAGGGCTCACGACCAACCCAACGGATTACAGGATGCTGGGCTTGATGGACTTTGGTCTTTTCCCAGTATGGTGGTGTTTATGTTCTTATGTAGGTTTGAGTAGATAGGACATTGCATACACTAAGTGGTTTGAAGTGCTTTTCAATTGCATTTAGTTTATAACCGGTTTCTCCAGAGAGAAATTTTAGCATGTTCCTTATTCAGAGTGTGCTTCTGTATTCCATCTACAAAACACCCAAATGCATAAACATCCTTTTAAAAGACTCCTGAGGTAGGCCCTATAGGCAGAAATGCGCTCCGTGTCAAGTCTTGAATGTTGAATAAAAGATTTTAGCCTTTCAGCACATCATCTGATTATTTTCTGAGTCACCTTCACTGAGTGTTTTGTCTCATTGCGACTGTGAGGGCTTTTGTTCTTCTGAATGTAACGCCCATGACCTGGGTGCTTCTGGGTTTGGGGTCTAACCTGGTTCGAGCCTTCTAAAGGCATTCTCTGTCATACTCTTACTGGCTTGGTGCCTCCACCTGGGGAAAGAAGCATTAGCGAGTGGGATTACCCTTTTCTCCCCAAGGAAACCCAAAAAACAAGTCCAAATGCACCTGTGGGCAATCAGGCTGGCTGTTAAGTGAGTTAGGTTTTAAAAAAACACATTCTCTCAAGTCCAAAAACCACTCTGGAGTCAGCAGTTCTTGCAAACTGAAACTGTTTATTCTTCAACTATGAAAAATCAGAACATCAATCAGGATCAACTCTCCAACAGTGAAGACAAGTCTTTTAAAACCACAATCCTATTGGAATGCCTCAATGGAACTCCTGTATTCTCCTTCCTTGTATTTATGTACAGAGTCTTTCAGTAGGACTATTTACACTTTTTACAGATGCCTATCCCAGAGAAAAGTGTCCCAAAAGCTGAGCTCCTCTCACTTGCACAGGTCCAGACCTCTGTGGCCTGACCTCCCTCCAGGGTGACCTTTGCGTTGGCTTTCCCTGGTCCTGGGATGGGCACTACCTAGCTCCAATCCCACGCTCCTGGGCTGGATCTCTCCTCTGCCCACCCATAGCTCTTCTCTTCACAGTTGCTGCTTTGCTGAACCACAACTCTTTTTTACAGTCAATGGTTTTACTTCTCCTAATTGAGATTCCCCTTTACTCTCCAGGTCAGTGGCAAGGGACCACCAGGCAAAGACCCCCCACTAAAGGGCAAACTATTACTTTTATCTCCTTCCAAACTCCTCCCCCTGTCACTTTTCAGTCTCAGGGGACTATCTCTCTGCATTTAATTCCAAGACTATTCCCCTTAGGCTGGACCTTCTCCCACCCAGGGACCTCCCAATCATTCTCTACAGGGGCTTACTCTCTAAGTAATCCCAATCTAACAGGGGATTACATGTATTTGCATCAGTGTTTTTGTTTTTGCCGGTGCACACTGGTACAGTGTACCGTAACCTTTTTTAACCTGTTTTCAGCACTCCCGCGGAAGTCGGAGAGTCTCCCTCTGAGCGGCTCCACTCAGACGTTTTCTATCAGCTGTGACAGCAGACTAAGCTACAACATGCACATGACAGCAACAAAGAGGTTACCTGATCAATGGCACATGCGTGTTGTGAAGCCAGGTCCTACCTGCCTCATGTACTGCACATTACAGAATTGCGCAGGAGAGAGAAAAAAAGTGCTCTCCAGCACCACCGCCAAAGCCAAGTCCAGCTCCAAAGTCCAAAACCTACAATAGGCTACAGCAGATCACCGGCGCCATGCTAAGCCTGCTTGTGCTACCATGCCGCTGCCCCCCCCCCCCCTCCGCGATACACCAGGGAGGCTGGTTCAGGCCAGGGCAGCAAGCAAGCCTAAGGCTCCAGCACAGCCCTAAGAGAAGCTCAGCATCAGGACTCAGAGAACAGGACTGCTGTTGCCCACCCCCAATGCTCCAGCAAAGGCAAGACTGTTGCAGCCCCCTCCCAGGCTCCCATACTGCTGCCCCCCCCAGGCTCCTAGAGAGGACAGAAGCGCTGTGGCCCCCCCCCCCAAGCTCTAGAGAGAACAGGACTGCTGCACCCCTCCCCTGGTTCTAGAGAGGACAGGACTGCTGTGGTCCCCCTCCCCCCAAGGCTCTGGGCAGCAGAGCTGGACAGCCCTGAGGATCCTTCAGAGGGAGGGCTGTACAAACTCTGCTGCAGTGCCTCCTCAAACACCAGCACAACTTATTGCCTTCAGAGATTGACCCAGTGTATAGTGACTGCAGTGTAAGGAAGGTAAGAAGAATGGGCCTGAGGACATGGGAATGGATGAGGGGTAAGAAGTTGGAATTATGATGGATAAGTGTAGACAGGGGGATATAGGGTGTGCATCGGGGGGGGGGGGGGGAAGATGCCAGACCATGGAGGATGGGCAGGGTAGGACCAGGGCCGTGCCTAGGGTCTCTGGTGCCCCCCTGCAGACTATCGGTTGGCGCCGGTTGGCTTGGCGCCCCCCCCCCCCTCCAGCAGAGCAGGAACAGAAGGGAGCAGGCAAGTAAGCCGGACCTCAGGAAAAAATAGCACTGTATGTATCTCTCATTGATAAGTCTCTGACTCTAAAGTTTAGCAATTTCATTAAAGCAAAATGTATTTTCACATATCACATCCTATCCAAGGAGAATGTTTTATATATGTCACCCGTCTGTGGTAAAACTTCACACAGTATCAAAATACCTCTAATATGTAGTCGTGCCAGCCGAGGAAACTAACTGTGCTCAGCTCACAAGAGACAGAGTGAACATAAAATAAAACTTCATCCTTAAAAGATAATATCGGATGAATGCATGAAGGTGAATATGAATTCCTGTGAATGGAATCAATTTGATTTACAATAAATCCAGATACTACTCCCTCATATATATATATAACAAAAAATTATTTAAGTGGAATGGAATTATTTGACTGTACTGGTAAACAGAAAGAAATACTCTATTGCATTCTAATCTCCTTTGCACCAAAGGATATAATTCAGATCAAACATTTATCTCTGATCAACTATCTCAGATCAAATATTAAAGGTTTCCTTGCTTACAGTCACTTAAATCTACCTAGCCTTTATATAGCTTATAGGATTTAAACACTCTTAAACTGAAATTCACCCTTTTCTATTCTTCATAAACTTCAAGTAATCCTGAAATATTCAGATCCTTTTCTCACTAGAGAAACTTCAATCGCCACCAATCTCTTTTCACTTATATTTTCTCATTTACCACAATCAGGCACTCTTTTATAACTTCAGTCAACAAACACAGGAAGTCACAGCTGGATGTCTCTCTTGGCAAAGGACAGCTCTCGCTCTGTTCACTTCCCGGGCAGATTTCTTAACAGAAGCTGATCATCCAATCAGAGAGCTCTATTTGAATGCAGATTAACATACAGACACTCATGGGAATGTTTAGTGAAAAACACCGGACTAATTTGCATATGATTTAAACAAATCTGAGCATATGACAACCAAGTACAGACTCCCAGCACCTGAATTCTGCAATTAGATTTAAGGCAAATACTTTTAAAACTTATTTTTAGCACTTTTAAAATTTCAGGTTCTCTTTAATTTGAATGCTGTTTCAAGCTCTGAAACTCACCCTGACTGAGGAGCTAGCCCCAAACTGAAGCATAAATAGCAATCTGGTTGTATTCTCACATAACTTGAAGAGCGTGCCTGCTTCAATTAATACTGCTCCTTTGCATGAAAAGGGGAGGGCAGTGGAGATAGGAGAATCACAAGTTCAGGTGAAAGATTTTGCAAGTGAGCTGACGGACAGCAGGGCAGTGGCGCCCCCCTGCCTCGCTTACTGCATCAGCACGGCCCTGGGTAGGACTGATGCTGGGCTACAGAGATGGAAAGGGAGCTGGGAAGGTTAGGGTTGATTCTTATAAGGATAGATGATGTTGCATTTTATGTTAGTGCTGCCACTGCCTGAGCATGCGCTGGTGGTCTAGTGGCCTCTTTGAGGGTAGGAAAGAATCCCACTCTTGTGTGGCTGGTGATGCTGCTTCTTCAAAATGGACACCAAGACTTCAAGTGGTAATCTCATGAGACTGTCGTGTCGAAGGAAGTCTTGGCAGCCATTTGGATAAAATGGCGGCACCAGCCCAGAGCAGTGGCAGCTTGCAGGAAAGACATAGGTGCCCTGTATAAGAGGCTTGGGGAGGCTAAGCCTCCCCAGCCCAGCTGTGACTTTCCCCGCCTGCTTTCTCCTGCAACTTTAAAATAACAGGTTTTAAATGCAGGGCGGCTGCAGGAGGATCAGAATGTAGGCTCTCGGGGAGCTGAGGACAGGCAGGTGGAGCTGGGGGAGGGAGACGGTGCAAAAAGTTCACTGACCCGCCCTAGTCAGGTTTAGTTTCTCTTTCAGTGGCCACAGCTAGATGAGAAGAGCTGAACCAGTGTTGCTGGTCTTTCTGCAGCTTTTCGTGCTGCCGGAGGCTGCCAGAATCCTCTGCCTGTTCTTTGTGGGTGAGTGAGGGGAGACCACTGTGCAGGCAGGTTCAGGGTACAACATTTGCATGCCACATGCAGGGAGGGAAGCAGAGTGTTGGTTACCTGCGGGGTGAGGGCTTTGATTTCGCTTGATGACTAAATTAAGCACTTTGGGGAATCTTAATGCTTGCTGGGGTAGTTCAGCCACAGATCTGGATCTGCCCGCGGTGCCCCAGAGCTGAAATACAGGGCAAGTGTTGGATAACTTTACTTGAGAGTTCAGATCGGAACATCTCTCTCTTCCCCCAACTCCTCACCAAATATTACTAACTTTATTAAACTTTCGGTTAAATGTTAAGCAAGATCTGAGAACTAGGAAGAGAAACTGCATGCTTCTATAATCAAATGCCTTAAAATGTTTCATCTCAGCTTGAAAACAAAATTTTCCACCTTTTTGTTTAGCACTTCTTTCTCCTTTTATCTTACTATTCTAATTTTGTTGTCTTACTTTTTAGCTGCCTTTTTTTCCTTCTTCTTTACATTTGTCTGTCCATTTATGCAGACAAGATGCACAAAGCCTTTAGCCTTTCTGAGTCAGAACCATAGGCGTAGACTGGGGGGGGCGAGGGGGGGCAATGCCCCCCCAAACGACGCGAGGCGCCGCCGCGCCATTAGTTAAAAAAAAAAAAACAAAAAAAAACACATGCAGGCACGCGCTCCTCTCGGTCCGCTTGGCTTCTCTGCCCTCTCTATCTGCGTCCCGCCTTCCTCTGACGTCATTTCCTTTCGGGCGGGACACAGATAGAGAGGGCAGGGAAGCCAAGCGGACGGAGAGGAGCGCGTCCATCTACCCCTCTCTCTTCCTCCCTCCCTCCGGCGCAGGCAGCAGTCTTTTCCAGCGTTCCTGGCAGCGGTAGCTATGTACACGCTGCCTTTGGCTCTGCCCCGAAGCCTTCTCTTCAAGTTCCTGTTCCCGCATAGGTGGGAACAGGAACTTGAAGAGAAGGCTTCCGGGGCAGACCGAAGGCAGCGTGTACATCGCTACCGCTGCCAGGAACGCTGAAAAAGCTGAAGACTGTTGCCTGCACCGGAGGGAGGGAGGGAGGAAGCGAGGGGGTAAACGGAGTCACCATCTTGGACCTCGGGGGGGGGGGGACAGAGGGAAGATGGATGGGACTGGGAGGGGTGGGAAGCAGAGGGAAGGAGCAAGAGATGGATGGGACTGGGAGGGGTGGGAAGCAGAAGGAAGTAGCAAGAGATGGATGGGACTGGGAGGGGTGGGAAGCAGAGGGAAGGAGGAAGAAATGAATGGGACTGGGAGGGGTGGGAAGCAGAGGGAAGGAGCAAGAAATGAATGGGACTGGGAGGGGTGGGAAGCAGAGGGAAGGAGCAGGAGATGAATGGGACTGGGAGGGGTGGGAAGCAGAGGGAAGGAGCAAGAGATGGATGGGACTGGGAGGGATGGGACTGGGAGGGGTGGGAAGCAGAGGGAAGGAGCAGGAGATGGATGGGACTGGGTGGGGTGGGAAGCAGAGGGAAGGAGCAAGAGATGGATGGGACTGCGAGGGGTGGGGAGCAGAGGGATGGACCAGGAGATGGATGGGATTGGGAGAGGTCATGCACAGCAGAGGGAAGGAGCAGAAGATGGATGGGACGGAGGGATGGTGAGCAGAGGGAAGGAACAGAAGATGGATGGAACTGGGAGGGTTGGGGAGCAGAGGGAAGGAGCAAGAGATGGATGGGACTGGGAGGGTGGGGAGCAGAGGGAAGCCTACTGGAAAGAAGACACTGCATAAAACAGAAGACACTGGGATCAAAGCGAATAGAAAAACTAAATGATCAGACAACAAAGGTAAATAAAAGTATTTTATTCATAATTTATTAATTGAAATGTGTCAGCTTTTTGAAATGTGCATCTGTGATATTTTGCCTGTAAATTTCATTTCCTTCCTCCATATTAGCATATTCATTTGCATATTTATATATGCAAATGATATGCTAATATGCTCCGCCCATTCTTTGCCCCCCCAAATGAAACAGTCAAACTACGCCTATGGTCAGAACTCAAATTATTAGGGTTCATATGTTCTGGACAGACACATACACAGCATTGGCTATGATTTGAGAGCCTCTGTAGTTCAGCACTTTGGTGTGGTTTGGGTTTTAAATACTGGATTTGTGTAGGCACACCATACCTCCTTTGCATTTTCATTGTGCAGCAGCACCTTCAGTATGTCTTCTGTGGAGAATAGAAAAACTAAATGCTCAGGCAACAAAGGTAGAAAAAAGTATTTTATTCAGAATGTATTAATTGGAATACGTCAGCTTTTGGAAATGTGCATCTCTGATATTTTGCATGTAAGTTTCAATTTCCCTAGTATTGCTGCATGCAGAGTCTGACTTCTTGAGGTAACTTTCCAGTTCAATATTTTGCCTTCATATCTTTTGATTTCTAGTTCCTTTTGTCATATCTGTTGTCAGGGCCGGTCTTAGGCAGAGGCGGCCGCATAGGGCCCCGCGCTAAAGGGGGCCCCGCGCGGCACGCCTCAACTCTGCCTCTCCCTCGCTCCGACTGCATGCATGATGGGGGATCATCATCATCAATCGTGATCCGCTCGCGCCGATTCGCTCTGTCTCCCGCCGCCACCGTGCCCACACAGCCCATCCCCCGCTCAGCCCACCATCAGCTCCAGCCTCCCAGTCCCAGCAGCAGCGCAGCACAATGCGATAGAAGTGCAGAACTCATCGCCGATTGCCTGGCCCGGCCCTGACACAGACAGACAGACGGCAGCAAGTACAACGAACAGCTCCCAGTTTTTCCCTTCCGCCTTCCCGCTCAATGTCCCACCTTCTTCTGATAGTATTTCCTGTTTCCGCGAGGGCGGGCGGGGGTCATTGAGCGGGAAGAGAAACGGAAAAGGTCAAAAGGAGCTGGAGCGTGGTCGGACTCGGAGCCTCGGTGAGCCATCGTCGATTGGGGAGTCTTCTTGAAGTGCTGCCTGTCTGTGTCGTCCGAAGTGCAAGTCAAGAAGAACTGAAGAAAGTCGCAAGTGGAGCAACCCACACCCCACTGACCAGACCCCACCACTGCCGCCTAGAGCAAATTTGCCCAGAGTGATTTGGGCAAGACAGGTATGAATGATTGATGATTCTAACTGCTAGACTTTTGGTTGAAACAGACATCAAGTTCTTTCTGGAACCCTGCGTGCTTAGGTGTGTGTTAGAAGCTTAGCTAAGTTAGCTCTGGTCTCTGGAGACTGGAGTCAAACCCAGGTCTTCTACATAGCAGAGCCTCTAAACCAAACTTTTTAATGCATAATAAAGGTTCAAGTCAGTGGTTATGTATTTAATTATTTAAGATTTTTGTTGGTGGCAAGTTTCATAAGTCACAAGACAACTAACAATAGAAAATGTTTTTGCTTGTGTGATTGTAATAACTGCTTTGAGTTTTTGAGGAAGAAAGCAACAGTTTATTTACAGGATTTATTAATTGGAATATATCAGTTTTTGGAAAGGTGCATCTGTGATATTTTTCATGTAAGTTTCAATTTTTGTAGTATTGCTGCATGCTGAGTCTGACTTCTTGAGGTAACTTTCCAGTTCAGTATTTTGCCTTCATGTGTTTTTCAGGTGTGATCAAGGAAGGTGCAGTATTCTGCTACCATATAGTTTGCAGCCCTTTTTGGTTTTTGTTTTTTTTCACTAGGTTGTGCACTGGTGTTTTAGAGCCCGGTGTAATTACAGTTGCCTTTCCACGCCACGCATAAGGTTGTAGCTCGTCCTGTCCTTGGAATTAGTGCTGTTTATGGTTTGTTAAGGTTATGAGTGTGTTTTTGCACAAGTTTTTGTATAGTGTTTTGCAGTGGAGAGATTGTGTGTTGGCCTTACTAAGGTGGCACCAAACATCAGAAAGGGTGTAGAGCCTAAATCATGACACACTACCTCTAAAAGGGTGTTTTGTGGCTCTACATGAGAATTGTGATATTATGATCCTTTGCTAGCTTCATATTGTTCACGGTCTGCATTTTCCGTATGGCTGGTATATTGGTGTATAAGGTATTAATTGTGACTATTTTATTTTTACTTATTTTTTTTCTGTGTGTTGTCAGACAATTATGGATGACAGACAGAGTCGGAGTCTTCTTGAGTCAGAGTTGTGGTATATAATTTAAAACAATTTTAATACCTTGGTGGTCTATATGTTTTTATATTGTACATTATATTTTACACATCAGTTTATTGTATATCTTTTCATTTCATTTTTATTTTATTGCATATATGGGTTACAGAGTAATAGGGGAATTTGAAAGTACTGAATCTTTTCTTAATATTTTTCCTTTATTCTCCTTTGTTATGAGATTTGGAACTAATTGTAGTGGGGAGGGGAGGTTTCATGATAGCATTGTGCTTATTATTTCAATCAGTTTTTTTTGTACAAGTTTTGCTTCATTTGTCTTTATTTGAAATTTCATAAATAAAAAAATGTTCTAAAAATGGAATAATCTTATCAATGGGGTGGAGCTAGGGTGGGGCAGGGCTACGGTTGGGCGGGGCTAGGATGGGGCCCCACCAAATTGGTCTACATAGGGCCCCGCACTTGCTAAGACCGGCCCTGTCTGTTGTCATGTGTTTTTCATGCGTGATCAAGGTGCAGTATTCTGCTAGCGTGTACTAGCCCTTTTGGGGTTTTTTTTTCACTAGGTAGTGTATTGGTGTTTTAGAGCCTGGTGTAATTACAGTGCTGCCTTTCCACGCATAAGATTGTAGCTTGTCCTGTCCTTGGAATTAGTGCTGTTATGGTTTGGTATGGTTCTGAGTGTTTTTGCACAAGATTGTGTATAGTGTTTTGCAGTGGAGAGATTGTGTGTTGGCCATACTAAGGTGACATCAACACTTTAATTTTAGTTTGTTTGTCATAACATCAGACATGGTTTTATAATATTTTGGAGGATCTGATGTTGAATTGTTAAAGGTATTGTGACTATTTTACTTTTATTTTAATTTTTTTCTGTGTGTTGTCAGATAATTATGGATGTAAGCCCCGCCCCCACCCATAACCCCGCCCCTTTAGCCTCCCCAAACAGTTAGGCCACCTACCACCTATGAGGAAAGAGTAGGGTTCTTTCCTGCCCCGAAGAGGTACGCCTGATGCAGCTCCTCCTCCTACCTCACAGGTGAGTGTAGGGGTGACTGGAAAAAAAAGTGAATGCTATGGGTGTAGTGAGAAAGGGACTGTAAAAAAGGTAGATGTTAGGGGGACTGGGGAAAATATGGATTGTATCTGCAAGGTGGGTTGTAGTATTGGTTAAATTAAGACAAATTTGCAGAATTTTGAATTTTTTGAGTACTATTTGCTGTTTTGATCATTGCTGCATGCTGAACTGAGGATCACAGTATTGCTCACATAAAATGTCATCTGCCTTTTAAATGCCCAGCTTTTTAAGCTGGAACAGACCAGGGCTGAGGATCCTGACATTTCTTAGATTCTGTCCTGTCCTCAGTCACCCAGTCTGCCCATCCATGCCATGTACTCTCCCTTTCCATCCCTTACAGATCCTATGTACTTGTTCCAAACTTTCTGGAATTCAGATACAGTTTTCATCTCTACCACTTCCACCAGAAGGCTGTTCCACAAATTTACTATCCTTTCCATGAAGAAGTAATTCCACAGGTTACTTCTGAGTCTATCTGCTTTCATCTTTGTCCTATGCCCCCTCTTTCCAGAGCATCTTTTCAATTGGAAGAGACTCGGCTCCTGTGCATGTATGTATTTAAACATCTCTATCATCATATCTCCCCTCTCCTGCCTTTCTTCCAAAGATCTTTGAGATCTTTAACTCTGTCCCCACTTTATGATAAAGAGCACTGACCATTTTAGTAGCTGCCCTTTGGTCCGACTCCATCCTGTTTATATCTTTTTGCAGGGAAGGGAAGGGCTGATGCTGGGCTATGGGGATATGTTGTTAAATACTGGGAGTTAGTGTCTTTATGGATTGTCCAACAAAAATAGAACCTTTTGTCCTGAATCAGAGGTTTGTGCCTTTATGATATGTGAGGTTTCTTAGGTTCTGAGATTTTGATAAATGTGTTTCAGATTTGACAGGACTGTTCTGCTACTTCCTGGTCTGTGTGCTAGTCTGGTTTGTGTCATTTGGGTTCACTGGAGATGTAACAGCTTACAGAAATAGTATAGAATGAAAAAAAAAAAATCACAAGTTATTTTTTTGTCTCCTATACATAGTAAAAAGAAATTAGTCGATAATGAAGAAGAAATCAATGAGCCTGAATTACTTGCTTCATCATCATTGTCTTGTATTGAAGAACAAAATAATGACAATCATTGGCCTACTTGTTGAACTTTAGAACAAAAGAATGAATTTTGCCAAAGATATGACTGGCTCTATACAAAATAAAAAAAATTGGAATGCTTGGTGTAGAGAAAAAGATGGGAATGAAAATATCAAAAGAGTGGGTCAATAATGAAATCATTTATTTTGGTGAAACACGACAGCAGCAACTAACATCCCTACGTAAGAAATTATTTGACCACAAGGAAAGTTCATCTCATAAAGGTGCTTTGAGATTGGTTAATATGGTTAATAAATAGAAAACCAGGAAAAAGTACAGATACAAAATTACTATCAATAAAGTAAGAGGAGCTTCCTCAGAAAAACAAACACCCAAGTGGTAGTCTTACTAGACAACTATCAAGTGAAACATAGTACTTCATTCATTGGGTAGCTCACTCTCCTTGTGATTGTGATTTTGTATATACCAAAATGCCTTTAGTGCCCTTAATGTGTCTCATCTGCACTGCAATTTATCACGAGTCAATTTATCACATAAGCCAGCTTCAGTAACAAACCAGATACATGTTAAAATAGAATAAAGAAACTAAACACTTATCTTGTGAGCCCAGCGTCAACAAATGCTAAGGGCTCCATGAAGATACTCACTTCACATTCATACTTGTGTTGAAAGACTGAATGTTAAGATTCACCCACTGCAGGTTTCAGACCAGCTTTCTTCAGGGACTTGGGTTAGGGCCGTCTCTCCCCTGGATTTGCTCTTACAGCCCCATTTTACAAAGAACATAGGGGGTCTTTTACCAAGGCTCGCTTTTAGCGCGTGCTAAAATTGGGCATGCGCTAAACGTTACAGACATCCATAGGAATGCATTGGCGTCTAATGTTTAGTGAGTGCCTATTTTTAGCACACGCTAAAAACATGAACGCACCATAGTAAAAGACCATCATAAATTGGAACCGAGATGTCTAGGTCAGGACGTGCTAAGTTCCAGTGATATTTTAGAAAAGGATCTGTTGTTTCAAAGCATTTTCTAAAATGCCTGCAAGAGTGCAACAATTTTTAGCACTCAAGATCATTGTAATAAAACCCCTAATTGTTTATTTATATTTTTGAGTTCACATACAAACGTTTTATGACTATTTCAGCTTCACACAGTGGCAGTCTTAACATCTTTAAAATGCTGTTTTCCAGTGCCAAACTGTTAGTCATTAAAAAAGCCAAGAATGTAAATAAAAATGCAAATTTGACTACATAAATACAAGTAAAATATATCACAATGAAACCAGTCTTCATGGTCTCGCTTTGCTAAGAAGAAAGTTATGACAGCCAACCCCTCCTTCCCTTCCCCCTCCATTTAGTGATTTAAACAGCCCAATATTATCAATATAATTTTTGAAATTCTACAGATAGGGGGGAGTTATGATTGGTCACTTGGCAGCCAACACATGTCTCCCTTTGAACATAAATCCACAAGCTGTTCGAATAGACTAATGTGCCCTTTTCCTAACGTGCACTAAGTGAGTAGAATGTCAATTAGTGCATACAAACAGAGCACAGCTATAGTAACCATTACTGCACAGGCATGACAGATAATATGTGCTAGTATACACACTAAAGGGAAAGGTTATCAAGCTGAATTAGGGTCTTAAGTCACATTAATTACCCTTTAACATGATTTAAAGAGTTCTAATGCAGCTTGTCTTACCCCAAGGCAGCAATATTTAGGTCTTTGTGGGTTACATAGTAATGAGATGCAAATCATGCAAAATAGCTCATTACTATGTAAAAACCATAATGTGATTTGCAGTGAATACTGGGTACTAATTTGTGGCAAACATAACCCAAGCCAAAAGCTTGGGTTATTTTACCATCCCAGGAGAGGTACCATGAGAATACTGCTAGGGGTATCATTTTCTGAGGCGGTGCCTCCAAGGGCACGAGTGACTGGGGATCGCTCTTGCTCATGACTCACTGACCACCAGGGAATGTCTGGTAGTCCCCCAGGGTAGGGGGGTCCTGTGTTCAGAGGGGTCTGATGGGGACTTGTTTTCCAGAATGGTGGCAATCAAAGGGGGTGGCTTGGTCATCAGGGAAGAGGGTGCCAGTGAAGCAGCTTGACTCCTTGGTCAGTGGACTAATGCTGCACAAAAAGTGGCTCGCACAAAATATTAATCCATTATCACAAAACTCAACAACCTGTGGTACAGACAAACTGTTTTGCATTTTACAGCGCCTTGATAATTTTGCCTCTAAGGGGCAATTCTACACCTAGGTGCCTCCATTTAGGCATGCCAAAGATGTACAGTAGCATCCTGTTCTAATAGTACCTGGATGCCATTATAAGATACTAGCATAACCCAGTTTTAGTGAACTCACTGTTACACTAGCTGTACACCTAAATGCAACCAGGTGTGCATAACTTACAGTATTCTGCAAGTTTAATACATATTTGTGAGTCATGCCTATGACCCTTGCTCTGCCCATGTGTATGCACCTTGGTAATTTTTGTGAGAAAATGTGGCCCCTCCCAAAATCATCAAAATCCTACTGTACCCACATATAGGTGTCCCCTTCACCCATAAGGGCTATTGTAGCAGGGGACAGTGTGTTTTGGGTGGATTTTGGAGGGGACAAGATAAGAAGCAAAAGGTGAGATGTGCACCTGGGAACATTTTCATGAAGTGCACAGAAGTGCCCTCAATGGTATCCCAATGCTCTCCTGGGATGTCTGGGGGACAAGGCTACTAAAATTGCTGGCGCCACCTACATCCCAATGGCACGAATCTCTACATTTTGCATTTACTTTTTTTTTTTTTTTCGAAAATGGACTAAAAAAACAAAACATTGAAAGCACAAAACCTTGTTCAAACCAGTGACCTTCTTTCCTATTTGGATTTTGGATGCCCCTCCATGTAACTTTGTAAGTCTAAGTGCTTTGAAAACAGCTCACTGTTGGCACAAATGTTTAACTTTTTATGGGTATCCAGATAATTTATTTGTGGGTTTTATTTTGGTGTAGAAAGTGTACTTGTATTTCGCTCCCTACAGTAGATAATCCCTTTTTATTTTTCCTGTGCTGTACCGCTTACAGAGAATGTGATTTCTCAGTGTTTCCTTTTCTAATTTTGGTTTTGTGAGTGTCTAAGGTAAGAGATTCTGCTGGCAGGTGATTTGTGCATGGATCCCTAGGAGTCTTGAGTTGTCTGGCTTTTCTAATAGGAAGTATATTGTGGTTCTGTGTATTCACTGCTGCTTTTTTAAAAAAGGTACAGTTACTGATATTTGTGTGTTCAAAATTGGTGCTGTTAAGCTTCTTTGCAGAATTTAGTGTTACTTCACAAAGTAATTTTGACAGGCAATCCTTTATTTTTCTGCTCCTTCGTAAGAAGGAGGTGGAAGGGACACTATCAGGAACTCCAGGGACTTGACATGGTTAATGTAAGCTTCAGAAAAGAGCGAAAGCAGTAGAAGCAGAGGAAGTGACAGGAAGACTTATAAAATGCCTGTATTAAGCTGTGTTAATAAACATTATAAAGTAAAGTTGAGGGATATGTGCCACTGCAGTAATTATTTTCCAGGATACCGTGATGTGTGTTGAAAGGTTGACCAGACTCAAGTCTACTATAATGTTATGGGATACTGCAACTTCATTTAAAAATGTCAGTGTTTCCAAGGTTTACATAAGTGTGCATTTGGTTTATGTTAATGCAGGACAGACTGTTTACTTAGAAATCTGTTATTAAGTGCACTCTAAGACATTATATAGGAGTATACCAAGCACTACTTACACCTATATGCCTAGTGCCCCCCCTCCCCCCCAAAAAAATCAGATCTGGCTACACCCCTGGTACAAGAGGCTTTGGGCAGAGTGATGAACATGCTGAGAACCAGACAGATCACAGAAGGGAATCACTACACTCCAGAGGAGGAGGAGGAGGGGACAGATGAGGAGGAAGAGGTAGTTGGCATGGTATTGGAAGGGTAGGTTGTGTGAATGTGAACCAGGAGGGCTGCTGGGGATTGTCAGAGCTTGCAGTCTGCATCCCTCTGCTTAACCCACAGTATCCAAGCCAGAATATAATTTAAAATAATGAAAGACTGTATTTTACCTCCAAGCAAAATAGCCTCCATACATATGGACTGCAGCTAATGAAAACTGAAAGTAAGGCCACTGGTTTTACAGTGGCTAACTCTGCGCGGCACTCGGGGGGACAACTGATGTCATAACTCCACAGGGAGGCTAATTGCTAGGGAGCTTATCATTCCAAATTGTATCGAAAGCATTTATTTGGAACACTCTATTTACCATATAAACTATTGTGCAAGATCATAATTGCATTACTTCCAATCACAGTATTAAAAAAATACAGAGTAGCTCCTCCCCCTCCCTCACAATCAGGACTACCTTATAATCCCTAGTGGTCTAGTCAAGGCAGGAGCAATGCCCCAGTCACTGAAGTCATTTGAGAGCAGAGCGAAAACGGCAGGAGTAACTGGGGACCACTTCTGCCCCAACTATATCCCTAGATCATCAGCCTGGGGGACCTATGTGGAAGTGTGTGTGGGGGGGGGGGGGGGTCCAGGAGGGAGTCAAATGGGACAAAGCACAAATGTTGTGGCTTCCACTGAAAACACATGGTCTTTTTTGGCTGAAACCAAAAGCATGATTGAAAATTAAACAACCTTTCAGCCAAAACTGAACCTGATCAGGAAAAGGATTTTGGGCCATAACAAACTCTGTTGGCTTCTAAACAGGGGCAGACTGACCATTGGGACAATACGGCGATGGCCAGGGGGCCCACTGTGCCATAGCCTCTATCTAGTTTAATCACTTTTAATAGGTGGTTAAGGGCCCCATGACTTTTTGCCCGATGGCCCAGATAACTCTGTCCACCCCTGTCTCTAATGCAGTATAGCATAGAAATAATTGTTTTCTAGGGTTGACAAGTATATTACAGGAATTTCTGGGGGTCTTTTACAAAAGGTGCAGTAGCGTTTTTAGTGCATGCCAATGATTAGCCCATACTAAACAATAGAGATGCCCATAGGAATATATAAAGTCAACAACGGCACCCTTATAATTTCAAATAGTGAAGGGAGCATTCAATTACTCTATATATATGCTCAACTTCTCTGTGCTAATTTATCTCTAATGTATTCAGGTCTATATAATCAGACAGTCATAATAGGATCATCAGATCAACGTATCCACCTCTTAAATGGCTAAATACATTTCTTCATGAGCCAAGCATTTTTATAGAGGGGAAACCACAATCCTCATTAATCCCATTCATATTTTTAATCAACTGCCTTCATAAACGTTTCCAAAAACGTAATCACAGTTCATTCCATTCCGTATATATCGAACTTGTTCAAGTTTGGAAATGTTTATGAAGACAGTTGATAGATTAAAATTACACTTAAATAAAAGTTTTAAAATATAAAAAATATGAATGGGATTAATGAGGATTACGGTTTCCCTTCTATAAAAATGCTTGGCTCATGAAGAAATGTATTAGCCATTTAAGAGGTGGATATGTTGATCTGATGATCCTATTATGATTGTCTGATTATATAGACCTGAACACAGAGATAAATTAGCAGAGAAGTTGAGCGTATATATACATAGGAATATATAGGCATCTTTAGTGTTTAGTGCACGCTTATTTTTAGCGCATGCTAAAAACGTTAATGCGCCTACACAGGATTTATTTTAGAAGCCTTATTTGCAATTTTCACATGAACATTCTGGCATTTACACATGGACATGAAATCCACATGTACATGATTCAAGAAGGGGCTCAATTTACAAGTGGATGCCTCAAGTACATAGAAAGTGCAAGGGGCATGTTAAAAAGCTACATGTGTGGAAGAGTAGCCCAGTGGTTAGTGCAGCGGACTTTGATCCTGGGGAACTGGGTTCAATTCCCACTGCAGCTCCTTGTGACTGTGGGCAAGCCACTTAACCCTCCATTGCCCCAGGTACAAAATAAGTACCTGTATATATGTAAACTGCTTTGAATGTAGTTGCAAAATACCACAGAAAGGCAGTATATCAAGTCCCATTTCCCTTCGCTTTCCCTTATTTCATAAAATTCTACACATGCCTTCCCTTTATATTTCCACATAGGAATTTACAGCTTCTCCCTGGCACATATAGATCTTTTAAAAGTTCATCAGCCCCTTCAAACTTACAATAAATAAAGACTTCAGCCTCTTTTTTTTTTTTTTTTTTTTAATTAGCAGCACACACACGTGAGGGGGAATAATCGAACGGGGCACCCAGGTTTTGCTGAGAACGTCCTCACAGGATGTCCCGACGAAGGGGCGGGGAAACCCGTATTATCGAAACAAGATGGGCATTCATCTTTCGTTTCGATAATACGGTCGGGGATGCCCAAATCTCAACATTTAGGTCAACCTTAGAGATGGTCATCCTTAGAGATGGTCATTCCCAGTTTTCAGTGATAACCGAGGACGACCATCTCAGAAACGACCAAATCCAAGTCCTTTGGTCATGGGAGGAGCCAGCATTCGTAGTACACTGGTCCCCCTGACATGCCTGGACACCAACCGGACACCCTAGGGGGCACTGCAGTGGACTTCACAAATTGCTCCCAGGTACATAGCTCCCTTACCTGTGTGCTGAGCCCCCCAATGCCCCCACCAAACCCACTACCCACCACTGTACACCACTACCATAGCCCTAAGAGGTGAAGAGGGGAACCTAGATTTGGGTACAATGGGTTTGTGGTGGGTTTTGAAGGGCTCACATTTACCACCACAAGTGTAACAGGTGTGGGGGGGGGGGGGGAATGGGCCTGGGTCCGCCTGCCTGAAGTGCATTGCACCCACTAAAACTGCTCCAGGGATCTGCATACTGCTGTCAGGGAGCTGGGAATGACATTTGAGGCTGACAGAGGCTCGCAAAAAATATTTTTAAAAGTTTTTTTTTTTTAGGGTGGGAGGGGGTTGGTGACCACTGGGGGAGTAACGGGAGGTCATCCCCGATTCCCTCCGGTGGTCATCTGGTCAGTTCGGGCACCTTTTTGAGGCTTGGTCGCAAGAAACAAAATGGACCAGGTAAAGTTGGCCAAGTGCTCATCAGGGATGCCCTTCTTTTTTCCCCCATTATCGGCCGAGGACGCCCATGTGTTAAGCACGCCCCAGTCCAGCCTTCGCTATGCTTCAGACACCCCCACCCCCCCTGGGAACTTTGGTCGTCCCCGCAATAGAAAGCAGTTGAGGACGACAAAAATCGGCTTTCGATTATGCCGATTTGGGCGACCCTGGGAGAAGGACGCCCATCTCCCGATTTGTGTCAAAAGATGGACATCCTCTTTCGAAAATAAGCCTGATAGGTTAGCAAAATAGTTTATATAGGCGAGTAAATACTGACCCGTGTGTAAGTTGCCAAGTCTCCTGGAGGAGGAGCCAAGAGGGAAAGTAGAGAGAAAGCTGGATGCTAAGCTCTGACTCTGCAACTGAAGTAATGAAGGGAGAGCTATGGTAAAACACAAGGGAAAGTCCTGCATGTACCTATTTGGGGCCGAGGTGATCTCTGATCTAGTGCAGCAGACATTAACAGGCTTTATAGTACCTGCGACTGCTGAAGTGGATTAGGGCTCTGTGCGAGTGGAGGGAGACCCAGCGTTTAGTGTCTTCAATGCATCTCCAAGCCCCGAGGTTCATGAGACTCCACCCCGACCCAGAAATGATGATGTTTCACTTAGGATGGCAGCATCCCCAGATGCCGGTGTGGCTGGTGAGGGGGCAGCCCATTGACAGGGCCTCAGTGAATCCAGAGTCAAATGGAGTGAAACCTGAACTTGGAGCTGCTGTTGGATTGTGGAAGTTGGAGTCCTTCCAGTGGTACAACATGCTGAGCTGATAGCTAGAATTATAACCTGTACCAAGGGCAAGAAAATACCTAAGATGATGTTTGGGATGCTATTGGTCAATTGCATGAATCTTTGCTGGTGAGACTGGATAAGTTTGGAATATGTACAAGACTCCTTCCAATCTCAGGTAGCTCAGCATGGGGAATTATTACAAAATCAGATGGACATTTTCTTTTGCTAAAAGATAAGCTGATTACACATCAAAAATTGGAAGCCTTGGAAAAATTATGACCACTGTTTAAATCTGTACTTTTCCTATGGCTATGTTGAAGAAATACCTAATAGAAATATCTCAAGTCCCCAAGGAACCTTTACCACTTATTGGGAGAGCTTGCTGTGTGGATTGGCAAGGGTCTGACCAAGAAGGAGCAAAGAAGGTGGACAGTTTTGACCTTGCTAGTTTCTGGAAGGTCGCGTCCTGTGATATCTAAATCTACCTGAATTGCTTCTTTTGCATTGGAACTGGATCCTAAGTCTGCATTTCCATCATAAGGACAAAGGTTTTCTTGGTCAGAAGGCTTTGATATTTCCTGACTTTTGTGGAGCTACTCAGCTTAGGTGAAAGGCCTTTCTGGCCTATAAGCCTCAGTTTTTTTTATCATTGTGAGGGTCATTTTTCCTATGTAAATGTTCTGCTAAACTGAAGGCTAAAACCTATGATTTTGAATCCTGACCAATTTAAGAATTTTCTTGAAGCAAGGAAACATATTCCTGTGTTGGTATCTACCCCAACAATTAATTTATTACATTTGTATCCCACATTTTCCCACCTATTTGCAGGCTCAATGTGGCTTACATAGTACCGTAAAGGCATTTGCGAAGTCCGGTAAAGAACAAATACAAGGTTATATTGAGAAGTCTAGTTAGACTTAAATTTCCTTAATTTTCTTATTGTTTAGTTAGAAAAAGGTCTCTTGCTTAGCTAGAATTTTTAAGGCTCCCCCTCTCTTTGGGGCCCTTTTACTAAGCTCAGGTGTCCCAAAATAGCATGGGGGTGTGTTTGAAGGTGGAGAGTAGGTGTGCCCTGTGCCAATTAGGTAGCATGTGTCAAATGCCATGTGCTGCCTGATTTGCATAGGGTTAGCACGGGAGTCCTTACTACCTAGTGAATTGGTGGCGTTAAGGGGCTCATGCGCTAATAGCAATGCACTAATTGGGAAATTAGCGAATGGCCATGAATGGAAAAATAGAAATTGTGGCCATTTTACAGCCACACTAAAATTGACCTCAGCACAGGCTACTTTTTAAGCGCGGCTTAGTAAAAGGGCCCCCCAAGTCTGGTTCTCTTTATAGCTTGGGTTTTGGTAATTTAATATTTTTATTTTCTGAATTCAATTATTTATTTATAAGGAATATCTTTCTTTAATCAAGGTATTAATGTATTTTTGTAAAACGTTGGCAAGTTTTATCCACTGATTTTTTTGAACGCTTATATTTGTAAAACACTGCTCCCACTGCATGTGCCGTTCTCTAGTCAGCAGATCCTTTTCTAAAATCCCACTGCAGCTGAGCCTGTCTTGTCCCGGACATCTCAATTCCAATTTCTACATTCTATATATAATGACGCTCCCAGTGTAATATGTAAAACAGGGCTCAACAAATCCTGGGCACCAGATCACCATGGTGCCTAGAAATTGCACCCTGCCACCCAGAAGTTTATACCCCTGAATGATATTTTTTCTTCTTTTGCAGAGCTGCCTCACAAACTGCGTCTCCAGCTCTGCACTACTAGTCCACTCCCTCTAAGCTTGAGCCACTTGTTGGTTCAGAAAGTTTGGGAAATCTCACAGGTTCAAGTCTTGTAGGACTTGGTGAAGACTGGTGGGGGAGGGGAGTGCATGAAAGATTAGGTGAAGATTGGAGGGCATGAGAGAGACTGGATAAAGGCTGGGGGAGGGGTAAGAGAGAGAGAGAGAGAGAGACTGATGGTGGCCAGGCCATAGTGATATGTGAAACAAAAAGCCAATACTCTTTGCTTCACCTATCAAGGCAGTGCTGTCAAACACCTGACAAGCCTACTTTGGGAAGGGAAGCACCTTAAATGACTGATTTTTTTTTTTTTAACTAAAAAGTTTCTTAGACAAGGGACGCAGAATATGAAAAGAGCCTTAGTAAATCAGTTTCTAAAAGAGCTACTACTAATCTGGAAAAAGGATTTTTCACCCTTCCCCCACCAAACAAAATTCACTGTGGACAATGTTGGAGGAGTGGAGAAGGAGAAGCAGAGAGGTCTCAGCTGCTGGTTCCTAGATTCAATGAAATTTTGTTGAGGAAAGTGTTAAAATAACTGAACAAGGAAACAGACTGTATCATGATTTTGAGTGTGAAGATTTCAATATGTACTTTTTTGTAGATTTTTCATGGATCTCTGGAAAGACTCCTACTGCAGAAAAGCCGACATGTGACAGTGTGATACATACAATTCAGTGATGTTGATTAACCCTTTCTCTAGGTATAAGTTGTGGAGTAGTACAGAATAAGTTCTCTGATACATTGGATACTCCTGAAGTATTGTACTACAAACAAAATTACCCCCCCCCCTCCCTCCCCAGTAGAATTACTACTGAAAAACAATCTTGTGGGGTACACAAGCCTTTACAGGAGAAAAGAAAATTATTACAGTATGACATGGTAAATAAGGATTTAACCAAGCAATTGTCATACAGCATTTCACTGCACACCTTGCTGAGAAGTTTTCCATTAAAGCCTTCCGGAAAAAAAAATATTATGCCTTTTTTTTCCTTCTCATTAACGTAGCTGTTAAGAGAGCAGGCTCCTTAGACAGTTACTTGGAAATGGGATTTAAACGTTGATGAAATAAAACAAAATCCAGTTGGTACTCACCTCGCCTAGCCTGCCTTATTTTTGGACTCAACATACTCCTAATTCCAAGGTCCCCTTCCATGCAGGCTTCACTTTGCTGCTGTTCTCTTCGCCTTTTTTCTCACCCTGTTGCACCTCATTGTACCATTTCTGTTCCTGACAATAACAGACTGACTCCCCGCAGCAGGAAACCACTGCTTTCCACTCCCACTGCAGGAGGGCTGCCTTGTATTTAGCTAAATAAACCTTACTGCATTATTTATGCAGTCTAGAATTAATTTCCATCCAACTAACCATTAAGTGCCTGAGTAATTAGTGTCAGTAAATCACTTGCACGCAGACAGGAGGGCTGGACCGGACTCCTCCTCCTAATTGGCCAGGCATCAACGCTATTAAAGGCTCTGCTGAGTGTAAGCAGTATGGATGATGCCTCTCTCCTGTTCCGTTAAGTCCAGCTGAAAACCAGAGGGATTGTAAGCAGAATCACATCTAAGTGAATCAAAGCTGCTGAGACCGAGGCAGGGGAAAAGAAACAAAGCAGGGGGAAAAAGACAAGCCCATCACAGGATTACACTAGTCCGCAGGGACGTGGTGTGTCGGGCTGCAAATGGAGCAAATGAATTCATAGAGCTCAGAGTAAAAAGCACCACGAGCTGAATCACTCCTGAGAACCGATCAAAAGTGCTACCGCTGCGAAAACAGATACTGCAAGTCAATGGTAATTATTTAGGGGGGGAGGAAGCCCTGTACTGACAAGGGTTTATAGGAGAGACAATTAGGAGCCCTCCCTATACAAAACGGACTTCAAAGTAAGAAGAAAGAAAATAGTTGAGTAGTTGGAGAATAGCTAAATGTGAAAGGCTTTGCTTAATTGTCGTGCAAAACCATGTAAAGGTGTATTGATTTGGTTCTCCTTGGAAATGCCAGTTCACCTTTTCAAAGCACATTTTATATAAATACTTGCACTGTACTTAAATTGAGTGTCCGGACCTTTTCATGGTGTAGTTCTTGGGCAGTGCATCTGAAATACATAACCATCATTTTTAATGAGTAGATATTTATATTTGACCAATATTCTTCTTTACAGATAGATATAGGTATTATTATAACTTAAGAACATAAGAACAGCCATACTGGGTCAGACCAATGGTCTATCTAGCCCAGTATCCTGCTTCCAACAGTTGCCAATCCAGGTCACAAGTACCTGGCAGAAACCCAACTCGTGTCAACATTCCATGCTACAAATCCCATGGCAAGCAGTTGTTTTTTTAAGTCTGTCTCAGTAGCAGACTATGGACTTTTCCTCCAGGAACTTGTCTAAATTATTTTTAAACCCAGATATGCTAACCGTTGTTACCACATTTTCCGGCAAAGAGTTCCAGAGCTTAAATATTTGTTGATTGAAAAAATATTTCCTGCTATTTGTTTTAAAAGTATTTCCATGTAACCTCCTTGAGTGTCCCCTAGTCTTTGTACTTTTGGAACAAGTAAAAAAATTGATTTACTTCTACTTGTTTTACACCACTTGGGATTCTGTAGACCTCAATCATATCTCCGCTCATCCATCTCTTTTCCAAGCTGAAAAGCCCTAACCTCTTTAGCCTTTCCTCATATGAGAGGAGCTCCATCCCCTTTATCATTTTGGTCGCTCTTCTTTGAACCTTTTCTAATTCCGCTATATCGTTTTTGAGATACAGCGACCAGAACTGAACAGAGCACTCAAGGTGTGGTCACACCATGGAGTGATACAAAGGCATTATAATATTTTTGGTCTTATTCACCATCCATTTCCTAATAATTCCTAGCATCCTGTGTGCTTTTTTGGCCACCGCCGCACACTGAGCAGATTTTAGCATATTATCTACAATGGCACCTAGATATTTTTCTTGAGTGCTGACCCCCCCAAGGTTGACACTAGCATCAGGTAACTATGATTCGGATTATTCTTTCCAATGTGCATCACCTTGCATTTGTGCACATTAAATTTCATCTGTCATTTGGATGCCCAGTCTTCCAATTTGCCAAGATCTTCCTGCAATATTTAACAGTTCACACGTGTTTTAACAACCTTGAATAGTTTTGTGTCATCTGCAAATTTAATCATCTCACTCATCGTTCTGATTTCCATATCATTTATAGATACGTTAAATAGCACCGGTCCCAGTACAGATTTCTGTGGCACTCCACTGTTCACCCTCCTCCATTGAGAGAAATGACCATTTAATCCTACCGTCTGTTTTCTGTTGAATATCCAATTCCTAATCCACACCAGAATCTTGCCTTCTATTCCAAGACTCTTCAATATTCACAGGAGTCTCTGAAGAGGAACTTTATCAAAAGCTTTCAGAAAACCTAGATACACTACATCAACTGGCTCACCTTTATCCACATGTTTGTTCACGCCTTCATAGAAATGAAGCAAATTGATGAGGCAAGACTTCCCTTGGCTGAACCCATGCTGACTCTGGCCCATGTTTGTCTGCGTTTACTGTATTATATTTACTGCACATGACAATAGAAGTATCCTTATAGTGAGTGCAGTGATGCAGTCAAAATATCTACAGTAAGTCCCCCAATTCTCTTTATTGCACAATGTTACATAGAAAAAAAATCCCTGCTCATCTGTGGTCAATTGACTGATTTCAAGAAAGACACATGGCTATTCAGTCATGCTGCAGTTATTATGTGCTATTCAGGCAGAAGCTATGTGGACAGCCAAAGAGGAATAAGGGATAAATGGATAAAGGGAGGGCAATTATCAAATTTTTGTGTATGTGTAAAACACTGGCGGTATAAATTGTCCCTTAGTATGTTAGGGCCTGTCTTAACATGCAATTAAGGCCTTCTTGCATAGTACCACCTTAAGATATACATTACACTTTTGCATTGGCTTTCTTATTATTAAGTTCACAAGAAAGAGTATGAAGCTCGACACTGTCTTCCATATGGTCAACAATAGAAATAAAGATTATTAGAAATGTAAAATCACACGTAAGGTGATGCCATCTTATTGAACTTACATTTTCCCTTCTATTTATCAACATAGGAGCCAGTTCTGTGGGTGCTGTGAGTGTGTTTGAACACTCCCGATATAGAGCAAACTCCTTGACAGTGTCCAGGGAGGGGTTATTTTTGTTGGGTTTAGCACCCCCATTCATTTTGAAAAATTGGCTCCTATGTTTATCAACCTTTATTTCTGCTGAAGTGAACTGACATGTCAACCACACATCAGTCTCTGCCCCACCCGCTAGATTGTGTCTAATCAAATTCAAAGGAAAGAAGACCTTTCAAATCATGTAATAAATTGCATTGGACTACTGTGAATGATTGAACGGCCTGTCACAGAATTTATAACAGTCTGCTATTAGAGAAAACTCTGAAAAAGCATACCAGAAACCTGAAAGAATGTGAGCTCATGCTTAAAAAAAAAAAAAAAAAGTCTCCTGGGATTCTGAGTGTTCTGAGATGACAGGAAGTGAGCTCAGGTATGAGAAAGGCCTCCTGGGAGACATAGGTTCTCTTCCATTAAACTAAAGAGAACAAAAATAGAGATAATTAGTTACTGGAAGCCAATTAGAGAATCTTCAACTAGAGTAAAATCCTTTGGGGTCCTTTTAGAAAGGCACACTAGTGTTTTTAGTGCGCACCCCTCCCACCCTCAAAAAGAAAATTTAAAAATATTTTTTGCCAGCCTCAAATGTCATACCCAGCTCCCTGACAGCAGTATGTAGGTCCCTGGAACAGTTTTAGTGGGTGCAGTGCACTTCAGGCAGGCGGACCCAAGCCCATCCCCCCCTACCTGTTTCACTTGTGGTGGTAAATGTGAGCCCTTCAAAACCCACCACAAACCCACTGTACCCACATGTAGGTGCCCCCATTCACCCCTAAGGGCTATGGTAGTGGTGTACAGTTGTGGGGAGTGGGTTTTGCCAGGGGGGTGGTTGGGGGCTCAGCACCCAAGGTAAGGGAGCTATGCACCTGGGAGCAATTTCTGAAGTCCACTGCAGTGCCCCCTAGGGTGCCCAGTTGGTGTCCTGGCATGTCAGGGGGACCAGTGCACTACGAATGCTGGCTTCTCCCACGACCAAATGGCTTGCATTTGGTCGTTTCTGAGATGAGCGTCCTCGGTTTCCATGATCGCTGAAAACCAGGGACGACCATCTCTAAGGTCGACCTAAATGTTGAGATTTGTGCGTCCCCGACCGTATTATCGAGATGAAAGATGGACGCCCATCTTGTTTCGATATACGGGTTTCCCCGTCCTTTCGCAAGGACGTCCTGCGAGGACGCCCTCAGGAAAACTTGGGTGCCCCATTCGATTATGCCCCTCATAGTGGACCAGCACCTTTAGTGGGCCTGATTTGGATCCTGCTATCTTTGCATTGTTGAGACCAGAAACACAATATTCCTGGCTGCCTCAACACAAGCATAAATGACTGCAGAATTTATTAAGCTATAGCACTAAGAAACTGCAAATTATTGAATCTGCAGTAAATTTTTATATGGTAAAATAGCAGAGTAATTCACTGCTTTACCAATGCATAGTAAAAAGGGTTCTATATTTCAATCGAGTCATTCATTCTTCCTGAATTTAAACACAAGAGATGATCAGTTGATAAAGCTATGCCTATTAGGAGAAAACCATCTTGAAAGGCTTATAATGCACTGTACTCTGATAATGTTCCATTTTTACCTAATAGGCCATGCACTGAATATTTCAGTCATTAAACTGCCCCCCCCCCCCCCTCACTTTTCATGCTAAGATCTGGAAATTGCATTAAGGTCACTGATCACTAAAATGGAAATGCTATAAGACATTAGACTTAGACTGTGTGTTTATATTTTTAACACTCGATGGGACTCATTCAGGGCTTCTTTTACAAAGCCAAGCTAGCGATTCCTGCACGGGAAATGAGAGGAAGCCCATAGGAGTTGAATGGGCTTCTTCTCATTTGCCGAACCGAGAATCGGCAGCAAGACTTTGTAATAGAAGCCCTCAATAGGGACTTTTCAATAGACAAAGCATGGGAAAAAGTCTGTTTTGAATAAAGTCCAATATTTCTCCCTGATGAGAACTGTCCAGAGGGAATTGTTTCATAAGTTCAGTTCCCCCCAATAATCAGCCCACAGTAGTCAGCAGGTTTAAAGCCACTGACTCCAGTGGTCATGAGTAGGCATTATATCCAGGTCAGCCATGGATCCATAAATTAAGCGGGTGCCAGCCGATCCAGTACTGGCAACCAAATAGCTAACCAAGCAAAATTGGTAGTACCTTTTGTAAGGACCAACACTGAATATGGCCGGTGCCCTCATATCTGCCAGCTCCAGCCCAGCATGAAATGGAAAGCACCACAACAATCAGGGGAGATATTCAGCTGCACTGCCTGGTTAAGTGCTGTTGAATATCCCCTTCTGACCTGCTGACTACTTTTAAATTGTCAAGACCCTATTTGAAAATCTACCCCAGTACAGTCAGGAGGTCTAGCAGATTATAGATAATAGACTTCTGAAATAGGCAATTAGATAGATGGAAGGACTGATAAACAACAAAAAAAATCTAAACAATTTTTCCTAGTTACAAGGGATTGCAGGATGGACAAGTTAGTCCATGGTTACAAGAAGGGAAGTGTTAAAAATTATATTGGTCAATGCATTTTTCTTTTAAAACACTGACCATCACCAGCTAAATTAGGGCCTAGAATTGAATATCAGGGCATGTCCAGGCCCCAGTATTCGATAAGTGCCTGATAAAACCTATGTGAGTCCCAGCCTATATTCAGCCAGAATCCACATAAACCGAGTGTGCATATTTCCCTTGATACAATATCTGACCCCCACAGGACAAGTGTGGAACCCCCCAGCACAGTCTCCGATTCCCCCTTTCCACTCCCCTCCTCTGGCACAGCCTCTGAACTATTCCACAAGATCCACACATTCTTCTAATTTGGTTATACCAAAACTGGTATTGTTTAGTTCAAAAAGTAAGACAAAAGGGAAACTCCGTTGATCATAGATTTCATTTTTGTGAAATATCTAAGCCAAAGTTTGAAAACTTTTTTTTTCCACAGCATATACAGTATGGGAATAAGTCCAGGTAGATCTGGAACTCGAGTTTGAAATATCTGTGATTGTTTGCCCCTTGTACTACGTAGTAGAGCCTGCTAGTCTTCAAAATTGTAAAGCAAACAGCAATTGGTCTTGCAAAATTAGATTTCCCTTCTTGCTCTCAGGGACACATCGTGCATCACATCCTCTGCACTCTGAAGGCTTTAAGCATGTTAAAATTTCAGACATTGCACCTATGTTACCTATTTTCCAAATCATCCTAGTGCTCTGGTGTTCTTTGCTAGGGTTTTGAGATTTGTTTGTGAAAAACAAATTAAAAAAACATCATAAAGTCTTTGTTCAACAATGTTAACGGAGACACTCCAGGATAAATCCAGATGCATAACCCCCCCCCCCTCCATCATAGAGCCCATCACATCCCCCCACCCTGCACCAACCCCCCCCCCCCCCCTTAAACAAAAACTTCAGAGTCAAAGCCATAGTGTTAAACTTGGCCACAGCTTTATTTGTCACAATAAAATACATAACTCGAGTCACAGTGACTAAGGGGGCACCATTTAAGTTGCCACAGTCCAGGGCCGGCTGCTTGCCTCTCCCACCTGCCCTCCCCCATTTAGCCAATAATTCACTACACCTCTTTCCAAATTCCTCTACCATCCCGGAGAAATCCAAGGGATAACAGTTTCTCTCCTCGCTTAGGCTGACCACCGAAGCTGCACCCCCACAGCGCCAACAACATATAAGCATCAATTAACATCTTATTACCCCCTTTAGCCACCCCCCCCATGCTGCAACAACAACAACTTTTGCTATAACCCAAAGAACAGCAGCCAAGTTCACAAAGATGAAAACAAGACTGACCCACCAGGGATGCATGGGATGGCCTGTTCTTGCTTCTCTCCACACAAGCAGCTCCGCGCTACCTCCACAATCACCCCAGTCAATCAGTTCGCTCAGAATTCAAAAGTCCTTGTGCAAACCCCAATATGCCGGCCATGAGCGTTTATTCCACCCCCCTGCATCCAGGTCCCAACCTCCCCCAGCATCCCACACACACCTTTGAAAAGGAACTGGTGTGGGGACGGTGCACACCTGGAACCTGTCGACCCAGTTACTTCAGCTGTCAGGATGAGCCCGGTAACACAATCATCCATGGCTTTTAATTCAGATTTAAATTTCAAGGCAACCTTGAAAAAGTCCACCCTAAGCAGTTTCTCCTGATTCAATTCCAGCAGGTAATATTTTGTAAGGGGTAAATCAGAGGGAAGCATTGCTCCAGTGCTTGTGCGTGGCATGGTACTATCTACCATATGAGGTGGACTGTCAAATCTGAATTTAGCAAGTACGTTGGTGTAGATAGTCCTAGCATCCATTAAAAGAAGATATATAGATAAAATCAAATTTACAGTTGGTTTAGGCGACAGAAGACAGCCCACTTGCACATACAGCAAAGGTCTAGTACAGAGCACCTGAGGATTAGATGGATGAAGGAAAAATGACAGCACAGCACTAGAAGTAAATGATTCTATGTACCCAGCAAGTAAGTAAGAAGGTGGTAGAAAAAGGTTGCAGGAAGCTGGATGTTTACTAAGGTTTCCCAAAGGATAGTGTGCATTATCAGGATTGTAAGTGGATAGAGAAGATTGCCCTGCATATATGCTCATTTGTCAGATCAACTAAGCTTGTCTGGACTTATCTAGCTTTGATTGAGGAGTTGGGCTCCCTGTTGGCATGGCATGTTGGGACAAAAACAAGGCTTTGCCACTGCAGTGTAAGTAGACAATTTGTTAGTGGTGCTGACTTGGCCTGTACCAAGTCAATGTTGCTTTAAAGTAAGCTCTCCTTTCTTATTCCTTTCTAGAGGTAGTTCAAGGTGAGTTACATTCAGGTACAGTGGGCATTTTCTTGTCCCCAGGTGGCTTACAATGTAAAAGGGCAATGCTATAAATTGGCACCTAAAGACAGTGGCGTACCAAGGTCAGGGTGGTGGGGGCAGTCCGTCCCAGGTGCACGCCTCAAGGGGGTATAGGGAGGAGCCACGTGGCTGTCGTCGCCACCAGTTCCCTGCTCCCTCTGACATTACTTCCTGTTTCTGGGCAGGGAACCAGCGGAGTTGACAGCCATCCCCAGGAGGCAAGCATGACATGCTTGGGGGGGGGGGGGGGTTGTGATTCATGGGGAAAGGGTGATTCGCTGGGGGGGGGGCGCAGCAGTGATCCGCCCCAGATGGCTGCTGACCTAGGAATACCACTGATTAAAGATAGGAGACAACTGTGTGCATAATTTGTAGAATAAGCACTCTTATGTGTGTGACTGGTGCCACTAATTGGCAATTACCTACATAAGTACTAGGTGCTATTCTACAATATATGTGCCAGAATTGTGTAGCATGTAAGTGTGTGGGAGCATAAACATGGGCAGAATATGGGTGTGCCTCTGAGAGACATATGCAACTTATAGAATGCTATATGTGAACCCCTGGATTCTATATATGATGCCCATAAAAATTATTTATGGCGAGGCACCGGGATACATGACAGACCTCATCGACCTGCCAACCAGAAACACCACAAAATCTGCATGATCATACCTAAACCTCCACTACCCAAGCAGCAAAGGACTCAAATACAAATCCACCTATGCAACCAGCTTTTCCTACCTAAGTGCACAACTATGGAACGCATTGCCAAAAGCAGTAAAAACTACGCTCGACCACCTAAATTTTCGGAAACCATTAAAGACAGACCTGTTCAGAAGAGCATACCCCACTGACTCAACATAAAAATTCCAGTCACTTGCGACACAACATAACCAAAGACTGCAACGGACATTACCTGACTCTTCTTCCCCCTTTCCCTCTCTAAGTTCCCCCCAACTGTTTCCTAACATACATATACCTCATTCTACCACAATATCACTTTGTACTCATTCATACTAAGCATTTGTTCAAACCGTAATCGGCTAACACCGTTAACGGTTATATGTAAGCCACATCGAGTCTGCAAAAGGTGAGAAAATGTGGGATACAAATGTAACAAATAACAATAATAATAATAATAATTGGCCACTGAGCCAAGATATGCGCTTAACTAAATTGACTAACAAGTCAATCAGTGCTAATAATTGGGTGCAAACTGGCACCAATTTGAATTTGTGTGCACATCTTGCCATGTGCAATTCTATAATAATGTGTACCCAAATCTCATAGCACACAGCCCAAAAGGATATGGCCATGGGAGGTACATGGGCAGGTCAGGGGTGCTCTTAAAATTTGTAAGCAGTGTTATAGGATACCAGGGATGTGCGCCCAAAATTGGTCGCCAGGAATTACACCTGTTTTTAGCAGACATAAGTCCTGGTACCCAAATATGGGCTCGAAATCAACACTCAGTGCTGTTCTATAATGGGTGCAGGGGCGTAGCCAGACTTCGGCGGGAGGGGGGTCCAGAGCCCGAGGTGAGGGGGCACATTTTAGCCCCCCCCCCCCCCACCGCCACCAGGACGTCAGACTCACAGAAACAGAACAAAGCCTTGCGCTGGAAGAAGAGGACCTTGGCTGGCGGGGGGTTGGGGTCCCCCGCCAGCAAAAGTAGCCGACAGTGGCAGCGGGGGAGGGTTGGCGGTGGGAGGGGGTCGAGAGGGTCATCGGCAGGGGGTCCAGGGCCAAATCTATAGGGGCCCAGGCCCCCGTGGCCCCACATAGCTACGCCACTGAATGGGTGCCTTTTTTGTTGTTGGTTTTTGCGTTGATTTTTGAGCAATATTTACTGAATCTAGCCCTAAGTGTACTTCAGGGCAGAATTTGGTACCAACAGTTACAACTCCCATTCACTTGGCATAACTGTCGGTGTCTAACTTTTATAATACTAGTGTAAGTTGGCATTTGTGCACCTAATGGAATCTTAATGCCAAAATGCTGTAATAGAATTGGTGCTAAATGCATGACATTGGGACATCTAATTCTTGGTGCCAGTTTATATTTGTAGAATTGCCACGTAAGTTTGTACCTGAGAAAATGGAGGATTATGTGACTTGCCCAAGGCTACAAGGAATGCCAGTAGGATTCAAAACCTGGTATCTCTGGTTTCCAGTCTGCTGCTCTAACCACTGGTCTACTTCTCTACTCCTCCTCAGTACATAGTCCCAGTGTTTACTGGCACGGCTGCTGAGGGACACAGCCAGGCCTGGAGCAGGACCCTGCCACCCCTATCTGGATTGCCTCCGTGCCATGCACCTGCCTCCCCCCCCCCCCCCCCCCCCCCACACACACACACTCGGAGGGCCCACACTTGGGCCCCCGTCCCCACACCTTGCCTTCCTGTGTCTGTTCCAGTGCTCCTCTCTTGGACTGTCTTCTTCTGCTCCTGTGTGCCTGGACCCGGGTTATCATGCTAATGCAATCATCTGGTCCTCTTATAGAAATAAAGTGCATATCCAAATATTTTAAAGAATTTTTTTATCAGACCTCAGTATGGGGGTCAGGTAATAATGCAATTTTAATCATTCTGAACTGCCTAAAATTGTCACAGGTCCATAATAGTTTTTTTATATAGATGTATTTTTCTTAGAATTTTCACATTCTTCAATGCTTCATCAATATTATTTGTATAAAACTAATGAACATAAGCTGTTCCTTAACTTGCTGTATCGGCTGTAGAGGGTTATTAGCACTCGACCTGAATCATGTTTTGCCGACTTGCGTCTTTATGAAAGTTCAACCCCCCTGCATGAAAAAATATATTATTAGAATCAAAAGCATGATGTTCAAATTGAAAACTATCATAAGTAATAAATATAAATTGCAACTTGGACGTCCCTTTCGAAAATGCCCCTCCATGTCACCCACCAATCAGGATACATGGATCAAATTAAGGTGGCCCATTCTAGTTCTGCATTAAGGCCTTTGGGGCTAAGTCTGCAGAATATATATCCAGAACTGTTCCCTATAATGTAACATTTTGTCAATCTGACCTCCCTCTCACCATACTTGGATGCTACCTATAATGCGCCAACGCAATTCTTGCCATTGATGATGGACTTGGCACCAATGTGTAGCCAATGGTGCTTGTAGAGTTTCTATAGTTATTCTAGACTTATTTGTATAAAACTAATGAACATAAACTGTTCCTTAACTTGCTGTATCGGCTGTAATCTCACTTTTATAGGGCGACTACTGCGTCCAATATAGATTAAATTACATGGGCATTGAACTATATAAACAACATTACTGCTGTTACAAGCGGTGTCTTGATGTAATCTCAAACAGTGTTAGGGTCCACACAGGTAGATCTTGTCTGATCACACTATTGGCATCAACCGCATTTCTGATGAATGACATAAGAATTTGGATTACATCAAGATAAAACACCACTTGTAACAGCAGTAATGTTGTTTATATAGTTCAATGCCCATGTAATTTAATCTATGTTGGACACAGTAGTAAATATCAGCTTCTTGCCCCCTAGCACATAGATGTCTACTACTCCCTAAGTACATCATTCTACACTTCATGTTAAATTTTAAGTGCCAAACATTAGCCCATTCTATTTTTTGTAAATCATTTCTCATGTTTTCCACACCCTTTGCTGTGTGTCCACCCTGCTGCAAATCTTCATGTTATCCACAGACTTTTCCTTCTAACCCTTCAGTAATTTCTCTCACAATTATGCTGACTAGAATAGGCTCCAGTTCCAGTCGAGTGTATATTTAAATAAAGAGATTGTTCCTAACCTACGTCGCCTACTAGTGTTGTTCAAGAGCCTACTCCTCCTACTCCCCCTTTCCCCGTAGGAAATTGAGCCTGCACTGGGAGAAGGAGAAACAGCCAGTGGAAATAACATTGCCTCACAGGATAGGCATGGACAGGAGAAATGTATATATGTGCATACTCTCTATTTGAAATCTACTCTTATAAATAAACCTGAGATGATCGAGTGGTATGGGAGTTCCCCAGATGAACAACAAAAGAATTGGAATGCAGTTTGGGTTTACCTGGAGGTGGATCATAATGAGTTGTTGATGTTGTTGCAATTGCAGAATTGGATCATAAAGGTTTGAGTTTTGCTTACAGTTGCCTGAAGTGTACTTATTGAAGCCTGAGAGGGTGAGAATGTCTCCTAAACCCCCAGATCGCAATTCTGGAACTTTAACCTTCTCCCACTAGAGCTACCTAAGGGAGAGGAGCCAGCTACCATGGAGTGGGAGAATTCAAAGGTTGCTCTGCCCAGCACTTCAAGGCAGTGGAGGAGACCACACCGGGCGTGGTGCTGAAAGGTGGGAGAAACTGCCAACCCTGCTCCTTACAGGGTTCCCTCTGTGCTGTGAAAAGGCAGCTGATTTGTGGTGTTGGTTTGATGTGCAAAGACTGTCCATGAAGATTTGTTCTGAACTGTTGTGCTATATTGGAAGTGTGCTGAACTCTTACTAAACCCTTCTGAAGGAGGGGGAAGGGAAAGCTAATGCCCTAATAGAAGACCTGAGGTCTTGAGGAGCTGAGCGTTTGCTGAGGGATTTTGGGACCTGGACTGTACCTTTTTTTTCTTTTGAAGACTATATTAAGAGGGCTGTACCTTTTTGTTATGAAGAATTAATTATGATTTTTAGTATGAAATTGCCTTGACAATAAAATACTTTGGCCCTGAGGCCCAGTATCAGCAGTATTCTGTCCTGGAACCCTGGGAGCCCCGCAGGCTTGCCAGCTCCACCCAAGAGAAGGAAGCGGACCCCCCCCCCCCCCCCCCCCCTTTTACAATACACATGGGAAAATAAGTCTTGTCTCCTCTTATGGTAATGGCAAAGAGATTTGATATACTGCCTTTCTGTGGTACAATTAAAGCAGTTTACATTTATTATAAGTACATACTTTCCTTACTGGGCTCACAATCTAAACCCCCTGTTTACTAAGCCACACTAGCGGCTGCCTTGCGTGAATGCCAACATAGCCCATTCACTTTGACTGGGCTGTGTCGGCATTGCCAAGTGGCTTAGTAAACATGGGGGTAAGTTTTTCTACATGGGACAATGGAAGGTTAAGAGATTTGCCCAGGGTCACAAGGAGCTGCAGTGGGAATTGAACCCAGTTCCCCAGGTTCTCATCTTAGTGCACTAACCATCCAGCTACATTATGTCTTTAGTCATTTTTTTTTCCCGCATGTGCTTTTGCCAGCTATATTTCTCGCTTCTTTGAGTTTTCTTTTTTGTATTTTGGTCCATTGCCTCTGTTGGAAGAGAGAGATCATAACATTATTGCTTCATTCTTTGTGCCTTTTTTTTTTGCACTGGTTTGAGTCCTATTCTTCGTTCCCTGTATATTTGTCTTCCATGGTTTGTCTTCTACCCACAAGTACATTTCAAAGTGAAGTATGAAATGTACCACATGCTGATGCAGAATTTGTTACTCTGAGAGTGACTTGGGGACATTTGCTGATATCTTCTGTGCATAGCAAAACTCTTCTTAGCCTCTGTATTAACATAAAGAAAACAAAAGTCCTGTACCAACTGCCTTCTGTCAGAAATCTATCACTTAACATCTATTCCAGAGCTAAAATTGAATGGTAGCCAATTAAACACTGAGTCATTTTGCTGTCTCAGTAGTTCAGTTCCTAATGACATTGGAATTGGATTTGGATTTTTAGATTTAATTAATTGCCTTTCCAAACCTGAGATGAAGGCAAGTTGGATTCAGGTACAGTAGATTTCCTTGGCCCAGAAGGCCTGCAATCGAACGGCTGGATTTACTAATGTACATTAATGTGTTAATGTATATTGACACACATTAATGTGATTTAATACATCTTAAGGCAAACCCCATGATTGTCAATGGGGTCTATTTACTAAATAAGTGTATAACTCCATTAACACACATTAACCCATTAATTGTCTTCCCAATCCTTAGTTGGAGACAAGTTGGATAAAGGTACAATAGATTTCCCTAGCCTAGAAGGACTGCAATGGAACAGCTAGATTTACTAATGTGTTAAGGTATATTGACATGTATTAATAATACATTTTATTTAACACAAACCCCATATCAAAGGGTCTGTCTACTAAATAAGTGTATAACTCCATTAACATGCATAAACATATTAATGCATATTAGTAAATCAGGAATTTGTTACTGGAATGAAGTGCAAAAACCAGACAGGGATTTTGTTTTTTTTTTTAATATACGCATATTTCTGTGCAAGACCAGGAATACATGTATATTTTTTTGAACCACACAAACTGTTCATTGAACACCCCCTACCCCCTAAATCTGTGCATCTCATTGCAATTGTACATGTAAATATGCTATTTTAAAGTCAACATTCATATGTGTATTACATGTGTAGATGACAATCCAGCTTATTTTTGAAATAGAAAGACACCCATATTTCGACCCAAATCGGGAGATGGGCGTCTTTCTCCCATGGGCGCCCAAATTGGTATAATCGAAAGCCGATTTTGGGTGTTTTCAACTGCAATCTGTCATGGAAATGGGCAAAGTTGATGGGGGCATGTCGGAGGCATGGTGAAGGCGGGACTGGGGCGTGTTTATCGGCCGAGGAGAGATGGGCGCCCTCGGCTGATAATCAAAAAAAGAAAGGCATTTTTAGCGTGAATTTGGGTCACTTTTTTTGGACCCTTTTTTTCATGAACAAGTCCCCAAAAAAGTGCCCTAAATGACCAGATGACCACCGGAGGGAATCGGGGATGACCACCCCTGACTCCCCCAGTGGTCACTAACCCCCTCCCACCAAAAAAAAACAACTTTAACAACTTTTTTTTCCAGCCTGTATGCCAGCCTGAAATGCCATACCCAGCTGCATCACAGCAGTATGCAGGTCCCTGGAGCAGCACAGGGAATATTAAAAGTATCCCAAACAAGACTAGAAGCCAAAGAAACCACCTCAATATGGCGATAACTTGGTGGGAATCCAGATCTCAAAGTATTTAGCTTAGTGATAAAATACTGGGCCAGTTTGTCAGCTGGAGGTAAACAAGATAAGTCAACAGGTACTGGTGGATTAATTAAATTTGAAAAAATGTGAAAAAGTTGCTTACTGGATTATGCAGCTTTTTGCTTGAAAAAAATATGTCCACTTGGCTTTTTTTTAGCTGAGAAAAATAAAATTGTTCTTGTTTATACTTTTGGAGGAGATCAGAGGTTCTACACTTTTTCCAAAGATATTTTGCATGTCTAACTTGGCACTTGAGAATGTTCAAACCATGAGGATACCAGAGTTTATGTTTAGCATGGGAATTAGTTACAAAAAAAGGGGAGAATTCCATAGATCCACCTAGTCCCCTAGTGAGAAGATGGAGAAGTCAGAGGGAAGAAGGTCTAAAAAAGGAGAAGGAAGAGCAGGATTGAGTTGTGGCAAATTTCTAGTCCAATGATTAGGGGCTCAAAGTGTTGAATGAACAGAAAAAGCAATAAATGAAAAACATAGACAAAATGGTTGTATGGCAGTCCCAGACAAGTTATCTAGTGGATATTTGATGTCAGATTCCTGATGGAGTGATTTCTGAAATGGAGCTTTGTAGAACCCAACTGGACTCATCCTATTAAGATAAGTTTTCTACTTGACTGCTACAAGTTTGATTTGGAACTGAGACTTCTTATGGATATACATTATTGGTGAACAGTTTAAGGATTGCTTTAATTAGCAACTGCAGCTTGACATTGTCAATTATAGTCTATGTTGATTACAGAGATATTTGATTTTTACATACATTTATACTTTTTTCACTTAAGCACTGTTCATTATTTATTGGTGCACTTTACTCACACACAGTTGTGTCTGATGATGGTGTAACATTTCAGCTGGTTTGTGAACATTGATGGTACTCAGCTGTGAGTTAGGGAAGGGCGTTGTCTCTATTTCCCACTTTTGAAATCCCACACTGAGGAGCCAGCTACTTACAAAAATGATTGTTTTCTTATATTTCTCTGTTATCCACAATTACTATATGATTTTTTTGAGAGTATCTTTTTGAATTTTGTATTTTGCCTTACTTTCTTGAGGGTTCTATATAATGTTGTTATTTCTGTTTGACAAAGGTTTCAGGCTTTTCTTCCAAAAAGAAAAGGTCAGTTTCATATTCTAATCTGCTATTGATTCTGAGACCAGTACCACATGACGACCACCAGACAAGTATACCTTAGACATTGGTGGTGACAAAGCAGCAGCAGCAGAGACATTTGGCTTTGACAAGAAAATGATTCAGATAGTCAGCCATCACAGTCAAACCTTATCCAATAACTCAATCTGAATTTAATGACTTGTACAGTGAAGTACTCATTAACTCAGATTTGAAGAAACAAATATTTTCCTGAAATATATTGTCCAATGTAATCTTAAGGTGACCAGACAGGTAGAAAAGGCGATGGTGAAAGCCAAAAGGATGCTTGAGTGCATAAGGTGAGGAACGGCCAGAAGAAAAAAGGTGACAGTACCTCTGTATAAATTTGAGGAGATGCCCCATTTATAGTACTGTGTGCAATTCTGGAAACCACACCTTCAAACAGATATAAACAGGATGGATTCCATCTAGAGGGTGGGCTACTAAAATGGTCAGTGGTCTTCATCAAAAATTATTTAAAAGATCCCAGTATGTAGACTTTGGAAGAAAGGCGGCAGAGGGGAGATATGATAGAGACATTTAAATACCTCCGTGGCATAAATGAAAGGAAGCTCTGGAATAAGGGGGCATAGGATGAAGTTGAAAAGAGACAGACTCAGGAATAACCTCAGTAAATACTTATTTAAGGATAGAGTAGTGGACACATGGATTGACCTCCAAATAGAGGTAATGAAGACAAAGATTATATCTGAATTCAAGAAAGCATGAGACAAGCATATAGGATCTCTAAGGGAGAGGAAGAGATGGCAGACAGTATGGATGGGCAGACTGGATTGGCCATATGATCTTTATATGCTGTTATTCTCCATGTGTTTATTTCTATTTAAACAACTTGGCAGTGATTATGTAGAAAAATGTCAATAATTAAACTTTTTTGCCTCATGTCAGAGAAGCAGCAGATCGCCTTTTTTGGTTGAAGGGACCAAACAACTCAATTTGCAGCCCCACCTCCAAGTTCTCTAATTGCAGATACTTTATTGACCAAAATATTGGTTGGCCATGGTCTCAGTGGCCTGCCCTATTCCACTGCCTAAGTCATGTCAGAGGAATTTGACATGGAATGAAGAAGAAAAGCAATCTTAATAGCAGAATTGTAACTGCACACTTTGTATTATGAAGCAGATTTACTCACTTTCAATAGTCATCTCTTCTTCACCAAGCTCTCTTTTGACATCATTCCAATATTTCCAGCTGGAACTCAACAGCTGCTAGCAATAAGATATTTAAAATTGGACATCAATAATGCTGAGAGTCATATACAGGCTCCATGTGCCAGAACAGAAGGTGCTATCTCAGAGTGGTCAGTCCTTTCCTTGCACTTAGCTATTGCACTGGTCTCTTTAAAATATTGCATTAGAAATGCTGCCAATTCCCTGCCATCTCTCACAAAAGCTGACTGAAAGAGATCCAACCTTTATAGGAACAAAAATTGTTCCTCACTGAAAGCAAAAGGAAGCCAGAATAATCAAATTGGGCACTCGGCACACACTCAGACGTACTCCCTTTATATTAAATACCAGCAACAGTAGTCTGATTTCAACAAAAGGGGAATTTATTTTGGCCGCAGCCAGGACTTCAAACATTGTACTTGTAAAATAAACCATACAATATTACTTCAATTGCTATATTTTAAACATTTAGCTCCTGCCTAGGTACACAGTCTTTTAACAACGGCTATTTGTTATTACCCCACAGGTGGGCCGTCCAAGCACCCTTTGTATCCTCTCTGTGCTTTCTCTCTGAGCACCCATTGTTCTTTGGGCGTATCCCGTAGAAGGATGCACCTGTTATCTTTCAAAACACCCAATGATCTCGGCCTCCCGACCGTCCAAGCCGGGAGACAAGCTGTGTCACCATTCATTCTGTCATATTCCCGCTAACATGCGGGCATATCTTTCTTTAATTACATTTCAACATTATTCCAAAAATTTAACATCAAGCTTATAACTGTTATCTGCTCAGATGCTGTGTACCCGGCGCTGGCAATGTAAAACTGATCATAGCGTAACACCTGGCCACGACAACTACCACTCTGGACCAGGGGCGTATCTGAGGTTCGGCGGTAGGGGGGGCAGGGGTTAGAGTGAGGGGGCACATTATAGCCCCCCCTACCACCCGTCAACCCCCCCCTACCGCCGTTAACACTACCTCCCTACCCCGCCTACCGCCGTCACCTACCCCGAGGTCCGCTTCCTCCGGCTTTTTAAAATATTGCTTCAGCTGCATCTTTAGATCCAGTTGGATGGAGTCTGACGTCGCAGCACGTTGTAACGTCAACGTGCTGCGACGTCAGACTCCATCCAACTGGAACTAAAGATGCATGCAGCTTTCACAGCGCGCTGCATGATGAGGATGAAAAAGGTAAAGATCGCGGCTGGGCTGGCGGGGGGTTGGGGTCCTCCGCCAGCTGAAGCAATATTTTAAAAAGCCGGAGGAAGCGGACCTCGGGGTAGGTGACGGTGGTAGGCGAGGGAGGGAGGGTTAACGGCGGTAGGGGGGTCCGGGGCAAAATCTGCGGGGGCCCAGGCCCCTGTGGCCCCACGCAGATACGCCCCTGCTCTGGACATAGGGTGGGTGGGCTGGGTCAGCACTGCTCTCCCTATGCTCATTAATCTCTAACTGCTACTACCCTTGTTTCTTTCTTGCTTTTCAAACCCCCTTTCACACTCCTCCCATATTTTCCTTAACCCTTTCCTCACCCTGATTGTTCTGCATTCTGTCTGTACTCATTTACCTTGCTAACCCAAACCCTCCTCCCCCTTCCCTGTCTTCCCTGGCCTTCAGCCCATTTGTATAGGGCCTCCCCTTAATGGGTTTGCCTAAGTCTATACATGTATTCTGCATTTATCCACCCTCCCCTTCAGTCTTTTTTTAATTATCTTTAAAACATGGCAAAGTTACAGACTTTTTAGCATGACCACCCAGTGATTTTTGCATACATTTTATGCTGCTTATCCTAGAAATAAACAATTGTGCCTGTGCTCTGTCGAGCATCAAAATATAACAAAATGTTAAACACACATGAATACAAGTGTATTGCTTCTTCAGCTTATTGAGAGTGGAGTAGTCTCATATGTAACACACGATAAAGATTATTTGATTTTTCACCCAATGACTGGGTGTATTATCTGTGTGTATTGTCTAATCATTGACTGAACCTCCACCACCCTTTGCTAATCTTATATATAAAGATATATTTCTGTTTGTCAATATGCTAACATCTAATTTTATGTAGCACTTAGCTTGAACAAGTTGGTGCTCTTAAAACCCCGACAGGTCCCCGTTTCGTGGTTACTTTCTCAAGGGGGAGTCACCAGTTCTAAAACCAAAAACAAGATGCAGCATAAAGTTACTTACAAAATAGTTCTAAAGGCATATTAGTTGTATAATTACTTGTATTCTAAATAAAATTGCTGTTAGCTTACCAAGTAACAGTCTCAAGTGCAACTGCAGCATTACTCTGTCTCTCTCAAAAATGGCCACAGGAGTCTTTTTGTTAGTGCTCAGCCATGCCAGCTGATTGTGAAGCTAGCTTCAAAATAAAAGTCCTTAACACAGTCTTCAAACTAAATAAAAGCCCTGTCTAAGACTAGTATAGAAAACTGCCACTGTTGATATTCATCTTGTATGTCTCGAGCCAGCACTCCTTGATTAACCATTTGTTTGTGGCAAAAGTTTTAACATATCAAAAGATTTTTCTATATATTAGGAAAAGGAGAAAATTGAAAAACATTGAAAAAAATTGAAAAAAAAAAAAATTGAAAAAAATATGTTGAACTTGGTGCCTATTAATCACTCTAGAACTGATATGGAAATATTCCAATACCAGTGTACGTGTTTGTTATAAACCATACAACCAGAGACAAGGACTGAATAGCTCACTTCTTATATCGAAAGGGGAATATTGTGTTAGAAAAAACAACTCCACTATGTGTAAGTGTTCAAACCCCTTGGTTCTATAGTATCCAGTGTAAAAATCCAAAAGGTTTCACGCTGTAAAATTTTTCTGTTTAAATCACCTCCTCTAGTGGAGGGAATCACTTGTTCAATCACCATACATTTAAGATCTTCAATGGTATGATTTTGCGATGTCCAATGTTGTACCATAGGTGCTCCAAAATTTTGTGCAGTAATTCGTGAACGGTGTTCAATCAGTCTCTCATGTAGTGACCTCATTGATTTCCCAATATAATATTTGTCACATGGACATTTAATGTAGTAAATAATGCCCGTGGATCGGCATGTAGTTCTGCACTTTAATTTATAACTCCTACCGTTGCAGACGAAATCTGTCCCTTCGATGGTTGTGGGGCATGTTTTGCAGCGAGGTTTCATGCATTTAAAGTGACCAAAGTTGCCTACGTTGTCAATGGGAACCATAGGTAAAACCGCTGGACTTAAAATTTCTTTCAGATTTTTGGAACGTGAAAATGCCATCCTGATGTTGTGATTTGTGAACACTGGATGTGCTTTAATGATGTCCCAATTGCGGCGAATAATAGCAGCAGTAGCCTCTCCACCCGGAGTGTATCTTGTTACAAAAGTCATGATCTGTCCATCATGTTGTGTCCGTGGTGGAGATTGAAGCAATAATTCTCTGTTGTTGTACTTGGCTCTGGTGTAGGCTCTCTTGATGGTTTTGTGTGGATAATTTCTCTGTAACAACTTAGAACCAAAAGATTCAGAATGTGCTTTGTAATCGGCATCTGTAGTACAAATACGCTTAAAGCGGAGAAACTGAGAAAATGGAAGACTTCGTTTTAATGCTTTGGGATGGCAACTGCTGTATTCTAAAAAAGTATTCCGGTCAGTGCTTTTAACAAATACATTGGTAACAAATTGCTTCTCTGCAAGAAGAATCTCAACATCAAGAAAATGTATCTTGGATTCTGACCACGTTAAGGTAAATTGGATTCTGGCATGACATTGATTCAGCCAACTATGAAATGACTGTAATTGTTCGATACTACCATACCACACAATGAATATATCGTCGATGTAACGTTTCCATGTCCCTAGCATGTCATTGTAAGGAGATCTAGCTAACCATTTATCTTCAAACTGAGCCATAAAAAGATTGGCTAGAGTGGGAGCGAATGTCGCTCCCATAGCCACACCAGATTTTTGTTTATATAACTCATTTTGAAAGCAGAAAAAATTACTGCATAATGCTATTTCTGCCAGTTTACACAAAAAATCAGTGGGGACTTGATGTGGACTGGGACGATTGTTTAAGGTTTCACCAATAACTTCTAACAATTCATTTTGAGGAATCATAGTATATAGAGATTTTATGTCAAAGGTTGCCATAATAATATGTGAATCTGGTAACTGTATATCCTGCAATATATTAAGAAAATGTGTAGTGTCCTTAATGTATGTGGGAGTTTTTTTCACCACGTCTTGAAGGAACGTATCTACATATTGGGACAAGGGTTCAAGCAGTGAGCCACGGGAAGACATTATTGGTCTTCCTGGAGGGTTACTTATGTCTTTATGAACTTTCGGTAATGTATAAAGAACTGGAACGATGGGAAACCGCCTGTTCAAATAATTGAACTCCTTCTTGTTTAGAAATCCTGCTTCCTCCGCCCTTGTGGTTATTGCCAGTATGTGTTCTTGGAGCTGTTTTGTGGGATCCTGATCTAATTTAACGTACGATGTCGTATCGGCCAATTGTGAATGGATCTCAGTTATGTATTGAGATCTGTCTAAAATTACAGTAGCCCCGCCTTTGTCGGCCCGTTTAAATACAATGTCAGTGTTTTTTCTCAACGATTGTAGGGCTTTACGTTCATCTCGGGTCAGGTTATCATGGAAACGGTGTGATTTATTATTATTGATGTTGTGTAACCTACCCACATCTCTTAAAACTAACTGTTTGAACACTGATACTATAGGATCGATCGGGATGGGCGGGATCCATTGAGATTTATCTTTAACTCGAGAAGAGGAATCATGTCTGGCCTTATCATTGAAAAAAATCTTGAGTTGCAAAGTACGAATAAATTTTTCAAGGTCAATTCTAAATTGAAAATTGTTGAAAAATTGAACAGGTACATATGAAAGGCCTTTGGAAAGCAGAGAAATTTCAGTCGAAGTAAAGGTATGTGTCGACAAATTCATTACATTCTGATCTATTGGAACTGGGACCGCGTCTGTGGACGTGGCCTGGATATACCTCTGTTCATGCCTCTCCTGTTGCCTCTTGTTCTTGTTCTTGTCAGTCTTGTTTGTCTGTGGTCTAAAAAATCATCAGTATCATTCCCTGAAGAACTATCTGTGAATTGAAAAGCTTTAAATGCCACCTGTCTATGGCCGGTGGCTGGCACATTAGATGTGGATGTATCTGTAACTTGATTATCTTTGCTGTAAATCCATGGATATACACGTCCTTTTGAATAATCACCTTTGTCCCTCGATAGGGACATTGTCAATGATTAGACAATACACACAGATAATACACCCAGTCATTGGGTGAAAAATCAAATAATCTTTATCGTGTGTTACATATGAGACTACTCCACTCTCAATAAGCTGAAGAAGCAATACACTTGTATTCATGTGTGTTTAACATTTTGTTATATCTTAGAAATAAGCAGTGGATTTTCCCCAAATCCATCTCAATGGAATGGAGGAGTAGCCTAGTGGTTAGTGCAGTGGACTTTGATCCTGGGGAACTGAGTTCAATTCCCTCTGCAGCTCCTTGTGACTCTGGGCAAGTCACTTAACCCTCCATTGCCCCTGGTACAAAATAAGTACCTGAATATATGTAAACCGCTTTGAATGTAGTTGCAAAAACCTCAGAAAGGTGATATATCAAGTCCCGTTTCCCTTTCCCTTCCCTTAATAATGGCTTCTGGACTTCTTTTTTAGGAAGCTATCCAAACCTTTTTTCAATTCTGTTAAACTAACTGCTTTTACTACATTCTGCTTTTACTACATTCTCTGTTCAGCAAGTCCAAAACTAACACTGCACCAAGAAGGGGCATTCCTACTATTTTTTTATTGCAGATTAATGCCTATTTAGGAGGTAGTAAGTGATCCCGTGTTAACTCTGCAGTAACAAACTACCTCAGTGCAGTTAAGAACCCCTAAGTTAAGACTTAAGTTTCTAGCATATGTTCATTTGGCATACTACAAAGAGGGAATCTCTAATAAGTATAATCTTTCAAATGAAAGTTTTTAGAGATCTTTAAAGGAATAACCAATGGAAATGACTGTGCAAGACATAATGAGGCATATTTTCAAAGCACTTAGCCTTCCAGAGTTCCATAGGTTTCTATGGAACTTTGGAAGGCTAAGTGCTTTGAAAATATGCCTGATATACTCCCAGATTCTATATATGGCAACTAAAGTTGTGCATGCAAATCAACTTAATTGATCTATGAGCCAATCAGCAACAATAATTAACTGCTAACAGCCAATTATTGGCATTATTTGTGAGTTACACACACACATCATATTTTATACCGCTGTGTGTGGAACTCCTATAGCGTGAGCATTTGGGGATGTTACCAGAATTTGCGTGCATTGTTACAGAATAGACTCGATCAACACCTAATTAGATGTGTAAAGTTATGTATTGTTTATGCACTTACCCTCAGATTCTATATAGTACCCTTAGCATTCTGTGCCGAAATCCAAGCATATTCTATAACAACATGCATAATTGGGTTAACAAGCCAATCAGTGTTGTTAACAGCACTTAACAAGCAATAAAGAGCACTAATTGGCACTAATTATAATTTACATGCTTAACTTGCTAAGTGTATTCTGTAATGCACTGCGCCTAAATTCTAATGTGCACAAGCAAAAAGGGGCATGGTTATAGGTGGGGAAATGGGCATTTTGTGGGCATTCCAAAATTTATGTGAGTTGTTGTAGAATATGGCCCAATGCACTTTAATCTACATGCCAGGATTTATACCACGTTTTCATTGGTGTAAATGGAGGTGCGTTGTTTTAGGCACTAGGATATAAGCTAAGCGTAATTCTATATACCGCACCTAAATCTAGGCGCCGCTTATAGAATACACTTAGGCGGAAATATGTTCTGCATGGATTTTCTAGGTGCTTTATATAGAATCTGGCCCTCGGTGCTATTCTATAAAGGAAGTGGATCCATTATAGAACAGAGCTGATTTTTCAGTGCTATTTATAGAATGTAGTCCATTAAAATCAAATCAAATACCTTAAACTCCATGCAACAGTATAAGGATATTAACACCAGGCTGACAGCTCTCAAAAAGATCTCCCCAAAATAAGCCTTGGCCGGAGCAGTATGCTATATCACCTATAGATAAAGGTAAACCAATGTACAAAAATGTGCAGTAATCAATGACAAAAAGAACAAGGTGTTGCAGAAGAAAATGTTGACCTTTTCCCTCTTTAGAAAGCTGTACTCTGTGAGTAATAGTAATTTATTTCTTTAATCTGTGTTCTATAGGCAGTAGACTCCTGGTCTTACTTACCTCACTTCTCAGAATTAAGCTTTTGTGTGGCATAAACACAGCGGAGAAGTAAAAATGACGAAATACCAGGGAGCATGTCTCTATCTCACTTTAAAAAGTGTTGATAAAATATGCAAGCACATCCTCCCCCTAGAACAAAGCCCATTTCACTCCATCTATGACAATGGTTTTTTTTTTTTTACTTTATTTATTGATTTTAAAGCAATATAATATTTATAAAAACATATAACAGCATATAATATGGAACAGTGGAAAAAAAAAACCATACAGGTCAGTGAGCTGATAAAAATAAAACAGGACAGTATGCGCAACATACTTTAGAAAGCTAATTCCCTTCACAAGTCACATAGTTGTCTAGCAGCGACCATGCTGTATGGAAAGAGGAGATGCAACCAAATCTTATGGCAGCCAATTCCTCATATCGCCTATAAGAACACAGCAGATTCCACCATTCGTGATATGAAACAAGCTGATTATTCTTCCAATGCAATGCAATCAGATGAAGAGCAAGAGAAATCATTAAGTTAAACAGTTTGGCATATTTAGGAGGACGTGACAAGTTAGGAGTCGAAGCCTTGAGGATTAGTATTTTAAAAGATAGAGCATCTTGGATTGTAAATATTTTCTGGGTGGTGCCCCAAACCGACCTCCAGTATGACTGAAGATTACAAGAGAAAAGCAAATGTTCTAGAGAACCCACCACAGACTGACATGACCAACATAGATTTGAAACACTTGGGTGTACTTTGGCAAGTTTTACAGGCGTCCAGTAGGATCTATGAACAATATAATAGGTAGACTGTAGAAGGGCAGCTGAAAGGGAGGAACACATAGTTTTTGTCCAAAAAAGATCCCACTCCTTACTGGACAGTAAGACATGCAGTTCATTTGTACTCGTTATAACATTCCCCAATCGCATAGCACTTTTTGGAAAAATCTGACTCAGATTATTGAGCGTTGCTATCCTACTGCATCGGACCGTCAATCCACAATTTCAAGTTTCAGCAGTTTATGTCAATCCCTTATGGGTCCCAAATCTGCATCTAAGCTGAATAAACTCATGCAAATGTCAAAGCCTAACGGGTGTTCTATGACAATGTTTTAATAAATGCAGTTCCAAAAAATGAATTGACAAAAGCGTGTCCATGTATATTGATCAGACAGTATAGGTGAAATAAGACTTAGGGGCCCTTTTCCAAAGGCGCGTAGGCACCTACGTGCGTCCAACACATGTCAATTTTGAGTTACCACCAGGCTACCATGTTGCTCTTGTGGTAATTTCATTTTTGGCACGCGTCCGCTACACATGTCCGAAAATTATTTTTTTATTTTTGGCGCACGTCAGCTACACACATCAAGTGTCAGTTGACATGCGTAGGTCATTACCGCCTGGTTACTGCGCGAGACTTTACCACTAGGTCAATGACTGGTGAGAATGTCACAGACCCAAAATGGACATGTGGCAATTTTCATTTTGCTGCACATCCATTTTCGGCAAAAATTTTAAAAAGGCATTTTTAGCCGGTGTGCAGAAAAATGTTTCTGTATGCGCCCAAAGCACGCAACTACACTACTGCAGGCCATTTTTCAGAGCACCTTAGTAAAAGGACCCCTTAGTACAACCCTTCCTAATTACCAATCCAAGTTCTTAGGCCAGTATTGAGCAGGGGGAAAAAAAGGGACAAGTCTTTTGGTTCTAAAATAGATTTTACTTTGACAACTTAAAAATTAAAATGATGGCAAATGACATACAATATAAATCTTCTTTCAGCTAATACAGTTGCTTTGTTACAGGAATAAATATCTGTGAAACCTATAAATACCATTACATTTCTCTAGTTCCTCCTTACTGAGTGGCAAAATTGCATTATCTGTCTATTTCCCAGAGTGAAATCAACTGAAGTATCATATGTTCTCTATGCATCTTCTCTGGATGAAGATCAAGACTTCTGCTTCTTGTAGCCATAATACATTCTTCAGAATTGGAACATAGGTGAAGATAGCTTAGAGAGCTGCTCTGGCACCGATACACTCATATCACCCCTCTCCTCAAGTCACTTCATTGGCTTCCGATCAGGTACCGCATTCAGTTCAAGCTTCTGCTTCTAACCTACAAATACACTCGATCTGTAGCCCCTCCTTACCTCTCAACCCTCATCTCCCCTTATGTTCCTACCTGTAACCTCCGCTCTTAGGACAAATCCCTCCTTTCAGTACCCTTCTCCACCACTGCCAACTCCAGGCTCCGCCCTTTCTGCCTCGCCTCACCCCATGCGTGGAACGGACTCCCTGAGCCCATACGCCAGGCCCCCTCCCTGCCCATCTTCAAATCATTGCTCAAAGTCCACCTCTTCAATGTCGCCTTCGGCATCTAACCACTACACCTCTACTCAGAAAATCTAGACTGCCCCAACTTGACATTTCATTCTTTTAGATTGTAAGCTCCTTTGAGCAGGGACCGTCCTTCTTTGTTAACTTGTACAGTGCTGCGTAACCCTAGTAGCGCTCTAGAAATGTTAAGTAGTAGTAGTAGTAGAGCTGCTCTGGCTTGTGAATGGGTTACAAATGAGCAGCCATGAGAGAGAAACTTGATCCCTAGTGGGGAAAACCATAGTACTTCCACTAAAGGTATTTGGGTGCCAATTTGAATCCAGATGTCAATGAAGCAGGAACAACCAGGAATTGCTCCTGGTCACCCCTCCCCCCCCCCCCCCCCCCCATAGCTACCCCAGAAGACCCCTAGCAGGTCCTGGGGTAATTGGGTGGAGGTGGTAGGATGGCTGGTGAGGTAATGGATTAAGGGTAGGAGAATTTTAGAGAAGGTACTTTGAAGAGATTAGAAAGTCAGGGGTGTGAAGGGGTTTTAGGGGGGGATGGGATTTTAGATAATGGGTGTGATGGGGTAGGCTGTTTATTGTTTCTACAACTGATTCCTTCAAGAGAGTCCTTGGGAGCTTCAGATTGCATGTTAGTGGCCTAACACTCCTAGGCAGGAAAGAATCTCAATGTAAAACTAGCATTATCTTCTATGAATTAACAGTTTACAAGGTTCAGTGCAAGATGTAGTATTCATTTTGCATAATAATAAGCTGCTTTGCATACATTTGAATGCTTTTCATCTCATTATTGTTTAACTTTGTGCTACATTAAGGGCAAATAATGCATAATATTCCACTTAACATGCACTGCTTGGCAAAAAATGTGTTATTCCCTTAACACACATTAGTTATTGCCACTCTTATTAAATATGATTGAATTCTATATCTAAATGGTTTACAATAATATGTTAAAGTAAAATTAGCTACAATAATAGACATATAAATAACAATGATTAACATATAAAATGAGGGGGGAAAAGGAAATCCACTCCATTGCAAGTTCCAGTTCTCATCTCCCCAAAATTTTCCATGCTCTTGGTGACCCACCAACAAATTTAACAAAAACTGTGTGAAAATGTATGAATGAAAGGCTCGTGCTTTGAGTCCACTGTAAAATTTCATAAAGGATATCTTCAGTCTCAAATCTTAAGGCAAATTGTTCCACAACTGCATTGGAGTAACAAGGTTAATTGCCGGATTCTATGTATCGCTCCTTAATTTCCGCACGGAAATTGAAGCATATTCTATAACAATGCACATAACTTAATTGGTTAACTAGGTAATCAGCACTGTGAATTGGATGCTAACAAATAATTATCAGCACTAATTGGCATTAAGTTTTACGTGGAGAACTCGCTAAATGTATTCTGTAATGTGGTGTGCGTAAATTCTAAGTCACTTAGTTGAAAAGGAGGCAAGGCCATGGGCGGGGCATGAGCATTTCTAAAATCTATATGTGTTGTTATAGAATACGAACAAAAAAGAGGAGGAAACAAAGAGGATACCAAACAGTCTTTATTGGTAACAGCTGAAAAAGGACTCGACACGGCCGTGTTTCGGCATGAAGGCCTGCCTCAGGGGTCAAATGGATCTACATAAAAACAAACATGAACATATAACAAAAATCAATAATTAAATAAATAATTGAATGAAATGAAATGCACATAAAAACAATCATAGTAAGTAATAAAAGCATTATAGTAAAATAGAATAAAATGAAATGAAGTGGATACATTTAAAAAAAACAATGCTATAAATGACATAAAGTAATATAGTAAAATGGGGTAAAATGACACGCATGGATACATGAAATAAAAACAATGCTATAAAAGACATTAAATGAAATTACAAAGGATGATTATCTTTTTTGTAATGGTGGAAATGTTTAAGCAACAAAGATAAATGTTCTAGTTGTAGGATTCCTGCAGTATCTAAATAAAACATGAAATTGTGTTACACATGAATGTGCAAAAACAGCCTTTTGAAATGTGCCTGAGCATGGATGCCTAAATGAGGAAAAGTTACAACGTGAATAATAAATAAAAAACAATAAGTGCAGAAAAAGGACAGGAGGTGTAGCACAGCCTAATAGAAAATGGTGCCAAAAATGTTTTTGTGAGCACATAAAATATTTAGAGTGCAGTGTGTGAACAAATGTGTGTATTGCCACTACTGTATAAGTGTGGTGAATGGAGCAAAAAGAAAAAGTGAAATGACCAGATTGTGAACAATTCTAAATGGAATAAAACTTATGTGAAAGAGGCTAGAGGAGCTCAAAACTGTGGCGGGAAAAAATATCAGAAGATTCGGTGAGGAGGTATATCCTCTTTGATTCCACCTCACTTTTTTGTTTGTCACTCACGGTTTGCTCCTCCTTTTTGTTTGTCTCATTATAGAATTCCCTTGCTGTGTGCCTAATTTAGGCATTGGGATTTATACCACGTAAAACGTGGCGTAATGGCTGCAACTAAATTGTTCAAATGGCGAGGTGCTCAGTATAATCTATATACCATGTGGAAATTTAAGCCTAATCTATAAAATTTAGGCAAACTTTAGAGAATACACCTAGGTGTATTTTTTGTCCACACGGATTTTTTAGGTGCCATATATAGAATATAGCCCTAATCCTATATAATAATTTGCACCTCCAACGTTCCATGTCTGGCTGCCTGGGTTTATAACATCTCCTGACGTCAGTCAGCCTCCAGCGTTCCATTCCCCCTCACTGTCCCGCCCTCGCTTCAATACATAATGACATCAGAGGGCGCAACAGTGAGAGGGAATGGAACGCTGGAGGCTGGCTGATGTCAGAAGATGTTACGAATGAAATGGAAGCCAGCGCCAGCCAGCCAGAGAACATTCAGGTACAAGTCGAGGGGAGGAAAGAAACGCGGGACATCGAGGGGAGGAGAGAATTGCAGGACATCGAGGGGAGGGCAGAGCAGAGGAAAATTGATGGACATGGATGGGTTGGGAGGACAGTAGAGGAGAGAATTACAGGACATGGATGGGAGGGCAGGGAAGAGGAGAATCACTGGACATGGAGGGGAGGGCAGAATCGCTGGACATGGAGGGGAGGGCAGGGGACAGAGAAAAAAAAAGCTTACATGACAGCCTTCCTAGGGCCTGTTTCATTGTTGAGGAAATGGGCATGGTTCCACTAGTTGTCTAATGATGTCAACTGCACTTGTAATTTTATTAGTTAAAACCAAAGGAGCTGCAGTTCTATATTTACAATAACCAGGCATACACCTTCAAGCATGAATTTGGCTCATCAACATGCCATAAAACATTTTGTGCATGCAAAATTGGTTTGATGCATATTAACCTATGAATTAACATACACATAATGAATTAACATACATTATTCTAATGTACATTAATTTTTTTTATTAAATTGAATGTATGAAACAAACCAACAAAGCGCCTGAAAGCTGGCATTCTAAAATTTCTGAAAACAAATTGACTCCCCCCCACCACACACTATATATGCATGTCCATAACATTAACTTAGCTTTGAAAAGCAGGACCTGAATATTTTAGGAGCCCTTTTACTGTGCCTAACACAGCTTAAAATGGTATACCACGGGACATCCTCAGGCATCCTGCAGTAACAGCCAAATTATGGTGCTAATACGTGTGCTAAAAAATATTTGGGGTTTTTTTTGGGGGAGGGGCATGTCAGGAATGGAGAGTTGATGTTCCTGAACTAAAAAGCTACCGCATCCACATTAGCACAGGAATGCTGCCTGAACTCACCACCTACAAAATGAGAGGTGGTAATCACTCATGCGGTAATTTTTTATAATGGCTGTGCCCTAATGGTTACATTAGTAACATAGTAAATGACAGCAGGTAAAGACCTGTACGGTCCATCCAGTCTGCCCAGCAAGATAAACTCATTTTACATGGTATGTGATACTTTATATATATATCCTGAGTTTGATTTGTCCTTGCCTTTCTCAGGGCACAGACCATAGAGGTCTGCCCAGTACTGTTCTTGTACTAAGTTCTGAAGCTAACATCGAAGCCCCTTAAAATTTACACTCCAGCCCATCCCTATCTATTCAGTCATGATCAGGGCGTAGACCGTAGAAGTCTGTCCAGCCCCCGTTTTGTTTCCAATTACCAGCGTCGCCACCCAATCTCCGCTAAGATCCCATGGAACAATTCCTTCTAAACAGGATTCCTTTGTGTTTATCCTACGCATGTTTGAATTCCATTACCGTTTTCATCTCCACCACCTCCCGTGAAAAAATACTTCCTGACATTAGTCCTGAGTCTGCCCCCCTTCAACCTCAATTCATGTCCTCTAGTTCTACCGCCTTCCCGTCTCCGGAAAAGGTTAGTTTGCGGATTAATACCTTTCAAATATTTGAACGTCTGTATCATATCACCCCGGTTTCTCCGTTCCTCCAACGTATACATGTTGAGGTCAGCAAGCCTCTCCTCGCACGGTTTGCAATGCAAATCCTGTACCATTTTCATAGCTTTTCTTTGCACCGCTTCCAGTCTTTTTACATCTTTAGCAAGATATGGCCTCCAAAACTGAACACAATACTCCAAGTGGGGCCTCACCAACAACTTGTAGAGGGGCATCAACACCTTTTTTCTTCTGCTGGTTATGCCCCTCTCTACGCAGCCTAGCATCCTTCTGGCCACGGCCGTCGCCTTGTCACATTGTTTCTTCACCTTCAGATCCTCCGACACCAACACCCCAAGGTCTCTCTCCTAAGTCGAGCTTACTAATCTCTCCCCTCCTATCCGGTATCTCTCTTTTGAGTTTCCGCACCCCAAGTGCATCACTCTACACTTCTTGGCATTAAATGTTAACTAATACTAACAGAAACCAGGATAATATTATATATTCTAATGAAAAATAAAAAAAGAAAAAGAAAAACTTTCTTTTTCTTTTTCTTTTTTATTTTTCATTAGAATATATAATATTATCCTGGTTTCTTTTAGTATTGGTTAACTATAACAAAAGAAACTGACTGTGTAGGACGCCTAGTAATTTAATCATTAAATTTTAACTGCCAGACCCTCGACCATTCTTTTAACATTCGGAGATCCCTTCTCATCGTTTCTACTCCCTCCTGGGTGTTATGATTGGGGTCAGAACCCCTCTCAAACTTACCTCTTTCCTGGGGGTCAGCTTCTTAGCTGGCTTCTGTTTCTTTTCTCTTTCCTTTCTGAGCTGGCTCTGTCTCTCTGTGCTGGCAGCTTCCAGCAGCATGGGGTTAATTGTTTTACTTTACTACAGCTGTGTGGGTGGACTGAGTTAGCTCTACCTGTCTTTGGGTGTACTGGCTTCAAGTGCTTCACGGTGTTGCATTGGTGTGGGTTGGGCCTCTCTGGGTCAGTGTGCTTTTGCCTAGGTCTAGGGAGTGTGACATCATCAGGGAGGGCCTTGATAAGGAAGTGGTGTTGTTTCCTTCAGAGCCTTTGCAACGGTGGTGTTTGATTTAGGTAGGGTGGTGCAGTGTGCACTTCTGACTTTGTGTCTAGTTTCCCTGCTTGCTTTTGCTAAGGGCCAGGTTAGTGTTAGTGCAGTGTGCACTGGTGACTGTGTGTTTAGCTTTCCTGCTTTTCCCTTATGGTTCTCCTGCTTTTCCCTCTTGGTTTTGGAAGCATTGCTGTGTGTAGGGCTTTGGAAGCTCTGTTGCTGATAGAAGTACTTCAGGGTTTGGTGTTGTTAGGAACACTGCAGAGTTTGCTGTTAGAAGTACTTCTGGTGTTTGTGCTATTGGGAGCATTGCAGTCTTTGCTGTTGGTGTTTGGTGCTTTAGAAGCACTTTTGGCTTATGTGTTAGCTTCCCTGCTTTTTCCTTGTGGCTCCCCTGTCTTCCCTTTCAGTGCTAGGAGCTCTTCTGGTTGCTTGCCAGAGTAGTGCTTAGGAAGCACCTTGTTAGTTTTGTATCTAGCTTGCTAGAGCAGTGCTTAGGTAGCTTATTAGTTTTGTGTTTAGCTTGTTAGTGTAGAGCTCTGTTTGTAGCTTGGTGCTTAGTAGCACCTGTGTTAGCTTTGTGTTTAGTTCCCTGCTCTGTTAGTTTAGGGCTTAGGAAGTCCCTTTCTTGAGGAGGGCTTAGGAGCTCCTGTTTAGTATAGGGCTTAGGAAGTCCTTTTGTCAGTTTTCTGTTAGGAACACTCCTGCTGGGTTAGGGCTTGGGAGCACTTAGATCAGTTTAGGTTTAGGAGTACTTCTGTTTCCAGTCCTGGTCCCTGTGTCATCCGGTATCCGGTAAGTCCTGCCGGCTACTCGAACCCAGGAGCTCAACTCCTGGGGGGCTTAGTAGCTAAGTGCAGGTGAAGCTGTTCAGACCAGTCCAGTGTGCTCCAGTCCAGTGTTCCAGTCCGGGGAATTCCAGTCCGGTGTCCTCCAGTCTGGGGGATTCCAGTCCGTGTGTTCCGGTTGCTGGGCGGTGCCTGTAGTCCCTGCCGGTGCCAGTGTGCTTGCCCAGTGTTGATTGGTGGGTTTTGCCTGTTGCTGTCACTCCTCGTCAGCAGCCCAAGGGCTCACGTGGGCTCTGAACCTGAGAACCTGACACTGGGTATCCACTCTATTGGCTATTTTCGTGTCATCCGCAAAAAGGCACACCTTTCATTCCAACCCTTCAGCAATATCTCCCACAAATATATTAAACAGAATAGGCCCCTGAGGAACTCCACTGCTCACCCTCCTTTCTTCCGAGCGGATTCCATTTACCACCACCCTCTACCACCTGTCGGTCAACCAGTTTCTTATCCAGTTCACCACTTTCGGTCCTAAGTTTCCCACTTCTTCCCTGTCTCCACTTTTGTGAAGAGGGACCACATCCGCTTGTATCCAATCTCGCGGAACCTCTCCTGTCTCTAGAGATCTATTAAATAAATCTTTAAGAGGTCCCACCAGGACCTCTCTGAGCTCCTTCAGTATCCTGGGATGTATCCCATCCGGCCCCATAGCTTTGTTCACCTTCAGATTCTCCAGCTGTTTATAAACTCTTTCTTCCGTAAACAGCGCAATATCCACTCCATTCCCAGATGTTCCTTCGGCAGCCAACCGCGGTCCTTCTCCAGGATTTTCCTCCGTGAACACCGAAGAGAACATGACCATTAAGAGTGCATGACCATTAATATTTAAAAAAATGGCCTTAGTGCATGAGAAAATTCCATGCAAGGGTGTGCTAAGGTTAATTTTTACTGTAGATTAGTAAAAGGCCTCTTAGTGAATGAGTGTAGAAAGAGCCTTTTTCCTATGTACGGGATTTCAGTAGTTCAAAGATCATTTCAGTTCATAGTGACTGAAAATCTTTATCATTTCATGATTAATGACATTGTCTTAAGTGGAGTTGTTGCCCAGTTCCTAATGGATATTTGTGCATGTCACAAAAAAACACCATGACAACAAAATCCAAATTGTTTTTTTAACTAACAGGAAACCATAATGCATCTGCAAGTGATCCTTACAGAGGATGGCTGAAGGGAACTTGCTGTTCTGCTGTTTTTTGTTTTATCTCTTTTGCAGATGAACACAAGATTTCATACTCCAATTTATAAAAACGAAAAAAAAATTGTACAAAATGTGAAAGGGTTGCAAACTCAAAAATTATTCTGGATCAGCTGACACCATTGCCCTCCATCCATGCAGATTCTAGAGAAGCATTGAAAAGGCCAGCCAGCAGAGCTGCTAGAACTTCCCTAAGTTCCTTCAGTACCCTCGGATGTATGCCATCCGGCCCCATAACTATCGCCACCTTTAGTTTAGCCAACTCCTCACGAACACAGTCCTCTGAAAATTGTTCAAGGACTACCTCCCCTCAATTCCTATTGTGTTTGTCTTCAGTGATCCTGCCCCCAGCCCTTCAGCTGTGAACACAGAACAGAAATATTTGTTAAGCAATTCCACCTTACCTTTATCAGCTTCTACATATTCCTCCCCTTCACCTTTGAGCCTCACAGTGCCACTTTTGCACTTCCTCCTATCACTAATACATCTAAAAAAAATGTTTTATCCTCCCATTTACCGTATTGGCTATTTTTTTCTTCCATTTGCATCGTTGCTTTCCTGACTATTCTACCAACTTCTCTTCACTTTTCCAGATATTGTCACCTTTCTTTGTAGTTTATAAAGGCTAACCTCTTTTTTCTACCCTTTTCAGCTACTACTTTTGATAACCAAAGCAGCCTCCTTTTCCTCTTACTTTTATTTACTTTCCTTACAAAAAGGTTTGTTGCCCTTACAATAGCTACATTCAGTTTTGCCCACTGCTTTCCAACTTTTTCCAGATGTTCCCATCTTGACAGTAATTCCTTGAGGTAATTCCCCCATCTGAATATAGTTTTTTTTTAAAGCCTATAACCTTCACTTGAATGAACCCTCTCCACACCCAGTGATCACTGGATGGAGAGATGCCAAGTCTCACTCATTAGGAATGTGTCACCCTCATTTGAAAGCTTTCTCACTCTCACACTCTTTGTGCCCCATTTCTCACTCATTAGATTTTCAGTACCATGCACTGATCTGGATCACTGCTTTCATAAAGGGAAACCTTAGAGAAGAAAACCAAGGGGCTCATTTTCAAAGCACTTAGACTTACAAAGCTCCATAGATTACTATGAGGTTCATTTTCGAAAGAGAAAAACGTGCAAAAATTGTCATAAAGCACCATTTGGATTAATTTCTTCTCAAAACGTCCAAATCGGTATTTTCAAAACCTATTTTGTAGACGTTTATCTATGCAATTCATCTGCAGTTCATCCAAATCACAAGGGGACATGTTGGAGGCATTTCTAAGGTGGGATAATGGCATGCCTAACACTTGGATGTTTTATAGCCATAATGGAACAAAACTAAAACGTCTATGGTGAAAACCTACACTTTAGTCTAGATCTGTTTTCTAACGAATAAGGTACAAAAAGGTGCCCTAAATGACCCACTTACTCCCCCAGTGGTCACTGACTCCCTCCCACCCCCTAAAATGTGAATAAAAATAGTACTCACCAGCCTCTATGGCAGCCTCAGATGTTATAGCCAGGTCCATTAGAGCAGCATGCAGGTCCCTGGAGTAGTCTAATGGTGGGTGCAGCGCATTAGACAGGTGGGCCCAGGCCCATATCTCCCCCTACCTGTTACACTTGTGGTGTAAATTGTGAGCCCTCCAAAAGTCACTAAAGTCCACACAATCTGCCTAACACAAGGCTATCTCTACTTCAGGAAGTAGATGAAAGCTTGGCTCTTCAACTAGGTCTTAATGGAAGAAGCAACTAAGCTGCTAGTATCACTCACACACACATGGAGTGACACGGGCTGCACTTATTGCAGCAGGACATGTTTATCCACTCCTACCCTGGTTGAGATAATATTTAATCATCTCTCTGTCCTCATGTGCAACTTTCTTTAAATTAGTCACCTTACTTTCTAACTCTTCTTATTCTCTTACCTATCTATATGTTCCATCTTTGCTTTACTCTTCACTATCAATTAAAATGTTCTATTATGTATTATGTTGACAGTATAAGTAGTATACTATCAGGCTCATTTTCAAAAGAGAAGGACACCATCTTTCGACACAAATCAGAAGATTGGCGTCCTTCTCCCAGGGTCATCCAAATCGGTATAATCGAAAGCCGATTTTGGTCGTCCCCAACTGCACTCCGTCGCAAGGACGGACAAAGTTCAAGGGGGCGTATCAGAGGCATAGCGAAGGTGGGACTTGGGCGTGCCTAACACATGGACATCCTCGACCCATAATGGAAAAAAAGGGCGTCCTTGATGAGCACTTGGGCGACTTTACCTGGTCCTGTTTTTTTTCTTATGACTAAGGCACAAAAAAGTGCCCAAAATGATCAGATGGCCACTGAAGAGAATCAGAGATGACCTCCCGTTACTCCCCCAGTGGTCACTAACCTCCTCCCACCCTCATAGTAACATAGTAACATAGTAGATGACGGCAGAAAAAGACCTGCACGGTCCATCCAGTCTGCCCAACAAGATAACTCATATTTGCTGCTTTTTGTGTATACCCTACTTTGATTTGTACATATGCTCTTCAGGGCACAGACCGTATAAGTCTGCCCCGCACTATCCCCGCCTCCCAACCACCAGCCCCACCTCCCAACCACCGGCTCTGGCACAGGCACAGACCGTATAAGTCTTCCCAGCACTATCCTCACCTCCCCAGCCCTGCCTCCCAACCCCGGCTCTGGCACAGACCGTACAAGTCTGCCCAGCCCTATCCCCGCCTCCCAACCACCAGCCCCGCCTCCCGATCGTGACTAAGCTCCTGAGGATCCATTCTTTTGGCACAGGATTCCTTTATGCTTATCCCACGCATGTTTGAATTCCGTTACCATTTTCATTTCCACCACCTCCCACGGGAGGGCATTCCAAGCATCCACTACTCTCTCCGTGAAAAAATACTTCCTGACATTTTTCTTGAGTCTGGCCCCCTTCAATCTCATTTCATGTCCTCTCGTTCTACCACCTTCCCATCTCCGGAAAAGATCTTTAAAAATATTTTTTGCCAACTGTACCCACATCTAGGTGCCCCCTTCACCTATAAGGGCTATAGTAGTGGTGTACAGTTGTGGGTAGTGGGTTTTAGGGGTTTTAGGGGGGGGGTTGGGGGGCTCAGCTCACAAGGTAAGGGAGCTATGTACCTGGGAGCAATTTATGATGTCTACTGCAGTGTCCCCTAGGGTGCCCGGTTGGTGTCCTGGCATTATACATTCTTCCTTAATTACAACACACTATCCCAATTTACACCCTCTTCTCACTCCTTATCTCTACCACCTTCCTCCCTTACCCATCTCACTTACCCACTTTTTATTGTCCACCTCTTTATATACTATATTCAGCTGTTTTATCCATTTTGTGTTTTCTTGTAAACCTGTTATATTTGTAAGCCGCATTGAACCTGCTAATAAGTGGGAAAGCGCGGGGTATAAATGTTACAAAACAATACAATACAATATCAGGGGGACCAATGTACTAGAAATGCTGACTTCTCCCACGACCAAATGGCTTGCATTTGGTCGTTTCTGAGATGGGCATCCTTGGTTTCCATTATTGCCGAAAATCAGAAACAACCAAGTCTAGGGACGACCATCTCTAAGGACGACCTAAAAGTCAAGTTTTGGGCGTCCCCGACCGTATTATCGAAATGAAAGATGGACATCCATCTTCTTTCGATAATACAGATTTCCTTGCTCCTCCATTGAGATGTTTTGCGAGGGCGTCCTCAACAAAGCTTAGGCATCCCTTTCAATTATGCCCCTCCACGCCATACTTTGTATTGTTATTTGAATATTTTTACTGCTGTAATTGCCTATTACTCATGTTTGATCTATACTTACTGTACACCGCCTTGAGTGAATTCCTTCAAAAAGGCGGTAAATAAATCCTAATAAACAATTAAATATAGGTGTCCCCTTTACCCATAAGGGCTATTGTAGTGGTGTACAATTTGGGGTGGTGGGTTTTGGAGGGTTCAGCAGAAAAGATAAGGGAATAACGGTGTGATGTGTACCTGAGAGCATTTATAGGAAGTCCACAGTTGTGCCCCCTAGGGTGCCCCACTACTCTCCTGGGATGTCTGAGGGACCAGTCTGCTAAAAATGCTGCCCCCCTCACATCCCAATGGCTTGATTTTGTGTGTTTTTAATTTGTGCATGGTTTTTGTTTCAAAAATGGCCTTAAAAGATAAACACAAAGTGCAAAAGATTGTTTGAAATGGTATTTTCAGAAAAAAATAGACATTTCTCTTTTTTTGAAAATGGTTACATTTGCTATTTGTATTTGGGACGTTTAGCTCAAAACGTCCAAAAGCCAACTTAGACGTCATATTGAAAATACCCTCTATATAACTTTGTAAGTTTAACTACTTTGAAAATGCGCCTCCAAGTAGTCCAACCAGTAAGAAGTCTGAGCACACCTTCCTGCCTATTGCTCCCCCTTGCCCTGTCCCTTTTCCCTTTACTACAAGTACGTGTGCTTTACAACAGATGTTCATACTTTTTAACTACTGGGTGGAAGAAATAGTTGAGCTTAAAAATTTTACCCAAATTGCTCCCCAATTTGTCTGTATTCTTTCAGAGGCTCCAAAGAAATGCTGCCTTGATTCATTTGCAAACATTATTATACTTTAATCATTCTAGATTTATACCCTGGATGTACTGTCTGAAAAATCTTACCCTTTGGCTTTTAATCTCACCCCTTGGAATGGTAAATCTCTCTCCTTGGGATGGTTCACCCTTGGCATCTCTATGGATGCCAGATTATCACCTACTATAACATCAGAAACACTCCCCGTTAGTTAAGCACTAAATCCGTGTGGGTTCCATTACCAACTGCTTGAATAGTTCCTTCTGTTTAGAATTCAGGATCTTCATGTTTCTAAAAGACCCCACAATAGAAATACCCCAATCAATAATCACAAGCTGTGAAAACAGTCTACAACCATCTACAATTCAGAAAATCACTAAAGACCCACCTGTTCGCAAAGGCGTACCCTAACGACCCAACATAAATGCCTCAACCCTGCAACATATCAACACCAAAGATCGCATTGGACATTATCTTACCCCTCCTATCCTCTACCCCCCTAAGTTGCCTGAATCATATCTACCCTATTCCATCCTAACATCTAATTGTATTTGTTCCCTACTGGACTTGGTGATTGCCTTTACGGTACTATGTAAGCCACATTGAGCCTGCAAATAGGTGGGAAAATGTGGGATACAAATGTAACAAATAATAATAAGAATAAAATAATAATATCTGGCATATTAAAATCACCTATTAGTAGTATTTCCCCTTTTACAGCTATATTTTGAATGTCTTCAATTAAATCTCTGTCCACATCTTCTGTCTGTGAAGGAGGACTGTATATCACTCCAGTTTAAATACAGATTGACCCACAGTGCCTCTTCCTTCTCCTGTAGGTCCTACAATTGTACAGCTTTAATATCATCTTTAACATATCCTCTCTAATTCTACAAACATCGCCAAAACTTGTGCGCAAATGTAGGCGCGAGCTCATTTTGCACATGCAATTTAATTGAATAATGAGACAGTGACAATAATTGTTTTTTTTTAACAAGCAATTATTGTCACTGATTAGATTTAATTTGAAGTTACTGTTTCTAAATTTAGGCTCGGAATCCAGGCCTAAATTTTACATGCAAGTAAAATGAAAAGCCATGGAAATGGGAGGGTCATGAGCAGAATGGGAGCCTTCCTAGCATTTACGTGTGTTGTTATTATAGAAGAACAGGGTTACATGCTTAATTTAGGCATGTACATTTGCACCACATTTTAGTTGGTGCAAATGGCTGCACCTATAGTTAGGCACGAGTCCTGGGCATAAGCGCAATTCTATAAACCATGCCTAACTTTAAGCGTGGCTTATAGAATAGCACTTTTTCAGTGCCATATATAGAATTCATCCCATAATGCCACTCCCCCTCCCTTTCTTCCTACTCTGTCTTTCCTGAACAGATTGTAGCTCGGTATAACTATATCCCATTCGTGGTTCTCTATGAATCATGTCTCTGTGATCACAACTAAATCCAAATCTGCCTCTTCCATCACAGCCTCAGGATCTAAAACCTTATTTTCCATACTTAGGAAATTAATATATACTGCTTTCCAAACGTTGCCCCTTTTACCCATTTGAGTAGAAGTATTTAATGCTTCACTTAGCTGAGGGCTTGTACTTACTGGGGGTTTTGATAACCCTGTCCTACGATTCTCGTTTATAGCCCTCTTCAGTAGGTTAGCCATTTTGCTGCTGAAAACACTTCTTCTCTTCTTTGATAGATGGATTCCATCTCTGCTCAGTAGCCCTTGGAAAAAGCATTCCATGGTCCAGGAAACCAAAATAGGAGTAACAATCCAGTATATATTACTAAGAAAAAGTTCAGAAAAGAATATTGCAGGAGGTTGAAACTGACATTGAAGAGTGGCAAAAGCATAAATACAAAGTGTTACTTTAGGAACAATATACCAATCGAAAATGGACACAGTTAGTCAGTTTGGAGGCGGAAAGAAAATTGCAGTTTCCTCTTCAGTGGTTTCAGAAAAGGAAGAAAAGGAGGCAGGGGTTGAAAGAGAGTTGACAGAATGGATTGGAGTAAGGAGAGGTGGAAGTGACTTGGTTGATAATTCAAGGTTAATCTTGTGAACCTTATCATGAAAGTACTCAGCCATAGTCTGAAGAGAAAGTGAAGGGGGTTGGAGGTGAAGGCACTTTAAGGAGAGAGTTCAGCGTGGCAAAGAGACATTGAGGGTTTGAGCCAAGAGAGTTTGGCAGGTAGATGTAGTAGTCCTGTAACATAGGCAGCCGAGACCCCTCGGGCCTAAGGGTATTCGTGCTATTAAAATAATAACAATACACAGGGTATTGCGATTAGCTTCCTCAGGGGGCCAAGTAACTGTCAGCAAGTCACACTGCCTTAAGCGTTGATGTCCATGGTTTCCAAGATACCGGAAGTGAAGTGATACCGTTCACTTCACTTCCGGTATCTTGGAAACCATGGACGTCAACACTTAAGGCAGTGTGACTTGCTGACAGTTACTTGGCCCCCTGAGGAAGCTAATTGCAATAGTGAAACGGTGAGCCCCGTTGGGCGAAGTTGTTAAAGCTAAGTAACATTATTATTCAAGCATTATTATTCAAGCAATTGCCTAAGATTATCTCAATGGGTTACATATAACGCCCATTTAGAGCCTTTTACCTGCACGCAAGTGGAGTTTTCAGACCAATGATAAGAATGGAATCAAGTTAATGCTGGCATTGAATATAAGCATTGTATTGCTGCCATGGTTTGATTACTGAGGTTGTTTTCTCCACTTTTAATAAGAAAAAAGTGCAGTTTATTTTCTGGATATCGCATTTGAATAAGACTGTGATAGTTAAGCATTTTTTCAGCTTATTACTAGTACATTTAGGTGCAGTCATTTATGCCACTGAAAACCTGGTATAAATGCCTGTGCCTAAGTGTACACATGTTCCCCTGAATTCTATAACAATGCACGTAAATGTGATTGACATCACCAACATGCCCACACTCCTCTCATGGCCAAGCCTCCTTTTCAGCTACACACGGAATTTATGCATGCCTCTTTTTAGAATACGCCTAAAAAGAAGCACGCATAAATTCCAATAGCTAATTAGTGATAATTGGTTGTTGGCCAATTATTGTTACTAATTAGCTTGTTACTCAATTGAGTAGCACACATAAATTGGCCACATACACAATTTAACACTTGCTACTCACGGCACCTTATATAGAATACGGGGGTTAGTGCTAAGGTGATCCATGGGTGGAGTTTGGGTCAGTGGCCATATTTAGGCTTCTAATCAGATAACAAAGCAAAAAATCTGCCCTATCATTATCCACTTTGTTATCCTGGCACTGGTCTGAATATTGGCATGCACTTGGATAACTTTCAGCAGTCATGTAAGACCCATATATTCAATGCCAATGCCTGGATTAGGCCCAGTATTGAATATTTGGGTCAATTTCTGCCTGAGGCAATCAGGACCATAGAGATTGCTGACTGCTGTGGGCTGAATTTCAGCCCCTAGGAAAACTAGAGTTAAATTTTAATTCTGCCACTGCAACTCCTTGTGACCTTGTCACTTTATCTTCCACTGCCTTTGATAGCCTTTTAGACTGGGGGGTTATTGTACCTGAATTAATAACTCAGCACAGAAATATAAAAGTAACACAGAAACACTATCTTGTTTTATTGTAGACTATGTAAATCAGCAAAAAAAGTTTAAACAAATTATTCATTTTTTGATAGAACTTTGGTCAGAAATCCAGTTTTATGAGCAGGCACACTTTTTTTTTTTAATCAGATAAACTATTGCATAGGGTCTTCCTGTGAATGATGCTGAGGTGCACCACAATGAACTATCAGCAATTAGTGTTATCAGTTCTTACTAGACCAAAAATGCTCCTGTCCTGAATCTGAAACAAGCATTTGTCTTCATACTAAATGACAGCCTTTTTGCTCCTGCCAGTAATGAATTACAGTTATTGCCCTTAACAACCACCCTTCTACAGGGCACCATATTTGTTTAAAGCCCCTCATTGAACAACTCTGCTTCCATTAGCAAATTGAATAATGTTTCATCCTGTCTCGGTTGCTCTTAATACTGAATCCTAGCCCTTCACGTCAAAGCTCAGCATTTTCTGAGTCATTATGGGTTTTTGTCAGGCCATAAAGGAAACCAAGGAAACCAATTCATGCATTAGAACTCCTTCAATCAGACATTTTTTTCTTTTTGTGTACTGGACAACTACAGTAATATTTTCTGTGACTGTATAAACCCAATGGCCCAACTCTCTCTACTATCCAACATCAAGCAGGTCCTGGTGAAATGATAGTGCAAGACTAAGAAATAAGAGTAGATAGCCCACGTGTTACTTGTCTTATTGAAGGCCTCCTAGAATCCTGATCATTTTTCACAAACAATGACTTAATATCTAGAGGTGTCAATGAAAAATATTTACTTGATCCTATGAGCTTCGGTGGAGAATAATATATTCTTAGCTGCACTTCACTAAACAAGTAGAAACACAGAGGGTTTTTTACTAAGGCGTGCTCACGTTTTTAGCATGCGCTAAAATTGTGGGCATGCTAAACGTTAGAGATGCCAATGCATTCCTATGGGCGTCTCTAACGTTTAGCGTGCCCACAATTTTAGCGTACACTACAAACGTGAGTGCACCTTAGTAAAAGATGCCCTAAGAGATTCTAAAGAGCCTTTCTGTGTTGCATAGTGTCCCTTTCAATTTCATTCCAACATACACCTCCTGAACTGATCACCTTCTCAAGAGACTAAGTACCAAAACCAAAACGTGCCTAAATCTTCTTACACACCCAAGATTTTGGATCTCAAGTTGTTTATGGATGGGGAAGGGGCAGGACATATTTATCCACAGCTCATGACAAACTGACATTGGTACAACCTCAAAAGCCTTTGCGCAGGTAGACCCAAGGCTACAAATGAAATGGTTTAGTTGTCAGAAGATATTATTAAGATACAGTGTAGGTATTTTCACCAATTGTTTAATAAGACATTTCTGGGTGAGGACACACTACAGGAATAAAGGTGAGTATCAACTTGTCCAGATGGCCAATGCAGTAGCAAGGTATTAATACAACTAATAACATGTGCAATGCTTAGTCATGCTGACCCCTGACCTTAGGGTTATCACCTCATCCAGGTCAACTCCAAGAAGCCAATCTAATCCTGAATTTATCCCACTGCATGCACGGAGTTGCATTTTTGATCTCGTTAAAGAATATATAGGACTGTATCTCCATGAATGTAATGGGGCAAAGCCAGGACTGAAGTAGCCTTTTTGTTAACCTGAGTGATGTGATTTCTCTAGCCTGCCAATTATTAGCAGGCAAAAAACTAAAATATTATGTCCTCCTATGCTATTTGTGATGTCTGCTTTAGGAAAATAAATAAATAAAGAGATCCTAGAGTCTTGCTAAGGGGTGTTAACACTGATACCTAGATTACTCTAGTAAAATAATATACCTCAACTATAACATCACCAGTCGCTAGAGAGAAGAACAATTCAAATCATTGTCTTTGGCCCCTAGCCTCCAAGCTGAATGACCTGCATGTGAGGGGAGAGCTCATTCAACATAAAGGCCCTAGTCATCTAAGCCCAAGCAAGAGATTGAGATACCTGGCTAGAACCATCTATGAGAAGAAACCTAGGAGTATTTACGGTGACAGCAGCCGCTTAAGCTCTGTGCTGTGATTGAGACAGTGGAAAGGGAAACCTGTTTCACCCACTCATAGGGCCAAAGGAGAAAAGGTGAAGGGTGGCTTAGTTGAGTTGTGTATTTCCAGCAGGGCAACCAGGACCACCTATCACCTACACCAGGTCATGGAACAGCTGCAGAGGCTGAAGAATAAACTACAAACTGTTTACTGCACCAAGTCTCCTAGGGATCATCATCTATCTTGACAGGACAAGCCATCTAAAGCATTGCTTAGGAGCCTCAGCATTTCTGAGACTCCCATCTTTAACTGCTAGGACTGGGATAAACTTCTTTGAAATATAATTATACTATTCACTACACTGTTATAAGGAGAAATGGGACTTGATATACCACCTTTCTTTCGACATAAATCGGAAGATGGACACCCTTTTCCCAGGGTCATCCAAATCGGTATAATCAAAAGCCAATTTTGGACATCCCCAACTGCACTCCGTTGCAGGGACGGCCAAAGTTCAAGGAGGCGTCAGAGGTGTAGCGAAGGCGGGACTTAGGCGTGCCTAACACTTGAACGTTCTTGACCCATAATTGAAAAAAACAAGGACGTCCCTGACAAACACTTGGACGTTTTCTTCTGTACCTGTTTTTCTTATGACTAAGGCACAAAAAGGTGCCCAAACTGACCAGATGACCACCGGAGAGAATCGGGGATGACCTGCCAATACTCCCCCAGTGGTCACTAACCCCCTCCCACCCTCAAAAAACATCTTTCAAAATATTTTGTGCCAGCCTCTGTGAAAGCCTCAGATGTCATACTCGGGTCCATCACAGCAGTATGCAGGTTCCTGGAGCAGTTTTAGTGGGTGAGTGCACTTCAGACAGGTGGACCGAGGCCCTTCCCCCCCCTACCTGTTACGTTTGTGGAGGAAACAGCGAGCCCTCCAAAACCCACCAGAAACCCATTGAACCCACATCTAGGTGCCCTCTTCACCCGTAAGGGCTATGGTAGTGGTGTACAGTTGGGGGTAGTGAGTTTTGGAGGACTCAGCACACAAGGTAAGGGAGCTATGTACCTGGGAGCAATTTATGAAGTCCACTGCAGTGCCCCCTAGGGTGCCCGGTTGGTGTCCTGGCATGTCAGGGGGACCAGTGCACTAGAAATGCTGGCTCCTCCCATGACCAAATGGCTTGCATTTGGTCGTTTCTGAGATGGACATCCTTGGTTTCGAAAATCACTAAAAATCAGAAACGACCATGTCTAGGGATGTCCATCTCTAAGGACGACCAAATTTAAGGATTTGGACGTCCCTGATGGTATTTTCAAAAGAAAAGATGGACATCCATCTTGTTTTGAAAATATGGGTTTTCCCGCCCCTGGATCGGGACATTTTGCAAGGACAACCAAATCGAAACGTGGACGTCCCTTTCAAAAATGTCCCTCTTTCTAAATGTTGTTTGATTACTGCCTGTGTCAATGTGACTGTTTCTGCTGTCATTATTGACCCGACTATTTGCCTAAAGGACTCTCAAGTTAAACTTGTTAGTTCAGAACACCAGTATCGGAGTAATCTGACTCACTGTATGGAGGGTGCATTGTGTGTGGACTAACCAGCCTCTTGACATTTATCAGTCCTGGTCCTAGTGCCAAATCAAATAAATTCTTTATGTGAGAGGTCCCACCATACATTCTTCGGGAAAACTCAAAGATCCCTCTTACATAAACAATAAGTAAAGATGCTTAGAATATCAGTATGGTTTATATTGATGGCAGACTACAGTATTATGGAGAATGAAGAGATCAGGATCACTTGAGGCATTCCCATTCCAGCCAATAAAAAGCGAATCCAAGAAAACTGGACTTAGTAATGAAGAAAAAAAAATGCAAGAACTGCTTTGATAATAGGGGTGTTGGTGCCATGTGATCATTCCAATGATTCCTGAACCTGGTCCTGCAGACACCCCAGCCAGTCAGGTTTTCAAGCTACCCACAATGAGTATTCATGGAAACATAGAAACATGATGGTAGAAAAGGCCAAATGGCCCATCCAGTCTGCCCGTTCTCAGTAACCACTGTCTCCTCCTTTCACTCAGAGATCCCAAGGGCCTGTCCCATGCTTTCTTAAATTTAGACACAGTACTTGTCTCCACGACCTCCACCAGGAGGCTATTCCATACGTCTGCCACCCTTTCTGTGAAAAAGTATTATCTTAGATTACTCCTGAGCCTATAACCTCTTAACTTCATTCTATGCCCTCTCATTCCAGAGTTTTCTTTCATTTGAAAAAGACTCACCTCCTGTACATTAATACCTTGTAAGTTGCTTCCAGCTGCAGGCTGACCTAACCCCGGATATTCAGTGCTACTTGGCTCCAAGGAGATTTTATGATAGGAGATGGCATGACATCAAAGAATTGAAGCCATCTCCCCCACGCAGCTGCCATATTGTGTCACCCCAAACATTCGCAGATGCTATTGAAAAGGTTTATAACTGCCTATGTGTAGGGATTTTTTAAAATAGCTTTTTAACTTATTTGAAAGCTTCCCATATGTACCCAAAGTTTTATTTTTTTTTCCTCAGGGGGAATCCCCACAACTAGGCCCTGAGGCTCAGGCAGAGCTGGGGCCTTTCTTAAAGCTGCCCCCAATACAAAAAAATGAGCCTCCTGCAGCTCCAAAGGCAAGTCTGCTGCTCCAGAGCGCATGCACCAGCAGACCATGGCTCACACCCCAGGAACCCTCTAGAGGCAAAAAAAAAACCCCTCCTGGGGTTACATATCAGTAGCTTTCAAATTTAAAAAAGGCAGCCATAAACTTCACAAGTTTGCTATTGTTTTCAATAGCTTCCGCAAATGTTTGGAGTCACACAATATGCTGGCAAGCTCTGCCCACTGACCACAGCCCACAGAATGGGCCAGATAGGCTCATGCCATCTCCTGTTATAAAACCTCCTTGCTCGGTTCCAGGTATGTGCATAGACCTGGAAGTTAAAAGAGAACCAGCCGATATTCAGAACGGTGCCTGTAATTTGGCGCATAAAGTTAGGACAGCTTTTTTGCTGCTCTAACTTTGTACACTTAGCTGGTTAGTGGGCCAAATATTGCTGCTAACTATATTGTGGCTCTGCCTCAGACCACCCCTTACCTAGCCAGTTAGTAAATGGGTGGTTAGCAAAGACAGTGTCATTGAGGCTGGCTAGCTCAATGGGGTTTAAACATGCCTGGTAAAACCCTTTGGAATCGACACCTGAATTTTTTTTTTCAGATAACCAGTAAAAATTAAAACTAAACATGCTGAGGCTGATATGCCGAAGCACTTATATGCTTGGCAGCAGGGCCACTTGCATCAGTGCTTTTTAAAAAATTCCAGGCCATTTCAACGGAAAATTCTGGATCTATAAATCGTAATGGGCTAATTCTATAAGCAGCCACTCAGTTTTAGGCAGCAGGATGATACATAAATGACAGGGCTGGCTCAGCCTAGGGACTAGGTGAGGCACTGACCCACAGTGCCAGTGATAAAGGACATCAAAATCCCAGTCCAGTCTACCTTCAGACTCCTCGGGGACAAATGCCAGACTGGGATTTTGGCACCCTTTCTAATCAGCACCCTGAGCCACTGCCTCATCAGGTCCAAGAAGAGGGGGAGACTTGAGTGAGAGAGGGGGGGAGATATCGGATCCTAGGCAAAGGAGGAGGAATGGAGGGAGAAATACCAGATTACAGGTAGGGAGTTGTCAATGCAAAAGTTGACTCAGGGTGCCACAGTCCATCAACCCGGCCCTGGTAAAAACCCTCTTATAGAATATCAATTATTGCAGTTCAGAGTTTGGCCAACCTATCTAACAGCCTTTTAGGGGTATTTTTATTTTTAAATTTCAGAGCTGTAAGTTGACAAGGAAATAAACTACATCATTTTCTGAGTAAGACTGTAGTGGTTTCATACCTTGGTTGTCACATGTATTTTTCTTTTTCCTGAATAATCTAATCAGCTTTCTCTGATGGCTGCTCAGGAACTGAGGCTAACCTTGCCTCAAGCCTTGCCAACAGTGTACAGTTATGCAGTAGGATGCAGATTATCCAGACTGACCTCTGCAGAGAGCAATCTGGATAATGAAAAATCCAGATAATTGGACATTCCTTTTTGAAAAGAGCACACACTTTGAGCATTACATGTTGAGCATTATTTTTTGTTTTCAGTAATAAATGGGAAAAATATTAAACTATTGTGATGTTATACATTTTTTTAATTGTATATCAGGCATAATGTGATAACATAGTAACATAGTAAATGACGGCAGAAAAAGACCTGCATGGTCCATCCAGTCTGCCCAACAAGATAAACTCATATGTGCTACTTTTTGTGTATATCCTACTTTGATTTCTACCTGTCCTCTTCAGGGCACAGACCGTATAAGTCTGCCCAGCATTATCCCCTCCTTCCAACCACCAGCCCCGCCTCCCACCACCGGCTCTGGCACAGACCGTATAAGTCTGCCCAGCACTATCCCCACCTCCCGCCACCGGCTCTGCCACCTAATCTCGGCTAAGCTCCTTAGGATCCATTCCTTCTGAACAGGATTCCTTTATGTTTATCCCAAGCGTGTTTGAATTCTGTTACCGTTTTCATTTCCACCACCTCCCGCGGGAGGGCATTCCAAGCATCCACTACTCTCTCCGTGAAAATATCTCTCTATATAAAACGCACCTCCAACGTTCTGAAGCCTCTGTTAGCCAACATTCTAAGTGAAGGGGATGAGATCGCATTGTGTCTGCCCCGTCCACGCGTCAAACGTGATGACGTCGAGGGCGGAGCAATGACACTCAACCAATCGCAACGCTCGGCAGCGAAGCATCAGGAAAGGAGGAGGCGCTCTCGATGTCTAGCCTTCCCTTCGCTGTGTTCCGCCTTCTTCTGACGTCAAGGATGACGTCAAAAGAAGGCGGAACACAGCGAAGGGAAACCTAGACGTCGGGAGCACCGCCTCCTTCCCTGACGCTTCGCTGCCGGAACCGCCACGGAGGTAAATTTCAAAACAAGAAAAAAAAAAACCCCATGTTGGGGGGAGAGAAGAGGGTGGCCACTAAAGTACAACAATGGGAGCGGGAGGGCAAGGGAGGAACGACAGCATGGATGCGAAGGGGGGGGAGGGAGAAGAGGGCGGCCCAGGCTGGGACATGGGAGAGAGAGGAGCATGGATGCGAGGGGGGGTCATGGAAGGGAGACAGGGGACTTGCTGGAAAAGGATGAATGGAGGCGGCAGGGGACAGAGGAGCATGGATGGGCATGGATTGGGAGGGCAGGGCTCAGGGAGAGAGGGCAATTGCTGGAAAGGGATAAATGGAGGGGGCAGGGAACAGAGGAGCATGGATGGGCATGGATTGGGAGGGCAGGACTCAGAGAGAGAAGGAAATTGCTGGATAGGGATGAATAGAGGGGACAGATGGGCATGGATGGATATGGATTGCAGGGCAGGCCTCAGGGAGAGAGGGCAATTGCTGGATAGGGAAAAATGGAGGGGCCAGGTGACAGATGAGCATGGATGGGCATGGATTGGAAGGGCAGGACTCAGGGAGAGGGGAATTGCTGGATAGGGATGAATGGAGGGGACAGATGGGCATGGATGGATATGGATTGCAGGGCAGGCCTCAGGCAGAGAGGGAAAATGCTGGATAGGAAAAAATGGAGGGGCCAGGTGACAGATGAGCATGGATGGGCATGGATTGGAAGGGCAGGACTCAGGGAGAGGGGAATTGCTGGATAGGGATGAATGGAGGGCACAGATGGGCATGGATGCATATGGATTGCAGGGCAGGCCTCAGGCAGACAGGGGAATTGTGGATAGGGATGAATGGAGGAGCCAGGTGACAGAGGTGCATGGATTGGAAGGGCAGGACTCAGGGAGAGGGGAATTGCTGGACAGGGATGAATGGAGGGGACAGATGGCCATGGATGGATATGGATTGCAGGCCAGGCCTCAGGCAGAGAGGGGAAATGCTGGATAGGGAAAAATGGAGGGGCCAGGTGACAAAGGAGCATGGATGGGCATGGATTGGAAGGGCAGGACTCAGGGAGAGGGGAATTGCTGGATAGGGATGAATGGAGGGGACAGATGGCCATGGATGCATATGGATTGCAGGGCAGGCCTCAGGGAGACAGCGGAATTGCTGGATAGGGATGAATGGAGGGGCCATGTGACAGAGGAGCATGGATTGGACTCACACTTTCACTCTGACTCTCAAACACTCACTCTCACATACACTCTCCCAAACATACACACTCCGAGGAAAACCTTGCTAGCGCCCGTTTCATTTGTGTCAGAAACGGGCCTTTTTTACTAGTAATACTATAATACAGAGAGTACAATTAAAAAATGTAAAAAATAAAGAACAGAAGCAGTCCATATAATTGGAGTTCAGATAATCGGCGTCCTACTGTATATTATTACTGGAGGTGGAAGGCCATTTCCTAAGGGTATTGCTTTTTTTATTGAACAAGGCCCAATAAGGGTTTATAACAGGTTCCTTTTCCTTCTTTTTTTTATATCTTTGACTGAGCCCTTAACAGTTGTAGCGAGTGGGAACAGAGTGATCAATGTGATATATTGAAATCCATTACCCCATAATTTTATAAATTGCACCTAAAGATGTGTGCACATTTTGCACCTGTTTATAGAATAAGGTCATTTACATGCGTAACATGATTAGTTAATTGGCTCTAAAATTGACAATTAATTGGAAAGAAGTATTAATAATGGATGTTAACAAGCACTAATTGGCACTTATTTGCAGTTGTGTATGTAACTGACTTATGCCCTTTTCTGTAACTGGGCACCCAATTTCTCTCATGTGCAACTGCAAAGGGGGTGTGGCCATGGGTGGGGCATGGGTGGGTCAGACTTGTTATAGAAACTTGCATTTGCATGCCTACCTACCATAACTTGGGTGCTAGAATTTATTCTGGGGCTGATATTCAGCTGATGGGAGGCAGCATGCATATGTGCCGCAGTCGGTGCTAACCCCGGATATTCAATACTGACCATTTCAATTGAATATCCATTTTTATTTGGCCAGTGCTAACTTAACCTGCTAAGCGAATATTCAGCGCTAGCCGTTTGATTTAATAGCTGGCAAAGATAGGACTGCTATTTCAGCTGGTCAGCACTGAATATTGCCGTTCATCATATGATAAAGCCAGTTAACTCTTCAGTGCTGACCGTGAATATTTAGTGGAAATAACCAGTTACCTCACGCTGAAAATTCGCAGTTAGGCACCGAAACACTATTTCACCCGTCAGTGGCCGCTTCTGGCTAGTTAAATATCTTTGAGTATCCGGGGGGACTAGCTTTTGGCAGGTGTAAGTGCTCAGGACCAAAGTTAGGTGCAGAAAGCACGCAAAACTACTATTCTGTAAAGGGTGCTCGGTCTGAAGGTTAGCACGATTCATCCTGATGCCTCACTTTGAGCTCCATTTACTGAATCTACCCCTTTATGTTTGCAACATTACTTAACTCACAACCTCCAAATTCTGAATCACTCTCAGGCATCCCTATGTAGGTTTAGCATTTACCTTAGGACAAGAGTTGCTGGGGCTGACACTGGATCAGCCCTATCTGTAGTTTAAACAGGCTAGGATCTATTTGACAGGGCAGCTCAAGAATGCAGATAACAGAAATTGCAAACAGGGCTGCAGTTAGAAGCCAAGCTAGAGTCAGAAGCTGAGAAGTTGGCCCAGGAAGTATCAGACCAGGAAAGAGAGAATGCAGGCAAAAACAATCCGGTGTCAAGTTCCAAGAAGGCCACAGACAAAATTGTGAAAAGGCGGAAAGTGGAGGACAGGAGAGAAACATAAAGTGATTTTTTTAATCTCGACACCAATGGATCATTCAGGAACCTGAGGAGAAAAATCTATTCAAGATTCAGCTAAAAGTGAAAAGGTAAAATTATGTATCATACCTGATCATTTTCTTTCCATTAATCATAGCAGATCAATCTCCATCTGCTGGTAGATGGACACAACCCACCAGTCTATGGATTGATCTGCTTGATGATATGGAATAAAGGAGTCACATTCAGAATCAATTGAAGAAATAGCTTCCATGGTACAGGAGCAGAGCTATTGATCCCCAATGGATTCCCAGTGCCTCTACTTTAACCGATAGAATAATACTTCTACTCTGGCCTCAGCAGTAGGCAAGAATACTGTCACTGGATAGGTCACTTGGCCTTTTTCATAAAGGGACAGAAAGTGGTAGAACAAAGAATTGGTGGCAGCAGGAAATCTCTTCTGACTATAAAATAGGAACTCCTGCAACTGTGTCTTAGGTTCAGATCCTCTCCGACCTCTGATCTTTTGCTGTTAGGAGAGAGCCTTCATGCCAAGTCTTAGCAATATAGAAGTCATCAATTGGAAGCCTGCATGCTATACTAGTATAGTAACTGGCTTTAGGCATAAAACTGAAGTTTGCAGGAACTTGGACATATAAAGTTGCTGATCTGTTTGGGTGCACAAGAGTGGAAGCCCTCTGCATCCCTTCTTTCTACAGAGAAAGATGAAAGGGAAACTGGGCTATACCCACAGAATTGTTTTCAACCCGTCTAAAAAAACACCTGTTGGGTCACAGGTTTCCATCCAAAACCCTCAATTATTCCACATGTTTTCAATGTGCCTGTGTACAGGAAGACGTCAGCAAGAAGAAAGAGCAGGGTAGCGAACGTGGTTGCGCCAGAGACTGGCGCTGAAGAAGACTTCAGCTGGTGGGGACCCCTGCCAGCCAAACCAGGGGCCCAGATGAAATTTGCAAGGGCCCAGGCTCCCGTGGTCCCCCTAGCTACGCCCCTGCTCTTAGCTGCTCTTCACTGGTTACCAGTTCACCTACACCTCACTTTCAAAATCCTCTGCCTTAAGTATAAGGCTCTTCACATTGGTTGCCCAACCTACCTCTTGTCCCTTATTATACCATATACCCTATACTGACAACTAAGATCCAATGATGTTCACCACCTTGCACTTCCTCCAAGTGTTCTCTTTTCAGGATTTACCAAGTTTCTACCAAGTCCCTATCTTTTTAGGAAGGATAGGGAGGGCCGAGGAGGTGGAGAAGGAGCACTGTATATGAAAAATAATATCAGAGCGGCTGACATGCAGGGAACCTGGGGAAAGGAACAAGTCATATGGATCATTCTGGAAAGAGAAGATGGAACCTGTATGCACACGGGTGTTATATATAGACCTCTAGCACAAATGGAGAAGCTGGACCAGGATCTGATAGAAGATATTCATAAGCTTGGTATGAAAATGCGGCGCTATGATTGGGAGATTTCAACTTGCCGGATGTGGATTGGAACATCCCGTCAGCAGAATCGGAAAGAAGTAGAGAGATCGTGGATGCCTGTCAAAGTGCTTTGCTCAGACAGGAGACAATATGACATCAAAAAGTTGATGCTGTCTCCACCCACATAGCCACCATATTATGTGACCTCAAACATTTGCAGATGTTATTGAAAACAATAGCAAACTTGTGAGGTTTATGACTACCTACGTATGTATGGTTTTTTTTTGACAGCTTTTTTATTTGAAAGCTTCCCATAGGTAACCCGGGGTGTTTTGTTTTCTTTTTACCTCAGGGAGGGGAGAGGGGTCCCTATAACTCAGCCCCAAGACTCAGGCAGAGCTGGGACCTTTCTCAAAGCTGCCCTCTACAAAAATTGAACCTTCTGTGGCTCCAAAAACAAGTCTGCTGCTCCAGAGCGCCTGCACCCGTGGACCATGGCACACAGCCCAGGACTCCCCAGAGGTAAAAAAAAAAAACCCTTGTCTTTCAACCCCCCCCCCCCCCCCCCCCCATACACACACGCACATATGCAGTCATAAACCTCACGTTTGCTATTGTTTTCAATAGCATCTACGGATGTTTGGGGGTCACACAATATGGTGGCAAGCTCCGCCCACTGCCTTCAACCCACAGAATGGGTCACATATGCTCATGAGTCTCCTGTCATTATACCTCCTTGGCCCCAACTCTTTCCCCAGACCCTCCCCCAGCTTACTAATTGGACAATTCTGCAGTGGACCTCTCCTGAGCTGTACAGTGCTGTTTAATCGGGAAAAGCATCTCCTGTCCAGTTAAATAGCACTGAATATCAAGTCCATATTTATTGATTTGGTTGCAACATATTCTTGACTAAGAGGAGATGAATGGGTTCTGGATTATAAGGAAACCGAAAAAGAAAAATAGAGGTCTTAGACACTGACATGTCTGAATTTAAAATATATTTTGCATGTAGTTCATGCAAGTTCACATATAGGAGATGGACATGTGAAGATAGTGAGTTTGCTTTTTTTTAATTTATTTAAGTTAAAAAAGCACATGCAGAGCAGATTAATCTGTCTGGCATGCCCAATGCTCCCTAGCAGCTTTTCAACAGAGAAGTGAAGCCGATCCAATTAAAGAAAGTCTTGAAAGGTAGAAAGACATTTCTGGAAACTTTCTGAACACAGTAAAACTACATGAAAAGAGAGAACAGAGCATTTTGAAGGAAAATAATAGTTATTTATTTATTTATTGTGACCATTTATATCCCACTAGGGCAGGCTCTATGTGGCTTGCAACATTTGGTGAAAAGAACAACATAATAACTGTAGTACAAATCAGAGAATAAGGTAGCAAACAAGTTGAAATTGAGAGACCTAAGGGCCCTGTTTACTAAGCCAAGCTAGAGGTGCGCTAGTGCTTTTAGTGTGTGCTAACCATTGGCGAGCGCTAAGTGTGTAGGCACCCACAATATTCCTATGGGTGCCTACACAGTTAGCACACGCTAATTTTGTTCATGTGCTAAACACACAAGCGCACCTTAATAAACAGGGCCTTAAGTTTTTTTAATTGCTCATATCTGAAACTTCTGAATTTCTTATTAGAGGTTTGTGCAATGCCATATAAAAGAAAGTAACAGAAAATTTAAGAAAAAGAGAATTGTTGAAATTGTACAATATTTACCGGTTAAATTATTTGGTTAATTCCATGCTAATAGCCATTCACAAGTGATTTAACTAAGCTTGAGGTTCTTATTAAAAGCTATAAAAAGAAAACAGCTGCTGTGATTTAGATTTTTAATACAAATTTATTTATTTAAATAATTTCTGTTATAAATTAAGCATAAATACTAAAAAATAAAATTTTCCTTTTCAGTTTAATTCTCTTTTACATCATTTTTTTTTAAATTCTAAAAATTAATCACTTTAGCTTAATTTCCTACATTTGCTTTCACCCCAACATAAGTTACATAAGCACTGCCACGCTGGGAAAAGACCAAAGGTCCATCAAGCCCAGCACTCCATCTCCGACAGCGGCCAATCCAGGCCCCAAGAACCTGGCAAAACCCCAAAATTTAATAACAATCAATGGACTTTTCCTTCAGGAATCTGTCCAGACCCCCTTTAAACTCAGCAAGGCCAGCTGCCGTCACTACCTTCTCCGGCAATGAGTTCCAGAGTCTAACCACGCGCTGAGTAAAGAAAAACTTTCTCCAATTTGTTTTAAACCTACCACATTCTAATTTCATCTTGTGTCCCCTGGTTCTATTATTGTTAGAAACCATAAACAAACGCTTCACATCCGTCTGCTCTACCCACTCATTATTTTGTAGACCTCTATTATATCACCCCTCGGCCGCCTTTCCTCCAGGCTAAAGAGTCCTAGCCTTCTTAACCTCTCCTCATAAGGGTAAAGTCATTGCCTGGCCTACCACGTGAAAGCGGAAAACGTTTATTAGGAAGAAGCTTTGTAAACAGTCTTTCAGTCAGGGTGACATGCATTTTTTTGCTTTTGTTGTTGTTGTTAACCTGCTTGGAATGCCCTCCCGCGGGAGGTGGTGGAAATGAAAACGGTAACGGAATTCAAACATGCGTGGGATAAGCATAAAGGAATCCTGTGCCGAAGGAATGGATCCTCAGGAGCTTAGTCAAGATCGGGAGGCGGGGCTGGAGGTTGGGAGGCGGGGATAGGGCTAGGCAGACTTATATGGTCTGTGCCAGAGCCGGTGGTGGGAAGCGGGACTGGTGGTTGGGAGGCGGGGATAGTGCTGGACAGACTTGTACGGTCTGTGCCAGAGCCGGGGTTGGGAGGCAGGGCTGGGGAGGTGAGGATAGTGCTGAGCAGACTTATACGGTCTGTGCCTGTGCCAGAGCCGGTGGTTGGGAGGTGGGGCTGGTGGTTGGGAGGCAGGGATAGTGCGGGGCAGACTTATACGGTCTGTGCCCTGAAGAGCATAGGTACAAATCAAAGTAGGGTATACACAAAAAGCAGCAAATATGAGTTATCTTGTTGGGCAGACTGGATGGACCGTGCAGGTCTTTTTCTGCCGTCATCTACTATGTTACTATGTTTTTTCTGTGCAGATATGTATTAAGGCATCAAGGACAGGAAAATATCCTGATTCTGATTTTCTTCAGACAATGTTTAAAAGAGATACATCTTGTGTTAAGTCCATTTATTTAATATTTTAAATATATCATCAGTTTTAGGACTATGAAGAATAGCCAATTTTTAACAAATCAGAATATCTGCTGCCATCTAGTGGGTATCTAGAAGCACTAAAGAACCTGAACGCATTTTTATCCTGGGTTTAGCTCAATGACTTTTCAGTAGTAGCTCAAGGTAAGTTACATTCAGGTCCAGTTAGTACTTTCCTGTCCCCAGGGGGCTAACAATTTAAGATTACACTTGGGGCGATCGAAGGTTAAGTGATTTGCTCAAGATCACATAGAGCATCAGTGGAAGTTGAACCCAGTCTTCCATGGGGTAGGTCTTCTGAAAAGAATGAGAAAAACAATTGTATAATTTGGAGTTCCATTCTAACTGAATTTTTAAAGTATGTAAACTACTTTGTTATATTTTTAGGAAAGGCGGTATATCAAGTGGAAATAAACTATAAAACATAAATACATTTCCGTTGATTCATTTGGAAGTTAAAAGAAAAACATTAAGATCACCTTATTTTTATCGGATGATAGAATTGCTGACATCCAGCAGCACCTTGTCTGGATCCACATACCTAGAAAAGTTGACAGTGAAGGAACATTTGGTGCATCCAGTGTGCCCAGTTGTGCTTGAATACTCTATGCTATTCATCCACTTTCAGTCAGTAATGCTCATATTCCATATATGGCGCTGAACAATTGGCACTGAAAAAAATGTGGATTAACTGCTATTCTATAAACGGTGCTACGAGTTGAGTTGGAAGCCGTTTATAGAATACACTTTGCACCAGAGGCGTAGCCAGACTTCGGCGGGAGGGAGGTCCAGAGTCCGAGGTGAGGGGGCACATTTTAGCCCCCCCCCCCCCGGTGCCACTGACCCCCCCTGCCATTGCCAACCCCCTCCCCCGGCACCGCCGCTGCCACCACCACCACCAACAACTTTGACCCCCCCTGCCACCGACCCTCTTGACCCCCCCCACCGCCAACCCACTGTCATGTTGTGCAGAACGTCAGACTCAGAAATAGAACGAAGCCTTGCGCCAGAAGAAGAGGACCTCGGCTGGCGGAGGCTGGGGTCCCCCGCCAGCAAAGGTAGGCGATGGCGGGTTGGCGGTGGGGGGGGGGGGGGTCGAGAGGGTCATCAGCAGAGGGGTCTAGGGCCAAATCTACGGGGGCCCAGGCCCCCGTGGCCCCACGTAGCTACGCCACTGCTTAGCACCGGGATCCGCAGCTAAATTTTAGGCACAGGGATTTACACCAACTAAAAGCTGGTGTAAATCCCTTCACCTAAATTAGGCACTGGTCAGGAATATTCAGTAACAGTACGTGAAAATCACTGGAATACCCACAACCCTCTCATGCCCCTCACATGGCCATGCCTCCTTTTTAGATCAGCACACTTGAATTTACGTGCGCATCTTTATAGAGTATGCCTAACAAGATGCAAATGTAAATTCTGATTTATTGTCAATTTAATTGATTGTTAGAGCCCAATTACCAGCTCTAATTGGTTCGTTATTCAGTTGAATTGTGTGCACAAATTGGGCGCCTTTATTTGAGAGCGCAATTTTGTGTGCCATATACTATAGAATCTGGGGGTAAATGAGTACCAGGCCTTAGCTGGGAGTAAACATGAGTGGGGAAGGCAATGGAAAACCACCCCTCTAATAGTATGCCAAGAAACCGTCACGCAAGTGGCGGCCCCCATAATTTACTAAGCTGCATTAAACAGCTGCTATGGGTTTTACTGCAGAGTAGACATCAATGCTTACCCCTGCTAACATCTAACACATACAAAAGCCAGCAGCACGATACAAAGACCCATGTTAGCTGCCTAATGCAGGTAGGGGCAGGAACTGTACATGACATAGGCAGGTTGGAAGACTGGCCAACTGTGACAGCTAATGCATGGGTCAGTACCACGTGCTAGTTGTCACAACTACTGAGTGCGTGGCTGCACTTACTGCTACCTCTAAATGCAGCTTGCTACCAGTAGCTTGGTTGAATGGTCAAAGACCAAATGCTGCAGGTCCTCGGCCCCACTGGTACTACTCCCAGGTATCCAGTTTACCCCCCAACATCCCCAAATATGATCTCCCAGTCCTCAACCCCTGATCTGATACTTCAACCCCCTGACATCCCTCAGATCCTATTGCATAGATAAGCCTCTCCCCCAGTTACAAGCCTTGCCCATATGTGTCAAAGGAAACCCTCTTTTCATTCCCCCAACTCTCCTCCAGACCCTCCAACACCACTGGGACTTTTCCAGAGGTGACTCCTGGTAGATCAGTAGCAGACCTGCCAGGTCTATCGCTTTTGCAGGTCTTTCCTGCTGAGAGATCGGGATGTCTTGCTGAGTGGCCTCCCATACAGTGGCGTAGCCACAGGTGGGCCTTTTGGGGAGAGGAGCAAACCGGAGGGGGGCCAGGGCGAGTGAATTCCATGCCCATCCACCTTAGGCTCAGGCCCACCCAAAATTGCCCATCTGGCTACGCCCCTGCTCCCATACAGTGACAGCAGGAAGCACCTTTATAAAGCACCATCTCCTGCTACCACTGATCCCACACCCCACGACAGCAGGAGATGACATTTTATGAAGACGTTTCTGCTGCTGCTGGACGGGGAGACCACTCTTGTAGCCGCTGGCCACGAATTAGCTGTGCTGGGGCCAAGTAGTGAGTGGAGTTGGGTGGAGCAATGGGCAGAGCTTGTGGGGGGGGGGGGGGGGGGCTGCTCCTTAGGTTTGTTTTTTAAACTATGATTGTATGAAATCCTGTATGTGGTTTAAATGGATGAGTTTACATGAAAGACCGCAGTGGCTGGATTCTGAGGTTTTCCCCTTGTTTTTATTTTAAATTGTTCATAATTTAAATCAATGTGTTAGATTGTTATTGGACTCTGAGGAATTTTTGACTAGCAATTGAGTTTGATGCATTCCACTGCCATCTTTTATTGTGTGTGTGTGTGTGTGTGTGTGTGTTGATGTTGGGGTTTTTTTTTGTTTATTCTCAGGGCCCAATGTGCAGAAAAAAGATTTAATGCAAACTGTGCAAATACGTTTTGTATGAATAAGCTGTGCTGTATAAATTTGCATGTGATCTAGATTATTATTTTGTATACCAAAAATAATATGCTAACACGCATCAGTGAATATAGGAATATAAGCGAAAACAAAAAAAGGGGTGGGGAAAATAGGCTCTATTCAAACAATGGGGCAGACGTATAGATTAGTTAAAACAATGATTTTTATTGTGAATAGGTGACTCAGTTAAAACAATGATTTTTATTGTGAACATAAGCATTTTTATACTGGGACAGACTGAACGTCCATCAAGCCCAGTATCCTGTTTCTAACAGTAATCAATCCCAGGACACAAGTACCTGACAAGATCTCAAAACAGTAAAACAGATTTTATGCTGCTTATCCTAGAAATAAGCAATGGATGTTCCCAAGTCCATCCGAATGTCTTCTTTAAACCCTGCTAAGCTGACTGCTTTTACCACACGCTCTGGCAATGAATTCCAGGGTTTAATTACACATTGAGTGAAGAAATATTTTCTCCAGTGCACTACTTGCCATAAAATCCTACATTAAGTTATTGCTTAGTAAATAGGTCTCTCAGAGAGTTTGGCGCTCCCCGGCTCCAGACTTTCTGGTCTGGATCACTGGCCCTACTTGACCCATGAACAAGTACATTGACCTCCAGAGATAAGCTATGAATGAAGATCAATTCAATAGGATAAAAAGAAAAGAAATTTAGAGAGAGAGAGAGACAGATAATTGCGTTTCTGGCCGCTCCACAGTTCTGAGACTGTACTTATCACTCTGCTGTCCAACTTCAAGAGGGAAATTGCAGTAGGGAAGAGTATTTTGCTCTTACAGTTTGGCATGTCTAGTGCCTTCGACATGGTGCACCATGGCATCCTACTTCGGTGCCTGTGGCAACGTACTGGCCTGGCTGAGTAGCTTTCTTACATCAAGAACTTACCAAGTGTTCGCCAACTCTACCTTATCACCTCATTGGAAAGCAGTCTGTGGAGTGCCACAGGGTTCCCCACTATTGCCAACCCTCTTCAATATGATGTTGATTCCCTTGGCAGCGGCTCTTTCCAAACTGGGGCTAAACCCATTTATCTATGCTGACGATATCACTATCTTCATCCCTTTCGAGAAAGACCTAAATGAAATAACTTGTAAGACCCGGCAAGCCTTTAACACCATGCTTGACTGGGCCAACTCATTTCGACTCAAAATCAATGCCAAGAAAACACATTGTTTGGTCCTCTCCTCTCGCTTTAACAAACTCAGACCTCCTACACTAATAACTCCTGAGCTCGTCCTGCAATTTCGGAGTCCCTGAAAATCTTGGGAGTCATAATTGATAGATCTTTGACATTGGAGCAGCATGTGAACTCTGTAGTCAAACAAATGTTCTTCACTCTTTGGAAGCTTAAGAGTATCCAGCCTCATTTCCCTAGAGAGGTATTCTGCACCCTAGTTCAGTCCTTAGTTATAAGTCGTCTCGATTACTGCAACAGTATCTATGGGGGGTGCACATCCACGCTACTAAAGAAATTGCAAACTGCCCAGAACACAGCAGCCCGACTCATCTTCGGTAAATCGAGATTTGAAAGTTCGAGCCCACTACGTGAGGGGTTGCACTGGCTTCCTGTGAAGGACCGTATCGTTTTCAAGATCTGCGCATTGGTGCACAAAATCATCTATGGAGACGCTCCTGCTTACATGGACACTCTCATTAACTTGCCGCCCAGGAACTCCCGCAAGTCAGCTCGCTCGTATCTCAATCTCCACTACCCAGCTTTCAGTGGCCTAAAGTATAAGACTGTCTATGCTTCCTCTTTTTCTTATCTAAGCACTCAATTCTGAAACGGACTGCCCCAAGTGGTCAAATTCACCCCAGATCACCCGACCTTTAAGAAGCGGCTCAAGACCTTCCTTTTCGGTAGAGCATATGCTGTGAGCCCTCCTGGTATTACATCCTTCTGAACCACGGCAGCCTTATCAACAACTTGTCACCTCTCCCTCTCTCCCTCTCCCTCCTGCTGTTCCTCTTTCCCTTCTCTGACACTAATTACTGTATTTTGTATTAATGTTGTTTACTAGACTATTGTAAGCCACATTAAGCCTGCCCATGGGTGGGAATAATGTGGGATATAAATGCCATAAATAAATAAATAAATAAATAAAATAAATAAATAAACTGAGGGGTCCTTTTAATAAGCTGTGGTAAAAAGTGGTCTGTGGTACTGCAAGTGCATCTTTTGGGCATGCACTGGGCCATTTTTTACCACGTCTAGGAAAACGGACCTTTTTTAAATTGAAACCAGTGCACGTCCATTTTCGGTCTGAGACCTTACCGCCACACATTGACCTAGCGGTAAGGTCTCACGCGCTACCCAAGCAGTAAGCATGCAGTGTCAGCCAACTGCTGTTTACCGCTAGGTAGGTGCCCTGAGGTAGAAAAACTTTTCTACTGTACACAGTATCCAGGCAGTAATGCCAATTTGGCACATGCTGGACTCGCATAGGCCCTTACCCGACGTTGTAAAAGGGCCCCTGAATGAATAAATGAATCAATGAATGGGAAGGGTGTCAGAAATGCTCACTCCCAACTGCAGATAATTTTTTAAAGAATTTCATTTAGTGGCCTGAAGAATTTAGGATCCTGAAGTGATTCCATTTCATCAGGAACAGTCCTGGACTTATGGCTCTGACAAGTAGAACCATAATTTCTTATAGACAATGAGAAAAAGCCAGGACTGCCTTAGCCTGAAATCATGTGATGACAGTGACTGAATTCATTCTCGAGACAAAGCTGTGCATATGTCCTGTCTCCCACACGGAACCCTGGTTTGCAAAAGAAAAAGTCACAGAAGGAAAACAGTGAGCAACTGTTAGCTCATCCTAAACCTGAAAGAATTCATCACATGATGCATTTATATAAATAAGGGAGAGTAGACTCAGGAGAAATCATAAGAGAAAGGAAAACATTGTGCTTGTTTCCAGAATTAAAATGCAGAAGTACAGTAATAAGAACAAGCAGCAGGTTCTGCTTTTCTTAATATGTAACCTGACCAGCAACTAATGCAGACTCCACCTCTGTCTCCTCCCTCTCACTTGCAATTCCCCTGTGCTGTCAGGATTATAGTTCTACCCCTCGAAACTCAAGCAGGAAGTTTAATGCATAAAAAAAGAAAACCCTCTGCTTCTCCCTCCTGTCTCCTAAAAAAAAAAGACAACTTCTGTCCAAAACAAAGTTCAACTTTTAAATTAAAAGCAAAAGCAGTCTGTCTTTCATCTGTTTCCAGGTGAGCTGTAGAGTTCACAGCAGTAGGAGGAACAGACACAAGCACTGAGCATTAGCTGGTAAGTACTAGACCTCAGGTCCTTTTCTTTTTTTGCTCCAGCTAGTGGACTACATTGTTAATTCAAAGTTCTGTGGATAATAGTGTCCAGGCTAAGAAAGGTTGATGCTTAGAAAGGTCTATAGCACAGGAAGAGAGGAAACATCTGTTTCTGGCAGAGCAATATCCTTTCAATGCTTTTGCTAGAGATGTGTGAAGTCCTTTAAAAGAGATTCACATGCCAATTCTGCAGATTATTAGGGTTTATCAGACGGGAGGGGCTAGCAGGACCATTTGGCCAGGACCTCACAAAGAAAAGTTGTCTCTGTTAGGAAAAAATGTTTGTTTATCACTTTTTAAAGTGAACGCGAGCTACTGGATTTTTCCTTGTTTACAACCAAGTTTGCCTCAATGCTTCTATTTCTGTTTTTTCTTCTCATGAGTTCCAGGATGTTGGGGCTTCCTAATGCACACTGGCCTGGGCCTCTGTAATTCTCTTAAAGGCCTTGAGTATTTACTACTACTTAACATTTCTAGAGTGCTACTAGGGTTACGCAGCGCTGTACAGTTTAACAAAGAAGGACAGTCCCTGCTCAAAGGAGCTTACAATCTAAAGGACGAAATGTCAAGTTGGGGCAGTCTAGATTTCCTGAATAGAGGTATGGTGGTTAGGTGCTGAAGGCGACATTGAAGAGGTGGGCTTTGAGCAAGTATCAACATATAATCTGCAGGATCAGGGCTGATCTCATGTGTTTCAGGAGAATCAGCTTGGATACCTCATCTTTGGGGTCGGCTAGGGCTGGGTATGCTAAGATTACCAGACATCCCTGATTTTCAGGGGTTGTCCTCTCTTAAAAGAGAGTCCCCACCTAAACTACCTGTGGTGACCATCTCTTCCTGATTCCATTGGGGACAGAGACACATATCCTGGATGGAGGGGGGGGGGGTGAGAGGGAGGGCAGACCCTGGATGGAAGGGGCAGACAGAAAGGGCAGACAGTGGATGGAAGGGGGAGAGAGAGAGAGGGCAGATGGTGGATGGAAGGGGCAGAGATAGAGGGCAGATATGGATGGAAGGGAGAGAGGGCAGAAGTGGGTGGAAGGGAGAGAGAGGGCAGACAGTGGATGAAAAGGGCAGTGAGAGAGGGCAGACATTGAATGGAGGGGACAGCAGAGAGGGCAGACATTGGATGGCAGAGAGAGAGCGAAGACAGATGCTGGATGGAAGGAAGACAGTGAAAAGAAGATGAGGAAAGCAGAAACCAGAGACAAACTGTACATAAAATATATTTTTTAATTTTTTGCTTTAGGATAAAGTAGTATTGTAGCTGTGTTAATAAATGTTTATAAATAGAACATGTAAATAAGGTAATCTTTTTTATTGGACTAATTTTAATACATTTTACTTTTGGAGAACAAAACCCCCTTCCTCAGGTCAGGATAGGATACTGTATTGACCTGAGGAAGGAGGTTTTGGCCTCTGAAAGCTAAATATATTAGTCCAATAAAATGATATTATTTGCTTTATTTCTATTTGTTAATTTCTAAAGTGGTGATTGGTATTTGTTAGTTTGTAAAGTGGTGATTGGTATTTGTTAGTTTTTTCAAATTTACATCTGCTGTCTTTATATTTTGCACAGTACTAGGGGACATTTTCTGTTTCTGTGGTGTTGCATTGTATGCAGTGTCTGGCATCTTGGAGGTTCAGGTTAATTTTTGTCTAAATAGAAAGTTTATGATTACTTATTCTATAGTGGATTAGGGTGTATCTGTGTTTGTGAAAAAGACATGGCTTTCAGTTGGCATTGACTGTGCAGGATCGACGATCTGTATTATTCTGTCTGGTTTCGTTTTACAATAGGTGAATTGATGTTCTAGTGCTCACTCTAGTGTTTAAGATGCTTTTCTTTTCCTTGTGTGACTTGTAGAAATTACTGCTTATGGTATGGTAGAATTGCTCTGTAGGTCCTGAGTGTTTTGTGTTTTCGGTATGCCTAGTACTGGATTTTGGAGGGGGGTGTTAAAAAATGTCCAGCCCCGGGTGTCAACTACCCTAGCTACGCCACTGACAGTTAATAGGATACAAATCAAACAGCCACTACGGGGACTCAGTTTCCCTTCATCAAAGTTGTTAGCTAACTGTAAGGAATTATAACTGCTAAGAGAATTGCTGATTGTATTAAAGAGAACTGCCACCCAGCAGATAGGACTGAGGTAAAGGAGAACTGTGTTTGATTCCTGCTACTCTGGTAAGACAAAATGTTAATGTAGTGTAGCACTGCTGAGAAACAAGAATGACTTACTGGAGAGACCTTTGTATACTGTTGCTACAGTTAATGTTCAGTTTAATACACATTACTTGCTTTTGCTACTGTTAAGGCTCCCTAGTTCTGAGCTCTACATGCATACAGCTTGGCTTGAAAGCTCTTCCTAGCAGATGGGAGGTCAAAGGGCAGGAGACCTAAAACCTAAGACATAGATTCAAGGGGGAATCTTTTGAAAAGACATTAAGGGGCCCTTTTACCAAACAGCAGTAAAACGTGGCCTTAGCACACCAGGGCTACTGAGAGGGGGGGCAAGATTCCCCGAGACCGGCCTCCAAGGAGAGCCCGGCACCGGGGTCTCTCTCTCTCTCTCCTGCTCCGTGATCGGGTCCCGACAGGAGCAGGAGAGAGAAAGTTCCGGTACGGGCCCCCCTCCAGTTCTGCTGTTCGCTTGCTTCTACTGCCGTGCTGAGCGGCTGCTTTTCCCCCTCAGGTGCACGCTTTGAAACCGAACATGCGTGACGAGAGAAAAAAGAAGCCGCAGAGGCAAGTTAGACATGGAGTGAAGAGCAGCACTGGGTTCTTCCCCTGGCAGGGCCTCAGGATCCCCGCCAGCCCCAAGGTACCTTAGTTGCGGCAACGGCAATCCTGGGAGGAGGGGAGCGGGAGCAGCGACGATCCGAGGGGTGGCAGGCGGGAGCGGCCTTACTCTGGGCCCGGATCAGTCTCTTGGCGGCCCTGTAGCACACCCTTATGCGGGTCTTTCCCATGTACTAAGGCCATTTTTTCCACTGGGGTAAAATGGCCAAATTTTCTATTTGCACACTAATTTTCCCATTAGCGAGCGAGCCCCTACCACCATCTATTTTGTAGGTGGTAGGGACTCATGCACAAACCTGTTCTAATCGGTTAATGTGTGGCATTGCCTATGTTCTGACTGATTAGCATAGAACATGCCCACTCTCTGCCCCTAGACCTGCCCCCAGCGCTAAAAAAAATTACATAGGGTATAGAATTAGGTATGCTTGCTAGGCCACAATCTATTTTTTATATTTCTGATCTTTGATTAGTCTCTCTGTAATTTCTGAAGTATCCCAATATTGGGGGCTAAGAGAGGATATTATTTTCTTATTGTAATTCTTAATTGTTTCTGATTTACCCTCCCCCCCCCCCTTTACAAAGCTGTGCTAATAACTGCTGTGGCGTTAATGTTAACACAGCCCATTCAAAGTGAATGGTCTGTGTTGGCATTACTGCGTGGCAGCTGCTAGCACGGCTTTGTAAAAGGGGGGGGGGGTTGTATTCTGCTCTGTTCAAGTACTATTTGCTTGTAATTATTCTTTATAAATGCAATAAAAAGTGGCACAAATCAAATACAGATATTAAACAAAACTAAATTTCACATACATCCCTGTTTGATGCTCTTATCTTCATTACAGGCAGGATATTGAACAACTAATTTTCAGACACATTTTTGCTTGATGCTTTTATCTTCATTACAGGCATTACAAGCTAAGGATTCTGTTTTCTTCTGGCTGGTTAAGCACTGATCCCACCGCTGCCATTTTATGTGGTAACGTGAGCAAGGGCGGGCCGTAGAGCCAGGTAAGACAAACCCCACACACTCAGCAAGTTATGGTGAAAGCAAATAATAGTTATTAAAGGTGTCTTATAAGGGGCTCCTGTTCACTTCACAGGAAGGAAGGAAGGAAGGAAGCAAGCAAGCAATCTAGTTATGTAAACATAACTGTCCTCAGGTGGCCTGCTCCTGCAGGGCCACAGTATACATGAATGTCTCTCAGCTCAGTAGCAACTCTTACTGGTCTCTGATCTGGTGCCTGGATCCACAGTTACCAGCACAGTCTCTAGAAGGTACATATGGCTGGCTTGCAGCTGTCCAGGCCAAAACACAAACTCTTCAAGGTTCCAAGTTGAACTTGGCCTACCTGAACATAGCGGTTGCAGTTTCTCAGCTTTGGGGTGGAGGCATTTGCAGCGGTCATCACTGCTTCCTCCTGGGCCTCCTTAACCTACCTCTGGCCTGGTCTTTTATACTTCCTGAACTATGCCCTCCTGACTCCATCCCTCCTGTACCACTTCCCCCTTGGGCAGGATTATGGGGTTTTAAGGTGGCTCTGACACTATGAGGGAGTGTCCTTGAGAGGAAGTGGCACCATCCTAGACGCCTTCACAACAGGCCATACCTGGTCACTGGTACTGAACATCTGTTTTTTTGTAAGCCGGCTAGCACATACCTGATTAAATTGATATTCAGAGCTAACTGGCCACTCGTTAATGCATAAAGATATGACAGCTATTTATGGTCCTATTTATGCTCTAACACTGGCTGGTTAGCTCTGAATATTGAGAGCTAACCGGACTTCGCCCCCAGAACACCCCCGGCATAACCAGCTTGCACTTGGCGCTAACCAGTCATTCTCAGTGAAGATAACCAGTTAACTGCTGCTGAAAATGACTGGATAGCCGCTGATAAGCATGTTAACTGTTCGGCGGCCATTCCCAGTTGGCTAACTCACTTTGAATATCGGCTAGACTTCATATAAATAAGTAATCTGTATAAAATTATATGTATATTCAACTACTAACCTATAAGTGTGGCTTCTGAATATAAGCTTATAACTTTGTAAGAATAAATTATCCAGCTCATAAATAAATTACTTGATCACATGACATAACTGAACCAGGACAGCAATGACCTTCAGAACTTGATACTTGTCTACCTAAGTTAATTGTAAATCACATTGAACTTACCACTAGGTTGGAAAATGTGGGGTACAAATGCAGAAATAAATAAATTAAATAAATTAATGTTATTTTTTCAAATTTCAACACCAAAGCTATATGGAGAGTGACTGAATTTCATCATTGTCCATATAACTTCTAATACCTGCCTCTATTGAGATTTATAAATTCTGACTGTTTAGCTGACGGAATTTGAGTTCTCCATTGGTCAAAATATTTTAAAATATTTTAAAAAGCAGTTATGCAGTCGATGCCTGCTGCTGACTGCATAAATGTTTTGGAAAATTGAGACAACAGCTTTTTTGGGGGTTTTTTTTAGCCTTGTTTTTAGGGTGAGAAAAAGAAAAAAAAAGTGAATTTGGTCGGGGCAATATGTACGACAGTTGCCATAAAAGACTACTGCATGGAACAGTTGGCCCTGAAATCAATAAGAGGAGCAGCTACTACTACTACTTATCATTTCTATAGCGCTATTAGATGTACACAGTGCTGTACGCTTGAACATGAACAGACAGTCCCTGCTTGACAGAGCTTACAATCTAATCAGGACAGACAAACAGGACAAATAAGGGATAAGGACAAAGAGTAGCAAGATTCCAGAAATCCCAGAGAGTAGCAAGATTCCGGAATCCCAAACACTACTACTACTACTTATCATTTCTATAGCTCTATTAGACATACGCAGTGCTGTACACTTGAACATGAAGAGACAGTCCCTGCTCAACAGAGCTTACAATCTAATCAAGACAGACAAACAAGACAAATAAGGGATAAGGGAATTACTTAAGGTGGGAATGATACAACAGATATGGGTACTGAACAAGTGAATAGGGGTTAGGAGTCCTTACTTGAATGCAGGACCTGATATGAAGGGTGATGGTGGTGCAGTTGCATAGCAATAGTGACCATAACAGGATAAAATTTGTCTTTATTTATTTATTTAAATTTATTATTAACCTTTATGAAGAACTTCACCCAATTTGGTGTATGACTATAAGAGCACTAAAGAAAACTACTATGCTAGCATTTAATTTTAGAGCGGAAGATCATGATAAAAGAGGAAATTACAACTGTTCTTAGTTATTTTTTTCTATAGATTAAGAGTAGGTGTGGATGCTGTTTAAAAATACTGTCTTGGAAGCGCAGTATATCCCATGTATTAGAAAGGGTAAAAGAAAGACCAAACATGCTGGAAATGGTCGTTGGTAGTGGTGCTTTGGAAGGACTGAAATCTTGGTAAACCTTGGAGATATAATAAAGCAAACTGACAAGCAAAAGAGTAGCAAATTACCTGGACTGGATGGTGTAAACCATAGGTTTCTGAATGAACTCAGAAATGAAACTGCAGATGAATTAATATCAATCTGTAACATATCATTAAAAATGACCGTAGTGCCTGAGGATTACATGGTGGCCACTATATTAAAAAGGAATTCATAAGGGATGGGCAGACAGAAAGTTTCTGTATTGTGTCATTTCCTGTGACGTTTGGCATTGAGGTAAACCTGGGAAGGAGGGAAAATCCACTGCTTATTTCTAGGATAAGCAGCATGAATATATTGTACTGTTTTGGGATCTTGCCAGGTACTTGCAACCTGGATTGGCCACTGTTGGAAACAGGATACTGGGCTTAACTAACACTAGGATGTCCTCGACCCATAATCGAAAGAAACAAGGACGTCCCTGACAAACACTTGGACGACTTTACCTGGTCGTGTTTTTCTTATGACCAAGGCACAAAAAGGTGCCCAAAATGACCAGATGACCACCGGAGAGAATCAGGGATGACCTCCCGTTAATCCTCCAGTGGTCACTAACCCTCTCCCACCCTCAAAAAACATCTTTAAAAATATTGATTGCCAGCTTCTATGCCAGCCTCAGATGTCATACTCAGGTCCATCGCAGCAGTATGCAGGTCACTGGAGCAGATTTAGTGAGTGCAGTGCACTTCAGGCGGGTGGACCCAGGCCCATCCCCCCCCTACCTGTTACGTTTGTGGAGGAAACAGCAAACCCTCCAAAACCCACCAGAAACCCACTGTACCCACATCTAAGTGCCCCCTTTCACCTGTAAGGACTATGGTAGTGGTGTACAATTGGGGGTAATGTGTTTAGGGTTTTTTGGGGGGCTCAGCACACAAGGTAAGGGAGCTATGTACCTGGGAGCAATTTATGAAGTCCACTGCAGTGCCCCTTAGGGTGCCTGGTTGGTGTCCTGGCATGTTAGGGGACCAGTGCACTAGAAATGCTGGCTCCTCCCACGATTGGTTTCGAAGGATGTCCTTGGTTTCAATTATTGGTGAAAATCAGAAACAACCAAGTGTAAGGGTGACCATCTCTAAGGATGACCACATTTCAGGATTTGGGTGTCCCTGACTGTATTATCAGAACAAAAGATGGACGTCCATCTTGCTTCGAAAATACGGGTTTCCCCACCCCTGGATGGGGACATTTTGTGAGGACATCCTCATTAAAACTTGGACATCCCCAGGCTTTTTGACAGCTTCAGATATTATGAACATACTTAAAAGAGCAGCATGCAGATCTAAGGAACAACCTAATGGTTAGTGCAGTGGACTGAGCACCAAGGAACCCAAGTTCAATTCCCACTTTATCTCTTTTCTTTTTTTTTTTTTTTTTTTTAAATTGTGAGTTCTCCATGGACAGAAAAATACCTAATATACCTGAATGTACACCATATTTTGCTATTCCTGGAGGGCTCTCACTTGGTGGGGACGGCTGGATACTATTAAAATGATGATAGTCCCTAAAATCACTTATACGTTGAGCATGATCCCTTTTCTCTTTCCTTGCGCCTTTTATAGGCATCTAGAAAAGATGCTCACTAACTTTTTATGGAATCTTCGATTGCCCAGAATCTCTCTGAGCAAACTTAAGCTCCCAAAAAGGCATGGAGGTGTGAAATTTCCTGATCTCCTGCTTTATCATAAAGCCTTCATTATGCGGCAGGGCATGGAATGGATCTCTTTTATCATAAAGCCTTCATTATGCGGCAGGGCATGGAATGGATCTCCCCTTTACATGTTGCTTCCCCGCCCAGATGGTTAACCTTTGAACAGGCTCTTATTGACCCATTAAAACATACCCATATCATTGGCATGCGCCTCCCCAAGCACGTTGTGTCTAATCCGTTCATTCACACTACCTATAAATTAATGGTATCCTTAGATAAATTAATGGATATCCCTTGGTCTGCTATGCCACTCACCCCTATATGGCATAATCCTAACTTTAAAATTGGCAATAAACAAGTTTCTGTTGGAATGTGATTGTATTTTACATGCATTGCCTGTCACCTATTATTTCTCTGTGATTACTCTGTGACCTCTGATGTGAATTACTTAGAGAGGTCACACTGCTATGCAACTTCCTGTGGGGGTCAGATGCAGCACATGCAGCACATGGAGCACATGGAGCTCATGATCTCTCCTAACCTGAGAGGATCTATGGTGGTGTGAGCATCCATTACCATCTAAGCACATGGAAGGAGCTGATAATACAAATGTATAGTAATATGTATATATAAGCCTGTCTGATTATAATCTAACTACAAACTGTGAGTAAACAGATGTTTTGTTACTTCAACTTTAAAGTGACTCAGCAGTGAATTATTCAGGGGTGAATGAGAGAGAGATGAAGAAAGAAATTAACATTTCTAAAGCTGAAGCTGTGTGTACAAAAATCTGCTAATTATTTACTACAAATAATCCAACAAAAGGGTTACGGGCCCAGGGCTCAGGAATTGAAAAAGAAGAGAAATATTACCAGGCAGAAAAAAAGGCCACATTTTTCTCTTAAGTTTTAAAGGAAAGATTCAGTCTGTCTCTCTCTCCCCCCACACAGCAGACAGAAGGCTAAGAAAATGGCTGAGGGAGGAAATTCACCATTTTTCTATTCTCTCAAGGTGCCTAGATTAACTGAGTTTAATTATCGGCAGTGGGAATTAAGATTCATATGTTTCCTTCGAGCAAAAAGATTAGATATATGCTTAGACCAAGACAGAACAGCTGAAAATATGGCTGAATGGGACAATGCAAACTATTATGTGAAGTGCATGCTTTTGGAAGCTCTCTCAGAGAAACAAGCCATATTAGTGGAGGGAAAAGATACACCAAAGGACATTTTATATAAACTGAGAACTATGTATGCAACTACATATGCAAAGCAGCAACCAATTTGGTTGGCAGAGTTGAATGAAACCAAATTAAGGGATAAAAGTAAATGTAATGATCACATTATGTATCTTATGTCTTCATTTCAAAAGCTAGAACTTTCTGGAATTCCCATATGTGATGCATTGAAAAGAGCATTTCTTTTTACCTCACTATCAAAGAAGTTTGATGTTTTTAGGTCTGTAAATGAGGCCATTGAAGGGCAATCTTTTGAACAGGCAACATCAAAACTAAGGCAGGAATGCATAATAAATGATTCTGAGGAGATGTGTTCTCAAAGTCAGTCAGAGAGAAATGAAACAAATTTCTTGGCAAAGAACAGAGGAAGGCGGAGCTATGGGAAAACTCCACCCAAGGGCAAGCTGATTTGCTACTCATGTGGAAAGGAGGGACATGTATCTAAATGGTGTAAGGAAACACAAAACACTCCCTCTAACTCACCTAAGCCAATGGAACTAAAGAATTTTCAAACCAGGAAATGTATGAAGGACAAAGATAAACACAAGGGCTTTCTAATGACAGAAAAATCTTTGACTATGGTAAATAATAATTCAAATGAAAGTACTTGGATTTTGGATTCGGGGAGCACATGCCATTTAACCAATTGTAAGGATTTCTTTCAGGAAATGTGTCCAGAAGAAGGAATTCTTAAAACTGCAAACGCAGGGACTGCTAAGATCCAAGCAAAAGGTATTGGATTCTTAAAATGCAAAGTGTCTAATGAAGTTAAAGAAATTCCTGTAAGTGATGTCTTGTATATTCCCCAAGCAGTTTGCAATATGCTTAGTGTATCTACATTAGATAAGAAGGGATTTGTGATTCATTTGAAAACAGTAAGTGCACAATCTCTAAAAATGATGAAGTGTATGCTGAAGCTTTTATGCATAATGATGTTTATAAGCTGAACATTTCAGGTGAAGCCTCACATATGGCGCAAGTAAGGAAGAATGATGGAAAATGTAGTCTGGAAATCTGGCACCGCCGCCTGGGACATCGTGATTCTAAGGTGATCCAGGATCTTTACAGTAAGCAACTAGCCACTGGCATTCAGATAAGTGCAGATGCTGGTAAAATGGAGAAATGCATAGACTGTGTTACTCAAAAAGGTGTGAGACCCTCATTTCCTGCATACACAGGAAATAGGAGTAATAAAGTACTGGACTTAATACACAGTGACTTATGTGGACCGTTTAATATCCCATCATTGGGAAATAACAGATTTGTGCTAATATTCTTGGATGATTTCTCTAGATATTGTGTGGCCTATTTGCTGAAAGAAAAAAGTCAAGTCACAGACATGCTGAAGAAATACGTAGCCATGGTGAGCAATAAATTTGAAAGAAAACCAAAGGTTCTTCAGACCGACAATGGTGGTGAGTTCACTTCACAAAGCATGCGCACATTTCTAGAACAAGAAGGCATTCAGCATATCACAACAGTAGCTTATACACCAGAGCAAAATTCTGTTGCAGAGAGAAAATTTAGGTCACTTGTGGAAATGACCAGATGTATGCTGTCAGATAGCAATCTCCCTAAAAGACTATGGGGGGAAGCCATTCTCACAGCAGTGTACCTACAAAACAGAATGCCAACTAAAGGCGCTGAGCGCACACCACATGAGACATGGCATGGTAGGAAGCCAAACCTGTCACACATAAGAACATTTGGAAGTACAGCATATGCTCATGTACCAAAGCAAAGAAGGCATAAGCTGGATTCCACAACAGAAAGGGGCATTTTAGTTGGCTATACTCCAGGACACAAAGGATATAGAATTTTGAATCTGAAAACTGGCATTGTTGGCATAAGACATGTTACATATTTTGATGAAAACAAAAGGGTTGATAAAGGCTGGATTATCCCAGATGAGCCTTATCATCCAGAATATGAAACTAGAACCATAATAGACATGCCAGTGTATATAAATGCCATACCAAGGCAGATGTCTGAAAGCAACTCATCTGTATCTAACGAGGAACAGGCAGAGGAAACAGACACAGAAAGGATCATTGAAGAAGACAGTACAGTTGGAGAAGGGGAATCAATTGGAGAAGAACTCTCAGATTTAGAGGATGCAGAAAGGTCGGACCAACCTGTAGTCAGACGCTCATCCAGGGAAAACAAAGGTGTTCCACCCCCAAGACTGTCTTACCTAACAAAGTCAGCAGAAGCTCAAGAGCCCTTAACATGGGATGAGATTGAGAAAATGCCAGCAGAAGAAGCTGCTGAATGGCATAAAGCTGCACAAGAAGAAATTGATGCATTGGATAAAAATAATACTTGGATTCTTACAAAATTACCTCCTGGCAAGAAAGCTATAGGATGCAAATGGGTATTCAAGTTAAAAAGGAATGCACAAGGAAAAGTGGAAAGGTATAAAGCCAGATTAGTGGCAAAGGGATATCTTCAAAATTATGGAGAAGATTTTGATGAAGTGTTTGCACCTGTAGTGAAACACACGACAATAAGAACACTTCTGAGCATTGCAGTCTCAAAAGGCATGCAAGTAAACCACATTGATGTGAAAACAGCGTTCCTTCATGGAGATATAACTGAAGACTTGTACATGGAACAGCCAACAGGTTTCATAAATACAAAACAAAGACAGCTAGTGTGTAAATTAAACAAAGGTCTTTATGGATTAAAGCAAAGTGCAAAATGTTGGAATGATAAATTGCATGAAATATTGACAAATTTAGGATTTAAGCAAGGTGAAGCAGATAAATGTTTGTACACTAGGTGCACAAATGGACAATATGCATACATTTTAGCTTTTGTTGATGATCTGCTCATTGCAAGCAAAAGTGAGCAAGAGTACAAGGACATTGTAAAGTGTTTAAACCTCAATGTTGAGATAAAAGAACTGGGTAATGTGTCATACTATCTTGGTATAGAAATTGAGAAACAAAATGATGGTTCTTATCTTCTAAGCCAGAAGCAGAAAATAAATGAGCTTATTGAAAGTTTAGGTATGCAAGATGCCCAAGTTGTAAGCACTCCCATGATCACTGATTTTCTGAAGGATGAAACAGTAAGAGAACCTTTACCAGATAACATCCAATATAGATCAGCCATAGGTAAGCTTTTATATCTAGCTACCACATACAGGGCTGATATAGCAAATGCAGTAGGAATTTTGAGCAGAAGGGTCAGCTCACCTACCAAATCAGATTGGACTGCAGTTAAAAGGATGGTAAGGTATTTAAAGGGTACCATTGATTGTAAATTAAAGATTTCAGCCAATAGTAATCCAAAACTAATATGTTACTGTGATTCAGATTGGGCAGGGGATCATTCTGATTATAAATCCACAAGTGGATATGTGTTTATGTATGGAAATGTACAAATTTCATGGGCCAGTCATAAACAAAGTATTGTGAGTTTGTCTTCTACAGAAGCTGAATACGTGGCTGTATCGGAAGCGTGCAGAGAACTGATGTGGATTGAAAAACTTATGCTGGATTTTGGTATAGCTGAAAAGAGACCAATCCAGATAATGGAAGATAATCAGAGCTGCATCCGACTGTCACAAAATGACAAGGTTCAGTCACGCACCAAGCACATCGCAACGAAATACCACAACGTGCGAGAGTTGGCGAAAGAAGGGGTCATCAGTCTACACTATTGTCACACCAGTGAGATGACAGCTGACATCATGACCAAACCGTTACCCAGAGAACATTTTGTGAATCTGCGTATAAAGCTTGGACTTTGTATGAATAAATAATTGCATGACAGTTATGCATGAGAAGGGGTTTGTTGGAATGTGATTGTATTTTACATGCATTGCCTGTCACCTATTATTTCTCTGTGATTACTCTGTGACCTCTGATGTGAATTACTTAGAGAGGTCACACTGCTATGCAACTTCCTGTGGGGGTCAGATGCAGCACATGCAGCACATGGAGCACATGGAGCTCATGATCTCTCCTAACCTGAGAGGATCTATGGTGGTGTGAGCATCCATTACCATCTAAGCACATGGAAGGAGCTGATAATACAAATGTATAGTAATATGTATATATAAGCCTGTCTGATTATAATCTAACTACAAACTGTGAGTAAACAGATGTTTTGTTACTTCAACTTTAAAGTGACTCAGCAGTGAATTATTCAGGGGTGAATGAGAGAGAGATGAAGAAAGAAATTAACATTTCTAAAGCTGAAGCTGTGTGTACAAAAATCTGCTAATTATTTACTACAAATAATCCAACAGTTTCGTGGTCTCAGTGGCAGCGCATAGGTATTTGGGCCTTAAAAGATATGATTCACATGAGTAGGCAGACATGGAAAACCTTCTCAGAGATGAAGTCAGAATTTGCACTGTCTGACACCCAATTTTACCAATGACTTCAGATTAGCTCCATGGTAAAAAAGAACTCCAAAGTCAGGTTACACGCCCGGTTCCTGGCCCAAACTCCGGAGCTTCTTGATTTTAATCTGAAGCTTCAGCACATTGGTCATGCTGCTTCCCACATTTACAAGTACCTTCTTAGCCACTCCCGCACTAAATGTAGTGGTTTACGTAGATGCTGGGAGGAGGACATACAACAACCAATGTCTGATAGGCAGTGGGAACAGCTTTGGAAGTCCCTCTTCCGGTGCTCTAAGTCTTCTAATACTATAAAGTCTATGTGTTTCTTTATGCATAGATCTCTTTGGACGCCTTGTAAGTTACATGTTATCAATTCCTCTAACTCTAGTATATGCTGGTCTTGCCAGTCTCAAGTGGGTACTGTAAAGCATTTTACCTTTGAATGTGTGTGCCTTCGTCAGTATTGGCTGGAAATCTGGTCGCAGCTGGTAGACATTTTTCACCTTCCTGGCTCACTCACTTATCAATTTGTGATTCTCAGGGATCAGTATTACAAGAGTCTATTGACTCCTAGTGAAGGGGCTCTTGTTAGCACCCTGGTTTCTTTAGCATTGAAGGTAATCTTCTCCCATTGGATGTCTTTACATCAGGCTACCTACCAGGAATGGTGGAACTTAGTGCTCCAAATTTACAAATTCGAATCACACCTTGCAAAGAAATCTTCTCGTTTTGCTTCATATAGGGAACAATGGCAACCACTTGTTGTTTATTTTGATATGGTACAAAGATAAGTACTAAATTTGATGTGTGTTTTTTGACATGTGCATGCTTTACACTTTGATTTGTATTCTCCAGCCCCCCCCCCCTCCCCTTTCCCTCTTCTTTTCCTCTTTCCTCCCTCTCTCTTGTTTTCACTTTGATTCTGAATGTAGATTGCTGTTTCTTACATGTGAGCTACGATATTGCCTTACTTTGTAAAATGTTACTTGCTGTTATGTTGTGAGCTCTTGATGGTACAGTGGTGGAAATAAGTATTTGATCCCTTGCTGATTTTGTAAGTTTGCCCACTGACAAAGACATGAGCAGCCCATAATTGAAGGGTAGGTTATTGGTAACAGTGAGAGATAGCACATCACAAATTAAATCCGGAAAATCACATTGTGGAAAGTATATGAATTTATTTGCATTCTGCAGAGGGAAATAAGTATTTAATCCCTCTGGCAAACAAGACCTAATACTTGGTGGCAAAACCCTTGTTGGCAAGCACAGCGGTCAGACGTCTTCTGTAGTTGATGATGAGGTTTGCACACATGTCAGGAGGAATTTTGGTCCACTCCTCTTTGCAGATCATCTCTAAATCATTAAGAGTTCTGGGCTGTCGCTTGGCAACTCGCAGCTTCAGCTCCCTCCATAAGTTTTCAATGGGATTAAGGTCTGGTGACTGGCTAGGCCACTCCATGACTCTAATGTGCTTCTTCCTGAGCCACTCCTTGTTGCCTTGGCTGTATGTTTTGGGTCATTGTCGTGCTGGAAGACCCAGCCACGACCCATTTTAAGGCCCTGGCGGAGGGAAGGAGGTTGTCACTCAGAATTGTACGGTACATGGCCCCATCCATTCTCCCATTGATGCGGTGAAGTAGTCCTGTGCCCTTAGCAGAGAAACACCCCCAAAACATAACATTTCCACCTCCATGCTTGACAGTGGGGACGGTGTTCTTTGGGTCATAGGCAGCATTTCTCTTCCTCCAAACACGGCGAGTTGAGTTCATGCCAAAGAGCTCAATTTTTGTCTCATCTGACCACAGCACCTTCTCCCAATCACTCTCGGCATCATCCAGGTGTTCACTGGCAAACTTCAGACGGGCCGTCACATGTGCCTTCCGGAGCAGGGGGACCTTGCGGGCACTGCAGGATTGCAATCCGTTATGTCGTAATGTGTTACCAATGGTTTTCGTGGTGACAGTGGTCCCAGCTGCCTTGAGATCATTGACAAGTTCCCCCCTTGTAGTTGTAGGCTGATTTCTAACCTTCCTCATGATCAAGGATACCCCACGAGGTGAGATTTGCGTGGAGCCCCAGATCTTTGTCGATTGACAGTCATTTTGTACTTCTTCCATTTTCTTATTATGGCACCAACAGTTGTCTCCTTCTCGCCCAGCGTCTTACTGATGGTTTTGTAGCCCATTCCAGCCTTGTGCAGGTGTATGATCTTGTCCCTGACATCCTTAGACAGCTCCTTGCTCTTGGCCATTTTGTAGAGGTTAGAGTCTGACTGATTCACTGAGTCTGTGGACAGGTGTCTTTCATACAGGTGACCATTGCCGACAGCTGTCTGTCATGCAGGTAACGAGTTGATTTGGAGCATCTACCTGGTCTGTAGGGGCCAGATCTCTTACTGGTTGGTGGGGGATCAAATACTTATTTCCCTCTGCAGAATGCAAATAAATTCATATACTTTCCACAATGTGATTTTCCGGATTTAATTTGTGATGTGCTATCTCTCACTGTTACCAATAACCTACCCTTCAATTATGGGCTGCTCATGTCTTTGTCAGTGGGCAAACTTACAAAATCAGCAAGGGATCAAATACTTATTTCCACCACTGTATCTGTATCAAAAATCAATAAAAGACATTAAGCTTTAGAATCACAAACAGCTGAAATGTGATTTGAACCTGGGTCCCCTGATGCTCAACCCACTGCAGTAATTGTTAGGCTACCCCTCTGCTCTGCATGGATAGCTGTGTGGCCATTTTATAAGATGGCCATATTTTATGCTGCCACAAAGACGTCCATGTCCCTTGTTTTCCCCATTTGTAATTTAGACATTTTAGAATAAGGAAAGATAGGGGAAAGGGTGACTAAAACGATAGAGGATGGAACAACTTTCCTATGAGGTAAGAGTAAAGTCGTTAGGGCTCTTCAGCCTGGAGAACATATAGATGAGGGAAGATATGATAGAAGTCTATAAGATCCTGAGTGGAGTGAAATGGTTAAATGGAACTCCATTGCTTACTCTTTCAAAAAGTACAAAGGCGAAAGAAAATGCCATGAAGTTACTAAGTAGGACATCTAAGACCAATTGGATAAAAAAAACAACAACATAAAAAAAACCCTGTTTATATAAGCTCCTAAGGAAAAGTCCATAAACCATTATTATCAAGACACATCCCCTGATATTCAGCTAGTGGCAGTTGGCATTTTGCTACAAGGCTGGTTGCCACAGGCAAATAAAATCTGGATGTTCAGCAGCAGTATCCAGAAAGTGCCTACCTCTGAATATCCAGATGCTGTTGTGGATGCCCAGAACTATCTGCATAGTGACGATATTTAGCATTTTTGCTGTCCTAAGTTATCTGTGTAGTGGCACTGAAAATCTCCAACCAGGGCTCGATGGACAGTGATCTGGGCCCCTGGGCAATAAGGTGGTCATTGGCCTCTAACCACCTATCAAAGTGATTAAACTAATGCAAGCTAGGAGAAAGTGGGCCCCCTACTGCTGTGGACCCTTGGGTATTGTCCTCTTGTCCTAATGGTCAGTCCGACCGTGGCCCCAACTCTGCCCTGGGCCTGACCCACCACTATCTAGATAGTGTCATGGCATTCTATAAAGATATTAAGGGCAATCTATAACTGTCGCCTGTACTTATCAAGCATGTAATCAGGGTAATTGGCGCTATTTTATAAGAGCACACATAAGTTTTATAGTGCATAAGTGCAATGTGGGCATATACATGGGCAGAACATGGGCATATCACCCACGTAAATGCTCAACTTATAGAATACTATCAGTTGTGTGCATTATGGAGGAGTAGAAAAAACAAGACTACATGAGTTTTACTATCTTGCCCATTAGATGTATTACATTGGCGGGATAGACTTGTGCATATTTAAAGAATGCCATACTGATAGCTACCAGTTGCTTAATAGTGTCCTGTGGGGTTGTTTCTAGTGGATGTCCGGTTGTAGAGCCAATGGTGGCTCCGGTGTTGCACGGGATCATACCCTTTGTTCGATTGCATCTCTTCATTGTCAACTTTCTTTGGAATTGCATCAGAGAATTTTGCATGGGAAATATTTATGCTTTTTCCTTCTTGTTGGTGTGGGAACAGGAGGGGTGTAATAAGAAGTGGGAGGTATCTAAACCAGAGGACAAACAAAAAAGTGGTGATCCCTAAGTCAATCTTTAATTGGATGCTGGCTTTTCATATTTATGCCAGTGTGTTGGGTGAAGGTAGGCCTGCGCTTTATCCTCAGTTGTTCAAATACACGGATTTTATTTTGTGTGCTTACTGGACACATGGAGGGTGGTCCTGGCTCAATTATGATGTGCAGTTTCGTCGGGGGTTGGCCAAGGACCGCACTGATCATTAGGGTTTTTGTGATGTTGATCTTTGTTCGGACCTCTCCTTGGGAGTGTTTGAGGGAGTCCCGTCAGCAGCCTCTGGGGACATCCTGTTTCTAGCCCCATGTTGGGGACAAGATCTTCCTTTCAGTTGATCCTTGGAGTGGGTGGAGGTAGAGAGAACTTTTGCTTCCACTTCAGTGCTGGGCGGTGTGATCATCCAGGATATCGATACCAGCATCGCTGCAGCCAATATGGAAGATTCAATGCTTGGGTTTGGGGGTTGGGGGGGGGTGTGGCCATGAACAACTTGGCAGAGGTTGAGTGTTTGGCCAAGGCACCTTCACCCATTAATTTGTCTGCGTTGCAATATTGGTTGGGGGTTTATCCCAAGGTTAAGGCTGCACAGCTATTGTGGGATGGGTTTTCTTTGGGTTTTGCTATTCCTTTTTCGGACCCCCTTTTATCTCATGCTTGCCAAAATACACCTTCAGTCCATCAGATTCACTCAGTGGTGCCTGAAAAGTTGGAGAAGGAACTGGGTCTGGGTTGAATCAGTGGGCCTTTCTCAACTTCTCCTTTTCCAAACTTGGTATTGTCCCCACTGGGTATTGTACCGAACAAGGAGCCTGGAAAGTATTGTTTGATACATAATTTATTTTATCCTCTGGGTAGAAGTGTCAGTCTTTTATTGATCTGGAGCTTTGTTCATTACAATATGCCTCATTCTGTCAGGCAGTGGATACGCTGAGCTGTTTGGGTCCTCTGGCCCTGATGGCGAAGGCAGACATTGAGTGTGCATTTCGGCTTTTGTCTGTCCACCCAGATTCTTTTTATTTGTTAGGTTTTCAGTTTGAGGGTTCTTTTTATTTCAACAAATGCATGCCGATGGGCTGCTTGATTTCCTGTGCTTATTTTGAGACTTTTTCTACATTTGTGCACTGGGTGGTAAAGCGGGTGTCCGGGTATGTTTCCATAGCCCATTATCTGGATGATATTTTCTTTGTGGGTCCTGCAGGGAGTCGGCAGTGTCACTGTTTGATGAGAGCCTTTCAGGTGGTTGCACAGGAATTGGGCTTACCCCTTGCAGCGAATAAATCAGAAAGGCCTAGTGAGAATTTGGTTTTCCTGGGCATTGAGCTGGATTCTGTCCGGATGGAGTCTTGCCTTCCTTTGGGTAAAGTGCAAGCTCTTATGTCTGCAATTGATGAGGCTTGTGGTGTTCTTAGTTAATGCTCCATGATATAGAAGTGCTGGTGGGGCAGTTTAACTTTGCAGCGCATGTTATCCCGATGGGATGTGTGGTTTGGCTCCATTTGACACTCTTGCCATGCGTTTGTGTAAAAAAAAAAACATCATCGGATCCGTCTGCCCCAGACTGTGCATGATGACTTGTTGATTTGGTGTCAATTTCTGGGTCAATTTAATGGGATTCTTGTTTGACAGGGGGATCCTGTGTTTAACATGGATGTGGGACTCTTTATGGATGTTTCAAGGGGTGCTTATTTTGGTGGGGTATGGTGTGCCCAACCATGGCCTTCGTGGTGGTGGGAGTGTGGCTGGTGTGCCAATATCGCAACTTGTGCGCTGGGATTTACACCTGGTTTCAGTTGGTGTAACTCTTCATGCCCAAAACTGAGCATGAATCCTGGCATTACAGGCTATTTTATAAGGGGCGCCAATCCTGGAATGCCTGTTATAGAATACTGTTCAGTGCCAATTTTTTTCAGCACCAAAATTTGAGTGCCAGTTATAGAATTTTCCCCTTAATGCATAACTGAAACTTCTTGGATTAAAGGTGTAACTGCTACTTGGACAATGTAGCTGCTTGTTCCTTGTGTTAAACAGCATAGAATCTATCTATTTTTTGGTATCCGGCCAGGTACGTGTAACCTGGGTTGGCCACCGCTGGAAACAGAATAGTGGGATGATAAACCTTTGGTCTAACCCAGAAGCTGTTACGTTCTTGATTCAAAGCTGTATCAAAACTGGTGAGAACATCAGAATTAGCATATAACCTGACATATGATCCCATAATGTTCACTAAATATTCTTCCCAGCAACAGTAGACCCTGTGGTAGAAATGGATGAACTTTTCCAAATGAAGGTGTTTGCAGATATGTTGCATTGGTTTGACAAACTTAAATGAAAATAAATATGTGATGCACATTCCTTGATTTATCAGATCTGTGTTGGAATGTCAGTGGACTTTTCTCACCTTATGGGGTCAGAACTAATCATATTTGATATGGATTCACAAATGAATCGCAATGTATTCTAACTATTTAGATTTTCCATTGACTCGCTTAGGACAGGGAGAAGGAAATCCAAAAATTGTGCTGAATTCAACCCAGATGGAAATTTGCCAGGTTTCTGTTTGCTTTGGGATGCTGTGCCAGGCAGTACATATGCTTTTCTGATACCATGTTGCAATATTTCAATCTTACAGATTCAGATGCAGGAATGTTCCCCATTAAACCACCAAACTTTCTAATTGATATGCCACTCCAAAATACTGACTTAACAAAACCTGACCTAACAAAACAGGCTGTTCAAAATTTCTCATGAGTAAGCTGCAACAAGTGCAGAATGTGGCCGTTCGTGTGATTTTCAGAGTCAAAATATGTTGACTCCCAATAGAAACAAGAGTGCAGTTTAAGCTATGTGCTGTAATATTTTTGTTGTTGTTGCAAACTCTGTTTATTTGACACAAGCAAGAGCACAAATATACAAAGCAAATATACAAAGGAACAGTGAGCATGCACGCAGTGTGTTCTGATCTGCAAACAATAAGATGCAAAAAAAAGTACCGTACAGATAAATGTATTCTCAACCTTGTCATACAATTTTTGTATTTACTCCTCCCTCCCCTCTCCCTCCCCCAGATAAACACAACAGCAATAAATGTCAGTGAGTATGTCAGAGAAGAAACAACGAAATAGGAATATTTCAAACAATCATGACCAAAATAAACTCTCATACGAGAGAATGAGAGGAACAAGCCCCCCCCAAAACTGCCTCTAGGCACTTATATTATCTATTCAACAATGAACTCTGTTCTAAATGAAGTGAATCAGCCAAATAAGGCTCCCAAATATCTTGAAATTTAGCCCACCTCTGCTGATCAGCTTTCCCAGTTCGAGTGCGTTCCAGACGCTCTAAATCAAAGCATGCCCAGGATGAAACTTGGGGAGGAGTAGGAACACGCCACACAGTCAAAATAGTTTTCCTCACCAACATCATAGTCTTGGCCACAAGGAGGTAATTAGCATCCGATAGACCCAGTTGACTATCAAACTGCCGGAAAAGGATACTTTAAAGGGAGTAGGGATGAGTGAAATGCAAACAACGGTTAAGTATAGTCCACACCCTATGAAGAAAACTTTGTACTTTAGGGCAATGCCAAAACATATAACTAATAGTAGTCCAAGCAGTACCACACTTGGGACACTCCCCTTTAGAATCCAAACCTGTTCTGTGAGCTACCCATGAGGATACATAAATCCTGTGTAGAAACTTAAATTCTTGCTCTCGATGGAGCATGATATCTGATAATAAGATAGAGTAGCAAACCCTGCAGCCAGCTGGTCTACCATCAACACACAGCCAAGAACAAGGCCCTATACTTGAACCAACATCTCATACACAGAAGAAGGTAATAAAGAAAACAAAAATAGTTCATAATCTAGGAGGGCCAGCCTCAAATAATTGTAAGTAGGTCTAGACCTTCATCACGCCAGCTTTCCCCAAATGTGCAGTGGGCATAGTAATTATATAGGGCTCCTTTACCAGCAGTGGTAAAAGAGGGCCTGCACTGGTGTCAGCATGTGTTTTGACGTGTGCCAAGGCCCTGCTTAGGGCAGCAGGTAAAGGTAGGTCTTTCTTTTCTTCAGGAAATGGCCGTGCGGCAAGTGAAGCCGTGCAGCCATTTCGGGGGTGAGTTAGGGGCACCCTCACAAACCTGGCAGGTAACTGATTACTGCATTGAGGTGATGGTAAGGGCACTGTACAGAAGGGGGACCCAGGCCCATATCCCTTTCCAACTGGTACACTTGTGGTGGAAAGTTTAACCCCTCCCAAACCCACCAATAGCCTACTGTTCCCACATATAGGTGACACCTGCGGGCATAAGGGCTATTGTAGCGGTGTACAGTTGGGTACAGTAGGTTTTTGGTGGATTTTGGATGGCTCCCCATACAATATAAGAGGGTAACGGTGAGATGTGTACGTTGGAGCTTTTATGTCAAGTCCACTGCAATGCCCCCTAGAGTGCCCCACTGCTCTGCTGGGATGTCTGTGTGGCCAGTCTACTAAGAATGCTGGCTCCTTCTACATCCCAATGGCTTGCTTTTGTATGTTTTTCACTTGGATGGGTTTTTGTTTTCCGAAAATGGTAAAAAAAAAAAAAAAAGAAGTTCACTGAGCACAAAACGTCTAAAAACATCTAGGAAATGGCCATTTTTGAAACAAAAAGATGTTTTTCAGGTTTGAAAGTGGTAATTTTTGACACTTGATTTTTGAACATTTTCAGCATGACATCCAAAATTGGATTTAGACTTTGTATCAAACATGCCCTGCTATGTAACTTTGAGGCGTATTTTCAAATTAGTTAGACTTACAAAGTTGGTTAATAACCCATGGAGCTTTGTAAGTCTATGTGCTTTGAAAATGAGCACTTTTATATGCTGTTGATCAAGATTGTTGGTTGCTAACCGATTGTCAGTTCTACGTTTCTTTTGTTGATTCTTTTATATGATTAAGTTAATTTCTTATTGTTTCATATGTGCTGTTTTCATAGGAGCCAACTTTTCAAAATTATTGGGGGTGCTAAGCCCAATGGAAATAACCCCTCCCTAGACACATCCAAGGAATTTTCTCAATATTGGGGGTGCTCAAGCACCCACAACACCCACAGAGTCGGCTCCAATGGCTGTTTTAATATTTTTCCTGCTATTTCCTATTGTTTGAATTGAATGCTACACCTTGCATAAAAGGTGTGCCATACATTAGAATGCTATGACAGTGTAAAATCTGCAGTTCTATAACAGTTGATCCACATTTCACCCTTTTGTAAACAGTCCATGCTCTTTAACTTATTTGGGTAATGGTGCATGGAAAAGTACTCTGCAGCAAAGGGACATGGTTCAGCAACCAACTGTGTGACAGACAAGAAATGAACTAAAGTTATTCTGAGAAAAGTGCAGGAGATGTTGAAAAGGTGTTAGCATGTATCTTGCACACTTTGGGGGTCATTTTTAACATGACAACTATGTGAGATGTTCTAAAAAATACATATTTGAAGGTAAATGCATAAATCAATACACTCATGCCTATATTACCAGCCAAATATTAATCCAAAAAATATGTTCAGTTTCAATAAGGACCATCGGAGGAGAGTGCTAATTCCTGCACTCCTAAGCATAGTAGCAATTCTGTAAAAATTATTGATTGCTCCATCACAATATTTCTTGAATTAAATTTCAGTCATATATAAAAGATAATTCAGAAGTTATCTCGTCTCTACTTGGGTGTGGTGTAAAAATCCACAGTCCTGCTGTTGAACATCCTCCCTTCTCTGTTTTGACACGATCGTGCTTCGGGAACAACCTTGCATCAGGGACACAGCAGTAATATATTCGATGCTTATTCCAATATTCACCAGTACAGATTATAAGAAAGTATTTTCATTCATGATTGCCCTAGTCTTTCTGATTCATAACTGGGGGCTTACAAAATAGGTTCCCAGAACCAGTCCTAATAGCATGCAAATGCCCACAAACAGATTTACACTTGCTCTGAAAAAGATGTAAATTCATGTACTCTACGTGTTCTTAATACGTTTTATAAAATACATACGTACATTGCAACACTGCCTTCATTTTGTCCAAGCTATGCTCCTGGGAATGCCTAACTTCATATCACTTAAAAGTAGGCACACTCTTTCCATGAGCCTACTTTTTACATGTTCATGCGATCATAGATGTGGTAACAGCAGTCAGCATATCTGGGTTTAAAAAAGGTTTGGACAAGTTCTTGGAAGAAAAGTCCATAGTCTGCTATTGAGACAGACATTGGGAAGCCACTGGTTACTCCAGGATTGGTAGTATGGAATGTTGCTACTATTTGGGTTTCTGTCAGGTACTGGTGACCTGGATTGGCCACTGTTGGAAGCAGGGTACTGGGCTAGATGGATCATTGATCCAACCTAGTATGGCTATTCTTATGTTCTTGAAGGCCTTTTTATTTTTTCCAACTCAATGGAAGTTGGAATATTTATTCAAAAAGAGTTGAGAATGCATGTCTCCCTAGGGGCAAAATAACTCTCCAAAAATGTAATGTGATAAGATGAAACTTGACATGAATAAAATGGTAAAAGGATACGTTAAATTATAACAGTATGACTAGGGGTCATACCCACCACCCTTTCTCATCCTTCTAGAATAGTATCTATTTCAGAGGAGTGGGTGGATGGGTGAGTCTCAGGGGACATTCTAGACTGAAATTGAGCAGGGATGTCCAGGAGGAAGTGGCCCAGTGATTTATATGAGAGAAGGAGTTCCAGCTTCTGTAGCACAGAAACAGTATAATGAAACAGAGCAGTGAGGAACTTGTTCCTTTTAGACAGCCATTTGTCTGATCATTGGCTTCTTTGCAGTAGGTAAACACACATGTAAACTTCCAGAGCATACATGTGGGTTAAAAATTAATGGGTGTATGTTTAGGTTTGGAGAGCAAATACAACATGCACACATGAAATTTTCAATAGTATGCATGCAATTTTCCCCTTTGGCTGCCTTGTACAAAATAACTTTTAATATATGAATCTTAAGCTAGCTAATTTTCAAAGAGAAACATCGTCAAGGAGTTGGGTGGGTATGTGTATACGGGAAATGGAAAGGGGAAGGAGTGGACTGAGGCAGATCTGGAGTGTCAGTGGTAGAGCAGGAGGTCAAATAGGGTTAAGACCTCAATGGTTTTCTCTGTAGGGATGCGCGTTTTCATTTAATGAGTTTCATTTTAGTAAGTGTTGTTTATTACCTGAAATGACGGGAAAGAACCCTGACATATTTTTCCTGTGTTGCCAACAATAGTAACATAGTAAATATTGGCAGATAAGGACCTGTATGGTCCATCCAGTCTGCCCACCAAGATGTCCAGAGTTGTTTCTGTCACTCTGCGCAGATTCCACCACTTCTTCATTAAATACGGGAATCATAATCAGGGCATTCAGCAACTTGCCTTGCCAACCTCATATGATGCAATTTTAGAACATAATACCATGATGCTGTCGCTTTCTACGATAAGAATGTCTTCCCCTCTCCTACCACTGACTAGCATCACTAATATCAACTTAATGATTCTATTCCTCCCCCATAGGGATATGCTGCACCTGCAACCATTGCATGTGTTTTGAAAGAGATTATGTATGCACATATCATATCATATCATATCATATCACAATGTCTCCTTGCCAATTTTGAAGCACAGACTGTAGAAGTCTGCCCAGCACTGGTCCTACTTCTGAACTACTGGAGTTGCCGTCGAAGCACACTCCAACCTTGATCCTGATCTGACTTTTGCCATTTACTTGACCCAGACTCGAGAAGTCTGCCCGGCATTGGTCTTACTGCCTTCCTCTGGAGCTGCCAGCAAAGCTCACTGCAGCTATGAGGTCATTTAAGTTTATTTTAATTTGATTCCATCTTTTTTTCATATAGGATTCTCTGTGTTTATTGTGCACATTCTTGAATTCTGTCACCATGCTTGACTTCACCATGTCTCCAGGGAGGGCATTCCAGGCATCCACCACCCTTTTTGTGAAAAAATATTTCCTGATGTTGCTCCTAAGTCTCCCACCCTGAAACCTCAATTTATGACCTCTAGTTCTACTGCTTCCCTGTTTCTGAAAAAGATTAGTTTGCATATGTATTTAAATGTCTGTATCATGTCCCCCATATTCCTCCTTTCCCCTAGGGCAAGGGTTCTCAACCCAATCCTTGGGACACACCTAGCCAGCTGGGTTTTCAGGATACCCACAATGAATGTGCATGAGATAAATCTGCATATTCATTGTGGGTATCCTAAAAACCTGAGTGGCTAGGTGTGTCCTGAGAACTGGGTTGAGAATCCCTGCTCTAAGGTATACATAGGGGCCCTTTTTACTAAGTAGCGTAGGTGTCTATGCGCACCCAACATGTGTCAATTTTGAGTTACCGCCCGGATACCAGGTGGCCCTTGTGGTAATTTTTGATGCGCGCCTGCTAAGCTTGCCGGAAAATATTTTTATTTTGTGGCACATGGGCGGTAATTGGGTGGTTCCTGGCATTTTACGTGCATAGACCATTACCGCCCTGTTACCGCATGAGACCTTACCGCTAGGTCAATGGCTGGCGGTGAAGTCTCAGACCCAAAATGGACTTGCGGCAATTTTCATTTTTCCACACATCCATTTTTGTCAAAAAGTTTCAAAAGGTGTTTTTTACAGGTACGCTGAAAACTGATTCTGCATGCGCCCAAAACACGCGTCTACCCTACCGCAGTCCATTTTTCAGTGCACCTTTGTAAAAGGGTCCCATAGTGAGGTCTTCAAGTCTCTTCTCATCTGTCTTTTTGCACAAACCCCATACCACTTTTGTTGCCTTCCTCTGAACTGCTACAAGTCTTTTGATGTTCATAGCGAGATATGACCTCAAGATTGAACACAGTACTCCAAATGGGACCTCATCAATGACCTCCTTTCTTCTACTGGATATGCCTTTCTCTATGCAGCTTGGCATCTTTCTGGTTATGGCCACCAGCTTGTTGCATTGTTTTGTTAACTTAAGATCCTCCGACGTTTTAAGTCTATTCTGTAAAGGCAACATAGGTATAATCATAATAATATGAATTAGGTATACGTAATTAAAAACTGAAAAAAAAGAAAATAAAAAACAACATTTAATTCTTAACGTTCTTCTGAAATAAAAATTCAAAAAGGTAGCAAGTCATACTTTATTTGCAAATTAGCAGGCAGACCATTACATAAAAGGGAAGCATCTTCTAAAAATAGTTGATTGGAAGTTGACTTTTTTTTAGATGCTGAGGGTAAAGGAACTCAATTCTTACAGTTTAAACATGGATTGCGAGTGGTAGACTGCAGTACTGATTATGATAAATAATCTGGACAATAACCATATAATAATTTAAAGGAGAAACAAAGAATTTTAAGTTCAATATGCAATGAGATTGGCAGCCAGTGAAGAATTTTAAGGCGAAGAACTGTCATTTTTATTTTTAAGGGAAAAAAAGGCATCTTTATGCTTTTATAAAATGAACACCCAGAATTAGGCCCAGTAGCAGACAAATTTACATCTGCTCTAACAACCCCCCCCAATATATTGTGGTAATATGGGACATTTGGTCTGAGGACCATGTAGCAGTGTTCCATCAGAACCCTTTAATTGGGGTCTCTGACTCCATCTATTAAGTGTCACCTTCAAGCACTAACCCTGACTTCTTCCAGAATGCTGCCTCCATGACATCACTGCTCCTGTGGACCCTGACTTGGAGATCAAACGGGGATATGTTTTGTCCTGGTGCACAGCACTTGACAATTGAGTCACCAGGCTGGCCTAAAGTTTCAAATTTAATGGAAAACGTATCAACACTTTATCAGTGGCTGTTACAGAGATGTACCTGTAATCCACTCTTTATTTTCCTGGAAATACCTACAAAGAAATCCGTGTTAATTTCAAAGTGTCATATAGAGCACATTTCCTCTCATTTCTTCTGTTCCTTCTTGCAAGACATGTATTGTAAGCAGTGTCACATACTAGGGTGACAAGAATTAGTTGAAGAGAACTAAAGCTGAAGATATTTGTGTGTTTTAACTGATGAAATCCCCTAAAGTGGATGGAGTGGGCAGCTTTAAATGTTTGCTCTTTTGTTCCAAACACATGTAACACAAAGTTAACCACGAGTTTCTCTACTTCTGCATTTCCCAGGAAACAAACGCATGGTAGTGATTCAAAGTGGAAAGTTTGAAATGCAGTATAGACACATTTTTTTCAGTACATATGAAAGCAAAAGGAAGCAAAATGGAGAAATTCCCCTATGCATTTGTTAAGGATGGAAATATTGTTTAAAAAGATAACCACTTAAGCTACTGAAATGTAAACAGTTAATCATTTAAGGAAAAAGGCTGAAAGCAGCTGCATTAATTTTCCCTAGCTCCTACTCTGGACATACTGATTTGTTGAAGTGCTTGTACTCTCCCTGGGCTGGGAAAGAGCAGCTCAGCTTCCTGCAACATGGGAACTGGTACAGAAGCCATAGACCTAGTTGGGAGTAAGTGCAGAAGAGAGCTGTGGCAAGACGCACTCCCTCATCCACAGTTTCACAGCTAACATGAAATAAACTAACTTGTAAGACTATGGGGCTCATTGTCAAAAGAGAAAAACATCTAAAAATGGTCATAAAGCAATATTTGGACGTTTTTCTCAAAATGTCAAAATCAGTATTCTTGAAACCTATTTTGCAGACGTTTATCTATGCAATTCGTCTGCAGTCTGTCCAGATCACAAGGGGGCATGTTGGGGGCATTGCAGGGGTGGATTTAGGGTGTTCCTAGCACTTGGACATTTTACAGCTATAACAGAACAAAACCAAAACTTCTGGGGCTGAAACCAACATTTTGGTCTAGACCTGTTTTCAGAATGAATAAGGCACAAATAGGTGCCCTAAATGACCAGATGACCACTGGAGGGAATCAGGGGTGACCACCCAATACACCCCCGGTAGTCACTGACCTCCTTCCCCCCCCCCCCACCCCCAAAGATGTGAATAAAAATATGGCTTACCAGCCTCTAGCTATTTAAAAGTTTAGAGGGATGATATTCAGTTTGGCTAAGCAGCTTACAAGCCACATCTAGCCGCAGGCTGACTTAACCTCAGATATTCAATGCTGGGGTATGCACGGCTGTCAGCGTTGAATATCTGAGAATGTCTGCTGATCTGGAAATTAACCGGGCACTGGCTGATACTCGGACTGATGCCCAGTTAACTTGCCACATACAGTTAGGATAGCTGTTTTGCTGTCTTAACTTTATGTGGTTTCTTAGCCAGTTCCAAGCCTGCCCCAGCCCACCCCTAACCTAGCCACAGGGAATGGCTGTTTAGTGGAGATATTCACTTGCACTAACCAATTAAGTGTTGCTAAATATCGACGGCCGGCTGAGTCTCGCTCAACAAGGTTTAACCTCTTAATATTTTAAATTCATACCATTGTTGATGTAAATACAGAACTTTTGTTGTCCACTTTGTAATCTATTTCTATCATCTAACTATATAAATGAGAGGTGACCGACTCAACCGCAAATGCGCAGTAGAGAGAAGCTGTCATCAACTTTCCGCGCATGCGTTGGACTCACAGAACAGCTGTCAGGGGGAGAGCAGCAGCAGACAAGCACCCCTCGCACACAACTGCAGACTTCAGCAAATAGGAAGGGGGAGGAGGACCTGGAACATGGAAGAGGAGGGAAGGAGGGGGCGTGCCTCGGAGCAGCAGACTTCAGGGACGGAGGGGAGGAGCCTGCGGCATCGCATTCACAAGGGAGGCTCCAAAAGCAAATAGGAAGGGGGAGGAGGACCTGGAACATGGAAGAGGAGGGAAGGAGGGGGCGTGCCTCGGAGCAGCAGACGTCAGGGACGGAGGGGAGGAGCCTGCGGCATCGCATTCACAAGGGAGGCTCCAACAGTAAATAGGAAGGGGGAGGAGGACCTGGAACACGGAAGGGGAGGGAGTGGGAGGGAAGGAGGGGCCGTGCAACTTGGAGCACCAGACTTCAGAGACAGAGGGGAGGAGCCTGCGGCGTTGCATTCACAAGGGAGGCTCCAAGGAGGGAGGGAGGGATATGCCAAGGAACACGGAGGGGAGGAGCACTTGAACTATGTTGCTTACGCTCTTTCATTACATTTTTAAAAACAAAAAACTCACCCATTTTAACGGGCTTAACGGCTAGTATTCAATAAAGGATGAGTATGCATGTCCATAATCTGCACATGTGCACAGATATGAAAAAAGAAAACAAATCCACCCATTAAAGTACTTCTGCCATCCTTCAAATGTAATGCTTTTGGGTCCTGCTGAGATTTTGCTCAGCTTATTGTCTTAAAAATTCTATTTGATAGTGTACTTTATAAAATATTATGCATGTTAATGAGTGTTATCGTCTAGAATTGGTGGATAGAGTGAGAGAAACATTTTTTAAATAAATAAAACCAGACGGGAACCTCTCCTGTCCATTTAAATTGTTTTAAATGTCGACAACATTAAAGTCAAACTACAACAAAAACAATTTCTGCCTTTTGAGAGTTTAGTCAACATTTCGATTTTCATCTGCTTTTGGGAGACGTTTGTTAAACTTTGCATTCCCAACACTGAGATTCTCTATTTGTTTAAAATCTGCTAGCAGGCATCTGCCACAAAGGCAACAGCATGCCAGGACATCCTTTTTCTACTAATTCCTAGCATTCTGTTTGCTTTTTTGGCCACCACTACACATTGGACGGAAGATTTCAGTGTATTGTCCATGATGACACCTAGATCTTTTTCTTGGGTGCTAACTCCCAAGGTGGACCCTATCATCAAATAATTATGATTTGGATTTTTCTTTCCAATGTGTATCACTTTGCATTTGTCCACATTAAATTTCATCTGCCATTTGGTTGCCTAGTCTTCCAATTTCTTAATGTCTTGCTGCATTTCTTCACAGTCCGCATACACAGTGTTTGGACAAGGTTCCTAGTTTTTGCCTTCAGCTGAGATGTTGGGCATGTTCATATTGTACCATTGATGTCAAATGACACCTGACACAGGCGCTGTGTGCTGAAACATGTCCCGTTTTGGGTCATTGGTGTACAAGATTGTGTGATAGATGTATAAGATTGATCTATGCTGTGGAATAAAATGACTTGTCCTATTTTTGAAGGCTCTTGGCACTTTTTGTGTTTTGGATTGTGTTCTGTGCTTTGAACCCTCTCTGTGCTGTTGTGAATACTGTACTTTTAAAATGAATAGGAGGAAATATTTCTTCATTCTCCGAACAGTTAAGCTTTGGAATTCGTTGCCAGAGGTTAGCAAAGATGGTATTTAAAAAGGTTTGGACAAATTTCCAGAGGAAAAGTCCATAGTCTGCTATTGGGATAGACATGGGGGAAGCCAGTGCTTGTTGTGGAATCGGTAGCATGGAATCTTGCTACTAATTTGGATTCTGCCAGGTACTTGTGATCTGGATTGGCCACAAATGGAAGCAGGATACTGGGCTAGATGGACCATTGTTCTGACCCAGTATGGCTATTCTATTATTCTTATGGAAGTGCAACAATCATTTTCTATATATTTATTGAATAAATTAATTCCCAGGGCACAATAAAAAAGATTAAGCAGAACCAACAACAGTGGAATGATGGCCCAAGGCTCCAAGAAAGATGTAAAGCAAGCAAAAGAGGAAGACAGGTGTCTGCATACAAAGACACCAATGTAACCTGGATAGCATGGCTGCTAGGAGCACAATGGTGGATTATTTGGGTCATATATAAGCATTGTTAGAAAAAGCCCACAATGTCAGTGAATGGAGCCCAGCGGAAGCGTTATGCCAAGAACCTTCCAAATAATGTCAGAATAAGGCAGCAATAAACTCCTGCTGGCTGATATTCGAAGCAATTTAAGCAGGCAGGAGAAACTCCTGCCTGCTTAAATCGCCTGGGGCCGCCCAGCTGTTGATATTCAGCAACACTTAACCAGACAGTGCCCAGAATAATATGGGCAGGTCAGGGGCAGTTCAGGGGGTAGTGTTGGGGAGTAGCTTGCAGTTACGCAGGGGCCGACAGCATACAGTGCTAAGACCCACATAGCTAAGCAGCTGAAATTAGGACAGCTCAGAAACTGACCTAAATTCACCCAGGTAGCTATGTGGACCCCTGTACTGAATATCGTCCAGGACCCACATAAAAATAAAATTGTTGTGTTTCCCTGCAATCCCCCCCCCCCAACACTCTCCCAAAGAGGTCCATAGTCCCCCTCCCACTCTCCCAAAGAAGTCCATAGCACCCCTCCCAATCAAGCTAGACAAAGCAAGATTCCCCCCCCCCCCCCATAGGTTCATACCCCAGTCCCATCCCCACCCCTTAGGATAGGTTTGCTCCTGGGCCTATATGAAGTCCCTGGTGGTCCAGAGAGGCAATGGGGGCAGGAACGAATACCACTCACTCCTATCCCTAGTGGTTGCCTTGACAAAATGGCAGATATGACCTCTACAGCAGTGATTCCCAAACCTAGTCCTCAAGGCACCCCAGCCAATTAGGTTTTCAGGATATCCACAATGAATATCAGTGAGAGCGATTTGCATGCAGTGAAGGCAGTGCATTCAAATCTCTCTCATGCATATTCATTGTGGATATCCTGAAAACCTGACTGGCTGGGGGTACCTTCGGGACTAGGATTGGGAACAGTGGCATAGCCAAGGGTGGGCCGGGTGGGCCCAGGCCCACCTAGTAGCAGCACACCTATGATGTGGCAGGCAGAGATCCCCGAGCCCCACCTGCTGAAAACTCCCAACACCTGTCCCTCCTGCATACTTTGTAAATAGCAGATCTTCGCCTGCAGTGAGCAGCGACTGAAACACACTACTTGCACCGGCCCCACAGCCTTCCCTCTGATGTGTTCCCGCCTATGCGGAAACAGGAAGTTGCATCAGAGGGAGGGCTGTGGGACCAACATGAGCAGTATTTATTAGTTGCTGCTCGCTGCCAGAGAAAATCTGCAATTTAAAAGGTATGCAGGAGATGGGGGATGTTTGAGAGACCATATGGCATGCAGGTGAGAAAGGGAGAGACCAAATCACTTGTGGGAGAAGGCGGAGTTCTTCTGCCCACCCAAAACTGGGTGTCTGGCTATGCCCCTGTTTGGGAATCACTGCTCTAGAGATAAACCCATGATACTACCACTAAGACATCAGCCTTCTATATAAGGGCAAATTGTTTTATTTATTTATTTTAGTTTTTGAAAGAAAAGTGTATTTCTGATATCTTTGTATTTTGCACACAGCAATAGGAAATGCATTTCTTTTTCTGTTTCGCCAGCTTCTTGGAAATTCAAGTTCAGTTTGTTTCTACTCTGTGGTCACTTATTCTGTATTTGGTGAGGATCTTTCTGTGTTTGTGTGTGTATCCAGGTCAGGTGTTCTCCTGGTGTATGGTTTCTGTGCAGGAGTCTGCAGCAGTCCGGCATGTCCTGTTTTTGGATTTGTACCTCCCAATTGAAAGTGTATCATTGCTCCAGGGCACATTGCAGTATTTGGATTGCCTATTTTACACAGGCAGGGTTGTTGCTGTTTGGGTTCTGTATGTTAATATTCATTTGGAAGGGCAAGTTTGCTTATATATGTATTGAGTGCATTTTTTTCTAGGCTTTTGTGCTATTTCATAAAGTGCCTGGTAGTGGAGGAAGTTTTTGCTGCTGTTACCGAGCTGATACTAAAAACTGTAGATTCTGTTTTGTACGGTGAGTAATAAAGGAAGTATCATAATTCTACTCTGCGTCCATTGTGGGGCGTGTTTCTGTGTATGCAGAGTATCTGGTTTGTACAATTGAAGGAGCTGGTTTTCTTCTGGCGTTTTATTTTATTTATTTGTTGCATTTGTATCCCACATTTTCCCACCTATTTGCAGGCTCAATGTGGCTTACATTATTCCGTAATGGCGATCGCCATTTCCGGCATCAGGAAATGCAAATTGGTATTGCATTAAATGTTCATAAGTGAACAAGTAGATTAGCAGTCAAGTATAGAGAATTCATTATCGGGATAAGAAATAGAGTGGTGTAGCGTTAAAGTTCATTCGTGACAAGTTGATCAGGCAATCAGGTATAGAGAGTTCGGTTATGTCCAGTTCTAGTATAAGTTTCGTTGACTGGAATGTAGGATGGATCGTTGTGGTTTGCTTTGTTGAACAGGTTGGTTTTTAGTGATTTTCGGAAGTTTGTTAAATCATGCATTGTTTTTATGGCATATGGTAGCGCACTCCATAGTTGCGTACTTACGTAGGAGAAGCTAGACGCATATCTACTATAATAAAAAGCACCTGAACGTTCTAAAGCTGACTTTGTGGCTTCACTAAGGGTTCGTAAGTTCGTAACTGTGTAGCCACCTCTCTCTGCCCATGTCTCTCTGCCCTGCCCTCACGTCAAAATCTGATGACGTCGAGGGCGGGTAATCAGATGGCAGGAGTGGACACCACCAACGTTCTGAAGGTGACTGTGGCTTCACTGAAGGGTTCAGACGGCATCTTAAAAGAGTGGGAGAAAAAAAAAAACGCCTTTCGAAACGAGCTCCATTTCAATAATATGGATTGTTCACCTTTACAAATGTAATAAGGTAACTTTGTTGAAGGAGAAAAGGGAGCATTTCCCAGGTGGCCTTTGTTGCTACAGCACGCTGGCACTCAGCGCCCGACAGAGGGAGGGAGGGAGGCCCTGGAACTGGGAGGGGGGAGGGGGCGACCCTGGAACTGGGAGGGAGGGAGGGCGACCCTGAAACTGGGAGGGAGGGAGGGAGGGAGAGAGGGAGGGAGGGTGACCCTGAAACTGGGAGGGAGGGAGGGGGCCGACCCTGGAACTGGGAGGGAGGGGGGCCACCCTGGAACTGTGAGGGAAGGGGAGGGACACCCTGGAACTGGGTGGGAGAGGGTGCAACTGGGAGGGAGGGAGGGGGGACACCCTGCAACTGAGAAGAAAGGAGGGGGCAACCCTTCAACTGGGAGGGAGGGGAGCGACCCTGCAACTGGGAGGCGGGAAGGGGCACCTGGAACTGGGAGAGATGGGGGGAAAAACCTTGGAACTGGAAGGGAGGGAGAAGGGAGGGAGGGGGAGCCACCCTGGAACAGGGAGGGAGGGAGAGAGGCGGGGAGGCCACCACCCTGGCACACACTCTCATTCTCACACACACACTCTCTCTCTCTCTCACACACACACTCGCACCCAGTCTCACTCTCTCTATCACACACACACACACACATTCATTCTCTCTCTATCACACACTCACTCTCACATACACTCTGTAAAACATACACACTCCGAGGAAAACCTTGCTAGCACCCGTTTCATTTGTGTCAGAAACGGGCCTTTTCTCCTAGTTTTTTTTATAAAGTTTTTATATTTTTGTCCCATTCTGTGTAGTTTTGGGTTCATATCAAACCCCAGACCTTACTCCATATAATAGAATGGGTTGAATGTTAGTATCAAATAATTTTAGATGTAGTTTCTTAGGGGGGGGGGGGAGGTGTTTATATTTGTTTGAGGTTTTATTTGTTGCACATAGGACTTTAAGGTTTCTCTTGTAATGGCTTTATAGCCATTACAAAATGGACTTAATCTTAGACCAAGTTATCTGTAATTTAAAGTGTGTTCTTGCTTTTTTCAAGGAGAATTTGAAATTGTGTTACTATATTTTGGGCCCCACCGAGAGCTGTTTATATTTAAGTGTAAAACTGATCTTGCATGTAAGGTTTTAGCACTAAAATGCTGTCTTTGGGTTATTTTAGTTTATACTGTTTTCTGCTTTGCAAGAGACGGCAACTAAACTTCTATAGCAAAATATTTTCAAAATGAAGAACCTAGCTAAAGAAAAACCTTGACTTTTGAAGAGAGAGTTTATATATGTAAAATAGCTGCACAATCATAACATTAATTTGTTAAAGTGCCCTCTGGCAATTGCCTGGTAATGCATCAGAAGCATATGATCGCTGTAGGGGTGTTTATTCACCGTCATATGATATCTCTGAGAGTTAATAACAGACCAACATCTTACCTTATATTGGTTTGTTAAAATTTGTTGGTCTGTCATTAACCCTCAGAGATATCATATGAAAGTGATGGCACCTGCATAGCTATGTAAGTTAGGCCAGCCTTTTGGGGGTGGCTGGGGGCGGGGGACAGGAGGGAGACATCTCTTAGGGGACTAGGTTCATTTTTTGTGTCTCAGGGAAATTAGTTTGAATAACTGGTATGTAGTTAATAAATCATCAATGATGTTTCAAGACCCTGTAAAGAAATAATACACTTTATACACCACTTTGTTTTGCAGATAGCATTAAATTCCAGGCATGGAGACTGACGATGGGTTAACAGAGACACATGAGATCCCCAAAGAAGCAGATCAGGAGCAGGTACTTCAGAGTGAAGATGTTAGCAGGAAGCAACCTGATCTGCTTCCCAAGGAGCTCCAACAGCAAATGGAACTCTGGGAAACTCTGTCCAAACAGTTCCAGGATTATCAGCAATCATCTCCATACCTCATTCCAGAAGAGCAGCAGAACAGACTTTGGCAACTTCTTCCTCTTTTCTTCAAGGTTTGTTCAACATCCCATTCAATGATTAGGTGATGCACAGTGGATAATAAGATTACTAGACTGTGATGTTTGCGCTTACCACATGTTTGAAGCAAACATTAGGGTGGAATTCATCAAGCAGTGTTAGGGCCTTAAGTTGCGTTATTTGACCCATAACATGACTTAAACGGCTCTAATGCCACCTGACTAAAATTCACACTGTGATATTTAAGTTGCCACTGGTTAAGTAGTAATGAGATGCAAAACATGGAAATACAACTTGCCCAAAATGACAAGACTACCACTAGGGGCACCATTTTGGATGTGGTGCTGGGCAATTGCTCCTGCTCAGCAACCAACTGGACCACCACCAGCTAAATGCCCTGAGGCCCTCTCTGGGGAGAGGGAGGCCTTGAGAGACACTGGGGGGGGGGGGGGGTGGTCTGGAATCAGGAGGGGAAGATGCTACCTGGGGGGACTGGTAGGAAGGATGATGTCAGGGGGAAAGGCTGAATTTGGGGGGAGGGGCATTTAAATGCAGCACTGCGACCCTGTGCACATCAGACCGTGGCTTTGTGCCCAATGCTCCCAGGCACATAGAATAATGCTGCTTGTGAGGTGACTCACGTTATTGTTTCACCACAGCATACAGTAACCTGAGGTACCGAGATCCCGCAGGTTGCTGAATCCCATAGGGAATCAAGGTATGGTAAAATGCGAACTTTTGCCACACCTTGATGAATTCCCCCATAATGTGTAGTAGGTGCAGTACTGTGGGTATTTTGATAGATGCAGAGGGTTTACCCTGGACCTGGCTACCATGTTACATGCCTTAACCAGTAGTGCGGGCCCTCCACACTGTTCGCCTCAGCATGTAACATTGCGGCCATGTGTTAACACACACAATATGACACCTACCTTCAGTAGCATTAGTTCCTCCCCCCCCCCCACCCCAAGTTACAACAACCAAATCTTACACAATCCCAACAACCCTGACAAAATCTCAACCCCCACCGAGCACAAACCTGACCTTTGCACCTCCCTGCCTGATGAACCCAACCCCCAATCCCGATATCCCCCCAGGAGTTACCAAGGAATCAGCATTGGTAGGGCAGTGAATGACCCCTAGCGGAAGTACTGTGAGACTACCATTAGGGGGTCTCTGATGTCATTTTGGATTCAGGCACTGACCCGGGTGGCAGCAGAGGAGGATCAATACTTCCCAGGACCACTGCTTTACTAACATTGACTCCTAGGTTAGTTCTGCAGGGTCGGGGGTGGGGAGAGGGTTGGGCTCTGGATGCTGTTTTGGATCAGGGGTTGAATTTCTCATTGGAGGTCAGGATTGTGCTCAGGGGTGTTTGCGCTTTGATGAGGGTGTTGTGGTTTTGCTGTGGGGGTGGGTGAAATTGTGTTGGGAGTGTTGGGTTTGTGCTCAGGTGGGTCTGGGTTGTGGTGGTGGAGGGGGAAGATCGAAGGAGCACCACCGCATCTCCTTGACAGTGCATAGCGCTAATCAACTGCACTTACCACCTCCTCTTGAGTCGCTATTGGCAATCATGACATCTAGCACGCGATACTGAACCGTGCACTAGCTGCCGCAGTTGGCCATATCTCTGTCCATCCACGTCAGGCACAACTGTTGCCCGCTCCTGCCTTAGGAAGCTAATGTGAAATTTTTACATTTTGTTGTTTTTAATGTGGTAGACAGTAACAAGACCCGTGCTACTGTCTACCGCTCAGTAAAAGTCGCGTTAGTTGCTTAATGCATGTTAGTAAAAGGGTCCTACTACTACTACTACTACTACTACTTAACATTTCTAAAGGTCCCTTTTTTTATAAGAGTAGTCCAAATTGTAATGCACCATAATAAATGTTCTTTGTATTAAATACTAGCCTCTCCCTGCTAGGGTTTGCGTTCTGCAGGCTGTTCTGTATATTCCAGCAATTCCTCTTCCCAGCAGTGCTCCTTTCTCATACCTTCTCCTACTCTCACTTCTTCTCTGATCTTCTACAGACCCTTCCAGACCAGTTTTGTGCTTTGTACTCTAGCACTCCCATTTATATATCTGTGGTGGTTAATCAAGTCTTCACCAGGGCTCTGCAGGTTTTTAAATTAGGGATTTTGGCTGTCCCTTCTCCAATATCTGCATGGCTCACTGTTACGCATGATCAGGTTTTGTGGAATTCTCTCCCTGTGATATTCATCTGGAGTCATATTTTCTCACTTTTCTTAATGTTAGAAATATTTGTTTAGTCTATCCAGAGTAATTTAATGTTTTGTTTTTAATGTTTTATTGTATGTTTTTATTACTGTCTGTTTCATTGTTATCCAGTCTGAATATAAAATTGAAAAACATGTAAGATAGAAAAGTGATAAGGAATAATACATGGAAAGAGAAAAGTAAAAGGCAGAAATGTTAAATTGGCGGTGTTGAGCGGGTGGAGATGAATCAATTTTTTATTTATTCAAAAAGTACAAAGACCAGGAGACACTCGATGAAGTTACAATGAAATACTTTTAAAACAAATAGGAACTCTGGAACTCATTGCTGGAGGATATGTTAACTGATGTTAGCATATCTGGGTTTTAAAAAGTTTTGGACAAGTTCCTGGAGGAAAAGCTCATAGTCTGTTGTTGAGATGGACATGGGGGAAGCCACTGCTTGTCCTGGGGTTGGTAGCATGGAATGTTGCTACTATTTGGGTTTCTGCCAGGTACTTGTGACCTAGATTGGCCACTGTTGGAAGCATGATACTGGGCTAGATGGACCATTGGTCTGACCCAGTATGGCTATTTATATGTTCTTATGGTATTCTGTTTGGTATTCACTAAAGTAGACTTTGGACAAGATCTGCTGATTATTGATAATGGTATATAAGGAAGTGTGGTAAATACAATATCATTTATGAAGGAGAATTTTGTATAGAACTTGCAACAATGAAAGTAGACAAAACTATGAGACTACATGGGATTCATCCTAGAATGCTAAGGGATATCAAAGAAGTTGTGGTGGGTTTGCTGGATCGCCTGTTTAATAGATCCTTGGAGATTGGAGTGGTTTCACAAGACTGGAGAAGAGTAGATGTAACAGAGTAGATTGGGAATTACAAAGGTAAGAAAATTTCCTTGACAGGAAATTTAATGGAGAGGACTGCGGAATATGAAGCAGCATTGACTAAAAGTGGAAAGATATAAATAGGATGGAGTCAGTCCAGAGGGTGGCTACAAAATTGGTAAGTGGTCTCCATCATAAAACACATAAGGAAAGGCTTATGAACCTCAATATGTATACACTGGAAGAGAGACAGGAGAGAGGGGTTATAATAGAGATGTTTAAATACTTCAGTGGCATTAATGTGCAGAAGGAGAGCCTTTCCAGGAAAACTCTGGAATCAGAGGGCATAGGATGAAGTTAAGAGGAAATAGGATGAGGAGGAATAAAAGAAAATACTCTTTCACAGAAATAGTGGTGGATACATGGAATGGCCTCTTGGTGGAGGTTGTGGAGACAAAGTCTGCATCAAAATTCAAAAGTCGTTGGATAAAGTTAGGAAACCCTGTCAGCTGTCCTAACTCTGTCCTAACTATCTCCATACTAAATACTGCCACTAACCAGCTAAGTTGTGGCTCTGCCTAAACTCTGCCCTCAGACTGCCTCTAACCTAGCCGGTTAGGGAATGGCTGGTTAGAGTCAATATTCAGCGGCACTTCCCGGTTAAGTGACACTGAATATCAGTGGCTGGCCAGCTTAGCAGCTCACCAGAAAGGTGTCTGATACTTTCCCACATAGAAGGATCATGAATAAAGTGAGCAGGTCAAGGCTAGGTCCAGAGATGGAGAACTAGAGCTGCCTTTTTGATAATGATAGAATTTCTCAGCTGTAACAATGCTTGATATTCAGCAATGGTAAGATTAAAAAACGGACTTTTATCCATCAACTGCTTAATTTCATTTGTAATTAAGTTCTTAAGTCACTAAAGCCAAGTCTAAAGGACCTGGCAGAAACCAAGTTGATTTAGATTTCACTGTAGACCTATCCTCTACTAAAGGTCTTGATGAAAAACACATTTTAAATTGTTAAAAACTGTATGAAGTTTTCACAGTCAACCTGGAACTGAAAATGATAATGCTGATTGGATGGGGCAAATGATAGTCCTTTGACTAAAAATAAAATTTGACTTGATATTAAGTCAACACATGATAAATTAATTGCTACTGTGGCCTGACCCACTGCTGATTTGAGATGGTCCATTATTGATTTCTCACTGTCTCTCTTCCTTGTCAACCATCTCGTTATAAAAAAAAAACCTTAAATGGTATAAAAAAAAACCTTAAATGGTCCTCACTACCAGTACAATTATTCAAAGGCAATTCAAAATTCACTTTCTTAGGACCAATAACATTGTCATCTTGTAATTTCATCATCCATAGGTAAATGTTTATTATAGAAACTTGATATACTGCTTTATCTGTCTGGCAAGGTCAATGCGGTTTACAAAGTGAAATCACAGGAAATAAAGAAAGGAATGCCATTTGAAGAAAAGGAGTCAATATCTCACCAACTTAGAGTAACAGAGAACAAATAACATAATGGGAGGGGGTAGTCCAGGAAAGCGGTATGGAAGCAGGGTGGCATCAGAGCATATCTTTTAACATGTGTTTCAAAAAAATAAGTTCTTAACAAAGTTTTAAATAAAGGGAAAGATTGTTCTATCTATAACATTGAGGGAAGGTCGTTCCAAAGTCGCAGTGCAAGTTAAAAGAAGGACCAGTATCTGGTGGATTTTAAGTGTGCAAAGCGGAGAGATGGAAGCACCATACAATGGGCATTTAGGGATCACAGAGCATACACAGGAGTGAAGAAGATCATACATGAGGATAGGTAGGAGGGTACGCCCGGGTGGTAAACCCTGTGAGTGAGACAAAGGACCTTGAATTATTTGTATAATCTCTTTCATCATGCTGATATTTTTTCATTTTAATGTATTTCAAAACTGTTTTAAACTTCTCCATAGTTTTCAATAAATTATCATATTGTACTTCAAAATCATTATTTAATTCTTTGAATTGCTTATTCATCTGTTTCACATTTTGTTTTTCATTGGTGGTCTCAATCAATAACAACATTAAGAGGTAAGCTTTTACTGCACCTTGACTTACCATGGGATTCAGCAATCTGCAGTATCTCAGTGCCACAGGTTGCTGAATACTAGGATTAAAAAATAACCCTGCTTACAAGCCACCTCACAAGCAGTATTATTCTAAAGCCATGGACTGATGCTCCCTGGCCTGAGGTTAAAGGGGTGATGGTGCTCTTGTTAACTGTTCTCCCCCCACCCCAATCAAAACCTCCCTCCAAAGACAGCTTCCCTTCAATGAAGGCCTCATGATCACTTTACCTGGGGATCCAATGAGTTCTAGGCAGACAGATCCGCTTTGCTCCTGCCTGCTCGATACTTCCTCCAAAATGGTACCCTTAGCAGTTGTCTCATGCGACATATGGAAATAGGATCCCCAGCTCTAATCTCTGTGTAAACTAATGAAGACAGTTTCAGTGATTTGGAATGTGTGGCTATCGATCAGGTAGATCTGAATAGACAGGACGGCAATTTGAATAGTTTACTTCAATAAGAGCAGAAGTGGATTTTCCAATTTGGTGGAACTGGAGGGCTTGAATGTGAACATAGACTGGCAGGTGTTTTACTGATATCGATGAGTGGTGTGCGGTCTGACACTATGCTGATTTTTGAACTGATAGATCTGTAAGCCTATAGAAAGGATCAGAAGTGACATTAAATGGATGCATAGGTGGAGCTGTGAGTCAGTGAAAAAGATCCTAAGTCACGTTAAAAGGAGTGTCCAGATCCAGATGTGCCCTTGAGTCAGGGTTGACTCCTGGCAAACACACAGTGAGGAACTTCCCTCATAGTTTTCTTGGCATGATACAGGAGCAATTTGCTGTTGCATTCTCCTGAGGTATGGCGGGTTAAGGCCCCTTTTTACCAAGCTGTGGCAAAAGGGAGCCTGCGTTAGCGTCAGCATCAGAAGCATAGCCAGGTGGGGTGCAGGGGGAGCGGTCGCTCCCCTAAACAGCTGTTTAAAAAAGTGGCGCCTATGCGCCTCAACCCGATAAATATTTTTTTTCTGCTCCCTCTTCTTCTGCCCTCCCGTCCGCGAGGTCACTTTTACTTCCCGATGTGTTCTTCCTCCTGTGCCGGTGATTATCAATCAGCCTGCCAGCATCGGGGCTTCTGCTGCTGCTTCTCCTCAGGCGTGCGTCCCACCTCTGCGCAAAACAGGAAGTTGCTTAGAGTAGGCGGGACGTGCACCTGAGGAGGAGAAGCAGCAGAAGCCCAGACGCTGGCAGGCTGACTGATAATCGCCGGCGCTGGAGGGAGAACGCTTGGGGAAGTAAAAAGTGACCACAGACGGGAGAGACGGGCAGAAGAGAGGGTGAAGCCAATTTGTAATCTAGTATGCTGGAAGGAAAGGGGAAGAGGGCAGGGAGCTGGATGGGAGGGTCAGAGTGAGAAAGGGAATGGACATGTGCTGGTTGGAAGGAGGAAGAGAGGGACTGGATGGGATCCTGAAAGAAAGAGTCAGAAAGAAGGGGAGTAGAGAGATCTGGAAGAGACAGTTACTGAATGGAGAGTGGGAAGGGACAGGTGCTGGTTGGAAGGAGGAATAGAGGGGACAAATACTAGAAGGAATGGTCAGAGAGAAGGGGCAGGTGCTGGAAGGAAGAGTCAGTGAGATGGGTTAGAAAGAGGACAGATGGCGAAAGGAAGGTGGAAGAGAAGGGACAGACTCTGGAAAATAGGGAGAGAGAAGGGAGAAAGGGGCAGACATTGGATGGAAGGGGAAAGAGTGCAGGCTGGATGGAAAAAGTAGAGGAGGCACACACTAGGTGGAAGAGGGTTAGGGGCAGATACTAGATGGAGGGGGGGGGGAGAGGGGCATCCTATTATTTCACAGCTTTTTTTGCTAACTCTCCCCCCTTTTCCAGCACCTTCTCTTTCCTCCCTACTGTACAGCACCTTCTTTCTATTTTCACTCCTCTACCCAGTATATTCTCTCTTGTTTTCTCTCACCCCCTCCAGCATCTCTCCCTAACACTCCATCCAGCTGGATGGAAGGGGATAGGCCTCTAAAGGGGTTGAGTGAGGGCAATTGCTGGCTTGGAAGAGGGAGGGAATATTGGAGGATGCTAGACATGAGGTGAGTAGGAAGATGGGGGAGATGCTGGACAAGGGGGAATAAAAAAACAGAGGGGGGTACTGGACATTACACAGAGATGAGGACCAAGAAGGGGTATGCTGCACATGGGAGGAGTAGGGATATAGGGGAGATGCTGACATGGAAAGGAGAGAAGGACAAGGATGAATGCTGCATATGAGGGGGGAGTAGGGTGTCAGGGAGAGGTGCTGGATGGAGGTGAGGGAAAGAGGACATCCTGGACGGAGGGGGGTAAGAGAAAACGAAAGAGAATATACTGGTCAGAGGAGTGAAAATAGAAAAAGGGTGCTGTACAGAAGAGAGGAAAGAGACGGTGATGGAAGAGAGGGGATAGCAAAAAAACAAACAAACTATGAAATAGGATGAAGAATGGGAGGGCTGGAGTAAGGGAGATGAAAACTGTAGGCAGATGTGGTTAAAAAATAAAAAGGAAGATTGAAGACTGAGTAGTAAAAATGAATGAAGTCTAAGAGGCAGAAAACTAAATGAAGGAAAGCTGAAAGGAAAAGATCAATTCAGAGGTGGATATAGGAGAGAAAGTGAAGAAGGCAGGAAGGGAGAGAAGAAGTGGCAGATGAACCGGAGATCATGTGAAGAAAGTTAAGAAAAGCCAAAAACTGGAGACTGAGACAAACATGTTGGGAAAAAGAAAACAAAATGACCTTACAACAAAGGTAGAAAGAAAACATTTATTTTTAATTCACTGAATGGAAAATGTCAGTTTTACAGTACGTTTACACTGCTTTCTTTATATTTTGCAGAGTGCTGTTTTGATTTCTCTTTCTCTAGTGTTGCAGTGTGGATTCTTGGGTTTTAAGTTTAGTCTACATATTCATATTTTAACTTTGTGGTAATTTATTCTGTACCTGGCAAGGGTGTTCAGTGTTTGTGACTGAGGCCAGGTACTCTGTTTGCACCTAGTTTCTGTTTAAGCATCTGTAAAAATTCAACTTGTTCCAGTTTTCTAATGGGCATATTGATGTTCTAGTTCCTACTGTAGTATTTCCTGTGTTGCATTTTTCTAGATAAGGTCTTTGTTGTGTTACTTCTGTAAATCAGTGGTGTTATGGTCAAGTAGATTATATAGATTTTGAGTGACTTTTGTAAGCTTTGTATTACAGGTACAGCTGTTCCTCGGTAGAGTACAGGGGCGTTCCTGCTAATGGTGTCACCAGACTCATGGCTGAAGAATGGAGTGTTGGTTCTCCTGAATCACAGAGGAAGGGCCAGCGCCAGTGGCACCAGCACTGCACTCTTCAGTCATGATCATGACAACACTAGCAGCACGAGCACTCCTGGTTGACATAGTATGAAGTGCAGCTAAGTGCTAAAGAGCCAATGTGGGGTGAGGATACTCTAAGTTAAGAGCGTGAATGGTAAATGACTGCAAATACTTTGCTTCATAGGTCAGGAAAAATTCAGTGAAAAATGTTTGGGCAATTCATAATGTGTTACCGAGCAGCATTCTTAGATGACTATCAGCTAACTAACCATAACAAAAATAATATCAATTTTTCTATTGTGCAATGCGTTTCTCCACTACTAGGGAAGTAGACACATACTCATACTGTTTCCTGTGGTTTCCAATTTAACTTCTGCTAGTTCAGTTGTGTGATCGTTGCTGGCGCCTATTTTACAAAAGTCTGCTCCCCCTGACCTTAAAACCTAGCTACGCCTCTGATCAGCATGTGTTTTATACGTTTGCTGAGGCCTCCTTTTACCGCAGCTGGTAAAAGGGCCAGTCTCGCTTTCCTTCAGGAAATGGCTGGGCAGAAAGTAAAGCACTTGCTGTGTGGCCATTTCAGGGGGAGAGGAGCCCTTACTGCCACCGATTGAGGTGGGGGTAAGGGCTCCTGCGCTAACCCGGCGGTAACCAGGCAGCGGGCAGCACTGCCTGATTACTGCCAGGTAGTATCCGGCACTACAAATTTGTGTAGCACCAGAAATGACGGTGCGGTAAGGGTGGGAAGTACTGCCGGGCTGCTGTGGTAGCCCGGCAGTACTTCCTAAATAGCAAGCAGTAAGCCCAAATTGGGCTTACTGAGGAGCCCTAAGTGACTTGCCCAAGTGAACAATAAGCTACTGTAGGATTTGAACCTGGGCCTTCCAGTTCCCAGTCTGCTTCTAATGTCTATTAGCCAACAGGCTACTCCTTCACTCCAAGTTATGGCATATAAAAAAGATTTTGATGTGAACAAAGGTATTCTCCTGATGCAGTATTAGTGAAACATGGGCCTTCATTGGGATTGTTGTGAGATACATACCCTAAACCTTTAATTTATTATTAAGATAAAGATGATATTTTCATCACCGATATAAAAATAGAAATAAATGGTGAAAAAGGTGTTTGTAACAAGGAGTTTGTTGGACGAATGATTATAACTCATGGCTCAAGACTTTACTACCTTGTAATAGCAGAGGGCTATGAAAGTTCTGAGGTCTTTTTTTTTTCTCTTTTTAGTGTACTAGTTCACCAGTTTCCTATAGGCAATATTTTAAAGTATTGATTAATTTGTTATTATCGCCACACTTGCTCTTGTCTCAAATGAATGCACATACCTAGTAACTATTAAGTAATTTCTATTTGACATGAGCCCTCATTTTTTTCAGGCATGTGAACATACGGCAGGTGTGTTATCTCTGCCTAATACTCATCTGCTGGCAACTGAGCTCTCCAGGCTTCTAGCAGTCGAACTCAGGAAGAAAATATCAAACAAGCCTGCAGGTAATAAAACAATGTGCTAAAATGTATTAATATTATATGAGGAAACAAACTTTGGGGCCCTTGTACTAAAGCTTGGCACATGCTAACAAACAGCGCTAGTAGCGTAGCCACAGGTGGGCCTGGGCCCATCCACTTAGGGCTCAGGCCCACCCAACAGCAGCACATATTTAGTGCTAGCTAGTGGGGATCCCAAGCTTCGCCAGCTGAAGACCTCCCCCTGATGGTGCTGAAAACACTGCTTCCTAAGCTGCTGATACTGGCCTCATCGCATTGGGGGGGAGGAGAACACTTGGTGCCAGGGGCGTAACTGAACTGCGGCAGTAGGGGGGGCCAGGACCAGAGTGAGGGGGCACATTATAGCCCCCCCCTGCCACCGCCGCCGCCATTGCCGACCCCCTCTCCCCAGCCGCTGCCATTGCCAACCTCCCCCCGCCGTTGCTGTCGCCTACCTTCGCTGGCGGGGGACCCCAACCCCCGCCAGCCGAGGTCTGCTTCCTCCTGCCGCTGCCGGCTGCCTTTAAAAGAATTCCTTCAGCTGGCGGGGGACCCCCAATCCCCGCCAGCCAAGCCGAGGTCCTTTCATTTCTTCCACTGCAGTCTGCAAAGCTGGCGCCGAAAGTTTCTTCTGAGTCTGACGTCACCCATTAGCCCACTGTTGTAAATTAATTTTTCTTATTTGCGTCTTGCCTAAAACTATTTGAAGCTCATTCCACATTTTAGTTAGGGATCTATATGTCATTATATTAAATTTATGAATGACATTATATTAAATATATACAGTGGCTTGTAAAAGTGTTCATACCCTTGTACATTTTTCACGTTTTCTGTCAAGAAAATTCAAGTCAAAATGCATTAAAATAGGAGTTACAATTTCTTTAACAACACTGACTGTAGCAGGCAGAATCTTATCTTACTTTGTTTTATCTTATACTAGTAAAAAAGGCCCGTTTCTGACACAAATGAAACGGATGCCAGCAAGGTTTTCCTCGGAGTGTGTATGTTTGAGTGAGTGTATGTGAGAGTGACTGTGTGTGAGAGAGAGAGTGAATGTGCGAGTATGTGTGTGTGAGAGTGTATGAGACCAAGAGAGTGTGTGAGTGACTGTGTGTCACATAGAGAGTGAATGTGATACAGTGTGAGACATAGAGTGTGTGAGAGACAGTGTGTGAGAGTGAGAGAGAGAAAGACATTGACTGCAAGAGAGAGAGAGAGTGTGTGTGTGAGAGAGAGAGAGAGTGTGTGTGTGTGTGACAGAGATACCTCCCCCCCTCCCTCCCTCCCTCCCTCCCTCTCTCTGGTGTCAGGCCCCCCCTCTCTCTCTGGTGTCTGAACGTTACTGTGCAGGACGCTCAGGGGTGTGCTGGTAAATTTTTAACAACAGGCTCTTTCTCCGGACGTAGCCAGCTCTGCAGTTGGAAGGGCCAGGGGTGGGAGGGGGAGCAACACTTGCCTTTCTCTCCTCCCTCCCTTCCTTCCTGCAGGCACACTAGGCATACCTTTGCTGGCAGCCAATAAATGGACTGCCACCACTCCCAACGTCTTGCTCTGAGCAGCATGCTGGAACTTCTCACACATGCTGGAGAAGTCCCAGCCTGCTGCTCAGAGCTGGAAACAAGGAGTAGGGAGCAGCAGCAGTCTATTTACTTGGTTGGCAGGGCTCAGCATCCCCACCAGCAAAGTAAAAGAGAATTCAGCAAGGGGCCCAAGCCCACATTTTGGGAGCCAGTTGTTAAAGTAGCCATGGAGGGCCCTACTTTAACAACCGGCTCCCAAAATTCTTAAAAACTTAGCAACCGGCTCTTGCGAGCCTGTGAGAGCCTGCTCCAGCACACCACTGAGGACGCTGAGCTCTGGCTGTGCTTCAAGGAACTGACCAATCCTATTTAATAGAATGCACCTCCAACATTCTGAAGCCGAGAAACCTCGTGTGGTTGGTCACTTCTGCTTGTGATGAACCCGGAAGTACGTGATGTCAATTCAGGAGATGGATACAGGGAGCAGGAATGCCTCAGCCATGCAGTGAGCTTCAGAATGTTGGAGGTGCGTTTTATTATATAGGATATTTCTAGTCCATCGTCTCCCAAAAAAGCACAAAGTGGATTACAAAAAAGAAATAAGAAAGTCACTGAGAAAAATCACAATAAAACATAAAATCAAATAGTCATTGAGAAAAATTTCAATAAGAACTTAAAATATAAAACTGCAAAAGAAAAAAATTAACGACCTGAATATTCAGTGCTGGCCAATCTCAGACCCATGTTTGGATATCTCGCCAGATAAAGTAGGACTGCCTTTTTGCCAGACATTTACCCAGTTAGTGGTCTGTAAATTGCCTCCTGACCACCCGCACTAGCCAGATAGTGCTGTGGTGGTTTCCCCAGATTTCAGTAGCACTGTCTGCATACAATGGTGGAAATAAGTATTTGATCCCTTGCTGATTTTGTAAGTTTGCCCACTGACAAAGACATGAGCAGCCCATAATTGAAGGGTAGGTTATTGGTAACAGTGAGAGATAGCACATCACAAATTAAATCCGGAAAATCACATTGTGGAAAGTATATGAATTTATTTGCATTCTGCAGAGGGAAATAAGTATTTAATCCCTCTGGCAAACAAGACCTAATACTTGGTGGCAAAACCCTTGTTGGCAAGCACAGCGGTCAGACGTCTTCTGTAGTTGATGATGAGGTTTGCACAAATGTCAGGAGGAATTTTGGTCCACTCCTCTTTGCAGATCATCTCTAAATCATTAAGAGTTCTGGGCTGTCACTTGGCAACTCGCAGCTTCAGCTCCCTCCATAAGTTTTCAATGGGATTAAGGTCTGGTGACTGGCTAGGCCACTCCATGACCCTAATGTGCTTCTTCCTGAGCCACTCCTTTGTTGCCTTGGCTGTATGTTTTGGGTCATTGTCGTGCTGGAAGACCCAGCCACGACCCATTTTTAAGGCCCTGGCGGAGGGAAGGAGGTTGTCACTCAGAATTGTACGGTACATGGCCCCATCCATTCTCCCATTGATGCGGTGAAGTAGTCCTGTGCCCTTAGCAGAGAAACACCCCCAAAACATAACATTTCCACCTCCATGCTTGACAGTGGGGACGGTGTTCTTTGGGTCATAGGCAGCATTTCTCTTCCTCCAAACACGGCGAGTTGAGTTCATGCCAAAGAGCTCAATTTTTGTCTCATCTGACCACAGCACCTTCTCCCAATCACTCTCGGCATCATCCAGGTGTTCACTGGCAAACTTCAGACGGGCCGTCACATGTGCCTTCCGGAGCAGGGGGACCTTGCGGGCACTGCAGGATTGCAATCCGTTATGTCGTAATGTGTTACCAATGGTTTTCGTGGTGACAGTGGTCCCAGCTGCCTTGAGATCATTGACAAGTTCCCCCCTTGTAGTTGTAGGCTGATTTCTAACCTTCCTCATGATCAAGGATACCCCACGAGGTGAGATTTTGCGTGGAGCCCCAGATCTTTGTCGATTGACAGTCATTTTGTACTTCTTCCATTTTCTTACTATGGCACCAACAGTTGTCTCCTTCTCGCCCAGCGTCTTACTGATGGTTTTGTAGCCCATTCCAGCCTTGTGCAGGTGTATGATCTTGTCCCTGACATCCTTAGACAGCTCCTTGCTCTTGGCCATTTTGTAGAGGTTAGAGTCTGACTGATTCACTGAGTCTGTGGACAGGTGTCTTTCATACAGGTGACCATTGCTGACAGCTGTCTGTCATGCAGGTAACGAGTTGATTTGGAGCATCTACCTGGTCTGTAGGGGCCAGATCTCTTACTGGTTGGTGGGGGATCAAATACTTATTTCCCTCTGCAGAATGCAAATAAATTCATATACTTTCCACAATGTGATTTTCCGGATTTAATTTGTGATGTGCTATCTCTCACTGTTACCAATAACCTACCCTTCAATTATGGGCTGCTCATGTCTTTGTCAGTGGGCAAACTTACAAAATCAGCAAGGGATCAAATACTTATTTCCACCACTGTAGGTGCCGCTGAAACTCTGGAGATCACCTGGCTAGAACGATTTAACAGAGCCTCTCCTGCCTGGTTAAATCATTTTCAATATGGGCTGATCATACTTGTCAAGTGTCCAGTATGCTATAAGTGTTGTAACATTTTCGGCCATAGAAATCCAATTAGTAGGCTTAATGTGTAAGCCATGATCATTATGCAGTTTAGTGTTAAAATATTTGATAGGGTATGGAACAAGTAACTATGGGCCCCTTTTACTAAGCCACGTGGAGGGCCATAATCGAATGGGGCCAGCCATCTATAAGGGCGGCCATCTCTAACGCCGGCTCCGTCAAGCAGCGTACCCGACTATATTATCAAAACAAGATGGCCGGCCATCTTTTGTTTCGATAATACGATTGGGAACTACCAAATCTCAACATTTGGCCTGCCCTTAGAGATCGCCAGCATTAGAGATGGCCGCCATTGGTTTTCGCCGATAATGGAAATGAATGGCAGCCATCTCAAACCCGGCCAAATCCAAGGCATTTGGTCGTAGGAGAAGCCAGCATTTGTAGTGCACTGGTCCCCCTCACATGCCAGGACACCAACCAGGCACCCTAGGGGGCACTGCAGTGGACTGCACAAAATGATCCCAGGTGCATAGCTCCCTTACCTTGTGTGCTGAGCCCCCCAAATCCCCCCCAAAACCCACTCCCCACAACTGTACACCACTACCATAGCCCTTAGGGATGAAGGGGGGCACCTACATGTGGGTACAGTGGGTTTTGGGGGGGGGGGTTGGAGGGCACCCATTTACCACCACAAGTGTAACAGGTAGAGGGGGTATGGGCCTGGGTCCGCCTGCCTGAAGTGCACTGCACCCACTAAAACTGCTCCAGGGACCTGCACACTGCTGTCATGGAGCTGGGTATGACATTTGAGGCAGGCATAGAGGCTTGCAAAATAATGTTTTTTTATATTTTTTTTGGGTGGGAGGGGGTTGGTAACCACTGGGGGAGTAAGGGGAGGTCATTCCTCATTCCCTCCGGTGGTCATCTGGTCAGTTGGGGCACCTTTTAAGGCTTGGTCATGAACAAAAAGGGACTAAGTAAAGTCGGCCAAATGCTCATCAGGGCCGTCTTTCTTTTTTTCCATTATTGGCCGAAGCCGGCCATCTCTTAACCATGCCCCCGTCCTGCTTTCACTACCCTGCCGATATGCCCCCCCCTTGAACTTTGGCCGGCCCTGCGACGGAAAGCAGTTGAAGCCAGCCAAAATCGTCTTTCGATTATACCGATTTGGCTGGCTTTAGGAGATGGCCGGCCATCTCCCTATTTGTGTCGGAAGATGGCTGGCCTTATTCGAAAATAAGCAGGATAGGTGCCTACGCGTGCCCAACACGCGCCAAATTGGAGTTACTGCCCGATTACCTTTTGGACCCTGCAGTAATTTCAGTTTTGACTTTCGTCCGCTAAGCGTTTCTGAAAAATATATTTTATTTTCTGGTGCGCTTAGCGGACGCATGCCAAGTGGTATCTGAAGCACATAGGTCATTACCACCCAAATTCTTTACCACTAGGTTAGTGGCTGGCGGTAAAGTCTCAGACCCAAAATGGACGTGCGGCAATTTTGATTTTGCCACACGTCCATTTTCAGTAAAAAAAAAAAAAAAAAAGAGGCATTTTTTGCAGGCGCGCTGAAAAATGGATTGCGTGTCCAAAACCCATGCCTACACTACCGCAAGTCATTTTCATTGCGCCTTTGTAAAAGGACCCCTATTCTTTTTAATAACTCCCGTGCTGTTGCATTCTGCATAAGATTATATGACAGCTGTATTCTTTGACAGAGAACTCAGAGTTTTGATTTCAGCCTTGTATTGCTAATACATTTTCATAATAATGAATTCTGCTATTCACATGTTTACATAAGAACACAACCATAGTTTACTACTACTACTACTTAACATTTCTAAAGCGCTACTAGGGTTACGCAGCGCTGTACAATTTTAACATGGAAGGACAGTCCCTGCTCAAGGAGCTTACAATCTAAAAGACAGGTGTACAATCTAAAGACAAGTGTACAATCTAAAAGACAGGTGTACAATCTAAAAGACAGGTGTATTAATAAATAAGGTTAATCATGTGGTTGCTGAGTCCATTATGAAGTAAAGGTCAACAGATATTATTGTCTGTAGTTCATTTCGTAATGATTGATGAAAGGAGCAACGTTCTCGAAGGCATGTTAGAAATGTGGTAAATTAATCCTATATAAATGTATTGCCTAATGAGAGACAAACATATGTTAATTATTATGAACAAGGTTCCTAGACTGTGCCTGATTGCAAGGGGGCGGAGCATGGGTGGGCATAGGAGTGTCTCTCAATTACACTTGAGGATGGGTATTTTTGATATGATGTCCAAATGGCGAAATAAACGTTTATCAGAAAATGTTTAAAATCTGAAATCCATAATGGAAGAAAAAATTAAACATTTTCCGATATTCAAATATATACACATGAAAAAAATGTTTTGAAAGAGGATGTACCAAAAACTTCCTACATAAACATTCAGAGATAAACGTTTCCGCCAATCAAAAATACACTATGCAAAACATGCAACGGCGGTACTGTCAAACCACATGCCTAGATATTTAAAAGAAGAAACTGGCATAATGGAGATCCCTAAAAGGTAGGGACAATATTTGGCTGTGATAGAGAGCCAATAATCCAAGATGTTACTATGTTATCTGGATTAAGAACACGTCTATGGGAGATAACCAGCCTGTGACACTGAACAAAACATTTTGTAATAGAGGTCGATATTAAAAGATGATGTAGGAAAAATGAGAAAAAAGTATCTGCATAAATGAAGATTGCAATACCAAATGAGTGAATGAGAGTAACAAGGGGCCTAACGTATTGATCGATTACCCAGCCTTCTCATTGACAGCTCATTCAGAATGCTGCTGCCCAGGTATTGACTGCGGGAAATTATTTCAACAAATTTGTTTGAGCTACTTTAGCTGCTTATTTTATTCTGTATTAAGGTTAATTTACTTATGTTTCTCTAAAGTTTTTTTTTGTTACATTTGTACCCCGCGCTTTCCCACTCATGGCAGGCTCAATGCGGCTTACATATACAGGTACTTATTTGTACCTGGGGCAATGTAGGGTTAAGTGACTTGCCCAGAGTCACAAGGAGCTGCCTGTGCCTGAAGTAGGAATTGAACTCAGTTCCCCAGGACCAGAGTCCACCACCCTAACCACTAGGCCACTCCTCCACTCATTAACAAGTAATAATGAGCACTAATTGGTAATAATTAGAATTTACGCACATAACTTGCTAAATGTATTCCGTAATGCACTGCGCCTAAATTCTAATGTGTGCAAGCAAAAAGAGGCATGGTTATGGGCAGGGAAATGGGCATTTTGTGGGCATTCCAAAATTTACATGCATAGTTATAGTATATGGCCCTCTGTGCCTAGACAAGCATCTTTCACTTGAAAGTCACGCAAAATCCACTACAAAGAAAATGTTCAATATGATGTGGATATTGAAATGCGTTAAACCTTATCTCCCCCTGAAAACATTTCGCAACTTGGTACAATCCACCGTACTTACCCATGTGGACTACTGCAACCGTATTTTTATAGGCTGTAAGGCCCAAATCTTGACAAATTTTCAAGACTGTCCAAAACACGGCAGCCAGACTCATTTTTGGTAAATCACGATTTGAGAGTGCATCACCCCTTCGTGAAAAGCTTCATTGGCTCCCTATTAAAGAACGAATAAACTTCAAGGTTCATACACTGATTCACAAGATCATCCATGGAGACTCTCTGAGCTACATGACCAACTTGATCGATCTACCCACCAGAAACACTTCGGAATCCTCTCGGAACTACCTCAACCTGCACTACCCTACCTGCAAAGGGCTCAAGTATAAATCCTCGTATGATTCCAATTTCTCCTTCAAAGGCAGTCAACTCTGGAATGCCCTACCCAGACCCATTCGCTCTATTAAAAAACACCTATCCTTCAGAAAATTGCTGAAAACCCATCTATTTAAGAAAGCTTATCCGAACGTCATAACTTAACCCTATGAATCCACCTATTCATCACCTGATCCTGTGACAATCGGCAATGACTCGGACCACACCTTCTCCAGTTTTTCCCTATGTTCACCCTGACCCTTTCCCTTGATTATCTCAATCTAGCCTAAACTAGCACCTCTTCCTACCTCCTCTAATCCCTCTCCCTTATTATATTACTTATCTACACTTCCCTTTACTCTGCTAAGCTTAGCCTGTATTCTCTGACTGTACTTTGTATTCCTATTACTATGTAAGCCGCATTGAACCTGCTATGAGTGGAAAAGTGTGGGGTACAGTGTAACAAATAAATAAATAAATAAATAAATAAATACATCTATGCATCAGGATGTATTCCACATTTTTGTTGTTGTAAATGGATGCACATAGTTTTAGGCACTGGGATATCAACTAAGCATATTCTATATACCGCGCCTAAGTCTAAGCACCACTTATAGAATACGCTTAGGTGGAAATGTTTTCCGCACAGAATTTTTAAGCGTCATATATAGAATCTAGCCGTTTATGTGTCATAGTTCATATAAACAATTGCTGTCTATGAGTACCTCTTGCTAGGCTTGTACAGTGTAATGAGATTGATTAACAGAAATACACAACCTTGTGATTACAGAGGAAGCTCGACGGGTTGCTAATCAGTTCCTTCAAAGGGAAGGAGAAGCAGAAAATGAAGGATACCTACTGCTCAAATCAGTATATCTACTATCACAGACAGATCACGTAAGTAAAACGTATAGGGCTCGATATTCAAAATGATTTAAACGCCCAGCCACCGATATTCAGTAGCACTTAACTGGACAGTGTTACGGAATGTCCTGGGTGAGAAAGTTGAGGTGTTACAGAGGAAGGAACTTGGAGCTATGTGGGTACTGGCATTGAATATCAGCCATAAATTCTAGCATGGCTCAATGTCCTCCCCTCCTTCCCACTTCCTACCCAACCTCCAGTCAGAATAGGCTCCCTGGGCCTAGCTTAACTCCCTGGTGGTCCATTAGGTCAATAGATTCAGGAACGAACTCCATTCATTCCTTCCCCTAGCGGCTCCATGGTAAAAATGGCCACTGTGACCTCTAGTGGTAGTCTTACGGTAGTATCACTAGTACTTTGAAACTACTGCTAGAGGTCATGGTGGCCATTTTTACCATGGATCTGCTAGAGAGAAGGGTGAATGGGTTCGCTCCTGCTTTCATTTCACCAGTGGACCACCAGGGAGTTAAGTGAGGTCTGGGGGGTGGTGGGAGGGGGGACATGGACACACGTCCTATGCGGGTCACATAAGTTCATCGTTAAAACCTAGCTATTCGAGCAGGCTTTAGGAACATTTAGTGGGTGATCTATTTACAAACAATGCTATTTGTGTTATGCTCTATCTTAATTATTTACCAAGGTATGTACAAAGATGTTTTAGGAATTTCCTTCATTGTATTAGTTGTACTGCCTGTCTCCACCATTTAGTGTTAAGTGTAAGGATGTTTTAGGAACTTTCCTATCTTCATTTGCCTTTCTTTTGTTCCTTTTGTTTTAGTCTGTGCACTGCTTTGACTTGTCAGTCCAGTGTATGTGTGTCTCAGCTGAATATCGGCTGGGACCAGCATAAGGGCCAGGAGCCTGACATACTCCAGTCAGCCTCTGTTTCAGTGCTGATGCTTGGACAAGGCCCAACATTGAATATTCCGCTGCGGGCAGAATTAGACCTAATTCTGCCCACAGAGGAATATTGACAGATAAATACTATTTCCAGGTATTTTTCCAATTACCTTAAATACTTTTCACCAGACCTTTTCAGTGAAAATTATGGGAGTACATTACTGGCATGGGTGGTAAATTTGCCTTGTAATATTTTCCTCCTGTTATACTTCATATCTGGAGTCTGCCTTTTGCATTTACTCATCTGTGTGATACTTGAAGGTATGCATAATGACTCAGATTTATTTTTATTTCTTTGCCCTCAGTCTTTTTCCCCTCTCTTCTGCATGAGAACACATGTTCTTCCCTTTTCTGTTACCTTACCCCACCTACAACTAATGCCATTGCTATCATGTTGGTAAGACTACATTTAAAAAACAATATGTACCGCAAAGATTTGCTTATACTTGCAAGTTTGGTGTCTCCTTCTGGTTTTGTAGCTCTGTAAAGCGTAAAGGAATTGTATGAAATATTAGTTGTATTGTTAGTTTGTAAACACGATGGAAATTACAGAGATCTATTTGATCTAATTATAACTTTCTTAAAGCAATTGTTATCTAGTTATTGATTAAGATACAGGGGTAGGGAGGAGAGCTAAGTGTTGAATTAAGTATGAGAAATTCAATGTATTTAGGTGGGTAAAAAAACAACAAAAAAGAAAAATAACTTGAATAAGGAGAGAGGTCCTACAAGCAGTCAAGATAGCTCATTGCAGTGTGGATACCATTAATTGTGCAGACTAGATGGATCAAGTAGTCTTTTTCTGTTGCTATCTACTATTTCACTATGGGCTTCTTTTACAAAGCCGCTCTAGCAATTCCCGAACAGCAAATGAGAGAAAACTCATAGGAATTGAATGGGCATCCTCTCATTTGCTACACTGAGAATTGGTAGATGCCTTATATTAAATATATATTTTCTACCAAGGGGGCGTTCCTGGAGGTAATTGGCAGCGCGGCCACATTGCCACGCGCTGTCTGATTACTGCAAGAGTAGTGCTTGAGCCCTTAACACCAAGAAAATAGGTGACATTAAGGGCTCAGGCAGTAAATAGGCACGCGTTACTTTTCATATTAGCACACGGGCATTTACTGCCTCATTTTTTTAAAAAAAGGCCTTTTTCCTGCCGCAGTAAAAAAATGGCCCAGCATGTGCCAATTTCACACGCCCACAGTAGCGCAGGCCATTCTTTACCCCGGCTTAGTAAAAGGGCCCTTTACTTTCTATGTTTAGGCTTTACTTATATTTGGAAGTCCTTGCTTCATACGTCACAGGTAGCAGTAGCAAATTCCTTTTTATGCTTCTGTCAGAGTTTTTTTTCCTGACATTGCCCTTTGGGGCTGGGATCTTATACCACCGCAATAGACTTTAAGAGGGAGGGGAAACTTTTTTTTTTGGAGATTATATGTAAATGTTTTATTATTTTTTAGGGAGTGCTCAGGAGCATTTTGAAGACCGGTCTTCTAGATGTTCTGTCACAGTGCCTGTATCTTTTTTTTGCCTTCCCACCTATGCAAGAGAGCAGTAAAGAGGAAGAAAATTCAGAGGACCTGGAGCTACCAGCTCAAGAACTCCTTGTTCAGGTAAGGAGATGATTACCTTATTCTGGAGAGTAAAGGATAGCAGTTTTGTTTTGCATTTGTATTACTTCCAGATCTAATAATCTTAAAACACAGTGTTTTGTAGATACACACCAACACTTTTCAAACATGCATGGAGAATTAAAGATTTTTCCTAGACCAAATGGCACACATAATTAATAAGATATGATCAGTCCTACTGCACATATCTTCATACAATATTGAACTAGATTCACCAGCAATTTGTATGTAAATTGCTATTTGGACATTTTAAACTGGTGAAAACATCCAAGTTTCAATTTTTGAAATGCAGAAATAAGACATTTTACAGTGCAGTTCATCAAAATAGCAAGGAAGTGGGTTGGAGGCATGTTTTGGGTGGGACCAAAATTAGGATTTCCAACAGCGAAAATGAAACAGAAAGAAATGCCCAATTTAAAAAAGAAGGTTTTTTTTTTTATTTAGACCTGTTTCAATCACATCCAAGTAACAAAAAGGTGCTCTGAATGATCAGCTGACCACTGGAGTGATTAAGGCTTGACCACTCTTTAATCCTCCAGTGGATGCTGCCCCTAGGGTTGTCAACTTTTCGGCAAAGAAAAACCCGACATCTGCCTTGTCCCATGGCCGTCAAGAGGGGGGGGGGTGGCAGGGGGGACAAAATTCCCCAGTCCCAGGTCTCCAAGGGGGGCCTGGCACTGGGTTCAGGCTGCTGGTGCTGCAGTCTCCGGTCTCACCTGCCTGCCCTCGTCTCCGTCCGCCACTGGGCCCCCTGTGTTAAAATTGGCAGCGCCTCAGCTCCGTTTGGAAAGGCAGATCACCTCCCTTCGGGCCCTCCTTATGTCCCGTCTTCGCGGAAACCGGAAGTTACATCAGATGAGGGCAGGACAAAGTGAGAGAAGATCCAAAGGGAGGCGATCTGCCTTTTCAAATGGAGCTGAGACGCTGCCGATTTTAATGCAAAGGGCCCGGTGGCGGACGGAGCTGAGGGAAGGCAGGTAGGTGAGACCGGGGACTTCGGCGGGGGTGGGGGTGGCAAGGGCATTGGCGGGGGGGGGGGGGGCGGCCTTGCCCCAGGCCCAGCTTAGTCTCTTGGTGGCCCTGCCTTGTCCCATGCCCCTCCCCTAGTCTCTTGCCACACCCACTGTTGTACCCTTCTCCACCCCACTACTCTATAGCCAATTGTCCGCATTATGGTTGCCATCTCAGAAGAAAAAACTGCTACATGTACATATGTTCTATGATAATTTCACAAACTTGATGTAAGAGAACAGAGCTCCATTAACCAAACCCTGCAAAAAGCAAACATACTCCGCACATATATAGAAAATCTGGCTTAATAAAGCAGCACTAATGTCCAGGACTCAAATAGCAACAATCCCACCTATGAAAAGGCAGCACTCTAGAATACCAATATAGTCCATACTGGAAAATCAGACTGTTATAGCTTCCTACTAGGACTAGGGGGCATGCAATGAAACTACAGTATAGTACATTTAAAACAAATTGGAGAAAACTTTTCTTTACCCAACGCGTAATTAAATTCTGGAATTCGTTGACAGAGAACATGGTGAAGGCGGTTAGCTTGGCAGAGTTTAAAAAGGGGTTAGACGGTTTCCTAAAGGACAAGTCCATAAACCGCTACTAAATGGACTTGGGAAAAATCCACAATTTCAGGAATAACATGTATAGAATGTTTTGTACGTTTGGGAAGCTTGCCAGGTGCCCTTGGCCTGGATTGGCTGCTGTCGTGGATAGGATGCTGGGCTCGATGGACCCTTGATCTTTTCCCAGTGTGGCATTACTTATGTACTTATGTACCTAGAAACTAAATACTAGCAGAATACCTCACAGAAAGTACATGCTAACAGAATACTACACCTTGGTCATATGCAGAAAACACGACAGACCCTCAACAAATCTAAAACATGAGACCACACATCAGTAATAGAGATATAAAAGCAAAAAACTGAACTGGAAACCTCAGGTCGTCAGACTCTGCATGTACAGCAATAGTAGAAATACAAGATATCAGAGAAAAACATATGCCAAAACTGACACATTCCAATTACTAAATTGAGAACAATGTATATATATTAGGGCTGAATATTTAAAGCATTAATAATGCCATTAACGCGTTAAATTTTTTACATGAGTTAAAAGCGCACTTGGCCAAGTCTCCCTTTTTTTTTTATTCCGGCACCTTACCTCTCCGACACTCCGGTAGCCGCCTCTATTCTACGTGCTCCAAGCCTCTCTCTGTAACAGGAAATTTTGTCAGAGAGGGTGGAACTTCCTGTTACGGAAGCTTCGGGTGGGTGACAGTAGGGAAAAGGAGCTTCTGCGTGTAAGGATGAAGAGCTGCTCAATCCCCTATGGATTGTCCTGGAAAGAGAAGATGGAACCTGTAGCCACATGGGGGTTATCTACAGATGGGCACAAATAGAGAAGGTAGACAAGGATCTGATAGAGGATATTCAAAAGATTAGTATGAAAGGGGAGGTGCTACTTTTGGGAGATTTCAACTTGTCTGATGTGGATTGGAACGTCCCATCTGCAGAATTGACAAGAAGTACGGAGATTGTGATGCCTGTCAAAGTGCCTTGCTCAGACAAATGGTGACGGAACCCATGAGGGAAGGGTCGATGCTGGATCTAGTGCTCACGAATGGAGGAAGTGTTTCTAATATCCGGGTGGGTGCCCACCTATGTAATAGTGATCATCACACTTTATGGGCGAAGGCGCAGTGTGGACGCAGAAAATTAAAAGTACTGGATTTCAGATGTACTGATTTTGATAAAATGGGGGAATACCTGAAAAAGGAGCTGTTGAAGTGGGAAGTCGTAGGAGAAGTGGAACATCAGTGGTCAAAGCTGAAGGCTGCTATAAATATGGTGACTGATCTTTACGCAAGGAAAGTAAACAAAACGAAGAGAAGCAGGAAGCCTATATGGTTTTCCAACCAAGTAGCTGAAAAAATAAGAGCAAAAGAGGCTTTGTTCAAGAAATACAAAAGAACGCAACGAGAGGATCACAGAAAAGATTATCGGATTAAACTCAAAGAAGTGAAGAGGGAAATACGGCTAGCGAAAGCGCGAGTGGAAGAAAAAATGGCTAAAGATGTAAAGAGAGGTGACAAGACCTTTTTCAGATATATTGGAAAAAGGAGAAAAGATAGGAATGGAATTGCGAGACTGAAAGATAATGAGAATGGTTATGTGGAAAGTGAGGAGATTAAAGCAAATGTGCTAAACAATTACTTCTTTTCGATGTTCACGGAGGAAAATCCTGGTGAAGGGCCGCAGTTGGCTGCTGAAGGAATATTTGGGAATGGAGTGGATACTGTGCCGTTTACGGAAGAAAGAGTTTATAAACAGCTGGAGAATCTGAAGTTGGACAGAGCTATGGGGTCGTATGGGATACATCCCAGGATACTGAGGGAGCTCAGGGAGGTCCTGGCGGGACCTCTTAAAGATTTATTTAATAGATCTTTAGAGATGGGAGAGGTTCCGTGAGATTGGAGACGAGCGGATGTGACCCCTCTTCACAAAAGTGGAGACAGGGATGAAGTGGGGAACTACAGACTGGTAAGTCTCACGTCGGTGGTAGGAAAAATAATGGAGTCGCTGCTGAAAGAAAGGATAGTTAACTTTCTAGAAGACAACGGGTTACAGGATCCAAGGCAACATGGCTTTACCAAAGGAAAATCCTGCCAAACAAATCTCATTGACTTCTTTGACTGGGTGACGAAAGAACTGGATGAAGGCCGTGCGCTATATGTAATCTACTTGGATTTCAGCAAAGCCTTTGATACGGTCCCCCACAGAAGACTCATGAATAAGCTGAAAGGGCTGAACTTAGGACCGAAAGTGGTGAACTGGATAGAAAACTGGTTGACCAACAGGTGGCAGAGGGTGGTGGTAAATTGAATCTGCTTGGAGGAAAGGATGATGAGCAGTGGGGTTCCTCAGGAGTCAGTGCTAGAGCCCATTTTGTTTAATATATTTGTGAGAGTTATTGCTGAAGGGCTGGAAGGAAAGGTTTGCCTTTTTGCGGATGACACGAAAATAGCCAATAGAGTGGATACCCTGGAGGGAGTAGAAACGATGAGAAGGGATCTCCGAAAGTTAGAAGAATGGTCGAGGGTCTGGCAGTTAAAATTTAATTAAGTATACCAGTTACACCAGCAATTCACTATTAAGTCAAATATTTATGTTATTTCTTAATTTTTATAATTTTTAACTTGCAGTGTTCAGTAATGCTGTAGTGCCTTTTGAACCATATGTTATGTAGTAGGTACTCAGCCGCCAAACATCACAGCACTCGCCCTTCCTTTCCTTGCTCAACAAGACATGTTGTATCTTGAGCTAACAATCATAAATGATATCGTGAACTAGACATTCTTCACTTATCTTGGCTGGATTGATGTGCGGTCTGAATTAACTCCATGTCACCCGTGATTAGTGAGTCGTGATTAAAACCAAGTACTCCTTCGCTATTCCCGACGTGAAGCCACGTTTCACTCTCAGAGCTTTTTCAAGGGAATATATTTCCAGTCTATTGAATAAGCTACAAACATACATCTGTAAGTGCATATAATCTTAGTTGTTCTTATTCATGCTTGTAATTCTATAATAAACAATTGTCTATTGAAAGCTATTTCTCAGCTTACCGGGAGAGATCTCTGTGCTTGTTCCTCCCTGCTATAGTGAACCGGAAACTGTGTGAAATCCTCTTATTTATACATCATTGCTATGGCTGTCCGGTCTCAACAGAAATTGCGTAATCAAAAACCCCTCACCCCTATCTTAAAGGATCAACCATTCTATTTCTTTATTTAAACCTCTGGGGTGTACTGTATCCCAAGTGTATATGAATCTTTGTTCTTGTTGTGTTAAAATAGCGGTGATATCTCCACCCCAGCATAATTGCACCCGAGTTAGCACCATATATTTTAATTCAGATTCTAAATGACCCATATTGTTCCAGTGTTTTACTAATGGAGCCTCTGCTTTGTTGGTCCGTATATTACTAAGGTGCTCCCCTATTCATAATTTCATCTTTCTGCGTGTTTGACCGATGTACCACTTGACACATGGACAGCAGATACCGTAGCATAAATTGCTTGAGACGTATTGCAGTCAGTTTTAGATCATAGATCAAATCTTCTACCCGTGGCTGGATTTATAACACTGTCAACATTCAACGCATATCTACAGTATATGCAGTTCTGACAGCTGCTATGTCCTCTCACTGATAGTGCTGACTGAGTATCTATCTGTTTGAATATCGATAAAAACTCCCCCATGTTTCAGCTTCTTCTATAGGCTGTCCGAGGTCTGTTTTTAAACTGTGGATGCAATTGCAAAACCGGCCAATGTTTTTGTATAATTTTAGATATTGCTATATCTGTTGGTGAAAAATGTAAAACACATTGAAGGGTCTTCGTGGATCCTGTATTGTGTGTGTGCGGGCCAATTAGCCAGTCTCTATGAGCATTTTGTGCTCTCTTTTGTGATTGTTTTATCACTTTATTGGGATATCCTCATTGTTTAAATCTAGTTGTCATTTGTTTGGCATAATACATAAAAGACTTTTTTTCACTGCACAAGCCCTTTACTCGAAGGAACTGTCCCACAGATATACCATTCTTGAGTGGTATAGGATGATGACTTGAATAATGTAATATTGAATTTCTGTCTGTAGGTTTTTTGAATAATGATGTTAATATTTTTTCTTGATGTAATTCTATGTGTACATCCAAAAAGTCTGCTTCATGATGACCTATAGTTGAAGTAAATTTAATGTTTGGATCACATTTGTTGAGTTGGTCCAGAAATATTTTATTCATTCAAACTGCTATTCCAAACAAAAATATCGTCAATGAAACGGCACCATATTATAACTTTAGAAAAGTACTGTAGATATCGAATAGGAGGGGAGAGATTAGCAAGTTCGACTCAGGAGAGAGACCTTGGGGTGTTGGTGTCAGAGGATCTGAAGGTGAAGAAACAATGTGACAAGGTGACGGTCGTGGCTAGAAGGATGCTCGGCGGCATAGAGAGGGGTATGACCAGCAGAAGAAAGGGGGTGTTGGTGCCCCTCTACAAGTCATTGGTGAGGCCCCACTTGGAGTATTGTGTTCAGTTTTGGAAGCCGTATCTGGCTAAAGATGTAAAAAGACTGGAAGCGGTGCAAAGAAAAGCTACGAAAATGGTATGGGATTTGCGTTGCAAACCGTACAAGGAGAGACTTGCCAACCTGAACATGTATACCCTGGAGGAAAGGAAAAACAGGGGTGACATGATACAGATGTTCAAATATTTGAAAGGTATTAATCCGCATACAAACCTTTTCCAGAGACGGGAAGGCGGTAGAACTAGAGGACATGAATTGAGGTTGCAGGGGGGCAGACTCAGAAGTAATGTCAGGAAATATTTTTTCACGGAGAGGGTGGTGGATTCGTGAAATGCCCTCCCGTGGGAGGTGGTGGAGTTGAAAACGGTTATGGAATTCAAACATACGTGGGATAAACACAAAGGAATCCTGTTTAGAAGAAATGGATCTATGTAATCTTAGCGGACATTGGGTGGCAACGCCGGTATTTGGAGAATAAAACCAGTGCAGGGTGGACTTCTACGGTCTGTGCCCTAAGAAAGGCAGGGACAAATCAAACTCAGATATACATATAAAGTATTACATACCATGTAAAATGAGTTTATCTTGTTGGGCAGACTGGATGGACCGTTCAGGTCTTTATCTGCCTTCATTTACTATGTTACTATCCTGCTTATTTTTGAAGGAGAAGGCCGGCCATCTTCCGACACAAATCGGGAGATGGCCGGCCATCTCCTAAACCCGGCCAAATCGGTATAATTGAAAACCGATTTTGGCCGGCTTCAACTGCTTTCCATCGCAGGGCTGGCCAAAATTAAAGGGGGCGTTTCGACAGGTTACGGAAGGCGGGAAGGGGGCATGGTTATGAGATGGCCGGCTTCGGCTGATAATGGAAAAAAGAAGGCCGGCTCTCCGGCTCTGATGAGCACTTGGCCGGCTTCACTTGTTTCATTTATTTTTAGGACCAAGCCTCAAAAAAGTGACCCAACTGACCAGATCACCTCCCCTTACTTCTCCAGTGGTCACCAACCCCCTCCCACCCCCCAAAAATGTTTAAACATTTTTGTGCCAGCCTCAAATGTCATACCCAACTCCATGACAGCAGTATGCAGGTCCCTGGAGCAGTTTTAGTAGGTGCTGCAGTGGACTTCAGGCAGGCAGACCCAGGCCCATCCCCCCTACCTGTTAGACTTGTGGTGGTAAATGGGAGCCCTCCAAAACCCACCTGAAACCCACTGTACCCACATCTAGGTGCCCCCCTTCACTGATAAGGGATATGGCAGTGTTGCACAATTGTGGATAGTGGGTTTGGGGTTTTTTGGTGGGCTCAGCACCCAAGGTAAGGGAGCTATGCACCTGGGAGCAATTTGTGAAGTCCACTGCAGTGCCCCCTAGGGTGCCCGGTTGGCGTCCTGGCATTTGAGGGGGACCAGTGCACTATAAATGCTGGCTCCTCCAATGACCAAATGTATTGGATTTGGTCGGATTTGAGATGGCCGCCATTAGTTTCAATTATCGGCAAAAACCAATGGCGGCGATCTCTAACGCCGGCCCAAATGTTGAGATTTGGCTGGCCCCGACCGTATTATCGAAACAAAAGGTGGCCGGCCATCTTGTTTCGATAATACGGTCGGGTATGCCGCTTTCCGTGGCCGGCCTTAGAGATGGCCGTCCCTATAGATGGCCGGCCCCGTTCGATTATGCCCCTCTATGTGTACATGCAACATTTATTTCAACTCTTTTACACTTGGATCATGCACAACAGATCGCAATTAAAAATTTTATCTGAGCATTTTCTTTCTCTGTTTGCTTTAGTCCCAGTGTCTCTTTTCTGTTTTTGTCTACTTTTTCCCCAATTCTCTTGCAGGGCCTCCTGTCTATTTGACGTCTTCTCACTCTATGTCCTCTACCCATCTTCTCTCTGTGTACCTTATCTATCCTATCCTCTATGTACCTCTCTCTATCCTCCTTATATATTTCTCATCTGCCTTCTCAGTGCCCCTATACCCTGCCCTTCATGTCCAGCATTGCACCTCTGTGTCCCTGTCCCTAGGCTCTCTCCATGCCTAGCATCTTCTTCTGTTTCCCTGTCCTATCCCCTCTCTCTTCCCCTCCTAAGGCACTCCCATCCTGCGGCAAGCATCTCTCCCTCTCTCCTCCCTTGCAGTTCAGGATCTTTCTCTCTCTCTCTCTTTCTCTTGGTTCAGCATCACTCCCTCTCCCCCCATATGTTTTCTCTTTCTTTTCCCTCCACTCCCCATTTCCCCCACTGCAGGCCCAGCATATCTCTCCCTCTCTTTCCTCCACTCACCCCTGGAGTCCAGCATCTCTCTCCCTTCCCCCTCATCTTCTGGTCTGGTATGTCCAATCCCCCAAAGAGAGGGAGGGCAGGCATCTTTTCCTCTCCCCCCATCCTCTGGGTTCTGCCTTCCCCATCCACCAACAGGAGTAGCATCTCTTCCTCTCTCTCACCCCCATTCCTGCAGGTCTGGCAGCTCTTCTTCCCCAAGTACATTCATCTCTCCCTCTCCCTTCATCCCGTGGGTCTGGCATCTCCCCTCCTCCAATTGTCTGACATCTCTTCCTCTCCCCCAACCTGTGGGTTTGGCCTTCCCTCCTCACTCACCAACCCACCAATGCGAATAGCATTTCTATTCTTTCTCTTCTCCCTCCCCCATCCAGTGGATCTGGCAGCTTTCTCTCTCCCCCACCATGTGTCCGGCATCTGCTCCTCTTCCTCCCCTCCTGGTCCTTGACAGCCAATGAGTCATTGGCAGCACTAAAGATATGCTGTTTACAGCTACCTGGTGCTTCTGTCTATTTGTCCCACACACAGGAAGTTGCATCAAAGAAGGTAGAACCAAGCATAGAAAAGCACCGGGGCACACAGAAACAGTTTGTCATTAGCACTGCCTGTAACTTGTTAGTTTTCCAGATTCTTTTAAATGAAAAATTAATAAAGACCTAGAAGACATACAAAATTAACCACAGAATATTTAAGATGTAAGGGTATATCATCTCTTTGTTTTTGGTTTTATATGTTTAGATAATGATTCAAGCTTGCAGTCTGAAGGAGGGTGTGGAGGAGCTTTTGAGGACAACAGAAATTCAGTCCCTAATCACTGCTGCAGCTTCTTTCTGGGACCAGTGCAGCCTCTGCTGGAGAATTCCTACAAGCCATCTTCTTAAAGAGATCTCAAAAATGCCCACAGAAAGCACACTTTATTACCTACAAAGTACGGTATCATTTTTCCCAAATTTACAGGTAGTTACGAATGTGTGATACCGCATTAGTATGCACAAATGCTGTGAACACACATTAACAGTCGCTAGGCAAAATTGTGTAAAAAGGGATCCACTATAAAATAATGTGTTAATGGCATTAGTATGTGGTACTACACCTCGGTAAGTCTAGCTGTTAGTTTGTTGTGATGCTGAAAGGCAGTTAGAGATGTGTGGATTTTTATAAAAGTGGTTTGATTTGAAATCTGTTGTTCTTCCATTCCTCCCTGTTATATAATTTGCATCATTTTTATGTATATTTTGGGCAATTTCTTCCTTTGATCATTTTGCTTTTACTGATGAATGGAGTGCCAACTCTCAAAAGGTAGTCATAAATGTATCAGGTTAGTTGAATAAAAAAGTATCACCTATTAGAGCTAAAAGAAAATCCTTCAGAAATAGAAAAAGGATCCGACTGAAAATACTAGGAAACAGCATAAGGAATGGAAGTCAAATACAAAGCACTGGTAAGGAAGGCAAAGAGAGACTTTGAAAACAAGATTGCATTGGAGGCAAAAACACATAGAGGGGCATAATTGAAAGGGGCGCCCAAGTTTCCCCGGCGAAGGGGCAGGGAAACCCGTATTATCGAAACAAGATGGGCGTCCATCTTTCGTTTCGATAATATGGTCGGGGACGCCCAAATCACGAAATTTAGGTCGACCTTAGAGATGGTCGTCCCCAATTTTCGACGATAATGGAAACCGAGGACACCCATCTCAGAAACGACCAAATCCAAGCCATTTGGTTGTGGAAGGAGCCAGCATTCATAGTGCACTGGTCCCCCTGACATGCCAAGACACCAACCGGCCACCCTAGGGGGCACTGAAGTGGACTTCAGAAATTGCTCCCTGGTGCATAGCTCCCTTACCTTGTGTGCTGAGCCCCCAAACCCACTCCCCACAACTGTACACCACTACCATAGCCCTAAGGGGTGAAGGGGGGCACCTACATGTGGGTACGGTGGGTTTCTGATGGGTTTTGAAGGGCTCACATTTACCACCACAAGTGTACAGGTAGGGGGTGGATGGGCCTGTGTCCGATTGCCTGAAGTGCACTGCACCCACTAAAACTGCTCCAGGGACCTGCATACTGCTGTCATGGAGCTGGGTATGATATTTGAGGCTGGCATAGAGGCTGGAAAAAATATTAAAAACATTTTTTTTTTGAGGGTGGTCATCTGGTCGTTTAGGGCACATTTTTGTGGCTTGGTCGTAAGAAAAAAAGGACCAGGTAAAGTCATCCAAGTGTTCATCAGGGACGCCCTTCTTTTTTCCATTATCAGTCGAGGACACCCATGTGTCAGGCACATCCCAGTCCCACCTTCGCTACGCCTCCAACACGCCCCTCAAGAACTTTAGTCGTCCCCGCAACGGAAAGCAGTTGAGGAAGGCCAAAATTGGCTTTCAATTATGCCAATTTGGGCGACCCTGTCAGAAGGACGCCCATCTTGCGATTTGTGTCGAAAGATGGGCATCCTTCTCATTCGAAAATAAGCCTGATAGTAAAAAAACTTTTGTAGATATATTAGAAGCAAGAAGCTGGTAAAAGAATCAGTTGGATCGCTAGATGACCGAGGGGTTAAAGGAGCACTCGGGAACACAAGGCCATAGTACATAAGTACATAAGTAATGCCACACTGGGAAAAGACCAAGGGTCCATCGAGCCCAGCATCCTGTCCACGACAGCGGCCAATCCAGGCCAAGGGCACCTGGCAAGCTTCCCAAACGTACAAACATTCTATACATGTTATTCCTGGAATTGTGGATTTTTCCCCAGTCCATTTAGTAGCGGTTTATGGACTTGTCCTTTAGGAAACCGTGCAACCCCTTTTTAAACTCTGCTAAGCTAACTGCTTTGGTCTTCACCAAGGAAAATGTGGGAGAGATATCAGTGCCAGAAATGGTATTCAGTGCTGATGAGCCAGAGATGCTGAAGCAAATCTCTGTATTGATCCCAGAGTATTGACAGAATTGAAAAATGAACTTGTAGAACTATTGTTAGCAATATGTAATTTATCATTGAAATCAAGCATGGCACATGGGAGTCGATCAACACGGCATCCGTGAAAGGGAGTGCTGCCTGAAGCTCCCGAAAACCAGGCCGCTTTTTGCAGCATTTATCTTTCTTTCACCATTATTATGGTGAAAAGAAAGGGGGAACCTGGGGCTAAAGCCGCCCCGAGCCCTGCTGGTACCTCAACGCTGCGTCAGCCGACTCTGGAAGTATTTGGCCTACAGGCGCTGGGAACCCAAGCCCCTACCTTGGTTGGATCCCCAGAACAGCTTGTGGATCTTAGCGTGGAGGCGGCATCTCTGCCTCGTCAGACTGCCCCGCCGAGACCGGGTGGAGAATCGGGACCGACCGGAGAGCCTCAGACGGAATCTTTGCAGTCTAGTGGCAGCCCGGTTGGCCATTCGACGCCGGATGGATTAACATCAGCACGGAGGGCGGGAGGTTTGGATTCCTCGCCCTCTCCCATCCAGGCAGCTCCACTTGCAGGATTTGGTGTGAGTTCGAGACCGGCAGTAGTAACCCTCAAGGCCCTATGGGATGTGATCCAGATACTTAATTCGTCCCTGCTTCAAATTTCCAACTCATTTAATTCTGAAGTGAAGAAGCTGAAACCACAACATCAGACCATGGAATCGAAGGTTAAGGCCCAAGAGGACAAATGTGAGTCAAATTTACTTGAAATAAAGAAACTTCAAACTATTGTGGGTAATATAGTAATTGAAAAGGACATTGCACAAAGAAAGATTGAATTCTTTGAAAACCAACTTAGACGCAATAGCCTATGATTCCTAAATTTCCCTAAACCTCCTTTGATACCTCCTTTAGAAATGCTAAAGAAGTACTTTACTGAAATTCTGGGAATTCCGAAGGAAGCTTTGCCTCCAATTGTAAAAGCATACTATATTACTGGAGCCAAAACAGTTGCTGTGGAGGCTCCAGAATTGAACTTAACTCAATTTCTTGAAACATCTTTAGAACTAATAACAGAGCGCACGACTCTTCTTGCATCCTTTGCATTCGAATCCGATAGGAATCATATATTCAGAATTTACTTCAGATTGATTTCATCTCAATTTTTCGGATCGAAGATACAAGTGTTTCCAGATATTAGTAAATCTATTCAGAGAAGGAGGAGAGAGTTTCTGGGGCTGAGGCCTCAGATTCTATCACTAGGTGGCACTTTCAAACTGAAATTTGCATGTAGATGTCTTATTTCCTTGAATATGGTTTACTGTGTATTTTTTGAACCGGAAAAATTGAAACAGTTTATAGTTGCTAAAGAAAGGGGCGGTGAAGTAGTTCTGGAAACTCCTGTAGGAAGCTAAAACTGTTGGTAGGGAATTGGATTCTACCCTTTCAATTTAGTTTGTAGAGTGTTTTGCTCTTAACCTTTCTTTATTTCATTACTTTGTATCTTGATCAATCATAATGTGGACTAAGTAACAATGTTTATTTCTTATATGGTCCTTATATGTAAAGGATGAAGGATATGTTTCCACTTTTCATGTAATTCTTGATTTTCCTACATTTGCGTTAATGTGAATGTATATTTGAAACTTATAAATAAAGTATTAAAAAAAGGAAATCAAGCATGGCACTGGAAGATTGGAGGGTGGCCAATGTAACACCAGTTTTTGAAAAGGGTTCCAGAGGTGATCCGGGAAATTGTAGAAAGGTGAGCCTAACCTTGGTGCCAGGCAAAATGGTAGACTATTATAAATAACAAAATTACAGAGCATGTATGTAAGCATGGATTAATGAGACAAAGTCAACATGGATTTAGTCAAAGGAAATCTTGCCTCACCAATCTACTACATTTCTTGAAAGGGTGAATAAGCATGTGGATAAAGGTGAGCCGGTTGATATTTTATATCTGGATTTTCAAAAAGGCATTTGACAAAGTAGCCTATGAAAGATTCCTGAGGAAATTAGAAAGTGATGGGATAAGAGGTAATGTCCTGTTGTGGATTAAAAAATGGTCAGTATTCTCAATGGAGAAGGGTAGTTAGTGGGGTTCCCCAGGGATCTGTGCTGGGACTTCTGCTGTTTAGCATATTTATAAATGATGTAGAGATGGGAATAACTAGTGAGGTAATTAAGGGGTACTTTTACAAAGCCAGGTATAAAGTGGCCTGCAGTAGTGTGGGTGCGTCTTTTGGGCATGCTCTGGTCCACTTTTACCGCAGCTGGGAAAAAGGCCATTTTTTAATGGGCTGGGAAATGGGCGTGCTCAAAAATTAAAACTAGTGTGCACCTGTTTACGGCCTGAGCCTTTACTGTCAACCATTGACCTAGTGGTAACCATGCAGCTTGCGCCAATGTGGCCATGCTGCCGATTACCGCCGGGAACGCCCCCCATGGTAGAAAATGTAAAAATATTTTATACTGTGGGATTCAGCGCGTGTCAAACTCAGAATTACCGCCAGACACATGCGCTATCCTGGCAGTAGTGCCGATTTGGCGCATTCTACCTGTTTGTTAGCCCTCCCTTGGCTTTGTAAAAGGGCCCCTTAATTTGCTGATGACACAAAGTTATTCAAAGTTGTTAAATCGCAAGAGGATTGTGGAAAAAGTACAAGAGGACCTTACGAGACTGAGAGACTTGGCATCCAAATGGCAGATTACGTTTAATGTGAGCAAGTGCAAAATGATGCATGTTTGAAAGAGGAATCCAAACTATAGCTACATGATACAATGTTCCACAATAGAAGTCACTGCCCAGGAAAAGGATCTATGTTTCATCGCTGATGATACATTGAAACGTTGATATGCTCAGTGTGCAGCAGCATCTAAGAAAGCAAGTAGAATGTTAGGAATTATTAGGAAAGAAATGGAAAACAAAAATGAGACTGTTATAATGCCTTTGTATTGCTCCATGGTGCAACCACACCTCAAATACTATGTGAAGTTCTGGTCACCACAACTGAAATGACAAAAAATGATAAAGGGGATGAGATGACTTCCCTATAAGGAAAGGCTAAAGCGGCTAGGGCTGTTCAGCTTGAAGAAGAGATGGCTAAGGAGAGATATGATATAGGTCTATAAAATACTGAGTGGAGTAGAGCAGGTAGACATGAATCATTTGTTTAGTCTTTCCAAAAATGCAAGGACTATGGGGCATGCAATGAAGTTACTAAGTAGTAAATTTAAAACAAACCAGAGAAAATATTTCTTCACTAACATGTAATTAAACTCTGGAATTCATTGCCAGAGAATGTGGTAAAAGCAGTTAGCTTAGCAGGGTTTAAAAAAGGTTTGGCTAATTTCCTAAAAGTTAAGTCCATAATTCATTATTAAGATGGACTTGGGGAAAATCCACTGCTTATTTTCTAGGATAAGCAGCATAAAATCTGTTTTAGGATCTTGCCATGTACTTGTGACCTGGATTGGCCACTGCTGGAAACAAGATACTGGACTTGATGGACTTTTGGTCTGTCCCAGTGTGGCAACACTTATGTTCTTATTTTTATATTCTTATGTTTTATACATTTTTCTATCCAAGGTGGTAGAGGCAAAGGTTCAAAAATTCAGAAAAATGAGACAAACCTGCTGGTAGTTAAATCAAGTCTTATAATTGTGTGATTATGCATAAGTACAAGGTTAAATTTTTCTGTTGCACCAGGCAGACCAAATTACAGTAGAATAGCGCTTTTTTCAGCGATGATTTTTTTTTTGGGCGTCATATGTAGAATTTACCCCAGTGCATACTCGTTAAAAAGAGTGTGCACTTGTAATGACTTTCATTCCAGAATGAAAAAAAACTGTAAAAAATATGAGAAATTTTTCCAGCTGCTCATTCCTGTTTTCCTCTTTCAGCTTCAGAGTGCATCAAGATGTCTTTTCAGAACCTGTCCAAATCAGCGGACACCCTGTCTCCCTGTGACTTGTGTGAACTAGCCAATATTCTCATTGGGTTTTTGAAGGAATCCTATCCCATATCTTCAGCTTTGCTCCTGCAGTTTGAAAATTATGAAGGCTATCAGCTGCTGTTAAAAATTCTGCTTCGGCAAGTAGAATACCTCTTCTGTTTCCTCTTTCTTCTATAAAATGTTTGCACAAGTATGTTACCAAACTGAAGTCACTTTGGACTTCTTTTACAAAGCCGCGCTACTGATTCCCGTGTGGCCAATGAGAGGAAGCCCATAGGAAATGAATGGGCTTCCTCTCGTTTGCCACACCGAGAATCAGTAGCGTGGCTTTGTAAAAGAAGCCCTTTGTAAAGGTACAGTTATATAGGTTTGTCTCTGTGGTTTGTTGGTATTAATAAGTACTGTGAAAATAAGCAGGGCTGGATTTATGTACAAACTAGACAAGGTACAACGTAGGGTCTGTCATTACAAGGGATCTTATTATTATTATTATTATTATTTTAATAGTCATAAATAAAAATGTTTGCATGTAACATAGTATTTTATGCATATTCTTTCACAAGCACTGAAAACTATTAAACCTAAAATATTTATTGGGATTTATTAACCGCATTTATGAAGAGATTGACCCAAGACGGTGTACAGTAGGTGCAGTTTAACATCAAACTTACAATTTTGTTAACAGAATAACAATAGTAAAATAACCAATAATAAACATTTAGGAAGTAAACTTGAAAATGATAAATTGAAACCTAATAATAGAACTACCGTGAAACAGTAACAAAAGTATACACATTTAACAGCACTGGAATTCAAATATCAGAGATATAATACAGTGTTAGCGTAATAAGGGGGGCCCAATCCACATACATCTGGCCCTGGAAACATCTTCATAGTTATGGCCAATCTTATGTTATTTCATAAAATTATTGGGGGTTTGGACATGTATCAGAAAACTGGAAAAGAAGAGGCACTCCTGAGCATTCTGTGAAGTCAGTTAATTATTTACTTTATGGCACAGGTCCAAATGTCTGTCATTCAGGTACTTGTTACCTGAATTGTCCACTTTTAGAGACAGGATGCTGGTCTTCATGGATCTTTGCTCTTCACCTAGTATGGCACATCTGATGCTCTGACTGGTGACCACTGAAATCCTCAGAAGGTCTGACATGACACCCTCCGAATAAGATTATTATTATTATTGCTATATAAAACCATGTTGCTTTCTAAATGAAAGAGTAAACTGGTTTGCAGATACTGAGGATATAAAATGCAACGAGAAGTGTCTCCTGCCAGTGAGGCTCCCATGTTCTTCATGTTGGTAGATACTAATGCTCACTCTTATAGCGGACCTGCCAAGTGTCCTGCATTTAGGAGGAGACTCTATATATAGCGCCTGGAAATCAATGCTGATTAAGCGTATTCTATAAGCAGAGCTGAGATTTAGGCGCTGTATAAAGAATACGCTTAGTTAATATCCCAGCACCTAAACCTACATGCATCCATTTACACCATCAAAAACGTGGCATAAATCCCGGTGCATAGATTTAGGCAGACTGAACCAAATATGCACATAAATTTTGAAATTCCCTTGAAACACCCATTTTCCCGTCCATAACCACATTCCTTTTTGCCTGCACATGTTAGAAATTAGGCGCACTGCATTACAGAATACGCTTAGCGCGTTGTGCACATAAATTCTAATTATTACCAATTAGTGCTCATTATTGCTTGTTAAGAGCTGTTATCAATGCTGATTAGCTTGTTAAGCCAATTAAGTTATGCATGTTGTTGTAGAATAAGCTTGGATTTCAGTGCAGATTTCTAGACATGCTATATAGAATCCGGGGATTAGTGGGAGTCTCCCTCTTTCATGGGCCATCTCCTGCACTCTTGTTGGGAGCAAAGAACTCCCGCTTAGCAGCCTCCCCTTCCATCAGCAGCAGGAAACACATTACTAAGATGTCATCTGCTGTCGTGAGACCAGTCTCATGATATGAACTACAAAATTTCACAGCTGTTATCACGGGACTAAAGGGATTAAAGGACATTTGACAGTCTGGGACAGTGCTTCCATTAGGAGGACTAGGTGGCCGCTTAGTGTGCTGACATTCTGAGGGTAGTAAAAGTCAGCAGGCAGCTTGTGTGAGTCTTAATTTTACCCCTTCCTATTTGCAGCATGTGGAACAGCTGGAGCTAAGCCACAGACAGGCAGCTAAATAAGGAAGCGGAGTGCCTAAGCAAATGCACTCACTGGAGTTCTGTGATGTTCCCACTTCTCCAACCCAGAATTCCTGTTGTAGAGTCAGTGGGGACATTGCAATGCTTCACTGCATGCATGTGTCGAAGCCCCATGCTGCCTTGTTGCTTAGCTGTTAGTCTGATGGCTGAGCTATTGCTGTCAAGCTCGGCATGGCATTTACCCAGTGACAAGCAACAGGGAATGGAGAAAGGGGAGTTGCCAGACTACCAGGTGGAGGGACAGCATATGCTGAACTATGAGGGGGGATAAGAGAGAAGTGGAGATTTATAATGCATGGGGGATAGGAAGATGCTGGACTATAGGGAGAAGAGAAGATTAGGGTGAGATATTAGACTGTGGGAGAGAGCAAGGGGTGCAAAATTGAAGGTTAATTTTGGGTGCTTGGTATCCTTGAATTGGCTCTGATCATGACAGTATATATGTTCAAGGTCTAATGCACAATCATCCACTGTCCCCCGAATTCTATAAAAGTTGCCAAAAATTGCACGCACAACCAATCTGTGCCTGCAATTTAATTGAATAATAAGCTAATTAGCGCCAATAATTGGCTTTTTAACAAGTAATTATTGACATTAAATAAATGTAATTGGCATTTACACATGTAAATTTAGGCACAGGATAAGTACATAGGATCCACACCTAAAATTTATTCATGATATGAAAAAGGGGGCACAGAAATGGGAGGGTCATGGGCATAATGGGGGCATTCCTAAAATTAACGTGTGTTGTTATAGAATAATGGAGATATATGCCTAATGTAGGCACATACATTTGCACTGTGTTTCAGTTGGTGTAAATGGCTGCGCCTAAAGTTAGATGTGATTCCTGAACGTAAGCACTATTCTATAAACCGCGCCTAACTTTAAGCATGGCTTATAGAATAGTGCCTTTTTTGGCGCTGATGTTTTTGGTGTCGTTTATAGAATCTAGCCCTGTATGTCTAAGGAAAATAGGCAAAATATCTGAACTTATAAACTTACCCTTTCTTCAAAGTTAATTCTATGCAACAAATCTACTAAACGTTTTCCCTGGGAAACAATTTTATACATCTGGTCCTAGGAGTACAGAGTTTTGGAGCTAAAACCTAAGTTTTTCTTTCTTTTTTTTTTTTCCAAGGTGTGACACAAGTTCCATCAGTGGAGCAGAGCATCACCTAGATGACCTGCTGAAATTACTGGCATCTCTTACAGTGTGCGGAAAAACAGAACTGAAAGTTGCGGGCAATGTTTCTCACCCACAGCTTGTGGACTTTCAGTTTCAACAGTCATCGTTTTCAGGTGTAATATATATTATCATAATTCCTCTATATAGATCTATTGGGCAGTCACATCAGTTCTGGTTGCCGCATCTCAAAAGAAGGAGGAACTTGAAAATGCACAGAGAAACACAACAGAAATTATAAAGATGGTGAACATCTACTTTATGAAGAAAAGCTAAACAGATAGCTTGCAGAGGACGGAGGGGATATGATCCAAGTTTCTAAAATCATAAGTGGTGTGGAACAGGTTGATAAGGAATTATTATCTTTTCAAATAAAACTAGGATCAGGGGTAGTATGTAAAACTAACAGGTAGGAGAGTTAGAAGAAGTTGAAGAAAACAATTTTTCAGTCAACACAGGATTAAGCTGTGGAGTATGTTGCTGAAAGATGCAGTCAATCTTATTAGTACAGATGGGCTTAAAAAAGATTTGGACACGTTTTCTGGAGGACAGGTCTATTATCCTATGCGACTCAAATTAGTCATCTGCTTGGCTTTCGTACATAGATTGCCTCATAGAAAATGAAACCTTTAAATTAATGGTTCTCAGCAGAGTCCTTGGGACATATCTAGACAGTCTGAGTTTCAGGATATCCACAATGAATATGCATGAGAAAGATTTACATATAATAAAGGCAATGCTTGCAGATTTATCTCATGCGTATTCATTGTGGATATCCTGAAAACCTGGCTGGCTAGATTTGTCTCAGACTGGGTTGGAAACCCTGCTCTACATGTATAGTACCTAGGGCAAGGGTTCTCAACCCAGTTCTTCGGACTCACAAAATTAGTGCACGCTAACTGTGTAGGTGTCCATAGGAATATTGTGGGCACCTACACAACGCATGCTAAAACCTCTAATGCCCTTCTAGTGACGTAGCTACGTTGGGCCAGGGGGGGCCTGGGCCCCCATAGATTTGGCCCTGGACCCCCCTGCTCACAACGGTGGTAAAAGTAGGGTCTCAGGTTCAGAAAAGGGAAGGAGAAGCCGTATGATGTCACCGGGGGGTCTGTCAGATATGCCAGAACAGCAAAGGTTGGATAATCAAGACTACTATTATCCACTATGTCTGTGCACTGAATATCCGAGTATATAAATTTGGACACCGTTGTCAGTGATTGAAGTCAGCACTGACCTTGGCCTTTAAATATCTGTGGAACCTTGTCTTCTTCTGTATTAATTAACTATAGTAATACTGTTTTTTAAATACTTTTTATTTTCAGAAACTACTGTAAAAAACCTGCAGGCATTTCAGGTATTGCAGTCTGTGTTTGAGAAGAGCAATGATGTGTATCTGTGCAGAAAAACATTGGCCACAATCCAAACAATTTGGGCACTGGACAAGCAGAACTTCTTTATCCTGGAATGGACACTCCAGCCCATATCACAGTTTGCTGAGGTCATTCACCTGAAACCACATCCTGTTCAGCTCCAGTTTTTCCAATTAATTGAGTACTTGGTCTTTGAACTGTCCTACATCCCTCATGAAGTACTGAAAAAAATTCAGGTTTTGATAAAGGAGAACTGCACATGGCCCTGTACAGTAGTAGCTCTGGAGTGCATAAAGAACATCACCACCAAGGATGAACTCTTCTGTGATATCTTTAGAGACTCTGGACTTTTGGGAATGCTTCTAACCCTCTTACGGAAACAAGCCAAGTTACTCAGGAAATCAGGTATTCTAATGATTCACTTCAAATCAGCCATTTAGGGTAAATCAATGTTATTTTCCCATGCTGTGCTAGCTGGATCGCGATTAGGAGATCTTGTCTTAGTCCTGGTAAAGATCTCCTTTGGTGTTTTACAGTGGTGATTTTACTGCAGCATTCATTTTTACTGCAGTTAACAATCTATATGACCCCTGAAGCAGGCGGATTTCTGCCGAAACACGGTCCCGTGTTGGGTCTTTTTATGTGAGGTGCTTTGGCAATAACATTTTATAAAGCTACATTTGGCTACTGGAGGTTTGTGGCCTATCCCTTCTGCTTGGTGTGTTGCTTTTGGTCACTACATAGGGGTTTTTTTCTTTGGCGCTATGGAACTTTTTGCCAGAGGATGTAGTAACAGCGGTTAGCGTATCTTGGTTTAAAAAAGGTTTGGACAAGTTCCTGGAGAAAAAGTCCATAGTCTGCTATTGAGACAGAATGGGGAAGCCACTGTTTGCCCTGGGATTGGTTCAAATCCCACTGACATTCTTTGTGATCTTGGGAAAGTCATTTACCCCCTTATTCTGTAACCTGACAGCTACATTTACATGCCGAATGTGTGCATAAATTAGAGATTACTAGCACTTGCATGTATCACTATTAACTTCTGCTCGTAAGTGCTAGATGGGTGCTACAGGGTATTCTCAACTCTCTAAGTAAGTAAATGCAAGGGGGCGTGCACATGTGAAGGCACATGGGCAGAGAATAGGCAGGTCTAACATTTATGTGCGTAACTTGCAAAAGTCTGTGAGTTATATGCTAAACTACCACATTTAGAGTGTGCATTTACACCTGCTATTTACATGGCATAAATATGCGTGTCTTAATGTGGATGCGTAGAGCCAACTTAACGCTAGTACTGTGTGATGGGATCTGGGTGCCAGATGCCGTTAAAGAATTAGCACTCAGTCAGTTGCATCTAGGCACAAAAATTGTATAGGACCCTGTTCTATAATGAAGCATCTTGATTCCATCATAGATTACTAATGTATCCTAGTATCAGAATGCCTAACATGAAGTGTTTGCACTTTTGCTGGCTGTAGAACTGGTGTAAGTGTGAACGTCTTAATATGGTCAAGACGTGTGTAACTTACAGAATTCTGTAGATTGTCCACGTAAGTGGGAGACATGCTTATGCCCCGCCTACACTCCTCTCCTGTGTATACCCCCATTGCAAATATGTGATATTTAAGTTAGGTGGGTATTTATAGAATACAATATTGACATTAATATACATACGAGTGCATATGCATGTATGTATGTTAGTATTCTAAATATTTACTTGCATACCCCCAGTTTCTATATATGGCGCTTAAAGTTGCACAGACATATTTGGCAGTGCAGCCAAATTGTGAGTGCAACTTAATTGGTTAACAAGCCAAACAATACCGATAATTGGCTACTAACAAGCAATTATTAACACTACTACACAACTTTCTAAGCATATTCTGTAAAGTGGTGCATGTAAATTCTAAAGTGCGGATCTCAAAAGGAGGCATGGCCATAGGAGGAACATGGATGCGTCGTGGGCATTCCTAAAAATTACATGCACTGTTATATAACATGCCCAATTCGCACCCAATTTAGGCTTGGGCATTTACATCAGGTTTTAGTTGGCTTAAATGTTCATACCTATATGCTAGAAATAATTAGGAGAGAGATGCAAAATAAGACCAAAAATGTTATAATGCCTCTGTATTGCTCCATGGTGCGACCTCACCTTGAGTATTGCATTCAATTCTGGTCACTGTATTTCAAAAAGATATAGCGGAATTAGAAAAGGTTCAAAGAAGAGTGACCAAAGTGATAAAGGGGATTGAACTGCTTCCATATGAGGAAAAGTTAAAGAGGTTAGGGCTCTTTAACTTGGAAAAGAGATGGCTGAAGGATATGATTGAGGTCTACAAAATCCTCAGTGGTATAGAACAGATGGAGGTGAATTGATTTTTTACTCATTCAAAAAGTACAAAGACCAGGGGACACTCAATGAAATTGTATGGAAATACTGTTAAAACAAATAGGAGGAAATATTTTTTCACTCAAAGAATAGTTAAGCTCTGGAACTTGTTGCCAGAAGATGTGGTAACGGTGGTTAGAGTATCTGGGTTTAAATAAGGCTTGGATAAGTTCCTAGAGGAAAAGTCCATGGTCTGTTATTGAGATAGACACGGGGAAGCCACTGCTTGCCCTGGGATTGGTAGTATGGAATGTTGCTACTAATTGGGTTTCTGCCAGGGACTTGTGATCTAGGTTGGCCACTCTTGGAAGCAGGATCCTGGACTAGATTGGTCTGATCCAGTATGGCTATTCTTATGTTCTTATTCTATAAACCACACCTAACTTTAGGCAAGGTTTATAGAATAGTGTTAAGCATGGGGGATTTTTACACAGATTTTTTTGGCACTATATATAGAATTCACCCCATAATGCATGTGTAAATGTGTGTGCCCAGTTTATAGAATTGATTTTAAGGAGTGCAGTTATTATTATTTTTTTTTACCTATAGACTTCCCATCATTCACACAGAAAAGTATGTGTGCACCTGGTATTTATGGGGGTACTTTTCCTGAGATATGTGTATACTTTTGAAACTGGAAGAGGATTTGCATACGAGCCTGCTCCAACCCTGCTCTTCAGAATGCCTCTCCTATACACATAGGTTTATGCATATATAGGGCAACCAATTTTCAAAAAGGCCATTTCAAGGCCTTTGAAAATTGCTGCTTCTTTCTTAGGGACTGATTTAGTGAGGCCTTACTTCTATTCTCTAGCTATGGGAAAAAAGCTTAAAGGGCAATTAAATAAGGCACGCCTAAACTGAGGAACCAATTGTGTGCCATTGTTTACAGAATACGTGCAGGAGTGGTGCATTTAATTGGCAAATACATGTGTAAGTGCTGGGCACTATTCTCTAATTAGAACACAAATGAAAGTAGGATGTACCTGTGGGTTGATCATGGTCATGACATGGGTCTAGCAATGCATACAGCTTTTAGAATGCTATGAGGTTTGTGTGCTGCAAGATATACTTAAGCAGTGCAACTTACACCTGCCATTGACATGATGTAAGCAGTCGCACCTAGATTTCAGCCACTTTGCACTACTTTTCTATAATGGGTTGAGCGCACCCTGATGCCATTATAGCATTGGTGCAACACCCCTTTGTGGCACCTATATTTTGACATGATTTTATACAATTACTGCCTTATTGAATCAGGGCCATAATTTGAAATTCAGTCTAAAATGTTAGTATAAAACTTTTTAGTAGGAGTCATTAAACAGTGATATATTGACTAAAACATCCATATAAGTCCTAACATTATGGCCCTTATTTTAGAAGAATTTCCACTTGTAAATAGCAGCTTTTATTCATGTAGATTGGCATACTTTATAAAATCGATTTTAGAAAGGGGGCTGTTTACATGTGGTGATGCTCACCATGTTTATATTGCCTGGAAGCATGGTAGAGGCGGAGAGAGGAACTGTCCAGGGTGAGCTTACCATATCGAAATGAATTCCTCCATCTTACAAGAAGGAATCTACATAGATAAGAAAAAAATCTGCAATTTGGCATTTACACCCATCCCCAGGCATGCACAAGTGACTGCTCTAAGGGACAGGTGCCAATGCCAATGTCCAGTCGCTCTGATAACCCCTCCAAGGCATGGTTTCCCCACCCAGTCATGGTTGCCTGCCAGTGATATCCCCATAATTACATCCAATCCCCTCACCATACATAACTCACCCAATCCCTCTGCGGTGTCTCCCATGGACAAAAGACCCCCACACCAATCCCTCCCCAGCAACACTGACCCCCCATCCCATCTACTGCCTTACTGGGGTTTCCTGGAATCAAGTGGGAGTAGAAGTAGTGATGCCCATTCCTTTCTGCTCTGATAGCTGGGGTTCCAAAATGACCACTACAATCCCTAGTGATAATACTGAGAGATTACTGCTAGGAATTGTGGCGACCTTTATAACCTAGGGTCATCAGAGGAGGTGCGAGTGGGCATTGCTTCTACTTTTGTTAGATACCAGGGACCCTTGATAAGGTTGGGCATGGTTTTGAGGTTTGGATTGGGAGGGTTTGCCGGGGAGGTGGTCAATATTACTGGGTGGGAAGGGTGGGGGAGTCTTCTGTCTAGGAGGGCAAGTGCTTGGTCAATATATTTTGGGAGTGAGAGGGGATCAGATGTGATCATGAGGACATGTGGGTTGGACAATACTGGGGAGTTATTGGAGCAATGGTTAAGTGCGTGAGTAGCAGTTTCTACAGGCTACTCCAATGCATGTGGTGGGGAGTTGCACATTTGTTTTTTTCCCCACATGCAGTTTTTGAAGTTGCTGCCTCTGCTGGATGTGGAAGGACATAGACATGCAGTCCTACGTCTGTTTTACAAGAAGCTCTTTTTGGCTCAGCCTCTTGTAAAATACTGTGGGAATTTTCTATGTCTCGATCTGGACATCTAAACTTCTCCCTCCATGTCCATTGAAACATAGGACCACACATGAATATGTTAGCCATATAAGGTTAGTACTGCCATTTTTCTGTGTTAGATATAGATGGTAAGTTACATGGATAAGATTTTTTTAAATACTGATCGATTATTTTATTTCTGCAGATCACAAGATTTCCCCATTATATTTATTTTCATGTTATTTGCTTTCCTGTTTTTAAAAAGGCATTGTTGAAGATGTATTTCTTTTATTACAGCTGGGACCAAAGATTGCCCTAGTGAGCAGGAAAGTGAGAGGGAGTTGACGTCTGTAAGACTGAAGGTTGTGGCCACCCTTATTCTAGGATCTGTCAGAAATACAGGTAAGAGGAGGAACTCAAACATGGACAAATATTTAGCACAAACAGCTGAGGTAAAAGTTTTGGAAGGATGTGACAATTTTACTTAACTTCAGGTTATTAAATCTCTCATGTTGACATTGTGTTAAACCATATGTGAAAATCTAGTGGTTTGTGGGAATCCTCTAACACTTATTTTCATCTCAGTCTTGTGAATAAAAAGTAAAACACAACCAATATAGCACCTTAAAAAAAGTTGTGAATAAATGTTTCATCCAAAAAAATGAAATATTCCGACCGATATTCTACTACTACTACTTATCATTTCTGTAACACTACTAGACGTATGTAGCACTGTACAATAAACGTACGAGACAGCTACTGTTTATCAGAGTTTACAATCTAACCAAGACAAACAGGATAAATAAGGACTTAGGGAATTAAGTATGGTGTAAATGATTAAAACGAACATGGGTACTGAACAAGTGAATAGGAGTTAGGAGTTAAAAGGAGCCTCAAAAAGGTGGGCTTTTAGCCTAGATTTGAAGATGGTCAGAGAAGAGCTTGACGTACTGACTCAAGAAGTCTATTCTAGGCATACGATACAATAAGATAAAAGGAACAGAGTCTGGAGTTGGCAGTGGAGCAGAAGGGTACAGATAAGAGAGATTTATCCAATGGAGTTCCCGGGGAGGGGTGTAGGGAGAGATAAGAGTGGAGAGATACTGAGGAGCTGAAGAGTGAATGCACATACAAGCCATTAAGAAGAGTTTGAACTGTATGCAGAAATGGATAGGGAGCAAATGAAGTGATTTGAGGAGAGGGCTAATGTGAACATAGTGACACTGGCGGAATATAAATTCCACTGCAGAATTTTGAACAGACTGAAGGGGAGAGAGATAGCTTATTGGGAGACCTGTGAAAAGCAAGTTGCAATAATCTAAGTGTGAGGTAATCTAAGAGTTTTGGTAGTGTGCTCAGATATTCAAAGTGATTTAAGCAGGAGCCTCTTCTGCCCTCTTAAATCACATACTGCCACCAAGTGGAGATATTCAACAGCACTTAACTGGACAGTGCCATTGAATATCTCCACAGACAGGCCAACAAAAAATTGGGCAGGTCCGTGATGATACTGAGGGGCGGCATTGGGGATGAGCTGGGGATTATGCGGGTGCCAGCACACGCCTAGCTAAGCGGGTGAATTTAGGACAGCTCAAAAGCTGTCCTAACTACACCTGCTTAGCTGTGTGGACCATGGCATTGAATATTGGCCGGGTCCCGTATAACTATTTTTGTCCCTACTGCTTACAAAATAGGTGGTGGTAGGGGCTCATGCACTAATGGGAAAATTATGGCTATGGATGCTGGGCTTGATGGGCCTTTGGTCATTTCCCAGTATGGCATTACTTATGTACTTAATGGGAAAATTGATGCATGGCCATCGATAGAAAACAAATCGTAAATTCAGCCATTTTACCCATGCGGAAAAATGGCCTTAGCACATAAGAATGACCTACGTAAGGACGTGCTAAGGCCACTTTTTACCTTAGTTTGATAAAAGGCTCCCAAAGATAGTACCAGTTGATAAGGATATTTAGTGGCACTATCACGATAGTAAACAAAAGTAAAAAAGAGGTTTCACAAGTACACCAACAAAGCAAAGCAAACAAACAGCACAATACCCTTCACTGTCAATTTAAATGTTTTGTTACCTATTGTGTTGACATTGTAAGTAGTATACTACGCAATACTTTGTATTGTTATTTGAATATTTTTACTGCTGAAATTGCCTGTTGCTTATGATTGATCTATTCTTACTGTACACCACCTTGAGTGAATTCCTTCAAAAAGGCGGTAAGTAAATCCTAATAAAAGTAAATAAATAAATAAATAAATAAATAAATAAATAAATAAGAAATGAGTCTTCAAGACTGGAATGATAAAGGGTTTTTTACTGAAAAGACCTGACACATGTCAAACTCTTTATTATTCCAGTCTTGAAGACATGGCCCTTATTGGGTCTTTTCAATAAAGAACTCTTTATTATTCTAGTCTTAAAGGCCTATTTATACTATCTGGATAGTGCCACTGAATATCCAGTGATAACTGCAGCTAAACCATTTAGCTGGATGACAATTGCACGTGGAAAAGTCCCATGTTAAAACATATTAAACCAGATTTTACTGCATTTTAGTAAAAGGACCCCTTAGATAATTGTAAAGAGGTGATACCTTTGTATAGTTGATTTATGGTCAGAATCTCTACCAAATGACTTTGGTGATTTTCTTGGTAATTAATATTATTTATGGTAGACTAGTACTGTATTTCATTTTTACTTTCAAATCTAGCATTGACTGGTATGATGATGAATAAACTTTGTCCATTGAATCCTTAGTGGTTATAAAAGATTATGGCATGGTTCCATACATCAAGATCTTCCTGGATGAAGACTATTATCGTGCAGACACTCTCTCTATCTTGGAGCAGCTGTCAGTCATCAATACAGAAGAGTATATGAGTACAATCGTTGGAGCCCTGTGCTCTTCCATTCAAGGAGAAGTGCAATTTAAGCTGGATCTGCTCAAGGTACTTCTAGTTGGACTTCGTTCTTTTATCTGTTTTTTATGATCCCAAACAAAAGGAAGTCATTGAACAGTACCAAAATGTTACACTGCTATTACTACAACTGTTTATAATTTCTATAGCACTAGTAGACTTACACAACGCTGTGCAAACATGTAACAGACAATCCCTGCCCTGAAGAGTTTACAGTCTGCATCACTTCTATGTACAGTGCTGTATCCCATTTCACAATGGGTAAAGTTCTGCATGCATTTTTAACCTTATAACAACTTACATTTGAAAATAAAGTTATATACGCTTGAAGCTACCAGGCTGATGTTTCAAAGAGTTTATCCAGGCAGAAGTCCCTGTCTGGTTAAATGATGTGATCTCCAGATTTTCAGTGGAATATAACTAGACAGTGGTGCTGAAAATTTGAGAAGACCACAGTAGCAGTATCTGGTTAGTGCCAGGGCAGTCCAGAGGAGGAGTCTGGCTGGAGCTGGGATTTATTTATTTAGATTTAGCTCACACTTTTTCATTAGTAGCTGATGGTGTTACCTTCAGGTACAGTAAGGGGCTCTTTTACTAAATTGCATCACACAGCCCCTGATTCTATATATGGTGCCCAGATTTGTGCCCCCAAATTTGTTCTTGCTCCCAAGATGTACATGCAAATTAATTGAAAAATGAGCTCAATATCATCAATAATTGGGTGCTAACAACCAATTATTGAAGTTAATTGGCACCCATTAGAATTTACATGAACATCTCACATGTTACCCAGGCGGTAAGCATGCAGGTTGTGCTAACTGCCGTTTGCCGCTGGGTAGGTGCCCTGTGGTAGAAAATAGAAAATATTTTCTACCACGTGTTTTTGACAAGCACTGAATTGGGAATTACTGCCCGGGGCACTCAGTAGCTGGGCGGTAATGCTGATTTGTCGTGCACTAGACGCACATAGGCCCATACACGCCTTTGTAAAAAGACCCATAAGTGAATTAGAAAAGAAATAAGAATGTAAGGTCTTTGAGCAGGGACTGTCTTTTTTCTATGTTTGTGCAGCGCTGCATACGCTTTGTAGCGCTATAGAAATGCTAAATAGTAGTAGTAGTAGTGTTGCCTTACTGGGACAGGTCAAAGGTCCATCAAGCCCAGCATCCTGTTTCAAACCATGGTCAATCCAAGTTACAAATACCTGGCAAGATCCCAAAACAGTACAATACATTTTATGTTGCTTATCCTAGAAATAAGCAGTGGATTTTCCTCAAGTCCAAATGGCTTATGGACTTTTCTTTTTAGAAAGTTATACAAAAATTTTTAAACCTTGCTAAGCTAATTGCTTTCACCACATTCTCTGCAGTGGCGATCCTTGGCTGCCACCCGGGGAGTTCACCGCTGGGTACCCCTCCAGGTGCAGCGGCATCCCCCCTCTTCCCCCTGGGTGCAGCACAACACCCCCCCTCGGCGCATCAACACCCCCCTCCCCAGCATATCATCCAAGCCCCCCCCCTGCCGAGTGCATTCTTACCTGCTGGGAGCAGCCACGCAGCTGTCGGTTCCGCTGGTTCCCTGCTCCCTCTGCACCAGAACAGGAAGTAATCTGTTCCGGGGCAGAGGAAGCAGGGAACCAGTGGAGCCGACAGTTGTGCAGCTGCTTTCTGCACTCCTCCAGCGGTGTGCACCCGGGGTGGACCACCTCCACTGCCCCTCCCTTGGTGGACCACCTCCACTGCCCCTCCCTTGGTACGCTACTGATTCTCTGGCAATGAATTCCAGAGTTTAATTACACGTTGAGTGAAGAAATATTTTCTCTGATTTGTTTTACATTTTCTACTTTGTAGCTTCATCGCGTGCCCCCTAGTCCTAGTATTTTTGGAAAGAGTAAACAAGCGATTCACATCTACCCATTCCACTCCATTCATTATTTTATTGTTTCTTCCTCAGGAGCAGTCTGAGTCTTCCTCAGGAGTAGTTTGAGTCCAGCACTCAAACTCTGAAGTTTACCTCCAAAGTTTAAACTCTTAGGGCCCTGTTTACAAAGCAGGGTTATAGGTGCGTTAGCATCTTTAACGTGCATTAACCATGTACGTGCATTAACTGTGTACATGCTTACAATAGGCACCTACACGGTTAACACACGTGCTAATTGTAGGCGTGTTAGAAACGTTAAAATGCCTTAGTAAACAGGGCCTTTACTGCCCCTTAGTTAGGCACGTAAATGTACATAAAATTATCTGTTCACAAACTAAAATTAAAACTGAAACATTAAAACCAAAACATAAAAAAAAAAAAAGAAAAGCCACTTGTGGAAAGGCTTGCTGACAAAGACCTTTGAAAGCACTCATCTTAGTACCGGGAAGCATGACAATACAACAACAACAAAAACATTCTTAGTGTATGAGAAACAACCTTCTGTCTTAATATACATAAAACTTTCATCTAGGCATTTAAAAAGCCTGCACAAACAAATTAGTTTTTAAAACTTTCTTAAATTGTTGCAGTGTTGGACAAAAGCAAATATGTCCCGGGAGCTGCAACAGAGGAGGCGCATGCCGATGTCACTGCATAATGAATTGTATTTATATAAGTTTTATAATATTCACTTTTTTCCAAATATTTGAAGCACTCTTTTGTGAAATTAGTTGTGTTTAAGCTACACCAGTCAAACAACAGCTGCATACAAAAACTGGTGTTAGTTTCTGGAAAAGGAAAAAAAAAGTTTAATGGTGTTTCCTCCTGAACTGTGAAAAATAAATCCAACAATTTTTCCTAATTGTGACAAATAATAACAAGATTAAAACACAATAAGCAAGTGAATTTATTATCTTGGCCACTGGGAATCTGATTGTGTTATGCACAAATTCAGATTGATTTGCTAATATATATTTAGCTGTTAACGTCTGCTTAATTTGATTACCTCTCCAGTCTTCCAGCGTGACACGCTGAAAATTATGAGGAATAACCAATAATGGAATATGAAATAAATTCTATTAACACTAACAAAGTTACTGCTCTCCAGTACATGTCAGTTCTATAGATGTAAGCCACAGAAGCACTAACTCATAGACAATTAAACTCTAACTGAGTTAAAACTGGAGTAAATAGGGTTATTGCTGACCTTTCCTGAAACGTGTCAGGGATATTCTGATTACTTCCCTTTGAATTTATTAAATTTCCTCACTGACTCTGACGTGCTGCTCCTTTGATGCATTATCTTGGAAACGTGACTGACAGTTATGGAGTTCCACTCTGTTCCTGAGAAATTGTTTCCCGCAGTGATGCATTGTTTTTCTTTTCTTTTTGATACTAATGCTTCCCTTCAAGTTATTTCAAGTGAAACGGTCATATCCTTTGGAGAACTGAAACTCTTAAAGAAACATTTGTACTGTGTTTAAGGTTTGTCCAGTTTGCTCTGCATGTTTTTGAGGCATCTCTTCTGTTCTTTCTGATTGCCAACACTGGACAAAACCTCTTTTGTCCAGTTATCCATCTCTTCCTTTGCTGTGCTATAGACTATAGTCTGTATTAGTGAGACATACATTTCTGTGAGAATGAATTGGTTATTGCAGGTATTCTGTTGTGATAAGTAGTAGTAATAGTAGACATCACCAGTTAAATCAGAAAAAGAGTGTGGGGTTAAGAGAGGCCACCTAAAGGATTTCCTGGTGTTTTATTATAAACTGCTAATGCCTGCCTTCCCTTATGTACTTTAGACCTCTCAGATCTTATACAATTTTAGGTGCAACATACACAGGGTAAAGAGTCCCCGTGGCACCAGCCCACCACTGGATATTGAAAGGAACATGTTATGGGGAGATTCCCTTTGAAAATCATCTTGCAAGTCTTTGGGTTCAAGCTTGCTTTCCCAAGACGTTAAGGGAGAAATTATGAAGCTGTGGTAGGGCTTTAAGTCATGTTATTTGCCTCTTAATGCAACTTAAACGGTCCTAATGCAGCTTGACTTAATTTACTGCAGCGATATTTAAGTCGCTGTGGGTTACATTATAATGGTATACAAAATATGCAAACACATTATAATGATATACAAAACATGCAAATGCATGTTGTGCATCTCATTAATGTGCAAATACCCTAATGTGACTTGTGGTGATATAGTACAAGTCGTATTAGGGCTAAACATTCACAGTAAAATAACCCCAGCTTTTTGCTTGGGTTATTTCACCACTTGGGAGCATCAGGCCCTGGCTCAAGCACCACCCCCTAACCCCTCACAAAGTCCTAGCTCCCAAGTTCCCCCCACCTCCCAATTCCTAGGTAGCCCTTGGCCCCCCTCAAAGGGCTACCTTATAATCATTGGTGCTCCAGAAGGGGACTTTGTGCAGGAGCAATGCCCAATCACTCCTGCCTAGTCCAGTGCTGGCCATAAAATGGAGCAGATACTGGTAGGGGTGATATTTCACAAGACTACCACTAGGGGTGCCATTTTGTGGCCAGTGCTAGACTGGGCAGGAGCGACCTGGCATTGCTCCTACCTCAAGGTACCCTGGACCACCAATGGTTAAAAAGGGGATCGAGGGCTATCTACAAAGTGGGGTTTGGGGGTAGGGAATGGGAGGCTTGGACTTTGTTGGGAGTGGTAATAGGTAGGGCTTCAGTTTTTTTTTTTTTTTTTGGGGGGGGGGGGGGGGGACCTGTTCTGCAGCCCTGGGAGCATCAGTCTGCGACTTTGTAGCCTGATGCTCCTGTGTGGTGAAATAACCCCAGCAAGAATCCGTGATTATTTTACCATGATTTTATGGCCCTAGTGCAACATGCAGTGTATTATTGCAAGTCGTGTTAGGGTATTGGCATGTTTTGCATCTCATTACTATATAACTTATGGTGACTTAAATATCACCGTGTTAAATTAGGTCAAGCTGAGTTAGGGCTCTTTAAATTCCCTTAAGGTTCAAATAATGGGACTTAAAGCCCTAATGCAGCTTGAAAACTTCCTCCCTAAGCCTAATACTCATTACACTCTTTTTTTTTTTAAGTTAGGGAACGTGCTCCATTGAGCTTTATAACTGACACATTTTGAGTGAATAATTAACTGGTACGATAATGTTCCTCAAATCCCATTTTTTCTTTATATTCATTGCAGTCTCTTCTTAGAATGCTGAGGACCCCGAAAGGTCGTTCTGCTTTCAGAAGTGCCAGTGGATTTAATGGGCTGCTTTCTATCCTTTCTGATATGGAGGGTGCTTTGCGTGACCCGCCATCCGGCATATGGGTTACAGTTGAAAGAAACCATATTTTGGAGCTGATTTTGTACACGTTGAAAGGCATATCAGCAGCCTTATACATGGATCCAGTGAATAGTCACTTCTTCAGGAATCATGAACTGTTTGCAAAAATGGCAGAAGACCTTGAGATGCTTGGGTGCTTCTCTGCACCAGAAAGCAGTAACACAGTTATTCATCTCTCCAAGGGCAGAACTTTTATTGACTTTATTCACTTAGTATCAGATTCCGAGGACCCTTTTCCCTCTTGCTTAAAGAGCTGCATCACACTATTTAGCTTTGTGGACTGCATGGCCAAAGGCATGCTTCATCTGGACAACTGTTTGAAAAAGAGAAGCAGGAGCCTATGGACTGGAAATCAAGATGGACAGGAAGTACATTGTACTAAGGCACAAAACCATGTGCAGGAGTTTTCTGGAAAATGTGATGCTCCAAATCGCCAGTTGATTCCTTATTCAGAAGACAGGTAATTATGTCTTTGTTGGAAATCAGAATCACAAGTTCACATAGTACTGTGACAAAAAAAAAAAAAAGAAACTTCCTGTGAGAGACAGGGAGAGATGGATGGTTGATAAGACGATGACAAAGCAGTAGAATTTTGTGGTTTATAATGGGAAAGAAAACCCAAAATCAGTTTACACAGACATCATATTAAATATCACAATGCCAACCAGGATGTCACCTCTGTGGGACTCTGCTTTACAAAACCAGAACACTTTATCAATGATCTTATGGTGAGAATACTAAACGGAAATTTTAGGACAATCCAGGAATGTAAGACTTTTGAAGTCAAAATGATGAAATATTTCTACACCCACCAGACAGGATTTAACAAAGATCTTGTTTTTTTAGCCCAATATAAACCATAAAATTATCCCTCTCTCCCTATCTCTCACCTACCCAGCTCGTCCTTTTCCTCACCTAACCCACCCCACCCTCTTCCTGTGAGACTGTCATTGGAATGCTTTTATGTTTCAATAATATACTCTGATATTTGCCAACATTTGCTCATTTCTGATCTGAAGAAGAAGGCATTGCCTTGAAAAGCTAATCAATTAGGGTCCTGTTTACTAAGGCACGCTAGCGATTTTAGCGTGCGCTAACGCTAGAGACACCTATATATTCCTATGGGTGTTTCTAGTGTTAGCACGCGCTACAAATGTCAGTGCGCCTACAGCATGGCTTAGAAAACAGGGCCCTAAATGCATTGTTAGTCCAGTAAAAAGGTATCATCTTATTTACTTTCTCTGTTTTGATTTAATTTTTATTTATTACCTTTAAAAGTGGACTAACTCAACTACCATACCACTTTACTCGAATGAATAGGGAGTTATATGATTTAGCATACTGTGTAAAGCCTCTGAGAAAACCGAGATAAAGATATGCACTGTCAGTGACAACTTGCTAGTTACATTTCCGGATCATTTCCAGCACATATTTTGGATAAAGTTAATTAATGATTGAAAATTAGGGATAAGCATCTCTCCTGCAACCCCATTCAAATCTAGAAAAAGATCTGAAAAATGTTAGTATTTTATCTGAATTAGGATTAGCTTAGCATGATTTTGACATTACGTTTTTCAAATCAAGATGTATTCAGACTGTTTCAGGTTTAATTCAGTATTTGCAGTCAGATTTTTTTTTTTTAAATACTAGAAAGCGTGCCACTCTTCCAATAATTAAAATGCAAGTACTTATCTGAAAAGACTTGCCCTTAAACTGGATCGGTTACCGCCAAATATGTTGAACATAGATTTTCAAGTTGAACCAAATATGGGAATGTATTTGTTTGATCACATTTTTGCTTCTCATCTGGTTTTATTCTGATTGGACAAACACATCCCCTATCCCTCCCTACACACCACCTCACTTAGGGGCCCTTATGAGAAGCTGCATTAGGCACTATTGCATACCTAACGCAGGATGTGCTAAAACATTCTACATTAGATTTTCCATGTGCATCCGCGCTAAGCATCTTTTGCATTTTGGGGAGGGAGTGTGCCAGGAGTGGAGAATGAGCTTGGATTCAGCTAAAGCAATGACATTACCAACATGCTAACTGGTTGGTGCATCCATAACATGGGAGCCCTTAGCACAAAGCCCATTTACTAGCACAGCTTTGTATAAGGGCCCCTTAGTTCAATCAAATGTATAGATTTAATGTAAATAAGTTCAACTCTCCCTGTTGAAACATCAGTTGATGATTGCTTTCACTTAACAACTTATTACTAATGAGTGCTACCATGTTAGTGTGCATTATTTTACCACAGATCACTTTTTATGTTTTGGGGCCTAGTTACTAATAAGGGGTCCGTTTACTAAGCGTCCTAAGAAATGGGCTTAGCAGGCCCTTATGAGCAGTGGCGTAGCTACGGGTGGGCCTGAGTGGGCACAGGCCCACCCGTTCTTGCCTTATGCCCACCCAGCCTAGTGGCACCCAAATCATCTCATTGGTGGTGCCTCACTCCTCTCTCTTTCTCTTTCTCTCTCAGCCCTCCCCCCACCCCCATCATCTACCTTTGAGCCATCGCTGGCGGTGATTCCAGTAAGCAACCTTCACCAGACCTGCAGGCTTCCCTCTACTGCGCCCCGCCCTTGATATCACTTCCTGTTTCTTCACTGGAGAGGATGTGGTAGAAGAAAGCCTGCAGGGCTGATGCAGGTTGCTTACTGGAAGCGTTGCCGGTGATGGCTTGGCTTGGCTTGGCTTGGTGGTAGACCCTGGGGAGAGGGAGAACAGAGAAGCAGATGCTGTCCGGGGTGGGGGGGGGGGGGTGAGGCGGAGAGGAGCAGATCCTGGGTGGAGGGGGACAAAGATGACAGCAGGGGTAGAAGGAAAATTTTTAAAAACTGTATGTATGTACAGGGCTGGGAGTAGGAAGGTAAATGGCAGGTCTGGCTACTTTCCTGCTTATTTGGGCCTTTCCTGCACGCTAAGCCCATTTCTAGTGTGGCTGTCAAAATGGGCATTTTTCAATTTGCTTCATTATTAACCATGTTCTAATTAGTGGTGCAGTTTAGTATTTTATTTTATTTAATTTTATTTATGTGTTCTTTTATCCCACTGTTATCCAAAAACAAGTTTTGGTTCAAAATAGCTTATGATTTATATTTTAGGTGGGAGTTACAAATATCTTTTTATCATTATTGTTTGAGGGTAGCTTTGAATGGTAGGACTATAATTTGTGTAGTTATCTAAGAGATTTATTGAGGTAGGAAGTTGATGGAGGTAGGATGTTATTTTATGTGATTGTCTGACAAGTTTTGATGAGGTAAGATTTGAGTTGGGATGTCGCTCACTTATGTTGTTATCTATAGAATTTTTTGAAGAGGTAAGTTTTCATTTCTTTCCTGAATTGAAGATAGTTGGTGATTCTTCATATGGCTTTTGGTATTGAGTTCCACCATTTGGAACCCAGGTAGCTAAAACCTGCAGTGTAGATTGTTTTGAAGGTTATGTAGGAGAAGTAGTAGGTACCCTCTGATATCTGGGCTTCCATTTCTCGGTGATAGTTTAATCATGTCGAGCATATATTCAGGAGCCATTCCAAATAGTATTTTGAAAATGAGGGTACTCGTTTTGAAGAGTACTCTTGCTTTGGTTGGTAGCCAGTGTAGTGTTCTAAGCAGTTGAGTTGCTCTTTCATATTTTGGCTTTTGAATATCAGTCTTGCTGCTGTATTTTGGATGGTTTGTAGTGATTTTAGGGTGCTTTCCTTGCACCCTACGTATGCTGCTTTACAGTAGTCTACTTGTGATATTATTGTCGATTGTACCATTATCTGGAATGATTGTCTAGGAAAGTAATTTCTTATCCTTCTCAGTTTCCATAGTGTTTTGAAACATTTTGATGTTACTTCTGATATTTGACTATCCAGTGATAGATACTTATCGAAGATAATTCCTAATATTTTTAGTTGTGATTCGACTTGGTATGTTGGTTGATTGTGAAATTTTTGTACAATGTGGAGTTGTGCGGGCTGGATAGAACCAGGAATTTGTTTTTTTTTCTGTTTAGTTTGAGTTTGAAAGTTGTTGCCCAGTTTTACCATGAGGTCCAGGCCTTTTTTTATTCTTCCCATTATTTATGCGATATTTTTGTGGAATGGTATGTACATGGTGACGTCTGCTTATATAAATGGGTTGAATTTCATTATTTACAGTTACTTCCCGAGTGGTGTCATCATTACATTGAACAGTATTGGTGATATTAGTGAACCCTGTGGTATTCCGCATGCAGAGATCCGTAAGGTTAATAACTGGTTTGACATCTTCACCATGTAGGACCTGGTCCTTAGGAAGCCACTGAACCATGCTGCCTCTGCTCCATTGATACCTATGTTGTCGAGCAGAGTCATTAGTGTATGGTCTACTAAGTCGAACGCACTTGACATATCAAATTTGAAGAGACGGCTAGACGAATTTCATATTTAATATAAAAAATTTACTCATTTGTTTAGTGTACAAGCTGATTACCATCAATAGGGGTAGTCAGGAAGCATTTCTACTCAAAACACATCTACACACACAAGCAATATACAGCAAGCTTAAGGCAAATCAAAAATGCTCTAGACAGACAAAGAAAAATTCAAAATGCTTACTACCTCTTTGTTCCCCTCTAGTTTTATACCGGGCCTCTGACTAATTCTCTCATACAACATTCCTGTGCAAGTCTCTGAATACCACAAACTGTTAATCATGTGCAGAACATCTGCTTTCTATTACCCCCCTACCTTTTAGCCCACAGACTTTCTGGAGCCTGCCTTTGGCTAATGTGTTGCCACATTCTTTTCATGCCTCAGGAGGGTTAGTGTTAAAACAGCTTGTTGTAATCATGGAGCCTTCCACTCCGCATTTTTCATACTTTTATTCAACAAATCTTTCATACTTTTGTTCAACAAATCCTCCCTTTTGAGGCCTGGTATTCCAGGACTCAAACATCTGTTTTAGCTCCAGTCTGTTTCCTTACCTCCCTTCTAAATTTCCTCCCCCCTTTGTTTGTGGCATTCAGTTTCTGCACGCTTTTTCAATATTTTTGGCTGACATATTAAAGTTCTATTTATTCTTGATTTCAGTTATCATTGTTATTTTAAAAGCATCCTGGCACATCTTTGCAAACATGCTAATACACATGTTACACAGCATTAAACAGATTCAATTGTACTAGGGTACAAAATTTATATCTCTTGAGGTATATAATTTATAGGACAGTGAGCTTCATCACAGGGGAATACACTGTCATTCATTCTTACTTTTCATTAGCTGATGTGGCATTAAAAATTACATAAATTAAAAGCATAACATTCATTGAATCAGTTGTTACCACATTCTGCGTGTAAGTGCACTTTATCGGGGGAATGTGTTCAGTTGTCATACTATTAATCAGACACCAACATGATGTCTGTGGGTACTTGTCCATAAGCAAGGCTTGCTTATAAATAGTCTCATTTGTCCAATGAAGGTTTTCATCATCTCTTACACAGGTATTATTGGGATCACAGTCATGGTGCCCACTCAATTTTATCATTGTAGTCCCATACATCATAGCTGGCAAGGACAAGGATGTGGGCACATATGATACAATCAGTCAAATTCAACATTTTGGCCGCTGCAACAAGTCTATTATCATATATGTTCATTGTCCATTAACAAACAACAACATCCCAATACCATCATGTTTAGGGACATGATGTTTGTTTATTCTTTGTCCATTTCAATGTTATTAATTCGTCGAATATCTGCTAAATGTATCCAAGAAGTATGACCTTCCAGACGGGCAGCGGTCTGAGTAAGGGCCGTGATAGCAAAAGGTCCTACATACACAGGATCCTTCCATGTTTTATGTGTAAAGTTCTTTCGCAGTACTAGATCACCTACTTTAAAAGCACAAACATCATTAGTAGTCCCTGCCTGTGATGCTACATTTGTTCGGATCATATCACTTGTCAGGTTCAACATAGGTTGTAGCTTTTGCCAGTACTGAGCTGTGCTATCAGTACTTGCTGTCTGCATCGGGAAGAAATGACGTCCTGTCTGAATTTGGAATGGGGTCAATTTAGTACGCCCATTAGGTTGGGCCCTTATAACCATCAAAGCTAATGGTAACAAATCAAGCCAGGTATATGGTTTACCTGCTGTTTCCTTGTTTAAAGCCTTCAGTAATACTCTCAATTTAGTTTTTAAAATACCATTGTAGCGCTCCACCAAACCATTGGAGGTGGGGCGATACACTGATACTTTTCTGTGTGTTAAACCCATAATCGTTTCCATTTCTTTCAAAACACTGTTATTAAAATGTGTCCCGTTATCAGAAATTATTCTAGACGGACACCCATGTCTTGGCATAATATGAGTTACCAGGCATTGTACCACTTCATGTGCTGTCTCCCTTTTACATGGAAATGCTTCTATCCACCTTGAAAAAGCATCCACCCAAACTAACAAATATCTTTTTCCCTGCACTGGAACAATCATATCAGTGAAATCGATATACCATTCTTTTGCTGGGCCTTCTGGTATTGGAAGTGTCCCAGGTGATATTTTAGGACCTCGTTTAGGTATGTTAATATTGCATACCATGCAATTTTGCACAACCTGTTGAATCAGGTTATCAATTTTTAAAGTCCAAAATCTTTGCTCAAATTGTTGCCTCATTGTTTCCTTATTCCAATGCATGGTTGCATGCCACTCAGCCAATACCTTAATCGCCTGGCTCATTGGCATACAAGGTAATCCTTCTTCTGCATTAAACCATTCACTTCCCAATTTCATACATCCTCTCTTCAACCATTTTTCACTTTCCTGACCCTCTGGCTGCCACATTTCAATCTTATCTACATTCGTAAGTGGCCCTTCCTGTGTCTGTCTAGTATTATACAAAATCTTTTCACTTTGCTTAACCACCTCCGTTGCTGCTGCATCAGCCATTGCATTACCTAGTGCTTCAAAGGTTGGCTTTTCAGTGTGGGCCGGGGTCCACACAACTGCAGTTTTTCTACCTTCACGTTCCCTTCTTGCCAAAATTTCAAACAGCAATTTCCAATATGTGTAATGTTGTAAATTTTTACCTGCACTGGTTATCATCCCCCTACGTTGCCATTTTAATATATGATACTGTAGTGAACTTGCAACATAACCACTATCAGTATATATAGTGACATTTTGAGTCATATCAGTGTGTTGTAAGGCCGTAATAACGGCTAAAAGTTCAGCATGCTGTGCAGTATGATCAGGAGGGGTTTTATATTGTACTTGCATTATCTTTCTTAGATTCTTATCTACCTGCACGCAGGCAAAGCCTGCAACAGTCCTTTCACAAGCTCCATCTGTAAACCATATTAACCCATCAGATAAGGGTTCAAAAGTAAGACAGTGAAATGTAGGGATTTCTATAGTATCAATCTCACCCTCTTGATCGACAGGAAAAAGCAGATCTATCTTATTTCTCTGTTCTTTAGTTAATGGTATTATTCTTATATCTTGTCCTAAAAGTACTGCTTGATATTTTCCAAATCTAGTGGCTGTCAATGCTGTTTGGCTAGGGCTCAACAGCGTTTTAATCGTGTGGTTGGTATGTATTACAATAGGAACAAAAGGCATTTGTGCTCTCCATTTACCTACTGCTGCCACAATAGCTGTCAGTAACTTTGGTATTTCTTTCATTCCCTTTTCCACATGATTAAAAGAGCCTGACAAAAAAGCTACTGGTGCATTTACTTCATTGTTTTGATTAATCATAGCTGCCCAACTATTTCCCATGTCTTTTACCCACAAATGCACAGGTGATTGGATATCTATTACTGCTAACGGTCCTGGAGATAATAAATCCCTCACAATCTTAGCCAATACCATCTTATCCTGTTCTTCCAATACAATTAGTGTATTCTTTGGTGTGGCTGCGGGCAGTTTCAAATGTTTATAAAGTCTCATTACTTTTTGTGTATAATTTGGTATCCATTGTCTGCAGTAATTTAACATTCCCAAAACAGCACGTAACTGGGTAACTGTTTGCGGTACCGGAGTTTCATTTAAAATAGATATAACTTCCGGTATAATGACCTTATGTTCTGCTGAAACATTTTGTCCTAAAAAGGTGACAGTAGACTGAGCTATAACACATTTTTCCCTGTTACATTTATATCCTAACTCTCCTAATAACAAAAATAATTTTCTAGTCCAATCTAGGCATTCTGCTTCAGTCTCAGCCGACAGTAGAATATCATCTACATAGACAAACAATGACACCGTGTCAGGCAATTGACTCCTGAAATCCTTTAAATCCATCATTAGTTGTTTTGAGAATACCTATGGACTATCAGTAAAGCCTTGAGGCATCCTAGTCCACCTGTATGCCTCACTCTGTACTATAAATGACGTCAAATCCCTAGACTCTGGATGAAGAGGTATTGAAAAGAATGCATTAGACAAGTCAATAACAGTGTTATATGCATATATATTCTGGGTATGCAAAAGAGTAGCAGGATTTGCACAAATCGGAAATTGATTTTTTGTAACCTCATTTAGCTCTCTTAAATCATGTACTATCCTTACATTGTTTTCCCCTTTCGGGACAGGAAACAATGGGGTATTGTACGGGGATACTGAAGGTTCAATAATACCACATTTCAATAATTTATCAATGTGTTCCAAGGTTTTGGATACTAATTTAGGTCGTATGGGGTAAGGGTCTTGCTTCGGCCCCTTTGCCCCTTCTATTAATTCTATCTTATGGGGTTTTGCATTTATGGCTAGTCCATATGGTGAATCACTTGTACTCCAAATATGTTGTGGTAATTCTTCCATAACCCTTACTTTATTTTCATTATTCAACTGTTGAACCATGGTGAGCAAACTTGGTATTTCTTTATTTCCAAAATCTAAACACAATCCTAATTGAGACAATAAGTCTCTACCACACAAATTTACTGGGCAATCAGGTGCCACTAAAAAGGGTACCACAGCCTCCCTTGAACCGTGCGGTTGGCATTCCAAGCGCACCAGAGTGGGTTCTGTTAGCCTTTTTCTTTGTTCTATCCCCGTAAATCCCACTGTTGTTCTATACTGATTTGAAAGTTTAACTCCCTGTGGTTTTGCACACAACACAGAGGTACTCGCCCCTGTATCTATCAAAAATCTCACAGGAGTTCCATATTTGCCAATTGTCAATGTAATAAAGGGTTCCCTTGTGTCTAACCTGAAAATCATTCCCTCTTCCTGACACGGGTTTGCTTCCAGTCAATAGCATTGGTCTGGAATATTCTGCCAAGTTGGAAAAGCATTTACAGTACCCTGTCTCTGTACTGCAGCCCCTGGTCCCTGTGATTGCGTCGCCGGCTGCTGTATTGCAGTCTGCGGGGCACTCGCAGGTATCCCTACTACTTGTGGCATTAATCCTTGCTGCGTCTGCATTTGTACTTGGGGCATTCCTGCATTCTGATAACATTCTGAAGCATAGTGACCAAATTGCTGACATCCCCAACATTGTACATGTGCCCTTCTATTAGGTGATAGTCCTGATCCTTGCATCCCTCGACCCCTACCCCTGCCTCTAACCATGCCTCGTCCCCTTGGTTGGTACGGCTGGCTATATCCCGGTTGTACATAGTAAATGACCTGTGGAGGTGAGGCAGAGGGCATCACCATTGTTTCCTGTTTTTTGTTTCTATCCTGTTCCTTGCTTTCCAAATCCTTTAACTGCATAGTCATTAACTTAGAAGTTAATTTAGCCTGTTCTTTCTGTGGGGTCTCTATCAGTTTACGATGCACATTACTAAAATGCATCAATGTCTCTCTTATTTCTGGCCACGGCTTTGAGGACAGGGCAATGACAGCATCTAAATTTTTACGCATATTATCAGGCAGTGTGGACATAAATAGGTGTAAAAATACTGCTACATTATGATCCACATCTGCATCTTGCCCTGTTTGAGCCTTATACAAATTTATACATTTTGTCAAATGTGCCGAAAAATCAGTTTTAGGGTCCCATTTATTTGCTGTTATGGCTGAAAAATCAATCGGGGTTGGATACATCACATGCAGAGCTGCAGAAAGAGCAGCCTTACTATTCCCTGCGTATACATCCCCATCCACAGTATGTGATGGCAGGCGCTGATATCCACACTGCACTGCCAGTTGAGATATACTAATACCTGACGCTGCACACAGGGCTTTAAAATCTCCAATAGTCAATTGAGTCCCTGCAGTTGCCTGTTCTATCCCATCTAACCACATACGAGCTCCTTTCACTATACTGGGAATTTTTGCAACTAAAGTTGTAACATCTACGGGGGTGTATGGTTTGTAATGACGTATTCGATTGCCAGCTGCGTCTAAGCGCGTCATAACTGGCATGTGTAAAGCACTACTATCTAAAGCGCTGCAAATCTCCTGTTTACCTTCCTCTTCCACCTCTTCTTCCAAATCACGTTTTATTTTGTGGAACCAATTATCCCAGAATTCCAATCCCTCTTTTACAAATGTTCCAGTCCCTATACCCGGGCAATTTTTGTGGACAGCCTTTAATAATTCCTGAATGTCCTCATGTGTACTAGGACCATTTTCATCGCACGGCAAGGGGAGCCGTTTTACATCTAACAAGTGTCTAGAAGCCCCCCACCATTCCTCACCATATCTAGTATTATTCAGTCTCATAAGCTCTGCAGCCACATGCGTGCCTCGAAAAATTGGCCTGGGGGGCCCTGGGGTTAAAGATGTTGGCATAGTTTTTGTTCGCTTATGAGTTGGGGTTGACATGGTCATGGGAGGCTCGGAGTACATCCGCAGTCGTCCCTCAATTTCAAATTGAGTTGCCAGGTCATATTGTTCTGATGTAATTAGGGTTTTCAAATCAGGGTAAGTGCCTGATTCTGCACTAGATTTTCCTTTTTCTTTCTGTCTCACCCGTTTTTTCTCCTTTTTCTGTTCCCTAGTCCCCACATCACTGTCCTCATTATCCCCTCCCTTTTCACTTTCTGACTCACTGGGGGGGTCATCAAGAGCCGAATACCCAGCGCATGGCACAGGGCGCTTTGCCTTGGATTCCTTCATTTTATCAGTCGCCCTTAGGGGGCACAACGTGTCCCTGCTAGATTCATATGACGGGGGATTATTTCTTTCTGCCTCTTTTTGTATCCTATCTACATCAGCATGAAACAGATCTGCTGCTAAAGAAAATAAATTCCAAATTGTAAGATGCTTCTCTAAGCTTTTCTTCTGCCTAGTTTTATTTTTATTTTCTTGTAAATAGCTCAGGAGAGATAATAATTTTGGACGATCAAACGATCCATCCTGAGACCAGCTCAAAACAGAATCTTTTGCATCATATTTGATCCATTTCTCATGTATCTTTTCAATCTGTTTTTTTTCTAATGGGAATAATTCTATGACATGCTGCAAAGGGGAGCATTTTTTTGAACTATCTAAATCTAAATACATAGCATATACAGGAGGCTTTTCTTTCTTATCTGCCCCTTTCCCTTTCATTTTATTCTGACTATTACAATTTCTCCTATAAAGCCACAATCTACAAAAATATACTAATGCACTTAAACAAAGAAAATATACAAAAAAGAAAACTACAAAGCTAAACAAATATATCGGTAATAAGGCCACAGTGTAAGCTTACTCACGCGTCTTCTTATTTCTCTTTTTAGCAAGCCCAGGAGTTATCACCTGTATGTCCACGTCAGTAGTTTGATCAATCCCACATCAGTGGAGCACAGAAATCATCAGGTTTAAACAACGCTTGCTTTACTTTCAATCCTGTAAAAAACTTCATTAACAACAACTTAATTTGTCCTTCGTCTCGCCTTCTCTTTTCCGTGTGCGGCCTACTCCTGGCTGGCTCGCCACTTGAAGAGACGGCTAGACGAATTTCATATTTAATATAAAAAATTTACTCATTTGTTTAGTGTACAAGCTGATTACCATCAATAGGGGTAGTCAGGAAGCATTTCTACTCAAAACACATCTACACACACAAGCAATATACAGCAAGCTTAAGGCAAATCAAAAATGCTCTAGACAGACAAAGAAAAATTCAAAATGCTTACTACCTCTTTGTTCCCCTCTAGTTTTATACCGGGCCTCTGACTAATTCTCTCATACAACATTCCTGTGCAAGTCTCTGAATACCACAAACTGTTAATTATGTGCAGAACATCTGCTTTCTATTACCCCCCTACCTTTTAGCCCACAGACTTTCTGGAGCCTGCCTTTGGCTAATGTGTTGCCACATTCTTTTCATGCCTCAGGAGGGTTAGTGTTAAAACAGCTTGTTGTAATCATGGAGCCTTCCACTCCGCATTTTTCATACTTTTATTCAACAAATCTTTCATACTTTTGTTCAACAAATTGTAATAGTATGTTTTATCCTTGGCATATTAAGCTTCTGAACTTTGTTATCAAAGTTGTTATGACTGTTTCAGTACTGTGTTGTGGTCTAAAGCATGATTTTGGAGTTATGAAGGATTGCAGGAGGAGGTGGTAACAGTGGTTGGCATATCTGGGTTTAAAAAAGGTTTGTACAAATTCGTGAAAGAAAAGTCCATAGTCTGCTATTGAGCAGACTGCTTGCCCTGGGATTTGTAGTATAGAGTGTTGCCACGATTTGGGTTTCTGCCAGGTGTTTGTGACCTGGCTTGGCCACTGTTTGGAAAACAGGATACTGACTAGATGGACCATTGGTCTGACCCAGTATGGCTACTCTTATGTTCTTATGAAAATTGTACAAGTATTCCATTAGTTGTTGTGCTACAAGGCCCTTCATCTTTTTGGTTAGTAGTGGTATTGAAGCCATTGGTCTGTAGTTAGTGGTGCTGATAATTTTGCTTTTTGTGTTTTGGGGGCTTGGTGTTAGTACTATGTCACCTTTGTCTGTTGGGGATTGTCCTTTTGCTAACATGTATGTGATATGTTTGATGAAGCACTCGATGAACCAGTCCGGAGGGTCTTTCATCATGTAGTTAGGGCAGTTGTCTAGCATACAGTATGCATGTGCGTATTTTGTCAATAGCTTTATTTACTGTGTTTAGTTGTGGGGATTTAAATGTGGACTAGATTCTGTCTTCTGCGGTATGGATGTCGTTTGTTTCACATTCTTATAGGAAGTCAGTTATGAATGTTTATGGTTTTGGTAGATTTAACCTTGTGCTTGTTATTTTGTTTTTGAAATATTGTGCCTGCTCATCTGCAGTTGGAGGTGATTCGGTTGATGCTAGTATGTCTTGGGTTTTCAATAGTTTGTTCATGAGTTTGAAAATTCATCCCTTCTTGCCTTCTCATTCCAATCAATCAACGTTCCACTGTCATTTCCACGAATCATCACTCACTCCCCCTTAAATCCCTTAACAACTACCGTATTTACCCAATACACTCCTCCTACATACAATTTTCTTTTTTCCAACAAAGCTACCTAAAAACCCCAATCTATAAACATATTTAAATTCATCTCACTGCCCTGTGAAAGTAGTTCCTTCTAAATTAAATAAAATTATAATAAATCACTATATTTATAAACTAGGCGGCTTTCATAAAAACATACATACAATGTAAACAAAATATCTTCAATTAACACAAATATAATGTAAAATATCTACTCAATCTCATCCCCTTCCTATCACCCACACAGGTCCCCATCTTCTAATTAATCCAAGTATCTGCTCCCACATGAACGCTGCTAACATTAAACGCCCTCTGATATTTCATCGGGCTTTTCTTTTGGAGGACTGTACAGTCTTGCCAAAATAGGTGTGGTAATAATGATGTTGCTCATGAAATAGGAAAAAACCCACGAACATTTTGGGCTGCATACCCTTAGAAAGGATTATTGTTCAGTTATCCAAATCACTTCTCTTGTATCTCTCAATACACCAGACATATGTAATTAAGGGGTCCTTTTACTAAGCTGTGGTAAAAGAGGGCTTGCGCTAGCATCAGCGTGTGTTTTTGACGCGCACTGAGGCCCCATTTTACCACAGCGAGTAAAAGGCTGTCTTTTCTTCTCAAAAAGAAATGGCCATGTGGTAAGTGAGCCACTTTCAGCATGGCCATTTGTTTTTTTTTGGGGGGGAGGAGCACTTACCATCATCCATTGAGGTGGCGGTAAGGGCTCCCATGCTATCCCAGCAGTAACTGAGCAGCACTCGGTTAGCACCGGCACTACAAAAGTAGAAAATATTTTTGTAGCTCCAGAAATGGCACGTGCTGGGGTGGGAGCTACTACCGGGCTCCTGTGGTAGCCTGGCGGTAGTTCCGGATTGGCGCATGGCAAACCCATTGCTGCACACTAGCCCTTTAGTAGAAGTCCACTAATTTTCAGAGACAATACCCAGTTAAGTGCGAAAATTAGTGGATAGCCCTGAACAATTGATTTAACCAGTCGGCAGGCATTTCTGGCCAGTTAAACATTTTGAATATCAACTAGGATATGTTTAGCACCAACTTTCCTATTGACCTCAATACCACCATGCCACCACCAGGAGGTTTACAATAAGGTGACACCTAAGATGTATTTCAGCAATTAAGGTGTGAGCACTTACACCAACTCTATGGCTGGTGGAAGTGCTTATGCCAAAACTATAGGCAAGTATTCCCTAGTCTTTGTACTCATTCTACACTACTCAGGATTTTGTACACCTCAATCATATCTCCTCTCATCTATCTCTTTTCTAAGCTGAAGAGCCCTAACCTCTTTAGCCTCTCCTCATAGGAAAGGAGTTCCATCCCCTTTATCATTCATTTTGGTTGCTCTTCTTAGAATCTTTTCTAATTCCACTATATCTTTTTTGAGATATAGCAACCAGAACTGAACGCAGTACTCAAGGTGTGGTCGCATCATGGAGCGATATAGAGGCATTATAGTATTTTTGATCTTATTCACCATCCCTTTCCTAATAATTCCTAGCATCCTGTTTGCTTTATTGGCTGCTGCCGCATACTGAGGATAAGATTGAAGCGTATTATCTACAACAACACCTAGATCTTTTTCTTGAGTGCTGACCCCCAAGGTAGACCCTAGCATCAGGTAACTATGATTCAGATTATTATTTCCAATGTACATCACCTTGCATTTATCCACATTAAATTTCATCTGCCATTTGGATGCCCAGTCTTCCAATTTCCAAAGTCTTCCTGCAATATTTCACAGTTCACCGTGTTTTAACAACCTTGAATAGTTTTGTATCATCTGCAAATTTAATCACCTCACTTGTCGTTCTGATTTCCATATCATTTATAAATATGCTAAATAGCACTGGTCCCAATACTGATCCCTGCAGCGCTCCACTGTTCACCCTTCTCCATTGAGAGAAATGACTGTTTAATCCTGTCCTCTGTTTTCTGTCCAATAACCAATTCCTAATCCACACCAAAACCTTGCCTCCTATTCCATGACTCTTTAATTTTCTCTGATGAGGAAATTTATCAAAAGCTTTCTGAAAATCTAGATACACTACATCAACTGGCTCCCCTTTATCCACATATTTATTCACGCCTTCAAAGAATTGAAGCAAATTGGTGAGGCAGGACTTGGTTGAACCCATGCTGACTCTGTCCCATTAAACTATGTTTATCTACATGTTCCATAATTTTATTCTTTACAATAGTTTCCACTAATTTGCCTGGCACTGATGTCAGACTTACCAGTCTGTAATTTCCCGGACCACCCTTTTTAAAAACTGGCGCCACATTGGCCACCCTGCAATCTTCAGGCACTACAGATGATTTTAACAACAGGTTACATATTAGTAACAGCAGATCAGCAATTTCATGCTTGAGTTCTTTGAGTACCTTTGGATGTATGCCATCTGGTCTAGGTGATTTACTACTCTTTAATTTGTCAATTTGGCTCAGTACAACTTCCAGGTTCACCGAGATTTCTTTCAGTTCCTCCACATCATCATCCTTGAAAAACATTTCTGGTACAGGCAGATCTCTTACATCTTCTTCCATACATCATCTCCCTTGAAGAACATTTTTGGTACAGGTAGATCTCTTATATCTTCTTCCGTAAAGACCGAATCAAAGAATTCATTCAGTTACTCTGCTATTGCCTTGTCCTCCCTAAGTGCCCCTTTTGCTCCTTACTGATCTAACAATCCCACGGATTCTCTTGCAGTCTTTCTGCTTCTGATGTACCTGAAAAAGTTGTTTCTGTGAGTTTTTGCCTGTGCGATGTTTCTCTCCATATTCACTTTTAGCCTTCTTTATTAATGCTTTGCATCTGACTTGCCAGTGCTTATGTTGTTTCTTATTTTCTTCATTAGGGTCCTTTTTCCATTCTTTAAAGGATAGTCATTTGGCTGTAATAGCCTCTTTTACTTCACGTTTTAACCATGCTGGCTGTGGTTATAGTGAGATTTGAACCCTGCTTTCCCTGGTTCTCAATCCATAGCTCTAGTCATTAGGCTGCTCCACCTGAGTATAAGCAGAAATAGAAATGATCAAAGCTAGCACCCTTCAACGCAAAATCAAAAGAAGCAAATTAGCTTGGACACTATCATCTCTCCCCTCTAAACCTTTCAACTGGTATGTCCGAAGGGTTGATGAGCAGGAGGTGCTATGCCAAGCATTATGGTCCCCCTGTGGACTTTATTAGGCTCAGAGCTGTCTGCTGGCAAACACAAAACTCCCTTTTATATCAGGGGGGTAAGTATCTGACACTGTAATCACACAACTTCAAGTGACAGAACTATTGCATTCTTCTACATAGACTAAGTTATTTTAATAAAGTACTCCTCCTGCCCTGTTCTAAGATGAAAGCATAACTTTCTACCTTTATAAATTTTATTGTCACTTGGTAATCTCTGTCATGTTGACAGGCAGTGATCACTTTTATCAAGTTATGAAGTGAAATTGCAGACACAGAATGTGAGGCCTATAAATGCGTCTGTTAAAAAAAAGATATCTCCAATGAAAAACAGTATTTTCTAGCAGTTTATTCTTATTCAACATAGAAAAACCACGTTACAAGCAAGGCTGATTTGTAATAAAATGAGAGGTTTGTGTTTTCAAAGTGCAGACCATATTAAATTAAAAGTATGAATATCCCTCTGCAATAGAAAACATATTTTGGAAAATAGTTACAGGGATGATACTTTATGATAGACACGGTGGGGCTCATAATGAAAAGAAAAAAAATGTCAAAAAAGTGGCATAAGTGGCAGATGGATGTTTCTTAAAATGTTTAAATCATATAATCAAACACGCAGGAATAATTCAGTGCCACCTTAAGGTCACAGCCTCCCTGGCCTTTTTTGGCACCGGCACTTTTCAGTCAGTGCTAGCAGTCTATACAGGCCTCAACCAGCCCACCAACTCCAGCAGTCATGCCCAGTTCCTCAATGACTTCCTCACCCACATCTCACAGTATGTGTATATATATATATATATATATTTTAACATTTGTACCCCACGCTTTCCCACTCATGGCAGGCTCAATGCGGCTTACATATTGTATACAGGTACTTATTTGTACCTGGGACAATGGAGGGTTAAGTGACTTGCCCAGAGTCACAAGGAGCTGCCTGTGCCTGAAGTGGGAATTGAACTCAGTTCCTCAGTTCCCCAGGACCAAAGTCCACCACCCTAACCACTAGGCCACTCCTTCATTATCGCCCTGACCCTCCAGGACACTAGGGGTCAGTTCTACACCATAGACCGCGTCCCGGACACAAGAAAACACCTATAGGAATAGAATATCATATCATGCAATGAACACGTATAGTTTGCATGATACCAATGGAATGATTATGGAAGTGTGTGCTTGGTACCTACATACTCCAGCACTCAGGAATCTACTGCACGTTTGACCAAGGAGAGATCACCGGCGGCTGGCTCCTAGGTAAGCAGTACGGGGATTCCCAAACCCATACCCACTCACCCCTCCTAACATCACCACACTCCCTCCCTCAAGGTGCCCCTATAACCCACACCCTTGAACCAAACTCCACAAGTTCTCCATACCAGCCAATACACTCCCATGCCAATACAAGAAGAGCCATAAGGACACCCGCACCATCATCAAATGGACCTTTAGTGAGCTCAAAAATAGATTTAGATGTCTTAACCATTCCAGAGGGGAGCTCCTCTACAGCCCAGTAAAGGTCACCAAGATCTTCATGGCCTGCTACATGCTGCACAACTTGGCACAGCAAAGAAGACAGCCCCTGCCAGTGGACACACAGCAGCAGCAGCAGCAGCCAGACCAAGAGGATGATGACCTCCCCCCACACACAGAGTTGACCATGGAACACACCAGTTGGGGGTCTGCGCCAGACAAACACTCATACAGATAAACGTTTAGTATAGTTAAGTGCAATGTTTATTTGTGATCACCATATCTTTTACATCCACCACCACCACTTCCACCCCACACCCCCTCCTCCCTGCAAACACCACCACAGCATGAAAATTAGGTGCCTCACAGCCCTACCTCATCCTCTGTCTTCCCCTCCCCCATCCCCTCTAGGGCCACCTCTCCCACCCCTCCCTCTAGCAGCTGGGGATGGTCATGGCCTTGCAGGAGTGAACACAGTGTCAGGATCCCACTACCTTCTGAGTTGGCAGTACATGCAGCTGCTTCTGCTGCTCCTTGGAAATCTGGCCATGTGGATAGCCATCCAGCTCATTTTCAAAAGTGATCACCGGACATCTTCCGACACAAATTGGGAGATGGCCGGCGATCTCCTGAACCCGGCCAAATCGGTATAATCGAAAGCCGATTTTGGCTGTGTTCAACTGCTTTCCGTCGCGGAGCCGGCGAAACATCAAGGGGGCATGTCGGTAGGATAGTGAAGGCGGGATGGGGGCGTGCTCACGAGATGGCTGACTTCGCCAAATAATGGGAAAAAAAGCCAGGCTTGACGAGCATTTCGCTGGCTTTACTTGGTCCCTTTTTTTTCACGACCAAGTTTCAAAAAGGAGCCTCAACTGACCAAATGACCACCGGAGGGAATCGGGAATGACCTCCCCTTACTCCCTCAGTGGTCACCAACTCCCTCCCATACAAAAAAAAACCTTTTTTGCCCGCCTCAATGCCAGCCTCAAATGTCATACCCAGCTCCCTGATAGCAGTATGCAGGTCACTGGAGCAGTTTTTAGTGGGTGCAGTGCACTTCAGACAGGTGGACCCAGGCCCATCCCCACCTACCTGCTACACTTGTGGTGGTAAATGGGAGCCCTCCAAAACCCACTGTACCACCCTTCACCCTTTAGGGCTATGGTAATGGTGTAGAGTTGTGGGGAGGGGGATTTGGGGGGCTAAACAACCAAGGTAAGGGAGCTATGCACCTGGGAGCTATTTTAAATTTTTTTTTTAATTTTTAGAAGTGCCCCTTAGGGTGCCCGGTTGGTGTCCTGGCATGTGAGGGGGCCAGTGCACTACAAATGCTGACTCTTCCCACGACCAAATGCCTTGGATTTGGCTGCGTTTGAGATCGCCGGCATTATTTTCTATTATGGCCGAAAACCGATGCTGGCCATCTCAAACCTGGTGAACTCTGACATTTGGCTGAGCCCAACCGTATTAGCAAAGAAAAAGATGGCCAGCCATCTTTTTCGAAAATACGGTTGGCTCCGCCCGCTTACGGCGCCGGCCCCGGAGATGGCCGGCCAGCTATTTGGCCAGCGCCATTCGATTATGTCCCTCCATGTTGCTTAATTGCTGCTGGGCCCAGCATCCAGCAATGCAATGTGTGCTGCCCCTGAGGGACCTGGCCTCCAGGCTGACCTACTGGACTGGGCATCCTGTGAGTCCTACCTGTGTCCGCTTGGATGCTGGTTGATTGTCCGCAGTGCAGGGTGGTGTGGACACTGAATATATAGGGCTAATCTAGCCAGCGACAATCAACGTTAAAAAAATAAAATGCTGACCGTCACTGGCTGAATATTATCTGGGTTCTGTCTATCTCATGCATTTTTGAATTCGTCACTGTTTGTGGCATTCCAGGCATCCACCACCTACTCCATGAAAAAAAAGTATTTCCTGATGTTAGTTCTAAATCAACTACTCTGAAACCTCAATTTATGTCCTCTAGTTTACCGCTTCTTCTCTTGAAAAGATTTGTTTGTACATTAATACCATTCAAGTATTTAAATGTCTGTATCATATTTCGTCTGTTCCTTCTTTCTTCTCGGGAAGCAGGAACATGTATAAATGCCGGTATTTTAGTCATGGATGAATGTGTATGACTATACACATGTAAAGTACCATATTCTAGCTACACCATATTCTGCTAGTAAGTGTCAAGATGCAGTGGCATGTTGCAGGTGGGCATCCACATGGGTACAGTATGGGCAGGGCAAACACTTACACATGTAAATTATAAAATCATATAATGTTGGCATGATTTTTTTTATAGCAATGTAGGCACACGTATTTACACCTCCTCTACCCTCACAGTCTGCATTTTAGCTCCTAACTTTAGTCAGGAACAACTATGCCATGTCAAAGACTGGGGTAAATGCTTGCATCTTTGCCTACAAAGTAGGCATGCACAAGGTGGGTTATACTAGTATTCTATTTAAAAAAAAGTAGGTGCCTACTTTTCTTTATAGTATAGGTTTTAAATAAATGGAGTAGAGGAGTGGCCTAGTGGTTAGAGCACCTGTCTTCTCTTCCAGAAGTGGCCATTTCAAATCCCACTGCTGCTCCTTGTGATCTTGCACAAGTCACTTAACCCACTATTGCCTGAGGCCTCATCAGAGACAGGGAAATCACCAATGTACCTGAATGTAACTCACCTTGAGTTAATATTGAAAAAGTGTGAGCGAAATCCAAATAAATAAGTCAAATAAGCTTTCTAAGCACCTATATCTATGCAGCCTTTGATAGAGTTACCCTGCACAAGGGCAGTATAAAATAACTTCTTTCTACTCAGTATCTCAGAGAGAGGCATTCACAGAGTATTAGATCTTGTTGCAAAAGCTAAAAATATCCAATGTTTGTTTAAAAGCAAATGGCAAGGCTGCATCTTGGCCAGAGAAATAGTGTAGTAACTTGACTGGAAAGATAAAGAGCAGAAGTGGAAAGATTCAAGATTTTTCAACTAAGATGCATGTTTCTTCTTTCTGTAAAGGAACTACAAAATCCTCCTTGACCCCAATAAAAATGAAAACCCATCTTTCGTACCAATACATAGCCTGCATATTTTAATAACATAAGAAGCTGCAGTCATCTTGGTTTGCCACTATGGGGCAGTGAAAGACCCAAAGTCTGTAATATGCTTCACATATTTTCAGTTGTGTTTAAAGTTGCCCTGCTAACAGCAAATATGTGTTGAAATTATTCCTCATATAATTCTGCTTTAGTTTAAATTAGCATTATGCTGTTTATAATTGAATATAGATATTTAGAAGGACAGATTAACATGCATTAAGGGAATATCACATGTTCTCCCCCCCCCCTCATTAAACTGTATTAATTAGGAAAAGTGAGTATTATTTGCCTTTAACACAAAATTTAGAAGCACAATGCAAGCAAATTAATAATGAAATGCAAATCATGTAAACGTGGGAAAAGTACCTCCATATAATGCAAATTAAATAACTCAGCTTTCATTTAACTTTGCAAACTGTGTTATTCTTGGAAAGATAATGGCAGGTTTGAGCTGACATTTCTTTTCTCTCCAGGAACATCATAAAGCTAACATGAAGCTTGATGTTCCCTGGGGGCCTCTAAAGGGGCTATGGGAAAATTCCTGATGCAGTCCCATCCACAGAGCCTCCTCAATATCTCATCCATACATCCTCACCCATCCCTTGCCCAACCCCCCCCCCCCCCCCCCCCTTATCATTTCCACAGCACTTGCTTGGGCTTTTTCTAGTGCCTATTGGGCAGCAGGAGCTAGGGGTCAACTGGTGTCATTTTGAACATAGACATCCAATGGACAGGAGGGACTTGGAATTGTTCATGCTCAACCAGTAGACACCAAAGAATTACTATTAGGTACTGTTGGGGGGGGGGGGGGGTGGTGGATGGGGCTACGGGAACCTCAGATGTTTTGGGTGTTGGGGGGATGTCCAGAGGGGTGGGGGAATAGGGTCAGTTTTCCAATGTTGGAATGCCCATTTTATCGTTCCTTTATTAGTGGCCTGATGCTCCTGGGCAGGAAAGATAATGCCAGCTCATGGCCACCCCCCTTCATACATACATAGCCACCTACCTCACCACACAAACTCGCCTCCCACACTTCCACACTACATAGCACCTCCCCTGCACACATGCACCACCACCCACCCACATTCCACCTCCTCACAAACACCCCCCTCACACCCACACTTGCACATATACCACCTACATAGCACCCCCCTGCACACATACACACAGCACCCTCCGCACACATATACCACTACCCACATACCACCTCCTCACAAACACCCCTTACACCCCCCCACACTCACTCACTCACTCCACGCATTCCTACCACCACCCTGACATACACTCCACATAACCCATACTCTCACTCCTACATATACGCTCCACAACACCAGTACTCTCTGAATCTCAATCTCAATCTCCTCACCACCACCACCCCACACACACACACATTGAGAATAGAGACCACGGCACTCAGAAAAGTCCACAGCCCCTGCTACCCTAACAAGACACAATTTAGCATGTGTCTTCACATCCAGTTGCCCCACAAACACATATGCAAATGCACCATTTGTCAGACTGTAAGTGCACACTTTTCAACTTGTTTGTGTTTCTATTATCATTTTTGGGAGTGGAGGTGTAGCCTAATGCTGTGGGTTGAGAAGCTGGGGAACTATGTTCAATTCCCACTGCAACTCCTTATGACTCTGAGAAGGTCATTTAACTTTCCACTGCCCCAGGTAGAAAACCTTTGATTTTGAGTTCACTGTGGACAGCAAAAGTACCTGCATATAATACATGTAACCTGCTTTGCTTGTATGTTGTACCACAGAAAGGCAGTGTATCAAATCCATGATGTTATGTTGTTGTTTTACTTTTGTTGAGTGGTGAGGCATGGAAGACTAATAAAAATCATTTTCTTTTCATCTTAACTGCAGGTTGGATGGTACAGACCCTGTCATAGTGCATCCTGGAGCTGTGTGTGTCTTAGTGAGACTTCTTCAATGTGTGCACAGCGAAAAAGAACCACAGGTATTTTCATTTTCACTTTGAGCTATTTCTTATTTTCAGTCCTCTGTTTCCTCTGATCGTTGCTCTACATGTTAGGATTGGTGATTGGGCATATTAATAGACTGCAATGTAGAAGTACAGCTTGAGTTCAATTGGGAAATAATTAGTATATGTTGTTGCCTTAATAATAGTCATGGGAAAACAGATACCCAGCTTGTTCTGCGGTGTCTAACAAAGTAGTTACCAGCACCTGACTCTGGTTCTTAAAATTGGATACTCTATAAGTTGCCGTCTACTCTGTTGTTCTGATTTAAGATTAAAGCATTTACCCCCAGATTCTATATATGGCATGCAGATTTACACGCCCAAATTTGGGCATGTTTCCGAGATGCACATGCAAATTGATTAACAAAATCATGACTATCAATATTTGGGTGCTAACAAGCAATTATTGAAGTTAATTAGCACCCGTTAGAATCTGTGCGCTCATCTGCCTAACTCTCATAGTGTGTATCTCAAGGGGGGTGTGGCCATGAGAAGGGCATGGTGTGTCAGGGTGTTCCAAAAAATAGCATGTGTAGTTATAGAATACTGGATCAGCATGCCCAACTGGGCCGCTAGCATTACACCAGGTTTCAGCAGGTGCAAGTCTGACGCTTAAAGTTTGGGCAGCGGAATAGGCGCTAAGCGCGAGTCTATAAATGGCATGCGCCCTTTATTGAATCGCGCTTAGTGCCGATCTTTTCTGGTGCACATTTTTGAGTGCCATTTATGGAATCTGGACCTGAATAGATTACCAAGAAAGAACAAGGCAGACGATCCGTAAACTCCAAAGTGGAAGAAAAATAGAGCAGAACAGTGGCACTGAGGTGCAGATTTTACCTTTGCGTTTTGTATTGTCCCAGTGCTGGTTTTTTACTATAGTGTGGCTAACCTTTGGCTTTTAATACTTTATGCTGGAGAATAATATGCACACCTTTTATCAAGTTCTTGATTGTGAGGATCACAACATAGCCCCTGATGCAGCCCTTCTGGGCAAAACACGGCCTTTGTCGAGCAATATACTTGTTTGGAACTTTACTATTAAAATTTATGTACATCTACCACTGATCTGCTCTATTTTTCTTCCACCTTAGTAGATTACGACTTGATAAGGGTGTGCACAGCCAATAAAAAAAGTTCAGTGCATATTAATTTAAAATATATCTTTTCTGTTCTTGGGCATTTTTCCAAGTTCGCTCGACATATTTGTTTTTTAGGTGTACATTGCACACAAGATCTTAAAAGTGCCTGCCCTTGATTGTATATACATTATTTCCTAGGTATGGATGTGTTTGAGGGAGTTGTGTACACTTTACATTAGGCACCCAAACAAACCAAGTGTGCATTCACAAATGTACAACTTAAGACATTTTTCCAGTCAAACGAAATCATTGTGGGGGTTGTAATTTTTTTTTCACTTGGTCAGACATATAATACCATAGAATGAAAAGAAGCCAAAATAATTTTGTGTTTAGCATTGTGGGCCCCATGACCTTACTATAATTTGTGTAAGTAATTAAGGTACCTCTTCTATAATTTGATCCATTATCATTTCACATTCATTAATACCATGTCCTACCTTAAATCCCTCTTCCTCCTCCTCCTATTAAACCTAAACAGTTTGCAGTGGGTTTCATCTAATTATCTGAAGTTTAACCTGAAAGGACGAGGTTTTGGTGTTAGTTCATGCATTGTTATTGCCTGCTATTGTTCCTGAAACATTTTCGTTCAATTTTGGAGTTTGTGATTTGGTTATTTGAAGCTCTATACCTAATCCTGTAGTGTTTATGTTTATTACACCTGATAAACTGCCTTTCTAACAGAGTCAACAAGGCAGTGCACACAATAAATAACAATCATAGAACAGGACAGCAACTACAATTCATGAGAAAGGAAAGAAAGGACAAGGGGGAAGGACAGCATTTGATTGCAAATGCGGAAATTAAACCCAGAAATCAAGTGCAAAGAAATTGATCTTTTACCCAACTTTAAATTATTTATTCTAGTTTGATTTTTTTTATAAGCAAGTGTATCACACCTCAAGAAATTCATAGTATCACTTATTAGGTGTATAAAGCATTCGTTTGATGCTATTCAGCTTTTATGCATGCAGCTGTAATCTCTGTAATGGATTTCTGTATTGCCCAATATGGTGGGTTACCTGATTGCCAACTGAAGCAGCATTAACTTGCCAGCATTTCTTTTCATGATCATATTTCTCTAGTTTATTTGGTACTTCACGGGTTGCCTGTTTCCCTTAGTGCACAATTTAAGATCCTGTTCTTGGCTTTTAAAGTTATGCACAGTTTGAGTCTGGTTTATTTAGGTAGTAAATTACACTGCTGTTTACCTGTGAGGAGTCTGAGGTAACAAGATGTATGTTTACTTAGGATTCTGTCAGTGACTGATATTCATTATGTAAATACTTAGAACTTCCATTTGTGGAACTAGTTTCCTCATTAAATCTGGGAGTTTAGGGAGCCAGTAATTTTTGCAACAGAAGTTAATGGTTTTTTTTAAAAATAAGATATACAGAGATAATCTGCTGCTCTTAGTTTATAAATCTTATGACTTAATTATTGCTTTTAGCATTGTATATCATATCTATTTTATATATTTGTGTTGTTTCTTGCTTAGAGCATTTCATTGGTTAATGTATAATAAGTATTTTAATGAATGAATAATTAAGAATTTAGAGGTCCTTTTACAAAGGTGCGCTGAAAAATGACTTGCCGTAGTGTAGGCACGGGTTTTGGGCGCTTGCCGATCCATTTTTTGGCGGGCCTGTACAAAAGGCCTTTTAATAATTTTTGCCGAAAATGGATGTGCGGCAAAATGAAAATTGCCGCACGTCCATTTTGGGTCTTAGTCCTTACCGCCAGCCATTGACCTAGCAGTAAAGACTCATGCGGTAATGACCGTCGTGTGCCAAATGTCACTTGGCATGTGTCCGTTACGCACGCCCAAAAATAAAATATATTTCATACACGCGTGAAGGATGTGCACCAAAAATGAAATTATTGCAAGAGCCACGTGGTAGTCGGGCGGTATCTTCATTTTGGCACGCGTTGGGCACGTGTAGACACTTACGCAGCTTAGTAAAAGGACCCCTTAGATTTTTGCCTTTTACTGGTCCTTTCCATTACAAATCCTACTTTTTCCCTTTGGGTATTTTTTTTATTTTCACCTCTCATTTGTATATTACAAGAAGGATGTCTTGCCCAGTCAGTTGAAAGGGGAAACACTCTACTCCATTTGGGCTTCTTTAGATCTAACCATCCTAACCCTTCCTGCCTTCCTTTTTTTTCCTGATAATTCAGCTTGTGCTTCTTTGTGTTTTATAGGTTTTGAAAGCTAACCTCTTTGCTGTTAACACCCTGAGAAAATTAACTTCTTAGATTGTAAGCTTGTCTAACCCAGATTTGTTGCTTTTCATTTCTCCTTTCTACTGCTGACTAAAGTTCCTCCATACACCAGCTTTTGGAATGTGATAGGATCTCCACAATATATTTACTCATTCTTCTTGAAGTGAGCTTTCCTAAAGTCCAAGACTTTCATTTTAGTACAGACCAGATCTGGTAGGAATTTAACACTGAACTACAAAGCACAGTGATATCTAAACCCTGTATTTTTCTTTATCATGACATTGGTGACAGCGTTTCCAGATTCACTGCAGCATTCCTTCTTTCACTGTTGTAGAGCATCCAGACCTTCTCAATTTCCTAGCTGACAATGCAGTAGGTAGGCTCCAGTCCACATCAAGTAGACTGAAGTCTCCTACATGCAAGAAATGCTTTTTAATACTGTTTCTGATTCCTGTTAATGTGCCTGAGTCCACTTCCTTCCCATGTGTTGGAATTTCTCCCAGGTTTTGCTGGTGTAATCCACAGTTATTCAGCTCTCCTTTTATTTATAGAGGGGTCAGTATTGAGCCAGCAGCTCTGTGTTTTACTGACTGCCACTGGCGCTATGGGGAAAATTCTATATATGGTGCCTAAAAAATTGGCGCTGAAATCAGTGCTGACTAAGTGTATTCTATAATCGGTGCCTAGATTTAGGCACCGATTATAGAATATTCTTCGTTGATATTTCAGCGCCTAAATCTACGCACATCCATTTACACCAGGGAAAACGTGGCATAAATCCCAGTGCATAGATTTAGGTGCACTGGGCCATATTCTATAACTAGGCGTGTAAATTTTGGAATGCCCATGAAATGCCCATTTCCCTGCCTATAACCACGCCCCCTTTTGCCTGCGCATGTTAGAAGTTCGGTGCACATCATTACAGAATACACTTTGCGACTTGTACACCTAAATTCTAATCAGTGGTCATTATTGCTTCTTAAGTGCTGTTATCAGCGCTCATTAACTTGTTAAGCTTCTTAAGTTACGTGCATTGTTATCGAATCATCGTGGATCTCTAGGCACGCTATATAGAATCTAGGGGTATACGAGGAAGTTTGATGCTGGACCATGTACAGGTTCCAGAATTTAATTTACGGGTTTATGGAGATGGCGAAACCATAGCTGGTTAAGGACAATCCTCCCCGATTTTCAAAGGCATTTAACCAGCCAGGATTGGGACTTTGCCGGTTAATTTTATATACTGCAAATTGAGCCTATACAGGTAACTAAACTGTTTAAGCGGTTAAATGTCACACCATCAGCTATCCACTGATAGTTAACAGGACATGGCTGGACATGTCCTGCTGAATATTGCCAATTAGCAGCTAGAGGATAGCTGGTTATATCGGGCTATATAACTGGGTATCTGCTGATTTTCGGGGCATCGCTGCTTACCTTTAGTGGCAATATTTGGCCACATGCAAGGCAGTCCTATCTTTGGTCTGGTCAAAGTGAAACCGGCCAAAAGTAAATCGGTTTTGGCGCCAACCGCGGGAGGTAGCCCGGCTAACTCCCACGGTCTGAAAATGGCCTCAATATCAGGGGCAGACTGAGAGTACTCTGGGCCCCATGGGGCACTGAGACTACTCTGCCCCCCCCTGCCATGTTGCTGCTGCCCTCCCCACCATGCTGCTGCTTCCCCCTGCCATGCTGCTGCTCCCCCCCCCATCATGCTGCTGCCACCACCACCAGTGCTCCCACTCCCATCGTGCTGCCTTCCTCCTGTGTTGCCGCTGTCTCCCCCCCCTACCTTGAAGGGTCCTGATGGTCTAGTAGCTGTGGCTTTTTCTGGGGCAGAAAATAAATCCCCTCTTTCCTGCCCACTCGCTGCCTCTACTCTGCCCGGTGCGGCGCCGTGTTTACAGAATGGCTGCCGAGACTTCCCACGGTAGTCTCACCTCTCGCGAGACTACTGCGGGAGTCTCAGCAGCCATTTTGTAAACACAGTGGTGCAAACAGGAAGAATAGTATCAACGGCCACTAGGTCCCTGTTGGGGCTGTAGTGTGTGGTAGCGGGCAACTGGGCAGAGCCTGTAGACCCCCTAGAGCCTCTGGGCTCTCGGGAACTGCCTAGTTGCCCAAATAGTCAGTCTGTCCCTGCTCAGTATTCAGCATTTTATGCAGTCCTATGTTACCTTGGCCGGTGAAGTGCTTCAGAAGAATTGCCAGCATCTGAATGATCTTAGATAACAAAACTCTCCTGCAAGATGATCTTGTTAGAACACAATTGAGGCACATACAGGTAGTTAGGGACAGTTTACACTTGTGTTACTCATATTTCTGTTACTGAACCCTTTGTAGCATTAATTTTGCTTACAAAATAAAAATGAAAGCAAAAGCAGACAAAGCACAATACAGATACTATGTTCACATCACTGACTGAAGTAAAGAGAATGTGTCATGAACTGCTGCCATTTTGAGTATTTGTTGCATGAAATCTGTTAACTGTTATTGTTTTGATTGCAGTAATTAACTTCCAGCTCACAGGGATGGCAATTAATTGAATATGAGAGAGAGAGATGTCATTCAAGTTCCTCTAAGAAAATGTTGCTTTTAGGTGCTGCTGTGTAAATCACAGAAAAGAAATTATTCGGTAGATGGCAGTGTTATTAAAAATATAAAGCATGATGGAAACAAAATGTCATCAACATTTCTGCAGTGTGCTTTAACAAGGCAATACAATTCTCTAACATTAGGGATGTGCACCACAAAGGCGCGTGCTTCATTTTGTTTCATTTTGGGCTTTTTCCCCTTCTCCTTATTTTTATTTATTTTCACACTTGTGTTAGTAACGCTTTTTTAAATAATTTTTTAGCATGGAAATTAGCCATGTACACATTAATTCATAGATTCATGTGCTTGAGATCTATTTTGCGTGCATATTTTTAAGGCGCCTTAATGAACTTAGTGAATGTAGATCCCTGTTTTATGTATGTTAATTGATTCTTGGGAAGATTCATATAGCAATAGCAGTTTATTTGTGCATTCCTTACAGATATAAGTGAAAATACCCTACGCTTGGTAAGAATACCTGTCAGGATTCATTAATAATATTCTAGTATAGAACACATGCCTCTGGATTCAGTGAAGGTTGCCCAAGGTTTGGTGCCCAAATTTGGATACAGATCCCAGAGGCACACAGAAACTAGTCAATTAGGTGCCAACAATAATTGGAGTTAATTGACACTTGGAACTAATTATGAGTTATGCACCCATCTGCCCTATGCCATAATCTATAACATGATTGCTTAAATTTTATAGCATGTAACTTACAAGTGGGCATGGCCATGGGAGGAGAATAAATAGTCTTTAATCCAAATTCATCATACATCGACTTGACACGGGTCCTAACAGGAAGACCCTTTGTTAAGATTCTCTGTGAAGGACTAAAATTCTGAACCTCACCTAAAAGAAGTGACCTCCTTATACCGCTTATTTTAGTACCATACACAGAGGTTTGTTCTCATAGGAAGTAATTTTGTTAGACCCCTGATGCAGGCGGAGTCTCAGCCTAAACACGAACCTGTGTCGGGTCGACGTCATGGCTTAGATAACTGAGAGTTACCATTCTACACACAATTTAGGGCCCTGTTTACTAAGCAGCGTTATAGGCGCGTCATCGTTTTTAACGCGTGTTAACCATTTAAAAGCATTAACCATGTACTTGCCTACAATATCCCTATAGGTGCCTATATGGTTAGCGAATGCACTAAATGTAGGCGTGCTAAAAACATTAACACACCTTAGTAAACAGGGCCCTTAATCATTTGAATTTATTTCTATATTTCTTTGAAGTTGATTGTTAGATTCTTTACCATATTTTGGCATTCAGGATTTTTTCCTTATTATTATTTTTCAAATAACAGAGACATAATACGATGTAAGCATAATAGCGATGGAGTATCTAATAAGCGCATAATTAGAACATTCAAATAACATTGCTAAGGTATTAATACTTTTCTACAACACAGCTTACCATATAGCTGAGGGGCCAAATGCAGATATATAGATGGGATAAATAAATGGGTGCCTAAACTAAAAGGAAGTTCTTTGTACAGTTAATTAAGATATAAGGAACTGGTCTAAGTTACATTGTGTGTAGCAAGCTAGTCCAGGTGCAGAATGGGTGTATAGTCAGTCACCCTAAGTATTAAAGGCTTGGGCTATGTTTCCTGCTGCACCAGTTAGAGCATTTCTTGGGCTGCTTCAACTCCTCAACTATACATTATTAGTTTGAGATTATGAGATCCTTGAGCCTGTCCTAGCCCCTCCTAGACATACTTCTTTCCTGGGGTTTCTGGTTCAAGACCCACTGCTTCCTGACATACTTCAGGTACATTATTGTACAAGAAGGGTATAAAGAAGGAAAGAGTCTGTTAGTTTGAAATACCCTGTCTAGGATGAGGAATGCTGAGTGTACAAACAGGAGAGCAGCATTTGATCAATGATGAAAGATAACGAAGAACTGACCATGAATGCAAAGACTAGAAATTTAAGAGGAGAGTTTTCAAGCCATTTCTTATCCGTGCAAAGCAGCATTTAAAAAATTTACTCCCTCTTCCCTCTGCATACTATATGTGCATACTTTTAGCTGCAGTAAAGAGGATGTGAGCTTACACAGTAACTGCAGACCCACAGTAACTGGTTGAAGGATAGGAAACAGAGAGTGGAGTTAAATGGGCAGTATTCACAATGGAGAAGGGTAGTTAGTGGGGTTCCTCAGGGGTCTGTGCTAGGACCGCTGCTTTTTAATATATTTATAAATGATTTAGAGATGGGAGTAACTAGTGAGGTAATTAAATTTGCTGATGACACAAAGTTATTCAAAGTTGTTAAATCGCGACAGGATTGTGAAAAATTACAAGAGGACCTTACGAGACTGGGAGACTGGGCGGCTAAATGGCAGATGACGTTTAATGTGAACAAGTGCAAGGTGATGCATGTGGGAAAAAAGAACCTGAATTATAGCTACGTCATGCAAGGTTCCACGTTAGGAGTTACGGACCAAGAAAGGGATCTGGGTGTCGTCGTCGATAATACGCTGAAACCTTCTGCTCAGTGTGCTGCTGCGACTAGGAAAGGGAATAGAATGTTGGGTATTATTAGGAAAGGTATGGAAAACAGGTATGAGAATGTTATAATGTCGTTCTATCGCTCCATGGTGCGACCGCACCTTGAGTATTGTGTTCAATTCTGGTCGCCACATCTCAAGAAAGATATAGTAGAATTGGAAAAGGTGCAGCGAAGGGCGACTAAAATGATAGCGGGGATGGGACGACTTCCCTATGAAGAAAGATTAAGGAGGCTAGGGCTATTCAGCTTGGAGAAGAGACGGCTGAGGGGAGACATGATAGAGGTATATAAAATAATGAGTGGAGTGGAACAGATGGATGTGAAGCGTCTGTTCACGCTTTCCAAAAATACTAGGACTAGGGGGCATGCGATGAAACTACAGTGTAGTAAATTTAAAACAAATCAGAGAAAATTTTTCTTCACCCAACGTATAATTAAACTCTGGAATTCGTTGCCGGAGAAAGTGGTGAAGGCGGTTAGCTTAGCAGAGTTTAAAAAGGGGTTGGACAGTTTCCTAGAGGACAAGTCCATAAACCGCTACTAAATGGACTTGGGAAAAATCCACAATTCCAGGAATAACGTGTATAGAATATTTGTACGTTTGGGAAGCTTGCCAGGTGCCCTTGGCCTGGATTGGCCGCTGTCATGGACAGGATGCTGGGCTTGATGGACCCTTGGTCTTTTCCCAGTATGGCATTACTTATGTACTTATGTACAAACTGAATATTTCATCTTGAAAGAGCAATAGTGGTAGGTGGGTAGCTAATGAAGAATAGGCATGCCTTAAAACAAATTGTAGAAGATATTTCTTTACTCAGCGTGTAATTAAACTCTGGAATTTGTTGCTAGAGAATGTGGTAAAAGCAGTTAGCTTAACCGGATTTAAAAAAGGTTTGGATAATTTCCTAAAAGAAAAGACCATAAGCCATTTTTAAGATGAACTTAGGAAACTCCAGTACTTATTTCTAGGATAAGCAGCATAAAGGTAAAATTATGTATCATACCTGATAATTTTCTTTCCATTAATCATAGCTGATCAATCCATAGACTGGTGGGTTGTGTCCATCTACCAGCAGGTGGAGATAGAGAGCAATCCTTTTGCCTCCCTATATGTGGTCATGTGCTGCCGGAAACTCCTCAGTATGTCGATATCAAAGCTCCATCCGCAGGACTCAGCACTTAGAGAATTACACCCACAAAGGAACACTCTGCCCAGCTCACCACCGCCGAAACGGGGGAGGGGAATTAACCCAGCTCATCCCCACACAAGTGGGGGAGGGGAATCCGTCCAGCTCATCCCCGTGGAGCGGGGGAGGGACACCACACCCGCCGATGCGGGGGGATCTGGCTTATCCTGCAACCGCAACCGCGGGAGAAGCTGACTGACCCTAACACCGCCGAAGCGGGAGGGGTACAAAGCTGCCCTACAGCCGCACGAAGCGGGAGGGAGTGCCGGCAGAATTTAAATCTCAATCCAGCCCCGTAAAACGGAGGGGAGAGGAATGCAGCAGCTCACTGTAACACAAACTCGTCTCAACTCTTGAAGAATCCAAGTGAAAAAATAACTTGAACACGAAGTCTTCCTGAACAGGAACTGAAGACTAAACTTGAACCTGAAATGCAACCAGAATATAAACAGTACAGATATCTGGGAGGGGCTATGGATTGATCAGCTATGATTAATGGAAAGAAAATTATCAGGTATGATACATAATTTTACCTTCCATATCATCAAGCTGATCAATCCATAGACTGGTGGGATGTACCGAAGCAGTACTCACCCAGGGCGGGACATAGAAATCCCTGACCGCAACACTGAAGCTCCAAACCGGGCCTCCGCCCGAGCAGCCACAGTCAAGCGGTAATGCTTGGAGAATGTATGGGCCGAAGCCCAAGTTGCCGCCTTGCATATCTCTTCCCAGGAGACGGAACCGGCCTCTGCCATCGAGGCCGCCTGAGCTCTTGTGGAGTGAGCCTTCAGCTGGATAGGCGGCACCTTCCCCGCGGCCACATAAGCCGCTGCAATGGCTTCCTTGACCCATCTTGCCACTGTAGGCTTAGCAGCCTGCAGACCCCTACGAGGACCTGCAAACAGGACAAACAGATGATCCGATTTCCGGAAATCATTGGTCACTTCCAAGTATCTGATGATGACTCGTCTCACATCCAGACCTCTGAGAGCAGAGTATTCCTCTGGGTAGTCCTCCCTACTAAAGGAAGGGAGACAGAGCTGCTGATTCACATGGAAGCGAGAAACAATCTTGGGCAGGAAGGAAGGCACTGTGCGAATAGTCACTCCTGCCTCAGTGAACTGCAGAAAAGGCTCTCGACATGAGAGCGCCTGGAGCTCGGAAACTCTTCTGGCTGAAGTGATAGCCACCAAAAAGACTGCTTTCAACGTCAGGTCTTTCAGAGATGCCCTCGACAAGGGTTCAAAAGGCGGCTTCTGCAATGCTCTTAGCACCAGATTGAGATTCCATGCAGGCACCACAGAGTGCAGAGGAGGGCGCAGGTGATTAACTCCCTTAAGAAAGCGCACCACATCTGGCTGTGAAGCCAGGGAAACACCCTTCAGGCGGCCCCTGAAGCAAGTCAGAGCCGCTACCTGGACTTTAAGGGAACTGAGCGACAGGCCTTTCTCCAGACCTTCTTGCAGGAACGCCAACACTGAAGAAATTGGAGCAGTGAAGGGAGAAAGTGAGCCTGCTTCACACCACGCTGCAAAGGTACGCCAAACCCTGGCGTAAGCAGTAGAAGTAGAGCGCTTCCTCGCTCTCAGCATAGTGGCGATGACCTTGTCTGAGAAGCCCTTCTTTCTCAGACGCTGCCGCTCAATAGCCAGGCCGTAAGACCAAAGGGGGAGGGATCCTCCATCACCACGGGACCCTGATGTAACAGGCCCTGCTCCACAGGCAGTCGCAGAGGATCGTCGACTGAGAGCCTGATCAAGTCCGCATACCAGGGACGTCTGGGCCAGTCCGGACCCACCAGGATTATCCGGACCGGATGCTTTGCCACCCGGTCTAGCACCCTGCCCAACATGGGCCAGGGCGGGAACACATAGAGAAGCTCTTGTGTCGGCCACTGTTGGAGGAGAGCATCTACTCCCAGGGATCGAGGGTCCCGTCCTCTGCTGAAAAAGCGCGGCACTTGGCAATTGGCCGATGACGCCATCAGAACTAGGCTCGGCTGGCCCCAGCGCTTCGTGATGTCCAAGAACGCCTGAGCAGATAGCTGCCACTCTCCGGGCTCCAAGGTATGGCGACTGAGAAAGTCCGTCTTGACATTCATGACTCCGGCAATGTGGGCCGCTGACAGCTGTTCCAGGTTCGCTTCCGCCCACTGGCATAGATTCATGGCCTCCTTGGCTAGAGGGGCGCTCTTGGTACCTCCCTGGCGGTTGACATAGGCCACAGCAGTGGCATTGTCCGACAGGACCCGTACTGGCTTCAACGCCAGTACCGGGATGAACTCCAAAAGCGCCAACCGAATGGCTCTGAGTTCCAGGAGGTTGATAGACCACTTTGCCTCTGCAGGAGACCAGAGCCCCTGCGCTGTCCTTCCCAAGCAGTGGGCTCCCCAGCCCGTCAAAGAGGCGTCCGTCGTGACGACAATCCACTCTGGGGTCACCAGAGGCATTCCTGCAGACAACTTGTCTGTCTGCAGCCACCAGCTCAGCGCCTTGCGCACTGCTGGGTCCAAGGGAAGGCGCACAGCATAATCCTCCGACATCGGAGTCCAGCGCTGCAACAGAGAGTGTTGTAGTGGTCTCATATGAGCCCTGGCCCAGGGCACTACTTCCATCGTGGCCGTCATAGAGCCCAACAGCTGCACATAGTCCCAAGCCCGAAGAGGAGAGGCTACTCGGAACTGGTCCACCTGAGCCTGAAGTTTGACAATCCGATTGTCTGGCAGGAACACTCTGCCCACTTGGGTGTCGAATCGAACTCCCAATACTCCAGGGACTGAGTCGGGCGCAGCTGGCTCTTCTCCCAGTTGATGATCCACCCCAGGGAGCTCAAAAGAGCAACCACCCGGTTCACAGCTTTGCCGCACTCTGCATAAGAGGGGGCTCGGATCAACCAGTCGTCCAGATAAGGATGGACTTGTACTCCTTCCTTTCGCAGGAAGGCCGCGATGACCACCATTACTTTGGAAAAGGTCCGCGGAGCAGTAGCCAACCCGAAAGGGAGGGCTCTGAACTGGAAGTGTCGTCCCAGGACTGCAAAACGCAGGAAGCGTTGATGAGGAGGCCAGATGGGAATATGCAGGTACGCTTCCTTGATGTCCAAGGAAGCCAAGAACTCTCCTGCCTTCACTGCCGCTATAACCGAGCGGAGAGTCTCCATGCGAAAGTGCCGCACTTTCAAGGCCCGATTGACCCCTTTGAGGTCGAGGATAGGCCGGACAGAACCTCCTTTCTTTGGTACCACAAAGTAAATGGAGTAACGTCCCTTGCCAATCTGATTTTCTGGCACCGGAACGACCGCACCCAGGCGGATCAGGTTGTCCAAGGTCTGCTGCACTGCCACAGCTTTGACCGGAGACTTGCAGGGAGAGAGTACAAACCCGTCTCTTAAGGGTCGGCAGAACTCTAGCTTGTAGCCGTCTCTGATGACTTCCAGCACCCAAGCGTCTGAAGTTATTGTGGTCCACTCGCCCAGAAACGAGGACAGCCGTCCTCCAATCTGCACTGAGGCGTGGACCAAGGCCCCGTCATTGGGTACGAGACCCTGGGGGAGGACCGGAGGGAGCACCTCCGGGATGGCGGTCTCTGCGAAAGGAATGCTGCTTGGGGGAGAAAGTCCTCTTGAAGGAAGAGGGGGCAGAGGAGCCCGACCTGCCCGGGCGGTACCGACGGGCTTCCTGAACCCGTCCTCTGGAGGTACCGGAACGAGTACTAGCCCGAGCCCTGACCTCTGGTAACTTCTTGCCCTTAGACGTGCCGAGATCGGTCACGATTTTGTCCAGCTCGACCCCAAAGAGCAGCTTGCCTTTAAAAGGCAATCTAGCCAGGCGGGATTTAGAGGCGTGGTCAGCAGACCAATGTTTCAGCCAAAGCCACCGCCGCGCAGAGACTGTCTGAGCCATGCCTTTAGCTGAGGCTCTCAAGACATCATACAGCAAGTCTGCCAAATAGGCTAAGCCCGATTCCAGGGCCGGCCAATCAGCCCTCAAGGAATGATCCGAGGGGGAAGCCCACTGCACCATAGTCAGGCACGCCCTGGCCACATAGGAACCGCAAACCGAGGCCTGCAAACTTAAAGCAGTCGCCTCAAAGGACGACCTTAAGGCCGCCTCCAATCTTCTGTCTTGGGCGTCCTTTAGGGCCGTGCCACCTTCCACCGGCAAAGCCGTTTTCTTAGTCACCGCAGTGATTAAAGAATCCACGGTAGGCCATAGATAGGCCTCACGTTCACTTTCAGGCAAAGGATAGAGGCGGGACATAGCCCTAGCCACTTTGAGGCTCGCTTCCGGGACATCCCATTGAGCCGAAATTAAGGTGTGCATGGCATCATGCACGTGGAAGGTTCTAGGCGGGCGTTTCGTCCCCAGCATAATGGCAGAGCCAACAGGGGCTGAGGGAGAGACGTCCTCCGGAGAGGAAATCTTCAAAATGCCCATGGCCTGCACTAACAGGTTGGGCAAATCCTCTGAGCTAAAAAGCCGCGCTGCAGAGGGGTCATCCGCTCCAACCGAGCGGGGATCCGTCTCCTCCAAGGAATCCGCAAAGGACCGTTGGGAGAACTCAGATACGCTGCCCTCATCTACATCGGAGGAGACAAGGTCCTCCAAGGCCTGGGAATCAACCCGAGGGCGTTTAGCTCCAGGGACCTCAACCTCTTTACCAAACGAGGGAGCAGGGGCAGCGTTTTGCATAAGGAAGGCCTGATGCAGCAGCAAAACAAACTCGGGGGAGAAACCCCCCAGACTGTGCACTTCCGCAGCCTGGGCTACAGCCCTAGACGCACCCTCAACCGGCGCTCGCAAGAGCGGGGGAGAGACATGCTGCGCATCCAAAATGGCGTCCGGCGCGACACTCCGCGAAGGAGCCGCGTGGGAAAAACGGCGCTTAACTTTAGCCGCTTTGGTGCCGTCGCCCAAATTAAGGGCGTCCATGGCATTAATGTCTCCCTCAAGGGCGGCCCACGAAGAAGCCGTCCGAGCCGCGTGGCCGGCCAAGATGGCGGAGGCGAGCAGCGGGGGATGGGCGTTTATGGCGGGAAAAACCGCCACGCCGGAGGAAGGACCGGGACACTCATCGGTCACGAAACTGTCACCCAACAAGGGCGAATCAGACTTTAAGACCCCCGCATCCCCTCTAGAAGCGCCTAAGCGATCCGGGGAGCGACTCTTTGCGCCCTCGCCCTCCGACGCCATATGCCACGTGGAGATCAATCGGGGAACCCCCTGCCCGCTAAAAAAAGGTAAAAATTACCTGCTTTCCGCTCCGAGCTGTAACGACCTGGTGTCCCAGTGAGTAGCTGCAATAAACGTTTAAATAAACGTCGAAATAAACGCCTTTAAGGACGTTCAAAATTTTTTTTTTTTTTTTTTTTAACGGAGCCAGCGGGAGGGGGGAGAAAAGGAGGGACCTGGCACCACCAGGTTTGCACTTGCTCAAGAAGAGCCCTCAACCCCAGGCACTCAACAAAACCTAAAAATTAGGCTTGGAGGCCTAGCCAGAGCTGCTGCTGTGTGTGACCACCACCTGCTGAGATAGAGAACATACTGAGGAGTTTCCGGCAGCACATGACCACATATAGGGAGGCAAAAGGATTGCTCTCTATCTCCACCTGCTGGTAGATGGACACAACCCACCAGTCTATGGATTGATCAGCTTGATGATATGGAAATCTGATTTACTATCAGGGCCGCTTGATAACAGTGATCATAATATGATCGGTTTTGATATTGGCATTGAAGGAAGTGAAACTAGGAAATCAAGTACGCTAGCGTTTAACTATAGAAAAGGTGATTACGACAAAATGAGAAAAATGGTGAAAAAAAGACTGAAAGGAGCAGCTCGCAGAGTAAAAAACTTGCATCAGGCGTGGATGCTGTTTAAAAACACCATCCTGGAGGTTCAGGACAAATATATTCCACGTATTAGAAAAAAGGGAAAAAAGACTAAACGTCAGCCGGCGTGGCTAAACAGTAAGATAAAGGAAATCATTAGAGCCAAAAAACAATCCTTCAGAAAGTGGAGAAGAGAACCAACTGAAAGTAACAGGATAGATCATAAGGAATGCCAAGCCAAATGCAAAGCGGAGATAAGGAGGGCAAAAAAGGACTTTGAGAAGAAATTAGCGTTGGAAGCAAAAATACATAGTAAAAACTTTTTTAGATACATTAAAAGCAGGAAACCGGCCAAAGAGTCGGTTGGGCCGCTGGACGAAAATGGTGTTAAAGGGGCGATCAAGGAGGACAAAGCCGTAGCGGAGAAATTAAATGAATTCTTTGCTTCGGTCTTCACCGAGGAGGATTTGGGGGGGACACCGGTGCCGGAAAGAATATTTGAAGCGGGGGAGTCAGAGAAACTAAACAAATTCTCTGTAACCTTGGAGGATGTAATGGGTCAGTTCAGCAAGCTGAAGAGTAGTAAATCACCGGGACCTGATGGTATTCATCCCAGAGTATTAATAGAACTAAAAAATGAACTTGCGGAGCTACTGTTAGAAATATGCAATCTGTCCCTAAAATCGAGTGTAATACCGGAAGACTGGAGGGTAGCCAATGTTACTCCGATTTTTAAGAAAGGTTCCAGAGGAGATCCGGGAAATTATAGACCGGTGAGTCTGACGTCGGTGCCGGGCAAGATGGTGGAGGCTATTATTAAGAATAAAATTGCAGAGCATATACAAAAACATGGACTGATGAGACAAAGTCAGCACGTATTTAGTGAAGGGAAGTCTTGCCTCACCAATCTAATGCATTTTTTTGAGGGGGTAAGCAAACATGTGGACAATGGGGAGCCGGTTGATATTGTATATCTGGATTTTCAGAAGGCGTTTGACAAAGTGCCGCACGAAAGACTCCTGAAGAAATTGCAGAGTCATGGAATCGGAGGTAGGGTATTATTATGGATTAAGAACTGGTTGAAAGATAGGAAGCAGAGAGTAGGATTGCGTGGCCAGTATTCTCAGTGGAGGAGGGTAGTTAGTGGGGTCCCGCAGGGGTCTGTGCTGGGTCCGTTGCTTTTTAATGTATTTATAAATGACCTAGAGATGGGAATAACTAGTGAGGTAATTAAATTCGCCGATGACACAAAATTATTCAGGGTCGTCAAGTCGCAGGAGGAATGTGAACGATTACAGGAGGACCTTGCGAGACTGGGAGAATGGGCGTGCAAGTGGCAGATGAAGTTCAATGTTGACAAGTGCAAAGTGATGCATGTGGGTAAGAGGAACCCGAATTATAGCTACGTCTTGCAAGGTTCCGCGTTAGGAGTTACGGATCAAGAAAGGGATCTGGGTGTCGTCGTCGATGATACGCTGAAACCTTCTGCTCAGTGTGCTGCTGCGGCTAGGAAAGCGAATAGAATGTTGGGTGTTATTAGGAAGGGTATGGAGTCCAGGTGTGCGGATGTTATAATGCCGTTGTATCGCTCCATGGTGCGACCGCAGCTGGAGTATTGTGTTCAGTACTGGTCTCCGTATCTCAAAAAAGATATAGTAGAATTGGAAAAGGTACAGCGAAGGGCGACGAAAATGATAGTGGGGATGGGACGACTTTCCTATGAAGAGAGGCTGAGAAGGCTAGGGCTTTTCAGCTTGGAGAAGAGACGGCTGAGGGGAGATATGATAGAAGTGTATAAAATAATGAGTGGAATGGATCGGGTGGATGTGAAGCGACTGTTCACGCTATCCAAAAATACTAGGACTAGAGGGCATGAGTTGAAGCTACAGTGTGGTAAATTTAAAACGAATCGGAGAAAATTTTTCTTCACCCAACGTGTAATTAGACTCTGGAATTCATTGCCGGAGAACGTGGTACGGGCGGTTAGCTTGACGGAGTTTAAAAAGGGGTTAGATAGATTCCTAAAGGACAAGTCCATAGACCGCTATTAAATGGACTGGAAAAATTCCTCATTTTTAGGTATAACTTGTCTGGAATGTTTTTACGTTTGGGGAGCGTGCCAGGTGCCCTTGACCTGGATTGGCCACTGTCGGTGACAGGATGCTGGGCTAGATGGACCTTTGGTCTTTCCCAGTATGGCACTACTTATGTACTTATGTACTTATGTACTTATTTTGGGATCTTGTGACCTGGATTGACCACTGTTGGAAACAGGATACTGGACTTGATGAACCTTCGGTCTGTCCCAATATGGACAATGCTTATGTGTTTACGTTCTTTATGAGGGCAGTTCTACAACAGTGTGCCTAAAACAAAAAAAGAGAGTGACCTCACAACTTAATGAATATATTCAGAAATTCTCCATCCTCCACGAGTCCCAGTCGGGCTTCCGACCTGCCCACAGCACTGAAACGGTTCTTCTAACCTTAATATCTAAATTCAAACTTGAAATAGCAAACGGATACAACATCATCCTCTTACAATTTGACTTATCCAGCACTTTTGACATGGTTGACCATTCAATCCTTACCAAACTCTTGGACAAACTTGGGATCGGTGGAAACATTATCAACTGGATTAATAACTTCATTACTACCAGATCCTATCAAATCAAAAGAGCTACAAATCTATCATCCCCATGGTCATCAGAATGTGGAGTACCACAGGGATCTCCACTCTCCCCGATACTTTTCAACCTTATGATGATCCCCTTGGCCAGAATACTAACCAAGCATGGTCTAAATCCTTTCATTTACGCTGATGATGTCACCATATATATCCCCTTTAAATTCAATCTATCTGAAATCCACGACAAAATCAATACTGCCATTACCACTCTAACCTCCTGGGCTAATGCTTTTAAAATGAAATTAAATAAAGAAAAAACACAGTGCCTGGTTCTCTCTTCCCAATACTCCCCTTATCTCCTGACTACTCTTAACACCCCTGTTGTCAAACTCCCCATATCTGACAACTTAAAGATACTGGGAGTAACGATAGACAGCCATTTATCTTTTGATAACCATACTAAGCTCACCACAAAGAAAATGTTTAATATGATGTGGATATTGAAACAAGTGAAGCCTTATCTCCCATTCAACACTTTCCGGAACCTGATACAGTCTACTGTTATTACCAACGCCGACTACTGCAACAGTGTCTTTTTAGGATGCAAAACCCAAATACTGAAGAGACTCCAAACTGCCCAGAACACGGCTGCCAGACTTATTTTTGGCAAATCAAAATTTGAAAGTGCATCACCTCTTCAAGCAAAGCTTCACTGGCTCCCCATCAAAGAAAGAATAAATTTTAAGATCAACCCAATGACCCACAAGATTATCAACGGCAAATCCCCTGGCTACATGAATGAATTGATCGACCTCCCTGCTAGAAACAGATCTAATTCTTCACGAGCTTATCTTAACCTACACCTTCCCAATTGTAGAGGAATTAAGTACAAGACCTACTATGCATCCAGTTTCTCCTTTTTGGGCAGCCAGCTTTGGAACGCTATACCCAGACCAATCCGATTAATAAACGACTTCTTGCCCTTTAGAAAAATGCTGAAAGCTCATCTCTTTAAGCAAGCCTACCCAAATGCCCCAACCTAATCTCGCCAACTTCCACCCCCAATTCTGTTCTGACTTAAATACCAACCTCCCATCCTTCTCTTTCCATCTCTCTTTAATTTTATCCCTCCTTACCCTTTCTCCCAAATTACACTATCCTATCCTGTCTACCCTCTTTTATCCTAGTCATATTTTATCTAGCTCAACTTATCATACACTACTAAGCCCAACTATGTAAGCCGCATTGAGCCTGCATTATGTGGGAAAGCGCGGGGTACAAATGTAATAATAATAATAATATATTTAAGTGCCAATTCTACAAAGAAAAGTAGGTGCCTACTTTTCCTTTATATAACACTACATAATTGCTATAATACATGCCTATAATTTAGGCATGAGTACTTATCTCAGTCATGGAGCTGGTGTTAATGCTTGCAACTAAATGCTGTAGTTATGCATGTAAGTGTGAATCCTGACAATGTTTTTTCCAGACTCCACCCATGTGTTTTCCTACCTGTAAAATATGCACTGTATAACATATGGGTGTGTTTACATAAGAGCGTTTTGGTGGATTTTTTGCATTTACACACTTACACCTGTATTTGCCAGTATTCTAATCATATATATATATGTATTTGGTATATAAATGTTAGTGCTTTATTTATATAATGACCCCTAATTGCCAAAATTAAGACATAGTAATGGGAAAACCTGTATGTTAACTGTTGGAGGTGCTCCCATTTTGTTAATGCAGGGGAAATATTGCCCCCCTTTAATTAGCCTGCCCCACTGGACCCTGTTGACAACCCCCTAAAGGGGACCTTCAGTTCTTGGTGGCTCAGGCGACTCTAATTCTTTCCCTCTCCCTTCATAAAAAGGCTTTTATGGCCTCAGAAAAAATCCTGCTCTTATGTGTCATTCTGACTCCTAACGGGAGATTGAAATATATTGCATGTGACAAGATGCCACCATTTTTCAACATGGTGGCACAAAGGCAGGTGCAAATGGAGATTGATCTTGCCCTGACATGAGTGGGGGCTTAGGGGGAAGAGAGGTGGTTTTCCCAGGGGCTAAAAGGGCCTTTTTTCAAAGGGGATGGGGTGGACTTTGTGACTATTGGGCCATCAGGAACTTGAGGCCCACCAGGGAGTCTGGGTCAGGGCATCTATAATGTTTGGAAGTGCACTCAGGGACTTAGGGAATCTTGAGCCATTGGATTTCTATTTCTAGAGTCCCAGGTCAGAGGCTTTGTGCCTTAAGGATGTGACTCAGGTCTCTGGCCTAGGGGTCTTAGGTTAGTCTCTAGCTGGAGGATTCTGATTCAGGGGTGTCTGCCTAAAGGGTCCATAATAAGGGGATATCTGGCTCCCATGTCCTGAGTTTGGGTCTCCTAGGACTAAGTTGAACTCAGGATGGAAGCAAATGGAGGTTAAAAGCTATGTTTCTTTAGGGCTAGTATTAAACTCTAGCACTAAGAGCTGAATTAAGAAAGACTTTCAAGTTTAGCACACTTGCTGTATTGGACAGAATTCCATATCTTTGTCTTTTTCATGCATGTTCTTGGAACATGCACTAAACGTGAAGCACATTTTTGAATGTGTGACATTAAAACCCATATTAAATATAGGAGTAACATACATAACATATTAAATGATGGCAGATAAAGACATGTAGGGTCCATCCAGTCTGCTCAACAAGATAAACTAATTTTACATGGTATGTGATACTTTATATGTATATCCGAGTTTGATTTGTCCTTGCCATTCTAAGGGCACAGATCATAGAGATAAGAGAGATAAGAAAAGGTGAGTTAAGAGCAGATAAAGATAAGAGAGTGTGAAGAGAAGGAAAAGAGAACTAAGTAGGAAAGAGAAGAGAGAAAAGTAAAATGGGGAAAGCGTTTTAAAAGAAAAGGAAAATGGGAAGGGAACAAAGGTGAAAATCTATATGAAATCCAGTAAATGGATGGACAGCATAGTAACCTATAAGAATATTTTCTGGGGGTGGGCAACAATTAAAAATTGTGATTAAGATTTTTAATTGTGCGATTAATCGTGCTTAATCATGGTCTACATTCAACTACATGTGCACATATATACTGCAGTTGATGATAAATTCTAATTCATATCTGTTTATCTGTACTCCAACACAATGTTGTGCAGTGTACATATTACATATGCACATTTATGCAAAATACGTATGATGCAAGTTTCTAAACATTATAACATGAGGAGGTGCATTATAACTTGTGCCAGAAAATATTATATGAATCCCCACATATACATGTGCTATCAAAGATTTTACAAATACAAAGCAAATCCATATGAGTATCACTTCCCTTGAGGATATCACATGCTCATGCTCATACTTCACATACTCTACTCATAGTCCATTCATCCTGTCCATTCTCGCAATTTCAATGAAGGTTTCCTTTTACTCTGGCTGAGTTTCGCATAGCGTCATCAGAAAGGGAATCTGAAAACAGAATCAACATTAACCAAAAACCAACCCCACACGTACTGGAACATACTCTTTACCTTGAGCTCCTAAGATTAACACTCAAGACACAAACTACTTACAAAACATTTTACAAAACCACTAAAGGACACCAAACCCCGAGCTGGTCCACATCCAGCATCCACCTTCTCACAAGAGCGTGTGACATCATATTTCCCGCGCTCTTTAAATACCCATATGAACCCAGCACAGCCTCACTCATTGGTCGATCATTTAAAGAGCGAGGGAAATATGATGTCATATGTATTTTGCATAAATGTGCATATGTGATATCATGTACACTGCACAACATTGTGTTGGAGTACAGATAAACAGTTATGAATTAGAATTTATCATCAACTGCAGTATATATGTACACATGTAGTTGAATGTAGTGATGTGCTATAGATCTATATCAGAGAAGCTATGGACGGCTTAGTTGTAAGTACATACACATTATAAGGAGGCGGAACACCTACCAGCCCATATTTCGACCCAAATCGGGAGATGGGCGCCTTTCTCTCATGGACGCCCAAATTGGTATAATCGAAAGCAAATTTTGGGCGCCTCCAACTGCAGTCTGTCGCGGGAATGGACAAAGTTGACGGGCCATGTCGGAGGCGTGGTGAAGGCGGGACTGGGGCATATTTATCGGCCAAGGAGAGATGGGCGCGCTCGGCCGATAATGGAAAAAAGAAGGGCGGCAGAAGCGAGGATTTGGGTCACTTTTTTGGACCCTTTTTTTCACGAACAAGACCACAAAAAGTGCCCCAACTGCCCAGATGACCACTGGAGGGAATCGGGGATGACCTCCCCTGACTCCCCCAGTGGTCACTAACCCCCTCCCAGCAAAAAAAAAAGAACTTTAACAACTTTTTTTTCCAGCCTGTATGCCAGCCTCAAATGTCATACCCAGCTCCATCACAGCAGTATGCAGGTCCCTGGAGCAGTTGTTACTGGGTGCAGTGGGCTTCAGGCAGGTGGACCCAGGCCCATCCCCCCCTACCTGTTACACTTGTGCTGGTAAATGGGAGCCCTCCAAACTGCCCCCAAAACCCACTGTACCCACATCTAGGTGCCCCCCTTCAGCCATAAGTGCTATGGTAATGGTGTAGACTTGTGGGCAGTGGGTTTGTGGGGGGGGGATTTGGGGGGCTCAGCACCCAAGGTAAGGGAGCTATGGACTTGGGAGGTATTTTAATGTTTTTTGTTACAAGTGCCCCCTAGGGTGCCCGGTTGGTGTCCTGGCATGTGAGGGGGACCAGTGCACTACAAATCCTGGCCCCTCCCACGACCAAATGCATTGGATTTGTTCATTTTTGAGCTGTGCGCCTTCGGTTTCCATTATCGCTGAAAACTGATACCGCCCAGCTCAAATCCGCCCAAATACGATGCATTTGCCCGGCACAAACCGTATTATCAAAACAAAAGATGGACGCCCATCTTTTTCGAAAATACGGTCTGGCCCGCCCCTTCGCGGACCCATCCTCGGAGATAAACGCCCATGGAGATGGGCATTCGCTTTCGATTATGCCCCTCCTAATGTGCTATGATGGTTCCATCTGTGATACTACCACATATTCCTTTTGATGATATAATGGTTGGAATGGGTACGGACTGAGCACATTAAAACACATATCACATTGTGAGAGTTAGTTGTTGTAGTGAGTTATTACTTTTTGATTAATTTGTTTTTCTGAGATTTAGTAGTGAGTAATTTTTTGACTTAGGAAGTTTATTTGAGTTCTTCCATTTATATATACTATTAGTTAAAATTTAATTCCAAGAAGTGTAGAGTGATGCACTTGGGGTGCAGAAACCCAAAAGAGAGATACTGGATAGGAGAGAGATTAGTAAGCTTGACTCAGGAGAGAGACCTTGGGGTGTTGGTGTCTAAGGATCTAAAAGTGAAGAAACAATGAGACAAGGTGATAGCAGTGGCCAGAAGGATGCTAGGCTGCACAGAGAGGGGTATCACCAGCAGAAGAAAGGAGGTGTTGATGCCCCTCTACAAATTGGTGAGGCCCCACTTGGAGTATTGTGTTCAGCAGTTTTGGAGGCCGTATCTTGCTAAAGATGTAAAAAGACTGGAAGTGGTGCAAAGAAAAGCTACAAAAATAATATGGGATTTACATTGCAAACCGTATGAGGAGAGACTTGCTGACCTGAACATGTATACCTTGGAGGAAAGGAGAAACTGGGGTGACATGATACAGACGTTCAAATATTTGAAAGGTGTTAATCCTAACATGAACCTTTTCCAGAGACGGGAAGGCGGTAGAACTAGAGGACATGAATTGAGGTTGAATGGGGGCAGACTCAGGAATAATGTCAGGAAGTATTTTTTCACAGAGAGGGTGGTGGATATGTGGAATGCCCTCTCGTGGGAGGTGGTGGAGATGAAAATGGTAATGAAATTCAAACATGTTTGGGATGAACACAAAGGAATCCTGTTTAGAAGGAATGGATCCATGGAATTTTAGCAGAGATTAGGTTGCGACGCTGGTAATTGGGAAGCAAAACCGGTGCTGGGCAGACTTCTATGGTCTACGCCCTGATCATGACTAAATAGATAGGGATGGCCTGGAGTGTAAATTTTAAGGGGTTTCGACGTTAGCTTCAGAACTTAGTACAAGAACAGTGCTGGGCAGACTTCTATAGTCTGTGCCCTGAGAATGGCAAGGACAAGTCAAACTCGGGTATAAAGTATCACATACCATGTAAAATGAGTTTATCTTGTTGGGCATGCTGGATGGACTATACAGGTCTTTATCTGCCATCATTTACTATGTTACTAAGTTACAATGAATTGAACCAGGGTCCGCTGGTTTACAGCCCACTGTTCTAATCACTTGGCTACTCCTTATAACTGCTTTCTACTTTGTTCAAAATGCCCATAATTCTTGATGCTCTCATAAAGCCTGGTCTTCTTTTCCAGTTTCACTTTTAGAGGAGAAGAAGGGGGACAGCAACCACTAGGGGATTCATGAGGAGTCATGTCTTAATCCTTGTAGAAGTTAGCTGCTCAGTTAGAGCATCATTGTGTACCCTGGATATGACTGAAACAGGTCTAAATTAAAAAAGTCCTTCTTTTTAGACATAGACATTTCTTCTTATTCAATTATTGCTGCAGAATGTCCTAATTCTGGGCCATCCCTCGTCCCATCCAAAACCCACCCATAACACGCATTCTTGCTATTTGGACAATCTACAGTGTAGGACGTCCAAATTCTGCTATTCCAAAATCGCAATTTGGACTTTTTGGCAGGTAAACGTTTTTGAGATGTCCATGTGCTTTGAAAATGAGCTCCCTGGTAGCATAGTAGATGACAGCAAATAAAGACATGCAAGGCCCATCCAGTATATGTGCATCCTCTTCCTAACACATACATAGTGAAATTTAGTCTTGAGATATCAAAATTTGCAATACAATGTAGAGTGATTTTTTACTTTTGTAACCTGTGGATATTTAATGCTGATTTAGCAAAAGTAGATTTCAGAGCTGGAAGTCTGTTTATCTCTTCCAAGTACCCAGTCAATTTCTTATTATGCAAAACATTAAACTTAATAAAATTATCAAATACATCCTTATAAAAGCATTAGTAGAATTCAATAAATGCTGTACTGCTGAACCTAAAAAGCAATGAAATTCTCTCTCTTTCTCTCTCAACCACTTTGGAATGCATTGGCCTTGGTGACCTTGGGAGTAGCACTGTAACCTGCTGGAGTAAACACTGAGCATGTTACAAATTATTGATGATATAAATAATCTAAGACAGATGTAGAATCCATGATCATATGACAACCATTTCCTTTGGAAATGACCAAAATAACTATTAAGCCCTGATGAGTGATTGAGAACATAGATTTGTGGTTGTCTATTAAAGCTGGCTCAATACACAATTAAACAAAATTAGTAAGTCAGATGGTAAACAAAAAAAAATGTAAAAGCTATAAACATGGCTTTTTTCTCTAAGTGATATTGATATAACTGCACTTGTATTGGTCCCATTGCCCCTCTGTAGCTCAGTGCACCATTCCCCAAATGAGCAAAGTTCTTAAGTGGAAAAGTCAAATATTTCTACATTTTCTCTAAATTCATTAATATTATAAACAAATGCAAAAATTGATGGGAAACCTGTTGTAACACTCTGTACTCAACTATAGTTTATTATATCCAGGGTCAATTTATCCAAAGAGGATCGGGGGCTGTGTCAGACATTTTTGTAGGGACCTTGACTGAATGACTCTCTGAGAACTTACTCAAAATCTTGCCTTACAAGCCTGGTTCATTTTAAGAACATAAGAATAACCATACTGGGTCAGAGCAGTGGTCCACCTAGCCCAGTATCTTGTTTGCTACAGTGGCCAATCCAGGTCACAAGTACCTGGCAGAAACCCAGATAGTTATATACCCAAAGGGAACAGAGAACACTGTGATATAAATACTCAAAAAAGAAAACAAAATGAATAAAGAGGAAAAAGGACCCAGAGGCATCAGATATCCATCAGTGACAACAAGGCTATTAGGTCTCCTATAGTGCAAAGCTATTCCAAACCCTTGAGCCTACTGCATGAAATTAATCATTTGCCCCCAGGGACCAAAACCTCTTTTATTCATCAATTTTTTTTTAATTTAAACAGCTATTATAAAGACAGTTAAATTCAAATATAATAAAGAGTATTAGTGCAAAAACTCAAACTGCACAAAAAGCTTTCCAAAATCATTGCACTAAGGCATTAAACACAGAACCTCACTGAAATTTCACAAAATTGCAGTAAGAAAATAAGAAAAAAATAAGTGACTACTTAGCCTGCATTTGCAGCCTTAGCACTGGTCAAGGAGTTCTAACACCCTACGCTGATGCTCAATTGAAATACAGTGTTTCGATCAAAAGACCTGCTTCTGGGGACTTCAAACTGTCACTTAGATGAAAGTTGAATCAATGGCAAATGCCATCCAAATTAACTGATGCACGGGAGCAAGATTTTTTGGATTATTTTTGGTTTTCCACTTTCTCTTTGATAATTAGAAACCCAAAGAGTAGCAATATTCCATTCTACCAATCCCAGGGCAAACAGTGGCTTCCCCATGCCTATCTTAATAGCAGACTATGGACTTTTCCTCCAGGAACTTGTCCAAATCTTTTTTAAACCCAGATGTGCTAACTGCTGTTACCACATCCTCCGGCAACGAGTTTGAGATCTAAACTATTTGTTGAGTGAAAAAATATTTTTCCTATTTGTTTTAAAAGTATTTCCATTAGTGTCCCCTAGTCTTTGTACTTTTTGAAAGAGTAAAAAATCGGTTTACTTCTAGTCGTTCTACACCACTCAGGATTTTGTAGACCTCAATCATATCTCCCCTCTTTTCCATGCTGAAGATCCCTAACCTCTTAAGCCTTTCCTCATACGAGAGGAATTCCATCCCTTTTATCATTTTGGTTGCACTTCTTTGAACTTTTTCTAATTTTGTTATATCTTTTTTGAGATACAGTGACCAGAATTGAACGCACTACTCAAGGTGAGATCGCACCATGGAGTGATTGGTCTTATTTACCATCCCTTTCCTAATAATTTCTAGCATCCTGTTTGCTTCTTTTGGCTGCCACCACCGCACACTGGGCAGAAGATTTCAATGTATTGTCTACAATGACACCTAGATATTTGTCTTGGGTGCTGACTCCCAAGGTGGACCCTAGCATCAGGTAACTATGGTTTGGATTATTTTCCCCAATGTGCATCACTTTGCCTTTGCCCACATTAAATTTGATCTGCCATTTGGTTGCCCGATCTTCATGCAGTTTTTCACAATCTGCATGTGTTTTAAAAACTTTGAAGAATTTTGTGTTATCTGCAAATTTAATCACCTCACTCATCGTTCCAATTTCCAGATCATTTATAAATATGTTAAATTGCACCTGTCCCAGTACAAATTTAATTCATATAGGGGCCCTTTTACTATGCCGCATAAGCGTCTGTGCGCGCCCAATGCATGCCAAAATGGTTGGCTCTTGTGGTAATTTCATTTTTGATGCGCGTCCGATACGCGTGTCCGAAAAATAAGTTTTATTTTCAGGCGCGCGTATCGGACACGTGCCAAGTGGCATTTGACGCACATACTGTAGGTCATTACCGCCCGGTTACCACGTGAGACTTTACCGCTAGGTCAATGGCTGGAGGTAAGGTCTCAGACCCAAAATGGACGCGCAACAATTTTCATTTTGCTGCATGTCCATTTTCGGCAAAAATTTTAAAAAGACATTTTTTACAGGTGTACTGAAAAATGATTCTGTGCGTGCCCAAAACATGTGTCTACAATACCTCCGGCCATTTTTCAGCGTGCCTTTGTAAAAGGGCCCAATAAAATTTTATAAATATAAACCTACAACTGGTCCTTATTTATCTCAGTCCTCCATTTGCCGACTCCCCTCCCCTGATCTCCCAACCTTGCATTGTTTTTCATTTCACAGGAATAAATGTCTGTAAATATAAACATTATATAAAATGGTATCTTACATTGGCTACCTTCCATTTCCCTGTTCTGTTTCCAGCTCCCCTCATCACCCTTATAGCCTCCTTATTCATACTCCCTGAGTCTGCCCCCTTCACCCCCACCACACTCCCCTCAAACTCTGTTTGCCACCCCGACATCATGTCTGTCTGTGTGTGGCTGTCTCTGGTGAGCGAGTGACTGTACAACATTTTGTATGTGTCTCTGACCATCTGTTGGTTTCACAGAGAATGTCTCTGAATATATCAGTGTATGTGGGCTGACATTGTGCTGATGGAGGGTCATATAGGATCAGTGCGTTATTTCCAGCAAAAAAAGGTGCTGGTACTCAAATGCCAGGCCACCCTTCAGAGATGGGGGTGATCGCTGAGGGACCCACCCCACAATAGCCAGGACCCCTGCAACCAGTCACAGAATCTATGACAAGGCAAAATTGGTGTGTGGAGCCTGAGCTCTTTCATTAAAACTTGGGGACCATGGGTCAATTTTAGCAGACAATGGAAAAGGTGCTGGTATTCAGTACCCCCTCAAAAAAAAAGCCCTGTATAGGATGCTGGTTGTAGAACAAAGGAATTAACATGACAGACTTCAATAGCTGGGGTATACAGGCCATACTGCAGATGACATAGAGAAGGGCCAAGAGGATGCAGCCTTATCAGAGAATTTATAGGCCCGTGACCCGGCTCCTGGATCTCAGAGTTGAACTAAACCTCAGTAGGTTCCACTTTGATAAGGCTCCTATCCACCATTTCTGTCGGCAACGTAACCCTCCCCTTCACTTGGCCACATAGAGGGGACAGCCACGTCACTCTGCCTAAAGGTCACCACATATCTTGTCTTCTTATGTTTAGTCTATGCTTGCAGTCATTGTGGGCCTCAGTTAGTTGGCAACCTGAGAATGCATCACACAGTTTCTGAGGGTCTTTTTCGCCCATACTTTATGTAGCTCAGACAGGAAACTAAAGTGTACAGCTCATTTCATGTTTGTGCTGGGGATGATAGATTGTTCACATGTGGCTATAATCTGGCCACCACGAGGTAGGGAGGGGACTTATTACAACAGAAATTCCTTTCACTCCCTTCATATGCAACTGATTTGCAATGTCCAAGGATAGATCACCTACATAACATAACATAACATCTGTGCTTATATACTGCTAACACCTTTAAGCTCTAAGCAGATTACAAAAGAAACTAGTATGGTCCACTAGAATTACATTAAAAATTATAAAATTAAAATAATTTTCATTGGAGAGCAAAATCTTCTAAAAAGAACAGTTTTCATTTTACTTTTAAAGTTCTTATCAGTTCCATATTCAGCCGGCAGCAGGCAGCACTTTGACTGCCCGCTGCCGGCATACAACCTGGATATTCAGTTCTAGGCTGTTTCCGTTCTGAACCAGTTTAAGTGGTATATCAAATACAATAAACATAAACATTAAAATATATATTAGGGAAAAATAGTAAAGATTAAAGTGATCTGCCTTGGCCCTTGTTGATATGTGGTGTACAACAATGAAGTGTTTTTTTGTTGTTGTTACATTAGTACCCCACGCTTTCCCACTCATGGCAGGCTCAATGCGGCTTACATATTGTATACAGGTACTTATTTGTACCTGGGGCAATGGAGGCATGTTCATGGATCAGGATGGGTGAACATGCAGACAGGGTCTACCAAGGATGTGCAATCAGGGTTATGTCTATTCCTGAGTCATCTATTGGGCCACATCCTCATCCACCACACCCTTCCCAAGACTATTGAAGGCTTTATATGGGGCCCTAGATGTTTATTGAGCTGCAATCTGCTAGTGATGTCTAGATGTATCTCTGGGTTTGTATGGGCACCACTGCCATTAGGGACATGTGTTGTGACTTTGTCAGTGTGACTGTTAAAACGCTGACTGTGCTGGCATGGAAAACATAGAATTATCATTCCACAAGTGCTGCCTTATATAACCATTCTGGAAGGTTTGCTAGTTGCCTTAGCTTAGGGCCCTGCTTACTGTGCCAAGATGCATTGGATAGCTATCAGCCTTTATGCTGGGAGTCTAATTCAAAGGTATATTGGGAGAGGGAGCATTCAAATGACAAGGGCTAAGAAAACAGGTGCTGCCATATTCTGTAACACTATGCTACCATGTGGACTATCTCAGGACACTTGCAAGGCATCAAGGAATAGCCTAGTGGTTAGAGCACCAGTCTTGACATCCAGAGGGGGCCAGTTCAAATCCCACTGCTGCTCCTTGTGATCTTAGGCAAGTCACTTCCTCAGGTATAAAAATAGATTGTGAGCCCTCCAGGGATAGAGAAATACCCACTATACCTGAATGCAGTGGTGTGCTGGAGCCGGCTCTGTCCGGCGCGCAAGAGCCGCTTGTTAATTTTTGACAACTCTTGCGAGCCGGTTGTTGTTTGGTGCGAGCCGGCTCCATTACAGAGGTAAGCATGGCAGGAGGGCGCCATGCTTACCTCCCCTCCCGCTCCCAAACATGTGCAGCGATTTTCCTTCGCCCCACACCATCCCCTCCCGCTCCCATCCATCTTGTTTAGTACCTCTCCGATGAAGCGCCGCCTTATTTAAACCCTGCTGCGTCTCCAGCCTTCCCTCCCTGCTTGCTTCAATGAGTTAGTTCGTGCCCTTAGTCCCGCCTTCTGACGTCATACGTCAGAAGGCGGGATTAAGGGCACGACGAACAAACTCAATTGCTGGGCAGGGATGGGTAGGGGGGCAGGGGAGAGAAGCCAATTGCTGGTCTTGGAGGGCAGGGGAGAGAAGACAATTGCTGGGCATGAATGGATAGAGGGGGGCAGAGGAGAGAAGAGAATTGCTGGGCATGGATGGGTAGGGGGGCAGGGGAGAGAAGACAATTGCTGGGTATGGATGGATAGAGGGAGGCAGGGGAGAGAGGAGAGTCTCAGGACATGGATGGAGGGGAGGGCAAGAGAAATTCTGGACATGGATGGAGGGAAGGGACAAGGGAGAGAGAAGAAATGCTGGACACGGAGGGAAGATAGAGGAAGGAGATTAGATGAGGGAAAAGGAAGTGAGGAGAGAAACTGCACATGGATGGAGAAAATAGGCAGAAGCTGGATCCACTGTACAGTCAAGTCTGCGGAGGACCAGAAATGAAGAAGAAAGGAGGAAAGAAAAGAAATAAATGGAAAGGAAACCCTGGAAACGGAGTCAAGGGAACAGATAGAGAGCAGCAGAATCAGATACTGGGCCAGCATGATCAGAGAAACAAAGTCACCAGACAACAAAGGTAGAAAAATATGTCCACTTTGAGAATCAGGTGCTGAACGTTAAAAGTTTATATTTATTTACTTATTTATGGCATTTTATCCCATATTAAACATGAATTAGATTGGAACCTGGGATCATTTAATTTTTTTTCCTTGGAAAGAGTAATGCATTGCCCCCCCTCCCCCCTGGCTATAGCCAGCTATGCAATTTTGGGGGGGGCACAGAGGTGGACAGGGGGAGCGCAGAGGTGGATGGGGGGCACAGAGGTGGATGGGGGCGCAGAGGTAGACGGGGGGGGGGGGGGGCGCAGTGGTGGACGGGGGGGGGGGGGGGGCGCTGAGGTGGACCAGGGAGAGAGCCTGTTGTTAAAAATTTACCAGCACACCACTGCCTGAATGTAACTCACCTTGAGCTACTACTGAAAAAGGTGTAAGCAAAATCCAAATAAATAGATACAATAAATGTGAATAGTGTTTATAGCTTGAAGATTGCATGGGCATCTCATGTCAGTGGATATTTATTTATTTATTTATTGTATTTGTATCCCACATTTTCCCACCTATTTGCAGGCTCAATGTGGCTTACAGAGTTTTGTTATGACATAGTCATTCCAGGATATCAGATACAATTAGTAATATACAGAGATTAAGAAAGGGAAGAGAGAAGGAAAGTGTTGGGCAGGATAGTATAGATGGTGGATTTTAATAACTTGGGTGGGTTGGTGAGGTAGTTTTGTAAGACTATGGGTTCTGTTTGTAGGCCTTAATGAAGAGATGTGTCTTCAAAGATTTGCGAAAGTTATTTTGTCAATGGTTCTCAGGGCTGTAGGTAATGCATTCCACAACTGCGTGCTCATGTAAGAGAAGGTGGTGGCGTGTATCAGCTTGTATTTTAGTCCTTTACAGCTGGGGAAGTGCAGATTGAGAAATTTGTGGGCTGATCTTATGGCGTTTCTGGGAGGCAGGTCCACGAGGTTTAGCATGTAGATTGGGGCGTCTGCGTGAATCTAGCAGTGGCTAGATGGATATTACTGGCATGCTAAACTGGATGTTTCTACAGCTTTCCAGGTGACAACATCCCAGATCATCTAACTATAGAATGGAAGAACTGGCCAGTGTGGCCATAGAAGTGAGTGGTATTACAGAAATGGTGTGTATTAATAGGCATGTGGTTGTAGCATATATGGACATTGTGGCAGATGCAACAAACAGCAGACCAAAATATACATTTATATATGTCACATTAAAGCATATTTTAAATAGTCAATAATAAAAAACAGCCATGTAATGCAGTCATTTTTTTCATAATAAGAATGTAGAATTCATAGGTCAGTGCATTTGGGAGTCAATTCTCTAACAGGTCACTGAAATGTAGGTGCTATCTTTTCATAGGCTACTAGTTATTCATTAAGAACACTTATGCATTAAAGATTTTTCTTTATTGAATCTTGAGGATTGTAACCTCTCTTATTTTCTTCCTTGTTTTTATTTAGGTTTTCTGTACAAGTTTGTTCTTGGATATATATTGTGTAATCCATTATAATAGGGATTACTAGATCTACTGAGTGACCCCTCCTTAGAGTCACTTGGGGGAGGAAACTGGTTGGGAAGGGAGAATGAGCAGCCCTGCCCCACTTCTTTATGGGAAAGTGCTGCGGGAAATCTTTCTGGTTATTGAGTGGCAGTAGGAGTGGAGTTTGGATTCAATAAAAGTTGTGCAGAGCATATGGTTTACCCCCATCAGGACCTATGTGGAGAGGGGGTGTCCCAGATCATGGGTTCAATAAACTGAGGCTGAACTAAGTGGAGGTTTCTGCCAGTAAAAGCATTAACATTGATGTGGAGGAGTGCTCCAGGTGGGAAGCAGGGGATCCCAGCCTGGGGGCAGGAGCACCTTTGGGAGAGTGTGGACATACATGGAGGTCTGGTCCATAGTGGAGATCACTTGCTGCACCAGCACTGCTGGCACAGCCTTAGAATGTTCACCCCAAAAGGATGGGTAATGGGCTAGAGGAGTTGTAAATATGTGCATGCCATAGGATTTACAAATGGACTATTGAATTTACGCCAAAGTCTTGAATTGACACTTAACCTCATTTTGAATAAGTTATCTAGATAGATGTAAATTGACTTGAAGGATATCTAAAGAATTGTTTGCCTCCAGAATGTATATGAAGTCTAGATGAACTGCTTGTTTTAAAGTTAAGTTCATGTTTGGATTATAAAACCTGGATTGGAGCCCTTCTTTGAGTGAAAGTGAACTTTATTTGCTCCCAGACTAACAAGTACATAAGTAATACCACACTGGGAAAAGACCAAGGGTCCATCAAGCCCAGCATCCTGTCCCCGACAGCGGCCCATCCAGTCCAAGGGCACCTGGCAAGCTTCCCAAACGTACAAACATTCTATACATGTTATTCCTGAAATTGTGGATTTTTCCCAAGTCCATTTAGTAGTGGTTTATGGACTTGTCCTTTAGGAAACTGTCTAACCCCTTTTTAAACTCTGCTAAGCTAACCGCCAAAGGAAAGTAAAGATTAGAAAGAGTCTGGTTTAAAACCCTACGGCCTACTGGATGTTATCCAGCCCTGGCCTGTTCCCAGCTCAGTGAGTAAAGAAGATAAGAAACTTTTTATTTACTTATAACATTTTTAGCCTTCATCATCTATAATTCTTTTGGTTTTGTGGCCCTGGTCTTGGGTGCTAACCTACAAAGAGTTAGCTGGTGCCCAAACTGTGTGCTGAGACCAAGGTTACACTTTTAATTTTGCATAAATACAAAACCTCCCAATTAGACGTGTAAGTGGTCTTATGAAATACTAGTGTAAACTGCCACTGCATCAGTGAGGGTACGTAACTCTACCCTCATTTCCTCCAGACAGTCAAGATGAGTCTCACTACAACCAGAATTCACTGATGCACATCATGTCAGAATGACTGCATTTGCATCAAGTCTTCAGGGATTCCAAATTCTAGGGGAAGGGAACATCATATGAATTCATTTGATTCAGTAGCTCTGCTGTTGCCACAGGCTCGTTTGTGAGCAACTCTAGGAGGCTCCTGTGGCTGCCCCTTGGATACTTGAATACTTCTTCCACTTTCTCCTGGCTGCCTGCTGGTTCTTTCATATCTTCCTCCTGGCCACCAAGATGTTTACCTCCTCCTCCTCCTCACTGCTTTTCTCCTCTTCCTCCTCCTCTGCCCTACTGTGTCTGGCGGTGATCAACATAGGGAGTTACATGAATAGTTCACTATTTGGTTTACAAGACCTGGCATGTGGTGGTATGTGATAGCCACCGGTGGCCAGGGCTACTGTGATGCTTGTTCAGGTTATGAATACAATATATGGGGCAACGTGTAGCTCTGATGAGACAGTAGTGCCCAGATTCTACTGTTTGGGAAGACGGAGAGGAGTTGTGGTGGATATGCAGAGTGCCTTTGTAGTGCAGCAGCTTCTTTGAGTACATATCCACAACATGGAAAGCTTGGAGTTAGACAACCCCTATAGTTGCACAGTGAAACTGCTGGTGTGGCAGTGGGCACACACCTAGGTCTGCTGCTACACTTCTATCTATCACCATCTGCAATGGCTGTGGTAAGAAGGACATTTTGAGAGACTAATGGAATTGGTCAATTTGAGGGCATGTGCTTGATGGTCAGCTACTGTAGACAGCCATTATATTGTGGCATCTTCAAGGATTTCTGTCTGTGGAAGGATGGATATGTTGTCATTTTCAAGCATTTTAATTCCAAATCCCAGAATATATGCATGCAAGCAGTAACTCAGGGAGCAGAAAGATTCTTCTCAGCATGTGTGTTAACTCTTATATGTCGTGCCTTGAAAGGCAATGTTCGGTTTCCTGTTTCTTCAGCACTAAGAATCTACTGTCTTCCAAAGGTAGGAATGGCTGGAATAAAGTAGACAGAAACCTAGCTCTTAAAACTGTCAACCACAATTACAAAATTCTATATTGGAAGTCAAATGATATTGTCATGAAACGCCTAGCACCCACCTAGGGTTAACCCTGGAGCCACCTAGAGAGTCTGTCCCCAACACTGCTCAGGCCCACCTGCACCTGGGCACATTGTCTGTAGTAGCACCCTCCTCCCATCGACTGAGTCCTGCTTGCCTCTGGTCTAGTCTCTCACTCTCAGGTTATTCCCTGGTGATTTCTAAAGACACACAGCTCCCAGAAAGCACCTACAGACCCCAAACCACAAACCAGGATTCTTAGTCAGTCCAGGACAGCAGAGTCAATAAACTAATAATGTGTATTGTTGAAGAAGAACAGTGAACAGAAAAAGGTGAAATCAGCAAACAATAACAGGTAACTAATATGGATCAATTATAAAACTATCTAAATATTTATTTATTACATTTATTTACTACCTGGGTAGTACTGGGGGAGTTCAGGAAATACAGCTGCTCACAGGTTATAAAATATAACTGCTCACAGGGCTTCAGTAAAAAGATCTTTCTCTCTCTCTGCTCCCTGGCTGAGACCTGGGAAAATCCAGTACCTTCATGCTAGATTTGAAATCCAGGACCAATCAGAGCCCAGGGCATCGATTTTGAAAGTAGTTGCCAATGGTACTGCAGATTGCCTTTCCATAAGCTTAAACTGGAAAAGAGAAAGTCTTTTTCTGCAATAGCTTTAAAAGTCAAAACAAGCACCATCTGCTGGCCAATTTGGAGAAATACACATCATGAAATAATACAGTTTTCAGACTTAGAAACCCACTGTTTCATCACAAATATAATTTGTAAATATTTAATATGTAAATCTTAAATAATATAGATTTTTCAATAATATAAAAAATAAAATTTTAGATATAGTCCTCGTCTCCACCACCTCCACTGGAGAGTTGTTCCAGGCTGCTAGGTACTTAAATGGCAACTTCCATAGGTGTCATCTTTCTGCTATATGGATATCTAGCAGGTCTTGGAATCGGTGTATGGGGGGTACATGATTCTGCTTACCTTCCTAGGGTCATCTGGATAGATTCCCAGAACTTCTGCACCTTGGTCTGGCCTCTGACCACATAGACAGAACAGCGTGCCCTCTCGGGAAAATACCAGGCATGCCAAGAGGTTCTGCTCTGCATTGGAGAAGTTTTTCTCCCTCCTGGATGCCATGTTGGTGATTTCTAATGAAGGCCCACTTGAGGCACTGTGTAATTTGGGACTGTAAACATATTGTCATAGCACTGCTGAGCAAGCCTTGCCATATTCATGGAGAGTGCAGACATGTATGTGAAAGTGGTGGGCACAATGCGACTTATAAGTCAAACCTACTCTTGGACTCAACAGGAAATATGCCAATGGACTTCCTGGCTATTTTCCAAGTGAAGCCTGCCTTAGTGCCAACATACACACGCATGCTGTTCTTAGGATGACCTGCATCTGTTGGGAATGGGTATTGTGCATGTGGATATGACAGCTACTTCAAGATATTTACATGTGGATATTGCTGCTCAAAGTATTTTTTTCCTTATCTTTCTCAAAGGGTAGAGAAACATATATTAAACTAGTCTTGTTCACTACTGCTTTTATAAAGAAAATTTTATGGTTTATTAATTTTGATATACTGCCAATCATTGCAAAAATAATGAAGTGGTTGGGAAAATAACTCCATTGTATATAGGACAGGGAGAGAGAAATAAGGGAAAAGCTGAAGAGAGAAAGTCAAGAGTAGAGTGGAGCGTAGGACAGTTTAGCATAGGCATCAGCAGCAGGGCATCAAATCATGGTAGTCCAATGTTCTCTTAATCCTGCATTCCGTCTACAAATACCAGTTTTGAAGAGGTGGGTTTTAAGCTTTGCCCGGAACTTTGAAAAAGATAGTTTTGTATGAAGAGATAAGGAAAGGAATGTAAAAGTATGGTACTTTGCAGAAGAAGGCAAACTGCCATATAAACTCCAGTTGGGAATGAGAAACTGAGGGAATGAAAAAGTGCCAATTGTGAAATGCAAAAAGGGTTTGTGATGACAGATAGATAGGGGTACCAGAATGTAGGGCCTTATGTGCCAATGTAAGTAACTTTAATTGAATACGGTAGAAGACTGGTAACCAATGGTGTTTAATCAACAGAAGGGTTATATGATCACATTTTGAAGTATGGGAAAGAATCTGTAGGACAGTATGTGGAATAGTTTGGATAAATTTAATGGAGTATCGAGGCAAACCCACATAGACTGTGTTACAACAGACTAGTTGCAAAATGATGAATGTAAATAAGGGTCATTTGACAATCATGATCAAAGAAGAAATGGACAGAACAAAACTGATAGAGGGCAAAAAAGCAAGATCTAGCGAGTGCTGGAATTTGGGATTCAAAAGATAATTTCTGATCAATGTATGCCCCACAAATACTTGAATGAGGATGCCATGGTGACTGGAAGTGAGTTGATACATAGTCAGAGGGATTGGGGGGGAGGAAGGCGTCTGGTGACCCATGCGACCACTGCTTTTGAGGGGTTAAGAATTAGGCAATTGTCAGAAAACCGTGCAGACTGCATCTAGGCAGATTTGAACTGGTGCAATATTGGGACTTAAAGATTCAATATAGTTGACCAAGAGAATGTCATCCACATAGTAATAGGCACAGATTACCAAGACCCCCTATATTAGTGGGGAGTGTACATAGAAATATATTAAACAGAAGACAAATGAGTACTGAACCTTGGGAAACACTACAGGAAAGGGGATAGGAGGTGGAGGAGGTGGGGGAGGAGAGGGTTGAGAATACAGTGAGAATGATCTGCTATTAAATAATGAGTATAACCAGCTCTAAACAGTACCAGTAATGCCAGTGGATTGTAATCTGAAGAGGAGTAAGGAATGGTCCACAAATTCAAATGCCATAGAGGTTGAATGTTATTTTTCCTTCATCCAAGGCTGAGTGTAATTCGCCAAGAAGAGAAGTAATTGTGATCTCTGTACTATGGCCTATACAGAAGCCCAATAGTTTTGGTTGGAGAACATGTAGAGATTCAACATGTTGTAGTAGCTGATGGATCACAATCTTCTCTGTCAATTTAGAGATGTATTGAAGGTTTGAAATTGGACGAGAAGTTGCTGTGTCTGTGGGGTCGAGTCTATGCTTTTTTAGGGTAAGATGAATTGAGGCATGTTTCCAAGATGGGGGGGACAGCCCCTGTGGAAAGGCTGGAAAATATAATGGCTATAGCTAATGGGATAAGGTTATGCTTCTGAATCCTGTACCAAGAGGATGGAACAGGGTCCAGTAGGCAAGCAGTGGTACTGGTAGAATGAACCAATTTGCTGAAAGAGTGAAGGGAAGGGAGGTTAAAGAGGACCATGTGTGTGTTAAAGCTAGAGAGGCATCTATAGGATTTGGGAGAATGGAAGGGTCATTGGTATTTATAGGAGGACTTGAAAGAGGAGTGAATGGGTCAAGGTTGTTTATTAAAGGTTGTCGAATGGAAATTATTTTGTCATGAAAAAAGTCAGCCAGATCTTCTAAGGGGTGGGAGAAATATAGTGTGTGTAATAGTAGTCATTTCTGGGGGGGAAAAAAAGCAAATAGCTTTTCAGCTGGTTGCTAGAATTACATATCTGGGCAGTGAAATCGTGATTCTTGGCTTTTTTTTTTTTTTTACCTCACGGTGGTAGTAATAATAAGCAGATTTAAAAGCCTTCAGGGAATGTACTGAGTCAGTGAGTCTCCATCATGACTCGGCATGACATACCTGGTGTTTTAGCAGAGAGAGACCTGAGTTGGGCTGTTGTGTGTAAACCAGAAGTTAAGAGCGAGTTCCATAGTTCAGCTTGCTTAAGAATAGGTTGGGAGATAAAATCAGAAGGAAAAAGAGAGAAGAGAGGTGACAGGGAAGAGGGATCGATGTGATTAACATGGGTCTTGTTGAACCTAAAGAGAAGGGTCTAGAGATATGACTTGGGAGAGACGTGAAAGAAATGATGAAGTGATGAAACCATGGGATAGATGAGAAGGAAAATTTAGTAAGATTTAAAGAATTTTGTTTAAATGAATCTAAGTCTTCAGTAAAAAATACTGTCCCCAGGCTCCATGTGCACACCTAGATTTCTCATTTCTCACAAATATGTTCTACCCCTTGGATTCTATGTAGTGTGACTGGAGTTGCGCTCACAAATTAAGTCATATTCTGAAGGTTTGCACCTTAACCCATAAAATCATCCGTGGAGAAGCTCCATCATACATGTCAGACCTAATTGACTTACCTGCACGAAACATCAAAAGTTCATCACGTACCTTCTTAAACCTCCACTACCCCAATTATAGAGGACTCAAATACAAATCACTACACACATCTAGCTTCACATACCTCTGCACAAAATCATGGAATAAACTACCGAATGCTATAAAAACAATGCATGACTTGACAACCTTCCAGAAGTTATTGAAGATGCACCTGTTCGAAGAGACTTACAATAAAAATCCTCCTTAATGACTTGATTCCATTCTACATCTAAACCAACTAATACTGATCCCTTCTAATTTGATTATGTTAATCACATTATCACTATTGGTCATTATATCTTACCTGTGTAAATAATTCTACTGACCTATCTACCTAATTTCTTACACAGTAATATGTTAAATTAGACCATACCTCTTACTCTGTTTATGATTATACCTTTTGAAACATAGTGTAAGCCACATTGAGCCTGCAAATAGGTGGGAAAATGTGGGGTACAAATGCAGCAAAATAAATAAATACAAACTTAATAATTTTAACAAGCCAATCAGCGCTGATAACTGCCACTTCATATGCAATTCCTGACACTAATTGGCATAAATTAGAACTTACACACAGAACTTGCTAAGCATATTCTGTAAAGTTCTGTGTATAAATTGTAAGATGCAGAACAGAAGAGGGGACATGGCCATGGGCTTGGAATGAGCGGGTCGTGGCTGTTTCCACAACCTATGCACACTGTTATAGAATATACCCGCTCTGCGCCTAACTTGGTCATCGGCATTTACACCAAGTTTTACTTGGCGTAATATCTGCGACTAAATTTAGTCGCATGGATGGGCACTAGACATATTCTATAAATTGTGTCTAACTATAGGCACAGTTTATAGAAGATGCCTAAGTGTATTTTTTTTGCGCCAATATTTACAATGCCATATATAGAATCTAGTCCTATATGTCTAAAATGTGCCTGCACACTCTTAGGGGCCCTTTTACTAAACTTCATATGCACCTATGCGCACCCAATGCACGTCAATTCCAAGTTATTGCCCGGCTACCATGTGGCCCGGGCGGTAATTTCATTTTTTACCTGCGTCCACTACGTGTGTCAGAAAATATTTTTATTTTCTGGCGCTTGGGTGGTAATCAGCATTTGAACGTGCGTTGACCATTACCGGCCGGTTAGTGCATGAGATCTTACCGCTAAGTCAATGGCTGGCAGTAAGGTCTCAGATCCAAAAACGCTTGCCAATTTTCATTTTCCAGCACATCCATCCCCCCCCCCCCCCCCCCACACACAAAAAAAAACACATTTTTTACATGCACCTACACTATCACAGGCCATTTTTCAGTGCACCTTAGTAAAAGGACCCCTTAAAATCCAGTCTAATGTTCATTGGAAGCTCTTTCTATTTCAATAACTTTGCTTCAAAGCCCATGATTTCTAATTGAGCCTTTCTCAATTACAGTGGAAGCAGTATAGAGTATTAAAATCAATCAATTTTCAGAGGAAATAGACTGGTTTCCTGCCACAATGATATTTCACTAAAAACAACATTTTACTGGAACGTGTCTGACAGAAAAGCAAGCATTTTAACTGAAATAGGATGATATTATTGATGAGGGAACTCTAATAATGAACTCAATCAATGTTTGTTGCACTCCATTACTGTGATATTGAATTTGTATTGTAATAAACAGTTAGTTAGCTGGTCCCAGTGCATTTTAATATTTCTATAACGTAATGTAACAATATATTGTTGGAGACAAACTGTCAGTGGAAACAGAAAAGACAGATAATGGGTAAAATTTCAGCCCTCTCCCTCACATGACATGTCTGCTTTTGAAGAAGCCTTAGCTTACCAGAAATAATAAAATGCAGAAATAGCAGAAATATGGGCCAACTTTCTAATGGTTATTAATATCATTCTTTAGGCAGCTTGGTGGTTCAAGTGCTAAGTGTTCCAGAATACCATGGGTTCAGATCCCCATGTTAGGTCTCGTGCTCCCTAGATCAGCTACTTGAAAGATGTTGTGGATGCAGTATTCACAGACCCCAGGGGAGGGGATCATAATCCTTGCTGAAGGGTAAAACAAAAATATGGCAATAAATCAATGACTGTTTCACTTCAAAAATCTGCATACCACATCATAAACTATCAAAACAGTCTATTATATCAATAATTAATCTAATAAACTTACACCAGTAACTGAATGTATAATAATATATAGGGTGACACTCAATCATCCTCAAGGGTAACCAACCTGTATCACAGAGCAACTTTAATAGAAAGCTTTGCTCAGCCCCAAATAATGTGGCGGGGCATTTTCAATATGAAGTCTCAATCTGGTTTTGGACGTTTTGCTGAAAACGTCCAAAAATCAAGTAGTGATTTTCGAACCAGAAAGATGTCTATCTTTTTGTTTTAAAAATGGCCATTTGCTAGATGTTTTTGTGCTCAGTGTGTCTATCTTTTTGGACCATTTTTGAAAAAAAAAAAAAAAAAAAGTCCTAGGGAAAAACACACAGTAACGAGCCGTTCGGATGTATAAGGGACCAGCATTCTTAGTAAACTGGCATAGTCTTCATAGTAGAGCAGTGGGGCACCTGAGGGAGCACTGCAGTGGACTTTACATAAAAGAGCCTAGGTACACATCTCACCATTACTCCCTTATATTGAATGGTGAGCACTCAAAATCCACCAAAAACCTACTGTTCCCAGCTGTACACCACTATAATAACCCTTAGTGGGTTTTGGATGGCTCACACTTTCCACCACAAGTGTACCAGCTGTCATAGAGGTGGTATGTACTGTTTCTTTCACATCTTTGGGGGGTAGGAGGGGGTCAGTGACCACTGGAGGAGTAAGGGGGGGAGTCATACCTTAATCCCTCCAGTGCTCATTTGGTCATTTTGGAAACCTTTTTGTGACAGTCGTGATTGAAACAGGTCAACACCAAAATGCCTATCTTTTAGCCTTGGATGTTTTTGCTTTGTTCCATTATGACAGAAAAACATCCAAGTTTTGAGAATGCCTGAATCCCACCCTATCATGCCCCCCCCCTTGTGATTTGTACACACTGTAGATGAACTGCATAGAAAAATATTTTTAAAATAGATTTTAAAATAGCAATTTGGTAATTTTGGCAATAAAAATGTCCATCTGCCAATTTGTGCTGCTTTTTGGACCATTTTTCTGTTTAAAAAATGAGCCCCTTAATCACCTTGCATGCCATCAAGTTTGAAAAAAATACTTCAAAGTTTAGTTAAAAACAGTAGCATCCTTAAAGACAAAATTGGTCCATTAAAACTAAATGAGTAAGTTCCCTGAAGCATATCTAGTTAAACAAAACATATAGGAGGTAATTTTAGAAAGCATGCTGATTTATATGTGTAAAAGGCCTCTTCTTAAATTAGGCACAGATCAAGTAGGAGTGTAATTATAGATTAGGCATGCTCAGGGAAGGAGTTCATGTGGTGTTAAGAGGAAGAAATACAGTGGAATAAAAAAAAAATCCTTGGATAGCAGTGAATAAAGGGTTATGAAGCGAGATCCCAACTCTACTTCCAGTTGAGCCAGAAGTATGAAGGTGCAGGAAGAAACTGGCACATCCAAAACAAGAAACACAAATAAATTAAAAACTTTAATACATCCTAATTAGATCATATTACTGGCCCTTATTAAATTACTTTTGTATTAATTTCTGTGATAACAACCTGCCTTTCAAATTAACATAATACACATTATCCTCTGTTCTGCCCTCTATTCTGTATTACTGTCAGTATATATGCGACTTTTGTCTACTTAAACTAAGTAATTGACTTCAAACAAAACAGAAGTAGACTGATTCAATGCTTACGTACAACTCGCCGGGTGGCGGCATATGTTGAGAAGACATCAAGCTGAAGTCTGCAACTATTTAAGATCCCTTGACAAAGCTTCAGTGAAACAGGATAAAGATAAGTGACTGCTTTTTGCCTGCCATTTTCAGTGTGATTTATGTAAAAAATTGAAAAATTGTTTAAAAATTTGGACACTGACACTTTGAGAGCACTCGTTTGAATAAGCAACACATTTGGAAGGAGGGGGTTTTGTCTATGATTATAACAGTCACGAAAAAGGGCTTCACCTGCATTGTGGGTGTAGATCATATTATGCCCCTGTGACAGTTTGAGACTTTCTTCTGACACCTACTTGTTGTACATAAGAGTTGAATCAGTCTACTACTGTTTTGTTTGAACTCTCTTCTGTATTAGGCATTTCAAGGGTAAAGGAAGAGGCTAATCCGATTAGGAAGGCCGGCCACAACTGGGCTGTAGGCCAGCGGGAAGGAAAGGGTTAAGGAAAGCAGGGAATGAGGGGGGAGGGTGGAGGGGCAGAGAAGGCATAAAAGGGAGCCAATGGGGAAGGAAAGGCTATCGTGAGCGGGCACATACAATAGGCACTGTTTATGATCCTTATTTTAAGCCTATTCTATACAGAAAATTAGGCTCAGCTTTCCTTTATAGAAAAGTAGCACAAATGTCCGAGAACTTGCTTACATTATGGTGCGATCACTTACACCAGCCCTGCAGCTGATATAAAGGTCTGTGCCTAGATGATATCAAATGTAAATAAACCATAAACCATGTTAGCATGTACACACACAATTGATAGCTTTCTATAAGTTGCACACATACTGTGTGTTCTGCACACACTCTGTTGAAACTTCACTCATGTACACAACCACCAGCAAAATATGTGCCATCAAAACATGGCACATAGTTTTCCTTCTAGTCGATATTCCATATGAGGTCATTTAGGTGCATAGATGCATCTTCTTGCTATCTGAAACTAGGTGGTTCCTTATAGAATTGCCCTTTTAATATGGGATTTCATGCTGTGCAATCATTTTTACCATGGGGGCCCGTTTACTAAAATGCGTTAAATTAGGGAGTTAGTTCCCTTTAATGCAGAAATGAACATGCAGTAAGTTCAAATTTAGGGGGTCGCTAAACCAGAAGTACCGCCAAGCTACCGAAGCAGCCCGGCAGTAGTTCTCACATCCAGTGGGCGCCATTTTCCAGTGCTACAAAAGTATTTTTATTTTTGTAGCGCTGGTGTTTACACGGCAGTAATTGGGCAGTGCTACCTCAATGGGTGGTGGTAAGTGCTCCCTCCCTGAAATGGCCACATGGCAAGTGCTTCACTTGCTACACAGCCATTTCTTTAAAAAAATACTGCCTTTTACCCACTGCAGTAAAAGGGGGCCCCAGCACGCATAACACATGCTGACACCAGCGCAGGCCCACTTTTGTTGAAGCTTAATAAAAGGACCCCTTATTGTGGCAACTGTTAGGGGTGTTCCCAGCATGTTCCTTTGCTGTTCCTGTCTCAAAATATCCATTAATGCATGGTAATCTGGTCATAATTAGTGCAAATGAACTTAGGGCTGGATTCTATAAATGGCGTAAAAAATGAGTGGTGGAAAAGAATGGAGCTCAGTGTGATTCTATAAAGGACGCCGATTCGCATGCTGTAATTTTGGACGCCTGCTGAAACCTGGTGTAAATGCTGGTGCCTATATTGCCACTGACACACCCATGTCCCTACCACGGCCATGCCCCATTTTGAATTGTGAACTATAGAATTTGGACACCAAACACAAGATTCTATATATCGCACTGAGATTTCCATGTGGAAATCAAAGCGCATTCTATTACGTACGCTTTCTGTTAGGCGTACCTTACAGAATACACTGAGCGCTGCTCTACACAACTAAATTTAGTCACAGTCAATTATGCCAACTAAAACCTGGTGCAAATTCCGATGCCTAAATTAGGTGTAGAGCGGGTATATTCTATAACAATGCACATAGATTTTAGAAACACCCATGAACTGCTTATTCCATGCCCATAATCACGCCCACTTTTCAACTATGTGACTTAGAATTTACCTGCACCGCGTTACAGAATACGCTTAGCAAGTAGTGCATGTAAATTCTAATTAATGCCAATTAGTGCTGATAATTGCTTGTTAACATCCAATTATCAGCACTGATTAGCTTGTTAAGTAATTAATGTATGCACATTGTTATGGAATATGCTTCGATTTCCGCGCAGAAATCACAAATCGACATATGGAATCCCGGGGCAAGCATTTCAGAATAGCACAAAAATCCTAATTGGTGCCAATTAAAGTCAATAATTGATTGTTAGCAGCCAGGTATTGCTCGTTAATGGCTTATTTATTTATGTATTTATTTAGTTAGGATTTGTTTACCACCTTTTTGAAGGAATTCACTCAAGGCGGTGTACAGTACGAATAGATCAAACATGAGCAATAGGCAATTACAGCAGTAAAAATATTCAAATAACAATACAAAGTATGGCATAGTATATTACTTATAATGTCAACACAATATGTAATAGAACATTTTAATTGGAAGATCACGTGATGCCTGCTACTTGAGAAGACACGGGAAGACGAGGCTCCGCGCCTACCCACCCTAAAATTGCTATACAGCGGGTCAACACTCAACGACGAACAGCACATAAACCGATCCAAGTAGCGAGAAATCGCGGGTGAAAGCTGAGGTAACGCCAAGGGCGGAATGCCCCCGAAATCACACAAAAAAACGACGACCTCCGAGAAACAAGAGCCAGGCAAGATGGCGGAACACCGAGCGGTACAGAGTATGCCCGCCGCGGTGAGTGCGGACTGGGCGCAGGAAATCTCTCGCTCGGTGTCAGCTGCTCTGGAGGACAAACTGAATAAGTTACAGTCAGCGGTGGACGAAATCAATGAAAAATTTGACTCCCATGCGGCTCGGCTTACCGCTGTGGAGAACAGGATAGCTGCAAGGGAGGAAGAGGCCCAAACTGCCGCCACGCAGCTGGAGGCACTCCAAAAAGAGCTGGCAGAGATGAAAGAGAGAGTTGAGGAGCAGGAAAATCGCTCCCGACGGAACAACCTGCGGGTAACTGGACTGCCTGAAACAGTGCTAGACAAAGACTTATACGATTTTTTCTCCAAATGGATACCTGACCACCTGGGCCTGGAAGAGAATCAGAGCCATTACGCATGCGACAGAGCCCATCGGATTGGGAACCGGGGAGACAATAATACCAGACCCCGCACAGCGATTGCGCACTTTGTGAACTGGCAGGCAAAGGAAAAGATACTGAAGGCTTCGAGAGGCAAGGAGGGATTACAATATGAAGGCCGTCGCTTATTGTTATTTAATGATTATTCGACGCGAGTGGCACTGCTGCGGAAAGCCATGACACCTACCTGCACTGCACTCTACAAGAGGGGGGTACGATTTGCCCTGATATACCCAGCTAAATTGAAAATTTGGACCGATGGATAGACTATTATTCTCAATGATGCAGCTACAGCAAAAGAATATATGAACAAACTTCATCTGCTGGACATGTCGAGGCCTAATGATCCAGAGTAAAACGACCAGGTGGAGCTGAAAGAGTAGAAGCGCTACTTGTTTGGTGTTGTTTTTACGTTAGAGGATATGAACTTAATGCACTCCAATGACACTGAAAAGAAAAGAAAGAGCTGGGTTTGAGCATCTCTCCCATCTTCAGCAAGATTGGAAGACATGGCGTGCAACATGTTACAGGGAGAGGTGAAAACATCATAGATAACTCATAAAATGAACAGCCTTTCTTAGTCAAGCTGGTCGGACATAGACTTAAAAATGGAGCTGGGCAGTTATAGTGCCTTCAGGACGCTATGGACTGTCGTGAATATACCTGTAATAAGCAATGGGTAACTATCTGCGTAACATAGTTATTGGAAGGGTGGGGGAGGGGGACTTCGGATGTCCTCGGGTTGGATTGAGTATGTGAAGGATGTGGGGGAAGAATATGGCAAAAGGGAGGGAGGGACGAAGGGGGGGGAAGGGGAGGGGGGGTGTGTGAGAGTGTGAATGAAGATGAAATGGAAGGAGGAGGGGAAGAGAAGGAAAGGATAAGAATTGGAAGAAGGGCTTCGGTGAAGGGGGATACATGGAAAAAGGGAGCCCAGGGATATGAAGGGATTCAGGTGAATAAAGGGAAGAAGCAGAAGATATATAGGAAATATATTTGGAATGATGGTACAATCAAAACCTTGCGTGTTGGGCTGGGAGACGGGCAGGGTATAACACACAATGAACTGGGTTATTATGCACACCTGTTGTTAGTATGGGAAGCTTGAAAATTATTACGCTTAATGTGGATGGTTTACATTCACCTATTAAAAGAACTAAGATTCTCTCATGGTTGAAGAACGAAAAAGCTGACATTGCATACCTACAGGAAACCCATCTCACGGCTTCGGAACATCAAAAGCTGAAACGGGGATGGGTTGGAGAGGTTGGATATTCAGCATATAACTCCAGACAGAGAGGAGTAGCAATTTTAATTCATAAACAAATCCCATTTCACTGTCATAAAGTGATCCAAGATAAAGAGGGTAGATATGTGTTAGTTATGGGGGAACTATGGGGACAGCAAATTCTTTTCTGTAACATATATGGACCCAATGTATACTCCCATAGATTCTTCTCTGATCTTGTGGCTAGAGCGATTCCTTACTCCAATTATCAGATTATAATGGGAGGGGACTTTAACATAGTAGCAGACCCCACCAATGATTGCAAACCCAGGAAAATGAGGGTGCAGAGCTGGGAAGATAAGGGAATACCTTTTGTGATGTCTCAGTTGGGGCTGGTAGACATTTGGCGACTTCTGCACCCTCAGGATGGGGAATATACATTTTACTCACACCCACATAAGATATACTCGAGACTAGATTACTTACTGGTGGCGCCCTCTTTGGTCCCAAAAATTGTAAAAGCAGAAATAGTGGAAAGTGCACTTAGTGATCACTCGGCGGTTTCGGTGGCGGTTTCCTTTGCGGCGGAGCCGGGCGAGAGGGTGTGGCGGCTTCCCCCCTACCTTTACCAGGATAAAGAGTTTAGAGAATTTCTGCGTCTTCAATGGTTAGAATATCAGACACATAACAACACATCAGAAGTTAGTGCTAGCACGTACTGGGAAGCATCTAAAGCAGTTATGAGGGGATACATCATTGCATATATGGCGGGTAAGAAGAAACAAAGAGAGGCAGATTTACTGCGGCTCTCGCAGGAATACCATCATGTAAGGAGGGCACATATGCAGACTATAAGTGACACACACAAGATGCAATTGACCCAACTCAAAAAACAAATTGATGACATATTGCATGCGAGAGCAGAGAGGGACATATACTATCAGCGGTTTAAATTATTCAAATGGGGTAGTAAAGCAGGAAGGCTGTTAGCAAATCTTGTGAGGCCTCCACGGAAAAAGCAATTAATCTTATCTATAAAGAACGACCGGGGAGAGGTATTTACTACCGAGGCCCAAATTATGCAACAATTTACACAATATTATAGCTCTCTATATAAGGAGCGGGAATATGACCCTGTTCAATCGGCAGCCTTTTTTCAAGGGTTGCAGTTACCAACACTGACAGTAGAGCAATTGGACCTCTTAAATGGGCCCGTAACAGAGAAAGAAATACGGTCCAGCATAAAAGGGTTGAAACTTACAAAGGCACCGGGACCAGATGGGTTTGGCCCTGAATACTATAGAATATTGAGTGACCTGGTGGCATTGCCACTAAAAGCATGGTTTAATGGTATTGTGGGAGAGGGCCTGAATATACAACATAATGAGGCACATGTAGTGTTGTTGCCAAAACCCGGTAAAGATGTGGAACAGGTGGGCTCATACCGACCAATATCTTTATTAAACCAAGATATAAAGATCTTAGCGGCTACCTTGGCTAGGCGTTTGAACCAAGTGCTACCCGAACTCATTCATGAAGACCAAGTGGGTTTTGTGCCGGGTCGTCATGGTTCCATGAATATAATGCGAGCCTTGATGGCCATCCACAAATTTCGAGGAGAAGGGGGCCTAGAAGTTATAACTGGGCTTGATATGGAGAAGGCCTTTGATAGCATATCTTGGCGATACCTATTCGAGACCCTGGGACACTTTGGGATGTCGGGTCCAGTGGTGACTTGGATTGAGGCTCTCTATAGAAACCCCATGGCCCGGTTAATGGTAAATGGGAAGCTTACTGAGCGGTTTTCTCTGGGCAGAGGCACCAGACAGGGATGCCCCCTGTCTCCAATCCTTTTTCTATTAGCAATTGAACCATTGGCCATAAGAATTCGTAGTACAACGCAGATACGGGGGATCCAAGTACGAAACAAGGAGCTCAGGCTTAACTTATTTGCTGATGATATTCTATACTTAGCAAATGGACCCAGAGATCTGCCCCGGGCACTGGGGTTAATTAGAGAGTTTGGAGATATATCGGGCCTGAGAGTGAACTGTGCTAAGTCAGAGCTACTCCCGTTGTCGGGAATAGAAGGAGATCCTGGGATGGAGGGATTACCCATAACACCAGTTAAAGGGGCAATGAGATACTTGGGGGTCTTCCTTAGTACTAATGCAAAAACCTTTTATAGAAAAAATGTAATTAACCAGATAGAGAACATAAGGCAACTGTGCGGTAAATGGAAAGACCTACCACTCTCCTTGATGGGCAGGGTAACTCTGGTCAAAATGATCCTCCTCCCAAAAATTCTTTACCCTCTACAGGCAGCACCTATATGGGTGTTAAGGAAAGAGGAGCGATTGTTTCGATCAATTATCAGGAACTTTGTCTGGAGAGGAAAAGGGGCAAGGATAAGTCAGGTTAAACTCTCCCTTAGGAGAGAGAGGGGTGGATTGGGTCTACCAGATCTTCGCATGTATAATGTTGCAGCGCTAATGCGCTTTATACAGTGGGGGAAATAAGTATTTGATCCCTTGCTGATTTTGTAAGTTTGCCCACTGACAAAGACATGAGCAGCCCATAATTGAAGGGTAGGTTATTGGTAACAGTGAGAGATAGCACATCACAAATTAAATCCGGAAAATCACATTGTGGAAAGTATATGAATTTATTTGCATTCTGCAGAGGGAAATAAGTATTTGATCCCCCACCAACCAGTAAGAGATCTGGCCCCTACAGACCAGGTAGATGCTCCAAATCAACTCGTTACCTGCATGACAGACAGCTGTCGGCAATGGTCACCTGTATGAAAGACACCTGTCCACAGACTCAGTGAATCAGTCAGACTCTAACCTCTACAAAATGGCCAAGAGCAAGGAGCTGTCTAAGGATGTCAGGGACAAGATCATACACCTGCACAAGGCTGGAATGGGCTACAAAACCATCAGTAAGACGCTGGGCGAGAAGGAGACAACTGTTGGTGCCATAGTAAGAAAATGGAAGAAGTACAAAATGACTGTCAATCGACAAAGATCTGGGGCTCCACGCAAAATCTCACCTCGTGGGGTATCCTTGATCATGAGGAAGGTTAGAAATCAGCCTACAACTACAAGGGGGAACTTGTCAATGATCTCAAGGCAGCTGGGACCACTGTCACCACGAAAACCATTGGTAACACATTACGACATAACGGATTGCAATCCTGCAGTGCCCGCAAGGTCCCCCTGCTCCGGAAGGCACATGTGACGGCCCGTCTGAAGTTTGCCAGTGAACACCTGGATGATGCCGAGAGTGATTGGGAGAAGGTGCTGTGGTCAGATGAGACAAAAATTGAGCTCTTTGGCATGAACTCAACTCGCCTTGTTTGGAGGAAGAGAAATGCTGCCTATGACCCAAAGAACACCGTCCCCACTGTCAAGCATGGAGGTGGAAATGTTATGTTTTGGGGGTGTTTCTCTGCTAAGGGCACAGGACTACTTCACCGCATCAATGGGAGAATGGATGGGGCCATGTACCGTACAATTCTGAGTGACAACCTCCTTCCCTCCGCCAGGGCCTTAAAAATGGGTCGTGGCTGGGTCTTCCAGCACGACAATGACCCAAAACATACAGCCAAGGCAACAAAGGAGTGGCTCAGGAAGAAGCACATTAGGGTCATGGAGTGGCCTAGCCAGTCACCAGACCTTAATTCCATTGAAAACTTATGGAGGGAGCTGAAGCTGCGAGTTGCCAAGCGACAGCCCAGAACTCTTAATGATTTAGAGATGATCTGCAAAGAGGAGTGGACCAAAATTCCTCCTGACATGTGTGCAAACCTCATCATCAACTACAGAAGACGTCTGACCGCTGTGCTTGCCAACAAGGGTTTTGCCACCAAGTATTAGGTCTTGTTTGCCAGAGGGATTAAATACTTATTTCCCTCTGCAGAATGCAAATAAATTCATATACTTTCCACAATGTGATTTTCCGGATTTAATTTGTGATGTGCTATCTCTCACTGTTACCAATAACCTACCCTTCAATTATGGGCTGCTCATGTCTTTGTCAGTGGGCAAACTTACAAAATCAGCAAGGGATCAAATACTTATTTCCCCCACTGTATATGAAGGAATCATAGGCCAGCAGAGATATTTACCAGAGCGGGGGATGGAGATCTGGAGCAGACCTTGGTCCTTTATCAACTTAATCCACGGGGGCCCTAGTGGTGACATAAATATTACTGATAGGAGAGAACTGTTGGAGCCCATGCGGAGAGCTTGGGGGTGGTGGAGGAAGCGTCAACAGAGAACACCAGAGGTCTCACCTTTCATGAACCTGGTGGGTAATGCAGCATTCCCACCGGGAATGGGTAGAACAGCATTTGGTACCTGGAGGGACAATGGGTGCAGGATCTTGGGCCAATTACTGGAAAACGACACAGACACTTTTGATACATTTGACCGGGTGAAGGAAAAATGGGAACTGACGAATAAAAACTTGTTACAATACCTTCAGGTCAGACATTACTGGACTACCATAAGAAAAAAACACGGGGAGGCGTGGACGTGGGGTCAATTAGACAAAATCCTACTCAAAATTCCATATCAGTTAAATAGTTTGTCGACATGGTATAAGGTGTTAAATGAACAGACGGGAAGAGGAAATGGGGATATTGATAGCCAAATGGAACGAAGAATTGGGCACTACTTATACTGAGCAAACATTTCAGAAATTGTTCACGACCCTATACGGCATGGTCAAGGCAGCTGACTTACAGGAGACGCAATACAAGATATTACATAGGGCATACATATCCAGGGCAAAAGGGGCAAGGATAGGACTATGGACTGACGAGCGATGTATTAAATGCCAGGGGACGGAGGGGACGCTGCTGCACTCTTTCCTGGAATGCCCGGCTCTGGGGTTGTGGAATGAAGCTATACAGCTGCTTAATAAGGTGGTGCAGAAAACATTAGACTGGGACTATGCCACTTTACTGCTTGGAGAACAGTCACTCTTAGTTGGGCAGGGATTGACTCAGCCATACAGGAGGCTGGTATATGTCTCCCTCCTGCTGGTTAAAAAAACAATATTGCAGTTTTGGGGTGTCGAGGAGGGTGCACTAGGAGTGGTATGGAAAATAAAAATGAGGGAAGTAGGCACACATGAGAAGCAAATTTACTCCAAGGCTAATAAACCAGAGACTCGCAAGTATGCCACGTTGTGGGAAGAATGTCTACAATTACTCACCTGAAGATGGAGGGGACACTGGGAGAAGGAGTATGCAGGGATGAATGGGGGAGGGGGAGGGAGGGTGTGGAAGGTGAGAAGTAGAATGGAATATTTGATAGAATGTAAGGTAGGATGCTTGGGGGGATAAAACAATAAAATGCACTACAGGTTGTGTAAAAGATTTTAGAATAGACATAAATGTTGAACGTAAGTTTGGATTGACGATTTTGAATTGTATACTGAGCAGAGTTGCTGTATTTTGTATTCACAACTTGTTGTTGCGTGAATAAAAATATATATTTAAAAAAAAAAAAGAACATTTTAATTGATAGTGAAGGGTAAAGCAAAGATGTAACATATAGATAGGTTAGAGAGTAAGAAGAGTTAGAAAGTAAGATGAGTGATTTAAAGTTGCACATGAGGTCAGACAGATGGTTAAATATTATCTCAGCCAGGGCAGGAGTGGGTAGACTCATTAGCCAATTAAGTTGTGCACACATTTAGGAATTGTGCTCAAATTTAGGTGCCCATATCTGGGTGCCATATATAAAGTCCAGAGGTTAGCATGCACCTATAGGAAGTTTCAAAATAAATTAGGCACACACTTTTGCTTTGAAAATTTGTAAAGAATTCACAGTCAAAAAGACCCTGATTATTTCAGGAAGCTTTTTTGCAACAAGATCTATGGGCCCAATATTGAGCAGTACTTATTTAGACAGGAGTGACTCCTACACCACTAAGCACCACTCACTGGATTTTCATTGGCATTATCCGGATAATATTGCTGAAAATCTTCCCTGACTTCCCCAGCACTATGTGGGTAATTCTGGGGAGATCCAGAGCTCCATATTCAATGTTAGTACTCCAATAATTTCTGCCAGTCAGTGTATACCCAGCGCTAATATCAGGGTAGCAGACAGCACTGAGAATGTGGGTACAGATATAAATGCTGCATCTCGGGTTTAAATCTAACATTAATTCTGGTGTTCAAATATTGGGGGTGGAAGTATGATATTAGTTTCGATTTACTTATTTTGTGTTTTATTATTATATGTTTTGTAATTTGGTTCAAATGACTTGGTGTATTGTTAATTTGTGTTTTTATTATATTATGTATGATGGCCGTAAGTCATCTGGAACATTTTTTATGGACTGGTGTCTCGTAAGTAAAAAAACAAATAAATAAGTTTAGTTCTATAACCTACATCCCTCATCTGTGTTTTTAATGTTGTATATGTGCATATATGTTTGCAATTTATTAAGATTGTATCATTTATACTGCATTCCACTATAAGTCCTGTCATAGAATATTAAAGTTATTATTTTATTTAGTTCTAATAAAGTAAGGTGCTTTTCTTTCTCGCAGCTTTCTAAGGAAATTCAGTGTTCAGTGGCAAATCACATCCTGTCTTGCATGAAATCTGAAAAGAATCGCCAGGGGTTATGTGAAGCTGGGTTACTGAACATCATTGTCACCTTCTGTCAGGATGTGCTGTGTGACAATACAGACCCTTTGCACATACACCTGGTGAAGATTTTTGAGAAGCTCGCCTCCCAAGCTGTTGAACCAGATGTGTTGAGGTACAGTTACTTAAACATTCTGCAGTAACCTTTCCAAACAAAAATGTTATGATATACTCTTGGCTTCTTAGAGCCTAATTACAATAGTCGTATTCTGCCGGATTCTATATAGCGAGCCTAGAGATCTGTACTGAAATCCAGGCGGATTCTATAACAACACACATAACTTAATTGGCTTATCAAGCTAATCAGCATTGATAACAACACTTAACAAACAATAATAAGCACTAATTGGCAATAATTAGAATTTACGTGCACAACTCGCTAAGTGTATTCTGAATGAACTGTGCCTTCTAGTCATATTTTCAAGATATTCCAGCTTTTTCAACATTCCTGCATTTATCCCATTTGAATTTTAGACACTAATTACACCTCAAACACGCTTTTCTTAAGTTTTTTCAACTTTAGAGCCAAGTTGCACTTCCCACAACCCTTATTCCTGAAAAGTTCCAACCACCTTACTTAACTCTGAAGATGTCATAACAGAAAAAGTTTGAAAAGAAGTTTCCAGACCTTTTGTGGCTTCCCAAATAGAACTAAGGGTGAGCACAGTTGGATCCACCACTGTCACCTCTGGGACAATGGCTGCCTTCTCTTCCACCCCTGTTCTTCCAGCACCAGTAGTTCATTGGGTGGATAAAATGAAAGCAGTTTTAAAAGGTTAGAAAGAGTTTCTTTAAATTCAGTGGCTAAAATTTAGGTGCACCCATTTAGGCCACCTAAAACCAGGCCTAAATACCTGCTCCTAACTTAGGTGCAGATCGGATGTATTCTATAACAGTGCACATAGTTTTTTGAAACGCCCACGACCCACCTATTGTATACACATGTCTATGCCCCCTTTTCATCTGTGTGCATTAGACTTTACATACACCATGCTATAGAGTATGCCTAGAAAATTGTATGCGTAAATTCTAATTAAAGCCAATTAGTACCGCTAATTGGTTGTTAAGTACCAATTATTGGCGCTGTTTTGCATGTCAAGTTGTATGCACAAATAGGCCATGTGGCCAAGTTAGCGCACACAACTTAAGGCATCATTTATATAATTCAGGAGAAATTCTATAACATCCATTAAACAATTGCTGTTATAGAATATTGGTACAAATCTGAAGTTCTGCAGGTAACTTTAGGTGCAAGCGTTTATGCTAGGTCTATGCTCATGCCGAAATGTGCCAGTCAAATGTGTAACTGACAATATTCTAAAAGTTTGGTGTGTTAACTGTTTGGCGCAGCTCTGCCCCACCCATTCCCCTCTCACAGTTACACACAGTTATGTGCAGGCACTAATATTATAGAGTAAGGCCTAAGTGCTGTTACGTGTTCAACTGCCAATTAATTCCAATAATCACCGATTTGCACCTAATTAGGCAATTATGTTATGTGCATAAAAGTGCCACTATTCTCTAATCTGCACATGGAATTTTGCACACAACAAAGCGCTATCCTATAAACGACACTCAATTCAGAGCAGTGTTTATAAAATAGTGCTCTATGCTGATTTTTTCCAGCATCAATTTTTAAGCACTGTTTATAGAATTTACCTCTAATTCTTTAATGGCACCAGGGTACCCAGGTTCAGTTATAGGATACTAGCATAAATTGGCATTTATATGAATTTAGCCGTGCCCATTTATGCCATGTCAATTGCAAGTATAAAATATAGATTGACTCCGTTTGTTGTTCACAACATGGAATTATTGGCAGCCTAGTTCAGACAAAATATATTGATACCTTTTGCTTGAGGATTCAAATACACAAATCCCTGTTTCCCTCACCCCCTGTGCTTTCTAATTGCTAATTCTTTGTGGCGGCTAAAGGTTGGTCAGGCCACCGCCCTGTTCCACTGCCTGGTGTTAACAGTAGAGCAGCTTTACTAGACCAGTCCCGGGGACTTCATTGCCAGTTGATTTTTCAAGGTGTCCACTATGAAAATGCAGGGCTTACATTACGTTTCCATTTTATGCAAATTTACCTCTTTCATATTCATAGTGGGTTATCCTTAGAATCTGACTGACTGTGGAGGCCCCAGGACTGTGTGAGAAGCCCTGTAGTACAGTGACTCCAGCTTCGAGTTCAAAGGGAGAGACTGGGCCAATTATTGTTTAGCCCCATTGCGACCAGGGAAATGTGGTTCTGATTCCCAGAATAAAAGCAAGACTATCCATGAACACAGTGAGGTAAAACCAGGGCTGGCTAAATTTTTCAATTTCAGTCAGGGACTTCATGGTCCCTGTAGGTGATAGGTTAAAGAGTTTGTTAGTTCCCAAATGTATCATTTTTCTTTATAGATAAAACATTTTGAAAATGTACCAGTATATATGAAATAACGGCAGTCATCCATCTCATAAATGGTTCTTCTGGTACACTTCTGAATGTCTCTATTGTATTTTCAGGCAGTTTCTTCATCTTGGAATGAAACCATCAAATGTCACCAGTTTCCCAAGGAACATATGCACTTCTGAAGAGAATCAAGGTAAAAATGAAACTTTGTGAACCTTCTCTAAGGAAAACATTCTTGTTTATCATACCCTATTGATAGTTTAAACTTAACAAACTGAATGCATGCCTGGATAGAAGCCTTGTCCATAATGCTGCTCACTTGGCTGTGCAGCATATCATTTTTGCTGATCTAATGGAGTAAAATCCAAATTATGAAATAATAAAAAAAAAGATGCAGGGCCTCTATCTATGATAAAATTATATTTAGTTGTTAAACACTTAAGTAGATTCTTCATGAACAAGGTACTATAGGATGATGTAAAGATAATTACACAGACATTTTTATAAGGCATTTCTGTGGGAAGAACAGTGCTCTCTATATAGAAATGGTTATTTATAAAACTGCCTGGGGTATATACTTGTAAATATATGCTCATATATCGAGAATAACATAAGTTTATATGAGCTGAGTATTCCTGGGGTTCAGATTGGGGTGTAAAGTGGAACAGCTACACATGGACGTTGTGAAATCGCCGCCTCCATGTGGAAGCTTCGGAGTTCATGCCGTTTATTTTAATGATTGCTCCTGCTGTTTATGTAGCCAAATACTTGTGCAGTCCTGCTGGTATTTTAGAAAAGGCTCTTGTGTCGGCAATATGACTGGAATTGAGCATTTCTCAGTTCTGATCTCTATGTTTTACAGTATTTAAATGGGCCTTCAAACTATCAAGATTTATTTTTATGGAAAAATGATTGTGTTGTCTACTTAAGCATAGCTAAAAAAATTAAAATCACAGCAAGAACCATGGTAAGTGATACTAACTCTTTTTCCTCTTTCTTAGAAGAACATTTCGACTGTGAAGCAGAAAGCATAGACAATGATGGGAGTCATTTACGAAGTACACATAAACCTTGGCTCTCTGGGTGCTCTGCTAATGCCCTCCAGACATCAGTGAATCTGGTCTCCATGACATCACCAAGGAACTTTCAACCTCATAAAGTAGCATCAGCTCCATCATTTATAGAGTTTGACATGTCATCTACTGGCTATGGGTATTACTTTTATTATTATTATTATTATTTTTTGAGTTACACTATCAGGGTCATTTTTGAAAGAGAAGGGCGCCCATTTTTCGACACAAATCGGGAGATGGGCGTCCTTCTCTTAGGGTCGCCCAAATCGGCATAATCGAAAGCTGATTTTGGGCGTCCTCAACTGCTTTCCGTCACGGGGACGACCAAAGTTCACGGGGGCATGTCAGCAGCTTACCGAAGGCGGGACGGGGGCGTGCCGGCAGCATTCCAAAGGCGGGACGGGGGCATGGTTAAGAGATGGGTGTCCTCGGCTGATAATGGAAAAAAGAAGGGTGTCCCTGACATGCATTTGGCCGACTTTACTTGGTCCCTTTTTTTTACGACCATGCCTCAAAAAGGTGCCCGAACTGACCAGATGACCACCAGAGGGAATCAGAGATGACCTCCCCTACTTCTTACAGAACCATGGGCCGACCTGCATGGGGCCAGGTCAAAAACACAAATCAGCAAAGTCCCAAGTTGAACTTGTCCTACCTGACTGTCATGGTATAGTGGAGGCATATACAGTTGGGCATTGCTGTTTTCCTCTGGGCCTCCTTAACCTAACTGTACCCTGAGCTTTTATACTTCCTGGACCATGCCTTTTAGACTCTACTCCTCCATGCGGAACTGTGAGGGAGTGCCCTTAAGGGGAAGTGGCAGGTAGTTTTTAATTTGATAAGAATATTTATTTTAGGAAGAATGGAGAAAGTTGGATAGTTTAATTGAGGGGGGGGGGGGAGGGTAAGGGAGTTAGGGTGGGTTCAGGGTGGTGGGGGAGTGTGGTTGATTTTATTTGGTATTATTTGAAAGGTTCAATATACTTGTTATGTATTCGCTTGCAAAATCCTTGTGGAAAAATTAATAATATGTGTTGGGAAAAAAGAATATTATTTTGGGATATTTTAATGAATGTTCTAAATTGCTTCAGGGGTATACTAGATGTAATTAATACATTTTTGTAAATAAAATAAAAATAATCTGTGTTTTCTGTATAATAATTATTATTTTACCCCACATTGATCATAGGGAAAAGTTGTCTATAAACTTACAAAATATCTAAGTATGGAAATAATGGTTAGATATGGATGAAATGTCAAATCTGGTGAATTTTATTTTTGAGTTTAGCTTGTGTGTGATTTTCATAGATAAGGAAAACTTTAAATTGTAATTCTTTGTTTCCTTTAATAGGTGTTTGTTTTTTCCAACTCTTGCCACAGTTTTTGGCACAAATGTTGAACGTTCAGTCTCAGGGGGCATTGGTGAAGGTAGGTACATGCATGCAGTGTTAGGTCTTGTCTGTTCATTTGCATTGAAGTGTAAAATTGTTAATTCTGATGTTTATGTTGGATTTTTAATGTTACAGGTCTCCTGTAATACATAATCTATTTATAAAAGCTTATCCCCTAGCCTTACAAATAAAAATCATTGCAATCTTCCATGTTTAGGTCCTTGCATTTTATGGGTAAAGCTTAATGGAACTATTTTTGTATACTTTCAAATTTGCTATGCATAAAAGTTCCCTCTGTAAACCACGTGATGCGATGAGCTGAGCAGGACGTGACTTGCTCTAGCTCCGAGACTCGCTCCCCCTAAACTGCTTAATTAACAATAAAGCGGCAACTACCACCATTAATCAAGACTACAAGTGCGTATGGACAAATATATTCAAAAATCGCCAGGTGGTATGGCGCTGCGCACTGCAAAGAAAGAAAAAAATAAAGCGGGAACCCTGGATGGAGTTATGGCGGAAGGCCCGGGAATCGCGGCAACGACGCATAATTTTACAGAACAGCAATTGATTCAACTGACCTCTGCTATCGAAAAAGCTTGGGCTCCGAAATGGTCGGCGTTGCATGACAAATTAGATCAATATCAGACTGCGGTGGATGGCTTGGGGATCAGGACGGGAGATCTGGAGGCCAGAATGGCGGCCCTCGAGGATGAAACACGAGGTTATGGGCCAGATATCCATAGTCTGCAAAAACAACTGAAAGAACAAACTGCAAAGTTGGAGGACCTAGAGAGCCGTTCGCGGAGAAATAATGTCCGTATAGTTGGGCTCCCAGAGCAATTACCAGAACGAAATCTAGAAACCTGGCTTGAAAATTGGCTAGCAAAGGAACTGGCGCTCACGGATTCGTCTGGCCCGCTGGTAGTGGAACGGGCACACCGAATAGGGCGAAAAATGGAAGCAAACAATAGGCCAAGAGTGGTGGTGGCGAAAATCCTTAATTACAAACACAAAATCGAAATATTACAAGGATTTAAACTAAAGAGAGACTCACTTAAATATGGTGGACGCAATATTCTGATCTTCCAAGATTACACAACATTGGTTCAGGAGCAGCGTAAGAAATTTCACCCACTGTGCTCACAGTTGATTGAGAAAAAGATAAAGTTTGCGTTGCAGTATCCCGCTAAGCTGCGGCTGTGCATTCAGGATAAATGGCAATCTTTTAATAAAGTGGAGGAAGCACAGGCGGCTTTGGCGGAACACCAGCTGTTGGACAGTACGTAGAAAAAATGAACAAAACTGTGTAAGAAGGCATAATTGATTGTGAGTAGGATCTTCACAGGGGAAAATGGGGAGAAAATATGTTGTATAAGAATGGGGGAGGGGGTCTCAAAGCATAGGCACGTGGTTTTTACATTTTCGTAGGCATTGCGACCTGGGAAATGTTTCGGGGTAGCATTACAGGATGGGGTAATGGGAAGTATCGGGAAGGGTTGGGAAGGGCTTGGGAGGGGGGGAGGGCAAAATATATTTTAGTATGGCTCAGTCAAAGCAGAGACCTCGAAGGCACAGTATTTATCCGAGGGCAGGACAGGGAGCAGATACAATCAAAGCATGAGACACACAGGGCAACGGCTAAAAGTCAAAAAGGGCGCCGAACATTAGGGTATCACATTCAATTTAGATCATGCCCGTGCGAATAATAACATGGAACGTGGGAGGGTTTTCCTCTCCAATTAAGCGGGCAAAAATACTGGCAGCCCTGCGGAGACACAAGGCAGATATCGCCTGTTTACAAGAAACCCGCCTGACAGTGGCAGAACACAATAAATTAAAGAAAACCTGGGTAGGAGAGGTGTTTGCCAGCTCCCCCCGGGGCCGTAAAGGTGGTGTTGCAGTTTTATTTAGAAAAGGATTGGCGTATAAGGCCTCATTGATAGCCACAGATCAGGCGGGGAGGTATTTGATGTTAAAGGTATGGTTGCAAGGGATGGAAGTAAATTTGCTGGTAATTTATGGGCCTAACACACATGATCCTGAGTTTTATCAAACAATAATGAAGTTATGCAATCTAAACGGAAACCGCCCATTACTGGTAGTGGGAGACTTGAATTTGGTAATGGACCCAGTCCGGGACTGCACAAATCCAGGCTCCTCTCATTATCAAGGACATAGGGGAGAGACACTACCATGCCTAGTACACACACAAGATCTGGTTGACACATGGAGAGCCTTACACCCAACAGAAACAGATTTCACGCATAGATCTCGGGCGCATGGGACGCAAGCTAGGCTGGACTATATATTAATATCACGTGGGGAGTTCCATAGGGTGCAGAGGGTAATTATAGGACCGGAAGAAATATCTGACCATGCTCCAGTGTGGTTGGATCTGGAAACTAATATTGCAGAGTCATGCGGGAAAAGATGGAGGTTCCCGGCATATCTAGTAGCAGATCCACAATTCCAAAAATATATTAACAAGAAGTGGGATGATTTTGAGGCAGATAATGCGCAGCATGCGGACCAAGCATCCCTATTTTGGTCGACCTCTAAGGCCGTCCTCCGGGGATCCATTATAGCTTATGTCTCTCTTAAAAAGAAGAAAGTGGCAGCTAGCGTACTTTTACTAGAAGCACAATTGAAACGAGCACAGAAAGCTTATGCGGAGAATCCAACCCCAATGAGGCTAGAGACGTTGAAAGCCACACAGGTGTCCCTTAACACATTGCTGCATGAAAGAGAAACACACTCCCAAATATATAAGAAATATAGGTTAGAGAGATATGGTAATCGACCGGGCCGCATGTTGGCTCGGGCTATAAAGACCTGGAATGGCCCAAGGACAATTGATGCGCTTAGAAATCGACAAGGCCAGCTAACTAACAATCCAACACAAATTGCAAAAATTTTGGCTTCACACTTTGCCACTCTATATAAAAAAGAACAGCTAGAAAGCCCGCAGAGGATTAGGAGATATTTGACACAAACAGGACTCCCTAGGCTGACAGCTGAGGAACAGCAAGCCCTAAACGCTCCTTTGACGGCAAAAGAATTGCAGGCAGTAATAAAAAAACTGAAGTCATACTCGGCGCCAGGGCCAGATGGTTTTTCAGGCGAATTTTATAAGATGTTGCCACTGAAGGCAAGAGGGGCATTGATAGACTATTTTGAAGAGGTGATAGAAGGTGGCCAGTTGCCCCAGTACGCTAATACATCAACAATTACTTTAATACTAAAACCAGGTAAACCAAAAGAATTAGCAGAGTCGTATAGACCCATATCGTTATTGAATGTAGACATTAAAATACTAGCAAAAATTCTGGCGGAGCGCATGGCCGATGTTCTTCCAAGACTGATAGGACCGGACCAAGTGGGATTCGTTAGGAATAGGTCATCGGTTTTAAACGTACGAAAGGCCCTGGTAGCGATGGCTAGATGCCAGGAAAGGAGAGACCCCGCGATGCTCCTGAGTCTGGATGCTGAGAAAGCTTTTGATAAAGTGAGTTGGGATTTCCTCTTCCAGACTCTGGAGCATCTGGGATTTGGGGAATGGTTTGGAAAAGCAGTAAAAACCTTGTACAGCCAACCGAGGGCGGCAGTATTGGCAAACGGGACTTTAAGTGAAGAATTTCAAATAGAACGTGGCACGAGACAGGGGTGCCCCTTATCTCCGCTATTGTTTGTGCTCACTTTGGAACCGTTACTGAGACAAATAAATGAAGTAGAAGCCATTAAAGGAGTGAGTTTCGATAAGTACCAACTAAAAGTGCTAGCATACGCCGATGACCTTTTGGTGATAATTACAGATGTTGGGCGCTCGCTTAACCCCCTTTTAGAGGTATTAGACAGGTACAAGAGGGTGGCCGGGTTCACCTTAAATCTGGACAAATCCATGGCTCTGTCAGTTTTCTCTACTTTGGCAGAAAGAGAGGGGCATGGGCTCCCCTTTAAACAAGCAGATGGGGTACTCAGGTATTTGGGGATATGGTTATCAGCAAATCTGGCACAGGTTTATACACTTAACATACAACGATTACTGAGGGACACCGAACAGAACCTAAGGGGGTGGGAATCATTGCCACTAAATCTATGGGGAAGAATAGCTCTGTTTAACATGTGCATTGTACCTAAATGGTTGTATGTATTTCAATTGTTGCCATTATTTTTGAGAAATAAAGAAGAACGCAGTCTGAATAAAATGTTAAGAAAGTTTTTGTGGAAAGGGAAAAGAGCTCGTCTATCTCTAGACACTCTGTGTACCCCAGAAGAATATGGAGGTATGGGATTAATTAGTATTAAAAATATAACAGCTGCCAGCGGGATGCGTCACATCAACGATTGGTTCCGCCAGACCTCCTATTTCTCAAATACAGAGTTGGAACTCAGCTTGCTTCCACAGACTCATTTTAGTAACTGTCTACATTCAGGAGGAGGGGACATTCCAGAGATACTGAAAGTTACGGGGATCATGAGCTCAGCTAAGGCAAACTGGAGATGGATATGTCGGAAGTACCAGTTCTCGCCCAAAGTAACACCTTACCTTTCTATTGTGAACAACCCTAATTTCAGGCCAGGATGCATCTACCCAGCTTTTAGTAGATGGAAACTAAAAGGAATGACATATTTGTTACAAGTGTTGACGTTGGAAGGCAAGCTTAAGTCATTCTCAGAATTGAAGACAGAGTTTTTAATCCCTCCAAGAGATTATTTTCATTATGTACAGCTGCAACACTACATTAAAACACTGCCATGGACAGACTTGACGGAGGACGTACAAGAAGAATTGTCCTCAGCGTACTCTTTAAGAGCGCAGGATAAAGTACCGTTGGCATTCCATCATCGCCACATAAAGGATATGACTCCGGAGGTGGATTATGGGCGGTTGGCCGAAGTCTGGGGAAAAGATTTAGCCACAGACATTACTGAAAACCTGCTCAAAGACTATATTTTGTCAATTAAGAGACGCTCAAAATATGCAGTACACTGGGAAATACAGTATAAAACTGTGATGCGAATGTACGTGGCGCCTAGAAGGGCGTTTCATATGGGCATGTCCCCATGGGGGGAATGTCCAAAATGTGGAGTAGATGGAGTGACGTTGGGTCACATGCTGTGGACATGCACAGGAATACAAAAGTTCTGGAAAGACATTACATCCCATGTTTCTAAATTGTGGAAAGTGAAATGGCAGCTAGATGCGAGACTGTTGTTTAACCACTTCGGAGCACCGTGGCGCTCTGTGAAGGGGCTGAAAATATTCTTAGGAAAAACTGTCATAATAGCACAACAATGCATAATGGCCAATTGGATTACAAATAAATGTCCCACGTTGCAGGAATGGAGAGTGCGTATGATTACTCTGATGCGAATGGAGAAGACGGCAATCAGGGATATTTCGTCAAGACACGGGGAAAACTGGCAGAAATGTTGGTGTTTATTTTTGAGTACACTAACCCCAGCGGCGAGAAGCCGACTTTTGAACAGATAACTATAAAAAGTCTGAGTCTCATGTATGGAACCAAGTTGGTTTAAAGGGTTGGAGAACGAAAAGGGGAAGGGGGGGGAGCCAAAGGGAAGGGATAGGGGTGGACGGGGAGAGGGAAGGGGGGGGGGGGAAAAAAAGGAATTGGGAACTTGTTAGAAAGAATGATGTTAGCATGGTCATAATTGTACAAGGTTTAAATTATAACAAATGATTGGTTACCAATAATGTTAATGTCTAGTTCCATAATAAAAATGATTTAAATATAAAAAAAAAAGTTCCCTCTGTAAATATAAATTCATGCTCCCCCGATATTCAGCCAGCGGTGGTCAGCACTTTTTAAATGCTGGTCATCACTGACTAAATTATCCCCTGATCAGTGCCGGCCCATATCCGTGCACCAGCACTGAATATCGGGGGATAATTTTGGGGCAGCTCAGAGCCAGAATTTATATGGGCCCGGCTAATATTCAGGCCGAGACTCATAATTTTAAAAAAATTCCCCAGAGCCCCTCCTGCCCCCTCTTTCCCTCCCCTGAGCCCGTGCCAATAAGAAGCGCTGCCCCCTGCAACTCCCCCAGTCATCCAGGCAGGGCTCCCCTGTATCCCTGATGGTCCCTGATGCCCTTGCTGCACTCCTGCCCCCAACGACCACTGCTGGACCACCATGGATACAGGTTGACCTGGAGGGGCATAATCGAACGGGGCGCCCATGTTTTCATGAAGGCATCCTTTTAGGACGGCCCTGCGAAGGGGCGGGGAAACCCATATTATTGAATCAAGACGGGCGTCCATCTTCCGTTTCGATAATACGGTCGGGGACACCCAAATCTCAACATTTAGGTTGACCTTAGAGATGGTCGACCTAAATGTTGAGATGGTCGACCTTAGAGATGATCGGCCCCTGTTTTCGGCCATAATGGAAACCGAAGATGCCCATCTCAAAAACAACCAAATCCAAGCCCTTTGGTCATGGGAGGAGCCAGAATTCGTAGTGCAGTGGTCCCCCATCACATGCCAGGACACCAACCGGGCACCCTAGGGGGCACTGCAGTGGACTTCACAAATTGCTCCCAGGTGCATAGCGCCCTTACCTTGGGTGATGAGCCCCCCAAAACCCACTCCCACAACTGTACACCACTACCATAGCCCTAAGGGGTGAAGGGGGGCACCTACATGTGGGTACGGTGGGTTTCGGGTGGATTTTGGAGGACTCACATTTAGCACCACAAGTGTAACGTGGGGGGGGGGGGGGGGATGGGCCTGGGTCCGCCTGCCTGAAGTGCACTGCACCCACTAAAACTGCTCCAGGGACCTGCAGGGGCATTTCAGGGGAATTGTCTTATTGGTGAGGGCTCGGAGGAGGGGGAGGAAAGGGGGCATTGTTGGGGGGATGGGAGTGGGCTAGGTTTTTTTTTAAAGGTAATGCAGGTGCCGGAATTATTCAGTGCTGGCACCCACATTGCTAAGCGGCCTTATTTAGCTTTTTGAACTGCCCTAAATCAAACTGCTTAGCTATGTGAGTGCTGGCACTGAATACTGCTGGCACTCGCATAACCTCGTGCAGGGCCGGTCTTAGCAAGTGCGGGGCCCTATGCAGACCAATTTGATGGGGCCCCACCCTAGCCCTGCCCCCACCTAACTCCGCCCCCACCCTAGCTCCAGGGCCGGCTACCCCTCCCTTTGAGTTCCCGGGCTGCTCCCTCTGAGCTCCAAGGCCCCCAGCTCCAGGGCTTCCCCCCCTAGGGCTCCCAGCTCCAAGGCCCCCCTCCCTCCCAGTCATTTTTTAACACCCCCTCCAAAATACAGTACTAGGTATGCCGAGAATACAAAACACTCTAGGACCTATTGAGCAATTCTACCATACCATAAGCAGTCATTTCTACGAATCACACAAAGAAAAGGAAAACATCTTAAAACACTACAGTGAGCAGTAGAACATCAATTCACCTATTGTAAAATGAAACCTGACAGAATAGTACAGATCGTCGATCCTGCACAGTCAATGCCAACTGAAAGCCATGTCTTTTTCACAAACACAGATACACCCTAATCCACTATAGAATAAGTAGTAATATTTAAACTTTCTATTTAGACAAAAATTAAACTGAACCCCCAAGATGCCAGACTCTGCATACAATTCAACACCACAGAAACAGAAAATGACCCCTAGTACTGTGCAAAATATAAAGACAGCAGATGTAAATTTGAAAAAACTAACAAATACCAATCACCACTTTACAAATTAACAAATAGAAATAAAACAAATACAGAAAATAAAATAATCCCATTTTATTGGACTAATACATTTGGCTTCCAGAGGCCAAAATCTCCTTCCTCAGGTCAATACAGTATAGTACTGTTACAGTATCCTATCCTGACCTGAGGAAGGGGGTTTTCTTCTCTGAAAGTTAAGTCGAAATGTATTAAAATTAGTCCAATAAAAAGATTACCTTATTTACATGTTCTATTTATAAACATTTATTAACACAGCTACAATACTATATCCTAAAGCAAAAAAATAAAAATATATATTTTATTTACAGTTTGTTGTCTCTGGTTTCTGCTTTCCTCATCTTCTTTTCACTGTCTTCCTTCCATCCAGCATCTGTCATCCAGTGTCTGCCCTCTCTGCTGTACCCTCCATCCAATGTCTGCCCTCTCTCCCTGCACCTTCCATCCACATCTGCCCTCTATCTCTGCCCCTTCCATGATCCATCCACCATCTGCCCGTCTGCCCTCTCTCTCTCCCCCGTCCATTCACTGTCTGCCCTTTCTATCCCTGCCATCCACTGTCTGCCCTTTCTCTCTGCCCCTTCAATCCACAATTTGACCTCCCTCTCCCATCCATCCGGGGTTTGCCCTCCCTCTCGCTACCCCATCCAGGATCTGCCCCTCTCTCCGCCCCTTTTTCAGTCCCCCATTTCAGCCCCAGCCCTTTTCTCCCACCAGTCCCGAGCTTCAGCCCCCCAGCCACTTCTCCCTATCCCGTTTTCAGCCTCCAGTCCCAGTACTAGCCCCCTTAACCCACCTACCCTCCTTTTCAGCCCCCAGTTCCAGCCCCCTTCATCCACATGCCTTGTATTAGGGCCCCCTTTTCAGAACCATTCTCCCACCTGACCCACACATGTCCCATTTTCCCACCAGCCCCAGGCATGGCCCCCATTTTCCCATATGGCCACTTCTCAGACCCCAGTGCCTGCCCCCTTCTCCCATCCGAGAAGCCCCTCCCCAGTCCCCTTCTCCCATCCAAGAACCCCAGTCCCCTCCCCACCCGTCCCCTTTAACCATCCAAGAACCCCCTCCCCACCCCCTTCTCCCATCCGTGAACCCCCTCCCCACCTCGGTCCCCTTCTCCCATCCAAGAACCCCAGTCCCCTCCCCACCCGTCCCCTTCTCACATCCGAGAACTCCCTCCTCAGTCCCCTTCTCCCATCCAAGAACCCCAGTCCCCTCCTCACCCGTCCCCTTTAATCATCCAAGAACCCCCTCTCCACCCCCTTCTCCCATCCATGAACCCCCTCCCCACCTTGGTCCCCTTCTCCCATCCAAGAACCCCAGTCCCCTCCCCACCCGTCCCCTTTAACCATCCAAGAACCCCCTCCCCACCCCCTTCTCCCATCCGTGAACCCCCTCCCCACCTCAGCTTTAGAAATGTTAAGTAGTAGTCTCCTTCCCATTTGAGAACCCCCCCACCCTTCCCCCCACCTGAGAACCCCCACCCCACACACCCTTCTTCCATCTGAGTCCCCCCCCCCAACCTACCTACTAGCTTTGTTCTCCGGTCCCCACCACCCTCACTGGCTTTAAAAAAAGAATTTGGAAGCGCCAGAGGGACAGGCAGCACCTCGTGTCTGCCCTCCCTGCTACTAAAAATGCCTTCGACGTCGTCATTGGGCCTTCTCACATTGAGTCCCGCCCACCCTCGCGGTAATTGGAAGTTGTTGGATTATTTGTAGTAAATAATTAGCAGATTTTAGTACACACAGCTTCAGCTTTAGAAATGTTAATTTCTTTCTTCATCTCTCTCTCATTCACCCCTGAATAATTCACTGCTGAGTCACTTTAAAGTTGAAGTAACAAAACATCTGTTTACTCACAGTTTGTAGTTAGATTATAATCAGACAGGCTTATATTTACATATTACTATACATTTGTCTTATCAGCTCCTTCCATGTGCTTAGATGGTAATGGATGCTCACACCACCATAGATCCTCTCAGGTTAGGAGAGATCATGAGCTCCATGTGCTCCATGTGCTGCATGTGCTGTATCTAACCCCCACAGGAAGTTGCATAGCTGTGTGACCTCTCTAAGTAATTCACATCAGAGGTCACAGAGTAATCACAGAGAAATAATAGGTGACAGGCAATGCATGTAAAAATACAATAAATTCCAACAAACCCCTTCTCATGCATAACTGTCATGCAATTATTTATTCATACAAAGTCCAAGCTTTATACGCAGATTCACAAAATGTTCTCTGGGTAACGGTTTGGTCATGATGTCAGCTGTCATCTCACTGGTGTGACAATAGTGTAGACTGATGACCCCTTCTTTTGCCAACTCTCGCACGTTGTGGTATTTCGTTGTGATGTGCTTGGTGCGTGACTGAACCTTGTCATTCTGTGACAGTCGGATGCAGCTCTGATTATCTTCCATTATCTGGATTGGTCTCTTTTCAGCTATTCCAAAATCCAGCAAAAGTTTTTCAATCCACATCAGTTCTCTGCACGCTTCCGATACGGCCACATATTCAGCTTCTGTAGAAGACAGACTCACAATACTTTGTTTATGACTGGCCCATGAAATTTGTACATTTCCATACATAAACACATATCCACTTGTGGATTTATAATCAGAATGATCCCCTGCCCAATCTGAATCACAGTAACATATTAGTTTTGGATTACTATTGGCTGAAATCTTTAATTTACAATCAATGGTACCCTTTAAATACCTTACCATCCTTTTAACTGCAGTCCAATCTGATTTGGTAGGTGAGCTGACCCTTCTGCTCAAAATTCCTACTGCATTTGCTATATCAGCCCTGTATGTGGTAGCTAGATATAAAAGCTTACCTATGGCTGATCTATATTGGATGTTATCTGGTAAAGGTTCTCTTACTGTTTCATCCTTCAGAAAATCAGTGATCATGGGAGTGCTTACAACTTGGGCATCTTGCATACCTAAACTTTCAATAAGCTCATTTATTTTCTGCTTCTGGCTTAGAAGATAAGAACCATCATTTTGTTTCTCAATTTCTATACCAAGATAGTATGACACATTACCAAGTTCTTTTATCTCAACATTGTGGTTTAAACACTTTACAATGTCCTTGTACTCTTGCTCACTTTTGCTTGCAATGAGCAGATCATCAACAAAAGCTAAAATGTATGCATATTGTCCATTTGTGCACCTAGTGTACAAGCATTTATCTGCTTCACCTTGCTTAAATCCTAAATTTGTCAATATTTCATGCAATTTTTCATTCCAACATTCTGCACTTTGCTTTAATCCACAAAGACCTTTGTTTAATTTACACACTAGCTGTCTTTGTTTTGTATTTATGAAACCTGTTGGCTGTTCCATGTACAAGTCTTCAGTTATATCTCCGTGAAGAAACGCTGTTTTCACATCAATGTGGTTTACTTGCATGCCTTTTGAGACTGCAATGCTCAGAAGTGTTCTGATTGTCGTGTGTTTCACTACAGGTGCAAACACTTCATCAAAATCTTCTCCATATTTTTGAAGATATCCCTTTGCCACTAATCTGGCTTTATACCTTTCCACTTTTCCTTGTGCATTCCTTTTTAACTTGAATACCCATTTGCATCCTATAGCTTTCTTGCCAGGAGGTAATTTTGTAAGAATCCAAGTATTATTTTTATCCAATGCATCAATTTCTTCTTGTGCAGCTTTATGCCATTCAGCAGCTTCTTCTGCTGGCATTTTCTCAATCTCATCCCATGTTAAGGGCTCTTGAGCTTCTGCTGACTTTGTTAGGTAAGACAGTCTTGGGGGTGGAACACCTTTGTTTTCCCTGGATGAGCGTCTGACAACAGGTTGGTCTGACCTTTCCGCATCCTCTAAATCTGAGAGTTCTTCTCCAATTGATTCCCCTTCTCCAACTGTACTGTCTTCTTCAATGATCCTTTCTGTGTCTGCTTCCTCTGCCTGTTCCTCGTTAGATACAGATGAGTTGCTTTCAGACATCTGCCTTGGTATGGCATTTATATACACTGGCATGTCTATTATGGTTCTAGTTTCATATTCTGGATGATAAGGCTCATCTGGGATAATCCAGCCTTTATCAACCCTTTTGTTTTCATCAAAATATGTAACATGTCTTATGCCAACAATGCCAGTTTTCAGATTCAAAATTCTATATCCTTTGTGTCCTGGAGCATAGCCAACTAAAATGCCCCTTTCTGTTGTGGAATCCAGCTTATGCCTTCTTTGCTTTGGTACATGAGCATATGCTGTACTTCCAAATGTTCTTATGTGTGACAGGTTTGGCTTCCTACCATGCCATGTCTCATGTGGTGTGCGCTCAGCGCCATTAGTTGGCATTCTGTTTTGTAGGTACACTGCTGTGAGAATGGCTTCCCCCCATAGTCTTTTAGGGAGATTGCTATCTGACAGCATACATCTGGTCATTTCCACAAGTGACCTAAATTTTCTCTCTGCAACAGAATTTTGCTCTGGTGTATAAGCTACTGTTGTGATATGCTGAATGCCTTCTTGTTCTAGAAATGTGCGCATGCTTTGTGAAATGAACTCACCACCATTGTCGGTCTGAAGAACCTTTGGTTTTCTTTCAAATTTATTGCTCACCATGGCTACGTATTTCTTCAGCATGTCTGTGACTTGACTTTTCTCTTTCAGCAAATAGGCCACACAATATCTAGAGAAATCATCCAAGAATATTAGCACAAATCTGTTATTTCCCAATGATGGGATATTAAACGGTCCACATAAGTCACTGTGTATTAAGTCCAGCACTTTATTACTCCTATTTCCTGTGTATGCAGGAAATGAGGGTCTCACACCTTTTTGAGTAACACAGTCTATGCATTTCTCCATTTTACCAGCATCTGCACTTATCTGAATGCCAGTGGCTAGTTGCTTACTGTAAAGATCCTGGATCACCTTAGAATCACGATGTCCCAGGCGGCGGTGCCAGATTTCCAGACTACATTTACTTTTATCCCTTAATTTGGTTTCATTCAACTCTGCCAACCAAATTGGTTGCTGCTTTGCATATGTAGTTGCATACATAGTTCTCAGTTTATATAAAATGTCCTTTGGTGTATCTTTTCCCTCCACTAATATGGCTTGTTTCTCTGAGAGAGCTTCCAAAAGCATGCACTTCACATAATAGTTTGCATTGTCCCATTCAGCCATATTTTCATCTGTTCTGTCTTGGTCTAAGCATATATTTAATCTTTTTGCTCGAAGGAGACATATGAATCTTAGTTCCCACTGCTGATAATTAAACTCAGTTAATCTAGGCACCTTGAGAGAATAGAACAATGGTGAATTTCTTCCCTCAGCCATTTTCTTAGCCTTCTGTCTGCTGTGTGGGGGGAGAGAGAGACAGACTGAATCTTTCCTTTAAAACTTAAGAGAAAAATGTGGCCTTTTTTTCTGCCTGGTAATATTTCTCTTCTTTTTCAATTCCTGGGCCTGGGCCCATAACCCTTTTGTTGGATTATTTGTAGTAAATAATTAGCAGATTTTAGTACACACAGCTTCAGCTTTAGAAATGTTAATTTCTTTCTTCATCTCTCTCTCATTCACCCCTGAATAATTCACTGCTGAGTCACTTTAAAGTTGAAGTAACAAAACATCTGTTTACTCACAGTTTGTAGTTAGATTATAATCAGACAGGCTTATATTTACATATTACTATACATTTGTCTTATCAGCTCCTTCCATGTGCTTAGATGGTAATGGATGCTCACACCACCATAGATCCTCTCAGGTTAGGAGAGATCATGAGCTCCATGTGCTCCATGTGCTGCATGTGCTGTATCTAACCCCCACAGGAAGTTGCATAGCTGTGTGACCTCTCTAAGTAATTCACATCAGAGGTCACAGAGTAATCACAGAGAAATAATAGGTGACAGGCAATGCATGTAAAAATACAATAAATTCCAACAGAAGTTACCTCAGAGAAGGGCGGGACTCAATGTGAGAAAGCCCAATGACGACGTCGAAGACATTTTTAGTAGCAGGGAGGGCAGACACGAGGCGCTGCCTGTCCCTCTGGCGCTTCCACAGTCTTTTTTTAAAGGTAGGACAGAGTGGGAGCAGCGGGTGCAGGGCACCCCCCACCCGCTGACAGCCGGGGCGGACCGCCCCCACCACTCCGCCGTCGCGCGCCATCCGAGGGAGGGAGGGAGGACTGGAACTCGGGCGGTCGGGGCGGGGCGACCTTAGGCGCGCCGCGCGGGGCCCCCCTGAGCGCGGGGCCCTATGCGGCCGCCTCGGTCGCCTCGGTCGCCTCGCCTTAAGACCGGCCCTGACCTCGTGTTCCTCCCCAGTGCTGCCCCCAGCAGTGCCCCCTGCAGCACCCCTGATCTTCCCAAGAGCAATGATCCAGTAGTGAAAAACATATATATACATAAGTACTTAAGTACATAAGTATTGCCATACTGGGAAAAACCAAAGGTCCATCAAGCCCAGCATCCTGTTTCCAACAGTGGCCAATCCAGGTCACAATATACCTGGCAAGATCCCCAAAAAAGTACAATATATTGTTACACCATATATTGTAGTCAAAGGATGGGATACAAAGATAGGAAGAAAAGAAGATTGAAAAGGGAAAAAATGAGATAAAAAAGATAAGAGAAAAGAAAAATGCAAAAGAAAAACTAAACAAGAACAAAGAAAAAGGAGAAACAATCAAGGAGAGGAAAATAAGAAAAACAAAAGGAAGGAGAAAGGTGGTTTGGAGGGAAAAGACAAGGAAAACAAGGAGCAAGCGGGGGGGAGGGATGAAAGATTTAGAGGGAAGAAAAAGAAAATGAGATGGAAGCGTCCACCTAGGCACTCTCTAGACACTGAAAAATAAGCGCTCCTTTATAGAATTATCCTCTCAGACTGACCTCCCCTAATTCCTCCAGTAGAGCACTGTACAACACGAGCAGACATCTTTGAGAGTATGTAAATCTTGATGTTGATCTCGAGGAACATAAATGTGCATTCATCTTCTGAATGCACATCATTCATACCTTTTAATCACAGAAAGATATATACCATATGTCTTCATGCCTTTTTATCGCCCTCTAAGCTCCCATTGTTTCCTTCCAAAGTTTCAATGTTTGTGCTCCATTGTTACATTCCTTAACGACACCTCAATTGTTTCGCATAACTATGCAAAATGTAATCCATAACCAATCTGTAACAAATTGTATTTCCAACATTTAACTCATATTGTAAGCCACACTGAACCCGCAAAAAGGTGGGAAAATGTGGGATACAAATGCAATAAATAAATAAATAAATGAGAAACATATGTAGGTATTCTAACTCCACTCTAGACTCACCCAAAACATGCGCAGATCACGCCCCCTTACAGTAGGCATGCATTTGTGTGATTTGACGGGAGGGGTGTCCAGATCCCGAGGTGAGGGGGCACATTTTAGCCCCCCTCCCCGGCGCTGCCGACCCCCCCGCCCGCTGCTGCCGCCAACTTTCACCCCCCCGCCGCAACCCTCTCGACCCCCCCTTCCCGCCGCCAACCCTCTCACGCCATGTACCTTTGCTGGCAGGGGACCCCAACCCCCACCAGCCGATGTCCTCTTCTCAGCCGCGCAGTGTTGCTTGCTGAATGATCTGATCAAGTTTCTGTGCGTGCGTCTGACATCCTGCACATACAGCATGCAGGACGTCAGATGCATGCACAGAAACTTGATCAGATCATTCAGCAAGCAACGCCGCGTGGCCGAGGAGAGAACTTCGGCTGGCGGGGGTTGGGGTCCCCCGCCAGCAAAGGTACGCGATGGCAGCGGGGGAGGGTTAGTGGCGGGAAGGGGGGGTTGAGAGGGTCGCGGCAGGGGGGTCCAGGGCCAAATCTACGGGGGCCCAGGCCCCTGTGGCCCTATAGTAGCTACACTCCTGATATGTACATGATATACCTGTCTAAATACCAGTTTACGAAGAGAAACAAAAGAAGGACCAATCTCCATGGGACAGAAAGCAGAAACCAAAAAGCAGTGGAGATGACCAAAGATCAGTGAGGAGCCAAAACAGTCTCTTAGACAATCTTGAATTGATAAACCACTACAGGGACTCGATACTGGTCATGTTTCGGCTAGAGTACCTGCATCAGGAGTGCACAGTACATAGTTCCAAAAGTGCATATGTCAAATGCGCAAAGTTGTGTATGAACTCAGAAAGCGTAGCAACAAACCTAAAGGGAAGCTTAAAAAGCACTTTGTGGAGGACTAACATTGAAGTTTGCGACTAACAGGTTTGCACCTGCTTTTTGCCACCCGTTTTTGGTCATCACTGCTTTTTGGTTTTGTATGTCCAAATCGGGAATAGGACTTTGAAAATAACCACCTATGCACATAAGTACTAATACTTTCTTATCATTTTTAAAGCTCTACTAGACATACATAAGTACGAGTCATGCTTTATGCTCTGCCTGCACTCCATCTGTTTGTACATCCGTCTGTCAATTACGTCCATCTGTTAAATATGCGCATATTTACAGAGCAGTGCTTGGGTAGAATTTTGGTATTTATTGCATATGTACACATGTACATTTGTGTATGCCATTATTCTAATTATTTACATATGTATTCAGCCCCTCAGTGTACATTATTACCAACAATGAGGGCAAAGTTTAAAATTAATTTCTGTGCATAAAGCAGTGGGTTTATAAACTGAAGTAGGTTTTCTAAAATTGTCCATCTGTTATGCTCAAAATTACATGCTTATAACGTATGTGCATGTAGGGGTCGATATTCAAAAGGGTTTAGCCAGGCTGGAAAAACCCCTACATGGTTAAACCCTACTGAGTGAGCCAGCTGCCAGTATTTAGCGGCACATAACCGGATAGCGTCGCTGAATATCACCGCTAACTAGCTATTCCCTGACCAACTAGGTGAAGGGTGATGAAGTTTGGGTGAAGCAGTAACTTAGTGGACTGAATATCACTGCTAATCAGCTAAGGGCCAGATTCTATATATGGCACCCCAAAAATCGGTGTCAAAAATTTGCGCTTAGTGCTATACTATAAATCTCACCTAGGTAGGAGCGGTTTATAGAATATGCATAGCAGCCATCCTGCGACTAAAATTTAGGCATCCATTTATGCCAACTAAAACCTGGTGTAAATGCCTATGCCTTATTTATGCGTGGATTGGGCATATTCTGTAACAGTGGGTGTCATTTTCAGGAATTTCCCCAAAACCCGTCCATGCCCCTCCCATGGTCATGCCCCCTTCTGTGATCTGTGCAAACAGCAAAACAACTCTCCTAACCTTATGTACCGGATTAACCAAGCGTTGGTCTGAATATGGGTTGGTGCCTGGTTAACTTCCAGATCACACACATATACAGATATTCAATATCGGAAACATTAAATATCTGGGAGATTGGCCCATGACTGGAAACGGCTTAAAATCCACTTACCACCGTGGGCTGAATATTCCCCTTACATTATACTAGTAAAACAGGCCCGTTTCGGACACAAATGAAACGAGCGCTAGCAAGGTTTTCCTTGGAGTGTGTATGTTTGAGAGAGTATGTGTGAGATTGACTGTGTGTGTGAGAGAGAGAGTGAATGTGCGAGTGTGTGTGTGTGACAGAGAGTGAGACTACTGGGTGGGAGTGTGTCTCCTCTGTCCCCCCTCCAGCCACCCAGCGATTCTCCTCTCTCCTCTGCTCCCCCTCCAGCCACCCAGCGATTCTACTTTTTTCCTTGCCCCCCTCCAGCTACCCACCGATGCTCTTCTCTCCCCTGCCTCCCCTCCAGCCACCCAGCGAGTCTCCTCTGTCCCCTGCTCCCCCTCCAGCCACCCAGCAATTTTCCTGTGTCCCCTGCCCCCCTCCAGCCACCCAGCAATTCTCCTTTTTCCCTTGCCCCCCCTCCAGCCACCCAGTGAATCTCCTCTGTCCCCTGCCCCCCTCCAGCCACCCAGCGATTCTCCTATTACCCCTGCCCCCCCTCCAGCCACCCAGCAATTCTCCTCTCTCCCCTGCCCCCCCCCTCCAGCCACTCCTCCACTTTAATCAGCATATATTAAATTCCCCCCATGTGCTACAGAAAAGCACCAAGCACATCCTATATAATAAAATGCACCTCCAATGTTCTGAAGCCGTAGTTCCAGAACGTTGCAGGAATGCTTCAAGACTTGAAGGCTTCACTTTCTCGGCTTCAGGATGTTGGATGTGCGTTTTATTGTATAGGATAGGTGTTTTGGGGCCTGAATTTGGCAGGGTTAGGATTTATTCTAACACTTTTCCATTTCATAAAGTATATGCTTATAAATTTCCTGGAAAACTTTCTGCTCAGAAATTTGCAGATGTAACCTTGTGAGTTATTTGCATGGGGTAATTGTGAAAGGGAAATTATGTACGTGCTTTCCTTTTGAAAACTGATGTAATGTATGCATGTAACTGATGTATAAGTTAAGCAGGTTACTATGTACAACCACTTACACTTCAGAAAAACACTAAAAACTCCCCTGTTAAAAAAGGCATACCCTACCGATCCAACATAAATGCCTGATCTCTGCAACACAACAACACTAAAGTTCGTAATAGACAGTACACGACTCTTCCGTTGCACGATTCCTTTATGTGGTCCTACCACATGAACCTTATCCTACCACAACGTCGCCTTGTATTTGTTTACTCCGGAGTTTGCAAACACCTCTCCGGCACTATGTAAGCCACATTGAGCCTACAAATAGGTGGGAAAATGTGGGATACAAATGTAACAAATAAATAAATAAATAAATAAATAAATAAATAAATAAATAAATAACATTCCACTCTGTATTTGCATATTGGAGGTACTAGTTTGGAATCTAAGCAGAACTAGAACCTAGTGATCTAATATGATTCTCCATTATTGAGGCCAGTTCTATAAAGAGGTGCCTACATTCAGTGGCATACCTAGCTTGGTTGTCACCCGGGGCAAAGCACCCCCAGCCTCCAGGTGCATCATGCCTGCCGCCCTGCCTTTCTTCCCTCCCTCCATCCCTCCCTCCCTCCAAACAGTAAAGGGGTGCACTGAGCAGTCACATGGCTGTTGACTCTGCCGGTCCTCTGCCCTTTCTGACATCAACTTCCTGTTCTGGGGCAGGGGACCGGCAGAGTCAACAGCCATGTGACTGCTCAGTGCACTCCCTTACTGCCAGCACCCCACTAACCCTGCCTATTCTACAAAGAAAGGATAGGTACCTAATTTTCTTTTTAAAACACTAGCACAACTGGGTATATACGCGCATATGTGTTCAAGTGTGAGCACTTAACCATCCATACAGCTGGTGTAAATACCTGCACCTATATTGGGGATATAGGCATATTGGGGGAAATTCAATAAATGGCACCAGAAAATATTGATGCTAAGCCCAATTCTATAAAGGGAGTGTACCCTATTTACATAAGTACATAAGTATTGCCATATTGGGACAGACCAAAGGTCCATCAAGCCCAGCATCCTGTTTCCAACAGTGGCCAATCCAGGTCACAAATACCTGGCAAGATCCCCAAAAAAGTATAAAATCTTATCCCAGAAATAGTGGATTTTCCCCAAGTCCAATTTAATAATGGTCTATGGACTATTCCTTTAGGAAGCCGTCCAAACCTTTTTTAAACTCTGCTAAGCTAGCCGCCTTTACCACATTCTCTAGCAACTAATTGCAGAGTTTAATTACACGTTAGTCGCGCTTAGCACTGAATTCTACTGTGTGAGACCTTACCACTAAGTCAATGGCTGGACATTTTTTTATCAGTGCTGAGGGGTCAAAATCGGAGTCAGAAGTAATTTTGGGTGGAGTTGGAGTTGGTAAAAATGTACCAACTCTTGACCAGCTTCAAAAAAATATATTATATGGTAAAATGTATCATATTTTACCGTATTTTTCGGACTATAAGATGCACCGGACCATAAGACGCACCTAGGTTTTAGAGGAGGGAAATAGGAAAAAATTTTTTTTTCGTTTTTCCCTCCTCTAAAACCTAGGTGCTCCGGTGCGTCTTGTCCGAATCCCTCCCTCCGAGTTCAGGATCGCCATCAGGGTTACCCCCTCCCCCCCCCCCCCGGCCCTGTCACCACTTCTCCCCTTACTCACACGATCTTCCCTGGTGGTCTAGTGACGTTGGGGCAGGAAAGAGCCCCCTCTTTCCTGCCCAGCGCGCTGCTCTCCATCCTCCTGTATGCACTGCTGCCTGACGGTCTCGGCGAGATTCAAAATGGCCGCCGATAATTGAAGTCTCGGCGGCCATTTTGAATCTCGCCAAGACCGTCAGGCTGCATACAGGAGGATGGAGAGCAGCGCGCTGGGCAGGAAAGAGGGGGCTCTTTCCTGCCCCGACGTCACTAGACCACCAGGGAAGATCGCGTGAGTAGGGAGAAGTGGTGACAGGGCCGGAGGGGGGGGGGGGAGGAGGTAACCCTGACGGCGATCCGGAACTCGGAGGGCGGGCGGCCTACCAGCCAGCCAAATCTACCTTCGGACTATAAGACGCACCCCCCATTTTCCTCCCAAATTTGGGGGGAAAAAAGTGCATCTTATAGTCTGAAAAATACGGTACTTATACAGTGGTGGAAATAAGTATTTGATCCCTTGCTGATTTTGTAAGTTTGCCCACTGACAAAGACATGAGCAGCCCATAATTGAAGGGTAGGTTATTGGTAACAGTGAGAGATAGCACATCACAAATTAAATCCGGAAAATCACATTGTGGAAAGTATATGAATTTATTTGCATTCTGCAGAGGGAAATAAGTATTTAATCCCTCTGGCAAACAAGACCTAATACTTGGTGGCAAAACCCTTGTTGGCAAGCACAGCGGTCAGATGTCTTCTGTAGTTGATGATGAGGTTTGCACACATGTCAGGAGGAATTTTGGTCCACTCCTCTTTGCAGATCATCTCTAAATCATTAAGAGTTCTGGGCTGTCGCTTGGCAACTCGCAGCTTCAGCTCCCTCCATAAGTTTTCAATGGGATTAAGGTCTGGTGACTGGCTAGGCCACTCCATGACCCTAATGTGCTTCTTCCTGAGCCACTCCTTTGTTGCCTTGGCTGTATGTTTTGGGTCATTGTCATGCTGGAAGACCCAGCCACGACCCATTTTTAAGGCCCTGGCGGAGGGAAGGAGGTTGTCACTCAGAATTGTACGGTACATGGCCCCATCCATTCTCCCATTGATGCGGTGAAGTAGTCCTGTGCCCTTAGCAGAGAAACACCCCCAAAACATAACATTTCCACCTCCATGCTTGACAGTGGGGACGGTGTTCTTTGGGTCATAGGCAGCATTTCTCTTCCTCCAAACACGGCGAGTTGAGTTCATGCCAAAGAGCTCAATTTTTGTCTCATCTGACCACAGCACCTTCTCCCAATCACTCTCGGCATCATCCAGGTGTTCACTGGCAAACTTCAGACGGGCCGTCACATGTGCCTTCCGGAGCAGGGGGACCTTGCGGGCACTGCAGGATTGCAATCCGTTATGTCGTAATGTGTTACCAATGGTTTTCGTGGTGACAGTGGTCCCAGCTGCCTTGAGATCATTGACAAGTTCCCCCCTTGTAGTTGTAGGCTGATTTCTAACCTTCCTCATGATCAAGGATACCCCACGAGGTGAGATTTTGCGTGGAGCCCCAGATCTTTGTCGATTGACAGTCATTTTGTACTTCTTCCATTTTCTTACTATGGCACCAACAGTTGTCTCCTTCTCGCCCAGCGTCTTACTGATGGTTTTGTAGCCCATTCCAGCCTTGTGCAGGTGTATGATCTTGTCCCTGACATCCTTAGACAGCTCCTTGCTCTTGGCCATTTTGTAGAGGTTAGAGTCTGACTGATTCACTGAGTCTGTGGACAGGTGTCTTTCATACAGGTGACCATTGCCGACAGCTGTCTGTCATGCAGGTAACGAGTTGATTTGGAGCATCTACCTGGTCTGTAGGGGCCAGATCTCTTACTGGTTGGTGGGGGATCAAATACTTATTTCCCTCTGCAGAATGCAAATAAATTCATATACTTTCCACAATGTGATTTTCCGGATTTAATTTGTGATGTGCTATCTCTCATTGTTACCAATAACCTACCCTTCAATTATGGGCTGCTCATGTCTTTGTCAGTGGGCAAACTTACAAAATCAGCAAGGGATCAAATACTTATTTCCACCACTGTATATACATATCTTTGTCCTGGATCTATAGTTTTACTTCCCACTACTTTAGATCCAGAGTAAAAAATGTAAAGCCTAATATCAGTAAGAGTCAGAGCTGGACTTGGAGTTGGAGTCGGACAGTAGAAAAATAGAGGAGTTGGAATCTGAGTTGAAGGTATCAACCCCATAGCCCTGATTTTTACACCACTTCATTAAAACGACACCAGTGGTTGAATTAGAAGCCTAGATGGAGCCTCAGAGTGATATTCTCAGTTCATTGATATTTTAGAAATGCTTATCTTTGCTTTGTGATATGCTGAGCATTTCACTGGTTTGTGATTACAGAGAATGCAATTATATTTGATAAAATAAATGAAGATATTAATACTTTTTATATTTCTTTTTACAGGCGCACGAGGGTTCCCTCCCCATGCTGGTTTCACTTTTTCCTCATGGTTCCTGATAAGCAAGTCCAGCAAGGCTCATGATGCTCACCCCATCCGTTTCCTCACTGTGGTTCGCCACACGTCGAGGACTGAGCAAAAGTTTGTTTGTTTTTCAGTTAGCATTTCACCCTTGGACCATTCTTTGATTATTTCTACAGAAGAGGAGGAGTTTCAGCCACTGGGTGTGTTTTGAAAGGCAATGTTGTTATGAACGTTAATGAAGTTCTGGTAGAGGGAGTTTAGAAGCAGGGATCGTTTCAGACACTGTCTTCAATAGGTTGACCAGCAGGAATAAACAACCTCCAGTTCCCATGGACATGAGTCCACTTGGGTTTTCGGTATATCCCTAATGAATATATATAAGTATTATAAATAAATGGGCTCATTAAAACTACTCTATATCAACAAGTACTATTGAAGATTATATCTTTATTGTTGATTCCAAAAATTCTTCTACTGTCAAAAACCTTTTAAACAAAATAAGATCAAAGGTAATCTAAATATACAGTGAAAAATAGTGCTCAGTACATCCCCATGATACCAAAACTGGAATAGTATGGTTCAAGGATGAAGCTCATAGCACCAACAGCACTTCAAACAATATTTTAAAGAATTTTTTTTTACTTATCTTATTCTCTTATGCTGAAGATGTATCTTGTGCTGTGAATGCGTCTTCATTAATCTTTAAATTCTTGTCCCAGAAAAAATCTTGATTTAATCAAGGTCAGTATTGAGGTGCAGCTTATTTGGTAAAATTTAACTGGATAAAGTATGTGGTTAAAGTTAATTAGATAAGTAAAGGTAATCGGTTAAACTGATATCACAGAATATACTTGGATAGAGAGAACTGGATAGCTTATCTGGTTATCTTTACGCTTGTTGAATATTACCACAGACCGTCCCTGCACTGCCCTGTTAGTACCAGGATGATCTGTGGGCAGAGCTTGGGTGGAGCCAGGACTTATCTGGTTAGTGGCCATATTCAGACTACTAACCGGTTAAGTACATGTCTAAAGTTAGGACCACTAAAAGGCTGTCCTAACTTAAGTCACAAACCTAAATTGACACCAGTTCGAATATTGGCTAGTGTCCATTTAATTTCTGGGTTGTGAAATCTGCCTTCCTGGTATCCCCTACCTCCCCCGTGATGACTATCCCCTCTCCCTCCCACCCTAATGTTAACAAGGGCCATATGAGCTAACAATGTTGTGAAGTAGTTGAATTTGAGCCTGTGAAAACAAAGTCCTACATTAAACTGTATAGCTTTATGAACAGCAGATAAATATTGCCACTATACACATGCAGTAGCTGCCACTTTCTGGGATGAATTCTTTATATGGTGGTGAAAAAATCAGTGCCAAAAAAGAGCTATTCTATAAGCCACACTTAAAGTTAGGTACAGTTTATAGAATACCGCTTATGCTTGGGAAACATGCCTAACTTTGGGCGCAGCCATTTGACCAATTGAAACATGGCGCAAATGAACACACCTAAATTAGACATGTATCTCCCCTCATTCTGTAACAACATGTGTAAATGTTAGGAATGCCCCCATTTTACCCATGACCCTCCCATTTCCACACCCCCTTTTTGAACTCACACATAAAATTTAGGCGCGGATCTTGCACCTAAATTTATGCACATACATTCCAATTAAATCTAATTAGTACCAATAATTGGCTGTTAAGCCAATTATCTTTGCTGATTAGCTCGTTATTCAATTAAATTACACACACAAATTGGAAGCACACCCAAATTTGTGCACCCAATTTTTAGTAACTTTTATAGAATTAGGAGGTTTATGTATATTCAGCAACACCACCTCTCCAGATAGAGGCGTTGAATATACACAACCAGATTTTAAAATAAATAAACACTTGCCCCCAGGTCTGAATATTGACCCTAGTATATTTGACTTATGTAATGGTAGGAAATAACCCTTATTAATGAGAGATAAATATGAATTCTAGGTTCTCCATAAATATCCTAAGGTTGACGTAGAGGGGCATAATTGAACGGGGCACCCAAGTTTTCATGAGGGCGTCCTCGTAGGATGGCCCCGCGAAGGGGCGGGGAAACCCGTATTATCGAAACAAGATGGGCGTCCATCTTTCATTTCGATAATGTGGCCGGGGATGCCCAAATCTCAACATTTAGGTCAACCTTAGAGATGGTCAACCTAAATGTTGAGATGGTTGACCTTAGAGATGGTCGTCCCCTGTTTTCAGCCATAATGGAAACCGAGGACGCCAAATCCAAGCCCTTTGGTCATGGGAGGAGCCAGAATTCGTAGTGCACTAGTCCCCCTGACATGCCAGGACACCAACTGGGCACCCTAGGGAGCACTGCAGTGGACTTCACAAATTGCTCCCAGGTGCATAGCTCCCTTACCTTGGGTGCTGAGTCCCCCAAACCACCCCCGAAACCCACTTTTCACAACTGTACACCACTACCATAGCCCTAAGGGGTGAAGGGGGGCACCTAGATGTGGGTACAATGGGTTTCGGGTGGGTTTTGGAGGACTCACATTTACCACCACAAGTGTATCAGATAGGTGGGGATGGGCCTGGGTCCGCCTGTCTGACGTGCACTACACCCACTAAAACTGCTCCAGGGACCTGCATACTGCTGTTATGGAGCTGGGTATGACATTTGAGGCTGGCATAGAGGCTGTCAAAAATGTTGTTTTAAGTTTTTCTTTTAGGGTAGGAGGGGGTTGGTGACCACTGGGGGAGTAAGGGGAGGTCATCCCCGATTCCCTCTGGTGGTCATCTGGTCAGTTCGGGCACCATTTCACGGCTTGGTCGCAAGAAAAAATGGACCAAGTCGGCCAAGTGCTTGTCAGGGATGCCCTTCTTTTTTCCATTATCGGCCGAGGACGCCCATCTCTTAATCACACCCCAGTCCCGCCTTCACTACAGTACCAACACGCCCCCGTGAACTCTGGTCATCCCCGTGACGGGAAGCAGTTGAGGACGCCCAAAATCGGCTTTCAATTATGCCGACGTGGGCGACCCTGAGAGAAGGATGCCCATCTCCCGATTTGTGTTGGAAGATGAGCGCCCTTCTCTTTCAAAAATAAGCCTGCTAGTGTTCAAATGGTCTGGAGATACCTGTTACTTTAGAAAAAGGTATCAAGCATAGGAATCTATATTTCCTCTCTGTTTCTATTACAGACAACATGGAACCTGAGATCATGCCCGCTGTTTACCCAACTGCACCTACTACGGTCCAATTTAATTGTTCCCAAATGCTGGCAGCTGGACAGTGGCATCACCTCGCTGTTGTTGTTGCAAAGGAAGTAAAAAGAAACAGCATTGTTTCGGCCTACATAGATGGACAAATCATTGGGTCAGCTAAGGTCACTGGAGGATTTCTTTTGTAATTTTTAATTGATATACTTTTATCACTTTTTGATTTTCTCCTATAAACATATCTTGGGAAAATGCTTCAGAAAAGTCTGAAAATATGATTATATGGTCTAAGAAAATATTCTCAGTAATGATGTATGAATGCAGTGATGAGGAGTGGTACAGATAATCTCACAGCCAAAAAGAAAAAAAAATCATTAGCTGTTCTATTAATTCCAATTAATCAAATATATAGAAGAAAAAAGCTTCAGACTCCAAGGGGTCGATTTTCAGACCATGGGAGACAACCCAGCTAACTTCCACAGTCAGCAGTGAGACCAGGTTTTCAATGCTGGGCACTTTCCGGCGACCAGCATTGAATTTTTGGTTTATTTTTGGCCAGTTTAAACTTAACTGCCAAGCCAATATTCAGCACTTGCTGGTTAATTAAACCTACTACTACTACTACTTAGCATTTCTATAGCGCTGCCCAGCCAAAGAAAGGCCTGCTATTTTGGTAGCCCGATTTGGCCACCAAACTTAGCCGACCATGTGCTGAATATTAGCGGATAGCCAGTTACATTGCACGATATGACTGGTTAGCTGCTAAGCACTGACTGCGAATATTCAGCGGGAGATAACCGTCTATCTCCCACTGAATATTCATGGATAGCCACTTAAGTCATGGATAGCCACTTAAGTGCTATTTAACCATCCAGGAGCCATTCCTGGCCAGTTAAATAGTGTTGAATATCGGGGGTCCAGTGAGCAACTCATCATGCACAACTCTGGGATCAGTCACCTCATTGGCTATAAAAACTTCTACTCAAAACTACATACTTGTTATGAAATACTTTAGTTGTATCTTTATAAACAAAAACTTAAACCAAAGTTTCTTAATGGATGGTTTCAATGGTGGCCAGCGTTTCGCTTCTTTGCTGCTTCAGGGAATCAGGACTTTTCATTCCTTAACCACAGCACAGGTGAACACATGTAACACATAAGCACCACCGCGTTTTTTTCTAGCAAAAAAATGTGCCAGTATTCAAATGCCAGGCCACCCTTCAGGTGTGGGGTGATCACTGAAGGACCCATCCCACAATAGCCAGGCCCCCTGGAACCAGTCACAGAATCTATGACAAGGCACAATTGGTATGTAGAGCCTGAGCCTTTTCATTAAAACTTGGGGACCATGGGTCAATTTTAGCAGACAATGGAAAAGGTGCCGGTACTCAGTCCACCCAAGTACCCCCTCAAAAAAAAAAGCCCTGTTAAGCACTAGATTCTCTTCTTCTGCATTTCCCAGGAAATAAACACACATCACTGCATTAGTTCATATGGTTACTGTGCTCAAAAATAGCCTAATTCCCAGAAGCAGCAAAGAAGTGAAAAGCTGGCTACCGTCAGGACCACCCATTTAGGAACTTTGATTTAAATTTGTTTATAAAGGTACAATTAAAGTATTTCATAACAAATATGTAGTTCTGATTAGAAGGTTTTATAGCCAATCACATGACTGATTCCAAAGGTGTGCATGAAAAATTGCTCATTGGGAGTTTGACACTTTTTCCTTCTACATATTTAATAATTTAATTTTGATTATTTGGAATTAGAACAATTAGCAATAGTATGTTTTTTTTTTTTTTTTTTTTTTTTTTTGGGGGGGGGGGGGGTTCAGTAGTTACTCAGGTTATACGGTGGTCACATAATCACAGCTGCATATGACTTTAGCCAGCCCATGTTTTTTTAAATAACAGAATGAAGACAGTTTTGGGAAATTTATTGAGCTTCAAGTTAATAAAAACTTTGATTCATCTTAGAATGAACACCTATTATGGATTCAGAAGTTTATTAATAGACTTGAAACTGTGAGGGTATTTTGATAACAGGGTGTCTAGATTTAAGCTCTAGGACAACTCCTATTTGAATCCTATTCTGTAAAGAAAAGTACACACCTACTGTTCTTTATAGAATATTAGTGCACGTGGCCAATAATGTTGCAATCACTTACAACAATTATAAAGCTAGTGTAAATGCTTGTGCCTAGATTGCAAAATGATGAGCATAAATTATAGTGTTCTATAATCTATTGGGTCGATATTCAACATAATTTAACTGGTCAGAAATGGCTCCTAACTAGTTAAATCGTCTCTCCGGGACTAACTTCTAATTTTCAGCATCGCTTAACTGGCTAGTGCTGGTTAATGCCAAACTGCAAAATAACTATTTTTCTGGGTGCAGAGTAGGCACTTTTCTGGTTAAGTGATGATAGTCAGCATTTAACCAACCAGGTTAATGCATAAATAGGACTGTGTAAAAGTCAGTCCTATCTTTATGTGGTAACCCATAGCCAGATAAGTGCTGAATATTGCACTTAACCGGCTTTGCGTTAGCCAGCTCCGCAAACCCGGAATTCAATGCCAAAGCCTGGACATGGTCTGGCATTGAATTTCAGGGTTTAATTCCGGTGGTGATCAGCAAAATACTGATCACCGCCTGCTGAATATCGGGCTCTGTGCGTATAAGTGTGCACCCCACTCACACTCCACTTGATCTGCACCCATTTGAATGCTTACCTGCAAAGTATATGATGTTGAATATTGGCACATACTTACAGATTAGTGCATAACCAGAATATGATTATTTGCTTGTGTACATATTTACATAACATGTCTAAGGGGACCTTTTACTAAGCTGCGTAGGTGCCTACGTACACCCAACACGTGCCAATATGGAAGTACCGCCCAGCTTCCTCGTGGCCCGGGCAGTAGTTTCATTTTTTACGCGTGCCCACTATGCTCGCTGGAAAATATATTATATTATATTTTCTGGTGCGCAGCACTAACCGGGCAGTAATTGGCATTTTATGCGCGTAGACGATTACCGTGTGAGACCTTACCACTAAGCGAATGGTTGGAGGTAAGCTCTCAGACCCAAAATGGATGCGTGCCAATTTTTATTTTTGCCACACGTCCATTTTCAGCAAAAAAAGAGCATTTTTTACAGGTGCGCTGAAAAATGGATCTGCGCGCATCCAAAACACATGCCTACACTTGCACAGGACATTTTTCAGTGCACCTTAGTAAAAGGACCCCTAATTGACTAGAATATGGCCATTGACGCACATTCTTGCTGCTTAAATTACTGTTTCCTTATAGAATTATACTTTGTAAGGACAATTCTAGAACCCAGGTGCTTACATTTATGCACCCATTATGCATCTAAATGTTTAGAATATTATCATTTACGCATGTAGGAGCGCACTTACATATACAAATGCTAGTGTAGTGCCTAAGCATGATTATGCAAACACCTGAACTTACATAGCGCATATTTGCAAGGGGTTTGTACACAGGAGGAGCATGAGCGAGTCTCCTACTTAAATACTGTCTGCCCTCCCCCCCCCCCCCCCCCCGATATTCAAAAGCATTTAACTGGCCAGGATTGTCAACTGGCTGGTTAAATGCCCCATAACTGGCTATCCGCGAATTTTCAGCGGAACATAGCTGGCTTTGACCCGCTGAAAATTCATGGCTAGCTGGTTATATCGCTTGATATAGTCGACTATCTGCCAATATTCAGTGCAAGTTTGGCAGCCATATGAATACCAGACCTATCTTTGGCCGGTTCAAACTTAACCGGCCAGTGCTGAATATTGGCTTGGCTGGTTAAGTATGAACCAGCCAAAAATAAAACGGATATTCGATGCCGGTCACCGGAAACGGCCCAACATTGAATATCCGGGCTGAGCACCAACTGTGGGAGTTAGTCCGTAACTTACATGCATCCCTGTCACATTTAGTCACCTTCACGTATTTCAGATCTGTGCATAACATAAATGCAAATGCCTACATTTTAGGCATATTGATAGTTGGTTACAGCTAGTGTTCTGTAATGGAACCTAGGTGCCTGGGTTCCTATATAGAACAGGATCCTACTTTGTGCCTTCTAGGCACCTAATTGGAAGCTCCTAGTTACAGACTTGACCCCTATCCCCTGGATTCTATATGTGGCACCCAGAATTACATGCCCAAGATGCAGGCACAAATTAATTAAATAACGAGCTAATTAACATCAATAATTGGGTGCTAACAACCAATTATTGATGTTAATTGGCATTCATTAAAATTATCACATGCATCTGGCTGTGCTCTATTCTGTAAGGCTTGGTGCCTAACTCTACTAGTGTGGAACTCTTAAGGAGGGGGGTGGGGTGGAGTGGCTATGGATGTGTCATGGATGTTCCAAAAAGTTGCACATGAAATTATAGAATACGGTCTCAGTGCACCTAACTTGGGTGCTAACATTTACACCAGGTTTAGCAGGTGTAAGTCTTGCGCCTAAAGTTAGATATAAAGGGTGTACACTCTTTATAGAATCATGCTCAGTGCTGATTTTTTTCGTCCCTAAAATTTGAGTGCCATTTACTGAATACAGCCCTGTATGTCTATTCTGCCATTGTCATCATTGCTATTGTTTCATCAGTGTTTTTTTTAAGATGAAAATTATCAAGAGTTGGATTTGAAGGTTGTACAGTATTTCTTAGTAGTATAATATATATTGATATTAATTAGTATAATAATTCCTCTATGCTGAGTTGAGATCAACTAACATTTTGCCTTAAATACTATTCTGAACATTGGATCTATAGAATTAAGAACTTGTGTTTATTAATGATTGCTACTCTCTGTTGCCTCACTTTTCCCAATCCCCAATGAGGATTCATTGTATTATCTTGCTTTCCATCCTTTTGCAGATGCAATATATACAAGCCTTACCGGGAGATTCCTTGGCTTTGGAACATGCGGCTTTTGTTGATGTATATGGTTTCATAGCTACACCAAAAACGTGGAAACAGAAGTCATCTTTGGTTTGGCGTCTTGGCCCTACTTACTTATTTGAGGAAACTGTTGCTTTGGAGACTCTGCAAGTGATTAACCGACTTGGCCCAAACTATTGTGGAAATTTTCAGGCTGTGCAAATTTATGGTTTGTTAAATTTTGATCTGTTTAACCCAGTGCTGACTTCTTAATGGACATCTGTTCATTTATAAAATATATATATATATATATATATATATATATATATATATATATATATATATATATATATATATGTAGAAAACAGGGCTCCATTAATGCAGGCCTTTGTCACTGATATATTACTTATCTACTGTACAATACATAAAGAAAAGGCTGATGGAGATGGAAATATGATTTCAGATTTAGCTGCAGTGTACAATATAATGGAATGGTGGATACATACATCAGAGCAAGGGATAAAGAAGTCACATCCCATTTAATGAAGAAGCTTCTTAACTAAAGTATACTGTTATCTTCAATTATTAAACAGGCAGACAAAGCCTTTACATTGGAGTTATTGATTTCTGGTTCTTCAAGTGAGTGGTGCATGCTCCTCAGGGCTGAAAGGTCAGCTCCCGATGGAATGAGTCAGAATTAATCTATCTGCTAAAATTCTAGCATAAAGTGAAGGCATATTTTCATCCCAGGGAAAGAGAAAATAAACTGTGGCCTACTGTTGTGTACTTAGCAATGTTCTTTCTCTCTAAAATGGATGTTTTGTGATCATATGATCATTTTCTCCTTCTTTTTTCATGTCTTTAACCAAGCTGTCTCTCTTTCTTTATCTTTGAAAACTTGTGATCATAACTGAATATTTCTTCTATCATTGCCTATTGAATGCTGTACTGAATTTTATTTTAATATCTATTTTTGTTTCTTTGGGGTACTGACTTTTTCATTCTCTTACATTCCACGGATTTTAATCATGGGTGGAGAACTGTATCTTGTAGAAGGCTCTTAAACAATGTACATAGTTGCCATATTAACTCCCATTTAATTTTCTTTACCAAATCAAAGGCATAAATGACCAGTAGCTTCACAGAGACTGGAATGCATTTGCAGTAGAAAATTAGATTGAAAATACTTGCAAGTCATCTGTTAGAAATTTAAGTTTCATTCATACTATGGTGTTGTAGCATGGTTTTAATGGCTGGCTACAGGATGTTACAAATCTAAAAATCTCCTCCCTGCACCATCAACTCATTCTCGCATTGAGACTCCCGAGCTCTGCCTGTCTCTTGGGCACTGCGCATGGAACATGGAGCACTTCAGAAAATGCTACCATAGAAGTTCTGGATTTGAGCTTTCTACCTAAGAGCCTAAATTTAGCTTTCATTTATTTTTATTTTTTATTTATTGCATTTGTATCCCACATTTTCCCACCTCTTTGCAGGCTCAATGTGGCTTACAATATATCGTGAATAGTGGAAACATATAAGAAAGTATACATTTAGTATAAAAGAGGGTCTTGGGTAACATGATAATGATAAAATATAATAGTAGATTAACAAGCAAAAAGGCAGTTCTGAATGTATGTATAGGAGTTTATATTTGTTGGTCTTTGTGGTATTCTTTGCTAAAGAGATGGGTCTTCAGTATTTTGCGGAAGTTAGTTAGTTCATAGATCATTTTTAAGTTGCGCGGCAGCGCGTTCCAGAATTGTGTGCTTAGGTAGGAAAAGGTTGACGCATGAGTTAGTTTGTATTTTAGACCTTTACATTTGGGGAAGTGAAGATTAAGGAATGTGCGGGATGATGTTTTAGCATTCCTGGGTGGTAAGTCTATCAGGTCTGACATGTAGGCTGGGGCATCTCCGTGGATGATTTTGTGAACTAGGGTACATATTTTGAACATGATGCATTTCTTGAGTGGGAGCCAGTGTAGCTTTTCTCGTAGGGGTTTAGCATTTTCATATTTTGTTTTACCGAATATGAGTCTAGCTGCAGTGTTCTGATCTGTCTGAAGTTTCTTGATTATTTGCTTTTTGCAGCCAGCGTAGAGTGCATTGCAGTAATCTAGATGACTGAGTACCATTGATTGTACCAGGTTGCAGAAGACGGTCCTTGGGAAGAAAGGTCTTCAGAACCTCTCTCCCACATTTTCCTATGTCATTGGTACCCACATGTACCAAGACAGCTGACTCTTCCCCAGCACTAACTAAAATCCTATCTAGGTGACGCGTGAGGTCCTTCACCTTCACTCCAGGCAGGTAGGTGACCAGGTGATCCTCATGTCCACCAGCCACCTAGCTATCTACATGCCTAATAATTGAATTACCTACTACAGCAGCCATCCCTCCTGGGCAGTAGCTCCTAGAGACACATCCTTGGTGTGAAAGGATATTGCATCCCCTATTGTACAGATCCTGGCTACAGGATTACTTCCAGCTGCACCAGGGTGACGCTGTCCTTTTAGAAGACCTCCCTCCTTCAAGGCAGCACAGGGGCTGCCAGACTGGAGGTGGAACTTCTCTACAACATCCCTGTAGGCCTCCTCTATGTACATCTCTTCTTCCTCCTCAGCTCCTCCAAGACTGCTACTTTGGCCTCAAGAGAACGGACTCATTCTCTGAGAGCTAGGAGCTCTTTGCATCGAGCACACACATATGACCTCTCACCAACTGGAAGATAATCAAACATGTGACACTTAATGCAAAAGACTGGATAGCACCCCTCTCACTGTTGGACTGCTGTCTGCATCTTAGTATTATTGAGTTGTTTAGTTAAAACTTCCTAGGGTACCAGGAATATCAGATTAATATAAAGAGCTAAAGATTATATGGCATAATTTAGCTTCTCAGAAACTAGTTAAATGCAATTAAACCTCTAATGAAACCTCTCTTCTTATTGTCCTAATTAGAAATTTGACTATAAATGAAGAGTTGAGCCAGGAGTCGGTGGGCCCTTGTGCAGGATTTTCCCACATGCTAAGGCCATTTTTGCCACAGCCATAAAGGAAGCGCTTCTATATATGGCGCCTAAAAAATCGGCACTGATTATGCATATTCTATAATCGGCACCTAGATTTAGGCGCCAATTATAGAATGTTTAGTTGATATTTCAATGTTGATATCTGTGCTCATCCATTTACGCCAATGAAAACCTGGTGTAAATCTCAACACATATATTTAGGCGCACTGGACCATATTCTATAACTAGGCACCTAAAAGTTTGGAACGCCCATGAAACGTCCATTCCCCACCCATAACCATTCCTCTTTTTGCCTTCACATGTTAGAAGTTCGGCGTTCATTGTTACAGAATATGTTTAGTGAGTTGTGTGCCTAAATTTGTGCTCATTATTGCTTGTTAAGTGCAGTTATCAGCGCTCATTAGCTTGTTAAGACAATAAAGTCATACACAGTGTTATAGAATCCACACCAATTTTGGCGCCTAAAATTAAGCGCATTATATAGAATCCGGGGGTAAATGACTGATTTCTCATTTTTTGTATTAATGGACATACACTAATGTTACACCACCAAACTTAACAAGAGAACATATCTTGACAAGAGTCAAATGAAGTGAAACAAAAACCAAACAGTATCAAGATTAGTTTACAAAGAAGCTAAGTTGAATTTTCAATTCTTTTGCTTGTCAGAGCTGTATGGATTTATGTCAATATTTGCACTTAATCTCAAACAATTTTTGTTGTGCACATTTGTGAAATTTAAATAGTGTAGGTTTTTGAAAAGAGAGCTAGCCAAAAAGTCGGACACAATATTTAGGTGTCTTTGGCTTCTGAGGTCTTTTCCTTCTTTGTAAACTAATCTTGACACTTCGTTTTTTTGCCATTAGCATGTGGCTATTGATAAAACTTACTGCATGAGCACATACCACCACCCATTAAGGAGGCAGTAAGGGCTCATGCGGTAATCCTACACTAACCAGTTAGCGCATGGTAATGTAGCTGTTCTTTTTAGTGCAGGAATGCCATCTGGCATGCCCCTTCCTCTAACATAGAAACATTTTGTAGCTCATGGATAAGTGTGTGCTAAAATGACACTTTCCACAAGATGTCTAAATATGTCCTGAGATATGCCATTTTAAGCTGCCTTAGGCACGCATTAGCGCCAAACACAGCTCAGCAAAAAAGCCCCTATGTGCAGATAGTTTGTGCTATTTAAGAATAGAGCACACTATCCTCTGGATTCTATATAGGTTGCCCAAATTTGAGTGCCCAGATCAGAACATAAACTAATTAGTCAATTAAGGTGTTAACAATCAACTATTGGAGTTAACAAGCACTTAATTGGCAGTAATTAGGAGTTATGCGTGATCTGCCTTACGCCATAATTTAAAACATGTGTGCCTAGATTTTGTAGGATGCAAATCCAAAAGGGGTGTGTACATGAGGCAGGTCATGTAGGGAGGGGCATGGGCAGGTCAGAAGTGTTCTCAGAAATTAGGCATGATTTTATCGAATACCTGCATTTGCACGCCTAACTATCATCAGTTGGTTGCCAGCATTTCCATCAGCCTTTGGGAGGCATAAATGCTCGCATTGATCTAGTTTTTTCTAAAGGATGCTCCATGCAAAGTGCCCATTACAGAGTTCTAGTTAAGGGACCCTTTTACTAAGCTGTGGTAAAAAAGGCCGTGCGCTAACGATGGGGGCCATTTTTGCCACACACAGGGCCATTTATGCCACAATGTGTAAAAAGGCCAAAAAGAGACATGGCCAAGAGATATGGCCATGCAGTAAACTTTCACTTATTGCTTGGCCATGTGGGTGGGGGTGGGAGCACTTAATCCCACTGATTGAGGTGGCAGTAGGGCTCCCATGCTAACCCGATGTTAAGTAGCAGTACTTTACGTGTAGACATCCTCGAGTGATGCTACCCTTTTATTGAATGTTTTCTTTTGTAATATGGTGTCTTCTAATGTGGCTCACAGTAATATATATATATATATATATATATACTTCATTGATCTGTTGAAAAGGACGATAGTTTTCGAAAGCTTGTTGAAAATTAAGCTAGTCTGTCAAGAAGGTATCATCCGCAACTTATTTGTTGACCCTTCTTTCTACAAACTCAACAAATGAAATGTATTGTTTTAGGGGACTATTTTCTGAAAGAACCAATTCTCAAGCCACTTGTGTCTGAAGAAAGGATTTCGTTTGGGATTAACGCTGTGAACTCATCTCTAAACACTATCATGGACATAAAAACATTTTACAATGAAGTTGATAGTCGTCTGATAGCAAATGAGGTAACAACCATTTCCTTTTAACAAAAAACAATTCTCTAACTTTGGAAAGATGTGAAAATCTATTTGACTTTCCTTTATTCCATAATAACACTATGTAGTGCTTGCGTAAACCTCAATGCAATCCCCATGACTTCCTTAGGGGACCTTTTACTAAGCAGCGGTAAGCCCATATTTAATGAAAGAAGTGCCATTTTTAAGGTCATGTTTTAAAATGGCCATATAGATGTCCACGTGGAATTGCCTAATGATTACACCAGTGGGCTGAGAGCCAGGGGTCCTGGTTCAAATCCAAATGTAATTTTTTTTTTAATTGAAAAGCTTCCAGGGGCAGAAAAATACCTACTATAGCTGAATGTACACCACTTCCACATAAGCCTGAAGGCTACTGCAACAGTGTAAGTGCACGTACAGTAGGTATTTTTTGTGTGTTCCTGATCACAGTAATAATAATAAAACGCAAAGTGCTGCAGTGAGATTTGAATTAGGGTCCCCTATTTCTCAGCCCACTGCTCTAACCATCAAGCTATTCATAATTAGCATGGAGTTGGTGCCTGAGCCCTTTCCGCCTACAAAATAGATGTCAGTAAGGGCTCATGTGTGAATTTTTGGTAATTGCCACATGCTAGTGTGAGGTCATTTTCCAGCATTGATAGAAAGTGGCCGTAGCACGTGGGAAAGATCCGCATTGTAAAAGGACCTCATAGTTTGGACTTTCCAGTTTGTAAAGTGAATGTTTATGCTGGACATTGCTTGCACATGGATATTTCTCATGCATTTTAAGACAGATTATATATGGGCAGATCCTGTACTAAAATAGTAGCACCACCTGTGATGTATCAACTTGGTCGTCCTTATTCTGAGTTGAACATGCTTTCTACAATGCAATTCTAAGTACCCAAATACTTTAATTGGTGATAATGTTTTGAGTTACAGTGACCAGAATTGCACACAATATTTGAGGTGCGGTCGCACCATGGAACGATACAAAAGCATTATAACATCCTCATTTTTCATTTCCATTCCTTTCCTAATAATACTTAACATTCTATTTGCTTTCTTTGCCGCTGTTGCACACTGAGCAGAAGGTTTCAATGTATCCTCAACAATGATACTTAGATCCTTTTCCTGGTTGGTGACTTCAGTGGCGTACCAAGGGGGGGGGGGGGGGCGGTGGGGGTGGTCCGCCCCGGGTATCAGTGGGTGGGGGGATGCTCCGTTGCAGACTGCAGTCAGCCCTCGTCTCCTCTCCATCCTGTGCCTTTAAAAAAAATCTGAAAAGCGGCATGGCAGGCAGCGCTTCGCGTCTGCCCTGCCTGCTTGTAAAAGAAAGCGCCGGCAAACCTCCTCGTCGACGTCACAACGTCGCGTCGGGTCTTCCCTCACTGGGTTCCGCCCTCATGGAGGGCGGGACCCAGAGAGGGAAGACCCGATGCGACGTCGACGAGGAGATTTGCTGCTTTCTTTTACAAGCAGGCAGGGCAGACGCGAAGCGCTGCCTGCCATGCCGCTTTTCAGATTTTTTTTTAAAGCCCCGGATGGATGCAGGAGACGAGGGCTGTCATCGAAGGTGGTAGGTGGGTCGAGTTGGGGGGGCTTAGATGGGCGAGGAGCACTGGGGAGGGGGGTTTCAGATGGGAGAAGGGGACTGGAGAGGGGGGCCTCAGATGGGAGAAGGGGACAGGGGTGGGGAGGGGGGTCTCAGATGGGAGAAGAGGTGAGAAGGGGACTGGGGTGGGGAGGGGGATTTCAGATGGGAGAAGGGGGTGGGGGGTCTCAGATGGGAGAAGGGGACGTGGGGAGGGGGTGTCAGATGGGAGAAGAGGAGAGAAGGGGACTGGGCTGGGGAGAAGGGGGGTGGGGGTCTCAGATGGGAGAAGGGGACGTGGGGAGGGGGTCTCAGATGGGAGAAGAGGGGAGAAGAGGGGAGAAGGGGGTGGGGTCTCAGATGGGAGAAGGGGACGTGGGGAGGGGGTCTCAGATGGGAGAAGGGGACGTGGGGGGGTCTCAATGGGAGAAGGGGACTGGGGTGGGGAGGGGATCTCAGATGGGAGTAGAGGGGAGAAGGAGACGGGTGGGGAGAAGGGGATGGGGAAGGGGCCATGCGAGAAAATGGGAGCCATGCCTGGGGCTGGTGGGAAAATGAGTCTGGGGCTGAAAAGGGGTCCCTAATGCAAGGCATGTGGATGAAGGGGGCTGGAACTGGGGGCTGAAAAGGAGGGTAGGTGGGATAAGGGGGCTAGTACTGGAACTGGGGGCTGAAAAGGGGCAGGGGCTGAAGCTGGGGGGACTGGAGGCTGAAAAGGGGACAGGGAGAAGTGGCTGGGGCTGAAGCTCAGGACTGGTGAGAGAAAAGGGCTGGGGCTGAAACTGCGGACTGGTGGGATAGTGGGGCTGAAAAGGGGGAGCAAGTGGGAGATGTGGGCTGGGGCTAGAACTAGGGGCAGGTGGGATAAGAGGGCTGGAACTGGGGGCTGAAAAAAGGGGCAGAGAGAGAGAGAGGGGACAGACGATGGATGGATGGATGGATGGATGGGGGGGGGAGAGGGAGGGCAGACCCTGGATGGATGGGGGAGATAGGGGAGGGCAGACCCTTAATAGATGGGAGGGTGAGGGAGGGCAGACCTTGGATGGATGGGGGGGGGAGAGGGAGGCCAGACAGTAAATGGAAGGGGGAGAGAGAGAGGGCAGACAGTGAATGGAAGGGGCAGGGAGTGAGGGCAGACATTGGATGGAGGGGACAGCAGAGAGGACAGACACTGGATGGCAGAGAAAAAACGAAGACAGATGCTGGATGGAAGGAAGACAGTGAAAAGAAGATGAGGAAAGCAGAAACCAGAGACAACAAACTGTAAATAAAATATATATATTTGTTTTTTTTTGCTTTACGATAAAGTAGTATTGTGGCTGTGTTAATAAATGTTTATAATAGAACATGTAAATAAGGTAATCTTTTTATTGGACTAATTTTAATACATTTTGACTAACTTTCGGAGAACAAAACCCCCCTCCTCAGGTCAGGTTAGGACACTGTAACACACTATACTGTATTGACCTGAGGAAGAAGGTTTTGGCCTCTGACAGCTAAATGTATTAGTCCAATAAAATGGTATTTTATTTTCTATATTTGTTTTATTTCTATTTGTTAATTTGTAAAGTGGTGATTGGTATTTGTTAGGTTTTTTTCAAATTTACATCTGCTGTCTTTATATTTTGCACAGTACTAGGGGACATTTTCTGTTTCTGTGGTGTTGTATTGTATGCAGAGTCTGGCATCTTGGGGGTTCAGTTTAATTTTTGTCTAAATAGAAAGTTTATGATTACTTGTTCTATAGTGGATTAGGGTGTATCTGTGTTTGTGAAAAAGACATGACTTTCAGTTGGCATTGACTGTGCAGGATTGACGATCTGTACTATCTGTCTGGTTTCGTTTTACAATAGGTGAATTGATGTTCTAGTGCTCACTGTAGTGTTTAAGATGATTTCTTTTTCCTTGTGTGACTCGTAGAAATGACTGCTTATGGTATGGTAGAATTGCTCTATAAGTCCTGAGTGTTTTGTATTCTCGGTATGCCTAGTACTGGATTTTGGAGGGGGTGTTAAAAAAATGACCGGCCCCGGGTGTCAGCTACCCTAGGTACGCCACTGGGTGACTTCTAATGTGGAAACTTGCATCACATAGCTATAGTTTGGGTTCCTCTTTCCCACATGCATGACTTTGCACTTGTTCACATTAAACATCATCTGCCACTTGAATGCCAAGTCTATATTGATAGATAACACATATACATTTACACCTTCTAAGCAGCTGTAAATCTGAGTGAGAGCATATTATGAAATAAGTTTTAAAACAGTGCCTTTCCAAGCTTTCACTTTCATGATGTTTCATGACCTCAAAGCACTTTCACGTCATTGGTTCTAGTCTGCATTTCATTACTTGCATGTGCCTATCACATGTTGGTATGTTTTCTTTCTGTTTTATGTAGATGAACCTCTCCTCACGTGACAGCATGATGCCAATAATTCTTGCAAAAAATTCAGCTGGACATTTTCCAGGTGCCATCCGAACTATTGGGGCCGCCACAGTGCCCAATTATGGTGAGGACTATCCTTTCTTTTCTGTTTTGTTTTACAATTTTGAAGTCCTAGCAATAGGCCACCTGAGGTGGGGGCCTCAGGTGACACTCTTGTGAGCCGGCATTGCCTCCCGCCCCTTTCTCCCCAACCCCCTTCCCTGAAATTATTTTTCAAAAGAAGGTGGCAGCAGCGATTCCCATAGGCTGCCCTGCTGCCAGTCCCGGCCCCTTCTCTCTACTGCGGGTGGCCCGCCTATGAGGAAACAGGAAATTACATCAGAAAGGCAGGCCGCCTGCAGTACAGAGAAGGAGCTGGGAGTTGCTGCCACCGCTTTCTTTTAAAAAGCAAGAAAGGAATAGGAAAGGTAATTTTGGGGAAAGAAGGGCGGGTTGGGGGATGGCAGTAGTGGAGGAGCCGGGGCAGAAGCTCATTTTTGTCTCAGGCAGCAGATTGTCTTTCACCGCCCCTTCTTGAGGGTAATACTACTTTCCGTGCAATTGAAACATTTCCAAAAGATTGGTAAATAGTAGTGCGTATGAAAATCTGAGTGACAAGGAAACCATACGACAGTTAAGCAATGAAATACCTGAAACACCCTGCATATCATATCTTCAGCTGGATGGAGTATGTGTGGGAAAATAGGAATGGTGTAAAATTGACAAGTGCTGTACCTACTGTTGCTCCGATTGTAATTCATGAATATTTGACTTTCATTGTGAACTTTTATCTCTATTAGGAGTTCGAGTATTTAATTCCAATCCTGCTGCTAACAGTTTGAATTTCATTGGTGGGCCAGCAATCCTACTGGACCTCATTTCCATGGCCACTGATGATCATGAAATGTATGCAGCTGTCAAAGTCCTTCATTCCGTGCTGATCAGTAATGCCATGAGTGAAAAACTGATGACACATATCGATGGATACAGGGTAACTAGAATAGACTGGATTCTGAGTTCATTTTGTACATGCAGCTGAAAATATATACATGTTTAGAGTAATTTTATAACAGGTCAGCTATATGTTAAGGGGAAGGCAGTACCTATGTTAAGCCTCTCTTATAAAGACACATAGGTGGCAATGTGTCTTTATAAAATTATCCTACCAAATTCACAGAAACCACAGCTAAAAAAAAATGTTGTGGACATTTATGCCTATTTAGAAACAGTCATACATACAGGGCTAGATTCTATATATGGCACCAAAAAAATTGGCACCGACAAAAATGCGCTATTCTATAAGGTAGGCATGGTTAAAGTTAGGCATTAAGGTCTGCTGTGTTAAGCCCATGTAAACCAGTCAGTGCATAGTAAAGTCAGCTTCTATGTCCATGACATGCCCCCAGCTCAAAATCCTATATAATAAAACGCACCTCCAACATTCTGAAGCTGACTGCATGGCTGAGGCATTCCTGCTCTCTGTATCCATTTCCTGAATTGACATCACGTACTTCCGGGTTCGTCACAAGCAGAAGTGACCAACCACACGAGGTTTCTCGGCTTCAGAATGTTGGAGGTGCATTCTATTAAATAGGATTGGTCAGTTCCTTGAAGCACAGCCAGAGCTCAGCCTCCTGCACAGTATCGCTCAGACACCAGAGAGAGAGAGGGGGGGGGGGGGGGGCTGACACCAGAGAGTGGGGGGGAGGTATCTCTGTCACACACACACACACTCTCTCTCACACACTCTCTCTCTCACACAGTCAATGTCTTTCTCTCTCTCTCATTCTCACACACTGTCTCTCACACACTCTATGTCTCACACTGTATCACATTCACTCTCTATGTGTCACACAGTCACTCACACACTCTCTTGGCCTCATACACTCAGTCTCACAGAGAGTCTGTGTCTCACACACACTCTCTCTCGCACACATTTGTATCTGTGTGAAACACACTCTCTCTCACACTGTGTCTCAAATACGCACTTGCACACACTCTCATTCTCACACACACACTCTCTCTCACAGACACACTCGCACCCAGACTCACTCTCTCTCTCACACACACACACACACACACACACACTCGCACATTCACTCTCTCACACACAGTCACTTTCACATACACTCTCTCAAACATACACACTTCGAGGAAAACCTTGCTAGCGCCCGTTTCATTTGTGTCAGAAACGGGCCTTTTTTACTAGTAAATACATAAAACAAAGTGTGTGATTACTGCTCGCTAATGGCAAAACTAATGCAAGGCCATTTTTGTTATGTTGAGCTCACATTATTTATTTAGATTTGCTCACACCTTTTTCAGTAGTAGCTCAAGGTGAGTTACATTTAGGTACTCTGGATATTTCTCTGTCCCAGGAGGGCTCACAATCTAAGTTTGTACCTGAGGCAATGGAGGGTTAAGTGACAAGGAGCAGAAGTGGGATTGGAACTGATCACCTCTGGATTGCAAGACCGGTGCTCTAACAACTAGGCCATTCCTCCACGTTAGTGCTTAGGGTTAGATTCTATATATGGCACACAAAAACATCGGTGCTGAAAAAAGTACTATTCTATAATCCGCACTTAAAGTTAGGTATGGTTTATAGAATATGCTTACACCTGGGAATCACGCCTAATTTTAGGCACAGCGATTTGCACCAACTGAAGCGTGGCACAAAGTACATGTCTACAACTTTTTTCAGATAGTGTCTAAATTTTAGGCTTGGATCCTGCTCATAAATTTCCACACGTAAATGCCAGTTAAATCTAACTCGTGACAATAATTGCTTGTTAAAAAGCCAATTAGCTCCTTATTCAGTTAAATTGTGCACCCATTTTGTGTGCACAATTTTTTGCAACTTTTATAGAATTAGGGGGGTAATGTGGATTTGTAAAAGGGCGCCTAAATTCTTATTTATGAACCTAAATTAGATGATAAGGGGTCCTGTTACTAAGGTGCACATGCTAACAATTTAGGGCCCGGTTTACTACGCTGTGCTGTAGGTGCGCTAACCTTTTAGCACATGCTAATGATAGAGACACCCATTATATTCTTATGGGTGTCTCTAGTGTTAGCACGCGCTAATTTTTAGCATGCACTAAAAGGTTTGCACCAGGAGTGTAGCTACGGGGGGCCACAGGGGCCAGGCCCCTGCAGTTTCGTCCAGGCCCCTGGTTTGGTTGGCGGGGGTCCCCAACCCCCGCCAGCTGAAGCCTTCTTCAGCGCCGGTCTCTGGCGCAGCCGCATTCGCTGCCTGCCCCCTGCTCTTCTTTCTTCTTGCTCCTCCTGTGCACGCTGATGCAGCCGTGTTCACTTCCTGCTCCCTGTTCTTCTTTCTTCTTGCTCCTCTTGCACAGGAGGAGCAAGAAGAAAGAAGAGAAGGGGTCAAGCAGCGAACGCGGCTGCGCCGGAGACCGGTACTGAAGAAGACTTCAGCTGGCAGGGGTTGTGGACCTCTGCCAGCAAAAGTATTTGTTTGTGAAGGGAAGTGGTGAGGAGGTGAGGCGGGGTGTGAGGAGGCTAGGCGAGGCGGGGGGGGCGGCACTCAAAATGTGCCCCCAACCTCAGACTCTGGCCCCCTCCCACCGTGAGGTCTGGCTACGCCCCTCGTTTACGTGCCTATAGCATGGCTTAGTAACCAGGGCCAATAGTGTACTAAGGGGCCCTTTTACTAAGCTGCAGTAGAGCTAACACATGGATAGCGCACTCCAAATCGACACTACCACTGGGGTAATGCGGGCACAGGTAGTAATTCCAAAGTTGCCGTGCGCTGTTTCCTGCGGTAGAAAATAATTTCCTATTTTCTACTACGGGGGGGCATTCCCAGTGATAATTGGCAGTGCACCCACATTACTGCACACTGCCTGATTACCGCACGAGTAGCGTGTGAGCCCTTTCTGCCAAGTAAATAGGTGGCGGTACGAGCTCAGGCAATAAATAGCAGCCCGCTACTTTTAATATTAGTGCATAACCATTCACTACCCCATTAAAAAGAAGGCCTTTTTAGCCACCACGGTAAAAAATGGACCAGCGCATTCCAATTTCACACATCCAAACTAGCACAGGCTACTTTTTATCACAGCTTAGTAATAGGGCCTCTAAATGCTAAGAAGCTCATAGGAGATAAAATGGGCTTCTTAGTATTTCACTAGAACGAAGCCTTGCGCGGGATTGGGAAGAAGAGGACCTTGGCCCGGCTGGCGGGGGTTGGGGTCCCCCGCCAGCAAAGATAGGCGACGGTGGGTTGGCGGCGGGGGGGGGTCAAAGTTGGTGGGGGGGGGTCAGCAATAGCAGGGGGGGGTCAGCAGCGCCGGGGGGGCTAAAATGTGCCCCCTCACCTCGGGCTGTGGACCCCCCTCCCGCCGAAGTCTGGCTACGCCCCTGATTTCACGCATGCTGATCTTTAGTGCATGCTAAATCGATTAGTGCACCTAAATAAAAGGACCCTTGAGGTGTGTATTTATTAGTATGTATTCGGCTCATTAGTATTCCTTTAGAAATTTTGTGTACACAAAACAGAACGTGAGCTAACCTACAAATTAACATGTCAGTTTGCACACATCAAAAAGTGCTGACATGCATTAGAAAATTGCTAATAAACTAAATACCAGAAACCACAATAAACACCTGAAAAACATGACCATTTCTGAAAATTTCAAAAAGCAACTGACATTTTTTTGGCCTGTGCACATCCCCATCAGAGTCACTTTGAACTACACTCAACACAATATGTGTGTCAACATTTCATAATTATAAGATAAAGTTTAAAGGTTCTCGTAGATGTGTATGAGGAAAAAAAAAAAAACTCTTTGAAAAGCAGGGCCATATAGTTTTCTGTCTTCCTTATCTACAATCCTGACTTCTTCTGAGATCACTGCTGTTATAAAACAAACTAAATAATAATAAAAAAAAATAATAAAGCTGCTGATGTGACAATAGTAAGCAATTTTTCTTTTAGCATTTTAACAATTAAATCTGAGTAGTGCTGTACATGAATTTTTTATTATTACAATGAAAAGATTAAACAGGGTAGATAACGGTAATTAGTTTACCAGATTTAATAAATATAATGTAGCCCCTTATGAAACAAAAATTTACTAGGGTAATTAAGACATTTGAACAGTTTATAGGGACTGTGTTAATATTGCATTTCACTCAATGTAATTGGGTCTTGGTCTAATCAAATCTCTGAAAATGATGCACAGTTTTGTTGTCAACATTATCAGTGGAAGAGAACAGTGTTTAGCTCAATTAGGATAAAAATGCTGTGTCAAAGTGGTCAAACTCCAATCTGTGACTATTAGACTTTTTTCATTTCTATTGCATTTTATCCAAAATAATATTTTAGAGTTACCTTGAAATATTCTCTTTAATGAAAAAAAAGTATGGTATAGGAGATAAACTAGATGCATTAATGAACAGCTAAAACAGCACAAACTCTACCATTTGAAGAATTTGTTTCTATTAACAGTCATGTAGTTGAGGATCTTTGTTTCCAATGGCAGCTTGAAAGCAGATTCCGTGGTAAGGGTTAAATAGTTCTCTAGCATATTTGTATACATTTACACAAGACTACATTTCTTAATGGGTTCAAAAAGTACATTTTAGTGAAAATCTCATTTTTAAATAGGTGCAGGAGGGGCTGGATTCTTTTCTGAAGCTTTGGAATGGGGTAGGGGTCTCTGCCTAAAGCTGGGACATTGCTTCTCTTATTTTAGACTTTTCTCCTTTAAAGGCACATTTAGAACAGATGCACCTTAGGCATACATATACTCTGCCTGACTGGAAATCTAGCCCTGCTCATATACTTTTAATTGCATCAAAGAAAGTAGTTTTCAGAAAAGAGCAGTCATCCCAGATAAATATTTTACCTGGCTAAATACCGTTGAACATCGAACCATTGTATGATTAGGTCTCTTATTCGATTTGCACAGACCTCTTATGCCCGCGTCAAGTCTCAATCCAGTCCTTGTGACACATCCAGCTAGTCAGAATTTCAGCATATCCACAATGAATATGCATAGAATAGATTGACATGCATTTCTGCCATTGTATGTAAATCTATTTCAAACATATTCATTGTGGATATCCTGCAAATGTGACTTTCTGGGTATACACCGAGGAATGGGTTGAGAATCACTGGTCCTATTAGTAAAAACTTCTAGGAAGGGCATTTTTTGGCAGCTAAGGATCTAGTGCAGGGGTTCCTAACCTTTTTTGGTCCCACATCTCGTTATCTGGTCAATGAAACCCTAGCACCCCCTTTCTACACCATGGGTCCACTAGTGACTACCGACGGCTACATATGTCGCTGTTAGCTGCTAACAGTGCTAAATGCTAGCATGTTGTACAATAGGACATAGTTATTCTACCAGTAACTGTTATAATAACTGCCTTCATTCTGTCTAGAAAGTTTCAATAAATTGCCTCAGATTTCAAGATCCTCCTCCGCATCCCATTTGACCTCTTCCCTCACCACTTAAGGTGCAGGCACCACTGGTTAAGAACCCATGATGTAGTAGAAAAATTAAATATTGTAAATAAAATAATGAAATCCGAGTTAACATTCATAGTATCTCAAAAAAAACCCTAGCAGAGTTGTGGTGTCTATATTAAGACGTCTATATTAGAAAAGAGGGAAAAGTCTTTCCCCCCTTTTCTAATATAGACGTTCTAATATAGACGTCTTAATATAGACACCACAACTCTGCTAGGGTTTTTTTTTTTTGAGATATCAGATTAGTGAGCAGCAGTTGTTGATCTGTGTGTGATATTTTTGAACATTCATAGTATGACACATGAAACATACTTAACACTATGATATAACTGGGAAACCCTACCTACAGAGTTAAGTACTGGAACAACAAAAACAACTTCTACCAGTGTGATTATCCAGTATTTTTCTTTTAGCTCTTAGCATTTCTACTCAAGAGGAAAGCTCGACTGTTGAATAACAGAATTTTCCAGCTGCTCCTTTCTATAGTTGGGACTGCAGAACTTGGGTTTCGCTCACTAGCAATTCAAAATCAGAGTGCATTCCAGCATATTCTCTGCGACTTTGAGGTGAAATTATTATTATTATTATTGTTGTTGTTGTTGTTGTTATCCATAATGTTGTAGTATTATGGCATTTTAATTCCATTCTGATATCTGCAATGTATATTTCTTGCCATAGATGCACTTGTAGAAGCAATACAGCTCTCTATAGCACTTGAACAAATCAATAAAAGAAATTGCTTAGATCAGAGGGATTGCAGTTTCCTAATCTGAATTTAAGTATGTTATTAGGTCTGAGGAGTTACTGGGGTACATTAGTGGACTTGGGGTGGGGGGGGGGGGGTTTGTTAGTGAGTTAGGGGTAAATAAGATTTGTTATTGGGTGTAGAGCAGGAGTGGCAACCATGATCCTTGAGGGCCACAACCCAGTTGGGTTTTTAAGATTTCCACAATGAATATGCATGAGATTGATTTTCATGTACTGCTTCCATTGTATAGAAATAGATCTCATGTATATTCATTGCTGAAATCTTGAAAACCTGACTGGGTTGTGGCCTTCAAGGATTATGGTTGCCCACCTCTGGTCTAGAGGGTTAGTGAGGTGTTTCATTCGGTTGGGAGGATTCAGTGGATGGGTAGGATGAGTGGGTTGATATGTTAAGGGATGGAGGCTATTGAGTGGGGAAGTTGGGGCTTGTGAGATTCTCTCATCTGGGACTTTTATGCAGGATCCCCAGACTTGGTCTTCTTAGGTGTGTGACTCCAGACTCTGGGTGTGGGGGCCTGAAACTTAGGCTTCTGGGGTAAAGGTCCTGGAGTTCAGATCCCTGAGTTAGAGATCTAAACATTTTTTGTAATTCAGTGATTTATTTAAAATTTAATTTTGGCCCTTACCTACTGAAATTAAATAATAGTTGAGTAAAAATTAAATTATCATTTTAACTCAAACTGTTATTTTACTGCAATTCTTGATGTACTTAATATTTGTACCAAATTTTTACCCTATTGCTATATTATCTCCAAAGTATGTTGTATGCAGATAAAAATGAGTGTAATACTGAATAGTAATAGAATATATACAGTAGTAACAGTGCATAAACAGAAAAATTGTCCCTTGTATTTCATACAGATTTTAAGTTCTCAGTCTCAGCATTTGTTTATTTATTTTTTGTTGTTAATAGTTGAATTTCTCTAATGAAACATATTATACAGGAATTGTTATCCTTACTACTTTGTTTTTCAGCTTTGGTTGAATACACCAGACAATCTGGACCGTGTTCTCTTTTCACATCTTATTGATGTCTTCAAAAATAAAAGGTGAGAACACAGATCTGACACTATAGAGCAGTGGTCTCCAACCTTTTTCGTGTAAACAGCTGCAAAAGATTTTAGGTTTACACATGTAGTTTTGAATACTATTTTAGATTCTATAAGGATATATATATATAAAAAAAAGAAAACAAATTCTATTTTGGCATATTAACAGGGAGCAAACAGGAAAAGTATAAATATTCTTCAACTGACTGCCTGTAATTCTTTGAGGGAAAAATTGTGTAGAGATCTGAGGTAGCTTTAAAAATAAACCTGAGTGGAGTGGTGTGCAGTGTAAAATGAATAATTCTATTTGAGACATGGAGGGGCACAATCGAAAGGGATGCCCAGGTTTTGCTAAGGACATCCTCGCAGGACATCCTGGCGAAGGGGCGGGGAAACCCGTATTATCGAAACAAGATGGGCGTCCATTTTTCGTTTCGATAATATGGTCGGGGATGCCCAACTCGTGAAATTTAGGTCGACCTTAGAGATGGTCGTCCTTACAGATGGTCGTCCCCGATTTTTGGCGATAATGGAAACCGAGGACGCCCATCTCAGAAACAACCAAATCCAAGCCCTTTGGTCGTGAGAGGAGCCAGCATTCGTAGTGCACTGGTCTCCCTCACATGCAAGGACACCAACCGGGCACCCTAGGGGGCACTGCATTGCTCCCAGGTGCATAGCTCCCTTACCTTGTGTGCTGAGCCCCCCAACCCCCCCCCCCCAAAAAAAAAAAAAAACCAGTTCCCACAACTGTACACAACTACCATAGTTCTAAGGGGTGAAGGGAGCCACCTAGATGTGGGTACAGTGGGTTTCTGGTGGGTTTTGAAGGGCTCACATTTACCACCACAAGTGTAACAGGTAGGGGGGGATGGGCCTGGATCCGCCTGCCTGAAGTGCACTGCACCCACTAAAACTGCTCCAGGGACCTGCATACTGCTGTCATGGAGCTGGGTATGACATTTGAAGCTGGCATAGAGGCTGGCAAAAAATATTTAAAAAGTTTTTTAGGGTGGGAGGGGTTTGGTGACCACTGGGGGAGTAAGGAGAGGTGATCCCTGATTCCCTCCGGTGGTCATCTGGTCAATTGGGGCACTTTTTTGAGACTTGGTCCTAAAAAAAAATGGACCAAGTGAAGCCGGCAATATGCTCCTCAGAGCCGGCCTTCTTTTTGCCATTATCAGCTGAAGCCAGCCATGTCTTACAACGTCCCCATCCTGCCTCCGTCCTGCCTCCCATACCCTTCTGAAATGCCCCCTTGAAGTTTGGCTGGCTCTGTGACGGAAAGCAGTTGGAGCCGGCCAAAATCGGCTTTCCATTATACCGATTTGGCCGGCTTCAGGAGATGGCCGACCATCTCCCGATTTGTGTCAGAAGATGGCCGGCGATCTCATTCGAAAATAAGCTGGATAGTAACATAGTACATGAAGGCAGAGAAAGACCTGTACGTTCCATCCAGTCTGCCCAACAAGATAAACTCATATGTGCTACTTTATGTGTATACCTGACTTTGATTTGTACCTGCCATTTTCAGGGCACAGACCGTAGAAGTCTGCCCAGCACTAGCCCCACTTCCCACCCACTAGCCCCGCCTCCCCCCACTGGCTCTGCCACCCAATCTCTACTAAGCTTCTGAGGATCCATTCCTTCTGAGCAGGATTCCTTTATGTTTATCCCACTCATTTTTGAATTCTATAGTGGCGACTAAAAATCAGTGCCAAAATTTTTATGCACTGAGCGCTATTCTTTAAAGGGTATACATCCTTTATAGAATAGCACTTAGGGCATAATCCGCACCTAACTTTAGACTCAGGAGTAAAAACCGGTGCCTAAATTAGGCGCAGTTTGACTGAATTCTGTATTTACATGTGTAAAATTTTGGAATGCCCATGAAATGCCCCTAGCCACACTCCCTACATTTACAAACGTTAGGATTTATGCGCGGGTCATTAAAGAATGTGATCTTCACATAAATCCTAATTAAGGCCAATTAACACTGAGTTGCAACTTTAGTCACCATTTACAGAGTCCAGGGGTAAATGGAGAAGTGTTTGCACTGTCATTGCTCTTTTGCTCCTTTCCAGTGTCAGTTCTGTATTATATGTATAAAATCTTGTTTAGCAGGCTAAATGACTTGATTGTATCTGTAGAAAGGCTGAAAATATGCAGGGGCAGATTGGCAGTGATCTGGGCCCCTATTCACCTATCAAAATTGATTAAGCTATATGGAAGCTAGGGGAGAGTGGGCCCCCTACTGCTGTGGGCTCTCAGGCACTGCCCTGCTGTCCTCATGGTCAGGCTGCCTCTGTCTCCATCTGTTGACAAACACAAAACTCTCACAAATGCTTCTGGCTGTCATACTTAGATTCAACTCTGTGCTTTCAAATTCAAGAATCTAGTTGAATAGGATAAATTTGAGAAGAAAAAGTGTGGCAAAGAATGTTTCCACTCGCGTTGACTAATATGTATTAGATTTGTAACTGACACCATTTTGATAAGTTGTTTATGGCATGACAGAAGTTAAAGTGAACACAGACGTTCAAATATTTGAAAGGTATTAATCCACAAACAAACCTTCCGGAGACGGGAAAGTGGTAGAACTAGAAGACATGAATTGAGGTTGAAGGGGGGCAGACTCAGGAAAAATGTCAGGAAGTATTTTTTTTCATAGAGAGGGTGGTAGGTACTTACAGTGCCCTCCCGCAGGAGGTAATGGAGATGAAAACGGTAACGGAATTCAAAAATAAGTGGCATAAACCCAAAGGAATCCTGTTTAGAAGGAATGGATCCACAGAAGCTTAGCAGAGATTGGGTGGCAACATTGATAATTGGGAAGCAAAACCAGTGCTGGGCAGACTTCTACGGTCTGTGCTTCTACGGTCTGTGCCCTGAAAATGGCAAGGACAAATCAAGGTCAGGTATACATATAAAGTATCACATACAATCAGTTTATCTTGTTGGGCAGACTGGATGGACCATACTGGTGTTTATCTACCGTCATCTACTATATTACAGGCTTTTAATATTTTTCTTCCTTTTTCAACAGGCATGGATGTTTAAATGCTGAACTGGCACACCAGATGCAAGTAGTACCAAAGCTTCTCTTTCTTCTGAATGAACCCAGTTTACCCCAGTCAAAGGTCGACATCATATGCAAAGTATTTATCCATTTGTTGAAGGGCTATTTCAACATCCAGGATATTCTTAGGTAAGAATATTTTCATTGGGGGCAGTTACTGCACATTTTTCATTTCAGTTTTCTTATTTGTTTCAGTTTTGCATCTTACTAGTTTCATTTTGTTTTATAATCAAAACAAAAGAAATGAAGGGATCCTTTTACTTAGCTGTGGTAAACGCTAGTGTGTAAACTGCTAAGCTGTGGTAAGCACTAGATTTCTGCAGGATGCACTCAGGTGTTCTGCGGTAAGTTTTGGATCTGCACGAGCAACCACATGCTAAAAATATTTCAAACATTTTTCTGGGAGGGGGGAATGTCTGGGGGGGGGGCAGAGATTAGATGTTTCTACACTAATCAGTTACCACATCTGCATTACCATGTGCTAACTGATTAGCACAGAATTAGCGTGTGAGCCCTTACTGCCTACAAAAATAGGTGTCGGTAAGTACTCATGTACTAAGGGACCCTTTTACAAAGTGGCAGTAAGCCCAACTCGGGCTTAGCGCTCAGCAATCCAGAGCTACCACTGGCCCAGTGCAGGTGCCGGCGGTAGTCCCACCACCAGCACGTGGTATTTCCAGTGTTAGTGGAAATATTTGAAAAATATTTCCACAGAGGGTTACCCAGCGTTAGTGACGGGTTAGCGCCGGGAGCCCTTACCACAACCTCATTTAGTAAGTGCGGTAAGTGCTCCCCTCCGCATGGCCACATGGTAAGTTCAATCTCACCGAGTGGCCATTTCTTTTTTTAGACTTTTTACCCGCTGTGGTAAAAAGGGCCTCAGAGTGTGGCAAAGTCAGCTATCGTTGTCTAGGGTTGGTCCCGGGGTCCACTTCACAGAGGCAGTGGGTTCCCAAAGAATACGTAATCCACACAGATTTGGATATATAAAGTATATTATATTTGCATATATGCTTTGGCTCACAGCACTTAGTACAGGTAACTGGTACAGGGCTAAAGATGGAGGTGTGCAGAGAAAGAAAAAGAAGAAACAAAGGCCTGTGCTCTGCTGCACAGAGAAAGAAAGAGGGAGACGTAGTGCCCTGGACACAGAGAAGTGCCCAGGACAGAGAGAGAGACAGTAGACCCCAAGCGCAGGGTCCTTTTTACCACAGCTTAGTAAAAGGGCCCCTAATATTTTTAATGGCTGTGCACTAATGTCAAAATTAGTGCATAGCCATTAATTCAAAAAATAGGAAAGGGTGCGCTTAGGCCACTTTTTACCACAGTTTAGTAAAAGGACCTCTAAATGACTAGGAACAATTAGAAGACAATATAAAATGTTAGATTGGGTCCATGGCTTCACTCTCTCCCCTCAATAGCATAAATGATTTAAGAATCCCCCTGCCCCTATCTGCCCCTCTCCTGTCTCTTCTGGGTTCCCCAATCTGTCAGTTCATTTTGATTTTTCTAGTTATAGTTTATATTTCATTTGGGTTTGCTATACCGCCATTAACTAACTCACAGATCACAGCGGGTGTACAATTCTAAAAACAAAGAAAACAGAAAAGAACTACAAAAATCGACAAGACAGTGTTACCAATCATTCAAGAAGCAATCTCACATACAGTAAAAGGCAGGGGAAAGAGGAAAGAAGGGGATATTGTAAGAACCGGGAAGGAAACGGTAAGGCCTTATGCAGAATTAAATGTTTGCTGATACAGCCATGCTTTGAGCGTTGTTTTGAATTTTTGTGGTAACTTTGTTGATGGGCTAACTAGAAATTAACCCTAAAAATTTTAAATCCAGCTTTTTAAAATATTTATTTCTATACAATTAAAGGTGAAGAATATGTACCAATGAAATATATATAAAAGTAGTTCTTTTATTGCATTCTTTGAGGTTCTTTTACTAGCTGTGGTAAGCACTAGCGGGTGGTTATCACAGCTTAAAAGGGTTTACCGTAGGATGCGCTCAATCGACCTATGGTAAATTCCTAATCTGTGCACACAAACCACACGCTAAAAAATATTTAAAATTTTTCATGGAGGGGGTGTGTCAGGGGCAGAGAGTGGGCATGTCTGAGCTAATCAGCATAGCTGTATTACTGTGTATTAACTGATTAGCACAGGTTAGCGTGTGAGCGCTTACCGCCTTCAAAACAAGCGTCGATAAGTACTCACGCACTAATTTCTTTTTAAAGCTTTTATTTGTACAAAACTTTTCCAACTTGAACAATAAAACATTTGGAATGGTGGTGCACTAATGGCAACATTAGCGCATGACCATTAATAGGGAAAATTGAAAATCATCTATTTTCTTTCAGCGGTAAAAATGGCCTTAGCGTGTGGGAAAAACCTGCATAAGGGCACACTAAGATCAGTTTCTGCTGCAGCTTAGTAAAAGGATCCCTTTGTAAGTACTAACATCTATTAATTGGGTTTGATTATCACTGTCAAAGTACCAAACGTACATCCATAAGAAGAATAAAAGAAGATGGTAGATGGGGGGTATTGAAGACTTTGGGAAAGAAAGTTAATAGAATAGGTAGTCTAAATTGGTAATAGCAACATGTTATCATCAAGTTTTCTCTGTTTCTCAAAGAGTTGGATTATTTCTTGTCTATACTTTGAAACCGCCTTCTGTGAAAGAGAACCAGATTTGTTTGGAAAGAGTATCAAATTTATCAAATGAAGGTAAATTCTTTTCTTGATTCTCTCTTTCTCCTTCTCTGTTAATTATCAGCCACTGACCTGGTGAACATTCTTGCTGGAATTTGATAGGTCTGCCACCAGCTTCTGGAAGTCATAAGCTGGTCGTTTAAAATATTGCAGATGCGGTGTTCCACACTAGCACCTGCACATTAGATTATCTATCTTTGCTAATCACAGTATAGCGTGGTCATTTTAGAAGCATCGAAGTGTGCAAATAGTAGCATTGATATGTGTAGATTGCATAAATGTGTAAATAGTGATTTCCGAAAGCTGCTATTTAGTGTGGAGATACACACCACACAGAGATTTCAAGGGAGTGTTGTGGGGATGTGGCTTGGGAATACATGTATATGGGGAAACAATTTCCCTGTTGGGTTTTGCACCAGCTCAAAGACAATGCACAGATGCCAAAAATATTCTGGTTTAAGCCAGAGTTTGCATGAAGGGATTGAGGGTGTAACTCTCCTTAATCCCCTATTATTTCTGCCTCCATAATGGAGGAAGAGTGGGAATTGTGTCTCACTACTTAATTGGGTAGTGCTTATATGTATAGGTTTGTAAAATGTGATGGCTACACGTGAAAGCAGCACCACTTGCACATGGAAGTTGAGAAATCACTGCATCCACGTGAAATTGCTGGTGCTTCAATGTGGAAATGCCAGTCCTTGCACATGGAAGCTGCTGAGTTTGTGCCACTAATTGTTCCATGTGTAGATTTGTAAAACAAATGTGTGTGTGTGCTGGCAAATACATGTGCACTTTTGCACGTTTTTATGCAGATTTTGCAAATGGTTCTGCACTTGGCAGAACCTTATGTAAAATACCACCAGATAACCTGGACATCTCAATTTCAAGCTCAATATTTATTTTATTTGGATTTATTAACCGCCTTTATGAAGAGATTCACCCAAGGCAGTGTACAATAGGTAGAGTTTAACATCAAACTTACAATTTTGTTAACAGAATAACAATAGTAAAAATGTACAAGTATAAGCATAAATGGAATGACAGTGGAAAATTTGAAAACAGCAAATTGAAACCTAATAAAAAGACTACCATGAAACAGAATAAAAAATATATACATTTAACAGCACTGAAATTCAAATAACATAGATATAATACGATGTCAACATAATAGTGATATCTAATAAACATACAATTAGAACATTCAAATAACATTGTTATGATACTAATACTTTTCTATAATATGGCTTACCATATAGCTGAGGAGCCAAATGCAGATATATAGATGGGGACAAGATGCGTGGTATAGAGTCAGTTGGGATTAAATAAATGGGTGGCTAAACTAAAGGCAAGTTCTTTGTACAGTTAATCAAGATATAAGGAAGTGGTCTAAATTACAGTATGTGTAGCAAGCTAGTCTAGGTGCAGAATGGGTAGTCAGTCACCCTATCTATTAAAGGCTTGGGAGAAAAGTAGAGGTAGTTTTGAGTTATACGTAACGCCTCTGGGAGTAAATTCCAGAGCATGGGGGCTACTCCTGAGAAGGCTAGCTGGCGGGTATCACATCGTACAATTTCATTTGATGAGGGAACAGATATCGATGGTCCTTGAGAAAATCTTAGAGGTCTCAAAGGTGTGCAAAGGGTAACTTATTCTTTATGTACTCTGGCCCATTTTGTCTAAGGTCCTTGAAAATCAAACACAGAGTTTTAAAATTAGCCCTGTAAGGTACTGGTAGCCAGTATAGTTTTTGCAGGAAGGGTGTGATGTGATTTCACTCCGTTACAGCCTTCTAACAGTCATGCGGCAGCATTTTGAATTAGTTGGAGTTGATGCAACCTATTTTTGGTTTGACCAGTGTAAAGGGCATTACAGTAGTCTAGTCGTGATGTTATCATGGCATGGACCACTGTGGTCAGACTTGTCTTCCCAATATATGGAGAGAAATTTCATAGCTACCATAGGTGATAGAGACAATTTTTAAAGGTTGTTTGAATTTGTGGGATCAGAGTGAGTGATGAGTTTAGCAGTATCCCAAGATTCCTGACCTGTGATTTTAGGGGCAGCTGATACTTCCCAAAAGGTATTTTGAAGTCAGGTATTTGTCCACGTATGTTAGGTACCAAAAGAATCTCTGTTTTGCTTGGGTTCAGGCAGTTTGTTGTTGTTTGCCCATACCTGAGTTCTGGTTAGTCAGTCAGACAGTTTACTTAGAGCTGTGGGTAGATCTGGTTCAATGGGTATGAGTAGTTGCACATCATCAACATAGATGTAGAATATTCTGTATAAAATGGGCCTTCATGTTTCATAATGCACTCCTAATTTTTAATTAGCACAAACAAACCTGAAATGAATTCATTGGTTAAGTGCATTCAAAACTGTGTTGATCCTCATTTCAAACTCAGGAAATTTCAATAAGTGTAAATAATGATTGCACGTAGATAGAAGGCAACATGCTTGCCGATCACAAATACAGCTTATTAAGCTAATGAATATTTGTATACAGTATCAGCAGTATTAAACTGCAGTCTGTGGCTAACTGTGGCATCCTGCTGTTTACCCCAGCAGCTGCTAATAGCTAAATTAAATTTACTAGTAGCGTAACAGATAGTCCGAGCAGCTTGTGGCATTTCAGAGAGGAAAATGCAGACTTGGCAGTTTGGAAGACAAGCACATTTTCGTTGCACAAAAAAAAAAAAAAAAATTATACTTACTCCAGAATCAGCAAGTTATTGTACATGTTGGATTTATACCCAAAGTGATGTTTATTTAAAGAACAATTCTATAAACTGGCCACGTGTGTTACATACTTAAATTTACAGAATTTAAGAACATAAGAATAACCATATTGGATCAGACCAATAGTCCATCTAGCCCAGTATCCTGTTTCCAACAGTGACCAATCCAGGTCAGAAGTACCTGGCAGAAGCCTAAATAGAAGCAACATTTCATACTACCAATCCCAGGGCAAGCAGTGGCTTCCCCACATCTATTTCAATAGTAGACTATGGACTTTTCCTCCAGGCACATGTCTAAACCTTTTTTAAATCCAGATACGCTAACCGCCATTACCACTTCCTCTGTACTGAAATGTACATGCATACATGCTGACATATAGATGAATATCTGCACATGTTTGCATGTACATCTCAGTATTCTGCCTAAGTGTTATTCTGTAAATACCCACCTAACTGACTGTGGGCATTTGCAAGGGGAGTTTACACAGAGAAGGAAGATGGGCAGAAAATAGGTGTGCCTCCCACTTACCCAGCAACTTACAGAATACTATAAGTTATGTGCATCACTGCAACATCTATACGCCTGCACTGAACCAGCTCTATGGTTTGTGTAAGTGCGGGCACATATAGTTTGAGTGTGCTGATACTGGGTTACACTTTTGCACCCAGGTTCATTATAAAAGAGGATCCTACTACATGACCTTGGGGTATCTAAGGGTTAGATCAAAACTGCTTTTTTCAGTTTCAGCTGAAACCGAAACTTTATGAAAGTTTTCAGCCAAAACTGAAAATATAGCTGAAACTCATCACCAGGTTTCGGCCAAAAACTTGAATTATGAGAATGTGGACCAGTGAGGGCCGCTGGGGTTTGTCAGAGCTTCCAGTCTGCATGCTTCTGCTAAACCCACAGTGTCCAAGTCAGAATAAAATCATTTAAATAATGAAAGACTATTTTACCTCCAAGTAAAATAGCTTCCACATATATGGATCGCAGCTAATGAAAACTGAAACAAAAAGTCATGGTGCTTTTACAGTGGCTGACTTTGCACTACACTCAGAGTGACAGCTGATGTCATAACTGCAGAGATGCAAATTCCTAAGGAGTTTATCATTCCAAATTTATAGACTTAAATCCCTACTAAAATTTTGTATCAAAGGCATTTCTTTGGAGCACTCTATTTACCATAGAAACTATTGAGGAAGATCATAACTGCAGTACAAAAAAAGAATACAGAATCCACGAGGACTACATCACTAGACCACAGGAGCGATGCCCCAACCTTGTCATTCATTTTGCAAGAAGAGCCTGAATGGGCAGGAGTAGCTGGGCACTGCTCCTGCCCCAACTACACTCCTAGACCACCAGGGATTGTAAGATAGGCCCAGGTGGAAGGGGGGGGGGGGGCTCTTGACAGGAGGGAGGGAGACAAATGGGACAAAGCACAAATTTTTGGCTTTCACCGAAAACACATGTAGCTCAATATTCAAACCCACATGGGTTAGCCTAGCTAACTCCCATGGTCTGTGCTGACCCTGGATATTCAATACTGGGCTATTTCCAGTGTCCAGCATTGAATATCCTGTTTATTTTTGGCTGGTTTGAATTTAACCGGTCAAGCCAATATTCAGCGCTATCTGGTTGTTAGAACAGGTCAAGGATATTCCACCTATTGACACAGCCATATTTGTCTGCCAAATATAGACAGCTAGATGCGGAATATCGGCGCTGACCAGCTATGTCACGTGACATAGTCAGGCATCCAGTTGGCCACTAAGCACTAATATTCAGCTAAGATGGTCGGCTATCTTGCGCTGAATATTAGCGCTTAGCTGGCTAAGTACCATTTAACCGGCTAGGTGCTGTTTGAATATCAGAGGGATGGTCATTTTTGGCTGAAACTGAAAACGTGGCTGAAAATTAAAATAATCTTTCAGCTGAATTCGAACCAGGCATTAAAGGGATTTTAGGCCGGTTTCAGCCCTGTAGCCTAACCCAAAACTGAAATTCGGTTTGCCTCTAATGGAGGTGTCCAGTCATAGAATTACCACCTTAAGGTTTGCTTCCAAATGTAGTGTATGCATTGATTTAATGGGAACAGTATGCCGTCTTCACTCTTCAGAATTCTTAGTTGTTCTCCTTTTTTCCCCCTTCACAGCATCTTAATAGTATATATTTTTTTCCAAGTTTAAAGTTTCCTTAAATACATACGAGTGGAGGAGTGGCCTAGTGTTTAAAGCACTAGTCTTGCTATCCAGAGGTAACTGGTTCAATTCTCACTGGTGCACCTTGTGATCTTGGGCAAATCACTTAACCTTCCATTGCCTGCAGGTAACTCAAGCTAAGCTTTAGTAAACAGTGGGGTTAGATTGTGAGCCCTCCTGAGACAAGGAACTACCTACTGTACCTGAATGTAACTCACCATGAGCTACTACTGAAAAATGTCTGAGCAAAATATAAATAAATAAAATACTTACATCCACATTTTATGCATATGGCTTTTGAAAACAAGTTCTGATTGAAGGTTTTGTGTGATTAAGGTTGTTTATTGACTCTAGATTTATGCCTGCACTTTTGTTATTTCCTTCTAATTTTGTAGCCCTAAGCCAAACATCTGGAAGGACAATCTGGTTACGAAACCAGTTATTGAAGATGTTGCTAGATTTAATATGTTCAGACAAAGTTCATCTGTCTTTAGAGTAAGTATAGTGTGAAGATTTTTTTAATGATCCATGCTGTGGATTTTTGTTGTTGCTTTTAGTTGATAATAAATACCTCTACAGTATCTTAACAAACTTTTCTACTTAGTATGCTGTTGTAAAAGCATATGCAGATACATCTCAAGCAGGGTGAGATCTTTTTGGAAAAAACAAGATCACAGATGCTACTAAGTGGGTCTTTTACTAAAGATTATCAAGTTACCTGCAGCAGGGCCCATAGGAATAAAATGGGCCCTGTGGCAGATAACATGCACTAATCAAGATTGTAAAAGGAAGGAACTCTTTCTTAAAAACTTTGGATACCTAAGTACTGCTATACTGGGTCAGACTAAAGCTCCATCAAGCCAACAGTGGCCAATCCAGGTCACAAGTATCTAGTAGGATTTCGAAAAGTAGATCAGTTCTATGTTGCTTGTTTCCCCAAGTCTATCTTAATAACATGAACTTCTCCAGCTCTTTTTAATTCCAGCTACACTAACTGCTTCTAACTGCTTTTACCACATCCTTCAATAATGAATTCCAAAGCTTAATTATGACTGAAAAAATATTTTCTCTAGCTTGTTTTAAATATACTGCTAAGTAACTTAGGGGGACTTTTGCTAAAGGTTCCTTATGATCCTAGTTTGTGTTTTTTAGTCATTTTCATATTTTTAAAACTGTTTTATTAATATTTATTACTTCTGTACTGTATTTCAAAGCACTATCATTTATTAAGCTCAAGAAGACATTATATTTCTGCTTGCTTAAAACCAACAATCCAATCATACGTAACCCCATCTGACTTTGGAACTGAAATGTTGATTATGGTATAAAATTTGTGGCAGATAGGGCAACCACTTTTAAACTTTTCAAAGTCTATCTCTACAAATTCATCCACTAAATACAAGTGGACACAATCACCTGCATGTACAGTATGTTTATCATTTTTACTGGGAAGATCTGTGAGCACTGCTTTGCTTTAAAGCTAGTTTTACCAATGGCCGCTACTGAAAATCAGGTGTTGCTTTTAGATATGTTTGTTTTATAATGCACATGGTTATTATGGTAATACTGTGATCTTGAACAACTTGTCTGAAATCTACTTTCAAAGCTCTGGTGAGCCATTTGGTAGCACAGAGAACCTGGAGATCTGAACTTCCTCCCCCCCCTCCACCCTATCCCACCCCACTGAAACATCAGTTGAAGGTAGACATCAAAGGTGTCAAGAGAGGAGTGCCACGGGGGCTCTAGAAAGGGGACTAATACAGGGAAAGGACTGCCCTTTAGAAGCCTATTTAGGTTTCTATATTGACTCATGGTGGGGGGGGAGGGGTGGATAGTACCAGAAACGTAGCCAGGTTTTGTCATCAAGGGGAGCAGACTGTTTGTAAAATAGACGCCAATGTGAGGCTGAAAGGACAATCCACATAGGCGCCATTTAATTCAAAATCCATTGGGGGAACACCCACTCCCCTTGCACTCTCTCCCCCCATCTATGTCTCTGAGTAGTACAGAAGGAGGACTTGTAGCCACTATTAAGACTATTAGGCAAGCAGGGAAGCCCTAATTGCAGTAGGTTGGCTTTCATTTTATAAGAAAAACTATTTAACCTCTTTAAGGCCCCCTTTTATCAAGCCACGCTAGTGGCTGCCACTCAAACGGAGCCCATTCAAACTGAATGGTCTTTGTCGGCATTACTGCACCAGCAGTTGCTAGCACAGCTAGTGATGATGAGCATAAGATGAGAGTCCACCATCATGCATTGCTCTGCCTGGAAACATAAAATGTTCATGGCTGTAGTAATGTAGCAAAATCTTTACATGCAAGTTAATAAACTGCAGTACTCAGGTACCAGTGCCTGGTAAATCATGTACTAAGACTATTTATTTATTTATTTACTTTTACCAACATCATGGTATTTTACCCCAATAGAGTAAAATGTATCTGTTTGGTAGCTGTCTTTGTTATTGCCATTAATTCAATCAGCAGATAACACTATGAGAGCAGGACTTTTTCTCTTCTACAGGCTTTGAAATATATCAAACAGCTGCAGAATTACTAACCCTGCTAAGCCAAAATAACCTTTTAGATATATTTTACTGTTTTGCACAGGAAACAAGAAGACATGTTTATGGCCTTAGGATGCGACTGGTTTCTGCTGTTTATTCAAGGTCATTTGCACCCTGATACAGTAATACTTGGGATGAAGTTACTGGTGAGATTCCTCAACAATCCCACCATAATGGTCAAGTTCAAAGAATGGCTGCCAGCAGGATACTGGATAGAAAACAGCAAGGCAGGACTGGATATTATAATGGGTATGTCAGCAATTGGATGTGAAATGATGATTGATATATAAATTGGTCAGCACAATACCATGAATGTACAGTTTGTTCAGGAATGTGTCTGTCTGATGATTCTTTAAATTACAAAGTAAAATTGGGCTATGAACTAAAGAGCAAGCAATTCTTTAACTGGGCGTTTGAGTTTACATGCCACTTGCACTATATAATACCAGCACTTTCGTGGGTAGGTGTACACTTATGTGCATAAGTGACAGCAAATCAACTAAGCAAAATAAGACCAAAAATAATATAATGCCTCTTTATCGCTCCATGGTGCCACCTCACCTTGAGTATTGTGTTCAATTCTGGTTGCAGTATCTCAAAAAAGAAGAGTGACCAAAATGATAGAGAGGATGGAACTGCTCCCATTTGAAGAAAGGCTAAAGACGTTAGGGCTCTTTAGCTTGGAAAAGGGATGGCTGAGGGGGGATATGATTGAGGGTCACAAAATCCTGAATGATGTGGAGGTGAATTGATTTTTCATTCATTCAAAAATTACAAAGACCAGGGAACACTCAATGAAATTGCATGGAAATACTTTTAAAACAAATGGGAGGAAATATTTTTTCACTCAAGGAATAGTTAAGCTCTGGAACTCGTTGCCGGAGGATGTGGTAATGGCACAGTTAGCATTTCTGAGTTTTAAAAAAAGGTTTGCACAAATTCCTGGAGGAAAAGTCCATAGTCTGTTATTGAGATGGACATGGGGAAGTCACTGCTTGCCCTGGGATTGGTAGCATGAAATGGTGCTACTAATTGAGTTTCTGCCGGGTACTTGTGTCCTGGATTGGCCACTGTTGGAAGCAGGATACTGGGCTAGATGGACGATTAGCCTGACCCAGTATGGCTATTCTTATGTTCACTGTTCTGTAAGGGTGTGAGTTTGTGGCATAAAAGGTAACTGCAAGGGGGCATTCACATGGGTGGAGCACGGCAGAGACATGGGCAGCGCTGCCACTTACGTGCACAACTTACAGAATATATCAAGTTTCACTGCTTAGAAGCTGGAAGGTTAACCCCCTGTTTAGAACTGGCTTACTAATCTCTGGTACATCTCTAACATGGAAAAGATTGCAGATCAGAATCTGCTAGATCTTTGGACAAATGAGAGCAAATATCGAGTCCTCTTCTTCATCATTGCTCTTGAATGGACATCATGAGCTTCTTTACATCCTAGGTGTTGCCTAGTCTGTTGTTGTTGACAGCTTCCTCTATAGTTGGGAGTTACTAAGGTTTAGGGATTTCTTGCAAGAGGATCTTACGAGACTGGGAGACTGGGCATTCAAATGGCAGATGACGCTTAATGTGAGTAAGTGCAAAGTGATGCATGTGAGAAAGAGGAACCTAAACTATAGTACATGATGCAAGGTTCCATATTAGGAATCATCGCCCAGTAAAAAGCATCTTGATGTCGTCATTCATGATACATCAAAATCCTCTGTTCAGTGTGCAGTGGCATCTAAGAAAGCAAATAGAATGTTATGATTTATTAGGAAAGGGATGGAAAACAAAAATGAGAATATTATAATGCCTTTGTATCGCTCCATGATGTCACCGCACCTCAAATACTGTGTGCAAATCTGGTCACCACATCTCAGAAAAAGATATATCAGAATTAGAAAAGATACAGAGAAGGGCGAGAAAAATGACAAAGGGATGGGATGACTTCCCTATGAGGAGAGGCTAAAGCGGCTAGGCCTCTTCAGCTTGGAGAAGCGATGGCTGAGGGGGAGATATGATAGAGGTCTGTAAAAATACTGAGTGGAGTGAAACAGGTACATGTGAATCGCTTGTTTATTCTTTCCAAAAATACTAGGACTAGGGGACACACAGTGATTGGACTACTAAGTAGTAAATTTATAATGAACTGGAGAAGACTGGGCAGATGAAATTTAATGTAGACAAATGCAAAGTGATGCACATTGGGAAGAATAATTTAAATCGTAGTTACCTGATGCTAGGTCCACCTTAGAAGTCAGCACCCAAGAAAAAGATCTAGGTGTCATTGTACACTTAAAACTTCTGCCCCAAAAAGCAAACAGGATGCTAGGAATTATTAGGAAAGAGATGGTAAATAAGACCAAGAATATTATAATGCTTCTGTATCGCTCCAAGGTGCGACTTCACTTTGGGTATTGCATTCAATTCTGGTTGCCATACCCCACCCCCACCCCCAAATATAGTGAAATTAGAAATGGTTCAAAGAAGAATGACCAAATGAGGAAGGTGATGAAACTCCTCCTTGAATAAAGGCTGAAGAGGTTAGGGCTCTTCAGCTTGGAAAAGAGACAGCAGAGGGGGGAGGGATATGATTGAGGGGTACAAAATCCTGAGTAGTGTAGTATGGGTAAAGGTGAATCAGTTTTTTACTCTTTCAAAAAGTACAAAGACTAGAGGACACTCAATGAAGTTACATGAAAATATTAGGTATCAGTTCAGCCCAAGTTCCCCACACATACCACCCCAGCAGTAACCAGACAGTGTACAGTCAGTTAGTGCTGATATTCAGTGACATTGTCTGTTCCCATTCAGTTTTTTCTTGAGTGCTGACTCTTGAACCCTCAGCTACAGCAAGAAAAATCTGTGTAGTTAGATGTTAGTCTATGGTTGTTTCTGGCTGCATAGATGATTTTCCAGTTTGATCTCAAGGTGATCTTGGCTTCTAGGTAGAATCACTATAGTCTTCAACTTTTTCCATTTGTAGAATATTTGTCATACTGTACATTGATGGAGCCATAAATGTTTAGATTCCTATTCAAACAAATCCTCACAAAGAACAACCATATCTGAAACAACTAATTATTACTTGGCTTGGTTATCACTCTATTTACCATTAACCTTCTCTTTGCTTCATGTACAATTTCTCATTCATAATAGATTTTCTAAATATTAAACATCCATAGCTATCCCAGTACATTTATGATACCGTATTGTAAAATTGGATTCTTAAAACAAATTACTTTCTTGTGCATTATTCATTGTAATATATCCTATACTGTTTATTGTAAGGCACATTGGACTCAAACTTGTTTGGGATAATGTGGGATATAAATGTCACAAATAAAATAAAATAATATCTTCTTTTTCGTAGGCTTTTTGATATTTCTTTTGATGATAGCATGATAGTATCAAATTGAAAACCTGGTTGATCTTTATATAGGAGATGATGCTCAAAATCACTCTTGCTGATTTACTTTGCATGGTGGTTTACTTGTTATCCAATTATATAAGCATCTGATTCTAATTAATTATGCTAAGGAAACCAAGGGCTCATGTGCTATTTTACACACTGATTCAGAATTAATCATATATGTTCATACTTTTTAAGTTATAGTCACCAGAAATACAGAATTGTTTGACTTATACTGGTTTTATTTGCTTAAGAAAATACTGGGTCTAATAGAAAGAACTTATTATTCTCACTTTTACACATGCATCTTACAAACGTTTTGTGAGCACTGTAGCTAAATTTTTAAAAAATAAAATATTGTTGATTTTTAGCCAAACAACATTGATGCAGTCTGGGAGTAAGCTTATAAAGGATTTTTCACACATAAAGACCTTTTACACATGTAAAAGGTCTTTATAAAATTAGCCCAAGGTTATGTGTATAAAAATACATGCAGTATCACGATGGTGCATACTATTAGACAACCTCCCTTAGATTCTGTATAAGGTAAATAAGTGCTAACAACCAATTATTGATGCTGATTGGCACTCATTAAAATGTATGCACTCATCTGGCGCCTTGCTATTCTAAACGGCAGGGCGCCATAACTCCCATAGTGTGTATTCCAAAAGGGGGCGTTGCAAAGGGAGGGACATGGGCTTGTCAGGGGCATTCCAGAAAGTGGCACATGAAGTTATAGAATAGTGCCTCGTGCATCTAACTTGGGCACCAGCATTTATACCATGTTTCAGGAGGTATAAATCTGGTGGCCAAAGTTGGGTGCATGAATCAGCTCTATGTAGGATTCTGTAAATGGTGGCACTCATTTTTGAGTGCTATTTATAGATTTCCCCCCCCCCCCCTCATGTGTAGGTGTGTTCATGGGCAGAGTCATGGCTGACACATAGGGCCCTGTTTCCTAAGGTGCACTAGCGTTTGTAGCACGTGCTAAACATTAGAGACATCGATAGGGTGTCTCTAGCCTTTAGCATGCGGTAATCATTAGCACATGCTAAAAACGCTAAAGCGGCTTAGTAAACAGGGCCCATAATTAACAAAATATACAAGTATGTGGATACTTTATAAGTAACTTGCTCCCAAGCAGATATAAATGTCTGTGACTTTTGACAAGGCCCAATTTCTGTACCTTTGTCTCTAGTATTTTATAAAGGCACGAAAGTGTCTATATGCCTTTATAATATAGGCTGAAAGTAGGCACCTGCATGCCTTCAAGACCTACTCAACCTCTTATAAAACTATGATCTGTGGCTAACTTAATTAGAAGTGTTTGGTAAGAAAATGTCCTGCATATTCAATTAGCAAATATTTAAATAAAATCCTCGACAACAGCTGTTTCTTTCTGAAACAATAATGTCTTTCTCTAAAGGATTAAAACTTTAAAAGGAGTTGCCTTGTTTGTCTGCTGTAACAAAATTGACAGAAGCAGGTGACACCTAATTTATTGAGGCCTAAGCTTTCGAGGACCAGAGTCCACTTTGTCAGATGCTTCTTAAGTGCTTTCCTTAATTATACATCTGAATCTTACACAAGGAAATAAGGTAGGGACAAAGTCTTTAGAATGCAGCACCATTAGGTTTTACAGAATATGCTATCTTGTCAAATGTTCTTCTTTTCTTCCTATTAGACAACCTAAAATGTCATCCTGTGAGAGTTGAGGAAGGAATCCAGTTGATTTCTGGATTTGAGATACTGCAAATTATGCTGAGTCATCATGTTCACATTCTGGAAATTTATCCGCTGGTGTTGGGGCTGTTCCTGCAGACTCATTTGGATGAGCTAAGTGGGGAGTGCCGAGTGAGTAACCAAAAAAGAAATTCATATAGAAATGTAAGCAAGATAGTGACAAATGTAATTGTTCTTTTGGCCTGTAGAGGTGTTTTCATCTTGTTTTACATCAGGAAGGTTAGAAACATAGAAACATGATGGCAGATAAGGGCTGTATGGCCCATCCAGTCTGCCTATCCTCAGTAAGCACTAGCTCCTCCTTTTCCTAAGAGATCCCATTTGTCTGTCCCACACCTTCTTAAACTCTGACACAGTCTTCATCTCCACAACCTGCATTGGGAGGCCATTCCACGCATCCACCACCCTTTCTGTGAGAGTGTTTCCTCAGATTCGTCATAAGCCTATTTCCTCTTAACTTCATCTTATGTCCTCTTATTCCAGAGGTTTCCTTCATTTGAAAAAGGCTCACCTCCTGTACATTAATGCCACTAAGGTATTTAAACGGCTCTATCATATCCCCTCTCTCCCACCTTTCTTCCAGCGTATACATGTTGAGGTTCATGAGCCTGTCCCTATATGTTTTATGACCAAGACCACTGACCAGTTTTGTAGCTGCCCTCTGGACTGACTCCATCCTGTTTATATCTTTCCATAAGTGCGGTCTCCAGAATTGCACACAGTATTCTAAATGGGGCCTCACCAGAGACTTGCACAAGGGCACTATCACCTCTTTTTTCCTGCTGGTCATCCTGCGATACACGACTATATGAAGTAACAGTTTTCTTGCTAGAAAATAATTGCTGAGTCATGGGTAGCTTGACTGATTGAACTGATGGAGGTTTCTTCTTTTTCATCTAGCCCCCATTACCCTTTTAGCATACACCTTGCAATTACCCCTGCTTTTAGGAGATGGGATGAAGCAGGCATGTGTATTCATAGCTTAACATACAACCTGACATATTAATCACATAATAGATGTTTGAAAACCTCAGAATTGTTTTCACATATTATGAATTGCCATATTATTTCTCAGTCTGTTACAAAATGTGTTATTGCTGTTTATGGGATGTCCCATCCCAATAGTGGAACTGACTTTGGTCCTCTGACCCTTTCCAAGAAGGCCTTTTCCATCAGGTTTTTTTTTTTTTTTTTTTTTAATCTCAATCATTTTTATTGATGGTTAACACAAACAACAACAAATACACGACATGGTACCATAAACATACTCCAATACCAGATGTCGAAATTAACAGATACAAAGCCATCGAACATTTTCTCCCCAAGTTTCCCCCCCCCCCCTCCTCTCACCCCACCCCTACCCGGCCTTACACAGCTTTCAGCTTCTCTGGTACACATAAACTTCTGCATCGGCATACCCAAAATCAAGATGCACACCAGGCGTCCCTGTTCTTATAACCCCCGGTGGGCCTTCCGTAACACGTACTTAACCAATCTATTGTACAATTAACCATAGTATTCCAAGTGCACCATAATCCCTTTGGTAATAACGAGTCTGCAAACTATCCAGGCGCGTCCAACACCCCCTAAAATGGCTTGAATGCAATTCAACTGGCAAACCAGATACCGTTCATGGAATGAAGGTTACAACATGGCTTCACCAGTTTTTATGTAAACCATAAGTCAGTAGCTCTCTGGATCTTGTCAATGTCTATGTATCTGGGTAGTTTTGATGGGCACTTGGGAAGCAGGCTGTGACAGTACATACAGTACTAGAGCAGTTGTAGTAAAAAAAAAACAAACAAAAAAACACCTCTTACCTTTTCCTCCCTTCTCTTCCCCATTCCCAATCCACCAGCCCATATCAACTAAGACAGAAGAGAACTTATTCTGATTTAGAGTTAATTTAGTTAATACAACTTATTGTCAATTTTTTTTTTGTCCTGGATTGTTACTGAAAAATGTATCAGGATAAGTGCAACAACCATGTAAGTGTTTCTTTTCTTTCTCATATTGACTTGTAAATGAGTTTACTTTGGAAAAGAATAAGAAACATAGAAGCATGATGACAGATAAAGGCCACATGACCCATCCAGTCTGCCAATCCTCTGTAACCCCTAATTATTCCTGTTCCTAAGCGATACCACATGCTTATCCCATGCCTTTTAAAATTCTGGAACAGTCCTCGACTCCACCACCTCCACCGGGAGGCTATTCCATGCCTCCGCCACCCTTTCTGTGAAATAATACTTCCTTAGGGTACTCCTAAGCCTATTCCTTCTTAACGTTGTCTTATGCCCCCTCATTCCAGAGCTCTCCTTCATTTGAAAAAGGCTCTGTTCCTGTACATAAATGCCCTTGAGATATTTAAACGTTTCTATCATATCTCCTCTCTTCCAGCGTATACGTGTTGAGGTTCATAAGCCTGTCCCTATAATTTTTGCATTCAAGACCGCTTACTAATTTCATAGCCGCCCTCTGGACCGACTCCATCCTGTTTATATCTTTCCGTAGGTGCGGTCTCCAGAACTGCACGCAATACTCCAAATGAGGCCTCACCAGAGACTTATACAACAGCACTATCACCTCCTTTTTTCCTGCTGGTCATTCCTCTCTTTATGCACCCAAGCATCCTTCTGGCTTTGGCTGTCGCTTTTTCTACCTGTTTGAAAGCTTTAAGGTCGTCAGACACAATCACCCCCAAGTTCCGCTCTTCCTTTGCACACTGAAGCACTACACCCCCTATACTGTACCGTTCCCTCGGATTTTTGGGATTAAACCTTAGTTGCCAAATATCGGTCCATTCCTCTAGCTTCACTAGTTCCTTCCTCATGTCATTCACACCCTCCAGGGTGTCCACCCTGTTGCAGAGTTTAGTATCATCACAAAACAATGCACTGTCAGGCTAGAGCTTCTTCAGTGTATCACCTTTGCTACTTCAGGGGATCTTTTACTAAAGATTAGCTTGTTATCTGCAGCAGGGCTCATAGGAATAAAATGGGCCCTACTGCAGATAATTCGAGCTAATCTTTAGTAAAAGATCCCATCAGTTTGGCCAATGAATCATAGTATAAAGAATAATCTATGTTGATTTTTATCCTGTGAGATACTGGAGTCTTCTGTATGCAGTAAGCTTTGCCAGATTATTGACCTGGCTTTTGTAAATTCGCTCTTACTCTGGAGAAGACACAAGTAAAAGCATATCATCACTCACAGGCAGCAATGTTGCTTTGTTTCAGGGAAATCTTGATCTGATGCTACAGTGGGTTTTGCAGATGCATGACAAGGATCAGGTCTTAAAAGTTGGCCTGTGCACAGAAGCTGCCCTGTTGCTGCTTGGGATTGTGAAAGCAATACTAAATAAGGTAAGGAGCTGTTCTGGTTATGCTTGTAAATTGTAGCCTAGTGTGAAGTTCACATTGTAAATTTTCCTAAACTATACTGATCATTTAGATAATTCCTGTACTTATTATTTTGGTTTAAAAACAGGAAATCTGCTTCTTTATCATTAGAAAAGAATTGTTGATGGACTAGGTATTTGTGAAATAAAACTTAAATAGATGGATTTTAACCTGATATGAGTCCAATATCTATCTATTTATCTATACACACATACAAAAATGATAGCTATAAATAAAGATATAGATATATTGTAAACGGGACCGCTGCACCAGTAGGGGGAGGAAGGAAGTCTCCTCCCCAGGATTAATCCGAGCCCCACAAATCTCCACCAGCAGATACCTTCAAATATTATTTTCTTTTTATTTTGTTTCCAAGTTACAAACAAAAGCTTCAATCCAGCCCTGGGTTAGGACTGCCCCAGGCAGGGTTGTGCTGCCCCTCACCCAGCAATCCAAAGTCTCTGCCCTTTCTTGAGGGCTGCCATAGTCCCCTTTAAAAATACTTCATTTTCAAAGTACGTATCACAAGCCGTGCTGGCCTTTCAGCAGGATTGTTCCCTCCTGTCCAACCAGGGTTTCCAGCTCCCACCATTCCTTCGTTCGTATACACAACAAACAGGAGCAGCTGGGGAACCAGGCTTATGACTCTTCCAGCCCTCTGCCCTTCCCCCACAGCAAACAGTTCAAATCAAAACAGGCTTCTTCCTTACAACAGGTTTTAAATCAAAACTTTTAAACACATAGCTTTCCCCCTTTAGGTGCTACCTTCCTCAGGGCTCTCCAGCTCCCATTCCATCCTGCCTTCTGCTTCTTGCTCCCTCTTTAACCCCCTCCTCCACCCAATACATCCCCTCTTCCTCCTGCTTCTCACCCCACCCTTCCCTCTACAGGTGGGAGGCATTATGTATTGATTACGGAGCCAGGGGCAGGGTTGCCAGGTGGAAAATTTTTTTCCAGCCCACTGGAGCCCAAAAAACAGCCCAAAAACCGCCCAAACACAAACCCCGCCCCTGACACCCCCGCCCCCGCGTCATCACCCCCGCCCCCGCCGTCATCAACCCCGCCCCCGCCGTCACCGGCCCCGCCTCCCACGTCACCGGCACCGCCTCCCCGTCATCGGCCCCGCCTCTTACGTCATCGACCCCGCCTCCCCGTCATCGGCCCCGCCTCCCACGTCATCGGCCCGCCTCCCACGTCACTAACCCCGCCCAAAACGTCATTAACCCCACCCAAAAACGTCATTAACCCCGCCCCCCCGCGGCCGAAAAAAACCGCCCGAAGCACAAAAACCAGCCCAAAAAACCGCAACCCGCCGCGGGCAAAAATTTCCCGCGGCGGGTCGCGGAAAACCGCCCAATTGGGCGGTAAAACCGCCCACCTGGCAACACTGGCCAGGGGAACTGGGCTTCTTCCTTCTCCCTCCCTCTTGTGGTCAGAGTTGGTATATAGCCATCTTGTCTATCCCTGGGGCTCCCCTTGCTGAGACGGGCAATGCATTCTGGGAGACGTAGTTCAGGATTTTGTTGTTTTATTTTGTACCTCTGGGCTGTAGCCTTGTCACAATATTTTATATATAGTCACCTCATAGAAGGTATGCAGTGAACCTTTTGACACAACAAAAAATGGAAGAGCTGGTTGGGGCCAGACTGCCTATCCCTTTCTAGGATTTCTTCACCACAGGCAAGAAAGGCTCGAACTGGAAGCTTTGAAACAAGGCTTTTATTAACAAAACTCAGCATCCATACTTCTGGCATAGTACTGGCTCAATATTTCAACACAGCAGCTTTACTCAGTTCTGATAAGCTGACACATGAAACTCAGGCATATTCAATTTAGTAGGCTTCACTGATTGGCAGCATAAAGTCACAAAGATCACTTATTGGCACCAAAGGGAGTTTTGGATTGGACACACTTCTGAAAATCTCACTCTATTCCTTTCCTCCGCTCTGTGGTACTTCTCTCCAGCCCCCTTAGCTTCTGAAGGTCAACTGCTATAGCTGTCTTAATCAACTGCTGCTTTTAACTTTTAGGCTGTTTGCCTTTTCTTTGGTGGGCTCCTCCTGCTGTAATTCCATAGAGCAGTCTTTTCACTAATTAGGTTTTACACCAACAAAACATTTGGAAAGTTTCTTTTATGTTCAGCTCTCATCTGTCTGGCCATTACTCTCAGAGACAAAGTACCTGTATATTATAATATGTAAACTGCATTCGTTGTACCATAGAAAGGCAGTAAATCAAGTGCATTACCCTTACCCCCTTACCTTTTCTACCAAGATAGTAGCCAACACTGAATATCTGAATAAAACGGTCAGTGGTGGAACTTATCCAAATGATGGCAATATCAGTTGGCTATCCAGATAACTTATGTGGACAACTTAGGGTAATGTTCCCATATATTGAAGCCTGACCCCCTAGCAGTGGTATTGTGGTATTAGCACTAGAGGTCTTGGTGGCCATTTTAGATCCTGACAACCATGAGGTGGGAGCAATTAGGTATCGCATCTCTCCTAATAGGCACTAGAGAGCTTAGAAAGCCTGGGGACTGTGTTGAGGAGGTGTGGGGTAGGGGGGCTTGTGGCTCCAGGCTGATTCTTGAGGCACTCAAGCCTGGAGGGATATGGGGGAGGCAGCCATATGTCAGTCTCATTACCACACTTGGGGCCTCTGGGGAGGGATGGAGAGGGATGGGGCTGGTAATGTCAGGATGGGGTTGGTGATGCTGGGATAGGAGCAGTTAATGTCAGAAGGGGGACTTAAATTTCAGATCTGCAGTCAGGGGAGGGGGTTAGGGAGATTTATATTATGATGGGGGTTGCCTTTATGAGGGGGGGGGGTGGGAACAGGGCTGCCGAGAGACTAAGCCGGGCTGCCGATGTCCCCTCGCCGATGCCCTCGACGCCTACCCCCACCGCCGCTGCTGCAGTAATCCCCGGTCTCACCTGCCTGCCCTCGGCTCCATCCTTCCCTCACTGTGTCCTGCCCTCGTCTGATGTAACTTCCAGTTTCTGCGAGGGCGAGGCACAGGGAGGGCCCGAAGGGAGGTGATCTGCCTTTCCAAACGGAGCTGAGGCGCTGCCAATTTTAATGCAGGGGGCCCAGTGGCGGACGGAGCTGAGGACAGGTAGGTAAGATTGAGGACTACAGCGCCGGCGACCTACCCCCCCCCCCCTTGGATTATCCCATTAAGGCCAACATTCATGTTTTATGGGTCCAATTTATCTTTTGCTGTTAAGTGCTGCCACCAACTCTCCGCTAAGATTTAGTATGTCCATTCCTTCTAAACAGGATTCCTTTGTGTTTATCCCATGCTTGTTTGAATTCCATTACCGTTTTCATCCCCATCACCTCCCGCGGGACTGCATTCCTTGTATCCACCTTGTATCTCTCTGTGAAAAAATACTTCTTGACATTACTCCTGAGTCTGCTCCCCTCCTGCACAGGCAATTTAAGCAGGCAGGAGCCTCTACTGCCCGGTTAAATTATTTTGAATATTGACCCCGAAGCGTTTTGCATTTTCACGGTTTGCATCTCATTATTATGTTTCCCATGGTAACCTAAACTAATTTGCATTATAGTAATATTATCTATGTTATAGCTATTTAGGGGGCAAGTCTACAAGTGGGTGCCTTCATTGAGGTGTCCCAAAGATGCACAGTAGAAGCCTATTCTGTAATGGCAGGTTCCATTATAGTTTATAGTTTATTACATTTAATATACTGCTCTACATTATTACAGTAACAAAGCAGTTTACAATACACTTATTATTTAAAAAAAAAAGAAAAGGAAAAGGAACGACGATAAAATAGGAATGTCCATGTAATTCATTCTAAAAACATACCGCTTTAATAGAAACATTCAATCCCCCAAACATGCAGCTGGAAATGCAACATTAAACAAATGAGCTTTCAAAAGATGCTTGAAATGAAGTATGCAGTGCTCTGACCGCAGGGTTACAGGAATCTTATTCCAAAGATCCAGCTCCACCACATAAAAAGCCCTCTTACGTGTTACAACCAATTGAGCCTCTTTAATCCCTGGTACTACCAAGCATAAGGCTTCCAAGGATTGTAACTCTACCCAGCACATATGATTTTACTAATGCTGCTAGGGGCAGCGGCACCTGCTTATAATATGTCTTATGCATCAAAATGAATCATTTAAATAGTATTCGGAAGCACACAGACGACCATTGAAAGTGGATGTAAAGCGGGGTTACATAGTCCTTTCTATCTAGTCTGCCTAAAATACGAATTGCTGAGTTTTGCAAGGTTTGATGTTTTCTGAAACGATGCAGAGGTAAACCTATTTGGGTTGCATTAGCATAGTGTAGCTGAGTGATAAAGCATATGTGAAATATTGAATAGAATAGAATAGAATACCAGCATGACCTGGTATTGGCATGCCTAACATTTATACCATTCCTATAGCATGTATAAAAGAATGGGCATTGTCATGAGAGTTTGTGAAAGAAAAAAACTCTCTGTTTAGAGGGCTTGAAAAAGTTACTCTAACATGCAGTGCACTATAAGATAAATGATTTTTCAGTATTCCTTTTTTTAAATAGCAGTGTATTATCATATTATTGCATATATTATAAGTGATTATGATTTTGACACTTAAACACTGTTTATTGAATTGTGGTGTGGTGGTTGGAAATGACCCAGTGATGTAGATTTCCACATATATTCACCTTTGAGGTGTCCTTTGGTGCATACTATACGAGTCACTGGAACAATCTGAGGGCATTTCCTTTAGTATATTAATATGTTTTAATAAAATTATTGAGTACATGTTATAGGACTACTGGTTCAAATTTTGTATTAGCTAAGTACCTGTCAATTTGTGAAGGTTATATCATATGAACAGACTGGTATGATTTAGAACTATTACATTGGTAACATTTATACCAGCCATAGACCTACAGGTGCGTAAATGCAGCAGGGAAGCTTGTAAACTACAGTATGCTCTAAGTTATGCATATAACTGGAAGCCTGCCTATGCTTTGCCCATGTACCTGCCCTCCCCCACTTACATTACATACTATGTGAGTTAGGTGCATCATTGCAGAATAGGTGCCCTGCTGGCACTTTTGTGGATAAATGTAAACATGCACACATATGTGCTGGTATACGAGACATGTGCACAAGGTGTGCATAAATGTTGGCCCCTAAATTATAGAATTGCCCCTTTAACACACCTTAAGGGGCAAATAATGTATGTAGTTGCTTTAATGCACCTTAGTAACTACCCCTTAAATGTAGGAGTCCAGCTCTAATCAATTTTCCAAGGGACCAATTTAGACAACTAATTTTCAGAGTCAAGACTCCTAAACCTTTTGGATCATCTTAATAACTTTTTCTTCTTACTGAAGGCTACATAGCATCTTTCATTTGGAAGACAAGGGTCAAATTCCAAGACTTAAACTGCTAAAGTAATATATAACCTATTATATTGCTATGAACAAAGTTTGCATAATTAAGTAATCATTGCTTATACCGAGAACCTACAGAGGATATTTAAATGTCTGTACATATGTCATAAGAACAAAGTAGTGGCAGAAGAGAAAAACAAATTGTGTTGAAAGATAAAAGGAGTCATTTGTCAGTGTTCTGTATGTTTAGCCTTCCACAGGTACTGAAGACTCGTGGGAAATTACTCACCCAGGCAGTGTGATGCAGTTCTTCTGTATAATATATCACAGCTATCCTTGTGATCCTGTTTGGATATCTCCTGAATTTCTACAGTCTTTGACCGCTGTGATCTCTTCTTCCGGAACACATATGGTATGATAAATTGAATTGCAACTAATAGGCCAGTGATATTTCCTTGGGGTATTTAGACATTATGAGGATAGTTTACACATAGAAAGCGGGCTATGCAAAATTTGTTGCCACATGCACACAAAAAATTATATACAGGGAGTGATCCTACTTAAAGTTTGGTGGCGCTGTTGAGCAGAGTTTAGTGCTGTCATATACACCTTACAAAATAGCTTGACAGACATACGTTTATGTATTTACACCTGTTCTGCAACAATAGCTTTGGAAGGGAAAATAATTGTGTGCTTCCCCTTTTAAAACTGGCAGCTTTTTATACATATAGGGCCAGATTCTATGTAAGGCTCCTAAAAAAACTTCATGGTAAACATTTACGCTTAAGCGTATCCTATAAGTGGCACCTAGATTTAGGCTTGGCATATAGAATTTGCTTAGTTAATATCCCAGCACCTAAAACCACATGCCTCCATTCACATCAATGAAAATGTGGTGTAAATCCCTGCAAGTAGATTTACGTGCACTGTGCCATATTCTATACTTGCGTAAATATTTTGGAATGCCCATGAAATGCCCATTTCCCCGCCCATAGCCATGCCCCTTTTGTACTGCGTGCATTAGAATTTAGGCACAGTTCATTACAGAATACACTTAGCGAGTTGTGCATGTGAATTCTAATTATTACCAATTAGTGCTTATTATTGCTTGTTAGGTGCTGTTATATCAATGCTGATTAGCTGTTATAGAATACGCCTAGATTTCAGTGGGGATCTCTAGGCACGCTATGTAGAATCCGGGGGATACAGCTGGATTCTATATATCATGCCTAAAAATTTGATGCCTAGGAGTATTCTATAAAGTATACCTAAATTTAGGTGTGGTTCGTGGAATGTTCCTAAACACAGGCGTAGTGTATAGCATACACCCAGTGCCCTTTTCCTACAACTATATTTAGTTGCTGCCATTTAGGCCAACTAAAAACTGGTGTAAATCCCGATGCCTAATTTGTGCACGGAACTGTCATAGTCTATAAACTACTACTACTACTACTACTACTACTTAACATTTCTAGAGCGCTACTAGGGTTACGCAGTGCTGTACAAATTAACAAAGAAGGACGGTCCCTGCTCAAAGGAGCTTATAATCTAAAGGATGAAATGTCAAGTTGGGGCAGTCTAGATTTCCTGAGTAGAGGTATAGTGGTTAGGTGCCGAAGGCGACATTGAAGAGGTGGGCTTTGAGCAATGATTTGAAGATGGGCAGGGAGGGGGCCTGGCGTATGGGCTCAGGGAGTTTGTTCCAAGCATGGGATGGGGTGAGGCGAGGCAGAAAGGACGGAGCCTGGAGTTGGCGGTGGTGGAGAAGGGTACTGAAAGGAGGGATTTGTCTTGAGAGCGGAGGTTACGGGTAGGAATGTAAGGGGAGATGAGGGTAGAGAGGTAAGGAGGGGCTGCAGATCGAGTGCATTTGTAGGTTAGTAGGAGAAGCTTGAACTGTATGCGGTACCTGATTGGAAGCCAGTGAAGTGACTTGAGGAGAGGGGTGATATGAGTATGTCGGTCGAGGCGGAAGATAAGACATGCAGCAGAGTTCTGAACGGTCTGAAGGGGGGATAGATGGCTAAGTGGGAGGCCAGTGAGGAGTAGGTTGCAGTAGTCAAGGCAAGAGGTAATGAGAGAGTGGATGAGAGTTCGGGTGGCGTGCTCAGAGAGGAAAGGGCGAATTTTGCTAATGTTATAGAGGAAGAAGCGACAGGTCTTGGCTATCTGCTGGATATGCATAAAACTGTGCATAAATTCTAGGAACGCCCAGGACCCACCCATTGTCATGCCCCCTTTTCAGATCTTTGACTTGGAATCTACACGTAATTTCTAGTTAAAACCAATTAGTGGCAAATATTGGCGATGATTGGCTTGTTAAGCCAATTAAGTTGTACACACAATACTGAATATGTCTAAATTTATGTGTGCAACGCTAGTCACCACATATAGAATCCGGGGGATAGTAGCCACATCCACTTATGCATCCACCTCTAAAATTGCTTCCTATGACTTCTTCATATGATATTCAAGTTTGCCAGTAGAGTGGGGTGGATGATCTGACCAGCTTTTTATTTATTTGTTACATTTGTACCCCACGCTTTCCCACTCAAAGCAGGTTCAATGCGGCTTACATAGTAATTGGGATTACAAAGTATTGGTGGAGAGAAATAAGTTGAGTATTATCGGAGTAATAAAAGAAATAAGAATGTAGAAATGCAGGGATGAGGGGAGTGGGAGAAGTATGAGCAAGGGGGTCGATGAGGCGAAAGGGGATAGAACAGGGGATAAGCAGGGGAAAATGAGGCGGGAGATGTAGTCTAGGTCGTTGTCATTGTCTCCTGGATATGTGATGAATAGATGGGTTTGTGGGAATTAATCTGGATCGTTTGGGTAGCAGTAACTAGGGAACTAAGGGTGCAAAGCTAGAGATTGGCTTGTTTGGTTACCACCATCACAAAGGTGTTCTGCTGTCCCTATTTTGTGAATTTTAAGCAAGGAGGAACAATAATCAAACTATGGGGGGGGGGGGGGGGGGGCAGTATTTAAGGCTAGCTATCTGAGTAGCGCTCACCAGGCCCAAGCAATATTATTCAGTGAAATTATATGGACAATGCTGCTGAATGTCATGTTTGACTATCCCAGTACTATTTGGGTGGTGTTGGGGTGGTCCAAGGCGGAGCTAGAAGTTATCCAGGTACAACTGATGTTTATTTTCGGTACTCGGACATTTGTTGGGGCAAGTTAACAGGCCTGTGGAGTTGGAGTCGGAGTTGGTAAAAATGTAACTACTTCAACTCCAGCTTCAAAATAAAAACAAACTTACCATTATTATATTTGACAAATTTATCATTTTATATATATATATTTGTTCAGCTTCTTTGTTCAGACTTCAAATAAATCTATTTTGTGGTTTATGAGTTCTAATTTCATACATAAAGAAATATCCAATGTTTTTATAATTGATTATATTTCTCTTAGATTTACTGAGCATAGTTGGAGTTGGGGTCAGACAGTAGAAAGACAGAGGAGTCGGAGTTGAATGTGTGGTAAACCAACGCCACAGCTCTGCAGGTTAAGCCAGACCAGTAACTGTCCTAACTTTCCTGAATACTCCGGCACTGAATATTGGTGATACCTAGATAAATTCAGCAGCTGCCAAATACCCAAATATTCAGTATCTGAGTATGGCCCAGTGTTGAATATTCTGATATAGAGAAACCCATAATGGCCAGCATTTAGAAAATTGCTGACAGCCATAGTTTATGTATCATCTTGGCTATCTACAACTAATTTGTTCTGTTTTTCCAGCATGAACATGAAACCATTTTGCAAGATCAGACCCAAGCTGCAGCCAGGAAAAGTTGTGCTGATGATTCATCTTTATCGCAGAAGGTTCACCCGTCTAGGAAACAAGTTTGCGATTTTATACGCATCCTTCTGATGGAGAGTTTAATACATATCCCCTTGCACAAACAATGTCACCCTCTACAACTTCTTCTGGAGGTCAGTTTGTTGCCTTTCTTTTCCTATTTGTTCTCTAAAAAAAAAAAGACAAAAGTTTTTAAAGTTGTTTTTTTCGGGGTGGGTGGTGGTTAGTGACCACTGGGGGAGTCAGGGGAGGTCATCCCCGATTCCCCCCAGTGGTCAACTGGTCATTTAGGGCACATTTTTGTGGCTTGGTCATTAAAAAAAAGGACCAAGTAAAGTTGGCCAAGTGTTCATCAGGGACGCCCTTCTTTTTTCCATTATTGCTTGAGGACGCCCCAGTCCCGCCTTTGCTACGCCTCCGACATGCCCCCAGGAACTTTGGTCGTCCCCGTGACAGGAAGCAGTTGGGGACGATTATGCCGATTTGGGCGACCCTGAGAGAAGGATGCCCATCTCCTGATTTGTGTTGAAAGATGGGCGCCCTTCTCTTTTGAAAATAAGCCTGAGTATGGAACAAGTGCAGGATCCATGGAGGATGATACTCAAATTTAAGTATGCTATGCTAAAAACACTTCTAAAGAATATTCTGTAAATTATGGATTTTTGTTCTACTAGTGCTTTACTCTGTGTTGTATTCATATTGAAACGTATAACATTTTTTTTGGAGACACTGAGGGGTCCTTTTACGAAGCTGCGGCAAAAAGGAAACTGTGCTGGAGTCAGTACGTGTTTTTGATGTGTGCCGAGGCCCCCTATTACAGCAGAGGGTAAAAGGCAGATTTCCCTTTTCTTATAAATGGCCGTGCGGCAAGTGAACCACTTGCTGCGTGCCCATTTCGGAGGGAGCACTTACCGACACCTATTGAGATGGCAGTAAGGGCTCCTGTGCTAACCCGACAGTAGCCAGGCAGCATGCAGCACTGCCCATTTACCGCCTGGTACACACCGGTGCTACAAAAATTGAAATATTTTTGCAGAGCTGGAAATGGTATGCACTGGTGGGGGGGGGGGGGGGAATAGCACCGTGATGCTGCGGTAGCCCAGCAGTACTTCCCTTTTAGCGAGCGGTAAGTCTGCGTTGGGTATACTGCCGCTTCATAAAAGGGCCCCCGAATATTGGGGCTGATTAAGAGCCTGATTTACTAAAGGGGGGGGGGGTCGATATTGAAAGTGATTTAACCAGGCAGGAGAGGCTCATTTGTGCAAATTGTTTGTGCAACAGGCTATCTGCTGATATCCAGGGCATTTCACCGGTTAATACCACTGACTATCAGTATTAACTACTTAAACCAAAATCCATACAGTTTTGGTGCGGAAAGGGATAGAGCTGACACTTATGCAGTTTAGTGCTGACATTCAGCACTGAACCGCATAAGATAACTGGACAAATTGGACCGCATAAAACACAGTCTTATCTTTTTCCAGTTTTGCTTAGGCGGTGAAGGGCTAAATATCGCAGTTCACAGGATAAGAGATAGCCAGCCACACGAACCTGGATATTCAATTCTGGTGCCCGTACATGGCCTGACATTACAATCCAGGGATAACACTGGTGATGGTTGAAACAATTCTGACTACTATCATCTGAATATCTACTCCTAAGCTTTTTTCCTGTAGGTTCAAAATGGGAGAAAAATCTTACGAGGCAGTATACAGTGGCATTTATGGATGATGACAGGTACTTCAGAAAAATAATGGGACAATACTAATAACTGAGGGAAAGTATTAACGTAAACAAAAAAATGCCAGTATTCAATTTTAGGGAAGTAAAAGTGAGTACCCTGAATGTGAAGCAGGATTAGGGATCTGTGAATCTGGAAATGGTAAACCTGGGAGGAAAGCAAGCTAGAGGGTGAGCTAAGATTCCCACAGGAATTGGGTGTGCCTTGTATCGTGCATCCTGGAAGGGAAATGAGAACTGCTATTATTTGATTATCTTTTTCTTACATTAAATGCTCCTTATTGGTTGAATTTGTTCCCTAGAACGAAAGGGACGATGTGTTGGCTGATAACAAATTTTGTCAGGCACTTAATAAAAGATGAGCCTTTCTGTTACATACTGTGAAGTGAGGGATATTTGTGGAAAGCCTCACCTTGGGAAAGGTTAGGCTGAATCTAGGGCAGTGAAAGTAGCAGAGAGGCTGTGGTCCCTTCGCCATATCAGCCATACCAGAGCAGGATTCCTTCAAGGCAAGCCATCTCCACCAGAACAGATCTTGGGACTAAGATAAAGATAGATAGATAGATAGATAGATAGATAGATAGATAGATAGATAGATAGATAGATAGATAGATAGATAGATAGATGAAAAAGACCTCAGTAAGGGCCTCAAAGAAAAAGGGCATCCACATCGAAACCTGAAGGTGCACCTAACCCATATATCCAATTATGTTTAAAACATTCAGAATCAAAAATATGTGGCATAGCATTATTTTTAATGGATGCCCAGTATATCGCCAAATGAAAGGATAACAGAAAAACAGCAAGTGGCAATCTGATTAAAGAAGTGGTAAGTTTGTTAAAAAGGAATGAAGAAAATGTTTACTGTAAAGTTTGGGAAATTTTTATTTATTAAGCTTTATTAAGTGCCTTTATGAAGAGGCAGTGTAGAGCTTGACAGCTTGACACTAAAACTTACAATTTTGTTAATGGCATAACAATAGTAATATGACCACTTATAAACATAAATACAATCAATGAGATAAACTTGGAGATGGCACATTGAATCCTGAAGGACTGTCTGGTAAGGTTTGCCTCTTTGTGGGTGATACCAAAATCTGTAATAGGGCAGACACCTCTGATGTGTGGATAATATGTGGAAGGGTTAGCGGAGCTAGAAGAATGGTCTGGAATTTGGCAGCTAAGATTTAATCCTAAAAAATGCAGGGTCATACATTTGGACCTCAAAAACCCAAGGAAACAGTACAGTTTAAGGGGTGAAGAACTTTTGTGCAAGAAGAGGAGTGGGACTTGGGTGTGAACATATGTGATGATCTTAAGGTGACCAAACAGGTAGAAAAAGCAATGATGAAAGCTAGAAGGATACTTGGGTGCATAAGGAGAGGACTGACCAGTAGGAAAAAGGAGGTAATGATGCCCTGTATAAGACTCTGGTGAGACCTCATTTAGAATATTGTGTACAATTCTGGAGACCACAGCTTCAAAATTTATAAACAGAATAGAGTCAGCCCATAGGGTGGCTTCTAAAGTCAGTGGTCTCCATCACAAAGCATATGGGGACAGACGTAAAGATCTCAATATATGTACTTTGGAAGAAAGAAGGGAGATATGATAGAAACGTTTAAATACCTCTATGGCATAGGTGAGTCTCCTTCATTTGAAAGGAAGCTCTGGAACAAGGGGGCATAGGATGAAGATGAAAGGGGATAAACTCGGAAGTAACCCGAGGAAATACTTCTTCATGGAAAGGATGATGAATTCATGGAACGGCCTCCTGGTGGAAGTGGTGGAGACGAAAATAGAATCTGAATTCTAGAGAGCTTGGGACAAATACATAGAATAGTGATAGGGAGAGTGGATGGCATGGATGGGCAGACTGAATAGGCCATATGGTCTTTATCTGCCTACATTTTTCTATGTTTCTCTGTAATAGGACTAATATGATACAGGATCAGAAACATAAACATTGAACATCACTGTAAAACAGTCATATAACTGAATTTTGATGTTAGCAGAATAAAATGATACCATAATAGGCAGCATGGAAGAGCATTTATGTTACATAGATATGCTATAATGTCAGCGCAATATAAAGGAATCACCTTAATAGACACACATTAGAACATTCAAATGACATAGATATGAAGCTAACAGTGTTCATACAATATAATGAAATATCTTAATAGGCAGCCAAGGGGATAGGTGCAGTTGAGATAAATAGATCCAACAAGATGGGTAGGGCAAAGAATATATTGAATTAAAGTGTATGTCCCTTAGGATAATTAGTTGTATTAGACAACAGTACAAAATCCAGAGCTTCAATAGCTGTCATGAAGTCATTAATCAGTCATGAAAGTGAAATCTTGTCCACATGAACACTAAAATCTCCCAGAATAAATAAATGTGAATGGTCAAAATCTAAACCCAGAAACTGTTCCAAACAGCATCATATTAACAAGCAAGTCAGCATCATACATCAGCAGAAAAAAGAGCAGACAGCGTAGAATGTCTGTAATCCAAATTTATTCAGCCCAAGCAAATTAAAAGAATAAAAGCTTCTAAAAACCTGACACGGCCATATTTCGCCCTCCTCAAGGCTGCATCAGTGGTGGAATAAGAACCAACAGGTGTAATCACTGAACCTCAAGTATCTGGTTGCAAGCAGCTCTTGTTGCAATAACAGCTCCTAGGCTCCTACAATAAGAGCTGCTTTCAACCAGATAGGTGAGGCTCAGTGATTACACCTGCTGGTTCATATTCCGCCCCTGATGCAGCCCTTAGGAGGGCGAAATATGGCCGTGTTAGGCTTTTAGAAAGCTTTTATTCTTTTAGGGCTCCTTTTACTAAGATGCACCAAAAAGTGGCCTGCGCTGGTGTAGACGTGTGTATTGGACGTGCGCAGGTCCATTTTTCAGCACACCTGCAAAAAAGGCCTTTTTTTATTGGCTGAAAATGGACGTGTGGCAAAATGAAAATTGGTGCACATCCATTTTGCACCTGAGACCTTGTACAAGAAAAGTAATGTAAGGCAAAATGGATCTGTTAATGCTAAAACATTCCTCTCTGGTTTATCAGCAACAAACCCCTCCAACAATTTTAACTTTCATAGAGATGGTGGCCCTGAATCACTTTCAACTTGGCAGATTACATCATTGCACAAGTGATAAGTTTTGCCAAGGATATTTCAGAATGGCAACACTTTGAATTTTGTTCTACAAATGAGTTGAAAATTTCAGTAAGCAAAGTTCTCATTTTGAAAGAGGACTTCCTCTCTTTGGTTATCATACCAAGGATCTTGATTCTGCACTGAAAATTTTGTTTAATTATAACTTGGTTACAAGCCCTTCACAAGCATTGTACAGTACCTAAGTACTTTTGGAATTCGGCTCAAGAAAAGAATTGTTGGATCAGAGCAGAAAATCTTTTCTGGAATTCCAATGACACAGTTATTGTTGCACCTGTTCCTGATTTCAAGGTCCTCTGACAGCTGGTGTCTCATTTCTGCTGGTCTGCTGTTTCTTTTCTTCTTATATTAAATATAATTCATTATTATTCATCTCACTAAGATCCCAGACAATCACAATTTAGGCCTTGATTTCCATTTCTACTGTATTTAACTAGAGAGCCTAGCAGATTCAATATTCACCTCATCTCCTACCAGTTGATTTTGTACTATAAACATTTCCATGTTGTCACTTCATGTGAATTATATTATAATTACTTTTCTTTAATACTTTGCTGATATGTTTTTCAGGCTTCTGTAGAGGACAACACCTATGAACAGAAGAAGAATTTCCAAACTGAAGTTCTGCTGTTTGCTATTGATATCTTTCATATAATTAGTCAAGATGAGAGCAAGATTGTTTCTGCAAGGTCAAGAGGTGAGTGTTGAGCTTCAGACCCAATAGCCAGGCATCTTTCCATTTAAGTTTCTAAGGCAGAGCTCCATTAAACTATGGCCCAACACTTATTTAACCTAGATCATGGAATTTGCTTTTGCTGCCCACCATACTTCTACTTACATAGAAAAATGAAGGCAGATAAGGACCTTATAGCCTATCCAGTCTGCCCATCCATGCCATCTACTATCCCTTTCTTTTTCCTTAATCAGACCAAACAGTTATAGTACAACTTCTACTTATTTTCAAATATTTTAATCCGTTTTAACAAATATTTAAATACCCCAGATCATTCAACCGCATTCACACAAACACTCTTCCATAAACCTATTCCCACTAATACATCAATAACTAACTGCCAAAACGCATGCGTTTAACGCTGGAGTGTGAATGCAGGCGTGTGGGGTTGAATCTCTCCACGCAGTACCCATAAGCTGTGAAAATTATTCAAAAGAACCCGACTCTTGATGATGCTTTAGCAGTGAAACACAGGCTGTGTAGAGTCTGGGTTAGAAGCATGGCGAACTGAATATATGTGTTTGGCTGTAAGCTATTTTGGTTTAACTACTGCTAACCATCTGAATTAAAGATGTGCAAGGACTTGGATATTATCATGAATTTAAGGATTTGAAAGACATTTTCTGCATGAATCAAGAATTTAAGGACTTGAAAGACACCCTCTGCATGAAAGACGCTTTTTGCATAATGAAAGTGGATGACAAATCTGGATCACAAAGGACTTGTAAAGATTTAGATCACAGGAGGGAAGTGTCCTGACTCTTAAGGTGGTCACATATAAATAAAGAGTTCTGCTTTCCACAGTATAGCTGAGGGTGGTAAGCTGCTCAGATGTGTTTTTTGGCAGTTAGTTATTGATGTATTAATGGGAATAGGTTTATGGAAGAGTGTTTGTGTGAATGCGGTTAAATGATCTGGGGTATTTAAATATTTGTTAAAACGGATTAAAATATTTGAAAATAAGTAGAAGTTGTACTATAACTGTTTGGTCTGATATAGGTGTCTATTAAATTGCAGTTATTTTAGAGATGAAACCTAGGTGTATTTAGAGTGTTTCTTTTTCCTAAGAGATCCTATGCACTTATTCCAAGCTTTATAGAATTCATAGTCTTTATCTCCATCATCTCTACTGGGAGGCTGTTCCATGAATTCACCACATTTTTCATGAAGAAGTATTTTGTTAGGTTACTCCTGAGTCTGTCACCTTTCACCTTCATCCTATGCTCCCTCATTCCAGATCTCTATCATATCTTCCCTCTTCCACCTTTAATCCAAAGCATACATGTTGAGAACTTTAAGTCTGTCCTGATACACATTATGACTGCCAGCGGTCTTACTGCTTTCAGCTAAGTGCCCTTTGCTTTCCGTTGTCCCACCGGGGCGGGCCTTTACTTAGCTTCTTGTGTTCTTGTGTTTGCTTTTCCAGTTCGGCTGGACTGTCCTCCTATTTGCCATTATTGTATGCTGTATGTTTTTGCTTTGCTTTAGCTAGTGTTAGGATGTGCAGCTAGGCTGCTTATTGTTCTTTTCCCTCTCTTGTTTTTCTGAGCCATTCATTTGCCCTTTTGTCTTGTGTTCCTTTTACTGCCAATAAAGCTACCTTAGTTCACCTCTACTTGCAATCCAGTCCAGTTCTTTGGAATACTCTTGTCTCTGATGGGACTCCCTCTACCCAGAGGTGGTAGAGTGATCCTCACCCCGTCACCTCTGGGCCAAGGGCTCACAAATGTTACAAGTGCAGTGGGGGCCGGGCTGAGTGCTCAGAGCGTTAGGAGCAGAGCAACTGCCAGTGCCATGAGTTTGCCCCCCAGAGCTGTACCAAGGGCTGTGTTCCCTTAACATCTTTGTTGACACATGCTAGTAAGTAAATGTAGCAGATTTAAAGGTAACTGCAAGCAACTAATATGATTTGTGGGGGAGGGGAGATCTCTGAATTTAAAGTAATATAATTTGTGGGGGGGGGGGGGAAGGGAGAGGGGATTTGAAGGGAAGGGAGATGAGAGAGGCAGGCAGGCAGCATGGAGAATTTCTGGTTTTAGTTTTCACACATTGCAAGTGCAATTTCTTTTTGGAGATAATGGTACGGAATCTATTTAAACCCTTTTTCAATTAAACATGATACAGGAATTAAATTACAAATATTATCAAAATCTTTGGCTGATGGGGTGAGATGTGCAGGAGGGGGACCTTAAGAGTGTTTGCCCCGGGCCCGGCTTTGTCTCTTGGCAGCCCTGCTGAAGGGTCATGTCATCCTTCATCAACAGTCAGGTTTAATGCAGCCACACTGATAGGTGACATCTTCACATTGGCTCCTAAAGTACAATACTCTCTCATAGCCAAGGGAAGCCTTTAGAAGACTCCCTTGATCATGCACAGGTATTCCTATATTAACCCCCAAAATACCTGTCCTTCTCTCCTCAGTCTTGTCTTCCTGTTTCTGACAGACTGAGGTGAGCTCCCCTTTACTTTCTCACAGCACACTTAACTACCAATTAAAAAAAAACAGACATGAGATGAAAGGAGGAAAAAGGAAAAGAAAGGAAAGAATGCATGGCATTATCAATCTATCCTTCCAGGACCTAACAAGGTACCTGCAGGTTCATGGTTACACAGCACATAACTCTCCTTCCTCTTAATGGTCTCAACATTGGTGCCCACATGAGTAAAGTCAACAGCAGAAGTTGTAAAGCCACCTAGCTGGGGTTACCATATGGCTCCAGAAAAAGGAGGACACGTTGATCCAGTCCAGGTTTTGCTTCCATTGAAAGCAATGGAAATAAAACCAAGACTGGCTCAATCTGTCCTCCTTTTTTCTGGAGCCAAATGGTAACCCTACACCTAGCAGACCAGATGCTAAAACTATACTAGCTGCTGACATCCTTGAGGCAAATCTAGTGCAGCTCTATGCATCTTAAGTCACTCCTCCACTTCAACTCAATCTTGTACAGCTTCTGTATCACTGGTGTTGGCCACCAGTGAAACAACAGCACCTATACTGGAATGAAGACAGGACTATGAAAAACAGGCTACATACTCCTGTGTCATCTCTTATGCTGCCTCACATACCTCATCTGCTCTCAAGACTCAAGTTTTGGCAGTATGTGGGACCTCTAATGTGCCACATTATCACAATGGTCTTTGTCAACAAGCAAAGAGGATCTGGATCTCTCTAACTTTGTCAAGAAGCAGAATATGGGACTTTGGGAGCCACCCTTTAAGCCACATATCTACCAGGTAAACAGAATCACAGAGCCGATGAACTCATTTGCAAACTAGAAGCTCATAAGTGGTCCCTTGATGAATCAGTAGCCCAACAGATTTTTAACAAATGGGCATTATTGGATATAGTCCTCCTTGCCACAATGGAAAATTCAAAAGGCAGTGCCTTCCATTCTTTATGCCAATCTCACAATAGGCTATCCCAAGGTATGTCCTCCTTTTCATGGGAAGAGGATCATGCTATACACTTTCCTCCCATTTCTCTCATTCCCAAGATCCTTTAAAAGAACGAATAGGACAGTAACATCCTAATTCTTATTATAATCCGTTGGTGAAGACAAATTTTGTTTCCCAGACTACTTGCTCTGGCCATTTAATTCAAATGGGGTATCATCCAGTCTTCTTGATCCAGCACTGTTGACAACTACTATACCCCAACTTCATGTTGCCTACATTGACAACTTGATTTTGAACAGCAAGCAGAAACAGCAAGCAATAGCCAAACTACCAATCTCTTCAGCCATCCAGGACATCTTTGTTTCCAGAAGACCATCTACCAAGCAGTAATACCAGTTTAAATGGATCCAGTATTCTCATTGATGCACGGCTAATAACAAGAGGCCCACCATCTGCCCCATGCCTCTAGTCCTAACATACCTTGTCATGCTTCTTGTACTGCAGTTTCCAGACCTCTTCAGGGTAACTACATATCTTGATCACGACTATATGAAAGGTAAATCTGTACCTTTCCACCCCATGGTTACTCATCTTATGAGGAGCCTTATGAACACAAGCCATTTCCCCCCACCCTGGTGTCAACCACTTCGCCAATGAGATTTCAGCATAATCCTGGAAAAACTACTTGCAGATCCTAGTGAACTACAAGGTCAAGCATCTGTCAAAATCTCACCTGGAAAACAGTATCTCTCATAGTCATAACATCAGCATGCAGAGTCAGCGAACTACAGACCCCCTAGTACTTTACCCTCCTTATACTTAGTTTTTCACCAATTGAGTAATCTTGAATCCTGCTGAAACCGAGATCATCACATGCTGGAAGCTGTAAATGTAACCGCATAATATTTACTAAGCATAGACTCTTTTACGTCTCCAACATTCACATATAATTCCACCTATTTAACATGCAAGGTATTATTTTTATCTATAATTGGCAAGACATAAATAGACATGATATTAAAAACACATTTTGTATAGGTTACCTAAGTCTGGAAAAGGACATCTAAATTGGGGATGTTAAGAATTTCCTGGGTATTTTACAAAAAGCTCACTAAATGGAGAGCCTTTTGGGTGACATACTTAAGGATATGTAGTAGTACATGTGTACTTGCTGGCACATACAATGGAACACAATATAACCATATCTGCAATTTAAATAATCTCAATTAAATACATCTGATAATGGATCATCAGAGGTAAACTTCCCTTGAGATGATTATCTCATTTTTTGGATGTAGGTAGAACACCTTAAGGCGGTATATTAAGTCCCATTCCCCTTTACTCTTTTTATTCACTTCTATAGAGGCATTAGATGTCCTACCTTCCTTGGGGTTAATGTTGGCTTTGTGGCTTTTTATACCCATTCCCATCAATTTTTTTAATACTTAATCCGTGTTGCAGTAAAAGTTTGTGCATTAAGGGCAAATAACACTTGTTTTTATTTATTTATTTATTTGAAACTTGATATACTGCTCTTTGCCATGCAGAGCAAGACGGTTTACAAAAATAATAACAAAAAATATTAGACAAAGAAAAGAACTGCAATATTGTGACAGGAAAGATAAGCAAGCACACAAGCAGAGATAAGTATTTCATTAAAAGTAGGTATAAGATTTTTCTCTCTCAAGTACTGATGCCCTGCAAACCATCCCAATCAGCCAGAATAGGCTTCCTCAAATAACCAGGTCATTAGCATGGCCTTAGATTTCTTAATACCTAGTTCACTGCGTAAAGGTAAAGGAATAGAATTCCAAAGAGAAGGGACCACAAAAAAAGAATGCACAGCAACAAGTTGTCTGTAATTGTTCAAAACGGGGCCCTAGTAAAGTCATACGTTGATCATTTAAGGAGCGTAATTGCCAAGGAAAGCAATTCTACAATGTAGTCACCTGCATTTATGTATCGCTTCTGTGTGTAAACATTTAAAATACTAGCACTTACCTGTGTAAGTGTGCATGTACCTGCAGGGCACCTAAGAACCTTTCTGTAAATACCTGTTAACTTGCATTGGACATATTTGCAAAGGGGGTGTACGCATGGCCAGAACATGGTGGAACATGGGTGGGGCTCCCAGTTACACATGTAACTTACAGAATAGTGTAATCTCCACACATCCTTGCTGCATTTGGCTGCCTGCACATGTGCCAGCTCTATGGCTGGTGTAACTGGGTTAGGTTTGTGTTCTATATTTGAACTTAGGTGCCTAGTTTGTTCTTATAGGATAGGCTCCTACTGCCCATCCTCGGGGCACCCCCTTAATGTGTGGCTTTTGCACAAAGAACAAGTACAGCATGGTCTTTGGCAATGAAGTTTCTCTGTACTAATCTCTGGAGGAGTCACCTCTAAGGGTTAAAAGGTAATTTATTCTCCAGGTCTGTGTACATTTTTGGTCCCTCAGAAATGCCTTCCAGATATACAATCAGATTTTTTGCATAGATACGGCTCTTTAAAACGAGTGCATTGAACCTCTCAAGTGTTACTGTTTCTTTATCACATTAATTATTTAGTTTTTGATTTGTCAGTAATATAAATGGCCATTTTATTTTTTTCCAAACTATATAATGTTTTTGATTTTCTTGTTTAGTTAACAGTGATCCTTCCAACTTCTCAGAAGGAAATGAAACATCAGTGGGAAATCTTTCTTACTTCAGTCAGAAACTAGTTGAGAAACTATACAGTGGAATGTTTGCTTCAAATCCCAAACAAATTTTATGTTTTATTACTGAACAAATCACAATGGTAAGTGGTGAAAGATATTGAATTATCTCAGATGTATATTATATGGTACTTGTTTCCTTAGGTTTAATTTCACTCCAAAAGAAAACACAACCTAAGGCAGCGATATTCACCTCCTTGATATTTGCAAATAGGTCAGGTTTTAAGGATATCCTTAACAGATATTCATGAGACAGATCTGCATATTTCTCTTTATAGTATGCAAATATATCTCATGCATATTCATTTTGCAACTCTCCAGGACCATCAGTTACCAAAGGGAATAATGGGAAGCAGAATCAATAATAAGAAAACAGAATTCATGCTCAGTGTACATCAAGAAATCTGTAGAACCAGCAATAATATAGGAGTTCACAGGGGAACAGAATTAAAAGATTTAAAATTCTATTTTGTTAATATCAAACTTGGATATGGAGTCTCAAAGTTCAGTCTAGACCAATTATATTCTAGTGCCTATTGAAGTAGCTAGTGAAATACACTGCTGACAACTGTCCCTTCTTCCTCCTTCCTGTTCTTATCCAGGCTGGTAGACTGTGCCACTCACATTCACTGATTTGATTTTCTTTCATCTCAAACTGTTTTATATCTACTCCAGTATGACTTTTTCTTGCTACATTTTATAGAAAACAGCTCTTTCCAAAATCCCCACTGGCCTCTTTTTCAAAGTATCCCATAGATTCCTGTAAAGCTCTAACCTGTTTTCCCTTTGCTTATAGGAGAATTGTTCCATCTGCGTTATGATTTTGGTCACCCTTCTCTATACCTTTTCTAGTCCCACTATATCTTTTTTTAAGATGAGGTGTCCAGCACCACAGACAGTACTCAGTGCTGTCACAGCAAGGATCAATACAGAGACATTATGATATGCTGTTTTATTTCCCACTCCTTTTATTATAATGTCTAACACTATACTTGTTTTGGTGACTACTGCCACACACGGAGCTGAAAAATATAGAAACATAAAAAATGAAGGCAGATAAAGTTCATGCGGCCTATGCAGTCTACCCATCCATACCATCTTCTATCTCGTCCTCTCCCTAAGAGATCTCACATGCTTGCCCCGCACTTTCTTGATTCTGTTTGCGTTCACCACCCTTTCCATAAAGAAGTATTTCCTTAGATATACTCAGTCTACCCCCTTTTAACTTCATCCTATGCCCTTTCATTTCAGAGTTTACTTTTAGTTGAAAGAGTTCTGCCTCTGAAGATATTTAAATATATTTATCATATTTCCTCTCTCCTGCTTTTCTTCCAGAGTATACATATTCAGTGCCAAACTGGCTATGTCGAGCAATCAAAATAGACGCTTAAATATCAGGCCTATCTTTCACCACTAAAAAGTTAACCAGTTAGCGCTGAATATTGGCATAGCTGGTTAAGATTTTAGAGCCAAAATAAACCCAGATATTCAGTGCCAGTTGCTGGATTCAGCCTGAGACGGAATATCCGGGTTTAACGCCGGCGATGGACAGCAAATGTGCTGCCAGCTGAATATTGAGCCTATTGAGTTCTATGTCTGTTCCCATATGTTTTATGATGGAGCCCACTGACCAGTTTAGTAGCCACCCTTTGGACTGACTCCACCCTGTTTATATCTTTTTGAAAGCGCGGTCTCCATAATTGTACACAGTACTCTAAATGAGGTCTCACCAGAGACTTATACAGAGGCATTATGGTCTTTTTTTTCTGCTGGCCATTCCTCTTCGTATGCATCAAAGTATCCTTCTGGTTTTGGCCATTTCCTTTTTTACCTGTTGGTCACCTTAAGATCATCAGATACAAACACCCTCAAGTCCCACTCTTCTTTTGTGCACAGAAGTACTTTACCCCATATATTTTGCTGTTCCCTTGGGTTTTGCAGCCCAAATGCATAGTCCTGCATTTTTCAGCATTAAATATTAGCTGCCAATTTCTGAACCATTCTCAAGCCTCATTAGATCCCTCCTCATGCTATCCACAACTTTAAGGTCTCTACCCTCTTACAGAGTATGGTATCATCCACAAAGAGGCAAACCTTACTAGATAGCCCTTCTCTAATATCACTCAAAAAGTTGTTAAAAATAGCCAGCACCCCACAAACCTTTGCTCTCTGTCTACACCCTGTTACTGGTCTCAACCACCTGATCTCAATCCTTCTGGATCTTAACACCCCATCCCCCAATCCCTGAATCTCAACTTAAGCCCTCCCAAGCACAATGCCCCATCAGCTGAAAACCTGATTCTCCCCTGACCCCCTCCAACCCCCTTCATTTAACCAGAGGTATGCCTGGTGGTCTAATATATGGTAAGAATTGATATTCTCCACTCCTGTCCGTTTGCAACCTTGTTTCTGACTCCTAGCTATAGTCTTGTGGTACCTCCGCTAGGGATCAATTTGCCAAATAAGGAGTGATTAGAATACTAGCATATACACATGCATGTTCCCACATATGCACATTTATGCTAAATATGCCAAATTTTAACTCATGCCATAATAGAGCAGGAGCTGAGGGCTCTCTTACTAAGCTATGTTAAACAGGTATAAGTATTTGTTTATTGGCAGCGTGCATATTTTATTGTGTAGTGTGGTGACATTCCTGGAAAAGGGATGTGTAAAGAATGGAACAAGATGCATAGTTTTCATTGCATAAAAGTATGTGCATTGTTTTTGTGCCCAGCATTTGTCCAATAATCATAGCAAAATTACTAAACCCTGCATGTACTTTCTCCTAAGGCAATAAGCAAGACAGAAGCCTGTGTGGACTTAAGGTTTGAATATTGGTGCAAACCTTGTGGAGTTTGTGCCAGTGTGAGCAGATGATATTATTGCTTCCCTAGTTACAATATTCCGATATTCAGTGCTATTTAACTGGTCAGCAATGACCACTGACCGTTTAAATAGCATTTAACCATCTAACCGTGAATATTCAGCAGGAGATATCCAGTTATCTCCTGCTGAATATTTGCAGTTAGTGCTTAGGGAGAGGTTCTATATATGGCACCTAAAAAATCAGTGTGGAAATCAGGGCCGACTATGCGTATTCTATAAGCGGCACATAGATTTAGGCGCAGTATATAGAATACGCTTAGTTGATATCTCAGCGCCTAAAACATTTACACCAATGAAAAACATGGCATAAATCCTTTCAGGTAGATTTAGTTGCACAGGGCCATATCCTATAACTACACTTGTAGATTTCAAAATGCCCCCGAAACGGCCATTTCCCTTTTTTTGCCTGTGCACGTTAAAAGTTAGGCGGTTGTACTGGTTAAATAGGACTGCATAAATAGAAGTCCTATCTTTTTAACCGCTCGTTAATGCTGAATATCTGCTTAACTGGTTAAGTTCTCGTGGCAGTGCATTTTTTGTAGCGAAAAAGGTGCCGGTAAATGCCAGGTCACCCTTCAGGGTGGGGTGATCACTGACGGACCCACCCCACAATAGCCAGGCCCCCTGCAACCAGTCACAGAATCTATGTCAAGGCAGAATTGGTGTGTAGAGCCTGAGCTCTTTCATTAAAACTTGGTGACCATGGGTCAATTTTAGCAGACAATGGAAAAGGTGCTGGTACTCAGTACCCCCCAAGTACCCCCTCAAAAAAAGCCCTGCTCGTGGCCAAAAATGAAACTGGAAATTCAATGCCAATCGCCGGATATGGTACAGCATTGAATTTCTGGGTTCAGCGCCCTGATATGATATCGCCAAATAGAGTAGTGTCTAAAAGTGAGTATTTGTATTTTTATACAAGTAATGCAAACTTCCATTTATTGAACAAGAGACCTGAAAGTGCAAGATGTCCTTGTAAAGATAATTTATTAAAACAGTGTTAAGAACTAATGTGAATGAGAACAGCATTTCTCTTTTTTTTCTTTCAGAGGGCCACCATGGCTAAATCACTAAAAAATTGTTCTAATTTAGAAATGCTCATGTGTTTCATGGTGGAATAAACACAAAGAATAGCAATAAATGGAATATCCTTCAATTTGCACTCATGTCTTTGTCTTTATAGGTGATGGACAATGCTGTTTCTCAAAGGGAAACCATCTTCAATAATCTGTATAGCAGTCTGAACCGAGCTATCCTTTACTGCCTGTCCAGATCACGTCAGTCACTCGCTGAATTGCTTAACCTCCTATATGTGTTGAAAGTTCTTCTTGACCAGTGGGATACCATTTTTGCCACTTACAATTCCAACATACATTTTATCACCTGTCTCATGCACTGTTTGTTCCAAATCAAATCTGGAAGGTAGAACATTTTAAAAAAATATCTATCTAGTGCCATTTCTCTACTGTTTATGAAATCATCTCTGTGTTAGGATGGAAGAAAGAGGGGTTTGAGCGTTATTACTGGGAGGAACTTGGGTTAGGGGTTAAGGTACTGAAATACTAATAAGCTCTTGGAACATTTGGGGGGACTGTTATCAATCTTGCAAGCCTACAGTCTTTCTTTGAAAACTTAGGACCCACACACACTGCCATTAGCGTTTGTACCCGTCTGTTGTGCACCTGCTTTACAGCAGGTACCAAGTGTGCATGGTAAAGTTTAAGAGGAAATTTCAGAATGAAATCTTCATGCATACTTCACCTAACGCTAAAGTGTGAGCATTGCCAACTGAGAGGAAGGCAGTTAAGAAACTGTTTAGTCACCCAGGCAAATTTCTCTGTATATTATCTTCCCTAAGCAGAAACTGTTCACATGTCTGTGACATTCTAGTGAAAGAAAGGAAAAGGAAGACCAATTTTGGTGATGTTCCAGATGTGGTTATGAGGACTGTTTTAACTTTGAGATGCATTCAGAGATCATAGTGCGCAGTATACATGAGAGAGTAGGCTCCTAATGCTTTTCAGTGTGATCCCATTGCAGCTATTTTTGTTCAGATATAAGTAGCCCATTTGAACAACCTGGAGTACATCTGTTATTCTTCATCTCATTCCTTGTCTTTTAGTTATCCCGAGGGATTTGGAGTGGAACCTGAACCACGAAGACCTATATGGCATCAGATTTTCCTACATAAAGATGAGGAGATGGAAGGAGAGCATAATCTTCCTTCCCCACAAGATGGTAATGGACACTTTAAATAAAGTGGATAAACAGTATAGAAAATGCAGGTTAATTTGGTTTAGGAGGTAATTATATAATTAAGCAGACATGTAAATAGAATGGATATATTTTTTCCCTCTAAATGAAAGTATGCCCGTAGTTCTCCTTTAAAATTGCCCCAAGGAATTTTATGATCTCTCATTTGGATTATTTTATATTGCATACGTATGTAGTATTTTCAAAAGTACATACATAAATTCAAACTCGTCCCTAGCCCTGTCCATGGGAATACCTCCGCTCAGTTTGAATAAAGTTGCTTCTGCACTGGTTGTGCATGTATAACTTTTCTGTGTTATGCAATTGTATAAGCACCTGTGTCTGCATATAAAACACTGCTTTTACAGTTGTCTTCTTAATATATACCCAGAATCCCTCCTCCCTGGTCTTTGATGTCTTTGCTCCTGCACATCAATCTTTTATTCTAAATATGATTCTGAATATACTGTGGTATTTCTCAGAAAATATGTTCAAGATGTATCTGATGCTCCTTCAGGCATTACCACTGTATTGGATCATCTTTGCTGATGCTGAGTTTCACCCTTTTATACTCTGTCATGGTCTCAGCACTGGTTTTGTACCGTCAAAGATTTCAGAATATTGAACATGTCCATTTTTTAAAGGAATGGGTTTATTGATGCATTCTTGTTAACAACAACAGTAATAACAAAAATGTCAGTTTTCTGCCACAAGAGTGCCACATAACTGTAAGAGGCTCTTTTGCCAAACAGTGGTAAAAAAATGGCCTTAGCGCATTATTATATGGGTCATTCCTGCATGCTAAGGCCATTTTCCCTGCTGAGGTAAAATGGCGGATTTTTCTATTTTTCTTAATAATGGCTATGTGCTAATTTTTCCATTATCACTTGAATCCCAACTACCACTCATGTGTAGGCAGTAAGGGCTCACCTGCTAAGGATATGCTAATCAGTTAGCAGGCGGCAATGTAAGCTGCATTAACCAATTAGCTAGTGTGTGGATAGCGCGCACCAAAATGAAATTATCGCAAGAGCCACGCAGTAGTCAGTTTAATTTTTGAAAGATTTAGAAGTCCTTTTAATAAGCTGTGGTAAGCAGTAATGCAGGTTAAAATACACTACCGCAGGGCATGCTTAGGTGTCCTGCGGCACCTTTTGTGCTAAAAAAATAAAATTTCTTGTTTAACACTCAGGCATGTTTGAGGGGCGGAGAGTGGGCTATTGAAGAACCCTACTCAGGTGTACATGTTTTGAGTTCTGCCCTGTATTGTCATTTACTTATGTGCTTCCTCTATTTCTGCCCTCATGTCCGCTTTGTGAAGCACCCTTGTTATCTTAATGTTCCCCCGATAATAATTTCACAGGACATTTTCTTTTCAGTACAAGAGGAAATTCTGAAGGCAGTGGAAGTTGTGTGGGATCAACTGATATCCCAACGACGGCAGGCACTGGAAGATACTTTCAAGATCGACCTCTCTGTAAAACAAGGAGACAGAGAAAGTGAAGTGAAGATAAGCGAGGTCACACCTTTGTGGGAAGAAGCAGCTGCAAAGTCCTGGCAACACTACCTAGGTCTTTAGAATTATTTTTAGGTTTACAAGCAAATATAAAAATTCCTCTTTTCATTCTGACTTCTATTACATGTGATGATCTTTGTTAGACATGGAATGAGTGGGTTGTGAGCATTTCTAAAATCTATGCTTGTTGTTATAGAATACACCCAGTCCATGCGTAATTTAGGCGTCAGCATTCACACCAAGATTACTTGGTGTAACTGCCCGCAACTAAATTTAGTCAGGCGGATGGGCACTTGGTGTATTCTATATACCATGTGGAAATTTAGGCTTATTCTATAAATTGTGCCTACATTTAGGTGTACTTTATATAATACGCCTTGGCGTATTTTGTTTCGGTGCTGATTTTTAGGCGTGATGCAGTCCATTCTCGCTATTTGCTGGGGTTAGGTTCCTAGAAAACCTCATGAATACCGAAAACCCTGACCTCTGTGGTGAGTAAACTGATGGAAACGCTTCTAAAGTAGAGGATCGTGAGGTCTTTTGCATTGAATTGACTGCAGGACCCAAGGCAGTATGGCTTCACTAGAGGCAGGTCATGTCAGACGAATCTGATTAATTTATTTGACTGGGTGACCAAGCAGTTGAATGTGAGAGGGGCACTAGATGTAGTGTACTTGGACTTTAGCAAAGCCTTTGACACAGTCGCACTGGCAACTGATAAATAAACTGAGTGCCCTTGGTATGGAACCTAAAGTGACTGACTGTGTTAAAAACTGGATAATGGGAGGAGACAGAGGGTAATAGGAAATGGAGCTTGCTCTAAGGAAAGAGATGTTATCAGTGGTGTACCGCAGGGATCGGTCCTTGGGACGGCATTTTATAACATCTTTGTGAGTGATATTGCGGAAGGGGCTGTCTGGTAGGTTTGTCTCTTTGTGGATAATACCAAACTCTGTAATAGGGTGGACACACCGGAGGGTGTTGGCTGCAAGAGAAGGATCTAGCAAAGCTTGAAGAATGGTCTGAAAATTGGCACTAAGATTTAATGCTAAAAAATGTAGGGTCATGAACTTGGGTTACAATAATTCGAGGGAATGATACAGTATAGGGGGTGAATTGCTTCTGTGTATGAAAGAAGAGCAGGACTTGGGGGTGATTGCGTCCAAGGACCTTAAGGTGGCCAAACAGGTAGAAAAGGCGAAGGTCAAAACCAGATGAATGCTTGGGTGCATTAGGAGAGGGATGACCAGCAGGAAAAAAGATGTGATAGTGCCCTTGTATAAGTCTCTGGTAAGGCCTCATTTGGAGCACTGCGTGTAGTTGTGGAGACCATACCTATTGAAAGATACAAACAGGATAGAGTCAGTCCTGTTTAAATTGGTAAATGGTCTCCGTCATAAAACATATAGGGACAGGCTTATGGACCTCAACATGTGTACACTGGAAGAGAGGCGGGAGAAAGATGAGACATTTAAATATCTCAGTGGCGTTAATGTACAGGAGATAAGCCTTTTTTAGATGAAGGAAAACTCTGTAATAAGAGGGCATAAGATGAAATTAAGAGGAAATAGGCTTAGGAGGAATCTGAGAAAATACTATTTCACGGAAAGGGTGGTGGATGCATGGAATGGCCTCCTGGTGGAGGTCATGGAGACGAGGACTGTGTCAGAATGTTGAAAGAGTGGGACAGGCATGTGGGATCCCTTAGGAAAAGGAGGAGCTAGTGGTTAATGAGAAAGGTCAGATTGGATGGGCCATTCTGCCCTTATCTGCCATCATGATTTATGTATTTATTTATTTGTTGCATTTGTATTCCACATTTTCCCACTTATTTGCAGGCTCAATGTGGCTTACATTATGCCGTAATGGTGATCGCCATTTCCGGGATGAGAAATACAAAGTGATATTGCATTACGGTTCATAGTTAGTAGAGTATAGAGTAAATTAGACAGTCAAATATCAGGAGTTCATTTCTATGTCTCGATGTCTCAATGTTTCAGCAAGGAATTCAAAATCAGCCATACCAACAGCTAGAAGTAGGACACTGTTCCAGGATTGTGTTGGCCTTGCTTACTGTTCTTCATTGGTGTTCAAATCTTCCATGACTGATACCTGTGCTGTGAAATAGTGTTTTAGTAATTTCTTTAGAGATCAGGTACTTTTCAGGGACTTTGCCTCTCTTATGTCTCTAGCTCCATCCTACTTCCTCCATTTCCAGATCACCATGTTTTTCAAAAGGTGGGCGATCCAGAGGACTGGAGAAATTCATATCCAAAAATATATAAGATCTATCTGCTCTACAGTATCCAAGGAAAATACATACAAAACACCAGTTTATTGGTAGATTTAGATATAGCCAATACTAGTAAAATTGCCTTGGATTACTAACAGTGTGAATGTTGAGATCAGTGAACTGTTGGGTTACTGGAAGTACCCGCTGTCACCCATGACTGTGTCTCTCAAATCTGTGACCAATCTTTGTCCTTGGCTGGGTTTAGGTTATGCTATACTTTACCAGCTAAACTCCAGACTGAACTAGACTTTTTGACCTTTAGAAGAAAGTTAGACCTTTCTCTTTCTTAAAGCCTTTGAAAATGTTTGTTTCATTTTGTATGATGTAGTACATTTTTGTTTTCATTATTTGTTTTAACTGTGCTCTGATCCAGTCTTTGAAGGGTAGATACAAGAGATGTTAAATAAATAAATAATGTGATATATAGCATTTAACTAGGTTTGCTTTTCTGGTGAACAGCATCTGAAAGGAAGAATCTGACAAACAAAAGTCCTTCATCCCAGACACTGCAGGGAAAGACCAATCCAATCTTATCCTCTGCAATGAGACTGATGCAAGGCAGACATATAAAGGATATGGAATGTAAAGCAAAGGTAATTTTCTATTATCCTATATTGCCTGCTTTTATTTTATGAATCATGGTTTGTCCTTGAATACTATGTATATTCAATAATAGGAGTTGAAATCACATTTAAGACACATACCAGTCATAATAATTCTATTGATCCAACTTAAGAAACTATAATACAAGCAATTTAAGCGCATTATTCAATGCATGAATCTTAGACAAGTGCAGTAAATGTCATGTAATGACAAAAGAATGCAAGCAACAATAAACTTGTTTAAATGGTTTCACAATGAAATAGAACCTGGGCCAACCCAATGACTATTCCAAAGATTCTATATGCGGTGCCCAAATTTGGGTGCGCTACCAAGATAAGAGCATAAATTAATTGGTTAACGAGCTCTTAACCATCAGTAATTGGGTGTGCACTATTCTATAAGGCAGGGCACCTAACTCTATAGTAAATATACCTAAAGAGGGCATGGCCATGGGAGGTACATGGGCGTGTCGGGGGCATTCCAAAAAGTTACACGTGTAGTTATAGAATACTGTATAAGCATGACTAGTATAACTTACAAATCATTTGTCAAAGATAATTTGCATATTTTTGACAGTTGGCCATGCCTACTTCTGGTTATGTTAGTCAATCAGAATCAAGGATCTGCCCAAGCCACGCCTACTCCCTATTCCACCCCACTTGATGACATCACTTGATGTGGTGACATAACCCCATTTCATTTGCATAACTCCACCCTCCCAAACCCATTTATTTTCTCCCACTTATCACTGTTAAGTGTGATTCCTTTTACCTTCAGCCAGGTCTTCCATCTTCACCCTTAGGGATCTTGCTCATTAATTCACCTAAATAATCTCCCAAGGGAGGATTATACTCACCCTCCTTGCTCACAAAAATCACAGAGTCTGTATCGTGGTAAAGAAAATGCTGTTGGAAAGCATCCAGGAGCTTTACAGCTCTAGACGGGCATGCACAGTTCTAAAAGAGGCTATGAAGATATCAGTGTTACTGATTCATGCTGTGTCATCATGTATATGATCGCACATGACGCAACATATTCAGGGGAAAAAAGGTACATTGACGCCTCTCACAATACTTGTGGTAGGTAGATTTCTTCTTTGACCAAACTTTCCCCGCAATGAATTGAAGAACAGTTTTGCAATTTGTTGTCTTGCATGGTTCATGCTAACCTGATCAGCATGTAAAAGCATGCCTTCTTTCTAACAGAAATCATCTATGTAAATGGTTTTTTTGTTGTTCAGCATCAGTACACCATTGTGGAAACCCCGATGCTTCCAGTTTTGATTCAGTGCATGTTTATGTATCCTGCAAAGAAATGAGTATATGCTTGTTCAAAATTTCAGCCCTTGTAGATTTCAGCGATAGCCATTTCCTTTAGTGATAGCTATTTCCATTTCCATGGAACACCAAATTCCCACTAGGATGCTGTCACTGTCAGCATGAATACATTTCTTCTGCTGGCCTGTCTCAGTGCACATCTGACACAACAGAAACATGAGCTTTCTGTGCATCCTGATGGGCAGCATGGTGAAAAAGAGCCCACGTGGAGGGTACACCTTGACTTTCACAAGCCCAAAATAATCATGGGGGGGGGGGGGGGGGACACAAAATTTTCATAGATGATTTGTGGATGACCTACAGGATATTTTTTAATTTTATTGACAAAAGGGTACAGGCTGGTAAAATCGTAAGTGTATTTTCTTGTCCTGTTTAGCCTGTTAGTACATATGGATGACGTTCTTCTACCCCAAAAATTAAAGGTTCAGGTAAAGTCGTTCTGGTCAGAAAGGCCGCACAGTTTCTATCTGTTTTAACCATCCTGTGTCATTCATGTTCCCAAATGCTTACAGTCTTAAACCCTATCTCTTATAGGTAATCTGTCTTGTATTATGTTTGGTAGTTGAGAAACTCAAGGGTGTGATGCCTGTTAGCAGATTCTGTTTTGTATAATCATAATAGATCATGCAGCTGTGGTAAAAGCACCTGTTAAATTCAAAGGCTGTGCTCACACCATTAACGAGGGCATAGCCGTTGAGAAATTAGTCACCCACCTGCACTTAGAGTGTGCCTGATATGTATATGTTTCTTGTCCTCAATGTACATCAGCCACCGGATTCCGGGGGTTCAATATTTCTTCGTCTGCCAGTAATAATTATCGGGCGGTGGCAGCTCTATCATTTTTGTTTTTAGGTACATAAATCTTGACATGGTCATACACATGGAAGTGAGTGTGTTGTATTAAAACAGGTCTAGACAATTCTTTAGGGTTACAGCCCCATCCCCCACCCCCAGTATTTCTTCTTCTTCCATAATCCTCTCTGTCATTTTCATACTATGTTCTCCAGGGCCACTCTTAGCAAGTGCGGGGCTCTGTGCAGACCAATTTGATGGGGCCCCATCCTAGCTCCGCCCCCACCCTAGCTCCAGGGCGGCCACCCCTCCCACCAAGCTCCCTCCGATCTCCCGGGCCATCCCCTCCGAGCTCCAGGGCCCACCTCCCTCCCTCCAAGCTCCAAGGCCCCCCTCCTTCTGAGGCCTCCCTCCGAGCTCCAGTTCCCCTCCCTCTGAATTTTAAAAGTTACCTCGTCGGGTTACAGGCAGCGGAAGGTAGCAGCAGTGAAAAGAATGCGAGCTTGGCGCTTCAGGAGCCTTCCTTTCTCTCTCTCTGTCACTCAGCTGTGGTCCCGCCCTCATTTCTTTTTTTTTTTTATTTTTTATTTTTTTTATTTATCATTTTACTTAATTACATTCACATTTGTCACATAAATGTAAGGAAATACAGAAATTAATATAAAAAGGAAAACATTTTCTCTCAACAATATATATTTACATAATTGCCCACAATTGGAAGATCCAAGATCAGGAAAACAATCTTAAAGAAAATAAGAAAAACTCAAAATGGTTAATCTTACACTTCACATTTTCTGAGGGAGGAAGGCTAATCGGTTATTGCAGCCGGTACAGTGGTAACTGAAGGAAGTTGCTGCAGAGCATTCTTCATCTGTTTCCACAAACTCTTATAATTTCTTAGGTTCAAACAAATAAGTAATAAGGAAATAAAACACTTACAAGGGAATCACGCTAGGAAGGTCCCACCTAGGGCAATGATTCCTGGCTTAAAAGCCAAGACTTCACACCTCCCAGTCTGTGATTCCCTTGATGTGTCAGGAAATATATGCATCTTTGAACCCAAAAAACTATCAACCATGTATCAGAAATACAATTTCAAAACATTGTTCCTATCTAAATCAAAGACAAAAGTCACTAATAATATAACTCTATCTATAACTTCTGAATTTTCCAAAATGTCGGTTAAACTTACATCTCTTTTCTCTGATAAAGAAGATTTATAAAGGAAATATAATTTTAGTCACCAATAGGTGGCTATCAGAAGGTATTAGCAAAGTATCAGAGAAATATTTCTTCAAGAATTCAGTAGCTGATATATAGGATATTATAGGTAAATTTATCATTCTCAAGTTCTTTTCCCTTAATTGGTTCTCCAGAAATTCCAATTTTTACAAAAAAGATACTATTGTTCATTACCAAATTGTCTGATTTTCATAGAGAAGCCATTTCCATAATCAAAGTCTCTATTTTTATATCTTGGACTTCCACTTTGTTAGATAGGTATTAATATAAATTCTTTAACTCACATAGTGAAAAATTTTAAACATCTGAAGAAGAGAGTTATTCACATTCTGCTGCAGTTCCTATAGTACGTCCATTATGACATTATTGGCTTCACCAAGTCCAATTTCTCCACAGAAACCGCTCCAGATATCTTCGGGGGGAAGAGCTCACTCTCCAATTCCCCAGTTGGTTTATTATCCAAGTCAATGCTGCACCAGGACCTCCTCAGGTCACGTGAAAATCCTAATCCACTTCGGGCGTTTCCATTATTGACCTCCATAGCGAAGCAATACTGTTTCCGGGTCTTGGAGGGGTCGTGCCAACAGGGGGACTCAAAGTCACTCCCTCTCCACTGAAATTCGGCAATAAAGCCTTGCTGTTCCCCGAAGCAGGAACCGATATCCCCGACGTTGTGACCCCGAATCTCTCCAAAATAGACTGAGAAGTGGTGGGAACCCCAGCCATGTTCGAGGAGGACAACACCATGGCTTTGCCTTTTCTCTTCCACATTCTCTGGGGAGCGCGCCTTCTTCTTCAGGCATTCTGGTGTAAAACGGGAACTCAACTAACGTACGTCCTCCCTCAACACCATCTTGGATCCTCCAGGTTGGGACACTCTTTGTCTGGTTTCTCCTCAGTGGCCTGTCTGATATGGGTAACCCTACAGCATAGCCCTCTGAGTCATTGAAACACGGAAGCCCCTCCACCACTTACAAGGTGGTGTCCTTTCGGAGGGGTCCGCCCTCATTTTTTGTTTCCACGAGGGCAGGACCAGAGCTGAGAGAGAGAGAGGGAAGGCTCCTGAAGCACCGAGTAGCTCGCACGCTTTTCACTGCTGCCGCCTGCCGCTGCCTGTAACCTGACAAGGTAACTTTTAAAATTCAGATGGAGGGGGACTGGAACTTGAACGGTCGGGGTGGAGGCGCGCCGCACGGGACCCCCTTGAGCGCGAGGCCCTATGCGGTCGCCTCGGTCACCTTGCCCTATGACCGGCCTTGATCTTCTCTGTACAGGATGCTACACATCCTGCCTGCAATATTAGGCTGCTTCTTTTTATAAAGCAAATGTCTTATGCTTATTCTCTCTGTACTAGCATGTGAAAGCCTCTTTCTCGTCAGGCATCATGCTTTCAAAACTGTAATATTTTTTTCTCAGATATTTCCCCCACATAGCTTTGATTTTCCATGATGTTAAAAAAGTGAGGAAAGTACCCTTTGCTGCCTTCAAAGCCCATGGCTTGTGGGAGCTTGCTAAGTTTTGTGAGCATAAAATTTAGAGAATCTATAAAGTAAATACCTAACATGTCAACCCTAATTTGCAAACACTTACCATCCTGCACTAACAACCCAATCCCAACTCCCATCTTTTCATGCAACAGCTGACTGATGACAAAATAGCCATCGTATCCTTTTGAGTTGTGGGCTATGAAAGTGTATTCCTTGAACTGTTTGTCAATAAAAGCCCCAATGAACTCAGAGAGACAGCTCAACCCCTTCAATTTCCACTCATGCTCATAGTAAAGATCCGTTGCAAAGATGTAATTGGGGATAAGTACGCCTGTCTCCTACATACATTCACAATCATAAATGATATACCTTTCGGCCTAGCCAGCCGTGTCATATTTCATAAGTGCTTTTCGCCTTTCATTAAGGGATCACCGCATTGTGGAAATTTTTTTCACTTTGCATTTGTGTTTTTTTTTTCTGTGCAAGAGTCACTCTTATCGCAGAATATTTTAGTCAAGCATTGTATCTATGGTACAAAGTTCCATAGGTTACTAAAATAGGGGCTCATTTTCAAAGCACTTAGACTTATAAAATTCCATAGGTTACTCACATAACTTTGTAAGTCTAAGTGCTTTGAAAATATGCCTCTATATGTTTTTTTTTTTAATAAACTGAAACTAGATGCCTTTTTGCCCACTTAATCCAGGTGACCAGTTATAAAATTACCCTCATATTCCATAGTGTTGTATTTTTGAGCTATAGTGGTATGTAAGCATGAATGAATTAGTGCAAGATCGCATATACATTAATCATATAGGGCATCATTGGATGATGTGATATCTGGATAGTGAGGAGTAAAATCAATCCCATGTCACGCCTTTCTTGCCCCTAGAAAATATTAGGTGGGACCTGCAAACGGTAACGCATCCCCATGTATAATTTGATGGATGATGAGTTGTACTGGTGTGTGGTATCTATGGATGCAGTAGGGTGGGGGATATGTGTAGCATGTGTGACCAGGAGGGTGTGGATATGTGTTTGGTTACACATAGGTAGATAGGTGTGTACATATGAGTGGCACATTTTATGATCTGGAGGCCAGCCCCCTTGTACTCAGCATTATTCCATATCCTTGTCTTCAAAAGTCACTTGCCTTGTATCCCCACTTTTCCAGTTAAATAAGTTTGAAATTAGAAAGATTGGGTAATGTTAATGTGTTTCATTGCTAGTTCAGCAAGTTCAACAAAATTTGATGCAAGCAAAGTATCTGTGCAAGTATCTTTTATTTAAATTTTTAATAACATTTAAGCAGACAGTCCAAGATCAGTTTAACAATAATGACTGGACTCTTCAGTGAGGTATATTCATATAAATAGCAAAATATCAAGGACCATCCAGATAGAAACAAAAATAGGCCCAATGATGCCACTTGAGGGCTATGTTTCTAGAAGTATGAACTTGTCACCCTTGTGGCATGAAGGCAATACACAATCCAGCATTTTTGGTTATCCCATTTCCTCAGGAGGCAAAGATGAGGAGTGAGGCTAAGGGGGACATTCAGAACAGTTCTATCTTCACAATGAGCTACAAACCAAAAAGATTGTACCTGGACACAACCCCAGCACATATGCATATAGGACTAGATTCTGTATTTGGTGCTATAAAAATTGGCACTGAAAAAAATACACCTAGGCGTATTCTATAAACTACTTCTAAAGTTATGCGCAAATTATAGAATATGCCTAGTGTCCATCCACATGACTAAATTTAGTCGTGGATATTTACGCAAAGTAAAACTTGGTATAAATGCTGACTAAGGGCCCTGTTTACTAAGCCGTGCTGTAGGCGCTCGAACAATTTAGTGCACGCTAAAAATGAGCATGCACTAACATTAGAGACACGCATAGGAATATAATGGGTGTCTCTACTGTTAGCATGTGCTAATTTTTAGTGCATGCTAAAAAGTTAGCTTGCCTAAAGTGCAGCTTAGTAAACAGGGCCCTAAGTAAGGTACGGAGCGGGTATATTCTATAACAGTGTGCATAGTTTTTAGAAACACCCACAGCCCGCCTTTGGCCATGGCCCTTTTTCAATCCAAATCTTAGAATTTTAGCAAATCACTTTACAGAATATGCTTAGCAAGTTGTGCACATAAATTGTAATTAAAGCCAATTAGTATTAATAATTGCTTGTGAAGTGTAATTATCGGCACTGATTGGCTTGTTAAGATAATTAATTTGCATGCACTATGACCTGATTTGCAAACACAACTCAAGTCACACTGTATAGAATTTGAGGGCTAATCCCCCTGTTTCCCCACCCTCTCCAGCATCTGGGGTTGGATACATTAAACATAGGGGAAAACAAAAACAAGGGATATCTATGCAACAGCTTATACATAAATTCACCGCTTTTATTACAAATAGAAATATTCCCAATGTGACACAAATTCTCTGCCAGTTTTCTACATCCAGTTCCAATCCCAGGTCTCGATTCCACGGCTCAGTTAGCCTAGAATCAGTATCACACTCTTTCTCTCCAAATGTCAAAGTAAAATATAATTTAGTGATTAATTTGTTCATAATTCCTAGAGTAATCAAGATCTGTTCAATGTTACTCCTAAAACAGAGGGAACCAATTAGACCCTGTCCCTCCAGTAGGCAGTTTATGTAATTGTAAATGAATAAAATTTGTATGGGTAGGGATGATATATAGGGGATTTGAAACTGAGGAACCTTTCCATAACGGCCTCAAAACTATAAGGTCCTTCTGTGCCATGGACCAGATCTTCAGATAAAGTATCCAGTGATGAGATAAGCCTCCTTTCTTTATTAAAGAGATAAGTGGGGAGGAAAGCTCCAACAGGTTGCCCTCATCTCCCTCAGAGCTTCTGTCCATATCTTAAATGTATGGTTAAGAATGGACTAGTTGAACTAAGCCCTGTTATGGTGAGTGTATCTGATCCATAGTGTAACAAAACTGCCGAACTGTGGCCTCAAGCTTGAGCCTCCTCTAAGTCAGACCAACTCATTCCATATCAAGCCCTATCCAAAGCTTCAAGTCTACTAAACACGATGCCAGGTGATATCTATAGAACTCTGGCATTTCTAAACTACCTTAGTCAGTTGGGAGTTGCATGTAGCCATCTTAATTCTAAGACCTTCTTTTGCCAAAAGCTGTGAAAAAAAGATCTGGGAGCTGTTCATGGCCAATGTTGGGACAAATATAACAACTGTGGTAATATCACCATTTTCACCAAATTCACCCTCTCAGTAAGACAGATGTGTGCAGAGTGACCTCTCAATCTTCCATTATTCCAACAAACAAAATACATAGAAAGCTTAGAAAATAGAAGTTACATACTTAAAAATAATTCTGAATGTTTTCTATTATCGGATGGCATTAAACCATTATGAGGTGTTTGCTAGTCGTTTGCAAGGTAACCAGTCTACCTGGTATTCTGCCTTTTCCACATCACCAACTTTACTGGTCTTAAAAACATATACTATTTGTGATTTGAGATATTGTTAATAGAATAGTTTCTCATTTGCTAAAACTATGCCTTTTTTTCCAGTGTCCAAACATTACAGTGCCCTCATATAACTTTTAAAACCTTTATTGTCAGCTGATGGAATAGCTTTACTGCAGTTTTAAGAATCATATGTAGATTGTGGTGTCATAGTACACGGCATCTACTATTTGCCCTGGGGTCTGTTTAATTATTTTTTAAAATTAATTTTGATTATTACAGCTGAATTACACCTCAGTGAGCAATGTAATGATATTTGTTAATTTATCCCAAGGAACACTTTGTACAACAAGCTTTTTGTTGTTGAAGGTTAAAGACTCCGTTATTGGTTTTTCCCTAAATATGCCCACATCATTAGCTCCTCCACTGAAGAGGTTGCCATCTGGAAAAGGCAGCACAGAGACATTACTCAGGCACAAGTGCATGAAATTGGTGTTTCTGCATCTTCTGTCTCCATTCTGTGAGGAAGAGGGCTGTAATTAAAGAAGCTGGGATCGCAGGAAACATTACTCATTCGGTGTTATTCGTGATCATGTCAGCGGCTGACAGCTCCACAACTCTTTGATAAATTGTTCCTCCAAGTCGAGCACAAAAAAACTACAATTTCAAAATTTCTTGTATCTTCAGTAGAACATTCCGGATGAGAGCTATCAGATCTGACTTGGGACTGTGTTTTTTTTTTAGCTGGGTACTAAATCATCTTCCAGCTGAAAAGGGCACGGAAATTTCAGAGAAGTCCTAATTTATAAAAGAGAAGCAGTTCAGTCTATTCATCATCGGGTTTTTTGGGATGCAGTGGGTGGCTGTCTTGGGAGTCTCAGGGTGTGCCAAATATCAGTTGTTAACAGGGGCTATTTGGAACATATGTGGAGGTTAAAAAAATAGAGTAGCTAAAAAAAAAAAGTCAGGCAACTATAAACACTGGACTCTAGTAGTGTCCTCCACTCTTAATAGGAACCAGATCACAACCTTCTTATCATTTCTATAGCACTACTAGACGTACACAGCATTGTATACAAACACGTAAGAGGCAGTCCCTGCTCAATAGAGTTTATAGTCTATTCAAGAACAACAAACAGGACAAGGGATTTCATTATTTTTATGGGAACATTTAAAAACATGGGTATTAAACACCCCTTTGTTTTCACCTTCCAAAACCCATTTGAATATATTTACTTCAATCAGAATTGGGTATCCCTACAACAAAGTTTATTGATAGCGTGTTGTATGTGTAGAACTTGAACTGAACTTAATTTCTGAGATTTGTTTTCAAATAAGCTAATTTGAAACACAACATTTTTTGGTGTTCTAGCATGTTTTGGAGACAGGAGACAAAAAGAATTGAATTTCTAAAGTTTACACTTGTCAGCAGAAATGTCAATTGCCCAAAGCTTCAGTCTTTGTCCATTTGCGCAAAAAAATCTATCTAAAGTGGAGTTTATCTCGCATTCACTTACCTCATACTTGAAGCAGAAATGGCTGAGCATTCAGACTGCAAACTCTTAAGTAGTTTGCTTGCAAATTGCAGTGTCAGTACAGAGGCAGATTTGAAGGTGGATCTGATTGTCCATGAAGGGGAGGGGTGGGGGGGGGGGGGGTGAAGAAAACCAAGTTTTATTAAAAAGTATTGTAGTCGGAGTTCTGTTTCAGGGAATGAGGTTAAAGTCACTGGCCTTAATATTCACAGTGAGTTATGCTTTTGCTTGTGAGTGATGTACACACATAGCTCAGCTCTCAATTTGTGGCAGTTATAAAATAAGGCTGTTTAACTTGCTTAGGGCTCCTTTTACTAAGCTGTGGTAAGCACTAGTTCGTGCTTACCACATCTTAAAAGGGGTTTCTGTGGGACGTGCTGAGGCCTCGTAAAAAGTTCTGAATATATATGAGCAACCACATGCTAAAAAATGTTTCCATTTTTCTGGGAGGGGGCATGTCTGGGGGGGGGGTCGGAGAGTGGGCATTTCTGATTAGTGTGGTATCAGCACTTGAGCCCTTACCACCTTCAAAATTGGTGGCGGTTATTGCTTACTCGCTAATTTTTGGTAATGACTGCGTGCTAATAGCAATAGTAGCGCATGTACTTAATTTGAAAAATCTGCAATTTTTCCGGCCAGCGGTAAAAATGGCCATTAGCACATGGGAAAGGACCACGTAGAGTATACTAAGGTCACTTTCTACTGCAGCTTTGTAAAAGGACCCCTAAATGTCCAATTTTTTGCATATAAAAAGGAACCAGAATTAGGTAGTGGTCAAGGTGATGTTAGCATTTGTCCTTCCAATATGTAATCATCATGGTCAGTGTGGATTTAAACATTGGCCATTACATTTAAATCAATAACTTAATGTTCAGCACTGACTGATATATAGATATCGGTGCTGAATATCCAGTACCTCTGATGTTCAGTGCCAGTACCAGAATAACTGTCTAAATCTTAAAACAGCTATTCTACTGTCCCAGATTACCCAGAACGTTATCTGGTTACTGGTGTCGAATATTTGGTGATACCGTGAAAACTTCCATCTCCACTTCATCTCTGCCATCCAACTGCCTTGGGACAGTGAGAGAAATTGTCAGGGGCATTATCCAGATAATATCACTGAAAATCCAGGTTTGGCCCTGATGAAGGGCACTTATTCAGGAAGGAGTGGAGTAGCCTAGTAGTTAGTGCAGTGGCCTGAGAACCTGGGTTTGATTCCCACTGCAGCTCCTTGTGACTATGTGCAAGTCACTTAGGGCTTCTTTTACAAAGCTGCGCTAGCGATTCCCGCACGGTAAATGAGAGGAAGCCCATAGGAGTTGAATGGGCTTCCTCTCATTTGCCACACCAAGAATCGGCAGTGCGGCTTTGTAAAAGAGGCCTTTAACCATCCATAGCCCCAGGTTCAAAATAAGTACCTGTAGATAATATAAAAACCGCTTTGATTGTAACCACAAAAAGGCGAGGGCTCCAGCGGTAACCCGGTGGTAATGCGCTACCAGATTACTATTGGGCATGCCCGCTCTCTACCCACCGATGCTAGAAAATAGAAAATATTTTCTACCACCGGAAATGGTGTGTGACAAGCCTGGAACTGCCAACGGGCTCCTGGGTGAGCCCGGTGGTAGGGCCAATTTGCCGTGTGCAAACCCAGAGGCAGTCATATCGCCAGGTGATAAAAAGGCCCCTATGTGTTTGAAGTTAGGCCTGCTAATAAAGTGTGAAGGGTCATGGATTCGATGTACTGCCTTTCTGTGGTACGGTTAAAGCAGTTTACATAGATTATATGCAGGTATTTTCTCTGTTCCCTAGTCAGCTCATAATCTAAGGAGTCCTTTTACTAACCTGCAGTAAGCACCAGTGCATGCTTACCACAGGTTAAAATGCAGTACCACGGGGCACGCTCAGACATCCTGCAGTAGTTTTTGCATGTATGCATGCTACCCAAGTGCTGAGAAATAAAATAAAAATTTTTTAGCACTGGGGGCATGTTTGGGGGTGGGGAGTAGGTATGGCTATACTAATCGGTTAACGTGTGGGATTGCCGCATGCTAACTGATTACCACAGGATTGGCACATGACCCCTTACTGCCACAAAATAGGTGGCAGTAAGGACTCACATGCTAATATCCACACACTAATGGGGAAATTAGCACTTGGCTATTATTGGAGAAATAGAAAATTCTGCCTTTTACTGGTAGCGCTAAAAGTGGCCTCAGCGTGTGTGAAAGACCCGCGTTGTTTGTTTGTTTTTTTTGTACCTGGAGAAACAGAGATTTAAGGGGCCATTTTACCAATCTGTGGGAAAAAGGGTCCTGTGGTAGCGGCGGGGGACATTTTTCCCATGTTCAAAGGCCCTTTTTGCCGCAGTGGATAAAAAAGCCCCAAAAACAAAATGGCCATGCGGTAAGAAAATTGAATGAATTGAGGTTGTGGGGAGAGGGGCGATTCAGGAATACTATCAGGAAGTACTTCTTCACAGGTGGTTGATACCTGGAATGCCCTCCCGTGGGAGGTGGTGGAGATGAAAATGGTGACGGAGATCAAAAATACGTGGGATAAATACAAGGAATCTTGTATAGAAGACATGGAGCAAACAAACAATGTTAATTAGATGGCAACACCAGTAATTGGGAAGCAAAGCCAATGCTTGGCAGACTTCTGTGGTCTGTGCCCTGATTGTGGCTGAACAGATTCAGCTTCAGTAACTGGAGAACAAGGCCAATGCTGAGATAAAGCATACATATGTAGTATCACATCATAACTTATACTATGAGTTTATCATGTTGGGCAGACTGGATGGACTATATAGGTCTTTACAGGGCCACAGAGAGGGGGGGGGACAAAATTCTCGGGGCCCGGGCCTCCAAGGGGGCCCGGCGCTGCAGTCCCACCTGCCACCGCCACCGGGCCTCTTCCACCCGAACCCCTGCCAGCAGAAGTGCTGTCTTCTGTTCTGACTCCGGCATGCATGGCCCACACAGACACGCTTCTCTCAGCTGATCTTTGCTGTACCCTGCAGGGCTTCTGTGCGTCTGACGTGCAGGACGTCAGATGCACAGAAGCCCTGCAGAGTACAGCGAAGATCAGCTGAGAGGAGCATGTCTGTGTGGGCCGCGCACGCCGGAGTCAGAAGACAGCACTTCTGCTGGCGGGGATTTGGGTGGAAGGGGCCAGACCCGGTGGTGGAGGCGGGTGGGACTGTGGCGCCGGGCCCCCCTCGGGGGGGGGGGGGGTGACGACAACCTGGGGGCAGTGGCGTAGCCAAGGGTGGGCCTGGGTGGGCCCAGGCCCACCCACTTTGGGCTCAGGCCCACCCAGTAGCAGCACACCTATGATGTGGTTGGCAGGGATCCCCAAGCCCCACCAGCTGAAAACTACCAACAGCTGTCCCTCCTACGTACCTTGTAAACAGCAGCGAGAAGCAACTGATACATACTGCTTGCACTAGCCCCACAGCTTTCTCTCTGATGTATTCCCACCTATGTGGAAACAGGAAGTTGCATCAGGGAAGGCTGTGGGGCCAACATGAGCAGTGTGTATTAGTTGCTTCTCGCTGCCAGTGAAAATCTATTTAAAAGGTATGCAGGGGAGGGGGGGATGTTTGAGTGACCATATGGCATGCAGGCGAGAGACAGAAAGACCAAATCACTTGTGGGGCAGGGCAGAGTTCTGCCCACTCATCCTATGCCCAGGCCCACCCAAAATTGGGTGTCTGGCTACGCCCCTGCCTGGGGGGGTGGCAGTGGGGGCGGGGCCCAGGGGCGGCCTTGCCCCGGGCCCGGGCCAGTCTCTCGGCGGCCCTGGTCTTTACCCTTGCCAACATCTACTATGTTATTAAGTTACTGTGCTTTGGAAGGACCATTATCTATTAAGTTATGTTATCTAATTATCTAGTACCTTTTGTCAGACCTTACTGTATGTTTCTTTGAGGAAGATTTCAGCTGTGAATACAGATGAATTTTCTTCGCAATGCCTTGCTAAGTTAGATCACTTTGAAGATCAGTCAGTTGGACAAATGCTGTACTGCCTCTTTAATTGAATTAGCCCTTATTCAGTTGTTTAAAGTTAGACCGCTCCTAAGAAGCAGTGGTATACAAAGGAACTCCACGAACAGCATACCTTAATGTCGAGCAGAATGGAGCTGGAGGAAAAGTCTGTCGTAGGCATATCTTACAATGTATAAGAATTTATTACAAAAGTATAAATTAGCACAGTGGTTCCCAAACCTGGTCCTGGAGGCATAGGCGCCGACTCCGTGGGTGCTGTGGGTGCTCGAGCACCCCCAATATTTCACCCACCGGAAGTTTGTTCACCCACCTGAAGTTTGTTCCCTCCCTCCCTCCTTCCTTCGAGTTCCAGGCCCCCTCCCTTTGAATGTTAAAAGTAATCTATTTTACCTCGTTGGGGTTAGGGCGGCAGCAGCGATAAAATGCATGCAGGCTCGGCTCGGTACTTAGTTCAGTTTTCCTCTCAGCCATGATTAAGCATTAATGTGAATGGATGGAACATGGTGGTACATTGAGAATCAATAATTGGACACAAACATGGTGATTATTTTGACAAGATAGCCTCGGAAGCACTGAGGGGCAGAGCCTGAGACATAAGTGATATACATAGGACAACATAAGAGATAAGTGGCAACTTTATCATATATTTGGATTAAAGATTCACAGGCCACAACACAGTGCATGGCGGACAATATATCGCACCAGGAAGACTACCTTGAGTACAAGTACAAAAGACTCACGAATTGGGGACTTAACATATTGCACGTGTCCAAACTATGTAACCAATATTTGACATGTAAAAGATCAAAGTATTTAATGTATGTGTCCATCTGGAAATTAAGTAATGTGAGAGTTGAATAACGCTGTGAATGTGGAATGAGAGTGAGCTGAACGTAAGCCTCAGGGAAAATATATATGTGTAACTGTAAGTTGGAATAATAAAATGTGTATGAGAAATTTATATTAAAAAAATTTCTAACCGGAGTACTTTATGGTAATTTGTTAGATAATAGGACTCTGGGGATTCATATTTATCCCCTTGTATTTGATAGAAATTAAATTTTAACTGCCAGACCCTCGACCATTCTTCTGACGTACGGAGATCCCTTCTCATCGTTTCTACTCCTCCAGGGTATCCACTCTATGGCTATTTTCGTGTCATCCACAAAAAGGCACACCTTTCCTTTCAACCCTTCAGCTTATCTCCCACAAATATATGAAACAGAATAGGCCCCAGCACCGAACCCTGAAGAACTCCACTGCTCACCTTCCTTTCCTCCGAGCGGATTCCATTTACCACCACCCTCTGCAACCTGTCAGTCAACCAGTTTCTTATCCAGTTCACCACTTTCAGTCCTAAGTTCAACCCTTTCAGCTTATTCACGAGTCTTCTGTGGGGGACCGTATCAAAGGCTTTGCTGAAGTTCAAGTAGATTACATCTAGCGCAAGTCCTTCATCCAGTTCTTTGGTCACCCAGTCAAAAAAGTCAATAAGATTTGTTTGGCAAGATTTTCCTTTGGTAAAGCCATGTTGCCTCGGGTCCTGTAACCCATCAGTTTCTAGAAAGTTAACTATCCTTTCTTTCAGCAGTGACTCCATTATTTTTCCTACCACCAACATGAGACTTATTGGTCTGTAGTTTCCCACTTCTTCTTTGTCATCACTTTTGTGAAGAGGGACCACATCCACTCGTCTCCAATCTCACGGAACCTCTCCCGTCTCTAAAGATCTATTAAATAAATCTTTAAGAGGTCCCGCCTGGACCTCTCTGAGCTCCTTTAGTATCCTGGGATGTATCCCATCCGGCCCCATAGCTTTGTTCACCTTCAGATTCTCCAGCTGTTTATAAACTCTTTCTTCCATAGACGGCGCAGTATCTACTCCATTCCCAGACGTTCTCTCGGCAGCCAACCGCGGTCCCTCTCCAGGATTTTCCTCTGTGAACACCGGAGAAATAATTGTTTAGCACATTCGCTTTATCTTCATCACTCTCCACATAGCCATTCTCATTATCTTTCAGTCTCACAATTCCATTCCTATCTCTTCTCCTTTCTCCAGGATATCTGAAAAATATCTTTGTGTGTTCCGGTTAAATGGTGTTTATGGAATAAATGTGCAACTCACTTCCACCTCTCTTTTCTGTTTTGTTTCGTTTGTATTTTCCTAAATGTTAGTTTTGTTTTGATGTTCTGGATATTCATTAATCTATTGTAAACATCTTTGGTATTCATTTTAATTATTTATTCATTTATTTATTTATTGCATTTGTATCCCACATTAGCCCACCTCTTTGCAGGCTCAATGTGGCTTACAATACATCATGGGTACTGGAAATAGAAGTGAATATACATTAGTTTTACAGAGGGTTTGTGTTACATGGTGGTGAATTATATAATGGTGTTAAAGCAAAAGACATTATAAGACAGTACTAGAAGTTCAAAGATTATACAGTTACACATGTTGATCTTTGTGATATATCTTGTCAAAGAGATAGGTTTTAATAGTTTGCGGAAATTGGTCAGTTCATAGACCGTTTTCAAGTTGCATGCTCGTAAGGAAAAGGTAGATGCATGCATTGATTTGTTATTTCAAACCCTTACACTTGGGAGGATGAAGAATGAGGGGTGTATGGAAGATTTTTTTGCGTTCCTGGGTGGTAGTTCTATTAGATCTGACATGTAGGCTGCGGCGTTACCATGGATGATTTTATGGACTAAAGTGCAAAGTTTGAATGTGATGCGTTCTTTTAGTGGGAGCCAGTTGTAGTTTTTTCTCATAAGGGTTTCGCACTTTCGTATTTTGGTGTGCCGAATATTAGTCTAGCTGCCGTATTCTGAGCTGTCTGGAGTTTTTTGAGTATTTGCTCTTACAGCCAGCGTAGAGTGAGTTACAATAGTCCAGATGACTGAGTACCAGTGACTGTACCAGATTGCGGAAGACAATCCTTGGAAAAAATGGTCTAACTCTTTTTAGTTTCCACATTGAATGAAACATCTTTTTGGTTATGTTATTTGCATGGTTCTCAAGTGTTAAATGTCGATCAATGATGACTCCGAGGATTTTCAGGGTGTCCAAAACTGGTAGTTTAGTTTAGGTGTGTTAATGGTGGTAAATTTATTCTTATTGTATTGCGAGGTGAGTACCAGGCACTGGGTTTTCTCAGCATTGAGTTTCAGCTGAAATGCATCTGCCCAGGAATTCATAATATGTAGGCTTTGCTTGATTTCATTGGAGATTTCCCTTAAATCTTCATGGAATGGGATGAAGATTGTTACATCGTCAGCGTATATATATGGGTTTAGGTTCTGATTTGATAGTAATTTGGCCAAGGGTGTCATCATTAGGTTGATATTGTCGGTGAGAGGGGGGATCCCTGTGGAACTCCGCATTCAGGTTTCCATGTCGCTGATGTAATCGAGTTTGAAGTCACTTGATATGAGCGTGTAGGAGGAACCTTTAACCAATTGAGAACGTTGCCTCCAATTCCGAAATATTTCGAGGATGTGTAATAAAATTCCGTGGTCAACAATGTTGAATGCACTTGACATGTCGAATTGTAGCAAGTAGAATGTTGTTGCCGTTTGCTATCAATTGTTTGAATTTGTTCATGAGTGTGACTAGTACGGTTTTCAGTATTGTGATTAGAGCGAAATCCTGATTGAGAATCGTGTAATATCGAGAACTTGTTTATATAGTCTGTGAGTTGTTTGGTCACTATGCCTTCTGTATTTGGTAATTAAGGGGATGGATGCTACTGGTCTATAGTTCGTTAGTTCATTTGCATTTTTCTTTGCATCCTGAGTATAGGGGTGAGTAAAATGTTACCTTTTTCCCATGGGAAGAGTCCATTTTGTAGCATATAATTTATGTGGTTTGTTAGGTCTTTTATAAATTGTTGAGGGGCTGATTTCATGAGGTTGTTTGGGCATATATCTAGTTTGCAGTGAGATTTGGCGAATCTTTTAAGGGTTTGTGAGATAAGATCTTCCGGTAGTATTGTGAATTCTGTCCAGATTCTGTCTGCTGGATATATTCCAGGGTCTGGGTCTAGGCAGTCCAGGAGTGTGCTGTATTCAGTATGGCTGACAGGTATTTTAAGTCGTATGATTTTCTCCTTGAAGTACTTCGCCAAGTCGTCAGCTCCCGGTATGTCTTTGCTGTTGTTGGTGACTGGAGTGGTATCTAATAATTTATTTACAAGTTGGAAGAGTTTGTGTGTGTCTTTGTAGTTTGGTCCAATTTCAGTTTTGTAGTATTGTCTTTTGGTTTGTCTTATGGTATATTTGTATTTCCTTCGGAGTTGCTTCCAGTCGTTAAGTGTGGGATCGTCTTTCTTTTTGTACCAGCTCATCTAGTTTCCTAACTTGTGTTTTGAGTTTTTCAGTTCTTCGTTGAACCATGGTATTGAGTTCTTTCTGTGCGATGTTCTGGTTTGGATTGGGGCAATGATGTCTAGTGTTAGTTTACATTTGTTGTCCCAATTTGAGAGGAATTGAGTTGTGTCTGTTTTTGTTGTCCAACCGTCGTTGTAGATCTGTTGCCAGAATTTAACCGGATCTATTTTTCCTCTTGTGGTGTAGGTTTTTCATATTTGTTTGTTAGGTAAGTCTTTCATTCTCCATTGGAGGGTTATATGTGCTTTGTAATGGTCTGACCACAGTGTAGGTGACCATTTTGTGTGTGTTAGTATAACGTTTGCGTCGTGGTCAAATTTGTATGTTATGAGGTCTAATGTGTGTCCTTTTTCGTGTGTTGGTTGCGTATTTTGTCCTTGTAGATCCCATAATTGTAAGAACTCTCTACAGTCTTGGGTATTTGTTGTGGTGAGATCTAAAGGTAGTATAACAAATGTACAAATAAAGAATAATATTGTTCACAAAGATATTGAACAGGACCAACCCCAGAACCGATGCCTGAGGCACTCCACTCATCACCTTTCTTAGTTTAGATTGAACTCCATATACCACCACACTATTTTTTCTATCTCTTAAACATATTCAAATCAAGTTCCATACCCAGGTTGCTCAGTGTATTTATGGCCTTCCTATGAGGAGTAGAATCAAAATCTTTCTGAAATTACATTCAATTCCTACCCCCTACTCTATTTTTTTTGGTCAGCCAAAGAATCCAGTTTATTTGACATGCTCTTCTGGTTAAACCGTACTGCCCCAGATCCTGCAACCCACCAGATTCAAGAGGTTTTACCACCTTATTCTTCTGAATTCTCCAATTTTTTTCATAGCAGAAATTGGACTAACTAGTTTGCAATTTCCTACTTCCACCCTACTATCACTTTTATAAACAGGGACTATTTCCAGTTCTTTCTAGTGCTACAGGATTACTCTCATCCCCAAAGATTTCTGGAACCTATCCTTCAGAGGACCGTCAGAACCTTTCTGATCCCTCTTTATATTCTAGTTTCTTTTTAGTTCACCTGAGCATTTCCTTCTATAAACAGAGTGGCATCTATGCCACTAATGTATGTGTTTTTCTCTAGTTTCTTCTCCACTGAATATCTAGCAAACAGTGTTTATTAGCATTTCTGTTTTTTTTCCTTATTCCCTCCACACTTATCTTTTGTTTTCTCCCCCCAAAAGTTGATTATAATCTAAATTTATCTCTTTAGCCATCTTTTCTTCTACATGTTTATTTGTCTTCCTGACTGCATTTATATGTTTAGCTCAGGGGTGGGAAACCTCAGTCCTCGAGAGCTGCAGCCGAGTTGGGTTTTCAGGATTTCCCCAATGAATATATATGCGATCTATTTGTATGCAGTGCCTCCATTGTATGTGTAACCCTGGCCTCACCAGTCCGGGCACCAGCTAGCTCGTCACAGGTCAGAGACACTCAAGACCAGGGCCACAAAGAGTTTTGCAATCCCAAAACTGGGGGAGGTGGAGGAGTTAATCCAGTTTAAACTGTGTCAGCTCCTTTATTGAAGAGAGCTGCAGACAGATGGTTCAAGCTCCAAGTTTCAAGATAGCCTGAAGAAGGATGGATCTCCACAATTATTACATTGAATAAATTCTGTGGTATAAAATATATTCTGCCTGATATTCAAAGCAATTTAAGTGGCAGAAGGGACTCCTGCTCACTTAAAATGCTTGAAACTGCCCAACTCCAATATTCAATGGCACTAAATTGGACAGTGTTCCTGAATATCATCTCTGTTCGCCCATGTAGAAAGTGGGCAGTTCAGGGGGGACAGGGGACAGTATTGGGGAGGAGCTGGTAACATTCAGTGCTGGGACCCGCATAGCTAACCAGGCCAAGTTAAGACTGCTCAAAAGCTGGGACACAATTTTTATCTCCCCTCCCCCCCCCCCCCCCCCAGCCTCCTCTCATTCCCTGAAGCAATCCCTTCCTTCCAGGCAGCCCTTCCCCCAGCCCGCAACATTGACAACCTCCTCCTCCCAGAACGTCTCCCCAACCCCTCCGGCCTACCTCCTGTCCATGGTGGTCTAGTGAGGGCAATGGGGGTAGGAGTGAACCCACTTGCTCCCACCCTTAGCAGCAGCATCTTCAAAATGGCTGCTGTGACCTGTTGCGGCAGTCTCATGGTACTGTAGGACAAATATCTTTCTATCTAAATGTATGTGTGTTAGGTCTGAATTGAATATTCGTATTTGATTTGTATTTAAATTCATATATGAATAATCTGGGGCTCTACTGTGCTAAATCCTATTGAAATAAATGCAATCTCTGATTTCACGTTGCTTCTTTTATAATTTGCAATGTTAAAGCTCAATGTCCATTATCCATATTCTGTGTTCATATTCGTCTGAATAATATTTTTCATTATTCGTATTTGGTACAGCTCTAATAAATATGAAATGAGGAATTTACCATATATTATAATGTAAGCTTTTATTCTGAAGCTGGAGTCAGAGTACATTTTTACCGAATCCGACTTCATCCAAAATTGCTTCCAACTCCACGACTCTGACTCCATAACTGTGTTGACTTTTACCCCATCTGTGGTATATTCCCAGGGTTGGAGTGATCCTCGTTTCCACCAGCCCCTCCAGTGCTGTTGCTCAAAACGATGCATTGACCTTCTGGATTTTGATGCACAACATAATTGCTTTGACCGAAAAAAGAGGCGTGCACCCTTGTGTTGTGTGGTTAAACTCAGAATGGCTCCAGCCTCAGATCACCAGCACTGTTGGAGTAGGAGCAACTGAGAATTGCTCTTTCCTCCTGAAGATACTACAGATAAGATAAGGTGAGAGGAGTCTGGAGTGGGTAGGGAATAGGTTCCAAAGTGGTTTTCGTGTCTTTCATGGCACAGTCAAAGGAAGTACAGCCAGACCTGACATTCATTCTGTGTATACCCCTACATTTGCCTATCCTAGTTCAGATGACATAAAGATCAGAAATTGAATCTCACTGGAAATCAAAAACTTACTTCAGGTCTTGGGTCCACAGTGAGATTTGTTGATTTAAAATAGCTTGAGGTTTCTGCCATGTCTATGATTTGAATGATTGCCAGTTTTCAGTTCAGGTTCCATATGACGTCTCAACTGAGCTTACGTCAGATACTTTCTTAACAGCACTTCAGAATGATTCTAACTGGTATACTGATGTTATTAATATTCCTCCAGATATTCTGTTAAAACTGAAAGAAATCTCCATTATTAAGGAAGACTGTAGTAATCCAACACATGCCTATACAGAATTGAGAAAGTTAACTTTAAAAAAAAAACCTGAAAGGCAGAAATGAATTTAATCGGAATTAACACTCCCAGTACAACTCCGGTTATTCTCCAGCATTAATACAAATGACATTTCAGGCAAAGCAAATTTCAAAGTAAAGAAATCTTAGCAATGGCAACTTTTAAAACAAACAACTTGAAATTCTATGTCCTAAATGGTGTTAAAACAGTATAGAAATGCATTAACATGTTTCTCTGCCAGGAGGCTGAAAGGTTTTCCAGCCAGGAGGCTTGAATTAACTTGACTGACCTTAGTAGGCTGTGTTAACCTCACCTCCAGCAGTGTAGATAACTCTTGGCTGTGATAAGGCCTCTGTGCATAACTCTAATGGAGCAAGTGTCATTGAAGCAAAAATGGAATGTCATAACAGGGATATTTTGGGTCACATTAGGCTATACCTGAAGGTAAATAAAGTGAAAGAAGTTATTCATTTGTAGTTCTCTTTTCTAATTATTTCAGTATTAGAAGAAAGATAAACTTATAATCTGTTTGTAAGGTAACAGCTTTATCTTTATATTAGAAGGATAATTAACATCACTAATTATCTAATTAAGCTCATTAAGAATCTACCGACATTGCACCATGAAGCTGACATTATGTTGTACTGTCAAGAATAGCTTTGATTTCTTGGGAAGTAATTAAAATGTAAATTAGCATGCAGCATACCATTAAATGCACAGGGGAAGTTAGGGAGTCAGAGATTTGTTTCAAAACTGCTTATGGCCAGAAAACATTGTTTTTCAATAAAAGCAGATGTTTCTCTATTAATAGTATGTATTTGAATAATTTAGATTATATTATTATGTTGTGGTTGGTAACCGATTCACAACTAAATTGCATTCTGGTCATTCGGGTATGAAGTTTGTTTAACTTTCCAAAAAGTTTTAAAGAACTTTGCTTGCCAGCTGTTCATTACTCAGTGTCTGTAAATTACACCACTGTTTTTGTGCTTCATGATCAGCCTAGCACCCACATAGATGCTGCACTGTTGTCCAAAGAAAAGGTGTAAGAAGATCTGAAAGATGCTGGAACCTGACACCCAATTTTCTGTTTGATCCCTGGGTGCATATTATGCCCTTTCTGTTCCATGTTTCAGTTTTTGCATGGAATAGCAATCACTGTTGCCTGAATTATATTTAGCATGGGGTGTTATCAAGCTGCATTAGGGAAATAACCTGTGTTATTGGGTCCTTAACGTGACTTAAAGGGCTCTAATGTAAGTTTTCATGCTCAAATGCAATTATTTAAGCCAATGCATTTTCATGTATTGAGATGCAATACTTGAAAATGCATGCAAAGCAGCTCAATACTGTTTAAAGAGTATACCTCAGTTTGTGGTGTGCACTGAGTGCATGCTGCAAGCTGTGGTATCACCAGTAAAATAACCCCAATTAAAAGGTGTTGGGGTTTTTTTTTTTTTTACTGCTTGGGAGCATAAGGTCAAAGCACAGAAAGCACAGCCTGATGCTTTAGGGCGGCATCTTAAAGGGGCAGCTGACCTGCCCCTCCCAACACTCCTATTTAGCACCTGCAATCCCTCTCCCAACAAGACCTTCCAGTAAGAAACCCATCCCTGATCAAAGCCCCCCCCCCCCCCCCCGATATGGGCCACTCCCAAACCTGGTGGTCCAGGAGATCCTTTGAGCGGGAGCAATCTCCAGTCACTCCTTGCTGGCACCTTACCTCAAATGATGCCTCTAGCAATAGTCTTACACTACTACCACTAGGGGACCATGTTTCTATATGGAAACATGAAATCTGCCATGCTCCCCACTTCCCCAGGGGAATCCTTTGGAGTGGATGGGGGTTCACATCAGGTAGAGGGGGTCTGTGATGGGAGGCATTCTTTTCAGGGGGCTTTGATCATGGTAAATCAAGGTGCATTAAAAACCCTCCTTTTACCAAAGGTTGATAACCTTCTCTCCTAGCTTCAAATTCTTGTTCAACATTGTCAAGCTCAGGTGTGAAGTGTGTCAAGTCAGATCAAGCCATGGAAGTTGAAGTAAAATCATTTCTGGTGAAGTTAACTTGGCCTTAAAGACCTGGAGGGGAGCAGATGATAATCCAGGGACACAGGAACTGGGAAGGAGTCCTAAAGGTAGGGCAGGCAGGCCAGAAGATGATAACCAGGCAGAAATCCAGACTTAAACAAAGCTTTAGAAACACAAGTCTCAAAATGCCGTGCTACTAGAAGACTGTGGCTTCCTGAGTCATTGTTAAATCATAAGCTCAGTCATGGCAGATGCCTTGATGGACCAATTGTAACATTTCCTGAGAGGTCCTAATCCTAAGTAGTCATAGGGTAAGTTTTGCTTTGCACTGTGAGCCCTTGAAACTTCTCATGGTTACTGTAAGTTTTTCTGTCTCTTCCTCTGTGCAGTTCCTAATTCAAGACCTGCAGGTTCCTAATGTATTGCCCATTTCATTCCTGAATGTTAATGGATGATATGCCTAACCAGGAAACTTGGGTACCTTAGTATGGCAAAAAAACAGTGCAGTGGTAAAAGGGGCCCTGTGCTGGCTTTAGTGTGCAGGTTTGCTGTGTGCTAAGGCCCCCTTTTACTGCTGCCTGGAAAAAGGAAATTCCGGGCGGGGGATGGAAATGTCTCTGTGGTAAGTGAAACACATGCCATGTGTCCATTTCCTAGGGAAACCTTTACCACCACCTATTTAGAAGGCAGTAAGGCTCCCGCGCTATCCTAGCGGTAATTAGGCAGCATGCAACACTTCTCGATTACTGCCAGCTAAGCCCCCAGCGCCCAAAACGCTTTAAAATCTGATGCGCTGCAAACGGTGTGCAGTGGGGACAGGCACTACCGCTGGGCTCCTGCAGAAGCCCCGGATTGTAAAAGGGGCCCTGTGCCATTAATGTGTGATTTAGTGTATAGTGTCAAGCCACAGTGGTAACTGTTACCACAGCCATACAATAACACTACATGCTAATTCACATGTTAACTGCTTAACATACGTTAGCAAAAGATCATCATTCTACACCAAGGTCTTAAGCCAATTAAATAAACATTAGGGGTGCAAATGTTTTAATACTAGGGTTTGACTGAAATTTCTTCTTCCAGAATTAGTCAAATCAAAGTGAGAATCTAGGCCTACTTAATACAAATTTTCAAATACGCTATTTGTGGTACTTTAGGGCCCCTACACTAGCCTGCTCTAGTTATTTAATAACTGACTCAGGGCAACATAAATCAGAGACTGAGTATAATCACCAGTTGGACTGGTCCAGCCATTAGGCAAATAATTCAGATGTCTAGGGCAGCAGTTTTGTGGAGGGGGAGGGGGCAGCAAAGAGCAGTTGCAAATAGTTGCAATTTTCAAATAACTCTTTACCCTTGTAAATGGCTTTTGAAAATTGTTTTTATTATTGACATATTTAAAAACCAAAGTTTAATATTTTAAAAGTATTATGTCCAAATATGCATTTTGAAAAGGATTTTTCTTGGAAGGATGGTGTTGGGATGATTATGATTGCTAAGTTTAGTTATTAAGATCTTGGAGAGGGGCACAGAGGGTCTAAAAATGACCTGAGAAGGGACACAAGGCATGAAGGTTAGCTTAGGGTACCTAATACCCTTGCACTGGCCCTGTACACCAGGAAGACAGTGACCAGTTATTAAAATAAAAAAAAAAGTGGTTATTTCAGTCAGACACCCTAGGTACAGAATTATACAAATATAATACTTTTAAAGATTCATAGAACATTTTTTTGGCTGGACAAGTGAAAGACAATTTAAGATATGGGAACTGAGTATGAATAAAAAGACTGACCTACCCCTAACCAACAGTCACTGGATGGTTAGGGGTTGGGTGCTGCTATTTCTTGTTTTAGTATACGTAGAAGATACGGACTGATGCAGCTAAGATGAGAAAGGGAATTTAAGGTGCATTAAGCACTTAGGGGCCCTTTACTAAAGCTTAGTGTGCGTTAACTGACAATATTGTGTGCCAAGTATCACATGGTCCTAGATATAAAATAGGACATGCAGCACTTAGCGAACTCTAATGGCCATTAGCATGTGCTAAGCTTTAGTAAAAGGGCCCCTTAATGCACAAATTACTTTGCATTAAACTGCAATTGTACAAATGCGCCAACAGTCAATGCGATAGTTTAGAGGTTAGTGTGCGCTAATTCCCTTAAGTGCATTTTGTGTTAGGGGCGGGAATTAGACAGGGCATGGGCAGAGAATGGGTGTGGATTGCGTATTGCAATTAACACAGAATATATACCATAAACTAACTTTTGATTGTGCTATTAGCCTGGGATCACTTAGCACCTCCTCAACTGGAGTCAGTAAATATCTGTGCTAATTGTAAGCAGTGTTAGTGCATGATAATGAACATTTCAGTATGATAGCTGCAAAGGATGTGTTGGTCATGTCCCCGACAATTATCGTGCTGCCTTTGAATTTCAGGCACCTTGGGGCCGATATTCAAACAGTGGGAGGCAGCCTGCCAAGGTCGACACTGATCCCTGATATTCAATGCTGGGCCATTTCCGGTGACCAGCATTGAATATCCGGGTTTTTTTGGCCAGAGCAAATATTCAGCACTGGCTGGTTAAGGGGCCCTTTTACTAAGCCACGTAGGTGCCTATGCGCATCCTACCCGCGTCAGTTTTGAACTACCGCCTGGCTACCGCATGGCCCAGGTGATAATTTTTTACGTGTGTCCACTAGGCACACCAGAAAGTTTCCAGTATGGCAGTAACTGGGCAGTAATCAGATTTGTACATGCGTAGACCATTACCACCCGGTTAACACAGGAGACCTTACTGTAAGGTCAATGGTGGCGGTAAGGTCTCAGGCCCAAAATAGATGTGTGCTGATTTTTATTTGCCACACATCCATTTTCGTCCATTAAAAAAGGCCTTTTTTGCAGGTGTGCTGTAAAATGGACTGCGCGTGTCCAATGCACACATCTACACCAGCGCAGGCCATTTTTCAGCACACCTTAGTAAAAGGACCCCTCAGTTAATAGCGGGCAATGAAGGATTGCTATTCATGTCATCCAGTTTGCCCGCTAAACTTAGCCGGTCAGAACTAAATATTCATTTATCCAGTTAAGTTAGCTTAACTTTTCGGCACTGACTGTGAATATTCAACAGAGATAGCCAGTTATCTTGAGTTGAATATTCGTGATTAGGTGGCTAAATGCTGTTTAACCTGTCAGTGGACATTTCTGGCTGGTTAAATAGCTTTGAATATCGGAAGGATTAAGTTTTGGTGTTAAGGTGCATTAAGTGCAAAAACGTAGCACACATTAGTAAAAAGACCCCTAAGTGTTAGAATAATCAATATATAGACACAGTGACACCTCCTTTATTGTAAGAAATGGGTTGCGAAAGCAAAATCTTGTTTGTCATGAGAAGAAGATTTTGTTATACAGGAGTGCTGTAAATCGATACATTGATTTATTGTAACCATCAATTTTCTCTTCCTTTTTGGAAGAAGATATATTGAGATATTTGATAGCATACTGTAACCCATGATAGGGAAGATAAAAGTATCTTCCGTACATTAAAAAAAATAAAGGTTAACTGTGATCTGTGAATGCATCTTGGATGAAAGAACTGGAAAGCAGAACAGTGGAAGGTCTTGATATGTTGGTTGATATAGCTGGAAAGCAGAAGACTAATGGGACTTGAGGGGAAACTCAACAAATGTGAAACTGTGCCATATGTTTAATGCTTTGTAACAGGCAAAGTATCATTCTTCACTCCTCCATGTTTTGATAAATATTTCTTAACAGTAATTGCCAGTTCTAGGGCTTAGAAAAGACCAAAAACAATGTCCTTGAATTGCTTCTCTGGCTCCCGTTAAATGCTTAGTGTAGGAAAGAGAAGAATGTTCTTAATTTTCGTGGATAAAATTCACCTTGCAGCCACATTTTCATGGCTTTCACAGAGGATAAAGGAACAACAAGGGTTAAATGCAGAGCTTCATGATGCCAGGCACCTCAGCAGACATGGCATTATGGTGACTTAAGCAAGTAGCAGATGTGGCACTCAAGGGGTTAATTAGAGAGCAAAAGCAGATAATGAGAAGCTCCCCATGGTTGCTCCTAAATTTTAGTCTGTACCACAGGAATCTGAGCTGAATCCTCTGATCAGATATCAGGTGTACTCCTCCCCCACCAAAAATTCTGTGCTTATTTGAGCACTGAACTTACTTCTTAGATTCAATCAGGTATTGTGGATTCAGAATGGCCAATATTGTTGAAATAAGACACATTACCTATAAAAAAATCCAATAAACTAGGAAATGCTCTTTTTTTTTTCAAAAAAATCCATAATCCATCTTTCCATCATCTCTGTTCCATTTCTGCTGCACATATTGACTCATCCTTGAATATTTCTTACTACTTAGATTAAATGAGAGCACTTTCTGACCATGTTAATGTACATTTAGAAAAAGAAAAAAATTCCATTTTATGCCATATACACTGCTGTCGATGCTAGGCTTTACCAAGACCAGTGACTTTATTAATATTGAGTTCATTTGAAGGAGAGTCAAGGAGAAATTAGGAAAACGACTATGGTTCCATTACCTACATATCAGATTGTACTACAATAAATCTGAAACACATATTACAATAATAAGAACCCCATTCCATTTTGAGCAATATAGCAACATGGTAACATAGTAGATGACATCAGAAAAAGACCCGTATTGCCCATCTAGTCTGCCCAACGAGATAAACTCATATGAGGCATATTTTCAAAGCACTTTGGGAGGCTAAGTTCCATAGGTTTCTATGGAACTTTGGGAGGCTAAGTGCTTTGAAAATGAGCCTCATAGTATAAGGTATGATGTGATACTACATATGTATATATGATCTTGATTTGTCCTTGCCATTTTCAGGGCACAGGCCATATAAGTCTGCCCAGCAGTGGCCTTGTTCTCCAACTTCTGAAGTTGTCATCGAACCCCCCACTGCAGCCCATCCGAATCTGTCCAGCTGCGTACGTGGCCTCTTCTCTAATGTGTTTGATATCATACATATAGGAGAAATTCTATAAGTACATAAGTACATAAGTACATAAGTAGTGCCATACTGGGAAAGACCAAAGGTCCATCTAGCCCAGCATCCTGTCACCGACAGTGGCCAATCCAGGTCAAGGGCACCTGGCACGCTCCCCAAACGTAAAAACATTCCAGACAAGTTATACCTAAAAATGCGGAATTTTTCCAAGTCCATTTAATAGCGGTCTATGGACTTGTCCTTTAGGAATCTATCTAACCCCTTTTTAAACTCCGTCAAGCTAACCGCCCGTACCACGTTCTCCGGCAACGAATTCCAGAGTCTAATTACACGTTGGGTGAAGAAAAATTTTCTCCGATTCGTTTTAAATTTACCACACTGTAGCTTCAACTCATGCCCTCTAGTCCTAGTATTTTTGGATAGCGTGAACAGTCGCTTCACATCCACCTGATCCATTCCACTCATTATTTTATACACTTCTATCATATCTCCCCTCAGCCATCTCTTCTCCAAGCTAAAAAGCCCTAGCCTTCTCAGCCTCTCTTCATAGGAAAGTCGTCCCATCCCCACTATCATTTTCGTCGCCCTTCGCTGTACCTTTTCCAATTCTACTATATCTTTTTTGAGATACGGAGACCAGTACTGAACACAATACTCCAGGTGCGGTCGCACCATGGAGCGATACAACGGCATTATAACATCCGCACACCTGGACTCCATACCCTTCCTAATAACACCCAACATTCTATTCGCTTTCCTAGCCGCAGCAGCACACTGAGCAGAAGGTTTCAGCGTATCATCGACGACGACACCCAGATCCCTTTCTTGATCCGTAACTCCTAACGCGGAACCTTGCAAGACGTAGCTATAATTCGGGTTCCTCTTACCCACATGCATCACTTTGCACTTGTCAACATTGAACTTCATCTGCCACTTGCACGCCCAATCTCCCAGTCTCGCAAGGTCCTCCTGTAATCGTTCACATTCCTCCTGCGACTTGACGACCCTGAATAATTTTGTGTCATCGGCGAATTTAATTACCTCACTAGTTATTCCCATCTCTAGGTCATTTATAAATACATTAAAAAGCAACGGACCCAGCACAGACCCCTGCGGGACCCCACTAACTACCCTCCTCCACTGAGAATACTGGCCACGCAATCCTACTCTCTGCTTCCTATCTTTCAACCAGTTCTTAATCCATAATAATACCCTACCTCCGATTCCATGACTCTGCAATTTCTTCAGGAGTCTTTCGTGCGGCACTTTGTCAAACGCCTTCTGAAAATCCAGATATACAATATCAACCGGCTCCCCATTGTCCACATGTTTGCTTACCCCCTCAAAAAAATGCATTAGATTGGTGAGGCAAGACTTCCCTTCACTAAATCCGTGCTGACTTTGTCTCATCAGTCCATGTTTTTGTATATGCTCTGCAATTTTATTCTTAATAATAGCCTCCACCATCTTGCCCGGCACCGACGTCAGACTCACCGGTCTATAATTTCCCGGATCTCCTCTGGAACCCTTCTTAAAAATCGGAGTAACATTGGCTACCCTCCAGTCTTCCGGTACTACACTCGATTTTAGGGACAGATTGCATATTTCTAACAGTAGCTCCGCAAGTTCATTTTTTAGTTCTATTAATACTCTGGGATGAATACCATCAGGTCCCGGTGATTTACTACTCTTCAGCTTGCTGAACTGACCCATTACATCCTCCAAGGTTACAGAGAATTCGTTTAGTTTCTCCGACTCCCCCGCTTCAAATATTCTTTCCGGCACCGGTGTCCCCCCCAAATCCTCCTCGGTGAAGACCGAAGCAAAGAATTCATTTAATTTCTCCGCTATGGCTTTGTCCTCCCTGATCGCCCCTTTAACACCATTTTCGTCCAGCGGCCCAACCGACTCTTTGGCCGGTTTCCTGCTTTTAATGTATCTAAAAAAAATTTTACTATGTATTTTTGCTTCCAACGCTAATTTCTTCTCAAAGTCCTTTTTTGCCCTCCTTATCTCCGCTTTGCATTTGGCTTGGCATTCCTTATGATCTATCCTGTTACTTTCAGTTGGTTCCCTTCTCCACTTTCTGAAGGATTGTTTTTTGGCTCTAATGACTTCCTTTATCTTACTGTTTAGCCACGCCGGCTGACGTTTAGTCTTTTTTCCCTTTTTTCTAATACGTGGAATATATTTGTCCTGAACCTCCAGGATGGTGTTTTTAAACAGCATCCACGCCTGACGCAAGTTTTTTACTCTGCGAGCTGCTCCTTTCAGTCTTTTTTTCACCATTTTTCTCATTTTGTCGTAATCACCTTTTCTATAGTTAAACGCTAGCGTACTTAATTTCCTAGTTTCACTTCCTTCAATGCCAATATCAAAACCGATCATATTATGATCACTATTATCAAGCGGCCCTCGTACCGTTACCCCCTGCACTAGATCATGAGCACCACTAAGGACTAAGTCTAGTATTTTTCCTTCTCTTGTCGGCTCCTGAACTAGCTGTTCCATGAAGCTGTCCTTGATTTCATCAAGAAATCTTATGTCCCTTGCGTGTACAGATGTTACATTAACCCAGTCTATATGCGGGTAATTGAAATCCCCCATTATTATTGTGTTGCCCAGTTTGTTTGCGTCCCTGATTTCCTTTAACATTTCCGCATCCGTCTGTTCGTCCTGGCCAGGCGGACGGTAGTACACTCCTATCACTATCCTTTTCCCCTTTGCACATGGAATTTCAATCCACAGTGATTCCAAGGAGTGTTTTGTTTCCTGCAGAATTTTCAATCTATTTGATTCAAGGCTCTCGTTAATATACAATGCTACCCCTCCACCAATCCGATTCACCCTATCACTACGATATAATTTGTACCCCGGTATGACAGTGTCCCACTGGTTATCCTCCTTCCACCAGGTCTCAGAGATGCCTATTATATCTAATTTTTCATTTAGTGCAATATATTCTAACTCCCCCATCTTATTTCTTAGGCTCCTGGCATTCGCATATAGACATTTCAAACTATGTTTGTTGTTCCTAAGTACATCATGCTTAGTACTTGACAGTATTAATTGGCAATCTTTTGTCTGATTTTTATTGTTATTTAAGGATACCCGATCTACTACAATCTCTTTTGCAACCTCACTATCAGGATACTCTATCTTCCCTGTTATGGTGATATCTTTGAAAGATACCTTATCCCGAACCATGCTCTTTTGAGCGACTGTCGGCCTTCCCCCCATTTCTAGTTTAAAAGCTGCTCTATCTCCTTCTTAAACGCCGATGCCAGCAGCCTGGTCCCACTCTGGTTAAGATGGAGCCCATCCTTTCGGAATAGGCTCCCCCTTCCCCAGAATGTTGCCCAGTTCCTAACAAATCTAAAGCCCTCCTCCCTGCACCATCGTCTCATCCACGCATTGAGACTCTGGAGCTCTGCCTGTCTCTTGGGCCCTGCGCGTGGCACAGGTAGCATTTCAGAAAATGCTACCCTGGAGGATCTGGATTTCAGCTTTCTACCTAAGAGCCTAAATTTTGCTTCCAGAACCTCTCTCCCACATTTTCCTATGTCATTAGTACCCACATGTACCAAGACAGCCGTCTCCTCCCCAGCACTATATAAAATCCTATCTAGGTGACGCGTGAGGTCCGCCACCTTCGCACCAGGCAGGCAAGTCACCAGGCGATCCTCACGTCCACCAGCCACCCAGCTATCTGTATGCCTAATGATCGAATCACCAAGTACAACAGCTGTCCTAATCTTTCCCTCCCGGGCAATATTTGGAGATATATCCTCGGTGCGAAAGGATAGTACATCCCCTGGTGGGCAGGTCCTGGCTACAGGAGTACTTCCTACTTCACCAGGGTGATGCTCTCCTTCTAGGAGACCTCCTTCCTCCAAGGTAGCACAGGGGCTACCTGACTGGAGGTGGGACTTCTCTACAACATCCCTGTAGGTCTCCTCTATGTACCTCTCTGTCTCCCTCAGCTCCATCAAGTCTGCTACTCTAGCCTCAAGAGAACGGACACGTTCTCTGAGAGCTAGGAGCTCTTTGCATCGGGCACACACATATGACACCTCACCAATTGGGAGATAATCATACATGTGACACTCAATGCAAAAGACTGGATAGCACCCCTCTCGCTGCTGGACTGCTGACTCCATCTTAGTGTTTTTTGAGTTTTTCCGTAATTTAAAACTTGCTAAAGTATTAAGGATATCAGCCTATCACTAACTTACAGTTCCTCCTTTAAACCCCAATCTTCAAGTTCCGAAAGCACAAGCAAAATTTGTTCACTTACCAGAAAAATATCCTCTTCTCCCAGAACTTATTAGAAGGAAAGCTGGGCACCTCTCAACCAAGAAAAGGCTTACCAGGGGTTAGGCCGAAGCCAGCATTCCTCCCCCTGAGGGTCACCTGATCTTGGCTAAGAAGTACCTGGTAGCTCTGGGTAGGTGGAGCAAAAGCCCTGGGTAACTGTGGCGAAGGCCCTGGGAAGGTTGGGGTGGATTTGGGAGTCACCCCGGATGCAGCTGTGAGGATATGCAGAACGCTGCAAGTCCTCCACAGCACCTGGTAGGAGCACTGTGCACCTTGAGCAGAGGCCCCGAGTGGATCGGAACGGACCTGGGAGTCACTCCGGTGAAGGCTCCGAGGATATGCAGATGAGCTGCAAGTCCTCCACGGCACCTGAAAAGGCAACCGGTGGGAGAGCTGGGCACCTCTCAACCAAGAAAAGGCTTACCAGGGGTTAGGCCGAAGCCAGCATTCCTTCCCCTGAGGGTCACCTGATCTTGGCTAAGAAGTACCTGGTACCTGGTGCCTTGAATCAGGTGCCACATTGGGGTGCATTGAGCATCAATTCCATGACAGCACTTAGGCCCACCTAAGACATTATGGAAAACTAGCACTAACCCGCTTTGATGCGCCAAACGTTATGCACCATCAGATCAATGGCTAGTGTAAGTGGATGTTCCTGCACCATGCGACATATGCAACTGAGAGTATTCTATATGTCTTTATGCTGACATTCTACAGTTTTTTTTTTCCCAGTAACGGTACAGGGGTCTGATTTGTTGGATCAGATATCAGCATATATGATGGTGATAAGTGAGTGGATAATGGTGAATAAGCTTGCTTAGAATTTGAAGAAAACCGAGATTATGGTTGAGGGGAGAGCGATGTGTGAAAGATGGCCCAGGCAGTACAGGTGTGTGGTGTGGAGATGCCTTTTAAGCGTGAAATGAAGTTGTTGAGGGTGGTTTAGGATGCCCATCTTACAATACAAACTCAGATTGGCAATGTTGTTGAGCATCCTTCACTCAGTTACATATGTTGTATCGGTTGAAGCAGATGTTGGCTTTTTCTGATTTTCATAATATTGTACAAAGTCTGGTTATATCAAGGGCAGGGGCTGTCCAAGGCAATTTTCAGCCCGAGGCAAGGATGAAATGCCCCCCACCCCTACCCCTGTGCCCAGTCTAGCATCACCCCCCTTCCCCGCGTTTACCTTATTTTTTTCCCAAAATGCGACAGCAGCAGCGATTCCCATAGGCTGCCCTGCCGCCGGCACTGGCCTTTTCGCTACTGTGTCCTGCCTCTGAGGAAACATGAAGTTACATCAAGAGGTGGGACACAGTGGGAGAAGAGGCCGGAATCGCTGCCACTGCTGCCTTTTGGAAAAGAAACAAATATGGTAAAGGGTTGACAAGGGAGGGGAGAGTCCCGCTCCTGGAGCGTGCTGCCTGAGGCCCCCACCTCAGGTGGTTTAATAGTAGGGCTGCCACTGATCAAGGGTGGACTACTGTAACTGTCTGTATCTGGGGTATCTAGTGCTAGACTTAAATATTTACAGGTGGTGCAGAATGCCACCAGGAGGGTAATTTTGGGTGTATCAACTTTGAAGCATCTACATTGGTTATCTGTGTGATTTAGGATTCAGTTTAAAGTTTTATGTTTGCTTCACCAGACTGTTCATGGCATTGTCCTATGGTACTTGCATTCTGTGATAAAATTGTTTGTATCCGCTAGGGATTGGAGATTGTATTCAGTGAAGAAGTTAGCAACTGATTTGTTAGTAACCATACATTATGCTTTCACAAGAGCTGCAGCCTTTTCAGTTGCAGGTCCAATTCTGTGGAATGCTTTGCCTGGTTATTTATGCCTTTGTGCAAATGCAGGAAAATTCAAGAAGCTTTTGAAAATTCATTTTTTGTTCAGGCCTTTCCCACGTCATGCAGTTGGAGACCAGCAGCTATTAGTTGTTCTTTTTTGGGGGGGGGGGGGTTTGGGTGGGGGGGGGGGGGTTGCGTAGATAATGTTGTATTTGTTTATTGTGTGTTTTGATTTTATTATGTATGTTATGCTGTTTGCCTCTTAGGTTTAAGTGGGAAAAGTTTTATAAATAAATAAAGTTGTGTGCATTGCTTGGCACTACGCATATGGTCTACCTTTGCTCCACCCATGTGTACGCCTCCTTGCAGTTACATGCCATAGCACTTATGCATGACTTTGTAGAATAGGGCATAGGACCAGATTCAGTAAATGGCGCTCAGTGCTATTCTACAAAGGGCATAGCGCATGTACGTTTAGGCGCCAGATTTATGCCTACTGAAATCTGGTGTAAATATCAGCGCCTAAGTGAGGCAGGCTGAGGCAGAATTCTGTAACTACATGTGCAACTTTTCAGCATACCCATGCTGCCCATGGCCATGCCTCCTTTTGAGTTATGTGCCATTAGAGTTAAGTCATGCTTTATAGAATCGAACATAGCCAGATACGGGTGCAAATTTTAATGAGTGCTAATTAACATCAATAATTTGTTGTTAGCACCCAGGTATTGATGGTTAAAACCTCATTAACCATTTAATTTTCAAGCACACAAATTTGGCCAGCACGCATAAATATGGGCGATATATATAGAATCTAGGGATAGTGCATATTGGCGCCCAGTAGGGTGTCACTTGCATGTACACGATGCATGTAGCTGCATGTGCCCATTTACAGAATTGCCTACATAGAGCATTGGGGGAGATAATACATGACAGACCACAACTATTTATGAAAATTAGAAAAAGCAATAGGTGCACAAGAGAACATTTTGATCTGAGATTTGGTTATGTACTGCAAAATTCTCTATATTTGAACTAGTAGTTTCTATGTAAACCAAAACTCTTATGCAGTTGTGCATCTCTCCTCTGATGGTTAGCAAGTAGACTAGTACCATCAGGGCAATTCTATACAGAGAGTGGCAACAGATATGGACCAGATGCATATGTAAAATATTAGAATACCAGCAAATATGCACTTATGTGTGCACATATGCACATAGATGCTTAATTTCTATATAAGTGCTATTCTTTCTGTACATATATACCTACACCCTGCAACACAGCAAAACCAAAGCTCGTAATGGACACCACATAACCTTACCCCTCCTCATCCCCCTTTGTACCTGAAACACATGTACCTTATCCTACCACAATATCACCTTGTATTTGTTTCTCTACCGGACTTGACGAATGCCTTTACGGTACTATGTAAGCCACATTGAGCCTGCAAATAGGTGGGAAAATGTGGGATTCAAATGTAACAAATAAATAAATCTCTTGCATAGCATGCAGTTAAAGGGTGGGTGTATACAGAGGAGGAGCCTGGGCAGAGCATTGGAAGAGCACAAAGATATGAACATATCTTTATGATTGGCGTTAAACGCTGGCACTTAGGTAATATGTGCATATCTACCCAATCACAATAGTATTCTATAATGGAAATTAGGCTCCTTTAAGTCTCCCTTTGGAGTCTTTATATTAGTGCCCATATCACAGTTCGCTGGCAAGGCTGTGGGAAGACTGCAGATTTTCTTCAAATGTCTTTTGGGTCCCTGAAACTGCAGCTAAGGGTCACTGACTCCATTTTGTATCCTGGCATTTACAAGGGCAGGGGCGACTTGGGATCGCTCTTGTCTGGCCTACTAGACTCTAGCAAATTTCATAGGTAAGCAGGGGAGGGGGGGTTTTGGATGAGGTGGTCTTGGGGTGGGTTCTGGTAGGGGAGGGTGAATTTCAGGGTAGGGAATCAGTGTTGGGGGGCTTCAGGTTGGGGTATTCTGGTTTGGGGCACTATCGGGGGGCACTAGAGGTGGTTTGTGCTTGGGGGGATGCTCTGTCCATAACTATTTCCTAAGGTTGCTGACCCCCTTTAAGATGTGACTTGACAGGATGCTCCTGGGCTGATGGGATAAGGTTACTTGTGAGGTAGCTCACAAGCAGTGGTTATTGTTTTTGCACAGGAGTCAGAAACCTTTGGTAGTGAGATATTGCAGGTTGGTGACTTCCGTGGTAAATCAAGGTATGGTAGCTTCCTCCCAAACTCTGATAAATGTTTATTGCATAATCATTGGAAATACATCATGTCTGCTATTACTCTCACCTCTTCGCTGCTGTGCTTTGCTTTCTCCACTGTATTTTGTATTCTTGGTTTATTACTTTTGTGTGCTGACAACTTCACAGTTGCACAAATGTATGTGTTTGATTTAACCAGAGCACTTGTTCAGCAATAGCATTGTGAAAACACCGCTAAACATTCAGGCCAATGTACATCCACCAAGGTCAGCAGATTTTTTTTTTTAAGGCCAGCCATGGCAGCCAAAAAAAAATTAAGATGTTCCACTGTTGTCAGTGAATTGCACTGATTATCTGAATAGAGCGACATCCACCAGCACTGCCCTGATATTGTTGATATACTCCGCCCATATTCCACCCAGAACTAGGTAGCGTCAAGGCACTCATCAAAGATTTCCAGAAGCAACTATACAAATGGTATCGCTGAAATTCATGAAATAGACTCAGCCAGCGTCACTTAACCGGATAGCAAGTGTCGTTATCTGAATATCTGTTTCAACTATCATGCCCATTTGTTTTTGTGTAGCCTGAAAGAATCACTAATTAGAGGGAAATAAACATGTGTTTTTACATTTTATATATGCTTAACACCCTAAATATGATTTACCAAATGTAAGTCATAATTCTAAGTTTATTAAATTCTTGATATACTGCCCAATCAGTAAACTTTCTGTGTGGTTTACAATAAAATTTATAATAACAAAGGAGAAGGAAAGAAACAATAAACATTAAAGTGATATAAATCAAGAAAAAAAAAACAGAAACGTGTGCAGTAAACACAGCCACAGCAATTGACAGGTGACCCCGGAGTAGGCTATAGAACAAAAGTGAGGGGACCAATAGATGTGTCCCCCGTCCCCCCATCACCAAAAGAAAGCCTAGACACCAAATTCATCTTGAAAAGGGAAGATTTTAAGTTCAGCCTTAAAATTCATCAAGGAACGTTCCAGTCGATGGTGTGAAGGTAAAGCATTCCATAGCAAGGGTCTAGTCACACTAGATATCCAGCACGTTAATTACATGGCAGTACATTACAATCAACACTTGTATCCTAAACATATCTTGTTCAGGTTCAGTGTGGCTAACAAAAAGATAACTTAAATTGAAAAGACTGACTTAACAGTAAATTAACATACAACACATTTTTGAAATAAAAAAGTCTTTAACATTTTTCTAAATAGCTTGTAGTATGTTGATTTTCTAATAGAGATAGGTATAGGGGTGCAATAGGTGTTTGAGCACCTCCTGTATTGAACAAACTCCTTTGCTGTGTCCAGGGATAGGATACTTTCCGTTAGGTTTAGCAATCCCAATCATTTTATAAAGTTGGTTCATATGGAGATAGGTAGGGAGTTCCACCACTTTGCAGATTAATATGAAAATAGCAACATAAGCACAGATTTGTATACTTTTTTTTGTGGCATTTGGATAATGAAATTCTAAATAGGTTTTTGACAATATATGACAATTTCTAATTAGTAAATCAAGGAAGGTTTATGTGATATTTGTAATGACTTTGAAATAATATGTGAATTGAAAGTGAAGTTAAAGGGAATTTGGGTGGGGTAATGCTATTGAATTTAGGAGAAAAAAATAACACAGCTTACAAGAGATGTGGTTTATTTATTTTCTGTGCACAGCAGCTAATTGTGAAATAATGGCCTTATCCAAACATTTTTGTCAATACCAGACTGAAATTATTGATCAGACACACTAGCATAACCCAAAGGTCTCATTATTCCAGACAGCATAGTCTTGTACAAGATTTTGAAATGTGGTTATGTTGCACTATGCCATGATGGTCACATCTATTTCTGATATGCACTATACATACCTACCAAAATTGTCACATAATATAAATTCTTAATGCTGATTGTGCCATATGGAATATGTCAAAATTCATCTCTTTAAAACATCACTCTTACCACTGTAGAAAGGAAGAATTACATTCAAGGGCTCAAACTTTTCAATTATGTATTTATTTTGGATTTAGCTTGCATCTTTTTCAGTAGTAGCTGAAGGTGAGCTGTATTCAGGTACATTGTGGTACTTATTTTAGAAGCTCTATTCATGTTTTGGATGTCCGAAAACTGGCATTTAGAATTCCACTTTGCAGGGATATCCAAATACCGATTTTATAAAGCCAGAATATAATTTCTAAAACTACTGTACATCCATATGGCAAGGAGGAGTGATTTGGGCATGACTAGGGAGGGGTCAAAAGATGGCCGTCCATCTCCAATTGCAGAAGGGAAGGGACATCCTTGTTGAAAAAGATAGATGTCTATATTTAGACCTAGTACTTAGCACATCCAGGTTAAAGAAAGGTTGATTGAGCAGTTCTCCACTGAATTGTGTAAGAGAAGTCACAGTAGGTATTTTTCTGTCCCGGGAGGCCTCATAATTAAAAAAACAAAACAAAACAAAAAGCAGCCGTGGGATTTAAACCAGCTACCTCTGATTCTCTGTTCTGGTTCTTAACGGACTGCTCTAACAATTAGGCTACACTTTCAAATGGATATCTGTATGGCCATTTTATAATGTGGACATTCCTCTGCTGCCACACAGATGTCCACGTCTCTTGTTTTGCTCCATTCATAGTTTGGACATTTCAGTTTGTAAAATGGATGTTCATGCTGGATGTAGCCAGAACTTGGACCTCCTTTTCTCATGTATTTTAGAACAGGCTGTATGTCAGCAGATCCTGTTTTAAAACACATGAGAAATGGAGGTCCATATCTGAAATATAGACTTGGACAACTATATTCTCAGTTATATGTCCTTTCTAAAATTCTGCTCTATGTATTTCCCTTTCCTATGAGAACTTATAATGTAAGGGGTCCTTTTACTAAACCACGGCAAAAAGTGGCCTGTAGTAGTGTGAGCACGTATTTTGGTGCGCACTGGGCCAGTTTTTACCACGTCTGGGAAAAGGGCTTTTGTCAATGGGCCGAGAAAAGGGCCTTCGGTAAAATTGAAACCAGTGTGCGCCTATTTACGGCCTGATCCCTTAACACCATCCATTGATCTAGTGGGAATGGCTCACATGCTACACTCGTGGTGACCAGTCTGCACGCGCCAACTACTGATTAATACCTGGCAGTATGGGCATGCGCCAAATCCAAAATTACCACCAGGGGGAGCGCTAGCCTCATTTTGACACACGCTGCACACGCGAAGAGCCTACTGCACCTTTGTAACAGGGCCCCTTAGTTTTCATCTGAGACCATGGAGAGTTAAGTAACTTGCACATGATCACAAGAAGCAGCAGACTTTGAATGAGACTTTCCTGGTTGCTAGTCCAGTGTTCTACCCATTAGGATACTCCTCCTGATCTGGTGGATATGAGCAAGGTTGTTCCACAGCATTTTGGGACCCCATATGAAAATATTGCTGGATTTCCATCTTATCACCATAGAGGAACAACCCTGCACCACTTTTTCATTTTTCAGTCATCAGTTTATAAGCACATATACCAGCAGGAAAGTGTCAAAATGATAAGAAAAAACAAATGATGAAATATGTTTTTATAAATGCACTGTGGGCCTCTTTTTTCATTCTTTTTGAAGAAAAACAGAACAGTGTAGTTTCAAAACCCATTTTTATCATTTTGTTTGGATGGTCCATAAAAATAAACTCTCAGTGAACAAGAGTAAGTTCAATGTTGGTGACACCGCAAATAATATTTTTAAAGAATATTTTCTTATATATATGAAAATAATTACCAATTTAAAAACAGGTGAGGGACATGATATATAAATTTTAACAGGTCATCTGACTTCTTAGAGCCCACGGCTATTTCAAGGTAAGATCTACAAATAAGAATATAATTATTTGTTACCTCACTGTAACTAATGCAGTGAACAGACTACTGTGATCAAAATTAAACCAAAATTCCAAAAATATTCAAAAACTGTGGTCACTTTTTTAAAAGGTTTAACTGAACACTGAGACACTGAATCTATCCAACACCCACAAAAATATAAAGGAGGATCAATGGTGTTCCAGCAGCATATTAGCACCTGCTGCCAGGGTTTAATAACTCATCCAATTAAATGAATGACCACTTGAATTATATTTTTATGGCAAAAATGCCTGGCAACATTTATGTGTAAATCTTTTTACTGAAAATCTACAGAGCACAAATAAAAACATGATAATTTTTGAGTTGATAAACTTGCTTGTGTTCCAACATATCATCTTATCCCCCATTATCCCCTCCCTACCCACCCATGTCAATAGACAATTATAACAGTGCTGTTTGATCTATTCTTGTAACAGTCATAACATTAAAAGAAAATTACAAGCAAAGCTCACAATTTGTCGCTGTGTTGAATATCATAGCTTGAACATGTCACTCTGTTCAAACTAAACACTGCAAAATTTTGAATATAAAAGTATAATAACTTAACATGAAAATTAGAATATGGGCCCCTTTTACTAAACCATGCTAGTGATTCCCAGTGCAGCAAATGCACTGGGAATGGAGTGCCTCATATTTGCTGCACGAGAATTGCTACATTTAGTATGGATTTTTGGTCTGAGCCAACATGGAATTGCAAAATTTAGTAAAAGAGGCCCAATTCCATGTTGGCTCAGATCAGAGATCCATGAAACTCAGTATCATCTCGCCAACTGTGGCTAATTCCCAAAATCCCAGTGAAACGATTCCTTGCTTATTACAAACTACCATTAATAGGTAGTGGTTACCCATCAGTACTTACTAAATAGTTTGTTATCAGCTTTTCCTCTAGAATGTGTCCAGACTCCCTTTATACCTATGTTCTATATGCCTTGACCACATCCTTCAATAACAAATTCCACAGCTTAATTGTTCTTGAGTGAGAAAATACTTTCTCTAATATGCTTTAACTATGCTACCTAATATTTTCATGTAGAGGGGCATTTTCAATATGACATCTAAGTCGGTCTTTGGACGTTTTACGCTAAATGTCCAAAATCTGAAAAGGAAATATGGCCGTTTTTGAAACAGCAAAATGTCTGGCTTTTTTCTTCCAAAAATGGCCGTATGCAAGATGTTTTCATGATTTGTGCATTTATCATTTTGGCCTCTTAAAAAAAAAAAACATTCAAGTGAAAAACGTAGGAAATCAAGCCATTGGAATGTAGAAGGAGCCAACATTCTTAATAGACTAGCCACACAGACATCACAGGAGAGCAATGGGGCACCCTAGGTGGCACTGCATTGAACTTCATATAAAAGCTCCCAGGTAAACATCTCACCATTACCTATCTCATCGTTACTCCCTTATACCGTATGCTGAGCACTCCAAAACCCACCAGAAACCTACTGTACCCAACTGTACACCACTGCAATAGCCCTTATGGGTGAAGGGGTGATTTTGGGTACAATAGGTTTTGGGGGAGTGTATGAGGACTCACAAGTGTAAAAGGGTGGAGTAGGATATGGGCCTAGGTCCTCCTCTCTAGTGCACTCCATTGACCACTACACTATGCCAGGGTCCTATAACATCTGAAGCTGTAGTAGAGGCTGGTAAATAATATTTTTATCACATCTTTGGGAGGTGGGAAGGGGTCAGTGACCCCTGGGGAAGTAAAGGGGTGTCATTACTGATTCTTTCCAATGGTCATTTAGGGCACCTTTTTGTGTCTTATTCATTCTAAAAACAGGTCTAGACCAAAATGTTGAAGTTTCAGCCCTAGACATTTTCATTTTGTTCCATTATGGCTGTAAAATCTCCAAGTGTTAGGAACGTCCTATGCCCACCCCCAACACGCTCCCTTGTGATTTGGATGCACTGTAGAGAAATTACATAAACGTCTGCAAAATAGGTTTTGAAAATACCGATTTGGACATTTTGAGAAGAAATTCATCCAAATGCTGCTTTATGACACTTTTTCTTTTTTGAAAATGAGCCCCAAAGTGTGTCCTAGAGCTGGCATCATTTGAAAGGAAAATAATTGTTCCCTATTTACCTGCTCTACCTCATTCATGATTTTATAGACCTCTGTCCTATCCCCTTTGTCCTCTCTTCTTCAAGGGGGCCCTTTTACTAAGCCATGGTAGAGCTACCGCATGGGGAGCATGCGGCAAAACAGCAATACTGCAGGGTGCGTCCAGGTGTCCTGTGGTAATTTTATGTTTACCATGCAGCGTTTCCTGCACCAGAAAATAATTTTCTATTTTCTGGCACAGTGCGTGGTATAGGTGTGCTCAGCGATAATCGGCCATTGCTATGTGCTGTCTGACCACAGATTAGCACATGAACGACCACCACTTAGTCTCGCCCAACCCTAATGCTACACAGTTTGAGTCCACCAGACACACTGCCTTTTATTTTTTGGCCCCCTCCACCTGAAACAGCCTGCCTTTAGATCTCCACAGTAAGAGTTTCAAAGCAGACCTATAAACCTGGTTATTTAACCAAGCTTGTCCCTTCCTGATGCCCTCTCAAGATGTTTGATGCTGGTCTACTGCTACCTCTTTTCTCTTGACTTTTTATTTAGACAACTTTTTCATCTTCCTCTACTGTTGTGAGTGATTTTGCTGTCCTTTTATACGTTGTCATTCCAGTCTTACTTTGTGTTTAGCCTGTACACCGCTCTGCTCTGCTTGCCAGTTGAGCAGTATAGTACATTTTCAATAACCTATGAACTTACCACCTGCTAAATCGCTGGCAGTAAGGGCTTAGGAAGTGAATGGCTGCATGCTAATTTTAATATTAGCGCACAGTCATTTAATGCTCCGTTGAAAAAAAAAAGCCTTTCCTCACAGTGGTAAAAAGTGGCCTAGCGTGTGGCAAATTTTACGTGCCAAAACTAGTACAGGCCACTTTTTACTGTGGCTTAGTGAAAGGGGCCCCAAGAGTGCTGACACTTTTAGCCTTCTGAAGGGAGTCAATCTGTTCTTGAGGGGGTCCTTTTACCAAACTCTGCTAAAATTGGCCTCAGTGCATCCTTACATGGGTCATTCCCACATGCTAAGGTCATTTTTACCACATGGGTATAATGGGCACTTTTTCTGTTTTTTTAAATTAATGGCCAAGTGCAAATTTTACCAGTAGCACAAGCCAATCAGCACTGATAATTGGCAATTAACAATCAATTATCTGCATTAATTTGCAATAATGAGGATTTACACGCATATCTGATTCTATAATGGAATGTGCTTAAATTCGATCATGCATAACAATTTGGGGGCATTTTTAGGGTCATTCCTGGGGGCGTTCCCAGATTTTAAGCGCATTGATACAGAATCACGCCTAAGTGTGCCTAATTTAGGCACCAGTATTTAAGCCTACTTATATCAGGCCTAATTGCAGCCGTGTACATTTAGGCACAGCTTACTGCTAAGCGCGGTTCTATATAGGATGCCTACTCCTTATAGAATCATGCTATGCGCGTTTCATTTTTGGTGCCAATTTTTGGACGCAAATTATAGAATTTACTCCTTAGTGTACAGCAGTGTAGCTGCGCTAACCAATTAGTTCAGAATACACCTACTCGCCACCCCCTGACCCATCCCCAGTGCATGTGGAAAGCATGTGCTAATCACAAAATTACCGTGGGATGCCTGAGCATGCTCTTTTTTGCTGTGGTAAGCATGCATTAGTGCTTACTGCAGCTTAGTCAAAGGACCACTTAATCTTTTTTTTTTTTGCCCATCCCTGTACCTTTTCTAGTTCCGCTATATCTTTTTTTTCAGATGTGACCAGAAATGCATAAAGTAGTCAAAGTGTACTCACACCACAGATTTATACAGAGGCATTAAAGTGTGTGTATTTTTATGCCATTGCATTTTAGTGTACACTAACACTTTTAGCAAGCATTACTATTATTACGCACTAAAGGGCCCTTTTACTAAGCAATGCTAAGAAGTGACCAGCGCTATCCCTAGCGAAGGTCTTTCCCACACGCTGAGGCCACTTTTAGCATGGCGGTAAAATTGTTCCATTTTCCCATTATTCCCATTAATGGTCAGTCACTAATTTCCTCATTAGCATATGGCCATTAGCACCTGAACACTTACTGGCACCTATTTTCTAGGCAGTAAGGGCTCACGCACTAACCAAATGCTTATCGGTTAGCGCAGTACACGCCTACTCTCCGCCCCAGATATGCCACCAGTGCTAAAAAATAAATTCTACTTTTTAACGCATGGAAAGCATGCGTCAATCTCAAAACTACGCCGGGATGCTTGAGCGCACCCCACAATAGTGCTTTTAAACCTGCGGTAAGCACGCATTAGGGCTTATTACAGCTTAGTAAAAGGGCCCTAAACATTTTAGCATGTTCTAAACAAAACAGCACATGTATTATTATGTGTTCATGTATATTATTTTGTTATTACATATGCTACTCTATAAAAGCACACAGTAATAGAAAATGAAGCAAAATGGAATGGAATAAAAACAAAAGGAGATGAAATAGGAATTGAAGTAACTATTTTATATCTACACATCTTTAATGTGCACAGGGTGATATTATTGATCATGCATATTTTGGTTTACATATTTGGAATCAGAAAAGCCTTTTTTCACCATACTCTTGCATAACAGTTTTTTGGCTTTGATTTCTAGGTCAGTCTTTAGAGGGTTTGTTTGTTTTTGTTTTTTTTAAATGAATTATGGAAGTATTTTGTGAGGGACACAACTGCGATTACAAGTTTAATGATGTGTTAAACAAAATGTAATGACTATCATCAGTGTAAAACAAGGACTTCCTGCAGGGAAATACCAATAAATGCATCCTCACTGCGGGAGGCAGGGTGCTGGCTGTCAGCCAGCGGCAATCTGTGCCACATAGACCTTGTGCGTTAACTTAATTATAACACAGTGCAAGCAGCAGTGAGGCAGTTTACTTTGAAGAATCACTGGACAGACTGCCGAGTCATTGCTTTTAAAGTTAAATGAGTTAAACGACTAATCCATCTGGAAGCAGGTTATGTTTTGAGACAGAGGCATAATTTTTTTCAGGAATTCTGCATTGTATTTTATAGTGGATGAGGAGAAGACACACATGCACGTGAATGTGTGAGTGGATGCACCCACCCACCCACACACTCACACACATACATACACACATATATAGGGAGAATAAATGGTAGACATTTTCATTAGGAATATATAGTCAATGTATGGTTGTCCAGTCTTTCATTGTAATGGATACTACTGACACCCTGTGGCCACAATCCATTGTTACAGAGCTACAGTTAACCTGCTTTACCATGTGCAAAATCATTATAGTACAGTTATCCCCATACCTGTTTTGAGGACTCCACAGCCAGATGGGTTACAGATATCCACAATGACTAAGGTGAGATAGGTTTCTATGTATTTGAGACCCCGTATATGCAAATTTATTTGATACATATTTATTGAGATATCCTGATAACCTTAGCGACTATAGAGTCCCCAGAACAGGTTTGGAAATCCCTGGTATAGCATGTGCAAAACCAATTTAACAAGAAATAACCTGGCTCAACTCATGCTAAATCACTTTAAAACATGACACAGCATTTTAGTATCTGCTAAGGTAACTAGTAGACTTATTTTTGAAAGAGAAGGATGCCCATCTTTCGACACAAATCACAAGATAGGCGTCCTTCTCACAGGGTCGCCCAAATCGGCATAATTGAAAGCCGATTTTGGGCATCCCCAACTGCTTTCCTTCGCGGGGATGACCAAAGTTCACGGGGGGGGGGGGGGGTGTCGGAGACGTAGCGAAGGTGGGACTTGGGCATGCCTAACAGATGGGCGTCCTCGACCCATAATCGAAAAAAGAAGGGTGTCCCTGACGAGCACTTGGACGACTTTACTTGGTCCTTTTTTTGTTACGACCAAGCCAGATCAGGTGCCCGAACTGACAAGATGACCACTGGAGGTAATCGGGGATGACCTCCCCTTACTCCCACAGTGGTCACTAACCCCCTCCCACCCTCAAAACAATTCTTTAAAAATATTTTTTGCCAGCCTCTATGCCAGCCTCAAATGTCATACTCAGGTTCATCGCAACAGTATGCAGGTCCCTGGAGCAGTTTTAGTGGGTGCAGTGCACTTCAGACAGGCGGACACAGGTCCATCCCCCCCTACCTGTTACACTTGTGGAGGTAAATGTAAGCCCTCCAAAACCCACCGGAAACCCACTGTACCCACATCTAGGTGCCCCCCTTCACCCATAAGGGCTATGGTAGTGGTGTACAATGGTGGGTAGTGGGTTTTGGGAGGGGGGGTTGGGGGGCTCAGCACACACGGTAAGGCAGCTATGCACCTGGGAGCAATTTCTGAAGCCAATGCAGTGCCCCCTAGGGTGCCCGGTTGGTGTCCTGGCATGTGAGGGGGACCAGTGCACTACGAATGCTGGTTCCTCCCATGACCAAATGGCTTGGATTTGGTCGTTTCTGAGATGGGCGTCCTCGGTTTCCATTATCGCTGAAAATCAGAAATGACCAAGTCTAAGGATGACCATCTTTAAGGTCGACCTAAATTTCCAGATTTGGGCGTCCCCAACCGTATTATCGAAATGAAAGATGGACGTCCATCTTGTTTTGATAATACGAGTTTCCCCATCCCTTCACAGGGATGTCCTATGAGGACATCCTCAGAAAAACGTGGGCGTCCCTTTCGATTATGCCCCTCTTTGTGTTCCTCACAAATAAGTTGCATTTTTGTAGGTGCTGAATCCACTAACATAGGTATACTACAATCAAACCCTCTGTATTATATTTATTTTTTTAAATTTATATATTTTTTGTAGAAACATGATTTCCCCAAGGAGATCATTAGCCTTTTCTTGCGTATATATATATCTGTACAGACCAGAGAGCAATATATGAGAGATGCAACAATTATCTGATCCTCACTATTATTCAGCATTGGAAATGGACTTGATCTCTGAGTTACAGTGTCTTATTAAAACTCAGGTTAATGGAGCATACCAATCAGGGCAAATAAGAGCTAAGGAGAAAGATTATTTCATAGTATCTAATCCTAAATGCCAGTAATTTACATGGCCCCAAAGTTGTGTGAATCATTACACAGTGCACCTGGTCGAGCCAAGTCTGGCTTAAAGCATGATCCAGGTGACGAACTTGCTGAAGGCACCAAAGCCTTGCCTTGCTGGCTTACTCTTCACTGCCGTGACAGTGTGTTCCTTTCCTCTTGCAAAAGTTGGCTTAGACCAACAGATTTGGCCAGGGATTAGATTTTTTTAAACTGTTGTCCAGATTTGCTCTTTTATTCTCAAAATCTTCAGTACCTACCACACAAATGTCCAATGTATTTAGATAAAAACTGTGGATGTTTGTATATGGTTAGTTATGATGGATGTGATTTCACCTCATACAAACATTTTATACAAAATGAAGTAGTGGGAATTTTGAGATTTATTACGAACTGGATCTATCCCTCAAAGGTTATCCATAGACTCTTCATGCTGACACTGATGGAAATTGTGATGAGAAACTTTTATTTTTGATAGCCTTGGTAAGCACACTATCCACTTTATAATTGAAAGAGAAAAACGCCTAGATTTCAACCCAAATCGGGAGATAGACGTTTATCTCACACAAACGAATGAATCGGTATAATGGAAAGGCGATTTTGGACGTTTTCAACTGCACTCCATCGCGGAAGCGTACAAAGTTGACGGGGGCGTGTCAGAGGCGTGGCGAAGGTGGAACTGGGGCGTGATTATCGGCCGAGGAGAGATGGGCGCCTTTCGCCGATAATGGAAAAAAAGTATGCGTTTGTAGCTAGAATTTAGGGCACTTTTCCTGGACCCTGTTTTTTACGAATAAGGCCCCAAAAAGTGCCCTAAATGACCAGAGTACCCCCAGAGGGATGACCTCCCCTGACTCCCCCAGTGGTCACTAACCCCCTCCCACCACAAAAAATGATGTTTCACAACTTTTTATTTTCACCATCAAATGTCATACCCACCTCCCTGGCAGCAGTATGCAGGTCCCTGGAGCAGTTGTTAGGGGGTGCAGTGGACTTCAGGCAGGTGGACCCAGGCCCGTCCCCCCCTACCTGTTACAATTGTGCTGCTTAATGCTTATTAGTCGTCCAACCCCCCAAACCCACTGTACCCACATGTAGGTGCCCCCCTTCACCCCTTAGGGCTATAATAATGGTGTAGACTTGTGGGCAGTGGGTTTTGAGGGGGATTTGGGGGCTCAACACACAAGGGAAGGGTGCTATGCACCTGGGAGCTCATTTACCTTTTTTTTTTTTTTTTTGTAAAAGTGCCCCCTAGGGTGCCCGGTTGGTGTCCTGGCATGTGAGGGGGACCAGTGCACTACAAATCCTGGCCCCTCCCATGAACAAATGCCTTGGATTTATTCGTTTTTGAGCTGGGCGCTTTCATTTTCCATTATCACTGAAAAACAAAAACGCCCAGCTCACAAATTGTCGAATAAAATATGGACGTCTATTTTTTTCGAAAATAAGGTTTGGTCTGCCCCTTCACGGACCTGTTCTCGGAGATAAACGCCCATGGAGATAGACGTTTTCGTTCAATTATGCCCCTCCATGTAACTTTGTAAGTTAGTATGTTTGGAAAAACACATCTTTAACCATCTAGTTTGTTTCATCAAAAAGTATGAAATTCTTTGATATTGGATTTGAGAAGTAGATGGGAAGTAAGTATGACTGTACCAAAAGCTGGTAAAACATAATAATTTACTAAGGTATCCACATCGCCTTCTAGTTGGGTCAAAGATCAGTTTACCCATTAGCCAGTTTTGAGATTACAGAGAATTTGCTCCTCAGTTGATGAATTTAAATCACAAGCAAAAGAAATGTTGAGGAGATTTGAACAGCAGGTTATACTTTATGAATAGTACTGAAAGAATTCAAAAAAGAAAACTGCAGATCTCCCATCATACCTGAAGTTTGGAGGGTGGCCTGCTTACATTGTCTGGCTTCTCCCTGGAACAAGAGTGTTGCAGATTTCAATGTATGTGGACTCCTGACGAAGGCACTCATGCCAAAACATGGCCCATGTCGAGTATTGCCACTTATTAGTCAAAATTTGCATGGTTTCAACCATCTGTTTCTTGTTCTACAATAAAGAATAATCAGTGCTAGATTACCCAGTTCATCAGTCGACTTCTAGAAAGTTAACTATCCTTTCTTTCAGCAGCGACTCCATTATTTTTCCTACCACTGATGTGAGACCAGTCTGTAGTTTCCCACTTCTTCCCTCTCTTCACTATTGTGAAGAGGGGCCACATCCACTCGTCTCCAATCCCGCGGAACCTCTCCTGTCTCTAAAGATCTATTAAATAAATCTTTAAGAGGTCTCGCCAGGACCTCCCTGAGCTCCCTCATTATCCTGGGATGTATCCTATCCGGCCCCATAGCTTAGTCCACCTTCAGATTCTCAAGATGTTTATAAACTCTTTCTTCCGTAAACGGCACAGTATCCACTCCATTCCCAGATGTTTCCTCGGCAGCCAACCGCGGTCCTTCTCCAGGATTTTTCTCTGTGAACACCGAAGAGAACTAATTGTTTAGCACATTCGCTTTATCTTCATCACTTGCCACATAGCCATTCTCATTATCTTTCAGTCTCGCAATTCCATTCCTATCTCTTCTCCTTTCTCCAGTATATCTGAAAAAGGTCTTGTCACCTTGCTTTACATCTTTAGCCATTTTTTCTTCCACTCGCGCTTTCACTAGCCATATTTCCCTCTTCACTTCTTTGAGTTTAATCTGATAATCTTTTCCTTGATCCTCTCGTTGCGTTCTTTTGTATTTCTTGAACAAAGCCTTTTTTGCTCTTATTTTTTCAGCTACTTGTTTGGAGAACCATATAGGCTTCCTGCTTCTCTTGTTTTTGTTTACTTTCCTTACAAAAAGATCAGTCACCATATTTAGAGCAACCTTTAGCTTGGACCACTGTTTTTCCACATCTTCTGTGCCTTCCTACGCCAACAACTCCTTCTTCAGGTATTCCCCCATTTTATCAAAATCAGTACGTCTGAAATCCAGTACTTTGAGTTTTATGCGTCTGCACTCTGCCTTCGCCCTTATTTCAAACCATACAGTGTGATGATCACTATTACATAGGTAGGCACCCGCTCGGATATTGGAAACACTACCCCCATTCGTGAGCACTAGATCCAGCATTGACCTTTCCCTCGTGGGTTCCGTCACCATTTGTCTGAGCAAGGCACACAAACAGTTGATCATCTCATCTTAAATTTTGCTGTTCAGTTAATATAGCCTATGAAAACAGTGGAGTTGCCTGTGTTTGCTCAGCTGGTTACTGGTCTCCAACCAAACCGAACAGTGATGAGTTGGGTCACTTTGAAGCAGGAATGAAACTTAAGCTAATCCTTGGTAAACAGGCGTATGTCTCTACTGCAACAAACATTGGGCTGACTGTCCACTGGAATGATAGTCTTTAGAAAGGAAGCCTGCTTGTCTGGCCTTAAGACTGAAGGGTCCCCACACATTTGACATTCTTACATCAGTTCTTGAAAATATTCAAACAGATTTTGCAGTCGGATGAAAAATTGTTAGAAAACAACTACAACAACAACGCAATGATTCCAACTTTGTGAAAGCCTTCTTTGTAACTGGACAGCTTGATGATGACAAAAAAGAAGACGAGAATGATAAATTTAGACAGCACTACTTCTTATGCAGATGATGATGATAAAGTATTCTTTGCTATACAGAAGTCAGAGATTCCCTTGATCAATACCTGCAGACCCAGTCAGACATATTGCAGCCTGGCCTGATTTGAAGGAACTTTTGATCAGGCTGAACAATCCTCTTCCTTCTAGCGCAGTTGTTGAACACTTTTGTTTTAGCTGTGCTGGATCAATGATTCACAATCGCACTCGCATGAGTAACAGTCATTTTCAAAATTTAGTTTTACTAAAAGCAAAGTGGATTGAGAGTTTTAGAGCAACAAGAGGGTCTTTTACAAAGTGACGGTAAGTCCAATGTGGGCCTACTGCTTGCTAATCTGGAAATACTGCTGGCCCAACATGGCCACTGGTGGTAGCTCCGACTAGAGCGCGCACCATTTCCGGCGCTCCGGAAATATTTCTTCTGTAGCACAGAGCTAACCTGGCAGTAATCAGGCATCGCCACGCACTGCTCGGTTACCGCTTGGTTACTGTAGGAGCCCTTACAGCCACCTGAATGGGCGTGGCCATTTGGGGGGACATTTTACCCACTGCGGTAAAAATTGCCATGGCGTGTGGGAAAAATGGCCCACAACGCTACCGCAGGGCTCTTTTTCTTGCAGCTTAGTAAAAGGAGCCCTAAAGTTCTTGGGATAAAAACGTTAATAGCTGCATTCATTGTAGTTGCAGTACTTTTACTTTTTACTCAAAAAGTATTATATTAGGCAATAGCTTTTTAACTTTTACTTAAAATATTTAGTGTGTTCCTCACTGTACTTTTTCTTTTACTTAAGTACTAAATATAAATTTCTTTTTACTTTTACTTAAATACTTGCCTGCTCAAAAAGGCATACACTACCGATCCAACTTAAATGCCTGCACCCAGCAACACAACGAAACCAAATATCGTACTGGACATAACTAATCTCTTCTTCCCTATGATTCTCTAATGGGTCTGTTACACATGAACTTTATTCTTCCACCATATCACTTTTGTATTTGTTCATACCGGAATTGGCGATCGCCTCTACGGTACTATATAAACCACATTGAGCCTGCAAATAGATGGGAAAATGTGAGATACAAATGTAACAAATAAATAAAATAAATAAATACTTTGACCTAGTACTTTGAACAACACAGCTAAAACCTTCCCTGATAACTTTGAGGAACCAGGCCAAGAACAGGTTGTGGGTCCATATGACTAAGTAAAAATGTCCATGATACAATACTGAGCTTTGAAACATAGCACTATGTTGAATGAGTATTCAGATAGAATGTTTGTAAAGCATCAGAGATTCACAAGTTCAAGAATCTGGAGGAATGGAATAGGATTAATACATAAAATATGTGTGAAGCATCATCAAGCCACAGGTTAAAACACTTGGAGGAATATCTTTTATTGGAAATCTCATTGATATAGTGAATTCAGTTCAGTAATTATATATGCTAGTATGTACTAAGTATCAATTCCTTGATAACAGCCTTTTCCCACCTCTTCACTGGAGGTATTCATATCTTACATGGAAAGTGTGTTATCTCAGAGCATATGCTGTTTCAAGATGAATTAGTCTGATAACTTAAAAAGCAATGGCTTGTTTATTGAATGTTCTCTGTTTTTAAAGACTGGGGGGGGGGGGGTTACTAAGGTGCGCTGAAAAATGGGCTGCGGTAGTGTAGGCGCGTGTTTTGGGTGGTCGCAGATCCATTTTTTAGCGCACCTGTAAAAAAGACCTTTTTTTAAAATTTTTGCCGAAAATGGACGTGCAGCAAAATAAAAATTGGTGTGCATCCATTTTGGGTCTGAGACCTTACCGCCAGCCATTGACTTAGCAGTAAACTCTCACGCATTAACCATGCAGTAATCATCTACTCGCATAGAATGACGATTACTTCCCGGTTTCTGCCATGCGCTAGAAAATTAAAAATTTATTTCCCAGCGCGCATAGCGGATGTGCATCAAAAATGAAATTACTACAAGGGCCACACAGTAGCAGGACGGTAACTGCAAATTGATGCGCATTGGGCACGCGTAAGCGCCTACATGGCATAGTAATAGGGTCCCTGTATTTGTTCCCTGATCTTATTTGAAAATGTTCCATGTAAGGACAAGTTAATTTATCTTGAATGCAGTGAGGGATCATGGCAATATTCACAAGCATTATTACTGCTAACTTGGCTACTGATTAATGCCATACAGAATACTCATGAATTAACTTTGCAATTTTGCAAACACAGTTCTAATCTATTAAGTGCAGAGAAAGGGGTATTCTTTAACCTCTCCCCTCCCCCCCCCCCCCCATCATATTCATTGATGTCACAAAATTTGTGATGCTGTTGTGGTACAGAAACAATATACTAGCCACTGGGGAGAAAGCACTAATCTCAAATTTATGGCGCTCCAAGGAGGATTTGTGTCAGTTTTCAGAATTTTAAATCTAATGAGGTCATAATCAACATGACTATTAAAGGCTTCATTTTATACAACTTTTTTTTGTGTGCATGAAACAGCATCTTATGCACAAGACAGGTGACTATAAAATACATGGTTTGCTGCCTTTGTATAGTACATATATGTGCATGTCCATGTATTTCTACGGATTGAGGCTGGGTAAAGCTAACCCCTTTTATTTTTTTATTGATTTTATTTATTTGTATTGTAATTTTATTGTAAGCTTAGATTATGAGACATTATTTAATAATATGTTTATCTATCTATCTATCTATCTATCTATCTATCTATCTATCTATCTATCTATCTATCTATCTATATTGTACTTCTTCTTTCTCTTATAGGTGATTCGGAGACAATAATCATTTTTATTTAGAATATAGTCAGATCTATATATTTATTGTGACTCATTAATGTCCTTTGTAGGCAATTACCAGTACATGGCCATGTTGGAATTTTAATAGCACTGTTTCATAAATATTGTCTTTGTTTGTATATTATTTATTTTAGCACTACTGTATTATAATCATTGCTTTAAATTTATCTGTTTTTATTTGGAATTATAGTTTGTTGTTGGAAATGTACTGTTCTCACTTTGTGTCCCTTTTACCAAGCTGAGGAAAAAGGGGCCCTGCAGTAGCATCGGTGCGTGGATTTGCTGTGCACCGAGGCCTCTTTTACCACAGCAGGGAAAAAGGCAAAAAAAAGAGGAAATGGCTGTGTGGTAAGTGCACACTTGCCGCGTGGCCATTACCATGCTAGTCCTTATCGCCACCTATTTAGGAGGCAGTAAGGGCTCCCACACTAACTTGGCACTAACCGTGCACTGCGCTGCAGTAACTGGGCAGCACCACAAGCTGCCCCATTACCACCAGGTAAGTCCCTGGAGCAAAAAAAAAAACATTTTTTCTATCATGCTAGAAATGGTACTCAGTGGGGATGGCACTACTGCCTGCTCTCATGGTGGGCCAGCGGTAGTGTCAGATTGGCACACGTGAAACGCTGCAGTAGGTCTACCGTGGCATTGCAAAAGGGCCCCTTCGTTCTGTGCCCACTGAACCTGGCCAGCAGATGTCATAGTTTTGTGATGATTGGTTCTTCCTTCTTCATAGTGTTTGTTATCACTTTTCATGGAGAATACCCAGGCCCTCTTTTATGAAGCGTAGGAGCTGGACTTGGAGGACAAACATTGCTCTTCTGCATGTCAGTGTGATCTTTTTTTAATTTTGAAAATAAATTTAATAACAATAATAATACTAATACAATAAAATCACCTATGGTATATTTACTTCTATCATTCTGCTTTTTTTGTTGTAAAGAGACTGGTGTGGACAGGCAGACAACATTTCTCGTTGCTACTTTCTCTTATTTTAATTTTCACTAATTTACTACATTTGATTTTCCCTCAGGACTTTTCGTTATGCTTGGATTTGTGCAGGAGAAAAGGACAAGAGCTGTTTTCATGTCTGTACAAGAACCATCATCAGGTAAAAAGTGTAATTTCTTAATTTATAAAGCACAATGATGCACTAAAAGATGTGTTGTAAAATGATACTTGGTTCATAGAAAATGAATGAAACATCCGAGATATGAAAGGGAAAGAATCAAATTGCAGTGAATATCACAAATATAAATATAGCATGAACAAATGAATACTAATATTAATGAATGAGAGGTAGCATACAATTGTGAGCCAATATGGAAGTACTGAAACTGTGTGAGCACTAAGGCAATATAATCATTTACAAACTTATCTGAATGTAATGAAAAATCCAGCCACAATGGGGGCAATTCTAGAAATGCTGCTCAGTGGCATAGCAAGGGTGGCTGCCACCCGGTGCAGTTTGCCGTTGCACCCCCCCCCCCCCCCCTGAGTGCATTTTAACTGTTGGGAGGCTCCACGCCCCTTCTCCCATCTGTTCCCCCTTCTCCCATCTGAGTCTCCCCCGACCCAGTGCCTACCCTCAGCTCCGTCCAAAGTCCTCTTCTTCCTGCCAGCTCCCGCACCCTACCTTTACAAGGAAATCTCGGAAGCCGAAGCGCAGCGCCTCACGTCTGCATGTAAAAGCAGTGTGGATCATCTCTTCGGGCCTTCCCTCACTCTGTCCCGTCCTTGCGGAAATAGGAAGTTGTGTCAATGGAGGGCAGGACAGACAGTGAGGGAAGGCCCGAAGAGCCGATCCACACTGCTTTTACATGGAGATGCGGGGCGCTGCGCCTCGGCTTCCGAAATTTCTTTTGTAAAGGTAGTAGGGTGCAGGAGCTGGCAGGAAGAAGAGGACTTTGGGAGCACCCCCTTGAGGTGATACCCCCCACCGCCACGCCCTTGCTACGCCACTGATACTGCTTAAAGTTAGGTGCTAATACTGAGGTGGTTCTCTTTCCTAATCCCTATTGTCACATCCCATCTCCCCCTGTTCTCCAGAGTCATACATACTCCTTTACTGATAAAGTGTGGATACTAGGTGTCATTTTTTTACCCCAAACTTACTTTTAAAGCAGTCCTTTTTTTGTGCAGATACGCGCCAGTACAGCGTAGCAGCATCTTTTTTCCCCAGAGCGGGCTCACCTGCCCACCCTCATTTTCCCGACAGCTCTGCTTTCTGTTTCTGCCATCCCGCATTTAAATCTTTAATTTTTTTACCTAACGTCGAAGCGAAGGCGGTGGTATTAGTTAAAGCAGCGCAAACTCACCTCCGAGGCCAACCTTCCCTTCCCTCAGTGTTTCGCCCTCGCAGAAACAGGAAACTACATCAGAGGAAGGCGGGAACTGAGAGAAGGGAAGGCTGGATTTGGAGGAGGCGGGTGCGCTGCTTTCACTAATGCCACCGGCAGTGCTGCAACTTCAAGGAAATAAATAAAAGATTTAAACGCGGGAGGCAGGAACAGAAAGATGGGCTGTTGGGGAGCTGAGGGCGGGCAGGTGGGGCTGGGGCTGGAAATCGACGGAGGCTGAAAAGGGGGGCAGGTGGAGGCTGGGGCGAGTCACTGGACATGGATAAGAGGGGAAGATAGGGCAAAGGAGAATCGCTGGACACGGATGGGGGAGGGCAGGGGAGAGAGGAGAAATCGCTGGACATGGATGGTTAGGGGAGGGCAGAGGAGAATCGCTGGACATGGATGAGAGAAGAGGGCAGGGGAGAGAGGAGAATCGCTGGACATGGTTGGGAGGGTAGAATAGGTGCAAAGGAGAATCGCTGGACATAGATGGGAGGAGAGGGCAGAGGAGAATCGCTGGACATGGAAGGGAGGGGAGGGCAGGGGAGAGAGCAGAGTTGCTGGACATGGATGGAGGGGAGGGCAGGAGAAATGCTGGACATGGATGGAGAAGAGGGAAGACAGGAAGGAGATGCACATGGATGGAGGGGAGGGAAGAGTGAATTTGTGAGATGAACATGGATGGAGGAGTGGAGAGAGGAGAAATAATGGACATGGATCATGGACGGGGGAGAGGATAAAAGCTGGACATGGATGGATGAGAGGGAAGAGAAAGGAAGGAGATGCATATGGATGGAGGGGAGGGAAGAAGAGGAAGGAGATGTCTTGCGAGGCCCCCCTTGTAAGTCTCGGCAGCCATTTTAAAGAAGATGCAGCGGGAGGAGGGTCAGAGCGGGCAGGAAAGACTGGGGATCTTCCACTGACCACCAGGGATGCTGCCTTCAGGTATGCGCTGGGAGTGCAACCCTTCGACTCAGGTGAGCGGGGAGGAGGTCTGTAATAGGTAGGTGAGGTAGGGTGGGGAGGATACTGTAAAAAAAAAAAAATTAAATGCCGCCATCTTGAGCATAGGGATGTACACAGAGGAAATATAATAAGGGAATAACTTTTCATAGGTAGAGTATTAATTTGTTATAAATTGTAATCAGTGTGTCATTTGGAGGGACTGGTTATAGTGACACCTACCCTGTTATTGGTGCAGAGATTTTTTTTCGTCTTTAAAGGGCTTCTAAAACAGACATCATGTTATGGGAATCAGGTTCTCAACATTCAGAGTTTCTATCTATTTATTTACTTGTTTATGGCATTTTATCCCACATTAAACATGAATTAGATTGGAAACTGGGAGCATTTTAAAAAATGTTGGTTTTTTCGCCAGAGAGAGTAATGCATTGCCCCCCCCCCCCCCCCCAGGCTCTCTTCACGGGTATAGCCAGCTCTGCAACTTTTTTTTGGGGGGGGGGCGCAGAAGTGGACTGGGGAGAGAACCTGTTTTACTAGCACACCACTGGAAAGAAGGCAGTAGGAAAGTGGACTGGAAAGGGAGAGGAATGGAGGGGATTGAAGAGAAAGGACAAGTGAACACAATAGGGAGACAAATTGGATTAGGAAGTAAAACGTCCCTTTCCCTCACATTCATTATTCTTTGACTGCATTTCATTGCTGTGCTCATTTACAGGCAGATGATCAAAAGCCCCTTGCTGTTCCAAACAGCGCTCTAAGATAGCGCTAGAACAGCGCGGGGCGCTATTAGACCTATGATCAGAGATAATGCATGCAAATTTAAGCAGTGCAATTATCTCTGATCATGAGGTAGAAGTGCGGTCAAATTGTGCCTGAGCATGCGCTCAGCACAATCCTCCCACATTTGTTTGACACGTCTGGGCTGTCAAAAGCACAAACCTGTCAAAACACAGGGGCTGGAGGTCCATGGGACCACCAGGCCCTGACTACCTCTGCCCCGAGCAACGGGGGCTGGAGGTCCGGCAGACTTCTGGTCCCCCCGACGATCCCCCCCACCAGGTTCAGGGAGGGCTGGAGATCCGGTGGGTCTCCAGCCCCCCCCCAAACCCCCGGAAAATGGTCCCTGGTGGTCCAGTGGCTGCCAGCCAAACCCCCCCTCCCAGCGAGCGATGGGGGGGGCTGGAGGTCCGGCAGCCACTGGAGCACCAGGGACCATTTTCCGGGGGTTTGGGGGGCTGGAGACCCACCGGATCTCCAGCTCTCCCTGAACCTTGCGGGGGTCGTCGGGGGGGGGGGGCGGAGGTCCACCGGACCTCCAGTCCCCTGTTGGCAGGTTTGCTTTGGGGGGTGGGAAGGGGGCCTGCCAGCATGCAACTGCATGCTGGACAGGGCTCACCATTTCTCCCCAATGATCTGCAAACCCTAACGCCAGCTCGGAGCTGGCGTAGGGTTTGCCGCAGCCAGCGACCCAAATTTTGGTGCGCTGACTGCTGATCATTGGCGATGAATGCACTAAGCCCTGTTTAGCATGCATTAGCATGCTACTTGTGCAAAGAGCCCTCAAGCGTGTCGTTTCACGCGCTTGAGGGCTCTGATCATGGGGCGGTAACAAACGCCGGTGCTAGTATGGCACTAACAGCCTCTAGCGCCGGCGTTTGCTTTTGAACATCTGCCTGTTACTGCCCTAATTACCAGCTCATCCCTTCCAGTCATCACATACTCACTGGCCTCCTGTTAGTACTATCCCCCCTCCCAGTTTATCTTGTGCAACCCCTACTGTCACATACTATACCCCTGTATTCCACTCTTGATCATCCCTATAGGTACATGCTCTGATACCTATGAACATAACAATGAAAACCCCTGTCCCTAGACTGAATAACAAGTTTTGTAGGAGATAGAGCTCCCTGTCCAAAGAGAAATAAAACAGTGCAAAAGCAATATACAAACCCATAAGTACTGAGTTTATATGATGGCCATAGATTTGTGATTTTGGTTAACTGACTGTAATTCATCAAAATTATGTAACTCTTCCCAGATTATGCAGTGCACTTACAGTAAAGCAGTTAAAGAATGGAAAAAGGTCAAACAACAACTAACCATGGAAAGAGGATTGTGGGGATCATTAACAGGACTGACACCCAAAAAATTAGCGCTCAATTTATATGAAGGCCCTGCCCGCATGAGGAAGAGGATGCAAGCAACCAGAGAACTAAAAGATAAGGTAATGTATACTTTTAGAGTGTTTTACATACCAATAGATAGTGAATCCATTCTTCCCAGAACATCCTTTGCAGGAGACCTTCACAAGCAGAATCATTTAATAGACTTGGGGCTCATTTTCAAAACAGAAAAACGTTCAAAAAGCAGCACAAAGTGGAAGATGGACCTTTTTTGCTAAAACGTCCAACTTGCTATTTTCGAAATCCAATTTTAAGATGGTTTTCTATACAGTTTGTCTGCAGTACGTCCAAATCATAAAGGGGGAGATTTTGGCATTCACAAAACCTAGACATTTTTCTGCCATATTGGAACAAAGCAAAAATGTCTGGGGTCATGACCTGTTTCAATTACAACTAAGCCACCCTAAATGACTAAATGACCACTGGAGGGATTAAGGCATGACCTCTCCCCCTTACTCCCCCAGTGGCACCTGACTCCCCCCCCCCCCCCAAAAAAAAAAAAAAAAAAAAAAAGATGTGACAGAAACAGTGCATACCAGCCTCTATAATAGCTTCAGATGTTATGGGCAATCCTATTAGAGCAGCAAGCAGGTTCATGGAATAGCCTAGTGGTCGGTGCAGTGCACTGTAGATAAAGGGACCAAGGCCCATATACTACTCTGTTACACTTGTGGTGGAAAGTGAGAGCCCTTTAAAACCCACTAAAAACCTACTGTACCCACATGTAGGTGACACCTGCAGACATTAGGGTTATTGAGTTGAGTACAGTAGGTTTTTGGTGGGTTTTGGAGGACTTGCCATACAATATAAGAGGGTAATGGTGACATGTGTACCTGGGTCCATTTATGTGAAGTTCACTGCAGTGCTTCCTAGTGTGCTCCACTGCTCTCCTGCCTTGTCTGTGTGGCCAGTCTAGTAAGAATCCCAATAGCTTGTTTTTGTGTTTTTTTCCTTTGGATTTTTTTTTTTTTTTTTTTTGGGGGGGGGGGGGGGGGGTCCGAAAATGGCCCAAAAAGATAGATGTACTAAGCACAAAAGCATCTAGCAAATGGTTGTTTTTGAAACAAAAAGTTGTACATTTTTCTGGTTTGAAATTGACCATGTTTGCTACTGGATTTTTGGATATTTTGCATAAAATGTCCAAAATCAGATTTAGACATCATATCGAAAATGCCCCTCCATATGCGGCGATCTTCTCTAGGCCACAAGGTATGCAGGCTGCTTTAGTCTCTGTACAATGCACCAATTTTCACAAAGAAGCCACTTTGAAAATTAGATTGTGGAGTGTGCTTGTTAAGTATCCACATGCTTTGCACCTATTTGTGCAGGCGACTGAGCAGATAAAATATTCATGCATACTTTTGTAAATCCCAGGTATGGGTGCTGTTTTCCTCCCTTGTCCTAAATAAGAAGTTCAACCTTTTAAGATGGCAAAAATTACACACACTATGGAAGCCACATGTTCTTTTAGTCATATTTTGAAGAAGAATGACATTTTCAGACAAGGCCTTTTTACCTGAAGAGCTGCTCTGAAAAATTCTCTCCCAGACACAAACAGGGCAATTCTATAACTAGGCGTATGCAGTTATGCACATCTTTCACAAGCAAGTGGTACCTTAATTAGTACTTACCCCCAGATTCAGTACAGGTTGCCCAGAGTTGGGTGTGGACAGGGCCACCGAGAGGGGGGCAAAATTCCCCAGGCCCAGCCTCCAAGGAGGGGCCCGGGCCTGGACCCGGCACCAGCAATCTTTTTCATGCCTCCCTGCTTATGGGTCTGCTGTTCCTGCTGTGTGCTGCCCAGGACCCGGATGACTGCATTAACCTGACTTCTGGCACACAGGAGCAAGAGAGGACAGCAGCAGTCAAGGGAGGGGAAGGGAAGGGAGCAGCAGCGGTCTGAGTGTGTGAGGCGGTGTGGTGGCGGTCTGAGTGTGGTGGGGGAGCGGCAGCAGCAGTTCTGCAGGTGGGGTGGGATGCAATGTTGGTATTAACAAGTGCTAATTGACAGTGATTAGCACTGCTCTCTCTAAGCTGAGCGGGAGTCCTCTACCTACAGACCTGCCAGTGGGAAGTGCTGTTTCACTACCATATTTTCAATAGTGAGAGCAGGCAAGCTCTGCAAGACTCCAGGGAACCTGCTTTTCCCTAGTAATTGAAAACATACTATTGAAGGACCCCCCCCCCCCCCCCCCCCACACTGGCAGCAATGCAGTTGGAGGACTTCCGCTCAGCTTAGAGGGAAAAGTGGTCATTAGTGGATCTGTCTTATGCCCCTATTCTATAGCCTGTGCACCTGACTTATCTCATGTGCAGTTCCAAAGGGGCGTGGCCAAAAGAGGAACATGGGCGGTTCAGGGGCATTCCCAGGATTCAAGGGTAGAGTTATAGAATACTGTCATTTCCATACCTAACTGCCATTAGTTGAGCACGAGCATTTACTCCAGCCTTCAGCAGGCGTAAATGCCTGTGCCCAAAGCTGGGCACAAAAAGCATGCTATGCTAGTATTCTATTAAAGCCGTTACACTCATAATGTAAGGGAGCTTAGCAGATCATTCCGATGCCTAACTTTGGTTGACCTATTGAATAACGAGCCAATCAGCGATAATTGGCCGATAACAACCAATTATCATCACTAATTGCCCAAAATTGGAACTTATGTGCACTTTCTAGGTGTATTTTAAAAAGAGTCGTACATAAATTCTAATGCATATAGCTGAAAAAGGGGCATGTCCATGGGAGAAGTGTAAGTGAGTTGGGGGGCATTCCTCAAATTTACATGCATTGTTATAGAATTCGGGAGAACTTACCTACATTTAGGTGTGGGTATTTACACCAGATTTTCAGTGGCGTAAATGGCCGTACCAAAATGTAGATGCATTTCACGGCCCTACGCACTATTCTATACAATGTGCCTACCTTTAGGTGCATTATATAAAATAGTGCTAGGTGCATTAATCGGACGCGTATATATTTTAGATGTCATTTGCAGAATCTGGCCCTAAGTGTGCAAGAGCACTACACATTATTCTATAAGGCAAGCACTGTTGGACTGGATTCTATAGATCACGCCTAAAAAATCGGTGGTGAAATGAAATACGCCTAGGTGTAGTCTATAAAGTATACCTAAATTTAAGCATACCTTATAGAATAAACCTAAATTTCTTCATGATTTATAAAACTTGGTGTAAACGCTGATGCCTAAATTAGACATGGACCGGGTGTATTCTATAACAAAGCACATAGATTTTAGAAACGCCCATGACCCACCCATTCCACACCATGGCCACGCCCCCTTTCCAACTATGCAACTTAGAATTTATGTGCATCACATTATAGAATATCCTTAGACAGTTCTTCATGTAAACTCTAATTAATGCCAATTAGTGTCAATAATTTCTTGTTAAGTGGCAATTATTGGCACAGATTGACTTGTTAACTAATTACATTGTGTGCACAAATCCAATATGACTGGATTTGCGCATGCAACTTAAGTCGGGCTATATAGAATCTGTAACTGCAAGGGGGGAGAACACAGGGGAGGCATGTGTGTCCATGGATGTGTCACCAAGTAGTTCATGGCAACTTATAGAATACTATTACATAATAAGTACATAAGTATTGTCATACTGGGACAGACCAAAGGTCCATGAAGCCCAGCATCCTGTTACAGTGGCCAATCCAAGTCACAAATACCTGGCAAGATCCCAAACCTTTTTAAAACTCTGCTAAGCTAACCGCCTTTACCACATTCTTCGGCAACGAATTCCAGAGTTTAATTACATCATGCATGTTGCATGATATACTTAAGCGTGCTAAATTATGCTAGACATTGACAAGGCATAAGTAGTTACACCTAAAGTGTGACATGCCAGTGCATCTTTACATTCATATTCCGTTTAACTGCTTAGGCATGCCCGGATGTCATTATAGTATTGGCACTGAGAGTGCACCATTATAGCGCCTATATTGAGATATCAAGTTATAGAATTGCCCCTTTTATCTATTGTACTTGCATGAGAAGGATCATCTGTAAATCTTTCCATGTGATCTGAATGCTCTTAGCACAGCAACTTATTGGATGGAACTGTTTTCTTTTATCACTGTAGTAGAATGTTCTTATAGTGGCTATACTGCAAGAGGCGTCATAACACACCTGGACTGTTAGGGAGAAAATGTATACAAAGTTTTAGGCAAAGCTGTAGTGATTGATCAAACTCACTGTGCTTATTCATACTATTTAAAAAAAAATAAATAAATAAAAAAATAAATATATATATATATATATATATATATATATATATATATATATATATATATATATATATATAGCATTCATTGTACAAAATGATGGTCCTAATGACCACCATGAATATTTACATCTAATTGAAAAAAAATGCAGGCTACCTTGTGCAATTCTTCATAAGTTGTTTATGCGATATAGATTTATCACGTTATTCCATTGAATGTTATGAGTTAATTGTTAATCAGGTAATTGCAAATTACACAAGCAATTTTAACTAAGGATGGGCAGTCATTTGCAACAACAAGGGATATGTGAACAACATATTGTATACCATTAACAAATGAAAATGAGCAGAGAAAAATAGAACATTTTGTGTTTTTTTTTGTTTGTTGCACATTCTTTGCAAAGACTGCAAGCTATTTGTAAAGAGTATGCACTCTTCCCAAAGAGTGTGCCCTATTTGAAAGAGTGTGTACTCTTGACAGCATTTGTTCTGGAGCAACAACAACAAAAAACCTGAATGAAATGAACATTCATGGAAATGAGACTGGAACGGCATGGCACCAGTGCTGTAGAGTTGGTACACCAAACCTTCGACTCTGACTCCTCTATTTTTCTACTGTCTGACTCCAACTGATATTAGGCTTTAAATTTAAATATGCCTTGTATTATAATGTTGTAAATTTTTATTTTAAAGCTGGAGTCTGAGTAGGTACATTTGTACTGACTCTGACTCCACCCAAAATTGCTTCCGATTTTAACTCTGACTCCATGACATGACAGTTTTTTGGCTACCCATCCCTAGTTTTTAACTTGTGTTCTTTATGCAAATCTTTGAAGGTAATACTTGTATTGTTTTTCTTTGAAAGTGAAGTAGTACAGAGTATGTATGTTAAACTATCTGTGTCAGTGATAGGGAGGGGAAAAAAATAATACATAAACATTTGGAAATCGGTCAGCAATAATTAGTGTCACAAAACACCTGGCTACCTGCCTGGGGTTATCCCACGGGCACTTAGAGGGTCTATCCCCAGCACAGCTCAGGTCCGCCTGCAACTGTTGCTTGTTCTCTACTTTCACCCTCTTCCCACTGACTGGGTCATAACTGCCTCTGGGTGAGTGTGCTGCTCTCCAATTATCCCCAGTGATTTCTAGGTTACTGGAGCCACATTCCCAGTGGTCCCACAGTTCCCAGAAAGCACTCACAGACCCAACACACAAACAACAAGGATTCTTTATAAGTCTAGACAGGCAGAATGAATAAACACAACAATTGTGTTTATTCTCAGAACTTGGAACAGTGGACAAAAATGTGTAATTGACAAAAAATAACAGGTAACTGAAATATGGATCAATTGTAACACTATTGATTATAACTAAACATCTATATACTGTCTAAACAGTATCTGGAAAGATCAGGACATATAATTCACTGAGCCTCAGCAAAGAGATCTGTCTCTCTTTCTTCCTGGATAACACTGAGGGAACAGCTAGCATCTGCTGGGTAATTTTCAAAACTCCAGGCCAGTCAGAGCCCATAACAGTCAAGTATCAAATAAAAACTGGTTACATCACTACAGGCACTTCCTATTATCTGTGTGCCAAATAAAGAAAGAGAAGTCAGTCCTCTGTAACAGCTTTAAGCATGAACATGCACCATCTGCTTGCCAAACTGGAGAAATACACTTCAGAACATAATGCAGGAAAATATCCAATACATTTTATATGCTTAAAACACATTGTTTCTTCACAATTTGATATTCAATGCCTGGGCCATGTCCAGGGTTTGGCGTTGAATATTCTTTTTTTTTTTTTTTTGCACCTGCCAGTACATAACCAGTTAAGTCAAGATTCAGAACTTAACTGGCCATAATCTATCACATAAAGATAATACTGTGATGTCTGCAGCCACGTTTATATACTAAACCTGGCCATTTAAACAGGATGGAGTTAGTCCAGAAAGGCGGTTGCAAAATTGGTAAGTGGGTTCTGCCGTAAAGCGTATGGGGTCATACTTAAGGCTCTCAATATGTATACATTGGAAGAAAGGCAAGAGAGAGGGGATTTGATAGAGACGTTTAAATACCTCTGTGGCATTAATGTACAAGAGATGAGCCTCTTTCAAATGATGAAAAACTCAGGAATAAGAGGGTATAGGATAAAGTTATGTTATAGAGACAGGAGTTATCTAAGGAAATACTTTTTCATGGGAAGAGTGGTGGATGTGTGGTACCACCTCCCAGTGGAGGAGACAAGGACTGTGTCTGAATTTAAGAAAGCATGAGATAGGCACATTGGATCTCTTAGGGAAAGGAGGAGATAGTGGTTGCAGACTGGATAGGCTATTTGGCTGTTATTTGGTGTCATGTTTCTAAATTCTGAATATCGGAACTTTAGCAGCCAAGTGCCTCTGGAATGCCCTCAACATAGCCAGTTTTCACTTAGGCGCTAATCAGTCATTTTCAGTAAAGATAGCTGGTTAAGTGCCACTGAAAATGTCAGAATAGCTAAGAGCAAACAATTTAGTTGTTCAGTGGCCATTTATGGCTGGTTAAGTTGTTCTGAATATCAACCAGTTGGAAATCAAGTGTGAGGGAGTGGTCACTTGTTTTCTCTCCATAGCTGTACATGGTCCTACGAGTACTGCCTTTTCTGGTTATAAAAGTATGTGTGCAATGGAACTCATTTGTAATTTTAACTACATTTGTGAGAGAAAATTGAGTCAGTCTGTTGTAGCTGAGTAAATACCTATTTCCTGAGTAAAGAGCTTTGAACATTTCCCTTTTAATAAGTCTTGGGTAGACAAGTCAGGGCAACATGGAGTGTGTTAAAAGAAGGACTACGGTAGCTCTTCTTCTTCCTACCTGTTTTGAAAATCTTTTTAAAGACTGTACCAATTACCTTCTTTCTACACTGAAAATGTATTTTCCTAAGGGGCCCTTTTAATAAGCTGATTAAGCATCTACGCGCACCCAATGCACGCCAAAATGGAGTTACCACAAGGCTACCACGTGGCTCTTGCGGTAATTGCATTTTTGGTGCGCGTCCGAAAAATAATTTTTATTTTTGGATGTACGTATTGGGCACACACCAAGTAGCATTTGATGCGCGTAGGTCATTACTGCATGGGACTTTACCGCTAGGTCATTGACTGGCGGTAAGGTCTCAGACCCAAAATGGACATGTGGCAATTTTTATTTTGCCGCACGTCCATTTTCGGAAAAAAAATTTTTTTTTAAAGGCATTTTTTACAGGTGCGCTGAAAAATGATTCTGCACACGCCCAAAACACGCGTCTATACTACCTCAGGCCATTTTTCAGCGTGCCTTTGTAAAAGGGCCTCTAAGTTACTATTCTACAGACCTAATTATTTCACTCTATTTGCCCTTCAAAGGCCAAAGCATTTGGGGGTGAATTGAGCAAAAATGAATAAAGTAAATAGATGCCAGCATTTCTTGCTTGTGTTCTACTACTGCTTGACATTTCTAAAGCGCTACTAGGGTTACGCAGCGCTGTACAATTTAACATAGAAGGACAGTCCCTGCTCAAAGGAGTGTTCTCCGAATTTCCTACTAGAAACAGGTTGAAATATTGTTATTAATGCTCAGAATCAAGATACTCATCCACAGATGAGTTTCATAGAGTTGGGATTACTTATTTCACCAATACAGAATACAGACAAGATGGGGAAAATGGTAACATGCCCATCTGATTGATATTTTTTTGGGGGGGGTTGCTGTAGTTTTCCTAGGTTCTTATCACACATCTATACCTTTCAGCATTTTGTAAACTATTGTGTATTTATCTTTGTGTTTTCTTAATTTAGGTGAAGAAAACAAGCAAAAGTGAATCTTCCCAGGGCTATAAAGAAAATCAAGGTACAAAAAAAAGTCTTTACACTGCCTGCAAGAGGAAAACTTTATATACAGTCAGTTTCTTTAAAAGAAAGTGGTACGAACCTGGGAGATACAATATTTCAGAGGTTTTTACGGGAAGTTTGTAGTGACTCAGAAGTTCACTTTTAAATTGCTAAGATTGGAGTTCTTTAAACTGTATGGATGCCAAACTACGTGAAATGTCTAAGTGAGATCAAGTGTTGGCCCTTGTTCTCATCAAATGCCCAGAGCTGCACCTCTATGTTGCTATCTTGCCCCAGCACCACTAGAGGTCCCTCAGCCTCTAAGGGGTCCTTTTACAAAGACACGCTGAAAAATGGCTTGCAGTAGTGTAGGCACGGGTTTTGGGTGCGCACCCATCCATTTTTTAGCGCAATTGTAAAAAAGGCCTTTTTTTGCCAAAAATGGACGTGCGGCAAAAGAAAATTGTTGCATGTCCATTTTGGGTCTGAGACCTTACTGCCAGCAATTGACCTAGTGGTAAAGACTCACGCGATAACCGGGCAGTAATGACCTACATGCGCCAAATGCCACTTGGTGTGCATCCGTTACGTGCGCCTGAAAATTAAAAATATTTTCAGATGAGTGTAGCGGACATGCGCCAAAAATTAAATTACTGCAAAAGCCACACGGTAGTCGGGCGTTAACTCCATTTTGGCAAGCATAGACGCTTACGCAGCTTAGTAAAAGGGCCCCTAAGTTGCTTAATGTATCTCAATTACAATCCAGAACTAAAAATTAAATAATTTGATACTGAATACGCATCTGTACTTGTTATATGGATTTTTGCTTTACAAGTACATGGTGGTCTCAGGTTTTTCTTAATAATTTTTGAAGCATTAAATACAAGTGATTATGCTGTATCTATAGCAATGTTAAATTCCCTGGATTCCCAAAAACATACATCAGAATACATTCTTTACTGATAAGCTGTGAGAAAATGAAATGACTTTTGCAATGTTAAATCATTTTCCCTTGTATATTGTGCTTGACTTTTTCTCCTGCTTGAACTTGTAACTATTCCTTATGGTGGACTTTTTTTTAGGAGATATTGTCCTAATATTGAGAAGACTGAGGTCCTTTTACATAGCTGTGCTAAAAGATGGCCTGCGCTATGACTAGCATGTGGATTTCCCCACGCACTGAGGCCACTTTTAGCTCAGCTGCAAACTGGCCGATTTTTCATTTCCTCAATGGCCACAAACAAATTTTCCATGTAGCATATGGCCATTAGCATATAAGCCCTTACTGACACCTATTTAGAAGGGAGAAAAGGATAACACGCTAACCATTTGCTAATCGGTAGGCACGTGGCAATGTGGCTGCACATGTTTGGGGGCAGCAAGTAGTGCTGGGCATGCCTACTTGCTGCCCCAAACATGACCCTAGTGCTTAAAAAAAATAGCATGTGGGAAGTGTTCGCAGATGCCAAGACTAACACAGGATGCTACATTGTGCCCTGCGGTAGTGCATTTTCCCGCATAGTAAGCACAGATTAGTGTTTACTTCTGCTTAGTAAAAGGACCCCACTCTTTATTATAAGAATCTTCTTTTCTGTACAAATATGGTTACTTGATTTGGGGCTCCTTTTACAAAGCTATGCAACTGATTAGCGGTGCTCTGAATGCAAAGAAGCCTGTTCTAGTCCCATGGGCTTCTTTGCATTCAACGTGCCCTAATTGGTAGCGCAGCTTTGCAAAAGGAGCCCTTGATTTTGAAAAAAATTAATAAATAAAAAATTAAAACTAAATTCTCATACTTTGTTGGAAACATCATAGGTTTTTTTTAATGCCAGATGTTTTCAAATAAAATTTATTTTAGAATCCCAGCCTATTATAAAAGAAATGTTTGAAAATTAGGATATGTTCTAGAGATTGGGAGGAGTTTAGCTACCTTACCCCCCCCCCCCCTTTTACAAACTGTGCGGTAATGCCGACACAGCGCATCCACTTTGAATGGGCTGTGTCGGCACTGGTAGCCACTAGCGCAGCTTTGTAAAAGGGGGGGGGGGGGGGTTAACTTGAAGGTTTCCTTGTGTCGCTTACTGTAGAAAATGAACCTTTTATCTGAACAAAACCAGAAAGATTCTAGTAAATAATTGAAACAAATTGCATGCAGTGCGACCATTGATGATCATTGCAGTGTTTTTTAGAGCAAGGTAACATGGGGAAAGAGGTATAATTGGTGGCATAGCCAGACCAGGGGTATAGCCAGACCTCGAGGTGGGAGGAGGCCAGAGCCTAAAGTGAGGGGGGGGGCACATTTTGGTCTGCCTTCCCACCGCTGTCCCCACACTGCCCCGCCTCCTCCCACCCACTGCTGCCACTGTACATATCTTGGCTGGCAGGGGGTCCCCAACCCCCGACAGTTGAAACACTGTCACCACACATATCTTGGCTGGCGGGGATCCCTAGCTGAAGCCTTCGTTCAGCGCTGGTCTCCGGCGCCGCCGCATTGCCCGTCCTGTTCTCTTTTCCCCTCACGTGCGACATGCTCATTTTAATGAAATTGAGTATACACACATGCTCGGTTTCATTAAAACGAGTGTGCTGGACCATGAATGGAAGAGAGAGCAGGGCAGGCAGTGTGGCGGCGCTGGAGAGCAGCACTGGAAGAAGGCTTCAGCTGGTGGGGGTTGGAGACCAGAGCAAATTTGGGGGGGGGGCAGGCCCCCGTAGCCCCAGGCCCCTGTGGCCCCACTTAGCTAAGCCACTGAGCCAGACTGCAAATTTTGGGTGGACCAACAGGCAAAATAGGTGGGCATGATGCATTTCCTCTCACCCACCCCATGCCCCTGCTTAACATAAAATTTTAATAGCTTTGTTGGCAGGGATCCCCAGGCCCTGCCAGGTGAAGACATTCAATGACTCCCAGAACTCTCCTCAATTCTTTAACCATCAACCCCAGCACCCCACTCTCAATCAGTTCTTGTGCTTTAACTGAGCATTCATGAAAACTGAGCATGCATGTGGTGCTGACAGCGGTTGGATCAGGATCCCTGCCACTAATTGCCATACTTGGCTGAGGGGAGTTCTGGGATACTTTGAATACCTTCAGCTGTTAGAGCTCGGGGATTCCCACCAGCTATAGCAAGGATGTGCTACTGCTCAGCAGGTTTGAATTCAAAATAGATGGGCCTAAGCCCACCCTGGCCCACTTGTGGCTACACTCCTGGGAATAATAGCTTTAGAAAACAATGTAACTGGCTCCTGTATGGTTTGTTAGTGTAGGCTCACTGGTACTTGCACGATGAAGAGATAGAAGAAAGTGCAAGATATTTTGGGCTAGAGAAGAAGCTGAAAGAAATGGAAATATTTTCTTTTATGTTTACCTCAGCTCCATGAGAATCCAGGTTGCAGTCTACGCACAAGATAAAGGCAGACTGTCATAGCCAAAGAAAAAATTAAGATGAAAAATAACTTTAACTAGTCCCATAGATGAAGACATGCTGTGCTTTTACAGTTTATCTGACCCTAAATCATATCCAGGTTAGAGAAATACCAAACACTAAAATATACATGAAAGTCACACTAAATGATTTGCACAGGCTATGAAAGGGAACCACACATTGCAACATGCACTTTATACACCAATAAATTGTTATGAGTTTGTATTACAGATGAACAGATAAAAAGTTATGAAAGCAGAAGTAGCAAAGGGACTATTAAAGATAATTCAGACGTACCAGCGCCATTGTTTTACAGAGTTAATGAACACTAAAGGGGAACACTAATGAGTCACTTTGAAAAAATGAAATCTACAAGTTAACAGTGTGTGTCTGCCTTTGATTTCCAAGTAATGTCTGTTCTGTGTTTAAAATCTAGACACTTTCTAGACATTCTGCGGCAAAGGGAAATAAGAACACAGAGTCAGGGTCTGTTCTGTTCTTTATTTATTTATTTAGCTGAAAAATGTATAGTTCGCTTACACCTAAGCAGATCACAATAAAAACATACACATTAAAATACATATACGACCATATTCCTCTTCCCCAACTCACTCCCATCCACTTATATGCTGTCCACAGGCTACACGTCCTTTGCACAGTAAGAAATGCTTGCATAAACATATGCGTCTTTAACAAATTCCTGAATTGTGCAGTGCTGGAACACAGTCGTAATACTCCAGGTAGTGCATTCCTTTTGGGGGTGTACTATAGGAGTAATGAGCCAGGTTTGCTGGGCGTAGCCTCTGTCACTGTAGGGGGAAGCAGAATCACAGACATGGGTGTGTATTGGCTGGTATGGTGACCTTGTGGAGGTGGGGTAATGGCTGTGGTTTCTGGAGGTACCTAGAAGGAAGGAGTGTGTTGAAGGTTAGGAGGGGGGGTTGGGAATCCCTGTACTGCTTACCTAGGAGCCGGCTCCTAGTGATCTCCCCTCAGTCAAACCTGTGGTAGATTCCTGAATGCTGGAGGATGTAGGCTTCATGGGTGGAGCCTGGGTAGCGGGCACACACATCCTCAATCTCCCCCTGAGCATCACACATGACTTTCAAGTTCATAGAGTGAAATGATTTCTGTTTCTATAGCTCTCTTCGTGTGCCCAGGGGAATCTAAGTGCAACGTGTGTGCAGTCGATGATGCCTGTGATTGAGGGGAAGCAGTCTATGGAGTAGAACTGAGGCAGGTTTTCTGGAGTTCCTGGGCAGTAGTGTGGAAGGTAATATAGTCAGAGGTGTGGGGAGGAAGGCATCGAGGAGCTAGGTAAGGCAGTTTTGGATGGCGGGCTAGATGGGGCCTGCATTGACTGCTAGCACATACTGGAAGCTGCTGGTGGCCAGGAAGGCGAGGGAGGGCTGGCACAGGATTATTCCTGGATGTCCTGGTCTGGAGAAGGGGTTGTAGCTGGTCACAAAGGTGCTATATGGTGGCCCTGGTGAAGCTGAACCTAGTAAGGCATTCGTGGTAAGTGAGGTCCAGGAAGCAGGTGTGGGCCTGAAGACTCTATGATAGGGATATCTCCTCCAGGGCCTCCCCTCCAAACTCTTATCCACCTCCAGCAAGGTATGAACCATCAAATCATTCAGTGCATCCATGATTGGTGTGCAAGTGTCCTACCATCATAGGGGCATTCATAGTGACCCCAGAAACACCACTGTGCACACCTGCACCTACTGCACCTCGTGAGACCCAGCACAAGCTCCTGCATCAGCACACAGTCGTGAGACACACACCAGCTGCCAAAAACACTTGCTCTCCCACCACTGATAAACAATCCAGGCACACACAGCTGCAGCACAAAGCACTCACTCTCACATCCCCAGCAAACAGTCCTCACACAAAGCACATTGACTAACCAGGACTGGACACAGGGCCGCTGAGAGACGGAACCAGGCTCAGGGCAAGGCCACCACTGCCAGGTCTGGAGCAGGACCGCTGCCCCCCCGGATCACAGTCGCCCCCCCCCCAATCATCGCTGCTGCCCAATGTGCAGAATCATAACTTCTCACCACTGCCTCAAAGAATAAAACCACATAAGAACAGATGGTTCACAGTAGGCTCGGGCAGACTTCATCATGTGACACAGAAGCATCCGCCCGCACAAGTGTTGCCACTACAAAATTCTTTTGCTCCACTACAGCACTCTGATGTTCCTGAAAATAAAACTGAAGCGGAAAAAGAAGAAAAAGCAAGGAAGGGGGAACAAAAATATGAGAAGGTACCCAAAGAGAAAACACCCTCACAAATCACTAAAACCAAAACACATACTAGGAAATGTACATGGAAAGCGATGACCACAAATGCTCGCAGTCTAAGCAATAAAATTCCTGACCTTCAAGCCCTGATTTTGGATTCTGACTTGGACATAGTTGCAGTCACAGAGACATGGCTCAATGGTTCCCATGAATGGGATGTAAACATACCAGGCTATAATCTTTTTAGGAAGGATAGAGAGGGACGTATAGGTGGAGGAGTAGCTCTGTATATGAGAAATGATATCCCAGTGACTGAAATGACAGGGAACTGGGGAAAGGAAGAAGCGATATGGATCACCTAAAAAGAGAAGATAGAACCTTGGTCCACGTGGGTGTTGTGTATAGACCCCCGACACAATTGGAAGAACTAGATAAAGATCTGATCGCTGATATTCAAAAGTTGGGGAAGAAAAGAGAGGTGCTGTTGTTGGGAGATTTTAATCTGCCGGATGTAGATTGGAAGGTTCCGTCTGCAAAATCGGAAAGAAGTAGAGAGATTGTGGATGCTTTCCAAAGTGCTCTGCTCAGACAAATGGTGAACGAACCCACGAGGGAGGGAACCACGTTGGATCTGGTGCTCACGAATGGGGATAGTGTGTCAAATGTCCGAGTAGCTGCGCACCTGGGAAACAGTGACCATCAAACGGTTTGTTTTGATGTAACGGCTCATGTGGACGGCGGCCACTCTAAACTCAAAGTCCTCGATTTCAAGCGAGCTGACTTTAACAAAATGGGAGAATACCTGAGGAAGGAGCTGATGGGCTGGGAGGACATACGAGAAGTGGAAGGACAGTGGTCCAGGCTAAAAGAAGTAATAAACAGGGCCACAGACCTTTATGTAAGGAGAGTAAATAAAAGCAGGAGAAAAAGGAAACCGATATGGTTCTCAAAGCAAGTGGCTGAGAAAATAAAGATTAAAGAGTTAGCGTTCCAGAAATATAGAAAATCTCAAGAGGAGGAACACAGGGAGGAATACCGGATGAAACTGAAAGAAGCCAAGAGAGAGGTACGTCTGGCAAAGGCACAAGTGGAAGTAGAAATGTAAGGAGGGGAGACAAAAACTTCTTCAGGTATATTAGTGAAAGGAGAAAGACTATAAAGGGAATTGTGAGACTAAAAGATACAACAAAACGCTATGTAGAAAATGATGAAGAAAAAGCCAATTTGCTAAATAGATACTTTTGTTCTGTTTTCACTGAAGAAAACCCTGGGGAAGGACCGAGAGAGACTGGCAAAAGTACACCTGAAAATGAGGTGGACAGAGCGCCGTTCACGGAAGAGAGTGTGTATCAACAACTTGGAAAGCTAAAGGTGGACAAAGCCATGGGGCAGGACGGGATCCACCCCAGAATACTGAGGGAGCTCAGAGAGGTTCTGGCGGGTCCTCTTAAAGACTTGTTTAATAAATCCTTGGAGACGGGAGAGGTTCCAAGGGATTGGAGAACGGCGGAGGTGGTCCCTCTTCACAAAAGTGGGGATAGGGAAGAAGCTGGAAACTACAGGCCGGTAAGCCTCACTTCGGTTATTGGAAAAGTAATGGAAGCCATGCTGAAGGAAAGGATAGTGAATTTCCTGGAAGCCAATAAGTTGCAAGATCCGAGACAACATGGTTTCACCAAAGGGAAATCATGCCAAACGAATCTCATTGAATTCTTTGACTGGGTGACGGGAGAATTAAATCAAGGACGTGCTATGGACGTCATCTACTTAGATTTCAGCAAGGCTTTCGACACGGTTCCCCACAGGAGGCTCTTAAATAAACTAGACGGCCTGAAAATAGGACCCGAAGTGGTGAACTGGATTAGGAACTGGTTGACGGACAGACGCCAGAGGGTGGTGGTGAATGGAGTTCGCTCGGAGGAAGGAAAGGTGAGTAGTGGAGTGCCTCAGGGATCGGTGCTGGGGCCCATTCTGTTCAATATATATGTGAGTGACATTGCCGAAGGGTTACAAGGTAAAGTTTGCCTTGCGGATGACACCAAGATTTCCAACAGAGTGGACACCCTGAAGGGTGTGGAAAACATGAAAAAAGATCTGAAGAAGCTAGAAGAATGGTCTAACGTTTGGCAATTAAAATTCAATGCGAAAAAATGCAAAGTGATGCACTTAGGGAGTAGAAATCCAAGGGAGACGTATGTGTTAGGCGGGGAGAGTCTGATAGGCACGGACGGGGAGAGGGATCTTGGGGTGATAGTATCTGAGGACCTGAAGGCGACGAAACAGTGCAACAAGGCGGTGGCAGTAGCTAGAAGATTGCTAGGCTGTATAGAGAGAGGAGTGACCAGCAGAAGAAAGGAGGTTTTAATGCCCCTGTATAAGACGTTGGTGAGGCCCCACCTGGAGTATTGTTGTCAGGTTCTCAGGTTCAGAGCCCGCGGGGCCGGGCTCTGGAGCAAACGTGAGCCCTTGGGCTGCTGCCGAGGAGCGACAGCAGCAGGCAAAACCCACCAACCAACACTGGGCAAGCACACCGGCAGGGACTGCAGGCACTGCCCAGCGAACCGGAACACATGGACTGGAATCCCCCGGACTGGAGGACACAGGACTGGAACACACACCGGACCGGAACACACTGGACTGGAGCGCACCAACTGCACTTAGCTACTAAGCCCCCCAGGAGTTGAGCTCCTAGGTTTGAGTAGCCGACAGAAGTGCACACTGCACCACCCTACCTAAAGCAAACACCACCGTTGCAAAGGCCCTGAAGGAAACAACACCACTTCCTTATCAAGGCCCTCCCTGATGATGTCACACTCCCTAGACCTAGGCAAAAGCACATTGACTCAGAGAGGCCCAACCCACACCAATGCAAAACCGTGAAGCACTTGAAGCCAGTACACCCAAAGACAGGTAGAGCTAACTCAGTCCACCCACACAGCTGTGGTAAAATGAAACAATTAACCCCATGCTGCTGGAAGCTGCCAGCACAGAGAGACAGAGCCAGCTCAGACAGGACAGACAAAAGAAACAGAAGCCAGCTAAGAAGCTGACCCCCAGGAAAGAGGTAAGTTTGAGAGGGGTTCTGACCCCAATCATAACAGCACCTCCCCCTCAAGGCTCCCGTGTCCCCACGGGAGCTCCAGGTCTCAAAAGACAATTTAGGTCTCCATGGGTAGCTGTGATGAAATCTCCCAATTGGTTTCACAACATAAATCTGGGCGGCTGGGCAGGACGTGACAAGTACATCTGGAACTAGGAAACCAGAATGGCTTTGGCCGCCACGAGGCTCTTTAGAACGGCTGATAGGCAGGATCAGAGTCTTGGATGCAACAAGTGGAGTCCTATTCAACAGGAACCATTTCCTGAAGGAGTCCACAACTTCCTTGACTTCCTGGCACTCCACTGTAGCAGCTAGAACTGGGCTAGAGCCCACACCCATCCTGGAATCTAAAGCCGGACAGGAACTCGAACAGGACTTCAGACTGGACCTTGCCTCTTGGCTGGAGCTGGAACTCAGGAGGGGTTCAACATCTTGGTTGAAGTGGGAACTCAGAGTAGACTCAGCATCTTGCCTGAGACTGCAATCTGATCCGGCCTCAGCCTCTTGGCCGGAACTGCCACTCAATTCGGACTCAGCCTCTTGGCTGGACTCGGTACTCAACGTAGACTCAGCATCTCGGCTGGCACTGGGACTTGCTCCGGACTCAGCATCTTGACCGGGACTGCAACTTGACCCGGACTCAGCATCTTGCCTGGAACTGGAACTCCAACTTGACCCAGACTCAGCATCTTGGCCGGGACTGCAACTTGACTCGGACTCAGCATCTTGCCTGGAACTGGAACTCCAACTTGACCCAGACTCAGCATCTTGGCCGAAACTGCAACTTGACCCGGACTCAGCATCTTGCCTGGGACTGGAACTCCAACTTGACCCGGCCTCAGCATCTTGGCCGGGACTGCAACTAGAGCCAGACTCAGCATCTTGCCTGGGACTGGAACTCCAACTCTCACCGGACTCAGCATCTTGGCCGGGACTGCAACTTGACCCGGACTCAGCATCTTGCCTGGGACTGGAACTCCAACTTGACCCGGACTCAGCATCTTGGCCGGAACTGCAACTAGAGCCAGACTCAGCATCTTGCCTGGGACTGGAACTCCAACTCTCACCGGACTCAACATCTTGACCGGAGGTGCAACTTGACCCGGACTCAGCATCTTGCCTGGAACTGGAACTCCAACTTAGCCCGGACTCAGCATCTTGGCCGGGACGGCAACTCTCACCGGACTCAGAATCTTGGCCGGGACTGTAACTTGACCCAGACTCAGCATCTTGCCCGGGACTGTAACTCAATTCTGATTCGGCATCTCGGCTGAACTCTGCACTCGGTGCAGACTCAGCACTCATCGTGGACTCGTCATCTTGGCTGGGCTCTGCACTCGGTGTAGACTCAGCACTCATCATGGACTCGTCATTTCGGCTGGGCTCTGCCCTCGGTGCAGACTCAGCACTCATCGTGGACTCATCATCTCGGCTGGGCTCTGCCCTCGGTGCAGACTCAGCACTCATCGTGGACCCGTCATCTTGGCTGGGCTCTGCACTCGGTGTAGACTCAGCACTTATCGTGGACTCAATATCTCGGCTGGGCTCTGCACTCGGTGCAGACTCAGCACTCATCGTGGACTCATCATCTCGGCTGGGCTCTGCCCTCGGTGTAGATTCAAAATCCCGGCTGGGACTGCAACTTGATCCAGACTCAGCATCTTGACTGGAACTCCAACTCGATCCAGACTCAGCATCTTGACTGGAACTGCAACTCCATCCAGACTCAGCATCTTGACTGGAACTGCAACTCGATCCAGACTCAGCATCTTCACTGAAACTACCACTCCATCCAGACTCAGCATCTTGGCTGCCACTGCTGCAACTCACTCCGGACTCAGCATCTCGGCTGCCACTCGATCCGGACTCAGCATCTTGGCAGGCAAAGCTCTTCAGGCTGGACTCAGAAGTTTGGCGGGAAAAATCAGGAAGCCACCTTCTTTCAGCTTGGGCTTCAGGAGTATCCCGCAGGGCTGGATCCGAGAGAAGCTGAAAGCGATAAAAGAAGAGCTTGGTAGCAGGGTCAATAGCAGAAACTGGGTTCTCTTCGAACCCAAGCCAGGAGACACGCCTTCTCTCTGCTGCAGCTTCAGGAGTATTCCTCAAGGCTGGATCAGACAAAAGTGCAACCCGGTAATCCTGGAGTGTCAGAAACGGATCCAGATCAAAAATTGGGTTGGAACTGGGATCCAAACTTGTACTAGGAGGCTTGGTTTGAAGCGCCACTTGAACTGGACGCAGAGACTTGGCTTGAAGCGCTGCTTGGACTGGAATCGGAGACTCAGTCAGAAGCATCCCTCAGACTGGACTCAGAGACTTGAGTGGAAGCGCCACCTGAACTGGGATAGGAGGCTCAGTTCGAAGTGCCCTCTGAACTGGACTCAGAGGCTTGGTCAGAAGCATCCCTCGGACTGGACTCAGAGGCTTGAGTGGAAGCGCCACTTGAACTTGAGTCGGCGACTCGGTTAGGAGCGTCCCTTGGACTAGGCTCCGAGGCTTGGCTGGACGCGCTGCTCCGACTGGATTCAGAGGCTTGTCTGGGCGCGCTGCTTGAACGGGACTGGACCCCTGCTGGGCCCAGAGCATGGAATTCCCAAGACGTCTCCTCTCCGCGACAGCTTCAGGAGTATCCCACAAAGCTGGATTCAAGACAAGGCTGCGGCGATACTCAGCGAGCGTGATAAAAGGGTCCATATCTGAAACTGGGTTTTCAGCGATTCCAAGCCACCGGACATGTTTTCTCTCAGCTGCCGCTTCAGGGGTCTTCTTCAAAACAGGATGCGACAAAAGTTTCCCACGATACTGACGAAGAGTCATAGAAGGATCAAGAACAATGATGGAGCTGGACCCCAGCTGGGTCAGCTGGGCGGGGGTTCTTGCCGGCTCATGGCCTTTGCAATCTGTCAGGTTCTCAGGTTCAGAGCCCGTGGGGCCGGGCTCTGGAGCAAACGTGAGCCCTTGGGCTGCTGCCGAGGAGCGACAGCAGCAGGCAAAACCCACCAACCAACACTGGGCAAGCACACCGGCAGGGACTGCAGGCACTGCCCAGCGAACCGGAACACATGGACTGGAATCCCCCGGACTGGAGGACACAGGACTGGAACACACACCGGACCGGAACACACTGGACTGGAGCGCACCAACTGCACTTAGCTACTAAGCCCCCCAGGAGTTGAGCTCCTAGGTTTGAGTAGCCGACAGGACTTACTGGATACCGGATGACATAGGGACCAGGACTGGAAACAGAAGTGCTCCTAAACCTAAACTGATCTACGTGCTCCCAATCCCTAAACCAGCAGGAGTGTTCCTAACAGTAAACTGACAAAAGGACTTCCTAAACCCTATACTAAACAGGAGCTCCTAAGCCCTGCTCAAGAAAGGGACTTCCTAAGCCCTAAACTAACAGAGCAGGGAACTAAATACAAAGCTAACACAGATGCTACTAAGCACCAAGTTACAAGCAGAGCTTTACACTAATAAGCTAAACACAAAACTAACCAGCTACCTAAGCACTGCTCTAGCAAGCTAGATACAACTAACAAGGTGCTTCCCAAGCACTACTCTGGCAAGCAACCAGAAGAGCTCCTAGCACTAAAAGGGAAGACAGGGGAGCCACAAGGAAAAGAAGGGAAGCTAACACATAAGCCAAAAGTGATTCTAAATCACCAAACACCAACAGCAAAGACTGCAATGCTCCCAATAGCACAAACACCAGAAGTACTTCTAACAGCAAACTCTGCAGTGTTCCTAACAACACCAAACCCTGAAGTACTTCTATCAGCAACAGAGCTTCCAAAGCCCTACACATAGCAATGCTTCCAAAACCAAGAGGGAAAAGCAGGAAAGCTAAACACACAAACACCAGTGCACACTGCACTAACACTAACCTGGACCTTAGCAAAAGCAAGCAGGGAAACTAGACACAAAGTCAGAAGTGCACACTGCACCACCCTACCTAAAGCAAACACCACCGTTGCAAAGGCCCTGAAGGAAACAACACCACTTCCTTATCAAGGCCCTCCCTGATGATGTCACACTCCCTAGACCTAGGCAAAAGCACACTGACTCAGAGAGGCCCAACCCACACCAATGCAAAACCGTGAAGCACTTGAAGCCAGTACACCCAAAGACAGGTAGAGCTAACTCAGTCCACCCACACAGCTGTGGTAAAATGAAACAATTAACCCCATGCTGCTGGAAGCTGCCAGCACAGAGAGACAGAGCCAGCTCAGACAGGACAGACAAAAGAAACAGAAGCCAGCTAAGAAGCTGACCCCCAGGAAAGAGGTAAGTTTGAGAGGGGTTCTGACCCCAATCATAACAATTGTGTTCAGTTTTGGAGGCCGTATCTTGCGAAGGATGTTAAAAAAATGGAAGCGGTGCAAAGAAAAGCTACGAGGATGGTATGGGATTTACGTTCCAAGACATATGAAGAGAGGCTTGCTGACCTGAACATGTACACCCTGGAGGATAGGAGGAACAGGGGTGATATGATACAGACGTTCAAATATTTGAAAGGTATTAATCCGCAAACGAATCTTTTCCGGAGATGGGAAGGCGGTAGAACGAGAGGACATGAAATGAGATTGAAGGGGGGCAGACTCAGGAAAGATGTCAGGAAGTATTTCTTCACGGAGAGGGTGGTGGACGCTTGGAATGCCCTCCCGCGGGAGGTGGTGGAGATGAAAACGGTAACGGAGTTCAAACATGCGTGGGATATGCATAGAGGAATCCTGTGCAGAAGGAATGGATCCTCAGAAGCTTAGCTGAAATTGGGTGGCGGAGCAGTTGGGGGGAAGAGGGGGTGGTGGTTGGGAGGCGAGGATAGGGGATGGCAGACTTATACGGTCTGTACCAGAGCCGGTGATGAGAGGCGGGACTGGTGGTTGGGAGGCGGGAAATACTGCTGGGCAGACTTATATGGTCTGTGCCCTTAAAAGGACAGGTACAAATTCAAGGTAAGGTATACACATATGAGTTTGTCATGGGCAGACTGGATGGACCATGCAGGTCTTTATCTGCCGTCATCTACTATGTTACTATGTTACTATGTAATTGAAATACCTTGTTGGCTGGCGGGGATCCCGAGGCCCTGCCAGCAGAAGATATCTTCCTCTAGCACTGTTCTTCTGCTGATTGCCTGGCCCTGCAGCTGCTTTTCCTTTCAAGGAATGTTCGATTTCAAAACCGAGCCTGAGAGGAAAAGCCAGCCGTTCAGTTGGGCAGAAGAGCAAGACTGGAGGTGCTCCTCCAGGTCCTCCCCAGCCTCCAAGGGGGGCCCCGGCCGCGGCACCGGAGTTTTCTCTATCCTACTCCTGTCGGGACGCGATCACTTGGGTCCCATCGGAGCAAGGGAGAGATAGAGAAAGACCCCGGCACCAGGCCTGCCTTGAAGGCCAGGGGAATTTTGCCCCCCCCCCCCCCCCACATCCCTCTCGGTGGCCCTGACTGGACAAACTGAGGAACACTGAGAGGGCAAGCAGATTGTGATGTAGATTGGGAGCCATATGGTAACCCTAGTCATGGAAGACATTTCCAATGAGGAAGACAGCATGGGCAGGAGTGCGTGACAATATCTCCTGCCCTGAATCTCCACTAGACCACCAGGTGAAATGGTAGACCCAGGAGGGAGGGGGCAGAGGGCCTATGGGTGTGTCGGGATGGGGCTTTCTCTGTTCGGGGGGATGAGGAGGAGGGAAGGAGAGATGAAAGGAAGGGGAAGGGAGGAATTTTGGACACCATGGGGGGGGGGGGGGGGGAGGAGAAGACTATGTTTGAGTTAACATTCCTCCCACACACACATAAACACATACACTTTTTATAGGTGGAAAGATGTTAGCTTATATTTGGGTGGGTATATATTTTATTATATACAGTAATGCATGATTTTTGCCATTTAATACTCATTAAGGGGCAAAAATCATGCATTATTCCCTTAATGCACATTAGTAATTACCTCCCTTAGGGGATCTTTTACAAAAGCATGCCAGAGTTTTTAGTGCATGCAAAAAATTCATGTGCGCTAAATGCTAAGATTCCCATAGGAATATAATGGGTGTCTTAGCGTTTAGCGCACATGAATTTTTTGCATGCACTAAAAACACTAGTGCTTTAGTAAAAGGGGCCCTTAGACTTTTGTGTGCATAAATAAAATAATTCAGTTTCATATTCAAGGACAATTAGGCATTTGTCAGCAGCCAGTGAGTGTATTATTGCCCTATCTGTATATTTTTACAATATATACAGATAATATTGGATCATTTAAATCGTTAAACAGACCAGTGTTATCTGTATATTTGTGGGTTGGTTTAGGAAAGGGAAAAGGGCAGGCCAAAATATTGTCCAGATAGTACTGATATTCAGCTGCTATGGAATAGATTCTATATATGGTGCCATAAGAATTGGCATCGAAAAAAATTCACTTAGGTGTATTCTATAAAACGTGCCTAACTTTAGGTGTGGTTTATAGAATTCATCTAGGACCCATCCATGTGATTAAATCTAGTCACAGGAATTTACACCAAGTAAAACTTGTTGTAAATGCCGGTGATTAGGTTAGGTGTAGAGCGGGCATATTCTGTAACAGTGCACATAATTTTTAGTAACGCCCACAATTCACCCATTCCACACCCATGGCCATTCCCTCTTTTTGGCAGCACACATTAGAATTTACGTGCATCGCTTTATAGAATATGCATGTAAATTCTAATTAAAGCCATTTGGTGCCAATAAATGCCTGTTAATTGGCAATTATTAGCGCTAATTGGCTTGGTAAGATTATTAAGTTGCTTGCGCAATTCAGAGTATGACCTGAATTGCTTGTGCAACTCAACTCACACTATATAGAATCTGGGGTATATGGTCAAGTTCTTTTTTTTAATTTAGGCAAGCAGTGGTTGGAACGTACAAGGAAAAGTATATTTCTAGAGTCCATCCAAGAATAATTGATTTCCTATTCTTCATGAGGACATTTTTATTGGTTAAAATCTGAAACCAGAGGCCATACTGAATCAAAGTTCATAATTTCATTGTCTTTATGGAATATTCACTTCACCAAGAGGTGTGCAGCTGGTTTGTGCTTTTAGTTTAGAAAATGTGTCCATAAAGAATGCACTCTAAATTGATTTTCATCCATAAAACCTCTGTATTCATGCAAATAAAATTGACTTATGCACATTAAAACATTTTGGAGGCAATTCTATAAAGGTAATTCTATAAAGCTCTCCTAAAGTTTGACGGTAGGATGCTGAACACTAAGGGCCCAATTCTATATATAGTGCCTAAAATTAACGCACGTTAGGCAATTGACATGCGTAAATCCTTGAGTGGTATTTAGAATATGCTTAGGCATAGTTTATGCAACTAAATTTATGCTTGTCCATTTATGCCAACGAAAAGCTGGTGTAAATCCCTGCGCGTAGATTTACACATAGTGGCCCATATTTTATAACAACGCGTATAGATTTTGGAATGCCCACAAAACACCCATTCCACGCCCCCTAAGCATGCCTCTTTTTGCCTGTACACATTAGAATTTAGGCACAGTACATTATAGAATATGTTTAGCAATGTATTCGCGTAAATTCTAATTTTTGCTAATTAGTGCTTATTATTGCTTGTAAAGAGCTAGTAACGCTTAACAGCTTGTTAAAATTATCTACATGTGTAGTTATAGAATATGTCTAGATTTACATGCAGAACCGCATGTAACTCTAGGTATGCTATAGAATCTGGGGGTAAGCGCAAATTCTATAATGTATCTAGGAGCCCAGATTCCGTTATAAAATACTAGGGTAAGTCAGCATTGTCACGTCTAACTTGAGCACTGATGTCATGTGAATGGCTGGTGAAAATGCCAGCGCTTCAATACTGGCAGTTAGGTGCGCAACTGACAGTATTCTATAAACGTAGCTCTTAATTGCTTGGCATGACCTCTGACCTGCCCATGCTCCTTCCAGGTCCACGTCCCTTTGCATTTGCGCATCATGGAAATTAGATGCTAAGGGGTGAATTCTATATATGGTGCTGAAAAAAAAAGCCCTATTCTATAAGCCATGCTTAAAGTTAGGCGTGGTTTATAGAATAGTGCTTACACCTGGGAATCATGCATAACTTTAGATGCGGCCATTTGTACTAACTGATAACAGTGCGCGTAAATATAAGGAACGTCCCCATTCCACTCATGACCCTCTCATTGCCGTGATCCCTTTTCCAACTCACATGTAAAAATTTAGGCACGGGATCAGCACCTAAATTTATGTGCGTATGTTCCAATTAAACCTAATCAGTGCCAGTAATTGCCTGTTAAAAAGCCAATTATCGGTGCTAATTAGCTCAATAATTAAATTACATGCACAATTTTTGGTGACTTTTATAAAATTAGGGGGTAAGCTTATAGAATAGGCGCATAAGTTACGCATGTATCTCCAAATTAGAATTAATTAGTGCTTGTTAATGGCGATAATTGGTACTTATTGCCACTTAAGTGCCAGTTTAGTTCGGATTAGATAATTAAGCTGCACATATCTAAAGCTATTATATCATTTCATGCAGTACTGCACGCCTATCTATGTGTGCCAGTTATAGAATTAGGAGGTTTGAGGATAATGTTATGAACCTTTTCCACACATTAAATGCTGATTTATATGCGAAAAAGGACTCTATAAAGTTAAGTTATACTTAAAAGTATGCAGGGTTCACGTTGACACATTCTTATATGGTTTGTGCAGCGGATACTAGGGAACTGGGTTTGATTCCCACTGCAGCTCCTTGTGACTCTGGGCAAGTCACTTAACTCTGCATTGTTCCAGGTACAAAATAAGTACCTGTATATAATATGTAAATCGCTTTGATTGTAACCACAGAAAGGTGGTATATCAAGTCTCATCCCCTGTCCCTTTCCCTTTCCTTTGTAGAGTAGGCATGCTCTGTGGGAGAGAGGGCAGAGCATGAGTGGAATCACAATTTACATGTATATTTTATAAAATATGTGTGTAAAAATATGTGCTAACATATATGCCTCCTTTCAAGAATGGGTAATGTCTGCCACTTCAATCTTGGTCCAGTTTCTGCTGGATTTCTGCTGATATTTTATAAATAAAGGTCCAAAATAGGTGCCTTCCTGCTCAGTTAGCCTAGGTGCCCTGCTATTAAATTACCATTGGTAAAAATTAAGGATAATGAGCTACCTCATGGGTAGCAAGCAGCAAAAAGAAAGAGTGGGGTCCAAAGAACGTGGAGTCCAAAAATAAAATAATCACTTCCATTAATTAATGATAAAATGCCATATACTGAAATCTAACGATGCACCTGGAGAAGCATAACTTGGCATGGCTGAGTTTCGGCTGAAACACCTGCAAATGGAGTCCAATGTGCTAGAGAGCTGTAAATCCAAAATTTGTATTGTTGGAAAATCTAAATGAGTGTGCTTGCTGCTTTCAAGCTGAGGTTTTGTTTGATACTAAGCACCTTATACTTCTTTGGCGTTAAGGACTCGTTTGTTAGATTTCCTAACAGCACATTTTGTATTTACAGCACTCTAGCACATAGGACTCCTGATGCAAGCGTTCCAGCCGAAACACGGCCGTGCCGAGTTGTGCTTCTCCAGGTGCATTGTTACCTTTAAGTATATGGCATTTTATCATTAATAAATGGAAGACACTATTTTATTCTTGGACTCCACATTTTTTGAATTTTGTTGCTGATAAAAAAATTACCCTCCACATGTGCTTTAATCAAATTTGGTGCATGAACATTTGAAATAAACTGAAGAAATGTCTAAAAATCAGCCCAAAAAAAAAAGAAAATGATCCAAAAATGAACTAAAATTTGTTTCTGTGCCAAAATGTGCTCAGAGCTGGTGCAATCCCAACACTGCTAACCTGACTTTATTTATTTATTTTGTATTTCAAAGAATTAATAGTAAATGGTTCAAACTCTGAGACTGATGACTATGGAAAAGATAGTAATGAGCTGACCTTCTTCCCTGCTTTATATGAAAGTCTGTCATCGGAAGACTTCTTTGAAGAATGCATGGAGAGACAAGTCATTCTACAGGAGTTTGCAGAAAATGAGAAGGTATCCGCCATATACCCATATCATTTTTCAGATTTACTAATAACTTGTTTTCAGAGGTAACAGAATACAACTTGAAGAAAGGAAAACTTGCAGTGTAGAACATTTGCTACCACAGAATGTCCAGGTCTCACAGATATTCTGGAAGACTCCCTGTCATGTCTCCCTGTATTGTGGGACAAACAGCTCACGATCCTGCCATTTCTTCTCTATTTCTAGTGTCAGAAGTTCAAACAAAGTGGCATGACCCTATGACATGGGAATAGAGAGCATACAAATGTTGTCTTTACTTGCAGGTGCCCACCTACCTCTGCTCCATGGCACATTTCAAGTTTAGAAAGGAGGAGAAGAGTTGTTCCTGGAAAGAGCATGTGTGCACTCTCAGGGCAGTTCTATCTAGTGCCCCCAAATGGAGGTAAACAACAGTTAGGTACTGTTCTACATGTTAGTGCCTAATTGCAAAGGGGGAGTGCATTTGGGCAGGTCACACACCTAGGTGCCAAACTTAGGGGATCTTTTACAAAGGCGCACTAGCGTTTTTAGCATGCGCTAAATGCGAAGATGTCCATTATATTCCTATGGGCATCTTAGCATTTAGCGTACACTAATTTTTAGCACACGGTAAAAATGCTAGTGCGCCTTAGTAGAAGGGGCCCTTATAGAATACTATAAGGTGTCCGGTACCTACAATTCAGCTCTAACATGTATGCCTGCCTTTTAAATGATATAAGTGTTGGTGCCTAAATGAAGGCACCCAGATGCCGTTATAGAATACTATCTTAGCACACAGATTGTAAGTGCGTAATTTTTAGTGCCCTTTATTTAAATGACTCCTCTCTGTTTTCATTTCCATGAACCTGTGGGACAGTAAGATGGGCAACAGAGAAGAGCATTTAGTAATCTGAGGAGAGACAAAGGGCAAAATGTCTAGGGAGAAGATGAGACTGAGGGGATCTGGAGAAGAAGTGTGATGAGGACTGGTCACGATGTGTGAGATGGGGATGAAAGACAGGAAACTGGGGGAAGGGAAAGTGATTAGACGCAAAGATAGAGCTTTGAAACTACCACAAGGGATCAGCCAGCACCATTTTAGTTCAGTCAGCCACTGGGGCAGGAGCTCCTATTCTATTCATTTCTTCTGGATATCTTGGGCCAATGTTCAGATAAGGGAAGGACCTTCGAGGGAGAGGGATTTAAAATATTTTAGCCCCATGTCAAAGCTAGGTGGGGGATACCAGGCCCTCTGGGCCACAAAGAAGTGGAGGTTCCTCAGTGGTAGAGGGTCCAGCAGGAGCTTCCATTCTGGGCTCTTGGCCCTTTAATTTTATCATGCTACCACATGAAGAAAACATATTTTTAGGTGTCTCTTGTGAAAAAAAAACTGCAGCTCTTGAACTGTAGTAAGTTTCTTTTTTTCCTCAAAAATGGGCCCACAGAGCCTTTTTCATGCACTTGTTTTCTCATTTTTGTGCATTAATGAGTTGATTTTGCATGATTTTTGTATCTCAGCAAGTCAGTGCAAAATTTAAATAAACATTTTGACAAAGTAGACTTCATGTGAAAATTTACTACTGGAAGGGTACTTCAGTGAAGTGACTTTGCAAAAGTGCATTTTACTTGAAAAATAACAGGAGACAGCTAAATCTCACAGAAATATGCATTAACCCGCAAACACTTTGCTGGTATAGTACATAGGACTTTTTCCCCCTAATTCTAAAAAAGTCGCCAAAAATTGCACCCACAAATTTGGGCATGCGCCCAATTTGCAGGTGCAATTTAATTGAATAACAAGCCAATTAGTGCCAATAATTTGCTTTTTAACAAGCAATCATTGGCACTAATTGGATTTAATTAAGATCTACGCATGTGATCCGCACCTAACCTTTACGTGCATCCTGAAAAACGGGGTATGGAAATGAGAGGGTCATGGGCAGTTCAGGGCAGATCGTGGGTGTGGTTTTGCATTACGCACTCTATTATAGAGTAAGTAGGTTCCGTGTGTAAATTTAGATGGGACATTGTACCACTTTTTTTTGGTGCAAATGGATGCACCTTAATTTACATGTGACTCCCGGGACTTAAGTACTATTCTATAAACTTTAGGTGCGGCTTATAGAATAATGCTTAAGCTGTTTTTTTGGCACCAATTTTTTAAAGCACAATTTATAGAATTCACCCCTTTATATCTTCCACTGTTTTCCAATTTAACATGATGGGTGAGAAGAGGAAGTGTGTACATATGTCCTGGAGGATGTCATTGCCTCCCTGCCTGTCTTTCCTAAAGTCAGGAGCTCAAAGCTATCTCCTTCCTCATAACAAATTGATTATGATATGTGATGTGTACTGCTTCATTTTTGGCTTGGGCTGTTTTCTCAATGTATCCTGTATATTAAATCTAATCTCATAACTAAACTTTTCCCCTGTGGAGAGAGGTTAAAGTTTGCAAATGGTGAACACGTTTTGTCGGTGTTGCAATAATTGTCATTTTAGGCTTCAGGCATGGTTTATTTCTCCTTGGCTCCGCAGGAAGTCTTCAGAAACTCCAGACATTTTATGTAGGCAGCAGTGCTACATCCTCTAGTTGACAGAAGTATTAAAAAAAGCAGCAGGAGGTGACATTAGCTGTCCTGTGTTCACTTAGTGCTCCATGTTCCTGGAATGTAAATGATTGCAATTCCCCCTGTATGTGTTAACTGGCTCACTGGAATCTGTTTACAGACTGTATTAGAACATGCTTTTGTGGCTCGTTGGCTGATTCCTTTGTTTGGAAATTGTAACCTAGCTAGCATGTAATATAATTGCTTCTTAAACCTAGCACGTGTATAGGGATATTTAAATTACCTTCATATTTTTCAAATTACAAGTTGTTTTTTTTCATGTTAATACCCTGGTGCGTTATATGGCTCATCAGCACCTATTAATAGTTTACTGGCTTGAGGATATATTGTACCTGGTTGCTACTTTTATAATTGTGCAGTTTTAGAGCGTGATAGAGGTTGCAGGCAAAAGAAAATCAAATTCTGAGATTCCATAAAAGATTCCATGGAAATAATCTAATTTTGTATTGGGCTGGCAAAAAAAAAAAGAGAAAGTAATGTAAAGGTTTATTATAAAAAAAACCACTTAATGAGTGATGCACAAGGATTGTGTGCATAATTTTGTAATAGACCACCTAAATAGGACAGCAGGTATGCACATATGTTACAGTACATGAGTTTTCTAAAGGAACGTATGTCCATACATTCCATTTAAAAATTACCCCATGGAAAGCACACACACTTTCTCATTTGCATGCACAAATTTTCCTTTTGATTTTTTACACAGATGCCCATATTTTATATGTGACCGGTTTGCCTTACTGATGCTAAATCTGTTTAAATTCAGTAATAGGGTGGACACCCCAGTGGGTGTGGATGACATGAGGAAAGATCTGGAAAAACTTGAAGAACGGTCTGATAATTGGAAAACTAACATTTAATGCTAAGAAATGCAAGGTCATGCACTTGGGTTACAAGAATCCAAGGGGACGATACACTGTTGGGTGTGAAGTGCTTCTGTGTACGAAAGAAGAGCGGGACCTGCTGACCTTAAGTGGCCAAACAGATAGAAAAGGTGACGGTCAAAGCCAGAACGATGCTTGGGTACATAAGGAGAGGGATGACCTACAGGAAAAAAGAGGTGATAGCACCCCTGTATAAGTGTCTGGTGAGGGTTCATTAAGGGGTCCTTTTACTAAGGTGCGCTGAAAAATGGCCTGCGGTAGTGTAGACGTGTGTTTTGGTCGCAGTCAGAATTATTTTTCAGCGCACCTACAAAAAATGCCTTTTTTTTTTTGCTGAAAACGGACATGCGGCAGAATCAAAATTGCCATGTGTCCATTTTGGGTACCGCCAGCCATTTACCTAATGGTAAAGAATCCGTGCAGTAATGACCTATCCACACCAAATGCCACTTGGCGCGCATCTGTTACGCATGCCCGAAAATAAAAACTATTTCTCAGACATGCGTATTGGACGCGCGCCAAAAATGAAATTACCGCAAGAGCCATGCAGTAGTCGGGCGGTAACTCCATTTTAGTGTGTGTTGGGCACGCGTAGACACGCGGCTTAGTAAAAGGGCCCCTTAGAGTACTGCATGCAATTCTGGAGACCACACCTATGGAAAGCTATAAACAGGATGGAGTCAGTCCAGAGGGCGGCTACAAAATTGGTAAGCGGTCTCCATCATAAAACATATAGGGACAGGCTTATAAACCTCAACAAGTATATGCTGGAAGAGAGGCGGGAGATAGGAGATATAATAGAGACGTTTAAATACTCAGTGACATCAGGAGGTGAGTCTTTTTCAAATGAAGGAACAATCCTAGAATGAGAGGGCATAGGAAGAAGTGGCATGAGAGGAAATACACGTAGGAGGAATCTGAGAAAATACTCCTTCACGGAAAGGATGGTGGATGCGTGGAATGGCCTCCCGGTGGAGGTAGTGGAGACGAAGACTGTGTCAGAATTTAAGGAAGCGTGGAACAGGCATATGGGATCCCTTAGGAAAAGGAGGAGTTAGTGGTTACTGAGGAAAGGCAGACAGGATGAGCCATTTGATCCTTATCTTTCTTTTCTATTACTGTGTAAACTTTGGGATGAATGTTTTATTTGCTTTTCTATGAATGATTAATTGGCATTCTTTTTTTTTCTTTCTGTTTTAGTCTGTAAACTGCTTTGATCTATATTTTATTTAGTAAAGGCAGTATAGTAAGTGTTTCGATAAACAATAAAGTTCAAGCCTCCAACCAGCCCTGCTATCAGGAACATCTCTTCCCAGGTCAGATAAGCTAATGTATACACGAGTATTTTGTGCATGAGTTTAAGTGTATATACCTTGGTCAGTTCTAGAAAATTCCATTTATGCATGTAAAAAGCTGTTTTATCCATGGAAATGTCTTTTAAAATTGGCTACGTAGACTTAGGGTTACCATTTTGTGTCCTCTGAAAAAGAGGATACATGTCACGCCCCCGCCATGCCCACTGCCACGCCCACTGCCACGCCTCTTTTGGATCCTCATTCCGCCCCTTTCCCCTCCCCCATCATATAGTCCCCTCCCCCGCCCCCCTCCATCCCATACTCCCCTCCCCCATCACATGATCCCGTTCCCCTCCCCTTCCTTACCATCTTCCCTGGTGGTCTAGTGATGTCTTCGGGTCAGGAAAGAGCCCAGCACGCACGCCATCCCAGACACACGTTTGTCCAGAAATCCGGACAAATGTGCGTGTGGGCAAAACCTGCCAGACGCCCTGGACATGCCCTCAAAAGAGGACATGTCCGGGGAAATCCGGACGAATGGTAACCCTACGTAGACTGCCCAGTTTCAGAAACAATGTAGTAATGCTGTGTGACTGTGTAGGAAACGAAAAATAGCATGAGCACACCAAACTGTGATGCTCAGTTCTGGGTTCCATTTTGTTCCTCTTCCTCACTTCTAGTGGTATATGGAGGTTGCATGTCAATACAGATGGAGGAAGTGGGAGAGTTAGAGTCCCTTTTACCAATCTGCGTAAAAAGGGGCCCTATGCTGGTGTTGGCACCTGTTTTTGATGTGCACCAAGGACCCCTTTTACTGCAGCAAGTAAAAGGTAGGTCTTTCTTTTCTTTAGGAAATGGCCGCGCAGCAAGTGAAGCACTTGCCGTGTGGGCATTTTGGGGAGAGCCCTTACCGCCACCCATTGAGGTGGCGGTAAGGGCTCCCGCACTAACCCGGCAATAACCGGGCAGCAGCACGGTTAAGGCCAAAGCTGATAGGGTGGTTTCGTGGCAGCACTGTTGGTTATGCATGTCTTGATCTCTCATTTTCTACCACAGGATGTCATCATCTGTGACAGGGCCTGCATGCCAATCACCAGCATCTGGCTGACCTCCCACTGCCTGGCCTGTAGGGCCAAAATATGGTCCCATAGCAGTAGTAGCTTTTTGTTTCTAGTGAGGAGTTGTCACCACAATGTGTGAGTTGAGCTGTGCTCCATGAGGCCCACAGCCCAGTGGCATAGCAAGGGTACGGTGGGGGCGGTCCGCCCTGGGTGCACGCTGCTGGAGGGTGCAGAGTGCAGCTGCGTGACTGTTGGCTCCGCTGGTTCCCTGCTCCCTCTGCACCGGAACAGGTTACTTCCTGTTCCGGGGCAGAGGGAGCAGGGAGCCAGTGGAGCCGACAGGCACACGGCTGCTCTCTGAACCCTCCAGCAGCCAAGAATGCACCCGGGGGGGGGGGGGCTTGATGCGCGGGGGAGGGGGGGGTCATTGTACCGGGGGGGGGGGGGGGGGCTTGATGCACCGGAGAGGGGAGGTGTCATTGTTCCGGGGGGGGGGGGGGTGTCGTGCTGCACCCTGGGGGGACGGACGCCGCTGCACCCGGGGGGGGGGGGGGTGCGCAGCGGTGATCCGCCCCGGGTGGCAGCCGACCTAGGATCGCCACTGCCACAGCCTATCAACATCTGCGAAGTCCATCTAGGGAATGGAGAGTATTAATGGCTCCTAGTTCTCCTCTTGTTCAGCCTGCCATGGAGATTAGCCTCCAGTGCTGCAGTTTGCTTGCCATCGCAAGTCTCCTCCATCATGTCATAGTGCTCCTGTGTGCCACCCTCTGTGTTTGCTGTCTCTGATGCCTCAGGGTGTGATGTTTCCCAGTTGCTGCACTCAGGCCGATTCCCCTTTGAAGTGATGTGCTTTGTTACAGGTAAGAAACACAGCTAGACATTATCAGGACATCATAGCCATAAAAAGTTGTATACATAAGAATTTATGTAACCCTGTATTAATTTTCCCTTTCTTATCCCATTACAAAGGCATGCTATACACCCACCATTGTATTTATTTATTTGTTACATTTGTACCCCACATTTTCCCACCTATTTGCAGGCTCAATGTGGCTTACATAGTACCATCAAAGTCGTTCGCCAAGTCAGTTGATAGCAAATACAATACAAATACAAGGTTATGTGGAGGGGCATAATCGAACGGGGGCGTCCGTCTCTAAGGACAGCCCCGTAAAGGGGCGTCCCCGACCGTATTATCGAAACAAGATGGGCTTACATCTTTCGTTTCGATAATACAGTCGGGGACGCCCAAATCTTGTCATTTAGGTCGATCTTAGAGATGGACGCCCTTAGTGATGGCGACCTCGGTTTTCGCCGATAATGGAAACCAAAGACGGCCATCTGAAAAACAGTGAAATCCAAGCCATTTGGTCATGGGAGGAGCCAGCTTTCTTAGTGCAGTGGTCCCTCTGACATGCCAGGACACCAACCAGGCACCGTAGGGGGCACTGCAGTGGACTTCAGAAATTGCTTCCAGGTGCATAGCTCCCTTACCTTGGGTGCTGAGCACCCCCAACCCCCCTCCCCCCCGGTCCGCCTGCCTGAACTACATTGCACCCACTACAACTGCTCCAGGGACCTGTATACTGCTGCGATGGATCTGAGTATGGCATTTGAGGCTGGCATAGAGGCTACCAAAAAAGTATTTTTGACCTTTTTTATGGTGGGAGGGGGTTAGTAACCACTGAGGGAGTAAGGAGAGGTCATCCCCGATTCCCTCCGGTGGTCATCTGCACAGTTCGGGCATCTTTTCATGGCTTGGTCATGAAAAATGGACCAAGTAAAGCCGGCCAAGTGCTCGTCAGGGACACCTTTCTTTTTCCAATTATCGGCCAAGGATGCCCATCTCCTAATCATGCCCCAGTCCCGCCTTCACTACCCTGCCGACACACCCCTGTGAACTTTGGTCGTCCCTGCGACAGAAAGCAGACGAGGGTGTCAAAAACTCGGCTTTCGATTATGCCGATTTGGCCACCCTTGCGAGAAGGCCACCCATCTCCCGATTTGTGTTGGAAGTTGGGCATCCTTCTCTTTCAAAAATGAGCTGGATAGTGATCGAGTGAGGTAGTTGTGAAGGGTCAAAAGGAATGAAGATTGTATGTTGTCCAGTACAATCATTTTTGTCAGGTTGAGATTCTATGCCAAATTTCATGACTTCATTAACACATTTCTCTGTCAGGGTTGACATGCCCACAAGTCCCAAAAGAGAGTGACATATAGCTGCAGCTTCCTGGGTCACAATAACCTTTTTATTCATTATTCTCAATCATACCACTAACCTTCCTGATACATTAGGAACAGTGTAACATCACTATCCATGCATTTGTGACTGTGCAGACCCTGGATCTTGCTGCTACCCATCATCCCTGCAGAAGGCTTGCAACACCCATACAGGCTTCACGATGGACAAGTTTGTAATCTGTTGGGGCTATGGCGAGACATATCAGGATGGGCTGAAGTGGGTTTTGATGACAACTCCAGTATTTGGGAAGTAGGGCAAGTGCAGGCAGACTTTTATGATCTGAGCCCTGAAAATGGCAAGAGTGGATCCAGATCAAGTATACATATTTTATACCTCTTTCATATCATATGCTGTGAGTGTAGGTACTGTATAGCTCAGTGGTGGAGGGGAAGACATCATAAAGTAGAACTTAAGCAAGTAAAATGCTGTAATAATACTACTGAATTGTTGATTCTGTAACGATTTGATAATGAATGTGACTATTGGGCAGACTGGATGAACCATGCTGTCATTTATTATGTTACTATTTACAATGAAAAAATGCATACAGACTTGCTGACAAACCTAATGCAAAAACAGCCAAATAGTCCTTTATCATATCACACTGCCTTTTGACTGGCTGCTGCATAGGTCCCTTTGGCTGCATGGGACATAGCTATGTCAGTTGCAGCACACTGTACGTAGTAGGCCTTCTGCAAGCCTCATAGACAAAAGAGGGCAGGCAGAGGCTGCCGATGAATCACCCCCAGAATTATGGGGGCCAGTGCAGGCTGCTTATGCATTCTCACCCTGTAGGTTGACTTTCAACCCAGTATCTCCTTATAGAGCTATGAGCACTGCAGACCTGCATGAAATGGCTGCAGGGTAGGCGTCCATGACTTGCAGAAAATTGTGGCTACATCCAGGAGTCGTATAATGGGACAACAATAACAAACTATTAAATGGCAGAGGGAAGATTGGTAGAAGAAAGACATAGAGGGGCATAATCGAAAGGGACACCCAAGTTTTTCTGAGGACGTCCTCGCAGGACGTCCCCGTGAAGGGGCGGGGAAACCTGTATTATCGAAACAAGATGGACATCCATCTTTCATTTTGATAATACGGTCAGGGACACCCAAATCTGGAAATTTAGGTTGACCTTAGAGATAGTCGTCCTTAGACTTGGTCATTTCTGATTTTCGGTGATAATGGAAAATGAGGACGCCCATCACAGAAACAACCAAATCCAAGCCCTTTGGTCATGGGAGGAGCCAGCATTCATAGTGCACTGGTCCCCCTCACATGCCATGACATCAACCGGGTACCCTAGGGGGCACTGCAGTGGACTTCAGAAATTGCTCCCAGGTTCATAGCTCCGTTACCGTGTGTGCTGAGCCCCCCAACCCCCCCCCCCCTGCAAAACCTACAGCCCACTACTGTACACCACTACCATAGCCCTTATGGGTGAAGGGGGGCACCTAGATGTGGGTACAGTGGATTTCTGGTGGGTTTTGGAGGGCTCACATTTACCACCACAAGTTTAACAGGTAGGGGGGGGATGGGCCTGGGTCCGCCTGCATGAAGTACACTGCACCCACTAACACTGCTCCAGGGACCTGCATACTGCTGTGATGGACCTGAGTATGACATTTAAGGCTGGCATAGAGGCTGGCAAAAAATATTTTTAAAGAATTTTTTTGAGGGTGGGAGCAGGTTAGTGATCACTGGGTGAGTAAGGGGAGGTCATCCCCGATTCCCTTCGGTGGTCATCTGGTCAGTTTGGGCACCTTTTCATGGCTTGGTCGTAACAAGAAAAGGACCAAGTAAAGTCACCCAAGTGTTCATCAGGGACACCCTTCTTTTTTTGATTATGGGTCAAGGACGCCCATGTGTTAAGCATGCCCAAGTCCCACCTTCACTACGCCTCTGACGCCCCCAGGAACTTTGGTCGTCCCCGCGACGGAAAGCAGTTGAGGATGCCCAAAATTGGCTTTTGATTATGCTGATTTGGGCGATCCTGTGAGAAGGACGCCCATCTTGCGATTTGTGTCGAAAGATGGGCGTCCTCCTCTTTCGAAAATAAGCCTCGAGACTGTCAGTTATTGAAATAAAAACAGTAAGTCATATTACACATCCATTTTAAACTCAACAGAACCAGGCCCAAACAAGCTGAAATATAGTGAAAAAAAAAACCTGGTACTTAAGTTATAGATTGATAAATATCTCACTTCTTTCTCTTTTGCTTTTCCATAAATTATAAACACTGTCCAGATTAACACTGTTTCCTGACTATAGATATATTTTAATCCTCATTAAATTGTCTTGGTGTTCAACTTCTAGTCATTCTCATCTTAGTTTTGATTGCATTCATCAAGCTGAATCCCCTTTTGCAATCAGCACTAGAAGTATAAATAGTTCCACAGACATTCTGTAGAAGTTATCGTTCAATAAAGAGTTGCTGTTGCTCTGGGAAAGTTAGTAATACCCTGAAACATTTTTACTAGTACATTTTTCATTTTCTCAGATATAAGTTACTTAGGGGCCCTTTTACTAAGCCACGTGATAGGCACCTACAGTGGTGGAAATAAGTATTTGATCCCTTGCTGATTTTGTAAGTTTGCCCACTGACAAAGACATGAGCAGCCCATAATTGAAGGGTAGGTTATTGGTAACAGTGAGAGATAGCACATCACAAATTAAATCCGGAAAATCACATTGTGGAAAGTATATGAATTTATTTGCATTCTGCAGAGGGAAATAAGTATTTGATCCCCCACCAACCAGTAAGAGATCTGGCCCCTACAGACCAGGTAGATGCTCCAAATCAACTCGTTACCTGCATGACAGACAGCTGTCGGCAATGGTCACCTGTATGAAAGACACCTGTCCACAGACTCAGTGAATCAGTCAGACTCTAACCTCTACAAAATGGCCAAGAGCAAGGAGCTGTCTAAGGATGTCAGGGACAAGATCATACACCTGCACAAGGCTGGAATGGGCTACAAAACCATCAGTAAGACGCTGGGCGAGAAGGAGACAACTGTTGGTGCCATAGTAAGAAAATGGAAGAAGTACAAAATGACTGTCAATCGACAAAGATCTGGGGCTCCACGCAAAATCTCACCTCGTGGGGTATCCTTGATCATGAGGAAGGTTAGAAATCAGCCTACAACTACAAGGGGGGAACTTGTCAATGATCTCAAGGCAGCTGGGACCACTGTCACCACGAAAACCATTGGTAACACATTACGACATAACGGATTGCAATCCTGCAGTGCCCGCAAGGTCCCCCTGCTCCGGAAGGCACATGTGACGGCCCGTCTGAAGTTTGCCAGTGAACACCTGGATGATGCCGAGAGTGATTGGGAGAAGGTGCTGTGGTCAGATGAGACAAAAATTGAGCTCTTTGGCATGAACTCAACTCGCCGTGTTTGGAGGAAGAGAAATGCTGCCTATGACCCAAAGAACACCGTCCCCACTGTCAAGCATGGAGGTGGAAATGTTATGTTTTGGGGGTGTTTCTCTGCTAAGGGCACAGGACTACTTCACCGCATCAATGGGAGAATGGATGGGGCCATGTACCGTACAATTCTGAGTGACAACCTCCTTCCCTCCGCCAGGGCCTTAAAAATGGGTCGTGGCTGGGTCTTCCAGCACGACAATGACCCAAAACATACAGCCAAGGCAACAAAGGAGTGGCTCAGGAAGAAGCACATTAGGGTCATGGAGTGGCCTAGCCAGTCACCAGACCTTAATCCCATTGAAAACTTATGGAGGGAGCTGAAGCTGCGAGTTGCCAAGCGACAGCCCAGAACTCTTAATGATTTAGAGATGATCTGCAAAGAGGAGTGGACCAAAATTCCTCCTGACATGTGTGCAAACCTCATCATCAACTACAGAAGACGTCTGACCGCTGTGCTTGCCAACAAGGGTTTTGCCACCAAGTATTAGGTCTTGTTTGCCAGAGGGATTAAATACTTATTTCCCTCTGCAGAATGCAAATAAATTCATATACTTTCCACAATGTGATTTTGTTGTATTTGTATCCCACATTTTCCCACCTATTTGCAGGCGCAATGTGGCTTACATTGTTCCGTAATGGCGATCGCCATTTCCGGAATGAGAAATACAGAGTTATATTGCATTGAAGTTCGTAAGTGACAGAGAGGCATATTTTCAAAGCACTTAGCCTTCCAAACTTCCATAGGTTTCTATGGAACTTGGAAGGCCTTAAGCAATCAAGTATAAAGAGTTCATTTTCGTAATGAGAAATAATGGTATTGCGTTAAAGTTCATTCGTGACAGATTAACGTGGAGGGGCATAATCGAACGGTGGGGGCGCCCATCTTTAAGGACGTCCGGCGAAGGGGCAGGGAAACCCGTATTATCGAAACAAGATGGGCGGCCATCTTTCGTTTCGATAATACGGTCGGGGACGCCCAAATCTCAACATTTAGGTCAACCTTAGAGATGGTCGATCCAAATGTTGAGATCGCTGGACTTAGAGATGGGCGACCTCGATTTTTGCCAATAATGGATACCGAGATTTCATTGTAGCATATTCATTTATGAAGCTCAAAGGAGATATCACTAATATCAAAGAACAACTCACCAGTTATGGAGAGCAGCACATGATGGAGGCTGAACACACTATTCAGGGGCTTCAACAGGAGCAATCCAGAAGGAATTGGAGGATGGCAATAACCGCAATTGGAATAATGTGTGAATATTGGGGCTGCTGGAAGGAAAAGACCCAATTTGCTTTCATTGAAAAATTGCTGCCTAATCTGTTAGGCCTTTTTTTCCAGAAGCCATTCAAAGTGAGCCTATGCAGAAGGTCCTATGTAGATGTCCTACATCTTTGCAGGGCCTGCAGCCTTTACTTCTGAATGTATGATATCTACAAACTTTGCAGATTTTAAGTTGAGCAAGAAGCACGTCAAACCTCTCCTGGAATGAGGCTAAACTAGTTCTGCCAGACTTGTCTCCATCTACAGCAAACAAACGAGAATAATTTACTGTCTATGCAACTGCTGCTGCGTCAGTTGGGAGCCCAATATAGCACATTTTACCTAGTGAGACTTCAGGTCACCTTCACCAACCAAACCCATAATTTTGAGAGTCCTGTTGTGCTTAAGAAGTTCCTGATGGAGCATGGACAGATGGCTCCTTGAACTGTAAGCTGGACTAGCAACTGTCCAGTAATTGTACTCTAGGACCATCAAGATTGCATGATTTCAGGATCTCTAGACTTCAAGATTTTCTGACTTTATCACTTCTAATCTGGTATTTCATCTGTTTGCAATGTAGAATCTGTGTATGTTGACTATTGGGCTCATTTTCGAAAGAGAAGGGCGCCCATCTTTCGACACAAATCGGGAGATGGGCGTCCTTCTCCCAGGGTCACCCAAATCGACATAATTGAAAGCCGATTTTGGGCGCCCTCAACTGCTTTCTATCGCGGGGACGACCAAAGTTCCCGGGGGCGTGTTGGAAGAATAGCGAAGGCGAGACTGGGGCGTGCTTAACACATGGGCATCCTCGGCTGATAATGGAAAAAAGGGCGCCCCTGACGAATACTTGGCCGACTTTACTTGGTCCTTTCTTTTTTAAGACCAAGCCACAAAAATGTGCCCTAAATGACCAGATGACCACCGGAGGGAATCAGGGATGACCTCCTCTACTCCGTAGTGGTCACTTACCCCCTCCCACCCTAAATAAATATTAAAATATTTTTTTCCAGCCTCTATGCCAGCCTCAAATATCATACCCAGCTCCATGACAGCAGTATGCAGGTCCCTGGAGCAGTTTTAGTGGGTACTGCAGTGCACTTCAGGCAGGCGAACCCAGGCCCATCCCTCCCTACCTGTTAAACTTGTGGTGGTAAATGTGAGCCTTCAAAACCCACCAGAAATCCACTGTACCCACATCTAGGTGCCCTCATTCATCCCTAAAGGCTATGGTAGTGGTGCACAGTTGTGGGGTGGGGTTTGTTTTTTGGGGGGGGGTTTGGGGGGCTCAACACACAAAGTAAGGGAGCTATGCACCTGGGAGCTTTTTCTGAAGTCCACTGCAGTGCCCCCTAGGGTGCCCGGTTGGTGTCCTGACATGTGAGGGGGACCAGTGCACCACGAATGCTGGCTCCTCCCACAACCAAAGGGCTTGGATTTGGTCGTTTCTGAGATGGGCGTCCTTGGGTTCCATTATCGCTGAAATTCGGGGACGACCATCTCTAGGGACGACCATCTCTAAGGTCGACCTAAATGTGGAGATTTGGGTGTCCCTGACTGAATTATCGAAACGAAAGATGGCCACCCATCTTGTTTTGATAATACAGGTTTCCTGGCACTTCGCCGGGATGTCCTGCGAGGACGCTCTCAGGAAAACTTGGGCGCCCCGTTCGAGTATGCCCCTCCACGTGTAAATTGTACATTTGAACTAATGTTTTCTGGATGTTCTGAATTTAGGGAGTTTGGGCAGTATTCGTGTTTAGCGTTTTGGTGGAAAGATGTTCTTGTGTATGTCAGAGGGGATCCTTTGGGTTGGCTCAGTGTGAGTATGTTTGTGGTGCAGGTAGTGGTGGGTTTTGTTTGGGTGTTGTTGCTGCTGTAAGTAGTGAGGTTCTTTTTTATCACTAGGGTGCGCTTATGCTATTTGCTGTATTATGTTGTTTTTTGCAGCAGTTCACTTTTATTATTGATGGGCTTCCTTCTCACTATTTCTCATGGGAATATTACAACTCTTTTCTCTTAATGTAAATGGCATCAACCACCCAATCAAACATAAGAAAATACAGCCCTAGTTGAAAAACATCATGTTGGATATTTGTTTCCTGCAAAAACCTCATTTATCACTTTTAGAAGCTAATAAATTAAAGTGTGGGTGGGGTAATGATTGCTACACTGCAACTGCAGTCAGCAAGAAATGTGAAGTTGCAATACTCATATATAAAAATTCTGCTGTTCAGGTTCTGGACTCTAAATATGATATCTGTGGTAGGTGGATACTATTGAAAGTGTGTGTTAATAGCAAACAGTTTTTTCTTATCAATATTTACACTCCTACAGAATCTGCCAAACTAGTCATTTCTGACCTGACCCAATTGATGTTATTATGACAGCAGATTATAATCAAGTCCTGGATCTTTTACTGGGTTGCCAGCCTAGAAGTAAGTCTCAAATGCATGTTAAAGATGCTGAGCAGTTCTGTAAGACTCTAGGTCCCATGGATTGTGGAAAACATTTAATCCTACAGGATGGGATTTCACATTTATGTCACAAGTTCATCATTCGTTCTTCTGTATAGATTATGCTTTAATTTCTAAACCTTTGGTAGAATCAGTATCAATAGAAAACACTGTGATATCTGATCATGCAGAATTAGTATGACATGTAGGAGCTTCAGCTTAAATCAACCTGCATCTCTGGTGTTTCAATAACACTCTGTCGCAAGATTCTGACTTTCATGACTTTATTAGAGAGGAAGTACGGAAGTACTATCATTTTAATAAGGCTGCTTCTGTGAAGTAGAATGCTCTCAATGCGACCCTTAGGAAAGTTATTACTGGATGCTTGGCCCGTCTGAATGCAGCTGGACAAAGAGATATTCAGACTCTTGAACATGATACAGCTATCTTACAATGTAAATTACAGGCTAGGTGGGATCATAATATATTACAACAGCTTTTACATAAGAATAGCCATACTGGGTCAGACCAATGATCCATCTGTTTCCAGCAGTGGCCAATGTAGGTCACGAGTACCTGGCAGAAACCCAAATAGTTGCAACATTCTGTTCCACCAATCCCAGGGCAAGGAATGGCTTCTCCATGTCTGTCTCAATAGCAGACTATGGACTTTTCCTCCAGGAAATTGTCCATACCTCTAACTGCTGTTACCACATCCTCCAGCAATGAGCTACAGAGCTTAACTATTCGTTGAGTAAAAAAAATAGTTCCTCCTATTTGTTTTAAAAGTATTTCCATGTAACTTCCTGTGTACTTTTTGAAAGAGTAAACATTTATTCACTTCTACTCCACTCAGGATTTTGTAGGCCTCAATGATATCTCGAGCTTCAGCCACCTCTTTTCCATGGTGCCCTAATTTCTTTAGCCCTTCCTCGTATGAGAGGAGTTCCATCCCTTTATCATTTTGGTTGTTCTTCTTTGAACCTTTTCTAATTGCACTATATCTTTTTTGAGATGCAGCGATCAGAACTGAATGCAATACTCAAGGTGAGGTCATACTATGGAGCTATACAAAGGCATTATAGTATTCTTGGGGCTTCTTTTATCAAGCCACACTAGCAGCTTCTGGTGTGGTAATGCCGACAAAGCCCATTCAATTTGCAGACATAAGACTATTCAGAGTTGTCAAAACACAAACACATGTGGACTATGAAAAATTTCTGGAAGACGTTAGGAAACTGGAAGACTGGGCATCCAAATTGCAGGTGAAATTTAATATAGACAAAAATCATAGTTGCCTGGTGCTAGGTACCTTTGAGGTCAGCACCCAAGAAAAAGTTCTAGGTGTCGTGGTGGACAATACACTGAAATCTTCTGCTCAATGTGTGCCGGTGGCCAAAAAAGCAAACAGGATGCTAGGAATAATTAGGAAAGGGATGGTAAATAAGACCAAAGGCTTCTCTCTTATCTTCCTGCAATGTTTGAGGGTGTGGGCACTGCTGGTTAAGAACCTCTGCTTTATGAGGAAGACCACTGACCATTACAGTAGCTGTCCTCTCAGCCAACTCCATCCCTTTTAGATCCTGAACTGCACACAGTACTCCAAATAAGAGGCTTATAAAGAAGATGTATGGAAGAAAGTGAAAACAGCAGGAGAAAGAAGAAATAGAATAATAAGGGGAAAGCTTAAAAAGAGTTTGACCAACATGTTTAGGCAGTGGCGTCGCGAGGGCAGCTGACCCCCGGGGCGGGTCGCCGCTGCGCACCCCCCCTCCGGAGCGCAACCCCCCCCCCCCCCCGAGAACATACCTGGAAGGCGGTGAGGGGCGGGCGGGAGAGCCAATCCGCCGAGTGCACGCCGCTGGGGGGTGTCGGCACCTCGCTGGTTCCCTGCTCTCTTTGCCCCGGGGCACAGAGACCAAGGAACCAGCGAGGTGCCGACACCCCCCAGCGGCGTGCACCCGGGGCAGACCGTCCCACCGCCCCCCCTTCCTACGCCACTGTGTTTAGGAAAATATCCAAACAAAGGTAGTTTAGCAGTTAGAGTATGTCAGTTTTGGAATAGGTTCATCTCTGATATCTTTGTATTTTGCACAGTACAGAAGAAAATTCATTTCTACTTCTATTTCCCTGGTTGTGGATTGCTTGCAGAGTCTGGTTTCTTGAGATTTCCAGTTTAGATTTTGTCTGCATGTTTCTCTCTCTAACATGTGGTCTGCTATTCTGTATTTGGTAAGGGTTTGCCCATGTTCTGCATGTAACTGAGGTATGGTATTCTGTAAATATGTAGAGTCTTGCATTTTAAGTGGTCCTATCTGCTCAGTTAAGGATGCACCAGTGCCCTCAACTTCCGGTTCTGCTTGATTCCATTCCTGGACTGTGTTGGCACTGCCCAAATTGTGCTGGGGCAAGTCAAAGCTGATATTCAGCAGTACTGTCTGGTTATGTGCTGCATAATATCGACAGCTGATCTGCTTAGAAGTGGTTTAAGTAGGCAGGAGTGTCTCCTGCCTGCTAAAACCATGCTGAATATTGATAGCTTTACTTCAGAAGACTGTACCTTGAATGTCTCTTTTGTTTTGTGTGCTGTTTTAAAATACTCGTGTATCATATTCTCCTTTTTCATGTAAAATAAACATTAATATGCATGGGTAGGGGAATGAACAGTTACCACTGTACTCCCAGTAATTACTTACACAAGGAAAGGGACTTTTACAATTTTTAACAGCAAGCCACTTTAAAATAAATAAATCAGGCCCAAAGTTCTCATCAACAGCAAAGGCGGGAAGTTATCAATGTGGGTTGCCTTTAAAATGTTTTAGTATGCTGTTAGGTCCAGTTATTAGTAATTAGGGGGCTGATATTCAGACCATTGGGGGGCAGCCCGGCTAACTCCCGTGGTTGGTGATGAGCCAGATAGTCAATGCCGGGCTGTTTCCAGTGACCAACATTAAATATCCGGTTTATTTTTGGCTGGCTTAGACCTAACCAGCCCAGCCAATATTCAGTGTTGGCCAGTTAAATTTATAGCGGCCAAACATAGGCCTCCTATTTGAGCGGCCAAAATTGGCTGCCAAACTTAGCTGGTGATTTGCTGAATATTTGCAGATAGCCAGTAATATCACATGATGCAACCAGTTATCCACTATGCACTGACCGCGAAAATTCGACATGAGATAACGCTGAATATTTGCGGATTGCTGGTTAAGTGCTATTTAACTGGCTAGGAGCCATTCCTGGCCAGTTAAATAGAGCTGAATATTGGGGGGTAAGTCTCTGCCTAAAATGGGATCTGTGCTAAAACAGCACGAGTTAGTGATAAAATAACACGTCTTAATGGTAACCCACATTGATAACTACGTTCCTAGCACAGGAGAAATATAACAAGATTTACAAACCAGTGCTACACAGGCACTGCGGCTTAGAAAATCCCACAGTAATATTTGCACGCTCAACCTGTACTGTTTATGTGCAGCTCAGTAAACAGGTCTCTAAATCCAATTATACTTTTCTTTTTTTATCATTGAAATTTATGTATCATTTTGTAAAACAGGATTTGTAATTGGCATAATGGTTTCAAATTTTTAGAGCTTATGAGAAAACTGATAAAAATATATATCAAGCTGATATTTTCATGTCCCTAGTTATAACAACATAGACAGTTTTGCAGTCCAAAGCACCTACCTAACTTAGCGGTGAGGGAATGCCCCAGGTTGGAAAATTAGCTTGTTTGAGTGCAGTAGGAAATGGGAGTTTTGTTTTGCTTATGTGGTTAGATGATACCTATTACTTCAAACCTCGTGGCCATATTTATTCTGTTCTTGCATAGGTGAGCAAAGTCACTCTCTGTATATTGCTGTAGGCAAGCGCTTTTCAAAGTAATTATTCTATTATTCGATGTCACCTTTGCATCACTGATTAATTATTCTAATAATTACCAAACTCATTTTATCGCAGAACAGTTTTGTTTGGAAAAAAAAGAAGGAAGGTTTCTTTAATATCCAGAATGTTAATTGCAGACTTATGTCAGCACCCAGGTGCCTCATACTGTCCCTAGTCCAACGGGATTGTACTATCTTTACAGAATAATTGAGACAGGTAACTTCCAAGTAAGGAGCACTGAGAGAGCTTGTAATGGCTAAGGTGAGCTGGGACATAGAAGCATGTAATGTAGTCTCAGATTTATTGGTTGTAAACTAAGGAGCTGTCTTTGTGGCTTTGAAAATGCTCTGTGCGTAAGTTTAAAAGTTTAAATGATGAGTAAGTAACCTCTTACTTATCAAAAGGACTCAGCCACACTATTAGATATTAATGTTATTTAATCCTCCACGAGTGGTTACCCAGTATTGTGGCAATGATTTACATGTAATAATGGAGGAAAAAGCCTCCAATCAAGAAAACGTTTTTTATTTTGATTGTAGGGGGTGAGATCTTCATCGGCTTAAAAAAAACCTCCTTCCTAATTCCAATTAAGTCTTTTCCCAGTGTGGCATTACTTATGTAACTAGCGAGGTAATCTTGCCTGACCAATTTACTTAGATTCTTTGAAGGAGTAAACAAACATGTGGACAAAGGGGAGCCGGTTGATATTGTATATCTGGATTTTCAAAAGGCGTTTGACAAGGTACCTCATGAAAGGCTACAGAGGAAATTGGAGGGTCATGGGATAGGAGGAAAAGTCCTATTGTGGATTAAAAACTGGTTGAAGGATAGGAAACAGAGAGTGGGGTTAAATGGGCAGTATTCACAATGGAGAAGGGTAGTTAGTGGGTTTCCTCAGGAGTCTGTGCTAGGACCGCTGCTTTTTAATATATTTATAAATGATTTAGCAAGGTAATTAAATTTGCTGATGACACAAAGTTATTCAAAGTCATTAACTCGCGACAGGATTGTGAAAAATTACAGAAGGACCTTACGAGACTGGGAGACTGGGTGGCTAGATGGCAGGTGACGTTTAATGTGAGCAAGTGCAAGATGATGCATGTGGGAAAAAAGAACCTGAATTATAGCTACGTCATGCAAGGTTCCACGTTAGGAGTTACAGACCAAGAAAGGGATCTGGGTGTCGTCGTCGATAATACACTGAAACCTTCTGCTCAGTGTGCTGCTGCGGCTCGGAAAGCGAATAGAATGTTGGGTATTATTAGGAAAGGTATGGAAAACAGGTGTGAGGATGTTATAATGCCATTATATCGCTCCATGGTGCGACCGCACCTTGAGTATTGTGTTCAATTCTTGTCGCCACATCTCAAGAAAGATATAGTGGAATTGGAAAAGGTGCAGCGAAGGGTGACTAAAATGATAGCAGGGATGGGATGACTTCCTTATGAAGAAAGACGAAGGAGGCTAGGGCTTTTCAGCTTGGAGAAGAGACGGCTGAGAGGAAACATGATAGAGGTATATAAAATAATGAGTGGAGTGGAACAGGTGGATGTGAAGCGTCTGTTCACGCTTTTCAAAAATACTAGGACTAGGGGGCATGCGATGAAACTACAGTGTAGTAAATTTAAAACAAATCGGAGAAAAGTTTTCTTCACCCAACGCGTAATTAAACTCTGGAATTCGTTGCCGGAGAACGTGGTGAAGGTGGTTAGCTTAGCAGAGTTTAAAAAGGGGTTAGACGGTTTCCTAAAGGACAAGTCCATAAACCGCTACTAAATGGACTTGGGAAAAATCCACAATTCCAGGAATAACATGTATAGAATGTTTGTACGTTTGGGAAGCTTGCCAGGTGCCCTTGGCCTGGATTGGCCGCTGTCGTGGACAGGATGCTGGGCTCGATGGACCCTTGGTCTTTTCCCAGTGTGGCATAACTTATGTACTTTATATTATGTGTAGTGTTTTATCTCACATAAGTTAATCATGAAGCAGCAAACACTTATCTTTATAGGCCCTCATGCCGCGTAGTAAAAGGGCCCCTTAACACTGACAGAGAAATTTAAAAAAAATTAGGTAACAATTAGTTTAATGCACGGTAACAGGCAAAACCCCTTAACGTGGTCATGCAGTAGCCTGTTTCCCTGCGTTAACTATGCATTAAGTGCTTAAAGCCCTTTAACAGAAGGACCCTAAGCTATGTTAGCTGTTTAATGTGGTGTTTTGTGTTCTAATAGCAGAGGCATGTGCTGACAGTGCAGTGCTTTAACAGATACTGGGTGATAACCCAACTTAGGTGGAAGGGGACGTGGAAGTGGGGGGCTGTGTATTATAGTTAATATAGAGGTTATCACATTGTAACTGTTAATGGGAAGTAATGGGAAGAAGTTAATACCATTTCAAATTGCAAGTTAACTGCAATGTGTGGTCTCCCATGCAGTTAATGTACAGTAATGAAATTTTCTGTGCATTAATGTGCAGGGGAAAATGCAAGGAATGCCTTCAATGATAAGCACTGAAGTTCCCCAGTTACTGTACTTTTAATTTTGACATTTAGTTGTTCAAATCCTTAATGTAACTTCGTATATATTGAAAACCATAAACTTTAAATAGGACTTTTTCTTACCTGGCTGAGAGAAAAATTGTAATTTAAAGGGGTTTTTTCTATCTTTTTTTTTTTTTTACATTTTCTGAGCCCCATTTTACTTTCTTATGAACTGCTTGCAAGCCTGAAAGCTATTGAAGTGATGTACATTCAGGTACAGTAGGTTATTTCTGTTCCTGGAGAGCTCACACTCTGTTCCTGAAGCAATGGACAGCTAAGTAACTTCCTCAAGATCACAAAGAGCTACAGTAGGATTTGAACTGGGCTCCCCTTTTTTCAGTCCACTACTCTAACCATTAGACCACTGCTCCACTCTGGTTTTACATAGCCCCCCCCCCCCTAATTCTATAAAAGTCACCAAAAATTGTGCGTGCAAATTTGGGCACGTGCCTAATTTGCATGCATAATTTCATTGAATAACGAGCTAATTAGCACAAATTGGCAGTTATTGGTACTAATTAGATTCAATTGGGATTTAAGTGTGTAAATTTAGATATAGGATCCATTCCTAAATTTTACAAGAGTAAAAAAGGGGGTCACAGAAATGGGAGAGTCATGGGTGGAATTGGGGGTGCTCCTAGCATTCATGCACATTGTTATAGAATAAGGGGGGGGGGATATGTGCCTAATTTAAGCACATATATTTGCACCAAGTTTCAGTTGGTGCAAATGGCTGTGCCCAAAGTTAGGCACTATTCCCGGGCACAAGCGCTATTCTGTAAACCACGCCTAACTTTTAGCACGGCTTATGTAATAACACTTTAATTTGGTGCCATATATAGAATTCACCCCAGAATGTAGAGATAAAATTGAGATGTCCATATCAGAATGTTCCCAGTTCTTTTCAGAAAAGATCTGCCCCCATAGTGCTTTTTCTAAAATGCTCGCAGGAAGGCACGTATGTTAGCCAGTACATGAAGTGGGAGCAGCCATTTTATAAATATACACATGGGAAAAATCAGTGGAGGAAACAGGGCAACTTACATATTTAGCTGCCAACCTCTACATCAGTAAGGTGATATTTCTCAATTAATGTGTATGAAAGCCATTTTGCAAACCTATATGTGTGAGTACTACTAATTAAATATAGAGGCAACAATCTTTATCGTCAATTTGGAGGGGGAAATAAATGACAGGGTCTTAAGAGGATAACTCCCTTAATTCCTCCTCTAAAGAACAGGCTGAAATGAGCTTTGAAAATAACCTATACGTGCCAGGGAAATGGGGAATAATACACACATGTAGATTTTTGACCCACCCATGCCATGACCAAGCCAGGACCCAACACGCCTCCTTGCAATTTCTATGTATTATGAACATCCATGTGCAAATTCAGCTATTTCTAAAATTTGCCATTTGCACATTCATGTCACTTCATGTGTACATGCTGGAATATCTATGTGGAAATGATGAATAAGGCTTCTAAAGTGGAGTGGAGTGGAGTGGAGTGGAGTGTAGGAGTAGCCTAGTGGTTAGGACAACAACTTGTGACTCTGGGAAGTCCCTTAACCCTTCATTGCCCCAGATACAAAACTTAGGGCTCTGTTTACTAAGGTGCACTAGCGTTTTTAGTGCATGCTTAAAATTAGCGCACACTGTGCAGGCGCCCATAAGAATATTGTGGGCACCTACACAGTTAGTGCGCGCTAATAGCATTCACTAAAAGCACTAACGTGCCTCTAGCACGGCTTAGTAAACAGGGCCCTAAGATTGTGAGCCCACAAAAGACAAAGAATAGTACTTGTATAAAATTTATAAACTACTTTGGTTGTATCACAGAAAGGCATTATATTAAATGCACCTCCCCCTCCCCAAAAAAGGTAATCCCCCTTCCCCTGTATATTGTCTTTTTTACTCTGAGCCTTTTTTGTACTGGAAAATGATAGGAAAAAAAGTATATTATATTTTGCATTAACGTGATTAGTGTTATCATACTAATATTCAGCATTTAAAAAAAAATCTTGGTACCATCTCTGTAGTTTTCAATACCACCGAATTAAATCTTGTGACATATTAGAGGGATTAAAATGTATCTGTTAACTTTTTTATGGTTCTGTAAATCGCTATAATGTTATTTGCAAATGGTGATGTACCAAAACACTTCAAATAAATAAATAAAATTTGTACTTTAGCTTTCCCTGACGTGTGATTGGCTCTGAGGATTTGGTGTAGACATACTTTCATTTATATTTTCTCTTGTTGACTTTGATTATTCAGCAGCCTTGTAAACTGTTCTAGTTCCATGGTATGAAGAACGGTACACCAAATCTAATAAATAAATAATAACAAAATCCCAGTTCCTTGAGCTATGCCAGTGGGAAAATAATTTTTCCCATGTGGAAAAATGGAAATGACTATGTTCAAAATAGGTCTCCAATAATCTGTTTTTCTTCTGAATGGGCTTATAAATTAATATATAACAATTAGCAGCAGTAATGTTATTTATCATCTCTTTCTTGTAGATCACCTTAAAATGCTCTGTCGTTACCATAGAGGGACACATAATATCAGAAGGAGTTCTGCTATTTGGTAGAGATCACTTCTACATCTGTGAGCAGTTTACGTTATCTCATCTGGGGGATGTGTACTGCACTGTCCACTGTATATCAAGGTAACTGACAGAGGTCTTCATTTTGAAACATTATGATTCATTTGTGTGATATTGTTACGTACAATATAAAAAATTATGCTACATCATAAAACTAAGGGGTATGTGTACTAAGGTGCTTAGTGTTTTTAATGCACCTTTAAAGTTAAGGCGTGTTAAACGCTAACGCGCCTATACATTTCTATGGGCGCATTAGCGTTTAACGCGTGTTAACCATTAACGTGCGTTAACCATGCTAATTTCCTATAGCACACCTTAGTAAACATAAGCGTGAGATACCTGAAGCCCCATTCTGCATAATGTCTCTGTACAAGAAATGGGCCTTCCAGGTTGGGGATTTTCATTTCTTGAGTATTTTACAAAAGATTCTGCTGAACAAGAAGAACAAAAGAATATAAGAGTTGCCCTACTGGATCAGACTAAAGGTCTATTTAGCCTACTAGCCTGAAGCAGCTGTTTTTCTTTTTCAGTATCAAGCTTTGACAGCACCGGTAGCTTAAAGGAATAAAGTCAGAGGCAGTATCTTCAGATGGGTTAGTTTGTGAAGAGCATAGGTACAAATCAAAGTAGGGTATACACAAAAAGTAGCACACATGAGTTGTCTTGTTAGGCAGACTGGGTGGACCGTGCAGGTCTTTTTCTGCCGTCATCTACTATGTTACCATGTATATTTATTTATTGATTGGAATTTATTAACTGCCTTTATGAAGAGATTCACTCAAGGTGGTGTACAGCAGGTACAGTTTAACATAAAACCTTCAATTTTGTTAACTGCATAATAGTAGGGAAAATGACCAAATATAAACATAAAGAAGCCCATATTCAGACCACAGGAGTTAGCCTGGCTGACTCCCATGGTTGGCGCTCAGCCCGGATATTCAATGCCGGGACATTTCCAGTGACCAACGTTGAATGTCCGGCTTATTTTTGACTGGTTTAAACATAACCGGTCAAGTCGATATTCAGCACTGGCCGGTTAAATTTAAATTGGCCAAAGATAAGCCTGCTATTTCGGAAGTCTAATTTGGCTGCCGGCAATGCGTTGAATATCTGTAGATAGCCAGTTATAATCGCGTGATATAACCGGTTATCCGCTAAGCACTAACTGGCAATATTCAATGGGAGATAACTGGCTTTCTCTTGCTGAATATTTCCGGATAGCCAGTTAAATGCCATTTAAATGTCCAGAAGCCATTCCTGGCCAGTTAAATGGTTTTAAATATTGGAAGGCAATTCAATAAATAAGGTAAACTTGAGAACAGGAAATTAAAACCTAACAATAGGGCTACCTATTGCTAAAGTGTTTATTGTATTGTATATTTTAATTTTGTATATTGTATATTTTGATACTGCTTGAAACAGTATCAAAAAATACACTTTTAACAACACGAGATATTTATTTTATTTATTTATTTTATTTATTGCATTTGTATCCCACATTATCCCACCTCTTTGCAGGCTCAATGTGGCTTACAATTCATCATGGATACTGGAAATAGAAGAGAATATACATTTGGTTTACAGAGGGTTATGTGTTACATGGTGGTGAAATACATAATAGTGTTAAAGCAGCAGACATTATAAGACAATTCTGGAAGTTTTAAAGATTGTACAGTTACACAAGTTGATCTTTGTGATATATCTTGTCAAAGAGAGAGGTTTTCAGTAGTTTTCGGAAATTGGTCAGTTCATAAGTCATTTTCAGGTTCCGTGGCAACGCATTCCAGAGCTGCGTGCTCGTATAGGAAAAGGTAGATGCATGCATCAATTTACTACTACTACTACTACTACTTAACATTTCTAGAGCGCTACTAGGGTTACGCAGCGCTGTACAAATTAACTATTAAGGACGGTCCCTGCTCAGAAGAGCTTACAATCTAAAGGACGAAATGTCAAGTTGGGGTAGTTAAGATTTCCTGAGAAGAGGTGTAGTGATTAGGTGCCGAAGGCGACATTGAAGAGGTGGGCTTTGAGCATTGATTTGAAGATGGGTAGAGAGGGGGCACGGCGTATGGGCTCAGGGAGTTTGTTCCAGGCATGGGGTGAGGCAAGACAGAAAGGGCGGATGGGAGGATGAAGATTAAGGAAAGTGTGAGAAGATTTTTTTTGCGTTCCTGGGTGGTAATTCTATTAGGTCTGACATATAGGCTGGGGCGTTACCATGGATTATTTTATGGACTAGGGTGCAGAGTTTGAATGTGATGCGTTCTTTTAGTGGAAGCCAGTGTAGTTTTTCTCGTAGGGGTTTCGCGCTTTCGTATTTTGATGAGCCGAATATTAGTCTGGATGCCGTGTTCTGGGCCATTTGGAGTTTTTTAAGTATTTGCTCTTTGCAACCGGCGTAGAGTGAGTTACAGTATAATGCAGTGTCAGCATAACACTAATGAAACATCTAATATGCATTTATTAGAACATTCAAATAACATAGATAAGTTATTTGATGCACAAAGTTATTCACAATAACACTCCCGCATATTTGTCGTTTCTAATAATTCTATACACATCAGCTCGTACTTGCGATCCTTGAGAGACAATAGATTGGTGATTCCCAATCCCACAAGGCCAAGGTGGGAGTCTACGAAGGCTAGTGCCTTATTTTATCTTGCATCTGCTCACTTCAACAGTACCTTCGACTGGAGACCTTCTATCAACCTTTTCGCTGTGGGTTAAAAACTCTTTATTTTATTTATTTATTTTTTTACCATTTCTCTTGAGGCCTGAGTATGGCAGCCTTAGTCTTGATTACTTGCTTATGGCTATTCCTGTGACAAGAATAATTAGTGTGTTAGGATTGTTTGACTGGATTTTTTATGCTCCTGCCTATTTGGTATGATTGAGCAAGGTTTAGGAATTATATTGTTGGAGTGTGAGCCTTTTGTGTGTTTATCTCTTTCCTATCATACAATATGACATTCCTTTCTATTTCCTGTAAATGTTTGGCAATGTAAACTGCTTCAATTCGTGCACAAAGTAGGTAGTATGTTAAAACAATAAACGATAAACAATATGACGCTACTGATTTTCTACAACACAGCTTACCATATAGCCGAAGGGCCAAGTGCAGATATATAATAAACATCATTCCTATACCAGAGTATGAGGACTATACGCTCCCATTTTTAGAACACACAGAATGTTTGCAGTACTTAACCAACTGATTCTATATAAGCCCTGATGGGAAAAGAGGCAGAGGCCGTTTCAAAGTCACATTTTGTTTGCGAAACCTTGGACAGCATTTAACACATTGAAGAAATCTGTAGTCTCCACATTTCACATTTATTTAATATACCGCAAATTGCTAAGTGGTTTACAAAGAAAATAAAATTAAGTATAAGGTAAGAAAGCCACTGAGACAATATGGGGTGGGGGGAGGGCGTGAAAAGAACACAGAGGACAGGGTGAAAAGGGGGTGGGATTACACTTAAACCACAGTGAGGCAATTAAAATATCTTATGATTCTATTCAGGGCACCAGAATAGATGAGGAAAATGCCCTAGAGAAGAAATAAGTCTTAAATTGGGCCTTCTTAAGCGAGGATTCTCCATTTGTTTCAATATTTATATTGATCACAGTAAGCTCAGAGAGTCCAGTTCATGGTGTGAATGGGAGGGGCTGGCATTGTGACATCAGCAGATACAAGCAGTCTTGAAAAGCAGTGAGACTTGAAAGGACCAGTATATACCCTACTTTATATCTGTAAAACATTAACAGGTAAATAATTATTTTTGATGTATTTTATGAACATGAATGGCATTCCAAGTTACTTACCAGTTTATGTAATCAAAATTGCAGGTTCACCCCCTCTTTTGTTTTTGGTTGTGTATCAATATTGCTGCAAATCTGTTAAAGCACAGCAAGGCAGAACAAGTTTGAAAGTGCAGACTCTAACATCTCTGTGTGTGGGATAAAGTAGGCTAGCTGTTCAGTTGTAGAAGTGGGGTATATATGTGTATAACAGATGTGATAGATATATTTTTATCTATGGGAAGAGTGTAGTTGTGTCTGTAGGAATGTGTCTGGGAGGGTGGGCTGTACAATTATTTGGGGAGCTTTGACTGTTTGGGAAATGGGAGAGAGATCTAGCGAGGCCAAGGGGGTGGTGGGGGAGGGGGAAGCAAATACATTTAGGATGAGAGGGAAGGGGATGGTTGGGGGGAGTGAAAGGACAGAGTGTATTTGTGTTGGGTAAGTGTGAAGGAGGATTCATAGGGTTAGGGGGTTAGGGGCACTTTTCCAGAGGCAAATTTCTAAGTGAAAGTTTATGTGTATTTTCACTGAAAATTTAAGAGTATGGATATATTGTGGCCACACACTTTGCAGCTATGTAGGCAGTAGGTATACCGCATGATCAAAAAAAAACAATTTGTTTGGTCTTTGTTTTAAACAGACTTTTTGTGTGCTTTTTCACAGTCTGGGGACATCTATAACTGGGCACTACAGTGTATGTATCTTGATGCTATGCACTGAACACTAATTCCAACAGCATCTGGATGCCATAATAGATGCATGCATAGGTTGTGATCAGTGCATCTGGCAATGACAGGTGTAAATGGACATGCCTAAGTGTGCCAAACAATGCACATGCCTCGGAATTCTATCTATGGTGCCCAAATATGTACATGTGCCCAAGATGCACATGCAAATTAATTGCTTAATGAGCTCAGTGACATCAATAATTGGGTACCAACAACCAATAATTGATCTTAATTGGCACTCATTAATATTTGTATGTGCATCTGACTGCGTACTATTCTATAAGATAGTGTACCTAATTCCCAAAGGGCAAATCTCAAAAGGGGGTGTGGCCACAGGAGAAGCATGGGTGTGTCGGGGCATTCCAAAATTTGGGCGCATAGTTATAGAATACTTGGTCAGAGCACCTAACTTGGATTCTAGCATTTACACTAGGTTTCAGTAGGTGTAAGTCTGGCACCCAAAGTTAAGCATGAGATCTGTGCTTAAGTGCTAATCTGTAAAAGGTATGTGCCTTTTGCAGAATAGCACTTAAGCACAGATTTTTTTTCCGATGCCTAATTTTGAGTACTATTTATAAAATTCAGCCCATAATATATAGTATTCTATAAGCTAGGCATGTAAATTGGAAACACATCAATGCCCTTCCCATGCTTTGCCCATGGTACATCCCCTTGAAGGTATGTGCTAAGCAAGTTGAGTGCCTACAGTCTAGAATAGCCTGGGCACATGGCTGCAATTTATGAGTGTAAGTGTACATTTACCCAGGTAAATGTTAGTACCCTATAAATGTAGGCACATGAATGGTGCCTACATTTAGGTGACCAACTATAGAATGCTTTTAGCGCAAGCAAATCAATTATACACATGTTACTTTGTAGGTGTGCACTCATATGAGCAATATGCACACACTTTGTAGGGGAAATTCTATAAATAGCGCCCAAAGTTAGGCATCGGAAGATCTGCACTAAATTAGTATTCTGCAAAGGGTGCTTTGGCTTAGCACGGATCTCAAGCTTAACTTTGGGCACCACACTTATGCCTGCTGAAACTTGGTATAAATGCTAGCGTGCAACTAATGGCAGTTGGGTGCATAAACGACCCTTTTCTATAACAGGCCTAATTTCTGAGAACACTCCAGACCCACCCATGCCCCTCCCATGGCCGCACCCCCTTTTGAGTTTTGCGCTATAAAATTGAGGTGTGAGTGTTATAGAAGGGCACATACATGGCAAATTTGCACACAAACCCAAATGAATGCCAATTAACACTAATTATTGATTGTTAATGGCTCATTAACTAATTAGTTTTTGCGTAGATCTGAGATCTACACCCAAATCTTGGCAACCTATATATGTACACCTCTAGCAGGCAGTATGACAGTTTCTTTTAAAAAAAGCACAGGTTGATATTCAGCAGGAATTAACCAGGCAAGAGTAGCTCCTATAAGTTCCGGCTGACCAGCCACAAGCCACTGAATATCTGGTCAGACCACCTCAGTACTATGTGGGCCTGCTATGGTTGAGCCAGAAGTTATCCAGGTGCTGTCGGTAGTCAGTGCTGGATAAATGGCTGGCCTAACTTGCCTATCTAGCTGACTGGGTACTGGTGCAGTGTATCAGTGGTATCTAGATAACTTCTGGCAGTTGTTGATGAACTGGATATTTAGCGCTGGTATCTGGATGTGGCCCAACATTGATAATCCATTTCTAAAATAAGCCTGTGACAACCAACTTTTTTGAAAAACACTGACTGTCGTGGGCCAAATTATGACTCCATAAAGTTTTATTGCAATTATCTTTCCTTCTTTTCGAAACACATTAAACCAGAGGTGCCAAGTCCTGGATGAATAACATTATATCTATGCACTGAATTCAGCGGGTAGGACTGAGGGCTACAAATACCACGCTGCTTTGGGCTGTATGTTCAAATCCTGGACTGGCCAGTCTCCTCCCTTGAACTGGGTACATTGGTAGCTCTGTTAAATCATTTTAAACATGCCAGAATCATTTGTTTAGAAAGTAATAGAAGCTCCTCAGTTGCAGCCATGCTGTGCCTCAGACTTAGTCCAGCCTTCAACAGGAGGAAATATATTCAGTTCTGAAGTTTACCAGAAAGAAAAGAAAAAAGCATAGTCATTTGAGTGATTCATTCCTTGTGTATAGGTCTTTTGGTGAAGTGGAGGACATAATCTTTTCAGAAGTTTTATGATAGATGTTTTTCTTCGAAATCCAAATTTTCCTGCTATTTGTCATCTACAGCCAACAAAACAATTTGGTCTACAGAGCCTTAAGGCTTTTTACAATATACAAAAAAGGAGAACAATACTTTATGTAGCATCTCATCATTTATGTCTTTGTATGCTACAGTAGAAGCCAGGCATTCATCTCTACATTCCCCTTACTCCAAGTTTTATTGCAGTTACTGCCCAAATAAACTTTATCCATGAAGGTTTTCTAGGCTTAACTCATTTGTATTAACATTTCTTTTTCATTCTTTCAGCATTAAGGATCCTTTCATTTTCAACCTGTGTAACAAAGACCTGTGTAATAAAGACCAGCTCAGCAGAAATCAGACAGCAACCAGGTTTTCCTATCATGAGATTAAAGAAATCCATCATATGCGTTTTCTTCTTCAGGTAGGCACCCATTAAACCCTGCATTACTGCTGAAACAAACAAAAACAAACTACAAACTACAGTTCTTTTTATTGAAACTCTACCTGTCGATTCAGTGTTTTCTCAGCAATGTCATCCACTCTTGCTGTTTCCTTATATTACATCCTGCTGACTGTAACCATTGCTGATTCAAAATCAGTCTGTATGATCAGATAATCTGAAAGAACCAACACAAAATAGAAACACAGGGGTCGATATTCATCCTGGCGTTCTGCGTTATACATGGAAATTCAACGCTGGGCCATGTCCGGCATTGAATTTACAGGTCCACAGAGCCAATGAAACCATAGCCGATTAAGTGCAATATTTAGCACTTAACTAGCTATGGTGAACTGCATCAGGGGCGTAGCCAGACAACAGATTTTGGGTGGGCCTAGGCAAGAATTGGGTGGGCACCAAGTGTTCTCCCCCCCCCCCCACTCCCCCCCCCCCCACTCCCCCCCCCCAAAAAAATCTCAGCTGGTGGGAAAACGCTTCTTTCCACCTTGGCAGCAGGAATGCACTGAAAACTGTGCATGCACAAGTGCTCGTGTTGTGGAGAGTAGCGTTTTTGTTACCATCAGGGGGAAATCTTCAGCTGGCGGAGCTTGGGATTCCCACCAATTACCACTAAACATGTGCTACTGTTGGGTGGGCCTGAGCCACAAATGGGTGGGCCCTAGCCCACTCAAGCTCACCTGTGGCTACGCCACTGAACTGCATAGAGATAGAAGTGACTTTTATACAGTTACCTTGACCGGTGCTGACTCCACCCCTGGAATGCCCCCCAAATAGCTGGTTTTTAATTGGGCACTAACCAGACATTTTCAGTGGCACTAACTGGTTAACTACTACTACTACTTAACATTTCTAAAGCGCTACTAGGGTTACGCAGCGCTGTACAGTTTAACATAGAAGGACAGTCCCTGCTCAAGGCTGAACAACTGATTTAACTGGCCAGGAACCATTTCTGGCTGGTTAAATCACTTTGGATATTGACCCCACAGGGATTAATATTCAAAATAATTCACGCCAGCTAACTTTGGGAGATAACTGAATAAATTAGCAGCTTCAGAATGTTTGGAAACATGGTAAAATACACAAGTTCAAATTGCTTTATTGTTTATTTATTTATTTAACACATTTATACCCCACATTTGCCCACCAATAGTAGGCTCAATGTGGTTTACAAGATCGTAGAGCAAACTACAGTTAAATAACAACAATGTAATATAGTTGTTATTATTATTATTATTAACATTTGTATAGCGCTACCAGACACACGAAGCACTGAACATCAGTAAAATAACATAATAATGTAATTAAAAAAACAGTAAACGTATAGGTATCGTAAAGAACAGCAGTGATAATAAGAGTGAATAATAAAGGTAAGGGTCCATGGAATTTGCTGTAACAGGAAGAGGTAAATTAAGTTGAGTCATGAAGGAAGGCCTTCTTAAGCAGGGTGGTCTTCAGTAATTTCCTGAAATTTAGGTGGTTCCGAGTTAATTTTAAGATTTTAGGTAGTGCATTCCATAGCTGTGTTCCTATGAAGGAGAAGCTGGGTGCATAGGTAGACTTGTATTTGAGGCCATTGCAGTCTGGATAGTGTAAATTTAGGTAGGCTCGGGAAGAACTGGAACTGTTTCTGGGTGGAAGGTCAATTAGATTAAGCATGTATCCAGGAACTTCTCCATATATAATCCTGTGAATCAAGGTGCAAACCTTGAAGGCAATGCGTTCCTTAATGGGGAGCCACTGTAGACTTTCTTGAAGGGGTTTGGCAGATTCGAATTTGGATTTACCAAAAATCAGTCTTGCTGCTGTGTTCTGGGCGGGCTGCAATCTATTGATTAACTGTTCTCTACGTCCTGCATAGATTCTGTTGCAGTAATCTAAATGGCTCAATACCATTAAAATATATATTCAACAAACTCATGAACAGGATGGTGTAAACAAAGAAAAAAGTGTCAGGAGGATTGCTGTCCACAAAACATTAAGGGGTCCTTTTACTAAGGTGCACCGAAGAGTGGGCTGCGCTAGTGTAGGCATGTGTTTTGGGCGCACAAAGATCCATTTTTCAGCACACCTGTAAAAAGGGCTTTTTTTTTAAATTTTTGAGGAAAATGGACGTGCAGCAAAATAAAAATTGTTGCGCGTCCATTTTGGGTCTGAGACCTTACCGCCAGCCATTGTAAAATGTTCCAGCTCCCTTCTCAGTGGTAACTCTTACTTCTGTATCTTTAAACATGCGGTAATCATCTATGAGCAAAGAATGACGATTACTGTCTGGTTTCCACTGCCTGCAGGAAAATAAAAATGATTTTCCAGTGCGCGTAGCGGATGCACGTAAAAAATGAAATTATTGCGTGGGCCTCACGGTAGCCGGGCAGTAACTCCAAATTGACACTCGTTGGGCGTGCGTAGGTACCTATGCAGCTTAGTAAAAGGGCCCCTAAAAGAGAAAGATGTAACCTAACCGGGTATATACCACAAAGGCATAAAGAGGAAAGAATAGTAGAAGGGATACTAATGTACTTGTCCAGGTTGCTATATTTAAAGCATGTAACATGTTCCAGCTCCCTTCTCAGTGGTATCTCTTATTTCTGTATCTTTGTCCTGGAGTGATAACTTCATGAGGCAGACTCTTCTCAGTTCCACAGAGCAGCCTGCAATCCAATGGACAGCAGTAGATATCAGTATCAGTATTAATAAAAGACTTGTATACTGCTACAGTATATCCCTTTTCGGGTTCAATACGGTTCACAAATTTATCTAAGAACAATAATGATTTCTCATGTTGGCTTTCTGTAAGATGCAACAGTGTACTTGTCCTGCATATTACAATATGTCTTTTGTGCTTAATATACTGCTTTACTATATGAAATAGACACGTTGAGGTGAAAAATTTTTTAAATTGTTTTCCATATTCCAAAAAAAGGATATTACATACAGACATAGAAAATGACAGCAGATAAAAGCCATATCCAGTCTGCCCATCTGTATCAAGCACTATCTGTTCCTCCTCCTAAGTGATCCCACATGCATGTTCCACGTTTTCTTAAATTCAAATATAGTCCTCATCTCCACCACCTCTTATTAAGGAAGTAAAATAACATCTATGATATTGGCTCTATATCTAGGTTGCAGTTCCAAAAGCAGTTGGTTGGATATCCAGTCCTTCATGATTTCCCTGGGATCCCTACCACACAATGGGTCACAAGGAAAAGAGGCAGTCAGGCTATCTGACAACAATGGCCAAATAAACCAACTCCAAAAGTATACTAGTTTATGCTATCCACTGTTGCTCTGAATTCCTGCTCCCATGTTTTTCCCCAGAACCAAAGTGAAATACTTTTCTTACAATATTTGCTAAAAGGAAAAGGCTAAGGACCAAATTCTATAAACGGTGCTTTAAAAAATCAGTGCAGAAAAACCATGTGGTTAGTGTGATTCTATAAATTGTGCCTAAAATTATGCACAGTTTATAGAATATGCTCATGTGCCGTTCTTGCAACTAAAATTTAGGTGCACCCATTTAGGCCACCTAAAACCAAGCCTAAATACCTGCGCCTAAGTTAGGTATAGATCAGGTATATTCCATAATAGTGAGCATGTTTTTTTTTAACACCCACAACCCACCCACTCCACACCTATGGCCACACCTCTTTTTCACTACACACATGAGAATTTATGTGCACCACATTATAGAATACGCCTAGAAAGTTGTGCATAAAATCTAATTAAACCAATTAGTGCAGCTAATTGGCTGTTAAGTACTATTGGTGGCTGTTAAGTACTATTGGTGCTAATTGGCTTGTTAATCAATTAAGTTGTATGTGCAGTTTGGCCATGTGGCAAAATTAGCATGCACAACTTAAGGCACTCTTTATAGAATTTGGGGGTAAATGCCTAATGGCTCAAGTTTTAATAAAAGATCATATCTCCAGCACTTTGATTAGCTGTCCAAAACTCACTCCTTTTTTAAATATTTTGATGCATTAATCAACATATAAATCAGATTGACTGTCTTTTCTACTGTTACAATGTTTCTTATATGGATCTCCTTGTCCTTTTCTTTTTTCACTCCTTTCTGGTATTTGTGCTCTAAGGAATGTTTATTCTGTCATTACTTTTTATTTTCCTTCTAATATTTCCCTTTTTGTTGGTTAAGAAGTATTACTCACATTTTTCCTTTTTTAAAAAAAAGGATATTGTCATAGTTACCTACTCATTTTCTTAAGCAAGTGGATACTTGGTTATTGTGATTTGAAATTATATAAATAAAGAAGTAAAAACAAAATCAGATTGATGCTAGAGGGAGCTCAAGAGAGCACAGGAAAGCTCTGAAAGTGAGCTCTTCATAATTCTGGGAGATGTACTCCTTCAGAGTCCTGAAATATCAGGAAATGGATGCAGACAGTCTGGAAGACTTACAGAGGAAGCAGCACGAGTCTCAGAACACATGTGATGGTCATTCAGTACCTGGAGCCAATTAGCAATCTGCTGGTGAAGAAAACAAAAAGCTCAGAGGGAGGAAAAGCTACAAGATGATCAGGGAGAAAAACAGAGAGGTGGAATGCATTGGGCTTAGTTCTCAGACCCCTGAAAGGAGGTGAGGGATTTCTGGTGTTACAAAGGAATGAACAAACTGTTAGAATTTTGGAAAGCTGGCAAGAGGGTAATGAGCTTGCTGTATAAGATCATTCACCTAGTAGTTTGGAATACCTAGGGAGACGTTTGTGCTGGAGAAACATAAATAAGCAGATAGATGTTGCTCTATTGCCATTAGAAATAAACTCTTAAGGTGTGCCAGAGGGTTGTATATTAGCTGGAAAAAAAGAACTGACCAGGAACCCTAGATTAACATTGAGGCTAAGATATATGATATGCAGAGGCAGAGAAGCCAAAAGCTGCAAGTAAAGAGCTGTAGGTTTGCTATAGAAGTCAGTTAGAATTTTACAGCCCCCTAAGCTACAGTACCGTATAATGGAGAGTCAAACCAGCTGAAAAGGTGAAATTTTATTGCCTGTCTGGGAAATATACTTGGAATTAAGCGGTACAAGGAGTTGTAAGTTGGTTCTAGGTGTTAGATGGCACACTAAAGACCACAGGCTACAGTCTGTATCATGGAGAGACAGAACAGCTGTGATTGTGATTGTCTGTTAGGGATTCAAAGGTCAAGGGAAAGATGCAGAACCTCAGCTATCTCAAAAGGCATCCATTCAGTAACATATCTTTTTTAACAGAAGTAAAATAAGCTTGATTAAACACAAACAGTACCATATCAAGAGTTTTCTCCTCATTGCAGTAATAATAGATGAATTAGGAAAAACTTCCTAATCTCCCAAGGGAGATCATTGGGTCTTGAGGACTCTTTGCAGCGATGGTGTTAATCTGAAGGTACCTTCATATACAAAAAACTAATCATCCAAACTGTAAATCAGCCTCTTATATGGATTTGGTTTCTTTTTTTGACATTCAAAATATTAGAGAGATATTTTTCACCCACTACAGATAATTGTCCAGCACTGCCTCCAACTCAAACCACTAGAGACACAGCATGAATGAAAAGAAATACTTGTCTATTCCCATAAACAATTTCTCCCATCTGTCTAGCAATATCAGCATAGATCTTGTATAGTCCCTTCATTTTCTAGTTTTCCATGTTTTATTTTGTTTGATTTCTATTGATAACCTTTAAGAGTGGACTAACACAGCTACCACACCTCTCAGCATAAATCTTGAAAATATTTTACAAGCAGAAACCCGACCAATTCAGCCTGCAGAGCACTTACAGTGTGACACTCAATCCCTCTGCTAGTACTGTGAGACTTCCACTAGAGGTTGCAGCATCTGTTTTACACCAGCTGCCACAATGGTCAGGAGCAAGTGGGCATCGCTCCTGCCTATATGACCCCACCGGACCACCAGGTATTTAAAAGTAGGCCTGGGGGGGGGGGGGGAGCCTGTGGGTGTGAGGAAAAGAGGGGTTTGGGGTTGCAGGGGAGGGAAGTGGCAGTAGGAAAATACTAGTGCCCCAATCTGGAAGCTAAGTGGGCACTAGCCAATATTCAGATCAATACCTGATTAGATTTGTGGCAAAAAGGCTTTCGTAACTCTAGTCACTTATCATTGCCAGTTGAATTACCCACCATCTTGACACTGCCTGGGATCAAAAAACAGGTAAGATTTACCTTCAAGCAAAATTAAATACACACAAGGAAATGTCAACATATATATATAGCTCCGAGGGGCAAACCCTAGACTTAAGTACTAGAAATTATTTATACCTCTTCTGCGTAGATCATGACAAATCAAGAAAAATATGTATAGTAGATCCTATGAAAGTTTCAGTCATATGATTGAAGTATAAACACGTTATCCAGTTGTGAACAGGCTCCAAATCAAATGTAACTACAAGAGTAGTCCTTTGCTTGATGACTTCCAACGACAACTCCAAAAAGCCCATCAGATCCATGGTCCCTTCGTTTTCTAGTTTTCCAGCAGATCTCCCAGGCAAAGATACATAAATTGCTCTAATTGAAGGAGGCAAAGCCTCTGATTGCATTCCCAGCACTTCCATAAAATATTTACATACCATATCCATAGGTGTTATCGGAGGTGACTGAGGTAACTGATTCTCCAGATTGTCTATCTTTTGGTGCATAAGTTCTATATCTTTAATTAGAGCCACAGTGCCTTCTTGCAAAGATATTAGTTTATGCTTTACAGCGTCCATTAATAGAGCCTGATCAGCCTGCACCTTCTTAAAACTAGCACAGACACTTACAAAATGAGAAATCATACCATTAAGAAAAACATTTACTCCCTGAATGTTCTGTCAAAGTGACTCAATAGTCACAATGGCTGGTCTCCTTACCAGCAGCAGTCTGGCTTGCAAGGTCTTCTCTCTCCCACCCGGAGACAAGCTTACTGGGACCAGCTCTCTCACTAAGGGTGCAGAACCAGATTCTCGCTCAACTGAAGAGTTAATGACAAGAGGGGGTCCCTCCAGCGGAATCTCCAGCACAGCTACTAAACTGGATACACCAGGAAGTATAATCTTATGTTCAATCAGGGGGCCCCCTTTGCATACATACTTTAGAAATCTCTGTGTATTCTAGACTTACAACTTGTCTACTACAACGAAAATGGAAACTCTCCAACAGGAGTCTACTGACCCTTGTGCTGACCTAAAGCCTAGTTGTTGAAGACAGTTACTGGAGATTTAAGCCGAGACTGCAGATTGAGAAAAGATTTCTTCTTTTATGCCATTGTTTCTGACACATCCAGCACAATAAATACAGTGGTGGAAATAAGTATTTGATCCCTTGCTGATTTTGTAAGTTTGCCCACTGACAAAGACATGAGCAGCCCATAATTGAAGGGTAGGTTATTGGTAACAGTGAGAGATAGCACATCACAAATTAAATCCGGAAAATCACATTGTGGAAAGTATATGAATTTATTTGCATTCTGCAGAGGGAAATAAGTATTTAATCCCTCTGGCAAACAAGACCTAATACTTGGTGGCAAAACCCTTGTTGGCAAGCACAGCGGTCAGACGTCTTCTGTAGTTGATGATGAGGTTTGCACACATGTCAGGAGGAATTTTGGTCCACTCCTCTTTGCAGATCATCTCTAAATCATTAAGAGTTCTGGGCTGTCGCTTGGCAACTCGCAGCTTCAGCTCCCTCCATAAGTTTTCAATGGGATTAAGGTCTGGTGACTGGCTAGGCCACTCCATGACCCTAATGTGCTTCTTCCTGAGCCACTCCTTTGTTGCCTTGGCTGTATGTTTTGGGTCATTGTCGTGCTGGAAGACCCAGCCACGACCCATTTTTAAGGCCCTGGCGGAGGGAAGGAGGTTGTCACTCAGAATTGTACGGTACATGGCCCCATCCATTCTCCCATTGATGCGGTGAAGTAGTCCTGTGCCCTTAGCAGAGAAACACCCCCAAAACATAACATTTCCACCTCCATGCTTGACAGTGGGGACGGTGTTCTTTGGGTCATAGGCAGCATTTCTCTTCCTCCAAACACGGCGAGTTGAGTTCATGCCAAAGAGCTCAATTTTGTCTCATCTGACCACAGCACCTTCTCCCAATCACTCTCGGCATCATCCAGGTGTTCACTGGCAAACTTCAGACGGGCCGTCACATGTGCCTTCCGGAGCAGGGGGACCTTGCGGGCACTGCAGGATTGCAATCCGTTATGTCGTAATGTGTTACCAATGGTTTTCGTGGTGACAGTGGTCCCAGCTGCCTTGAGATCATTGACAAGTTCCCCCCTTGTAGTTGTAGGCTGATTTCTAACCTTCCTCATGATCAAGGATACCCCACGAGGTGAGATTTTGCGTGGAGCCCCAGATCTTTGTCGATTGACAGTCATTTTGTACTTCTTCCATTTTCTTACTATGGCACCAACAGTTGTCTCCTTCTCGCCCAGCGTCTTACTGATGGTTTTGTAGCCCATTCCAGCCTTGTGCAGGTGTATGATCTTGTCCCTGACATCCTTAGACAGCTCCTTGCTCTTGGCCATTTTGTAGAGGTTAGAGTCTGACTGATTCACTGAGTCTGTGGACAGGTGTCTTTCATACAGGTGACCATTGCCGACAGCTGTCTGTCATGCAGGTAACGAGTTGATTTGGAGCATCTACCTGGTCTGTAGGGGCCAGATCTCTTACTGGTTGGTGGGGGATCAAATACTTATTTCCCTCTGCAGAATGCAAATAAATTCATATACTTTCCACAATGTGATTTTCCGGATTTAATTTGTGATGTGCTATCTCTCACTGTTACCAATAACCTACCCTTCAATTATGGGCTGCTCATGTCTTTGTCAGTGGGCAAACTTACAAAATCAGCAAGGGATCAAATACTTATTTCCACCACTGTATGTTCTGGCCTTCGCAGGGAAGAAGTGTCTTTATCCTGTTTGCTGATAAAATTTCTTGCATCTGGGCATTTAACCATGCCACAACAGATATAAGATATTTGCTACTTGGTGTTGAATGACATGGGACACAGTGCACACTTTGAATTTGAAGGGTTTAGCAATTTGGATTTTTAAAAAGGATGGAATGAAGTTTTTAAAGAAGAACTGTCATGCCCACTCCTTCAACCCTTTTGCATAGTCAAATAATGCAAATGCTATTTTTCCAATTTCTGTTGTCCAAGTCTTCCATGTCAGATCAGAGCCTTTGTATTGCTGTAACATTGACCTGCTTAGATGGTTCAGATTTAAGCATTGTTTCCTCAAGCTGCTCAGTTCAGTGTTGAGAGGCCAAAACCTGGGTTGGTACTGATTCAAGATCATTTTAAATATGGGAAGTTTAGAGCTAAGTCTTTATCATATCCTTGAGACGCAGTCATTATTCCATCATGGAGGGTGTGAGCTAGCCCTGTACCTTGCTGTTACATTTTTCTCTGGGGTAAGTGAACCCGTTTTGTGCCACTTCAGACTAGAACCTGACCAAAACCAGGATCTTTCGTTTCTTCCGAAACTGAATCTGCGACTGAAATTGGCCGCTTGTTTTCAGCAGAAACCAAAGTCGAAAATGAAATTGCCACCTGGACCCTGATGGTGGCTCCACCCCCTCTTGGGCCTACCTTTTCATTAGTGGGTAGTGGGAAAAGGAGAGTCCCCACTAACTCCTGCAAATTTGCATGCCTGGCTCAGAAAATGGCATCTGGGACTTCCAGCAGCAGTCTTGTGACTCTGCTGCAGGATGTTCCAGCAGCCATTTTAAGAATGGAACAGGCATGGGCAAGAGCAAACCTCACTCGCTGTTACCCATACCAATTCCAAACTCAATATGGCTGCTGGGATCTCCAGCAGTGGTCTCATGAGACTGCCGCTGGACATCCCGGAAGCCATTTTCTGAGCCAAGTGTGCAGAGGAACAGGAGTTAGTGGGAACGCTCCTGTGCCCACTACCCACCAATAAAAAGGAAGGCCCAGGAGGGGGCTGATGCTGGGTAGAGGTGTGCTCCAGAGGGGGGCTACCACGGGGGGAACTGCCACCATTGCATGGTTGGGAGAGGTGAGATGCCGCAGGCAGGCCCGTCTTCTGCAGGAAGGGGGGTTGAGAGTGATCGTGGCAGGGGAGAGAGTTTCAGCTTCAACCAAAAATGCACTGGCATTTTTGGCTGAAACCCAAACCCGAATTTTTTGGGCCAGTTTTGATGCTGAACCCGAAATCAAAATTCAGTTGGTCTCTACTTTAGATGGGGAAGAGAAATAAATGCAATGATATTTTTCACTGTCTTATTCTTTTGATTCAATATAAAAAGACTCCATTGGCTGGGTCTTCCCTTTTATTTGAATTCACTTACTATTCCCTATTCTCCAGTCCATTTACTTCTTTCTCTAAATGATCACTGCCTTGTTCTATGAGGCCCAAAACTCGCTCAGTTGGAATTTACTAAAAATCATGCTTTCATTCTTGCTGCCCCTTATTTTTGGAATTCACTTACCCTGCATATTTGTGCAGTTCCTTCTTTTAAGGCATTCAAAGCTTCACTAAAGGCTTGGCTTTTACAGGATCTGTTGCTGTTGCTTTTAGGTCCTAATTAAAAGTCCTTACTCTCCTCTTACTCATCTCTTCCCTTCCTTAGTTTGCTTTATTTTTAGGTTGCTTATCTGCTGGATGTGTACCTTTCCTATCAAAATTTTAGTTCTTTTCTTTTTAATATTGATTTTAATTATTGTAAACCACTGAGACCTGCTAGTTTCATTATCAGTATAGCAAATTTTAAATAAACTACTGGACTTCTGATTTTAGTTTGCCCAACGTCTTATCTTCGTGTAAGCCAATGGTTTCCAAACCTGGTCCTGGAGGCACCCCAGCCAGTCAGATTTTCAGATATCTATCATGAATATTCATGGGAGAGATTTGCATGCATTGGAGGCAGTGCTGGGGCTGGGGTGCCTCCAGGAGCAGGTTTTGGGCCCACTGGTGTAAGCTCTCAAAAAAGATATAGTGGAATTAGAAAAGGAACAGTGAAGGGCAACAAAAATGATAAAGGAGATGGGATGACTTCCCTATGAGGAAAGGCTGAAGAAGCTAGGGCTCTTCATCTTGGAAAAAATATGGCTGAGGGGAGATATGATAGAGGTCTATAAAATAATGAGTGGAGTGGAACTGGTTGACGTGAATTGTTTGTTTACTCTTTTCAAAAATACTAGGACTAGGGAGCATGCAATGAAGCTACAAAGTAGTAAATTTAAAATGCATCAGAGAAAATTTTTCTTCACTCAATGTGTAATTAAACTCTGGAATTCGTTGTCAAAGAATGTGGTAAACACGGTTAGCTTAGCAGGGTTTAAAAAAGGGTTGGACAGCTTCCTAAAGGAAATATCCATAGACCATTATTAAAATGACTTGGGGAAAATCCACTGCTTATTTCTGAGATAAACAGCATGAAATGTATTGAACTTCCTTGCGATCTTGCCAGGTGTTTGTGACCTGGATTGGCCATTGTTGGAAACAGGATGCTGGGCGTGATGGGCATTTAGCCTGTCCCAGTGTGGCAATACTTATGTACTTAAAGGGCTGAAAGAGAAAATAGGAAGTATTATGGTCTTTTATTAAACAGATTCCTTTGGTGCTTTAAGCTTGTAGAGCTCTTTTTCATAGGATCTCAGCAGAGGTTACATTAGCACATCTTAATACACTGCAAAAGGGACAAGCGGAGGTGGAAAAATAGACAAATAAGACTGGGTAACAAAAGAGTTGAGATATATTTTGCATTTTGCTGACAATTCTTTATAGTACTGACAGTATTGCTTGTCAGACTCATTGAAAAAAATTTTTTTGCCTACACATGAATGTGATACCTACTTGGCTAGATCTTGAGACTCCAGAAGAAGGCTTTAATAGCCAAAACATAGATCTGTGTTGAGCCTGGATCGACAGACTTACACATACTTATTTTTATGGTATATTGCACGAGTCTGAACCTATCAAACATATAAACGGCGAGTGACCGTACTCACTCGCAAATGCGCAGTAGAGACTTCCCTCTCTGTCCCGCCCCCGCGTCAATACTTGATGATGGGGGGCGGGACAGAGAGGGAAACTGCGTGAAGGGGATGGAACTGCCGAGGTCGCCACCGCTCCCCCTCCCCCCCCGAGGTCGCCGTCACTGGTACCCCCCCGGAGTCGCCACTGCCGCCACCCCTCCACCCGGCCCGTCTCTTCGCTATTCAACTTACATCTCCACAGCAGGCAGATCAGCTGAGCTGCCGTTGGCCTTCCTTCCCTGCCTGTGTCCCGCCCTCACCGACGTTACGTCACACGAGGGCGGGACACAGGCAGAGAAGGAAGGCCGACAGGAGCTCAGCTGATCTGCCTGCTGCGGAGATGTAAGTTGAATAGCGAAGAGACGGGCCAGGTGGAGGGGTGGCGGCGGCGACTCAGGGCTGGGGGGGTACCAGCAGCGGCGAACTCGGAGGGGGCAGCGGCGACCCACTAGCCCGTTTTAACGGGCTCAACGGCTAGTTAACTTATTATTTTATTGTTGTCGATTTTATATTGCGTTAAATTTTAAAGTTGGAATCGAATTGATCTCTGTCTACTTTCTTCCATTTGACATATTTTTACTCATAGGGGTGTGTTTGCTTGTTTTTCTTATATTGCAATACCATAGACCCCAGTTGATCTCTGGCTTTCCACTCATTTATTTGCCACTAGGCATGCACTGTGTGTGTGTCTCTTGCTTTCTTGGACTGTGTTACTAAATTACTTATTCTTTACTGAAAGGCCATTCCATGTGCCCGCCATCTTTTCTGTGAAATTACTGCTCATAGATATTTTGGTAATCTGCTTCTTAAAAATGCATCAGCACAAACCATCAAGAAAGAGCACTGATGTGATAAACATACTATACATTTCTTCCATTCTTTAGTGAACGTTAATGCACATTCATCATTTCAAAGACAAAAAAAATATCGGATTTCTATATGAGCTATTCTAAACCCATGGGATGCCTGTTGAAATGGAATAGGTGAAAATGTGCTTGGTTCACCCCTGGTGGATACATTTTGACACAAGCCTAAAAGTGAATGCTTTAGCACAATTATAATTGAAACTTTTTGATATCAAGTAGATTAAGTGTATTATAAATAATTTCCTTGTTTTTGAGGCACTTTTACTAAGCAGTGTTAGGATCTAATACTCACCTAACGCAGCGTGAAAATAGTGTACTGTGGGATGTGCTCAGGTATCCTACAATAAATGTCAAATCTACGTACTCTAACCCCCTGGGTGGGTCAGGAGGCAGAGAACGGGAGTTCGTAAACAGTTCAGCTACATTACTGCTTGCTAAGTAATTAGCACAGGAATACCTCATGAGCCCTTACTACCTACAAAATGAGTGGCATTAAGTGCTTATGTGGTCATTTTTTTTAAATGGACACACTAATAGCAGCATTAGCCCACGGCCACTAATACAAAAATAGAAAGTCAGTCATTTTACAGCTGCAGTAAAAATGACCTTAGGGGCCATTTTACTAAAGGGTTGGTGCTTGGCAGCAGGCTTGTTGTGCACCAATCTGGAACTACTGCCGGGCTACAGCAGCATGCACCATTTCTGGCGCTACAAAAATATTTTCTATTTTTTGTAGCACTGGTGCTTACCTGGCAGTAATGGGGCAGCGCCGGGTTGGCGTGGGAGCCCTTACTGCCACTTCAATGGGTGGCGGTAAGTGCTCCCCCCGAACTGGCTGCGCAGTAAGTGGTTCACTTACCGCACGGCCATTTCTTTTTGGGAAAAAAGGCAGCCTTTTAGTGCTACTTTAAAAGGGGGCCTTAGCTCACAAATGCTGATGCTAGCGCAGACCTCCTTTTACTGCAGCTTAGCAAATGGACCCCTTAGTGCATGGGAAAGACCTGTATAAAGGTGCACTAAGGCCACTTTGTGACACACTTAGAAAAAGGAGCCCTTTGTTTTTTTTTAAATATTTTAATAAAGATGATTATTCCAGTACTTTTCCATCACAAACCAAGGTGCCCTTTTACAGAGCGGCGGTAAGCCTAATGCGGGCTTACTGCTCTGTCTTTCTGGACTATCGCCGGCCCAACATGGCCACTGGGGGTAATTCCGCCCTGAGCACGTGCCATTTTTGTAAAAAAAATAAACCACAGGAAATGGGTAGAGCGTTGGCAACCTGGCAGTAATCGAGCATCGTCACATGCTGCCCGGTTACTGCCGGGTTAGCGCCGGAGCCCTCCACATGGTGGCCTTTTTTTTGGGGGGGGGGGGGCGTTTATTATCTGCAGGAAAAGGGCCCTGGAGTGCGGGAAAAATGGCCCTCGCTGCCAGCGCAGGGTCCTTTTTCCCGCAGCTTAGTAAAAGGACCCCAAATTTGAAAGCATAAGATAAGGGTAAGAAAGATCACAAACACAAAAGTGAGACTGGAAAAAGAAATACCAGCAAGGTATATAGCTGAATATTGATAGGTGGAACGGAATTTAAATTTAACAATAAATTTGATGATGATAAGTTATTGATATTCCTTGTGTACTTTATTTTTAATTTTAGGACATTGCTCTAGAAATATTCTTCAAAAATGGGCATTCCAAGTTTCTTGTCTTTCATAACAAGGATCGGACAGAAGCCTTTAAAAGGTAACTTAAGATAAATGTTTGATATAGTCTTTGTTAGAAAAGTACACAACATATTTTTATGTGTATTTTCATCCAAGCTATATGATCAAGTCTGAACATCGAAGATGCTGGTATAACTTTATTTGGATAACTTATCCAAATAGGGGTGGATTCTATATATAGCACTAAAAAAAATGGCACTGAAAAAAGCTATTCTATAAGCTGTGCTTAAAGTTAGGCATGGTTTATAAAATAACTTTTATGCCCAGGAATTATTGCCTATCTTTAGGCATGGCCATTTGCACCAACTGAAATGTGGTGCAAATGTACGCACCTAAATTAGGCGTGTATCCCTCCCCTTATTCTATAACAACGCAAGTAAATGCTAAGAATGCCCCCATTCCACTTATGACCCTCCCATTTCTGCACCCCCTTTTTTTCACTTATGTGTAAAATTTAGGCATGGATCCTGTGCCTAACTTTCCACACATAAATTCCAATTAAATCTAATTAGTGCCAATAATTGTTTTAACAGCAAATTATTGGTGCTAAAGCTCATTTTTCAATTACATTGCGTGCGAAAGGTTTAGTAACCTTTATAGAATTGGGGGATAAAATTATCCTTGCTATTTCTGCATTCATACTTGAATGTGGGAATTATATGGCAAGCAAATGAATTTTATCACTCTCCATATAGCTTCTGGTCCCACCCTGACTTCCCTTATTCCCACCCCACTTTCAAATGATAAATTTTGGCCATATAGGACCTGTTCCGGGTGGGTCCACCACTTGCCCCGCCGCCACCCCGCTTACTTGTCCTGCACTCCTGCTCCAGGCTATCACTGTGCACAGCAAACTTCTCCAGGGCCATGCGCTAGCATTGCTCTCCTGTTCCTGTGTGCGGCAGCGCCACAGAGCAGAGTTTTTCCTTCCTTCCTTCCTTCCTTCCTTCCTTCCTTCCTGCTGCATCCAAAGAGGCTGTTTGGACATGGCAGGAAGGAAGTACTCTACTCTGCGACGCTGCTGTGCACAGGAACAGGAGAGTAATGCTTACGCCGGGTGGGCCCCCCATGGTTGCCGGGCCCTGGGGAATTTCCCCCCCCCCCCCCCCCTCTCGGTGGCCCTGCATTACACACAAGTATACCAGTTCGAGTGGGATATGGACCTGGGCCCCCTTCTCTGCAGTCCACTGCACTGACCACTAGGCTACTCCTAGGACCTGCCCACTGCTCTAACAAGAATGGCCATCACATGTGAAGCTGTCATAGAGCCTGATATGTCTTGTCACTGTCACATCTTGGGGGGGGGGGGGGGTGAGACGGGACCTGTGACTACTGGGAGAGTAAGAGGGGTTATGCCTTAATCCCTCCAGTGGTCACTTATTCGTGATTGAAACAGATCTAGCCAAAAAGTCTTAATTTTGGCCCTAGACATTTTAGTTTTGTTTCATTATTGCAGAAAAAATGTCTTTCTTTTGGTACCACCCATGTCCTGACCAGGTCCTTCCTAAAACACCCCCACACACACACACACAATACAATGCCCCTGTGAAATTTGGACTAACTTTGGACAAAAATATCTAAAATCAGAGTGCTGAAAACCGCAGCTTGGATTTTGAGAGAAAAACGTCCATCTTTTATCTAATGACATTTTTTGGATGTTTTTTTGTTTCAATTTATTTTGAAAATGAGCTCCATAGTATCTCTTAATTAAATTAGTTCAAGATACTTAGACAAGTCAGGTAATGTTTTCAAAATACATGTCATTTAAATTGTACATCTAATTCTATTAACTTCTTTTGCTTAGATTTTGCTCCATCATACCTCCTTTGAAATCAAAAGGTGTGACAGAAGATTCCATAAATATCTGGTAAAAATTTCCTCATTTTACTTTCTGGCTCATAATTCTGAATGTAATGCAATACGTTTCTCACTTTCCAGATGGACAGTATGATTGATTACTTAATAGACTTATATTGCTTCCTATTGATTCATGTTAATTGACTTCATTTGATGCTGATTGTTATGGACTGCTGGTGATTAATGTTGATTGCCATTATAGTAGTTTGACTGAGAGATTGATTTAGTAATGGATCAAGAGCAGTGGGGATTCTTTAAAGCTGACTTCTAAATACCTTTAAGTTTATTTATTTTAGAAAGTATTTTATGACTGGCATAAATGTATTAAATACATGTGGTTGCATTTTACTCTTGTCTTTTGCATTAAAATACATTGTAAAGCATGACGTGGACATAAAATAGTACTGTTTACCATGCTCTTTTCTCAGTCCCAGGCTGGCTGCACTTACCACAAGAGCACTGGTGGTAGGGAATCTCTCCTAAAACTTTTCTTTCATTGGTGACACAGTTGGGGACTCAATAAATGGCATCATCACTTTCCCTTCCCTTGACTCCATCTCCTAACGTCATCAGCTCTCCTTCCCTTCCCCACTTCCTTGCACCATCAACTTCTATTTCTTCCCCCTTACAACCTTGGCATCATCAATTTCTCCCCTCTACCCCCAACTAATGCAATCATAATCTCCCTGCAGAATTGTCTTTGGCTGACAGGAGACATCAAGTGAGGTGCATTTCTTACTTGTTTTCTCCTCCTCTTTCAACTTCCCTTTGAACCTGGAACCACATAGGGCACCATAGACTTATGTGAGCCAGTGACTCCACATGCTGCTGATGTCAGAAGGAATCTAGCAGAGGAAAGAACAGCAGCTGGTAAGAAGCATTGCTTGCTGACCTCTCTTGCCAGTGGAAGGGAATTTCTCAGAAGTCAGGAGAAAGAAAAAGAGGAAGGATTTGCTGCATGGATTGGCAGCTGTGGTCCACAAGTTTCTTGATAGATGGTAGACCTAAGATTCTGTCACTTGTGCATTAGAGGAGGTGCACTTAGATGGCAGGTCTATGAGTGGGTGCCTCCTTTTAGGTACCAAGATTCCATTAGAAAATACTAGCGCAGGGGTGTAGTTGGGTTTTCAGGATTTCCCTAATGAGTATGCATGAGATCTATTTGCATACAATGGAGGCTGTGCATGCAAATAGATCTTGTGCATATTCATTGGGGAAATCCTGAAACCCGACTGGATTGCAGCCCTCGAGGACCGAGGTTGGACAACCCTGTACTATCGTAACCCAGCATCAACACGCCTTACATCTAGGCACCATCGTTACTCCAGCCATAGCCCTATTGTAATAGTGTATGCTGAATTTAGATGTAATCTACGGTATTCTGTACATTATAAATGAAACTTGGAGCACCACCGATGTTGCACCATGCTCTGCCTGCTTGCATTTGTGCCCTATAGCACATACATGCACCCTTATAGCATAGTGCATAGGGAACTTACACACATACGTTCTACTTTTTCTGCATTTACACATTCAAAGGGGGTGCACATACTCATGAGTGTCTGGTTATAGACTTGCCCTTTTAGGGGGGAATTATATAAATGGTGACTACAGTTGCATGCGCAATTGTGGCTGAGCAGCAAAATTGCATGCGCAACTTAATTGTTTAACAAGCTAATCAGTGCCGATAATTGGCCACTAGCAATCAATTGTCGGCACTAGTTAGCACTAAATAGAATTTACGTGCGCAGCTTTCTAAGCATATTCTGTAAAGTGGTGCACGTAAATTCTAATGTGCGGATCACAGAAGGGACGGGCCATGGTTAGGGCTTGGGTGTTCCTAAAAACTATGTGCAGTGTTATAGAATATCCCGATCTGCACTTAACTTAGGCACATGTATTTACACCAGGTTTTAGTTGGTGTAAATGCTTGCACCTAAATTTTCATCATATGGCCGGGCGTTACATGTATTCTATAAACTTTACCTAACTTTAGGCGAGGTTTAGGTGTTAGGTGTGGTGAATTTCAGCGCTGATTTGTTCAGCACCATATATAGAATTCCCCCCCCCCCTTAATGCTTTCTCAAGAAGAGGCATTAAGGAGGTAGGTTCTATAAGGAGCCTCTTAAATTTAGGTGGCACATGCACTTAAATGCTGATGCTCTAGACATTTACGCACATATAGAAACATATATGCATAAATGGCAATAATCCAGCTATGTATTATTCTGTAGGTACACACATATCTTCAATAGTGTGTACTTTGGAGGTGTATATTCACATGGGCGGAGTCTGGGCGGGACACACGCTTCACATGCATAACTTATCCAATATGTATAATCTCCTGAATCAAGGCATAGTGAGTGCAAACATTTACTATACTTTAGTAAAAGGGCTACTTAAAGTTCAAAAAGTGTCCAAAAGATGTAAAAATACACCATTTATTATTTTACTTTTTACTTATCTACGTCCCCCTTTTTTTCTGTTGGAGACAGGCTGTAGGAGCAACTGCAGGATCTAAACTAGGCCAGCTCTAATTGCTCAGCAGCAAAACATTGGTTGGGGAAGGGTATTGTTGACAGTTAAATGCAGGGGCATAGCCAACAGCCCACTTTTTCTTGTTTTTGAGGGGAACCGGGTTGGACTGGGCGGGGGCACCCATTTCTCTCTGCTCTCTTGCCCCTCCCCCCCATTAAAATTTTACCTTTGCTGGTGGGAATGCCTAAGCCTTGCCAGCTGAGGAGCTCCATGGCCTGAATCTCCCTGGTACAAAGAAGATCAGCCACCAACACTCTTAATGCATGCTCAGTCTTCACTGCAAACGTCTTCATACCTGGGGAGATTTGGGCTGTGCAGCTCTTCGACTAGTGGGGCTTGGGCATTTCCACCAGCCATTCACGGTACTGCAGTTTGGGGAGAGCCCTAGCCCAAAGTGTGTGTGTGTAGGGGGGCAGGCCCCCAAGGCCCCCCCTTAGCTACGCCACTGTAAAGAATGGAAAATATTCATTATCACTTTCAAAAACTGACTTTAAAATACGAGTTTGAAGTTTTATACACTTACCCCCGATATTCAAAACCATTTAACCATCAGGAACGGCAACTGGCTGGTTAAACGCTACTGAGCTGGCTATCTGGCAATATTCAGTGGGAGATAGCCGGCTGTCTCCCTTTGACTATTACCAGTTAGTGGCTATCAGCCAGTTATATCACCTGATATTACTGGCTATCCACTGATTTTTAGCGTGAGTTTGGTGGCCATATTTGACCATGTGAATACCTGGAATATCTTTGGCTGGTTCAAACTTAAACAGCCAGCGCTGAATATCGACTTGGCCAGTAAAATTTATTCTTATACATCTTTTGGTGCAAAGCCCATTTTTGTTGTCTTCCTCTGAACCGCCTCATTTTTACTGCCGGGGCGGGAGTCAGAAGTTAGGCAGGCAGTGGTGATATCCAATGCTGGTACCCGCATAGCTGACCATGAAAGCTGTACATCATATATAGCAGTCCTAACTTTGCCTGGTTAAAGAGGCAGGTAAGGCACTATGAGTCATACTTAGAAGGCTTCCAGGCACTGCCAAAGACACAGATATTCAATATCTGTGCCCGGATAGAGCCCAATAGTAAATATTCAGGGTCTAGTTTAGCCGGCAGCAATCAGTGTTAAAAAAAAAAATGCTGACTGCCACTGGGTGAATATTGACCCCATAAATTTTAAAAATGTAGTAATAATGGTTTGGGAGATTATAGGCCTCATACCTCATCCTATTTGCTTTTCTTTCTTCTAATTGTCTTCTCTGCCTAATCACACTCAGTTCCTCCCTTTTGGCTTACAACCGGGGGATCCTTTTAAACCTCCTTCAGTCAGCTTATGAAAGTCATCCGATCATTTCATACAGAGGTGAACATTAAGAATGTGGTGATTTTCAGCTCCGCTGTAATTAGGAGTAAGATTAGATTCTTACTCAGGAATGAATAAAGACAGTGATCTGTACTTTCTTTTAAAATTGCAGTTATTACATAAGTGGGGAAATCTTGTTGAGGCAGGGAAGTTTTGGAAGGTTGTGCAGTCATTGATCCTTACAGGATTAGATGACTGTAACCTGGTTTACCACGGCGTGCCCACTAATTTTTGTTACATTTGTACCCCACGCTTTCCCACTCATGGCAGGCTAAATGCGGCTTACATGGGGCAATGGAGGGTTAAGTGACTTGCCTAGAGTCACAAGGAGCTGCCTGTGCCTGAAGTGGGAATCGAACTCAGTTCCTCAGGACCAAAGTTCACCACCCTAACCACTAGGTCACTCCTCCACTAATGTTCTAGGAGTATCACAAACATTTCAAAATTGCTACTGCCTGACTGGAAACTGGATGAGCTGTAAGAAAACAGGTTAAGGATCTTCAAAAAGCAGACTGAAGGTGTCCAATGTTTGAAATATAATTTCTTGAAAGAAGACTCTATAAGGTACCCTGTTTCAGCACTAAGAGTGCCTTCCTCAGGAGTCTGGTTGCTTTGTCTTGAAAGGTTAGTAGACAAAGTACATCGGATAGTCTTTTGTAAGTGACGTTTTGGTCTTGAGAAGGACCTTTAGTATATATTAGGAGATAAGGCACAAACTAGCGGCGTGCAGCAGCCTCATCTCCTAATATACACTAAAGGTCCTTCTCAAGACCAAAACATCACTTACAAAAGACTCTATCCGGTGCACTTTGTCCACTAATCTTTCAAGACAAAGCATCCAGACTCCTGAGGAAGGCACTCTTAGTGCCGAAACAGGGTACCTTGTACAGTCTTCTTTCAATAAATTATATTTCAAACATTGGACGCCTTCGGTCTGCTTTTTGACGAGCCGGGTTCTCTCACTCCTGTACCTGCTCCTGAGATTCTACGTGGGACACTGTTGTTCTTTTCCACCTTTGGTGGTTTTGTTGCTCCTACAGAGAACAGGTTAAGCCACTTCATGGTGATTAGATTGTAAGCTGTTTGAGCAGGGACTGTCTTTCTTCTATGTTTGTGCAGCGCTGCGTACGCCTTGTAGCGCTATAGAAATGCTAAATAGTAGTAGTAGTAGATCTTGATTCATAGATTCCTACTAAGAGAAGGTCCAGAGAACCTACAGAGCTTTTTGATGTTTTATGAACTTCCAGTTAGATCATACTTTGTGGGTACCAGGAAACTTGGAATCCTGTCTGTTGAGGTATGAGACTTATGCAAACCCACATTAGAGTTGTTTCGATAGCAGGGCCAATTCTATGGAACACTTTACTGTAAGAACTCCAAATGAAATATAATTTTCTTGTGGTAAATATTTAGTGGTCAGCTTTTTTTTGTTGTTGCCTCTGGCATTATGGCCAGATATTCAATGCTGAGCCATGTCTGGACACTGGCATTGAATATCCGAGTTTGTGTGGCTGGCTGCTACTTATTTGGTTATCACTTATTCGGTTCAGTGTGATATTCAACATTTAATCGCCTAAGTGAACCTGGAAAAAGATAGGATTGTGTTTTATGTGGTCCAATTTGTCTGGTTAACTTAGGCCGTTAAGTGTTAGTTTATACCCCAGCATGCTCACAAAATCACCAGCTACTTAATAGCACTGGATAGCCTCACACAGGCAATTTAACCAGCCAGGAACCTCTTCTGCCCATTAAATCGCTTTGAATATCAACCCCCTTGTGTTCAGAAAAAGGTTAAAGGGTTTTTTGTTCAACTAGCCTGATTAGTACAGCGTATTAGATGATTATAGGATGCTGTTAGAGAGGACACAAGTGAGTCATATATTTCTTTGATGTTATTTATTGCGGTTCTTTATTGTTTGTTTTTCTTAGTATGTTTATTGATATGTATGTTGTATTGTGAGCCATAAAGAACTATTTTATGGTATAGATGGCATATAAGAGAATGAAATGAAATATATGCAAAAATTCAGTGTCTTTTTTTGGCAAATTCCTGCAAGGCACTGCTGATGAGTGTTGTCATGTTCTGAAAATACTATATAGAAATGCTTGCTTTCACGTTAAACATTCGACAGTTGTTTTTAAGTGCATTCTTGTTTCTTAGAAATGATGCACAAAGATCAGTCTTATTATTTATTGACATGGGTGAATGAGAGCTACAAACACAATATAAGCAGAACAATTCTGAATACACGTCATTAAAGAGAAAGGCGTGAAAATTTGTCAATTGCATTCAGATGGATTTATAATACCTTCAGAAGCAGGAGAAGATGCAGCGATTACTTTAACTTCAGACAGATAATCTACAAAAGCAAAGATAGATCAGTATGGGGAAGCTGACTGTGATGATAATCAATCTCTAGCGTATGGAACTCACAATGTCCACAGTAACTAACAGATAGGCAGATAAACCGTTGTCAAGCTTAATCATTAATTGCATATAACAATGTATTTAACTAATAATACATTGTCAGCATGAGGCAGAGCCATCCTACAACAAAGAATGACACCGTTTGGAATGCTCTATTGTCACAAGGCCATTTGGGAGTACAAAGATGGGAAATACCATGTTTGGGGAAATGCCTCACCTTAAAGACCTGCTCGTTTCATAAATGTGTTATATCCCTCTATTCTGTAACAGGTCACCTAAAATGAAGTGCCATTCTGCTATCTATAAGCGCTAATCAAGCTTTATAGAATGGTGCGTAGCATAAATTCTCACGCCCAACTTTAGGCACAAGGACTTATGCCTACCAAAAGCTGGCATAAATCCTGGCACCTAATTGATGGCAGTTTAGTGTTCAAATTCAAGTGTTCTATAGCACCGTGCCTAATTTCTAGGAATGCCCCTGACCTGCCAATGCCCCTCCCATAGCCACACCCCCTTTTAAATTGCACGCAGGACAATTAGTCACCCAGTGTTATAGAATAGTGCATGGGCTGATCTATGTGTAATTCTTAGTGCCAGTTAATGTCAATAATTCATTGTTAACAGCTCATTAACTAAATAGTTTGTGTGCAAATCCAGGGATTAGCGTTTAAATGCAAGTGGAATGTTCACAGGGGAGGAGCATAGGTGGGTGTTAAACTTATACACATACCCCAGGATTCTAGGTATTGTGCTGAGATTTCAATGCAGAAATTGAAGCGTATTCCATAGCAGTACACAAAACTTAGAGCCCCTTTTACTAAGCTGCAGTAGGCTCTATGCGCACTCAACGCGCTCCAAAACTGACTTACTGCCCGACTACTGCGTGCCTTTTGTGGTAATTTCGTTTTTGGCACACATCCCCTATGCTTGTCTGAAAAAAGAATTTTATTTTCAGACGCGCGTAGTGGACGCGCACCAAGTGGCATCTGATGAGCGTAGGTCCTTACCCATAGGTCTAAGGCAGGCAGTAAGATCAGACACCCAAAAAGGATGTGCAGCAATTTTGATTTTGCCGCACGTCCATTTTCAGCAAAAATTTAAAAAAGGCATTTTTGGTACGTGTGCTGAAAAATATTTCTGCGCGCGCCCCAAACCCGCGCCTACACTATCGCAAGCCACTTTTTACCGTGGCTTAGTGAAAGGACCCCTTAAATAATTAGCAAGCTAATCAGCATACTGAGCCAAATTGACAAATTGAAGACTAGTACGTAACCTGGACCGGATGGCATACATCCAAGGGTACTCAAAGAACTCAAGCATGAAATTGCTGATCTGCTGCTAGTGATGTGTGACCTGTCATTAAACTCATCCATAGTACCTGAAGATTGGAGGGTGGCCAATGTAACGCGATTTTTAGAAAGGGTTCCAGGAGTGATCAGGGAAATTACAGACTGGTAAACCTGACGTCAGTGCCGGGAAAAATACTGGAAACTATTATAAAGCATAAAATTATGGAACAAATAAATAAACATGATTTAATGGGACAGAGTCAGCATGGTTTCAGCCAAGGGAAGCCTTGCCTCACCAATCTGTTTCATTTCTTAGAAGGCATGAATAAACATATGGATAAAGGTGAGGTGGTTGATGTAGTGTATCTAGATTTTCAGAAAGCTTTTTACAAAGTTCCTCATGAGAGACTCCTGTGAAAATTAAAGTCATGGGATAGGAGGCAATGTTCTGTTGTAGATTAGGAATTGGTTATTGGACAGAAAACAGAGAGTAGGGTTAAACGGTCATTTCTCTCAATGGAGGAGGGTGAACAGTGGAGTGCCGCAGGGATCATTACTGGGACCGATGTTATTTAACATATTTATAAATGATATGGAGATCAGAACGAGTGAGGTGATTAAATTTGTAGAAGACACAAAACTATTCAAGGTTGTTAAAACACATGCGGACTATGAAAACTTGCAGGAAAAAGTTAGGAAGTTGTAAAACAGCTTCCAAATGGCAGATGAAATTTAATGTGGACAAATGCAAAGTAATGCATATTGGAAAGAATACGCCGAATGATAGTAATCTGATGCTAAGGTCCAACTTGGGGGTCAGTATCCAAAATAAAAACATCTAGGTGTCATTGTAGATAATATGCTGAAATCTTCTACTCAGTGTGCAGCGGTGGCCGAAACAGCAAACAGATGCATTCCTGGTGGTAATCAGCAGCGCGGCTACATTGGCGCTTGCTGCATGAGTACTACACGTGTAGTGCATGAGTCCTTACTGCTAGATCAATGGGTGACGTTAAGGGCTCAGGCAGTAAGTAGCCGCACACTACTTTTAATTTTAGTGCATGACCATTTACTGTCCCCATTTGAAAAAAAAAGCCTTTTTTCCCAGCTGCGGTAAAAATTGGCCCAGTGTGCGCCCAAAACATGCACCCACACTGCTGCAGACCACTTTTTACCGCAGCTTAGTAAAAGGCCCCTAAATCCATTAGTGCACCTTAGTTAAAGGACCCCTTAATGTAGCTTAGTAAATAAGCCCTTCTATGTTTGTTGGAAGCGAACCGATTCTGATAAGAAAAGTAAATCCTAAAACAATGTAACAACATGAATGCATTTATGGGATCATCACTGGAGTTCACATAACAGAATGAAAAGCTCAGATAGGCTGTATCCAACTATTATTATCAATGCATGCTGAAACCTCCCATCATCTCCACTCCACTTGGTTCTCTTTTGCTGTGGAATTGGGTGTAATAAGATTAGTGAAAAGTGGATTCCTTTTACACGCAGCAGGTTCTCGAATGATGTCATTCATCTTGTCTCGTTGCTGCTGACTCTTGGTCAGACAGGATCCACAGAGATCTGATTCATTCACCAAGTAAAGAGAATCCAAGCGCTTAATGGGGTCTTTGGGTTCTTCTTCTTCCGGTTGAGGGAATGGATTTCTCAGTGTGTTCAACTTCTTCAACTTTGGGAGTTTTTGAATGCTTACAGGGATGCTCGTCAGATAATTGTCAAACAGACCCACCTCTTTCAGCTCCTTCAAGGATCCAAAGGTAGTTGGAATATTGTCTAGTGTATTCAATCCTAGATTCAGCATGCGTAGATTCTTAAGAGTACAGATCTCCTGTGGTAAGCCCTTATTGGTCAGCTTGTTGTTAGAGACATTGAGAAACAACAGATTTTGGAGTTGCCCAATTGATTCTGGTATCTTATCAATTTGGTTGCTGTGGAGGTCTAACCAGCGTAGGTTCTGGAATTTCTTAATGGATTCGGGAATCTTCCTTATCATGTTTCTGCTGAGATCCAGCTCATCCACATCTGCCATCTTAAGAATGCATTTTGGGAAAGTTGTAATACCCATCTTGCTCAAATCAAGACGACGTTTGCCATCAATAGTAATTTTTAAAGAGTTTTTGGCGATCTTTAAGGTGATCTTTTTGCCCTTGGGGCCTTTTTTTCCTTTTGCCATTTTCCTGTGAAAGAGAGAGAGAGAATTAAGCTTTTAAGCAAACTGAGGATGAAATGAAACAGTTAACTACAAAAAAAGACCAAACAAAAAAATCCCTTCTTTGTATAGCTGAAAATATAAAAGGCACTATATCAACGGTAAACTAGCTTTTCACTTTAGAAGGTGTGGGTTGTAAACAGTAAACATAAATCACAAGTTAGTCATCCAGTGGGCTATTTTCCATACTTACAGATGTGAAACACACCATATTAAAGTTGTAGGGTGTTTATTTGTATTTTACAAATCTTTATCAAAATAAATTTAGGGTGACCAATATTCAGTGCTATTAAACCATCCAGGAAGAGTTCCTGGCCGGTTAAATAGGGCTTAGCCAACTAAGTGCTAATATTTAGTTCAAGATAGCTGGTTATCTCCGCTGAATATTAGCGCTTAGTGGCTAGCCGCTAACAGGCTACGTCATGCGGCTTAACCGGCTAAGCATGAATATATCCAACGCTAAACTGCCTAAGTTGAATGGTTAAGATAGGCTGCTTAAAGTGCAGGCCTGTCTTTAACTGCTATGAATGTAACCGGCTAGCACTGACTATTCGCTTAGCCCGTTATGTAGCTGCAGCTAGAACTGAAACCGGATATTCAATGCTGGTCACCGGCTACAGCCCAGCATTGAATATCCAGGTCAGTGCCAGCGGCAGCATCTAACTGTGCAGTCTGCCACGGGCTGGATATCGGGAGGAGTATGTTTGAGCCACTGTCTGATAACATATCCTCTTACATACTCTACTTATACAGTAGCCCTAGAGATCCGAGCCAAAATCGGCACAGATTCTATAACAATGTGCATAACTTAACAAGCTAATGAGCGCCAACAGAGCTTAACAAGCAATAATGAGCACTAATTGGCACTGATTAGAATTTAAGTACACAACTCGCTAAGAGTATTCTGTAAGGAAGTGTGCCTAACTTCTAACGCGCGCAAGTAAAAAGGGGATTGGTTATGTTCTAATGATAAGAAGTTCTGCATTACAAAAGGAAGTGATTATCTCAGGAAGTTTATTTCTTTGTAATTACTAGATGCATATCACTTTATAACAAAGCAAAAAGCTATTATTCTGGTGAATTACAAAAGTGAACAGTGTGTGATATCTATCTTTCTATCTAATCTCAATCCTCTCACTCGGATCTTGATATAGGGGTAAAGTATATATATGGTGCCCCCCCAAAAAAATAAAATGCAGAGCGCTAATCTGTAAGGCACACCTAAAGTTAGGTGCAGTTTATAGAATAGTGTGGTTTGTAGAATAGCACTTAAGTGCAGGGGTCGTGCCTACATTTAGGCGCATTCATTTGAACCAACGAAAACATGGTGCAAATGCCGGCACCTAAATTTAGGGAAGTAGCCCCAATTGTGCATGTAACTAAAATCCACGCCCATTACCCTCCAATTGCTGTGCTTCTTTTTCTGGGATGTGTATAAAATTTAGGTATGGATCACGCACATATATTTATGCGCATACATCTTAATTGATTCCAATTAGCACCAATAATTTCTTGCTAAAGAGCCAATAATTGGCGCTAATTAGGTTGGTATAAATTAAGATGCATGTGCAATTTGGATGCATGCCCAAATTTGCAAGCACATCTCGAATCACGTTTCATGCCCCATAACTGGCTAACCGGCGACATTCAGCGGGGGATAGCCAGCTATCTCCCGCTGAATATTGCTGGTTAATGGATAGCAGATAGCTGATTATATTGGCCGATTTCCAGCCCCACTTTAGCTGCTATATTTACCTGCATGAATACACGGAATATCTTTGGTTGGTTTAAGCATAACTGGCTAAATCTGAATATCGACGTAGCCGGTTATGTTCAAACAAGCCAAAAATAAACCAGATGTTTAATGTCAGTCATCGAAAACGGCCCAGCATTGAATATCTGGGTTTAGCGCTGACCATGACAGTTAGTCAGACAAACTCCCATGGTCTGAATATCGGCACCATTGTCACTAGCTTGCCTGCCTGGCATGAACCCAGACTGATCGGAATTAATTAATCTCATAATCACAGACTGAAGCTTTCCATCAAAATCTGTGCAAACAGTTTAGAGTCTAAGTTAATCAGGGAGCTTGATTTATAAATCCCATAGGCACTGGGATCTTTCCTGGATTAAGCAGAACCATAATCCCTGCTGTTTTCATGGACTCTGGCATAATGCCCAGCTGCAGAATTCCATTAAACACCCTGGCCAATCTAGGAACCAAAAGACTCTAGAACTTTTATTAAATTTGGCAGTGTAGACATCTAGCCCTGCTTTTAAAGCCTGAGTAGTCTTCCCTGCTTGTCATAAGATTTCCCTATCCATCCTTTCCCTCTCCTCCCCACTGACAATTGGTAAGGGGCACCTCTAAGTTAATTTACTAAGTTTCTCTCTCAATCCACAGTCTCATTTTAAGGAGTGATTCATAAAAATGTTTAGACTTGCCAAATGTTCGAGTCTTCATGCACCACTGCCCCTCCTTATTCTTAATCTTCAGATTTTTATGCTACCCTACTTTCACTCTCAGTTTGTAAGCAAGCACCCTACCAATTCTATCCTGTTGTTCATAGAAGATGTGGTTTATTTGCCCCAGCTGATTGGTAATAGTGGCACTCTATAATTTCTCCAATTCCCTCTTTATTTCCCATACCTGTTTTCTTATATCCCTTACTGTACCTGCTTTCTTATAACCCTGTGGTTAGGTATTTGCTTATGTTTTGGCTCTAAGTCCCCCAGCCTCTGCCTCAGTGTTTCCTCTCTCATTATGTTCCTTTTTCTTATGGCCTACTACTAATATGAATCACTCCTGTGACACAGGTTTCATCCCATCCTACCTGACACCCTCAGCCACCTCATTCATTGTCATACACTAAAATATTCCTCAGTCAACCCCTGGATGTCTTTGCACACTTCTGAGTTCTTTAAAAAAAAGATTCATGCAACCTCCAGAACCTGAGCAGGTCTCCTCTATGCCCCCTGTTTAATTGCACCCATACTGAGGAGTGATCCATCACCCAATCAATTCAGTGCCTGCCCTAGGAGCTCACTCAGCCAAAGCTTGCCCCACTGAAAGCATATCTATTCTACTATAGGTCCCACACACTCCTGAGTAAAATGCACAACTTGTTTCCCTTCCTGTCCTTGCTTGCCTCATATCCACCAATCCTAGGAGCTCCACAGAATGCTTTAATTTACACCAGTGTTGCTTGATTCCTCCCACCACATGGAAATTGTCCACCCTAGGATTGAAGGTCAATTTTAAATCCCCACCTACTATCAATCGATCTATACCAAATACTAATAATTTTCCCCCAAACTCTGAAAAGAACATCCCTTGATTTTGGTTGGGGCCATACAAACATACCATAGTCAGCCCTACCCCATCCACATTCACTTTGGCCAGACTGGATCTCTCTCCTGGGTCTTTCTCCACTTGCCTCACATCTACACTATGATGTTTGGAAAATAAAATCTCTACAACCTCTCAACAAGGGTGGTTTTTGTATGCCACTAAGAATATGTACAGATACTCTCTAGAATGTAGCATATGTGCCTGTCCACCCCTCAGGTGTGTTTCTTGGTTGAAAAGTACATCCGTTCTCAACCTTTGCTCCTCCCTCCATACCAGTCTTCTCTTGTGCCCCACATTAAAGGGTATGACTGTTAGAGCCAAAGAATTAGGTGAATCTCTCATTCTGTCCAAACATCTGCCAGACATCCTCCCTATATAACCATACCTCACCTCCACCCTCCCCCTTAGCATCTCTTGCACACTACCCATCCTCCCATGGAATACCATGACTCACTTTTCCCTCATGCATGTCCCCATCCCCTCCGACACTGATTCACAACTTACCCACATCCACTGTACCCTCAACACCATTCCCCCAGCATCTCCACTCCCATCCAATCACTCACTTACCCATAAGACCTTCCCCATTCAGACCCCCAGATCCAACCAAACCTGAGCCTTCCAATCCAAATATTACTAGCTCAAATCCAGTCCTCTTTGCAGCTCCTCTTCTGTCCACTCCTTCAATGTGCCACTTGCCCAGCTTGCACACCATCTTCCGCTTCTGCCCGCCATGGCTTGAATTCCTTCCCTGTCACTCTGTGCCATGCTCCTAAAATTCTTTGGTGCCATGTCTTTAGCCTTAATTGTCCCCAGATGAGCTTCCTCTACCTTTTTCAGATACATCTGATAGGACCTAGCTACATAGTTCTTGATGTGTATAGTAAAGTTGATTCCAAAAGGCAACAACCACTGACATTGTGCACCTTTTTCTCTCAGATTGTCCAGCTTCAAGTCTTTCCTGTGTTAGAGGGTCAGTGCAGAATGATCTGCATAGATAGAGATTTTGTGGCCCTCCCAAATGTAGTGATTCAGAGCCTTTGAAATGACCTAGATCTGTTCTTTAAGTTTAAAATCATGGACACAAACTGTTATAACCCTGGGCAAGTTGGTTGGGTTCTTGCCTCATCACCCTGTGAGCAGGATCTATTTTCATCTCAGGCCTATCCAATACATCAGTTTTATCTTCCAGCACTGACTTACTTGCAAAGCACAATACACATAGGCCTCAGTTTCTGGGAAGCCACTCATTCCGAGGTTGTTCCTGTGGACCTATTTTCAAGGTCCTCCACCTTGTCCAATAACAAACTATTGTGCTTCTCCAGCCACACCAACTTCACAGTTAAGGAAAGGTCAGCCCCTTGGGCCGCAGCCGAGTTGGCGCTACCTGGTCAACCCGAAGGTTAGCTGGGCCCCAACTGGTGGCAGGGAAGTCACCCAGGTAAGGCACAGGACGAGGCACAGTAGGCAACCAAAGTCTACCCTAACAGAAACAGAAGACAAGGCTGGAGCTTGAAGGCAGGACTCAAGCTTGGAGGCAGGGCTGGAACTGGAAGACAGGAACATGAAGACAGGACTGGAACTTGAAAGCATGACTGGAGCTGGAAGGCAGGGCTGGAACTGGAAGACAGGAACTTGAAGGCAGGGCTTGAGCTTGAAGACAGGGATGGAACAAAGCAGAAAGCAGGACAGGAGAGGGCCTAGAGACAAGGCAAGAAAAAACTGAAGCAGGGTTGAAGCCAACAGGAACAAACAGAGACAGGGCTAGAAAATAAGGCAGGAACAGGCTGAGGCAAGGGTGGAGACAAGGAAGGAACAATTGAGGCAGGGCTGGAGTGCAACACACACACTAGACACCACTAGGAAACCTGTGTTGCAAAGTCAAAGCCTGAGGGTCTCATGGTTTCTTATAAGAGCCCTCACTAATGATGTCATGATTTCTGATGCCCCAGAATGAGGCTTGGAACACACTGAAACAGGCAGTAGGAGCACCAGAATGAGGCTAGAATACTGGAACATCAGAATGAGGCTTGGATAATCTATGGAACGAGGCTTGGAGCATAGTCAAGCAGGGAAACTGGCAGCAAAGATATCAGTCCAAGAGGAACGCAGAGCTGGGGGTTATGATCTGAAAAAGCAGCGGAGCGCGACCAGTGGAAGGAAAGGCGAGTCGGGACGTGAGTGCAAGGCCATGGCTGTGACACACTGCAAGCCCTTTAAGACATTCTCCCTGGTCTGCAAGAGAGACCTGTGTCTCATCCACTCATGTGCCCAATTGGCACCTACCTTTAGGCACCAATTTATTGAATTGCCCTTAATGTAATATGATGCTTGGTAAAATTGAACTTAAGCACTTTTATGCGATTTCATTTTGGAATGTGCCAAATCAGACAATGATATGAGTAATATCATAGGGGTGAATGATAACATGAATCTATTATTAGTCATGTAAATTGTGAGATAATTTTGACTTAGGTGAAGGCAAATTATAATCACAAACCAACCAATTACACTTTCCAATCCTCACAGAGCATGGGAAATGAAGTGTTTTGTTCAGACAAATTCATTAATAGACATCTCACCATAGCAGCTTGCAGACTGATTTGTTTTTAGAGACTGCTCTGAATGACACATGTCAAGAAGGCAGAGTATGAATCTTTAAATAAATAAAAAAGTTCAGAATCGTTTCAGCAATGATTGCGAAAAACAAAAAGGGAAGAAATGTTATTTTTGGAACATAAGCTACTGTATCTGGATGAGCATTTTAAAAATCCAAACACATAGGGGGTCCTTTTACTAAGCTACGTTAAAAAGTGGCACACAATACTTTTAGCATGTGGGTTTCCCACATACTGAGGCCACTTTTAGCGTAGCAGTAAAATGGCCAATTTTCTATATTTTCCATTAATGGCCATATGCTAATTTCCCAATTAGCGCATGGCCATTACTGCAGGAGCCCTTACCGCCACCTATGTAGCAGGCGTTAAGGGCTTCTGTGCTATCCGATTAGTGCAGGGCACACCTACTCTCCACCCGTAGACATGCCTCCCAAGCCAAAAAATAAAAATTATTTTTTTTAGCATGGGATTAGCATGCGCTGATGGGCTCACTACTATGGGACGCCTCAGTGCGTCCCGTGGCAGTGCTTTTTACTGTGTGGTAGGTACATGCTACTGTCTACTGTGGCTTAGTAAAAAGGTCCCTTAAGGAGGAAGCTATCAACATGGAAGGGAGGTTATTATTTTATTGTTAAAATAAAGTGAGACCTGTGCTAAAATAGGATTACTTTTGGTATAATAACTTATCTTAATGGTAGCCAGTATTAATAACTCGCCCTGTCCCTTAGTTCTGTTTTTTAAATAGATGATTAGAATATTGGGTATCCAGGTGGCTCTATGGCTCAGCCCTGAACAGTGCCATGTGGGGTATCTAAAATATTGACTTCTGTTCATTGGGAGGGTCAGAGTCAGGAATGCTACGGAGGCAGTGGTCACTAGCCATGAGGAAAAAGATCCCCAGCATGACCTGGTGGCAACACATATTACACAAACTAATGGTATATCCAGTGGTGTGCTGGAGCCGGCTCGCTCCGGCTCGCAAGAGCCGCTTGTTAAATTTTGACAGCTCTTGCAAGCCGGTTGTTCTTCGGGGTGAGCCGGCTCCATTACTGTAGGTAAGCATGGCAGGAGGGTGCCATCACAGGCCATGCTTACCTCCCCTCCCGCTCCCAAACATGTCCAGCGATTGTCCTTCGCCCCCACCCTCCCCTCCCGCTCCCATCCATCTTTTTTTATTACCTCCATTGAAGCGCCACGTTATTTAAAGCCTTGCTGCCCGTCTCTAGCCTTCCCTGCTTCTGATGAGTTTGTGCCCTTAGTCCCGCCTTCTGACGTATGACGTATGACATCAGAAGGCGGGACTAAGGGCACAAACTCATCAGAAGCAAACAGGGAAGGCTAGAGACGGGCAGCAGGTCTTAAATAATGCGGCGCTTCAACGGAGGTAATAAAAAAAGATGGATGGTCGCGGGAGGGGAGGGTGGGGGCGAAGGACAATCGCTGGACATGTTTGGGAGCGGGAGGAGAGGGCAGGGGAGAGAGGAGAATCACTGGACATGGATGGGAGCGGGAGGGGAGAATGGGGGCAACGGAAAATAATTGGACATGGATGGGAGCGGGAGGGGAGGGCAGGGGAGGGAGGAGAGTTGCTGGGCATGGATGGGTAGAGGGGGGCAGGGGAGAGAAGACAATTGCTGGGCATGGATGGGTAGAGGGGGGGCAGGGGAGAGAAGACAATTGCTGGGCATGGATGTGTAGAGAGGGCAGGGAGAGAAGACAATTGCTGGGCATGGATGGATGGGGGGCAGGGGAGAGAAGACAATTGCTGGGCATGGATGGGTAGAGGGGGGCAGGGGAGAGAAGACAATTGCTGGGCATGGATGGGTAGAGGGGGCAGGGGAGAGAAGACAATTGCTGGGCATGGAGGGCAGGGGAGAGAAGAGAATTGCTGGGCATGAATGGATAGAGGGGGGCAGGGGAGAGAAGAGAATTGCTGGGAATGGATGGGTAGGGGGGCAGGGGAGAGAAGAGAATTGCTGGGTATGGATGGATAGAGGGGGGCAGGGGAGAGAGGAGAATTTCAGGACATGGATGGAGGGGAGGGCAAGAGAAATTCTGGACATGGATGGAGGGGAGGGACGTGAGACAGAAGAAATGCTGGACATGCAGGGAAGAAAGAGGAAGGAGAGTAGATGAGGGAAAAGGAAGTGAGGAGAGAAACTGCACATGGATGGAGAAAATAGGCAGAAGCTGGATCCACTGTACAGTCAAGTCTGTGGAGGACCAGAAATGAAGAAGAAAGGAGGAAAGAAAAGAAATAAATGGAAAGGAAGCCTTGGAAATGGAGTCAAGGGAATAGATAGAGAGCAGCAGAATCAGATACTGGGCCAGCATGACCAGAGAAACAAAGTCACCAGACAACAAAGGTAGAAAAAAATAATTTTATTTTTATTATAGTGTTTGGAATATGTCCACTTTGAGAATCAGGGCGCAACTATAACTCAGTACAGTCTTGCTGCCCCTACTTATATTAAGCAGCTAGCATGAGTTTTTTTTTATTTACCACACTGGCTGTTTTTAAAGTGCAGTAGCTGTTTGTACAGTAAAACCTGCACTAGCTGCTTAACACAACTTAGTAAAAGGGTTCCTAAGTTTCCTCTTAGAATTTCCTGGTGCAATCACTGTCATGAAACGGTGTTAACTAATTATTAGGAATCAAGTAATAGAACAGAAGACAATCCTCCAGAATTGAGGAAGTGCTTTGAGTGACTTAAAGTTAGGAGGAGTTCCAGATGGCTAACCTTTAGCTGGTCTGGAGCTACAGCATTTAATTGTAGAGAGTCAGATCAAGGCTGTGATAAAACGAGTGTTGTGGAAAGGCAGTGGATTTTCATACAACACCATTCACTTCTCCATTAAAGTGCCTTTTCACAAGCCCTTCAGGCACTCTGGATAATCATTAATCATACTGAAGTAGATGAAGGGAAAGCTCAAACTGCAGATAGTGTACTTCAACTTCTTTCCATGATAAAGCACAAAACTATGAAAATTATCCCCCTGATATTTAGCCTGTGACTGTCGGCTTTTTTGAAAGTGTTGACTGCCATGGTTTGAATTAGGCCCAGAAATTCAGTGTTGGGCCAAATCCAAGTACCCACACTGAATATTTGGAAGCTTTATGACCACCAGAAGTTACCAGGGTCCAGAAGGTATTCAGTGCTGGTACCCGAATAACCATCCAGGTAAGTTAGGGCTGTTCTTTATGTGGTCGAACTTGCCCAGATAGTTATCCAGCCACTGAATATATCAGCAGTGCATGGATAACTATGGGTCTACTGCAACTCTGCCTCAGGACTGCGCCAGCACTAACCAGAGAATACCATGATGGTCAGAGCAGATATTCAACAGCATTCTCTGGTTAAGTGCCACTGTATTTCTGCTCCCATCCGGGACAGAGTGGTTTAACTGGGCAGGAGTCTCTCCTGCCTAATTAAACCATTGTGAACATTGACCCTGATACAGTGGCGTACCAAGGGGGGGGGGCGGTCCGCCCCAGGTGCACGCCGCTGGGAGGGGGGGGTGTCGCGCTCCTGTCGGCTCTTCGTTTTCATGCTCCCTTTGCCCCGGAACAGGTTACTTCCTATTCCGGGGCAGAGGGAGCATGAAAACGAAGAGCCGGCAGGCGCGCGGCAGCCCCCCCCAGCAGTGTGCACCTGGGGGGGGGGTTCTTTCGCCGGGGGGGGCGGCATCACGCTGTTCCGGGGGGGCGCTGCACCCGGGGGGGGGTGGGGCGCATTGGCGATCTGCCCCGGATGTCAGCCCCCCTAGGAACGCCACAGCCCTGATATATTAATTTCTCCCCTTACCCAAGAGCTCTTCTTCTTCAGTTTATTCTAGTGAATGTAGTGCTAGCTTCAGGATTCACAACGCTCAAAATAGAAGTTCTTAGTTTATCCATAATACAGATGAAGGAGTGGAGGAGTAGCCTAGTGAGCACTGGGCCAAGAACCAGCAAAACCAAAGTTCAATTGCAGCCGCTGTTCCTTCTGACCCTGGGCAAGTCACTTAACCTCCACTACCTCAGGTACAATCTTAACTTGTAAGCCTTCTTGGGACAGGGATATACTTAATGTTCTTCATGGGGAAGCCGGAAGCAGCCACACATATCGGTGACATCTTCCATGATGGCTCCCATATTTGACAGTCACTTTCCTCTGAAAGCCCACATGAAGGGCTTCCTGAGCCTGCAGATACTGCCATGCCAGTTTCTTCTCATCTGCTAGTGCAACAATATTGTCAAAATGGCTCCCCTCAAAATAAAGGAAGAAATAATTCAACAATGGCATGTACTATCTTCCCCCCCCCCCCCACCCTTTTTTTAAGAAGCCCGTAGGAATACCAGCAGGAAATTACTAAATGTGGTAAGAACCATTGACTCTCTTGGCTTAAAAGCACCAAGATTCTCCTCTTCTATAGTTGGTATATTCAGAGAAACTGAGAAGTGGACCGCTATTATGAAGACTTATAGCTGCAACCCCCCCATGGGGGTATGGTTCCAAAAATCCAACTGCTTACAGCAGTAACAGTACTTTACAAATGGATTCTGGTATCCCTGCCAAAGTATATTCTCAGAAACAAAGCCATTCTGCATAACCTCATCAACAACATCAGCAAGAAATGGAAGGAAAAGAAGCAGAATGCACAGATAGAGAAACCTTTATTACTACTTTCAGCATTTTTGTGGGGGTTCTCCACATCTGAAACAACTATCTCCTGTCAAGTGATGCAGGACCTAATCAGAAGGAATGTTCATTTGACCATATGACTGTCTCCCACTGCCTCAATACCTAGTCAGAAGGAATGTTCATTTGACAGCACCTCTAGTCAGCATGGCAATAAAGAAGGTCTCAGGTCCTTCAATTAATGAAAAGATTCCTATAGGATGTTTCAGTATTAATTCAGACTGCATGAGAACCTTCTGTCACAAATCATTTACAGAGCTCCAAGGATACAGTATATACTGATCTTGTCCTTGAATCATACTACCTTCAAGATTCACCATGCCAGATAGAATAGGGCTGGGAATCCTCAGATTATTATTCTGCAGAAATGTATTCAAAATAAGGAGGATAACCCTGGCACTAGCCCATTAGAACCTGGTGCGATTGAAACAGATACTTATGGAATGGTTCTCCGCATCACTCAAAGAGTGTGGAAGTCCTATAAAACGAACAACAGCAGGAACAACTTGAAGACATTTCTTATCCCAAAGTTTTCAAAAACTGTCGGGAGCATTGTCAGAGGTATACCACGATAAGCAAAATTTTAATAACAGCTTACAAATACTGCGTTCCAACGAGAGGCAATAGCTTTACCAGTGTATTAGATTGTTCAAGATTTACAATCAAAGATCTGGCAGGGCCCACTATTCAAACAAGCTACATCCAAAAACTGGATCTTAAATACAAAGAAAGCCAGCTCCGGGCCATGAGAATGCACAGCCTTCTCATCAGTCAATGGCAGTAAGGGCAACTCTAAAAAAAAAAAAAATCCTCAAAGTCTTTCTCTAACATACTGTCTGGCAAAGATCCTAGGCTCCAATGTTCAAAACTGAACAGCCTTGGTGAAATAGTGCCGGAACTGCGTGGCAGAACAACTCCCTAATGCTCAACGCTAATGACATGCAAATATAGGTGTGCTGTTAGCCTTAAGCATTAGGAAGTTGTTCTGGCTAGCAGTTCTGGATTATGCTTGGTGCAGGCTCTCAAGAGTTGTGTATCAAGCACAGCTCTTGTGCGCATGCGCCTGCACCAAGGCATGGAGACAGAGCAAACCGGGGGGAGGGGGGGGGGAGTGGATAGAAATGAGCCATGAGCCAATGCAGACACCACTGGAAGAAGTAGTGAAATCACAATTTATTGAACCAGATGATTCACCCTACCCCCACTCACAAGGTAGCAAGCACTGACCTGCCAACTGCCACACTGGATCTGGAAAACATGTCTCATTCATACTTTAGGGATTAGCACGCGCTGATAGAGACGCCCATTATATTCCTGAGTGTCTCTATTATTAGCGTGCGCTAATTTTTAGCGCACGCTAAAAAGTTAGCACACCTACAGCGCGGCTTAGTAAACAGGGCCCCTAATGTAGAATCCATCTTGCTGTCATAGTTTTAAAAAAATCATCCAAAATGCTTCTGGCTTGCTGATTTCAGTGCTATCTTCGTGCTGCTATGTGAGTTTCAGCACATTCCGTCATTACTGTTAAGTAACTTGTAGAATAATTCATGAATAAACATCTTCACTTCAGTTGAATTATTAATAAGTGATGTTTTTGCTGAGGTGTACCCTGAACAAGCCTGAACTATGCTTCTCGTACTAAGGGGTCTACTTACTACACATTTTTCCCATAGACACAAAACATGAGAAAAAGACAGTACAGAAATCAGATACAGTAATCAGATACAGGGAAGAATGTTCTGAATAAGAGATCTGAAAATCCAGAAATGACTAAGGGGCAGAGATTTTACTGGCATGTTGAGAATAAATAATCTGAGAAGAGCTCCGGGGAATTAAAATGCAACACTATGGGGTCCTTTTACTAAGGTGCACTGAACAATGGCTTGTGGTAGTGTAGACACGGGTTTTGGGTGCACGCCTGCAAAAAAATCTATTTTTTTGCCTAAAACGGATGTGCGCCAAAATCAAAATTGCTGTGCGTCCATTTTGGGTCTCAGACCTTACCGCCAGTCATTGACCTAGCAGTAAAGTCTCACATGGTAACTGGCCGGTAATGACCTACGTGCGCCAAATGCTACTTGGTGCACATAGCTGACACGTGCCAGAAAATAAAAAATATTTTTCGGGCATGCGTAGCGGACACATGCCAAAAATGAAATTACTGCAAGGGCCATGCAGTACCCATGCGGTAACTCCATTTTGGCGCACATTGGGCGTACGTAGACGCTTACGATGTTTAATAAAAGGGTCCCTATCACCTTACTCTTCAACATCACTTTTAGTTTATTTTCCAGATTGATAACCATTATAATAAAATGTTTTTCATTTCTACACCATTTCTTGAGACCTGGCAGCTTCTCCTGTCTTTTTCTGGGGTATTACAATACATTGCAAATAAAACTTATGTTCCACAAATTACCAATTTAGGTCTTAGTGCAGATTACACAAGAGTTGGCTGGACACTCACTCACCTAAGCCAGTTTAATTAATTCAGCAAGAAATTTCTTGAACAAATACATTTTCAACTTCTTTTAAAAATGTATACTATGGTGTGCTAGCTAAGCCCTATTCATGCTCCCAACAGTGTGAATGCTGAATCCCCAGTAGCTGGATCTTAAGGATAATGTCTGCATTTGTAAATTCGGTGCAGCTGTGTTAGTAATGTCCCTTTGCTTACTTTTTGGAAATTATTTTTTTCTTGTTTTCTCTCTTTTCTCAGGCTGTGTCTTCATTTATTGTAGACTTTGAGTAATGGTTGTTTCAATGTAACATTTTTAAGGCCCAATTTTCAGCTGGTGGTGATCAGTGTATTGCTGACCACCACCAGTATTAAACCCAGAAATGCAATGCCGGGCCATGTCCTGACACCAGCATTAAATTTCTGGGTTACTGCATAAAGATAGAGCTGACTTTTTTGCAGTTCTATTTATGTGCCTAATCTTGCCAGTTAAGTACTGAATATCAGCACTTAACCAGCCAAGTGCCGACTCTGCCACCAGAATACCCCCAAAATAGAGTTTTCAGTTTGGGTTCAGGCCCCTTCCAAAACTGAGGTGCTGTCTTCTGCTTTGGCTGCGGAAGTCCCCAAGACCCGCCAGTGTAAGTCCTTCTCTAACCGAGGTCTGTCACATTTCCTGGGCTGCCACTGCACTGGCAACCCACCCCCACACACGTGCTTGTTTTTTTTGTGAAAGTGAGCATACACAAGGAAGGTCTGCCTCCCCCCCCCCCCCCCCCCCCCACCGCTTATGTGCGAAAACCAAGTATGCACGGGAGGCGGGCTTCTCCCATGTATGCTCAGGTTTGTAAAAAAAAAAAATGCAACAACAACAAGCATGCGTATGGGTGGGGGCCTTGTGGTGGCCCAGGGAAAGCGCCAGCTTTGGCTGGAGGAGGGCTTCTGCGGCCAGGACGTGGAGCACCCACCAGCTCAGGTATGTTGGGTCTTGTGGGGATGGAGAACAGGAGGGGAGCAAAGTTTTGTGCCCCCCTCGCACACACACACACACACACACTTTCGCCTCAGATCTCCCCAAAAACCTTAGGTCTGGCTAGGCCCCTGACGCTAACTGATTATTTTCAGGAACATTAACCAGATAAACGCCACTGAAAATTAGTGGTTAACCCAAGTAATTTAACAGGTCAGGAGCTGTTTCTGGCTGGTTAAATCGCTTTGAATTTCGATCCCTTAGTTAATGTATTTACGTTTCCTTAGTATACATATTTTCTTTGTATTAAATATCTTTTCAAGTGTCTCTGTATATTTTTGTTAAAATATACTATAACATATACTTTTCTGTTAAACAAATTACTGACAAGTAACAATTAAATCAACTTTATCTTGACTAATTTTGAATAGAGAATGATGGTAAAACTGTAAAAATGTGAGGAAAAGGCCTCAGAATCCCATGTATATTGTTTATTTTATAGGATTTAATGGGTAGTGACCTCACAGGCAGAAAATACCTCCCATCCAACTGTTCAAAGCTCTATGCAATGCTTCAGTACCATAACCAGTGAACTTATCTTATAAAAGTGTGTTCAAAGCAACAGGGTCCCGCCAACTAGTTTCCCCATAGGGTTTCTTCAGGGTGTAACAGGATCATCCACAGCAGGTTATGCATGATATTGACTTCTTGGAACTGAGGGGGTCTTTTACTAAAGCTTAGCTCGAGTTATCTGCAGCAAGGCCCCTGGGAATAAAATGGGCCCTGCTGCAGATAACTCGAGCTAAGTTTTAGTAAAAGACCCCCTGACCGATGTTAAGAAGTAAATAGCGTGCATGGCCTGCTGTGGATGATCCTATTACTCCCTGAAGAAACCCTGTGGGGAAACTAGTTGGCGGGACCCTGTTGCTTTGAACACACTTTTATAAGATAAGTCCCTGTTTATGGTTACTAGTATTGAAGCAATCCATAGTGTTTTGAACAGTTAGATGGGAGGTTTTTATCTGCCTGTGAGGTCACTACCCATTAAATCCTTTAATATTAGATAGGTGGGGTTCTGAGGCTTTTTCCTCCCATTTATACAGTTTTACCATCTAAGCAAAAATAGTCAAGATTAAGTTGATTTAATTGTTACTTGCAAGTCCCCCCCCCCCCCCATCCTAAGAGGGGTTCTTTTACCAAGGTGCGCTAACAGATTTAGTGCATGCTAACAGTTATTATGCACTAAATGATAATTTATCCACAGGAATATATTGGGCATCTTAGCATATACTGCACGCTAATCGTTAGAGCGTGCTAAATCCATTAGTGCACCTTAGTGAAAGACCCCCCCCCCCCCCCCCCAGAAAAATTAGCTTGACACCTGCAAAAATAAAATAGAAAAAAGCTTTTTTGTGAGATGAGGTAAAAATGGAATTAGCTTGTGGGAAAGTTCCACATTAGGAAGCACTAAACCCAGATTTTGATGCGGTTTAGTAAAAGGACCCCATGATCATTTTGAGATCTAATTTCATACAGTCAGGCATTCCAAATCGATGCTGTTTGCAGTGAAAATGTTTGAGCAAATACTCATATCTTATTCCTTTTGCATTGGGGAAATGTAGCAACAAACATTTTCCTGTCACACTTGCTTAGAATAAATTGAGAAAAAAAATATTAAAACTATCTAAGGAAAAAAGGAGCTTGATCCTGAAATATCTTAAAAACCAAGCAGCTTAATTTAATACAGCCCTACATTCTATGGGACCATAGCTGTAGATTAGTACAGAGAGGGAGAGAGGGGAGCAGAATATTGTAGGATAAGCATAGTAGGAAGAACCAGAGCAGTGGCAGAGGATTAGAAGCATTTATAACTACCCGTAATACAAAATGTATTGACAATTCATTTTTAGTCTTAGTTCCCAAATCTTTGTTCTCTGCCCTTCCAGTTCTCTTTGTCACCCTTTATCTCTTCCAGTCTGCCCCTCTGTTCTTTCATGTCAAATCTGCCTGAATTACCAGTTTGCTACCTTGCATTGTATACACACTGACTTGGTCACAGCCTCTTACTGTTGAACTTACTGTGTATAGAGAGAGTGAGAATCTTTGAATAGTTTAAATCTACCTGGAAATCTGTCAATGTTTATCTCACAGCTTAGTCAAATCAAGCTAAACAAATATGGAGATTATTGCCATTATTTCTTTTTGAAAGGCCAACCGTCATCTGAGACATAATATTGTTAGACAGATTTACCTTATTTATCCCCGTCACCTCCTGATTCTATTGTTATCCCCTCTTTGTTTTTGTTCTTTGCTGCCAGGGATATTAATGTTAACCTTGGCCCCTCCTTTTCCTTTCAGCTACACATTGCTCAGGTCATGAAATGTTGCCAAGGTCAGTTTAACTTCTCCTAGTACATAAGTACATATGTGTTGCCATAATGGGACAGACCGAAGGTCCATCAAGCCCAGTATCCTGTTTCCAACAATCCAGGTCACAAGTACCTGGCAAGATCCCAAAACAGTACAATACATTTTATGCTGCTTATCCCAGAAATAAGAAGTGGATTTTCCCAAGTCCATTTTAATAATGGCTTATGGACTTTTCTTTTAGGAAGCTATCCAAACCTAACTGCTTTTACCACATTCTCTGGCAACAAATTCCAGATTTTAATTACACGTTGAGTAAAGAAATATTTTCTCCGATTCATTTTAAATTTACCACTTGGTAGCTTCATTGCGTGCCCCCCTAATCCTATTATTTTTTGGAAAGAGTAAACAAGCGATTCATGTCTACCCATTCCACTCCACTCAGTATTTTATATATCTCTATCATATCTCCGCTCAGCCGTCTTTTCTCCAAACTGAAGAGCCCAAGCCATTTCAGCCTTTCCTCATAGGGAAGTCGTCCCATCCCCTTTATCATTTTTGTCACCCTTCTCTGTACCTTTTCTAATTCCACTATATCTTTTTTGAGATGAGGCGACCAGAATTGCACACATTATTCAAGGTGCAGTCCTAAATCTATATTTATTGGCCTTTTCCCTTGTAAAACTCATTGGGATCGATATTCAGCTGACAGCGCTCAGTGTTTTCATGACCACCACCGGTGTTATGCCCAGAAAGTCAATGCTGGGTCATGTCCATGCTCCAGCATTGAATTTTCGGGTTTGCGGAGCCGGCTAAAACATGGATGGACATAATCGAAAGGGACGCCCAAGTTTTCCTGAAGACATCCTCGCAAAATGTCCTGGCGAAGGAGCGGGGAAACCCGTATTATCAAAACAAGATGGGCGTCCATCTTTTGTTTCGATAATACGTTCGTGGACGCCCAAATCTTGACATTTAAGTCATTCCTAGAGATAGTTGTCGTTAGACTTGGTCGTTTCTGATTTTCGGCGATAATGGAAACTAAGGACGCCCATCTCAGAAATGACCAAATGCAAGCCCTTTGGTCGTGGGAGGAGCCAGCATTCATAGTGCACTGGTCCCCCTGACATGCCAGGACATGAACCGGGCACCCTAGGGGGCACTGCAGTGGACTTCATAACTTGCTCCCAGGTACATAGCTCCCTTACCGTGTGTGCTGAGCCCCCCAAAACCCACTACCCACAAATGTACACCACTACTATAGCCCTTACGGGTGAAGGGGGGCACCTACAGGTAGATGTGGGTACAGTGGGTTTCTGGTGGGTTTTGGAGGGCTCACATGTACCACCACAAGTGTAACAGGTAGGAGGGGGATAGGCCTGGGTCCGCCTGCCTGAAGTGCACTGCACCCACTAAAACTTCTCCAGGGACCTGCATACTGCTGCAATGGACCTGAGTATGACATTTGAGGCTGTCATAGAGGCTGGCACAAAATATTTGTAAAGATGTCTTTTTAGAGGGTGGGAGGGGGTTAGTGACCACTGGGGGAGTAAGGGGAGGTCATCCCCGATTCCCTCCGGTGGTTATCTGGTCAGTTCGGGCACCTTTTTGTGCCTTGGTCGTAAGAAAAAAAGGACCAGGTAAAGTTGTCCAAGTGTTCGTCAGGGACGCCTTTTTTTTCCATTATGGGTCAAGGACGCCCATATGTTAGGCACGCCCAAGTCCCGCCTTCGCTATGCCTCCGACATGCCCCCGGGAACTTTGGTCGTCCCTGCAACGGAAAGAAGTTGGGGATGCCCAAAATCAGCTTTTGATTATGCCAATTTGGGCGACCCTGTGAGAAGGACGCCCATCTTCCGATTTGTGTCGAAAGATGGGTGTCCTTCTCTTTCGAAAATAAGGCTGATAGTTAAGTGCAATGCGAAGCACATAACCAGCTATGGGTTACTGCATAAATATAGGACTTTACCAGTTAAGTGCTGAATATTGGTACTTAACCGGCTGAGTGCCAACTCCATCCCCGGAGCACCCCCAAAATAACTGATTTTAAGTTGAGCACTAACCGAGAAACCCAAGTAGTATATGTAATACCCCATGGAATTCGTATTACTAGAGTGATAGACCTTTCCAGAGCCCTGGAGGGAGGGAGGTCCCTGCCAGAGGGCTGACGTGGTAGGATGTCCCTGGGTGGGAGGAAGCCCAGTGCCAAGCAAAAAAGGTGGAGAAAAAACAACCTCTCTCAGATGGTGTTCTCAGTAATCTATTCAAAAACAGTAAACACAAAAGCGACCCAACACAAGTCGTGTTTCGGCCCTACTGGTCTGCATCAGGGGTCTATAAACAAATACATAATTTAGAAATTATTAAACATAAAAACATCACCACGTCATAAATATACAATCAAAAATTGTAAAAATAAAGAAAATAAATATAGTAAAAAATCAATAATAAGAAAACATACAACTGTAAAAACATACCTAGGAATCTTATAAAGCGGTATATTTTCCTAGAGCAGTTAAATAGCAGCTAAACTCCTATGTCGTGTATATATCTTTTGAATAAAGAGATTACTGAGAACACCATCTAAGAGAGGTTGTTTTTTCTCCACCTTTTTCGCTTGGCACTGATCTTCAGTGGAGAGGTTACCTTCTGTTGCAGTTGACTTTGGGAGGAAGCCCAGCCCATGGGGAGTAGTTTTGAAATAAAATACAGAGAAATAGTGCCTTGGTGCTGAAGAGTGACAGGGGGGAGGAGTTGGGAAGGAGATAAAGCTAAAGTTATGCCCTTTGGGGGGGGGGGGGGTGTCTTTGATTGCCTGCAGGTTTGGAGTTGCCTGAACATCCCCTACCATTGACTGGGAGGAAAGAAAGGGGATTCCTGAGAATTGGAGAGATCCACTGGCTGTGAGAGGCAGGTTTTGGCTCTAATAAGTGACAGCCAGAACAAAGTATACCACAGGTGAGTAGAAGAAGGCCCAGTCCGGAAGCAGGGGACCAGAGCCAGGGAAAGCCCATCCCTGAACCAGGGTGAACCAAAGGCGAGGTCACCACTGGAGGAGGATCAGATAGAGGGAATTCTGAGCCCAAAACAGTAAACCAGTGAAAAGAAGAGGAGTACAGCCTTTGGGGATAATATCTCTCTATGGGATATAATGAACAAGAGAAGCTGTAAATACCTGTAAATATTAAATATACTGTAAGTATAATTCAGGGAAGAGGTGGAAAAGGGAGTTCCCCCTAGGGAATAACAATAAGGAATACTTTGGATTGCTACTTTGCTAGTTGACGTTTGACTGTTGCAAAAGAGGTTTTACACTTGTTTGAGACTTTTTGAGTGCTGCCTGATTGTGGAAGAGAAAGCTAAGGGAACCGATCAGCTGTAAAGGATAAAGCATAGCCTCTCAAACCCCCGGATAATTATTCCAGACCATTGACTCACTCTTAAGCTCAATTGCATGTGTTCTGGAACTGATGAGTGAAGGTATATTGGTCATGAATGGGAAACTGACCTGAATTCTGCTTTGTGACCTAGGGCTGGAGCTAGCACATGGGTGAGACCTGGGTTACATATAGAGCATATGTAAACATAGCTACCAGCTCAGGTGACCACCAGCTGCAACACCAAACTCACTTTCATACCCCTGTCCATAAATACATAAGTATTGCCATACTGGGACAGACCGAAGGTCCATCATCCCAGCATCCTGTTTCCAGCAGTGGCCAATCCAGGTCACAAGTACCTAGCAAGATCCCAAACCAGTATAATACAACCTATGCTGCTTATCCTAGAAACAAGCAGTGGACCTTCCCCAAGTCATTTTAACAACGGCCTATGACCTTTTCTTTTAGGAAGCTATTCAAAACCTATTTTAAACCCTGCTAAGCTAACTGCTTTTACTACATTCTCTGGCAACTAATTCCAGACACGTTGAGTGAAGAAATATTTTCTCTGATTCATTTTAAATGTTCTACTTTGTAGCTTCATTGCATGCCTCCTAGCCCTCCTGCCTCCTCCTCCTCCTAAGGCTAGGAACTATATCATGACACTAATGGGTAGCATTTTTAAAACAAATTGGAGAAAGTTTTTTTTCACTCAACTTACAATTAAGCTATGGAGTTTGGTTCAAGAAGATGTAGTCAAAGTGGTTAACATGGGTATAAGAGGAGTTTGGACAAGTTTCAGGGAAAAAAAAGTCCATAATTCATTATTGACCATCTACTTTAAAGTTTCTTTTTAATTTGATATACCGCCAAGGGTACACACCACCATAACAGTTCACAATACAATGTTGGAGAGAGAACAATAGAAAGGAACTACAGTGCATATAGGACAGGGGGAAAAGACACAAAAAGCAGAAAAAAAGGAATAAGATCGGAGGAAAGGAAGGGGGATAGTGAAGGGATGAAACAAAAACAGGAAGGGGAAGACAGTGTCCAACAGGCTAAGTGTTGGAAATATGTCTTTCAAAAATAGTGGCACAACCTCACGAGTCTGACCCATAATTTTGTCTAAATAAATGTTTTTTTAGGGCTGCTCTAAATTCTGAATGAGAGTGTATTAACTACAGTTCCCCAGATAGTGTTTTAGAAAGAGTAGGCCCAGCAATCAAAAACATTGCTTTTGAATGAAACTTGCTGAACAGTTGGAATGGCCAGAAGGTGTTCTGGCCATTCCAGCTGTTTAGCAAGTTTCATTCAAAAGCAATGTTTTCGATTGCTGGGCCTACTCGTTGGAAAGCCCTATGAACTTTCATAGGCCATTGTTAAAAAGCGTTGAGCACAAGAACGGAGTGTTCAAGAAGAAGAATAAAGTGAAAAGTATTGTGATATGATAGGAGGTTGACCAAACCATAGTACCTTATGAATCAATGGGGCTCTTTTTCAAAGCACTTAGACTTACAAAGTTCCATAGGTTACTATAGGGCTCATTTTCAAAAGAGAAAAACTTCTAAAAAGTGGTATAAAGCAGCATTTGGACATTTTTCTCACAAAAATGCCAAAATCATTATTTTTGAAACATATTCCTTAGACATATTTCTATGCTGTTTGTCTGCAGTGCATCCAAATCTTAACGGGGGGCATGTTAAGGGTGGGATATGGGTGTAAATGAAGATGTTTTGAGCTGGACCTGTTTTTAGAATGAATAAGGTACAAAAAGTGCCCTAAATGACCAGAAAACCACTGGATGGAATCAGGGATAACCTCCCCTTACTCCCCTGGTGGTCACTGACCCCCTCACACACCCCAAAAATATGAATAAAAACATTACTTACCAGCATCTGTGCCGGACTCAGATGTTATACTCAGGTCCATTAGAGCAGCAATCAGGTCCGTGGAGTAGTCTAGTAGTGGGTGCAGTGCACTGTAGGTAGGTGGACCCAGACCCATACCTGCCCCTACCTGTTACATTTGTGGTGGAAACTGTGAGCCCTCCAAAACTCACCAGAAACCCACTGTACCCATATATAGGTGCCCCCTTCACCCATACAGGCTATTGTAATGGTACACAGTTGGGGGTAGTGGGTTTTAGGGGGTTCAGCAGTCAAGATAAGGGAGGAACAGTGAGATGTGTACCTGGGACCATTTATTTGAAGTCCACTGCAGTGCCCCCTAGGATGCCCCACTGCTCTTCTGGGATGTCTTTGTGGCCAGTCTACTAAGAAAGTTGGCTCCTCCTACATCTCAATGACTTGATTTTGTGCATTTTTCATTAAGATTTTTTTTTTAACATGGATCAAAAAGATAATTGCAAAGAGCACAACAACATCTAGCAAATAGGCATTTAAAAAAATAGACATTTTTCTGTTTCAAAAATGGCTCTTTTCCCCACTTGAAGTTTGGATATTTTGAGTAAAATGTCCAAAGTCGGATTTAGGCATCATATCGAAAATGCCCCTCTATGTAACTTTGTATGTCTAAGTGCTTTGAAAATATGCCTCAATATTACAATCATATACTGAATTTGGAAAGCCACTGCTTATCGCTGTATGTGTGCCAAAATGAATAGAGCTACTCTTTGAGAACCTGCTAGTACTTGTGACCTGAAATGGCCACCGTTGGAGACAGGATGCTGTGCTCGTTTAATATTTTGGTCTGACCCAGTCTGGTACATCTTATGTTCTATACTATTTGGGTTTTCTTTTAAGTGTATAAAAGTGGGTTTTCTGATGCTGCAGAGGCAGCACTCATAGCTTCTGGAAAGGAAGACTGTTGCTGCAGCAACTGGACTAAAGTAAGTGAGTAAGAGATACAAATAGAGGCAAAATCTCTTGATAGCTGTGAACGAAGGCTCACAGTGCCAAATCCCAGCCATGGTTCTGATGGCAGAAGCCTAAGGGGCCCTTTTACTACACAGCAACCTGTAACTACCGCCAGCCTAACACGGGCGCCGGCAGTAGTTCCACCCCCAGCACGCGGCATTTCCGGCACTAGTGTAAATATTGGTAAAATATTTCCACAGGGAGTTATCCGGCGGTAATCGGTTGCCACCGGGTTAGCGTAAGAGCCTTTACCGCCACCTCAGTGGGTGGCGGTAAGTGCTCCCTCCGAAATGGCCGCGCAGCAAATGTGAACTTAGTGTACAGCCATTTATTTTGGGGGGCTTTTTACCCACTGTGGTAAAAGTGGCCTTGGTGTTTGGCAAAAATGGCTGTCGCCCCTTTTACCACAGCTTAATAAAAGGGCCCCTAAAGGAGCAGGTGAAAACTGTTGGCTCAAAAGAAAACAAAGGCATGTTTGGTTGTTTTTTTGTTTTTGTTTTTTACATCATGGAATAAAACATTCTTATACAGAATTTGAACTGGAAAGAGACTGATTTTAGGTTAAGCACAGAAAAGTAGCACTCTCAAAATGAGACTTGTTTTATTTCTATGTAGATCTGTGACACATTAATCTCTGGACTACATGCACAATATAAATGAACTCATTTACATTAAAAGCAATGGAGCATTCCAGAAACAAACAAAAAAAAAGATAAAAATGGCTTGTCTCTCTCCGTCCTCACTTTTTACAGCTTGTCATATGGCTCTTCAGATCATAGCAAAAATTAGAAAGTACTCAGACTCAACAGAGCAGCACGTAGGTTTGCAAAGCTGGACTTACCTAATATAAAGAGAAAGGTTGTCTGACTAATGCAGTTGGATTACACATTAATTTCATAGAATGCTCATTTCTCGCCGTCTTGAGATGTTTTTATACCATGTAGAGAACACGAGCCCTTGCCTTTTTTCTTATTGGAGTTGAATTTGCTCCCATGCTCTGGCTGCTAGTGTCTGCACATTTCCTTTCTCTCTCTGCCGCTTTGAATAATGAATTAGATGTTCTTCAGGCTTTGGATATAAAACCCTGCAGGCAATCAAAATGGTTTCTCAGTCCCTGCCAGTTTCCAAAACAAGCTATTGACAGAAAAGAGCCACTTTTTTTTTTGTTTGGAGTTTGTTTAGAAGAAATTTAAGGCACTTACTCTGTAAGGCTTTCAAGCTATTCTGCTTCTCCTTGTGTGTAGACTGTTAAACTTTGTTACTAAGCGACAGGAATAGCAGGCCCTTGGAGATCATTAGCAAAGTTGGTAGCTCAGATACAAATTAAACATGAGTCAAAGGACTTGTTGCCCAGAAGGCTCTGCAGATGTTAGGTTACCAGACTCTAGAAACTTCGCATTATGATCCTTTGTGTCTGGTTGGGAAAGAAAGAAGATTGTGCATGTTCCCATAAATATTTTCCATCCCTAACTAATTGTTGTACTTGACATATCTAGTTGCTAACTGGCTACTTGTGAGATTGTGTCATTTATATACAGGTGTATTTCACAATGCACAATATTCATGACATCATCGTAAATTTGCCTCTAGTTTAAGTAGTTTTTAAGGTGCAGAATCCTTGGGAGACATCTGAAAATGTCAACATCCATCTATTAAGAAAGACCACGCAACTATTAGAGGTAATAGAATGTCAAAAAATAAAATAATAAAGCTAACAGTCAGTTAATTAAATATAATAAATGAAATAATCATTTAAAAAAATGTCCTTTTTGGATATACTCTCTTATCTTCATGCGGTCTGTTTTTGTTTTGTGATCACAGTACTTTTAATGAACGCTGCAATACTTCAGTCACCCAATCTGTTTGAAAAAGGAACGACATTTTAATGCACGTGGAGGCTCATTTTCAAAGCACTTAGGGAGTCATTTACAAAGGTGCACTAGTGTTTTCAGTGCACGCTAATGATTAGCGCACGCTAAACACTAGAGACGCCCACTGGAATATACGAGTGTCTCTAGTATTTAGTGCATGCTTATTTTTAGCGGTCCTTTGTAAAAGGACCCCTTAGACTTACAAACTTCCATACGTTACTGTGGAACTTTGTAAGTCTACGTGCTTTGAAAATATGCCTCAGAGTACATTGAACTCATTAACAATTTATACACTAATTTATTGTCAATACCTGGCTGTGAATGAGATTTACAGATAATTGTAAAATTCATAAATTGTGCATCTGCTTTAAAGGTTACAGATTCTATGCAAACCTTAACAAAGTCCAATTGCTGGATCTATTGTGTTACCACCCAATTATGCAGATGTTTTTAAATTAAGAAAAAGTACATGTAAGCTCATTATTCTCTCTGAATATTCTCTTCCACACTGTTACTTTATGGCTACTATGTTTTGATTCATTTTAGTCTAAATGGACTTGGTTGTATAGACTATGGACTATACTTACTAAGCTGTGTTAAAAATCAGGTGTATGATTTTATCCTCTAGTACATCCTACATTAAAACTAGATTTAACATGGATTCATTACTGTAGACTATGTGTGGGCAACCACAGTCCCAGTCAGGTTTTCCAGATTTCCACAATGAATATGCATGAGATTGATACGCATATACTACTTCCATTGTAAGAAAATAGATTTCATGCATATTCATTGTGGAAATCTAGAAAACCTAACTGGATTGTGACCCTCAAGGACCGTAGTTGCCCACCCCTGCTATATACAATTGGTGACTCAGCTGATTTGGGAGGCTACTACTACTTATTACCTATCATTTCTAAAGCGCTACTAGACATACGCAGCGCTGTACACTTGAACATGAAGAGACAGTCCCTGCTTGACAGAGCATATAATCTAATTAGGACAGACAAACAGGACAAACAAGAGATAAGGGAATATTAAAGTGAGGATGATAAAATAAGGGTTCTGAACAAGTGAGTAAGGATTAGGAGTTAAAAGCAGCATCAAAAAGGTGGGCTTTTAGCTTAGATTTGAAGACGGCCAGAGATGGAGCTTGACGTACCAGCTCAGGAAGTCTATTCCAGGCTTATGGTGCAGCAAAATAAAAGGACCGGAGTCTGATGTTAGCAGTGGAGGAGAAGGGTGCAGATAAGAGAGATTTACCCAGTGAACGGAGTTCCCGGGGAGGAATATAGGGAGAGATGAGAGTGGAGAGGTACTGAGGAGCTGCAGAGTGAATGCACTTATAGGTAAGAGGAGTTTGAACTGTATGCGGAAACGAATAGGAAGTCAGTGAAGTGACTTGAGAAGAGGGCTAGGGAAGCGTGGGATAGGGTGTCAGGGAAAGTTGAAATCCTTGGGGTAGAGGCAACACTTATGTCAGCAGTAAAGGGACCTTGTGGAAAGAACCCACCTCACTATGTCTGTGGTGCAGCTGCAGCATCTGCCTCCCTCTAGTATCTCTGTTACTGATGGTAATATGCACACTGAATACATTTCAGAGTATAAAGTGCAAAAAGGAAAAAAAAAGCAAAGGAATGCACCAAAATACAATATATTAAACAGAACAGTATTTGCAGTATTCTGGAAATATCCGCAATTATTTTAACACTTGGATTCCAGTCAGCCCTGTTTCCCCAGTCCAGCATCGTCCTGTTGCCCACGAGAACAGTGATGTCCACAGCACTGTAACAGAAATCCTGTGGTTACTGGTAACTTGTGTATCAGAGTTTTTGGTAGTTGCCAGATGGCCAACAGAATTCAGATCTGCTGGTCTTATGTTTATTCTTGTTACCTAACATGTTTGGAGCTTACTAGCTCATTTGTTGTGTCTAATGGTAGAGCAGTGGGATGAGGTCCAGGGCGGTTCTTTTCAAATCCCACTGTTGTTTCTTCAGATCGCAATCAAGTCACTTAGGGGTCTGTTTACAAGGTCATGCTGAAAAATGGCTTGCGGTAGCGTAGGCATGGGTTTTGGGCACGCGCCAATCTATTTTTCAGCTCTTCTGTAAAAAAAGGCCTCTTTTTTTTCCCCCCGAAAATGGACGTACGGCAAAATCAAAATTGCCGCACGCCCATTTTGGATCTGAGACCTTACCGCCAGCCATAGACCTAGTGGTAAAGAATTTGGGCCACGTGATAACCAGGCAGTAACTCCAATTTGCCACACATTGGGCATGCGTAGGCACCTATGCAGCTTAGTAAAAGGGGCCCTTAATCCTCTATTGCCTCAAGTACAAACAAGGGTAACTTTATAACTAGACACCTTAAGGTAGGCACCTCAATAGCATCTTGGCACCAGAATTCCATTATAGAATACTAGTGTAAATTGGCATCCACATGCCTACATTCGTACACACCCATTTATGTCAGGTCTATGGCTGGCATAAGCAGGGCCACCGAGGGGGGGGGGCAGAGGGGACAAAACTCCCCGAGCCTCTAAGGGGGGCCTGGCGCCGGGGTCAGGCCACCGGCGCTGCAGTTCCCGGTCTCACCTGTCTGCCTCCTCGGCTCTGGGCCCCCTGCATTCGAAGTGGCAGTCACAGATCGCCTCCCTTCGGACCTTCCCTCCCTGTGTCCCGCTCTCGTGGAAACCGGAAGTTACATCAGACGAGGATGGGACAAAAGGAGGGAAGGCCAGAAAAGAGACGATCTGCAACTGCCGCCTTGAATGCAGGGGGCCCGGAGCCATGGAGGCAGGCAAGTGAGACCACGGACTGCAGCGCCAGGGTCGGCAGCGGGAGCGACGGGAGGGGGGGGGGCGGAGGCGGGGCAGCCTTGCTCCGGGCCCAGCCGAGTCTCTCGGCGGCCCTGGTCATAAGCTGGCATGCCTAAGTACCTAATATGGTATGCACAATTTACATGTGCACACATAAGTAAGTGTCCTGCCCATGCTTCTCCCATGTGTGCATCACCCTTGCAGTTGCACACTGTAGAACTTATGCTGTCCCTGATAGAGTAAGAGCTAATGTGCATTTGCACATAAGTGCCAATTAAGGTGCCATTTTCGTGTGCATGGTGCACATAACTGCATACACCCAATTATGAAATTGCCCAATTGTCAGCCCTCCAGAGACAGGAAAATACCAACTATACCTGACGTTAACTTGCCTTGAGCTACTACTGAGAAAGGTTAGGTTTGTTTTGTTTTTTTTTGTTTTTTTTAAATCATCGGGCTGTAAGGTTGGGATCAGCTACTATGAGGGGATGGTCTAGAGTGAGATGGAAGGGCTGGGGAAGAACAAGCACCAACATGCCAGACTTTTGGCCCGGTACCTCGTTACATGCAGAGGCAGGTAGAGGTTGCTCCCACACTACCTGCAACTTCACATAATGCAGTGCCATGCGATGCGGTAAGCATCTGCCCTGTGGTGTAAATGCAGGGAAGATGCTGGACAAGTCCCCTGCACTTACAGCAAAGGCTTTACAGTTACTATGCCTTAATTTCTGTGTTAAATGCACAGTAACTGCAAAGCTTACCATACTTTGCTAAAAGGGCCTCTTTCTGTCTTAATATGACTTGTAGTAACCAATTTTAATATTAATGAACAGCTTTATATGAAGTTGCATAGGACAAGAAACATTTATATTCCACTACATACCATTACTGGATCTATGCGGATTCCAATATATGAAAAAAGCTAGGCAACTAGGAATTAACCATCTTAAACTAATGGCCAGTATTATCAAATAAAAAACTCAATCTTTTAACTACAAATATAGACCAAATAAATGAGTTTTTAGCAATTTGCGAAAACATAGATGATTGCAAGTTAATCTTGATTCTAAAGACAACAAATTTCAACATTGTACTGAGATATAAACAAAAGCCATTGTATGAATTGATTTATACCTGACCCTTTAGGTGTTGGAAACTGTTGGGTAAACCACAATATTTTTGCTGAAATGGTAATACAAGTGCATGTGTTATTAATGCACAGTATGTATTAATTTATTGGGATATTTTAAACCATCTTTATGTTAATATATTAACATATCCATTTAACATGGAATAACATGCAGCCTTAACTGGGGCTATATAACATGGCTGACCTTGGGCCCATCACCACTCACATTTCAGTTGCCTGATAATTTGGGGAAAATGGACAATGAGGTTTTCCCAGTCAGATGAGGGCTGGTTTGGCAGAAAAGGAGGCACAGTTTTACTTAAGCCTGTACTGAGTCAGCTACTAGCTGTCCCACCCTCTCTTGCCCCCATTTTTGTAGCTGAGCATTTGGGGCTAGCTAGGTTTCTTTTTGGATGTGGAGGTCATCATGGCTTGTGGGTTTTGATTGTAAGCCCTTTCGAGTCCCATCATATGACCTTTGACATAATCATTGGGGAGTTGGCTGTGGAGGTCAGAGGTTTCTCTGAGTGATATCATTGGAGAATAGCAGTGAACACATGTTGTCTCTTCAATCAGGCTGTCTCACTTTCAGCTAATTTGGAACCAACTAACTGATTAGCCAATTGATGAAGCACATATAAGGCAAGTGGCCCTTAGGAGAATTTTGTAAAGGGACACTTATGGTGCCTAGAAGGTGCCTATTTGGAGCCCATTCTTAAAAGAAAAGTAAGTGCCTACTTTCTAAAATGGAATACTAGCTTAACAGCTCAAATTTGTGCCTATATTTTAGGCTAGAGCACTTACGCCAGCTATGGATCTATAGAGATGCCAGGGGTAGCCCATCCTAAAGAGTGAGATTTTCTACCCAATGAGTGAGATTGAAGGTCAATTAATGACGTCTTTCTCCTGGAGCATTCAGGGTATTATAAATTTGTATTGTAGTGGAGGGACTGTGGCCTGAGGCAGGGCTGCTAGCTATTTTTATTGACCAAATATGTCTTCACAAATGTAAAAATGAATTTCTGCATCACGGGTGACACTTTACTTATTTTAAACTCATTTAGTTCAAGCACATACCGACACTAAACCACATGCACATCTTCCCCCCTTGGTTCTGCAAACTGTGTGCCCTCACCAGTAGCAACAGCAATTAAGCCAGACTGCCTCCCGCTGGCTCTGAGGCTTTCCTTCTGCCAAGTTCTGCAAAGCAGCCAAGGGATCCCATTTTGAGAGGGAGATTTCAGTACCTGTCCCAGCCACGCCCACTCTGCTCTGGCCCTGCCTACTCTACCTCATGGCTGCAACCCCTTGCACACTTCAATCCCACAGCCATTCCAGAAAATACCTTATTTACACTGGTGCTTAAAAACCAAATCCTCAGATTATCCAGATATCACTTCTATCAATCACTTCTCACTCTTTCATAACACCCACCCATAACTTTCTCTTTCCCTCCACCCAGTCCTCCCATTCCCTTCATAGTCTGTTTTTGAGATGGACAAGGGGGAAGCCACTGCTTGCTCTGGGATTGGTAGTATGGAATGTTGCTACCAGTTCAGTTTCTGCCTGGTACTTGTGATCTGGATAGGCCACTGCTGGAAGCAGGATACTGGGTTAGATCAACCATTGGGCTGACCTAGTATGGCTATTCTTATGTTCTTATGAATAAAGAGCTGCCCAATTTATAAGAAAGATGATGCCCTCCTCAAATGGTTATATATACAGAACCTTTCTATGAATTCAAGACAATGCTATTAGCAGTGCAGAGATGCTACAACCTGAACAAAGTATCTTCGGAAAAATATGGATATGGTGAAAGGGTGCAATCTTCTCCTATATATCTCAACTGCACTTGCCACCTCAGCTTCATATTAAGATATTTCATTGTATTGTAAAAACAGCATTAGCATCATCAATGTAATATGAATGTTTTTGTTTACAATTGTACCCTGCATTTTCCCACTCATGGCAGGCTCAATGCAGCTTACATGGGGCAGTGGAGGGTTAAGTGACTTGCCCAGAGTCACAAGGAGCTGCCTGTGCCTGAAGTGGGAATCAAACTCAGTTCTTCAGGACCAAAGTCCACCACCCTAACCACTAGGCCACTCCTCCACTGTTATATGTTATAAAGTGTGCCTGTTAAGTTTTATTGGTATTGTACTGATATCATATGAATATCTGTGTTATTCGAATGTTCTTCCTTGCTCTCTATTACGATATCATTTGTATTGTACAGCCATTTATCATATTTCTGTTATGATTGTTCTACAGTGCTGTTTAATGGGTATTTCTGATACTGCATCATGTTAGTCCTATTACTAGGTTTCAATTTGTCAACTCTAAGTTTACCTCATTGATTGTATTGATGCTTATATTTGGTCATTTTACTATGATACTATTAACAAAATTGTAAATTTTATGTTAAAATGTATTTGCTGTACACCACCTTGGGTGAATCTCTTCACAAAGATGGTTAATAAATCCCAATAAGTAAATATATACCCCCTAATGGCACACCATGGGGAATCTTCAACAATGTAGCTCCTGATCAGGCAACAGTACAAATGTTCTCTTTAGAAACAAAATTACAATCAGCCTGCAACCTGAGATCTATATAGTGTTCCACCTGCAGTGACCCTTCACTGTCCTTAATTTCTTTGATCTCTTCTGTCTGCACATCAAACTCCTCTGGCCAGAAGATCACTGACTGGCCGGATGTTATTTAGTGGTCAGCACACACGCCAACACCTTTCAAACTATGATAGAAACCAGAGTTAAGTAGCCTGTAATAAGATCTACCAATCAAATCTAGCTTTTTACTAAACCAAAGATGTGCTCGACTTACAGAAGTGACTGGCATTATTTTTCTGTTTTTCAGACAAAAGTCTCGATGCAGTAAATACTGCTTTTGAATGCTGTGCTATGCTCCAGTACACAACATTCTAATGCTCATGATAAAACAAATATATATTCCTTGCTGTAGTAAACTAATGACATGCAGATTACTGCAGCATTTATAACCGTGCACTGTCAGAAAAACAGTTCAGGTAAAATGTCTGTCTTCCTGTTAGAGCACGAATGGGGATTGGCTCACACACAGACCAGAAGGGAAATACTTAAAAAAAAAATTAAAAGGCTAGAGATCCTGGACCTCCCCTTCTACCTCTTTCCAATACACCCTGAAAAAACCCCAGATTGCAGAAAAAGTCTGTGTTGACCCAAGTGTCCCCCATGCCCACACCCCAAATTCTCTCTGATGGCTTGCAGCCTCTGGTCTCTGACTCCCACCCTGTCAAAAATGCCCTGAGGGCCCAAGTGGGTCCCCGATATCCCCTGGAACCTCCTGAGCCCACCTCCAGAGTTGGGAGGGAGGAGCAATGCATACTCGCTTCTGCCTCTACACCATCACCTTGGAAACTGGTAGCACCTGACCATGTGTGGTCTGTGGGAATGCATCATCGGGGGGGGGGGGGGGGGGGGGGAGGGAAGGGTTTGCCAAATAAGAAAATCATTGCCAGTGAAAAGGAGAAATAGAGGCACCACTAAATATATATGTTTGCTTTTCACACTCAACACACAGCATATTTTGTTTATATAGCCCTTCTTGTTGACATTTCATCAGTTTTTGGTGCATCACAAAAGCTTGCACAGTTTTGGTGTGATTGGGTATTTTCATAACAGTCGAGTCTGAAAATCATCAAGAATGAGATTTCTGTGAGATTTCAGTCTGAACTGGAAATGGTCCCGATTCTGGGCTGGGACTCACTATCTGTCCTTTCCAGATCACTTCCTGATGACAATCCTTTGCAATTTGTTTTAAATCCTAGGGATATGCATTCAGTTGAAACAAAATGGGAAAACTGAATACGTTTCATGTCATTTTTAGCCAGAAAAGACTGGAGAAACCCCCAAATTTTCATTTTTTTCCACATTGTAAATAGTGTACACTATTTGTGAAGAATGCTTACTATCCAAGAAAAGTACACACCATCCCCCGGATTCTATATATGGTGCCCAAATTTGGGCTTTAGGCATGATACTGAGACGTTTGTTCATTAATTGGCTAATGAGCCATTAAAGAGCTATAGGCTAACAACCAGTTAGGTTTTGCATGCACGTCTGACTGTACGTCATTCTATAATGCCCAAATCCCATAGCGGGCAACTGAAAAGGGCACTTGGTCATAGGAGGGGCATGGGAGTGTCAGGGTCATTTCAACAAGTTGCATGTGTTGTTAGAGAAAAATGGATCAGCATGTCCAACTTGGGCGTCATCGCAGGCGTAAGTCTGGTGCTTAAAGTTAGGGTGCGGGAATCGGGCTGATGCCCATTGTTGAGTGCCATTATAGAATCCAGCACTATGGAGCAATTTTACAACAGGGTGCCTCCACTTAGCAGTCTGTTGTACAATGGCACCTGGGCACCCAGCTTCCATTATAGAATACTAGCATAACCCAGTATCTGCATACCTAACATTTAAGCGCCCGCAGGTACACCAGCCATAGAGCTGTCATAACTGTGGATGCCTATCCAGCTCATTTTCGAAAGTGATCATCGGCCATTTTCCGACACAAATCAGGAGATGGCCGGCAATCTCCTGAACCCGGCAAAATCGGTATAATCGAAAGCCGATTTTGACCAGGTTCAACTGCTTTCTGTTGCGGAGCTGGCGAAACATCAAATGGTGTGTCGGTAGGGTAGTGAAGGCGGGACTGGGGCGTGCTCATGAGATGGTCGGCTTCGCCTGATAATGGAAAAAAAAGCCAGGCTTGACGAGCATTTCACCGGCTTTACTTGGTCCCTTTTGCTTTCATGACCAAGCTTCAAAAAGGGACCCCAACTGACCACCAGAGGGAATCGGGGATGACCTCCCGCTTACTCCCCCAGTGGTCACCAACCCCCTCCCACCCCAAAAAAACCTTTTTTGCCAGCCTCTATGCCAGCCTCAAATGTCATACCCAGCTCCCTGACAGCAGTATGCAAGTCACTGGAGCAGTTTTTAGTGGGTGCAGTGCACTTCAGACAGGTGGACCCAGGCCCATCCCCCCTACCTGTTACACTTGTGGTGGTAAATGGAAGCCCTCCAAAACCCACCCAAAACCCACTGTACCCACATGTAGGTGCCCCCCTTCACCCCTTAGGGCTATGGTAATGGTGTAAAGTTGTGGGGAGTGGGTTTTGGGGGGGATTTGGGGGGCTAAACAACCAACGGAAGGGAGCTATGCACCTGGGAGCTATTTTTTTTTTAATTTTTAGAAGTGCCCCCTAGGGTGCCCAGTTGGTGTCCTGGCATGTGAGGGGGGCCAGTGCACTACAAATGCTGGCTCCTCCCATGACCAAATGTCTTGGATTTCGCCGGGTTTGAGATCGTCTGCATTTTTTTCCATTATGGCCGAAAACCGATGCCGGCCATCTCAACCCCGGCGAACTCTGACATTTGGCCGGGCCCAACCGTATTAGCGAAGAAAAAGATGGCCGGCTATCTTTTTCGAAAATACGGTTGGCTCTGCCCGCTTGCGGCGCCTGCCCCTGGAGATGGCCGGCCAGTGCCTTTCGATTATGCCCCTCTAAATGTAGCAGGGACACATGTAATTTATAGTATTTTGTAAGTTACGCATGTAACTGGGAGCTCCACCCTGTGTATACGCCCCCTGGCACAGATTAGTGCTTAGGCATCCTGCAGGCACTTTCATGGCTAAGTGTACACTTACCCGCTCCGCAAGTACTAACATTCTAGACATTTACATAGACAACAAGGGGTGTGTATTAAATGTGGGCACCTAGATTATAGAATTGTCCTTTATGTGTAAAGAGCATGTACTCTTTTTCATGCACCATTTACGATATTGCCCCCCCTCCTCCTGAAACAAAAAAATCTGAACAAAGAAAACATTTGTACAAACAGCATGGAAAACTAAACAAAACAATAATTAGTGGCCTGCATACCTCTCCTAAATGTTGTTTCTCTCTCGCTACTTTCTTGCTGGGTCTTGGGGATGGACTGATACAGTTATACAGTGCAATAAGCCTTCAATTTTAGTCCTGGTCAGCAGCTTTTTGGACTGAAAGCAAAGGTCAGAGCATAGGAACCTCGTCCTTCCTTTCTTAACTACACAATTTTATGAGTCAGTATTCATCTTCTGCAGCTTTAAACATCAGCCAGAGAGTTTCCATACATATATGAATATTCAGCACTTGGCGCTATCTGGACGGCACTGGTGTGACCTACAGTGAGATTCAGCAGCACTTGTCCCGGTGACTAGCAAGTTGTCCAATCAGACATTGCCACTATCCATATAAGGGCCTTTAATGATGGGGCCTTTAGCCTTTAACTGTAGTCACTAATATGCTTTAGGATACAAAAAAAAAAAACACACACACACACACAGACAAAACTGGATTTTTTAAAACTCTTTCTTTCGCATCTCAATAGTCATTTTCTATCCTCCTGATTTCCTGTACTATCATAGTGGCAGTATCCTTATGAACAGTTGTACTTCACCAGTTGCCCACTGTTCTTTTTTTTTTTTTTTTAATAAATTCATTTATAGTCAACAGGTTACAACATTTGATTGTCATACATTCTCACATTGGAAATCAAATTTCATCAATTCCACAGTACTCCATATGAGGGCAGACAACCTTTGTGTTAAATGTAAATTCTCCAAGGGTACATGGGTGCACTCCTTTCTGACCTGACCAAAGTTGGTAGGACTCTGGACAGTTACCGCCGGGTTAACACAGGAGCCCTTACCACCACCTCAATGGGTGGTGGTAAGAGTTCCCTCCCCCCCCGAAATGGCCGAGTGGCAAGTGCTTTACTTGCCGCCTAGCCATTTCCTGTAGGACAGCGAGACTTCCCTTTTACCAGCTGCTGTGTGCCCATAATATCTCATGTGCAACCGAAAAGGGGCATGGGCAGATAAGGGGTGTTCCAAAAATGTAACTAGTAACATAGTAGATGATGGCAGAGAAAGACTTGCACGGTCCATCCAGTCTGCCCAACAAGATAAACTCTTATGTGCTACTTTTTGTGTTTACCTGGCCTTGAATTGTATCTTCACCACCTCCCGTGGGAGGGCATTCCAAGTATCCACCACTCTCTCCGTGAAAAAATACTTCCTGACATTTTTCTTGAGTCTGCCCCCCTTCAATCTCATTTCATGTCCTCTAGTTCTACGGCCTTCCCATCTCCGGAAAAGGTTCATTTGCGGATTAATACCTTTCAAATATTTGAACGTCTGTATCATATCACCTATTATAGAATATGAATTTAGCACAGATCTTTCTTGCAGCATTTACTGAATCTGGCCCTTAATGCCCATACTTTATGAAAAGGGCAAATTATATGCAATACCCCCAAATTCTATATATGGCGCCATCATTTCTGCGCAGAAATAGAAGCATATTCTATAACAATGCATGTAACTTAATTGGTTAACTAGCTAATCAGCATTGTTAATTGGATGTTAACAAGCAATTATCAGCCCTAATTAGCATTAATTATGCTTTACACACACAACTCGTTAAGCGTATTCTGTAACATGGTGCTTGTAAATTCCAAGTCGCATAGTTGAAAAGGGGAAATGATTATGGGCATTTTTAAAATCTATTATTATAGAATATACCCACTCTGCTTCTAATTTAGGCATCAGGATTTATGCCAAGTAAATGGACACAACCAAATCTGGTCACATGGAGAGGCGCTCAGCATATTCTCTATACCGTGTGGAAATTTAAGCCTATTCTATAAAATTTAGGCATACTTTACAGAATATGGCTACATATATTTTTTTTCCACGCGGAGTTTTCAGGAACCATATATAGAATCTAGCCCATAGTGCATGCTCTTACTCTTATACAAATTACATACATATTTCTTATATAGTTATTAGTACAGTTCAACATTTGTGATAAATGGGCTAAATTTACATAAAGACATATGCGAAGAACAGTTTTGCTGAGTGCAATTTAAACTTGATCTAAATGTTAGGAATACAGCTTTTCATTTTACAGTGGATGAATCACAGCAATACAGACTTCCAGCACTGCAGACTTAATTATATACCCTGTGTGACTCCTGATTAACATAGTAACATAGTAGATGACGGCAGAAAAAGACCTGCCAAGATTTTCAAAGATACAAATTTTGTTAAACACCTTATGATGTACAATTGTTGAAAGGTATGGACTCAATATGGGCCATGTTTTGGCAAATTGCGTTCATCAGGAGTCCGATCATCAACCAATTAAGGTGATGCAGCCAAAAAAGACATCTATGAAAGTAATCTTCTGCTATATATAACGTGTAGTAACATAGTAAATGGCAACAGATAAAGACCTGAGCGGTCCATCCAGTCTGCCCAACAAGATAAACTCACATGTGCCATTTTTTGTGTATACCTTACCTTGATTTGTACTTGTCTTTTTCAGGGCACAGACCATATAAGTCCGTCCAGCACTATCCCCACCTCCCAACCACCAGCCACGCCTCCCACCACCGGCTCTGACACAGACCGTATAAGTCTGCCCAGCACTATCCCCGCCTCCCAACCACCAGCCCCGCCTCCCACCACCGGCTCTGGCACAGACCGTATAAGTGTGCCCAGCACTATCCCCACCTCCCAACCACCAGCCCTGCCTCCCACCACCGGATGGGTTATTTTTAATTTTGTTTAATTCATGAGCTTTATCCAAAATTTAAGAATCAGGTACTAAGCATAAGCAATTAGATATAAGAATCATACCAGCAATGAAGTGGCTTAGCCACAGGTGGGTCTTGGCCTACCCACTTAGGGCTTAAGTCCACCCAACAGTAACACACTTTTAGCAGTAGCTGGTGGGGATTCCATGCTCCACCAGCTGAAGTCTTTCCCCTGATGGTAACAAAAATGCTACTCTCCACGATACCGGCACCTGCGCATTCTCAGTTTTCAGCACATGCCTGCTGCAGAGTGCTAAGGTGGAAAGAAGCATTTTCCCGCCAGCTGAGATATTTTTGGGGTCATGGTGATGAGGGGAGAACACTTGGTGCCCACCCACTTCTTGTCTAGGCCCACCCAAAATCTGTTGCCTGGCTACGCTCCGGCAGCAATGTATGACTTCATCCAGCTAAATATTCTTTTCTTTAAAAAGCAAGAAGCTATGATATATAAACTTTTAGATTTTAAATGTAATAGAAACCTGACCTGTTACCTGTAATAGAGCTTTTGCTAGGTTACTGTGAGTGGTCCTCTGCTCTTACGTTTCTGTCATCATTAGACAATGACAAATACACTTTGCACTGACATTATACTATGATTACTACATGAGCATAAATATTTTTAATCGTGTTGCAATACTGTAGAATGACATGTATGACACCTTTTGTCTTTCTGAAGTTCTGTTAGAAACAGAAAAACAAAATGTTGTTTTTTTTCCAGGAGGTTGCAGTCTTTATTGATGCACCCAAAATGATAAATTACAGCCATATGGGGAAGCAACTGAAGCAGAGAAACAGGCAGCCTTCTTTTTTTCAGGAAGCAAATATTTCATTCTGATTTTGTGCTTCCTGCCATCGGAAAACCAATTTATGTCACTACTTTAGAAATGAAAAAATGTGGCTCTGTGTTGGGGTGTTTTGACGTAACTTGAATATCTAATCATCACTTTTCAATAATGAGTGATGAGGTATTTTTAAATCAACTTCAAATGTGTGCATTCTAGGTGTCAATGTTAACTCAACCATGTAGGTGCGTACGGCAATATATGGTATTAGCAGTCACCTGTTATTAATTATTAACTTTTGGAAAACAGAACATTAGTAGATATATACTACATGTATATATATAAAGAGAGAACTATCATGTGAAGCAGAACAATAGAATTAAGAATGTCTTTGATAGTGTCATCTGTTAATGTTTCATAGGTATTAGTATGATATGATACTTAGGGGCCCTTTTACTAAGGTCCATAAGCGTCTACGTGCACCCAACACATGTCAAAATGGAGTTACCGCCTGGCTACCATGTGGCTCTTGTGGTAATTTCATTTTTGGTGTGCGGCCGATACGGATGGCTGAAAAATAATTTTTATTTTTGGACACACGTATCGGACGTGCGCCAAGTGGCATTTGACACGTGTAGGTCATTACCTCCCGGTTACTGTGTGAGACTTTACCGCAAGGTCAATGGCTAGTGGTAAGGTCGCAGACCCAAAATGGACGCATGGCAATTTTGATTTTGCTGCACGTCCATTTTCGTCAAAAATTTAAAAAAGGCCTTTTTTACAGGCACGCTGAAAAATGGATCGTTGCACACTCAAAATCCGCACCTACACTACAGCAAGCCATTTTTCGATGCACCTTAGTAAAAGGACCCCTTAATATCGTCTGGGTATTTATAGGGTAGATTTGGTCTTCCCCATTCTTATTTTTGGTTACTAGAAGGTGATAAGTATGTCATTCTCCTATATATATATATATATATATATATAAGGTGTGAATAAATTAGAGTGAACATGACATTAGGAATCCTAAGTAGTAGAGCTAATGGAAGAGGCATTATTATTAAATGTATTTATTTCCAGTCAATCGAAATAACTTCTTCTCAGCAGGTTACAATAAAACATCAAACCAACATTCTGAAATCAACAATACAATTTAAAAAAATAGAAATTTGAGTCATTTTATGAAGTCTTTTTTCACTTGTATGTGGTCACATACACATGTAAAAGGCCTTTAATTAAATACTGACTGGCATAAATGTACACATCTTACCAAGATGGCACATACTTTGCCACAGGTGTACCTTGAGGCACCATCTAGGCAAAGCATGGGTGGAGTTTATAAGTAGTGGCGGAAGAACACAGTGGGAATTGCCAAGATTTTCAAAGATACAAATTTTGTTAAACACCTTATGATGTACAATTGTTGAAAGGTATGGACTCAATATGGGCCATGTTTTGGCAAATTGCGTTCATCAGGAGTCCGATCATCAACCAATGAAGGTGATACAACCAAAAAAGACATCTATGAAAGTAATCTTCTGCTATATATAACGTGTAGTAACATAGTAAATGGCAGCAGATAAACACCTGAGCGGTCCATCCAGTCTGCCCAACAAGATAAACTCATTTTACATGGTATGTGATACTTTATATGTATACCCGAGTTTGATTTCTCCTTGCCACTCTCAGGGCACAGACCATAGAAGTCTGCCCAGCACTGTTCTCGAACTAAAAGTTCTGAAGCTAACGTTGGAGCTCCTTAAAATTTACACTCCAACCCATCCATATCTATTCAGTCACAATCAGGGCGTAGACCATAGAAGTCTGCCTAGCACTGGTTTTACTTCACAATTACCGGTGTTGCAACCCAATCTCCGCTAAGATTCCGTAGATCCATTCCTTCTAAACAGGATTCCTTTGTGTTTATCCCACACGTGTTTGAATTTCATTATCGTTTTCATCTCCATCACCTCCCACGGGACGGCATTCCACGTATCTACCACCCTTTCCGTGAAGAAATACTTCCTGACATTACTCCTGAGTCTGCCTGAATTCATGCCCTCTAGTTCTACCACCTTCCCGTCTCTGGAAAAGGTTTGTTTGAGGATTAATACTTTTCAAATATTTGAACGTCTGTATCATGTCACCCCTGTTTCTTCTTTCCTCCAATAAGTTTCTCTGAGCAATGAATCTCTGCTGCGGCAGTGGAAGTAATCCTCTGGGAAGCTATCTTTCTGCTGCAGTTGCTTCAGAGAGTTCATAAGTATGCACACTGATAATAAAATATTTATTAAATGTGTACCTGCAAACATTTTGCATGAACATTTACACCTGTTTTCTAGTGGGTGTAGCTGTCTGTGCCTGCATCAAGGCACAATTTCTGCCATGTATGTTAGTATTGTAAAAAGACACAAAGATGCCCAAACATTGGAGCCGACTGTGTGGGTGCTGTGGGTGCTTGAGCACCCCCAATATTGAGAAAATTACTTGTATGTGTCCAGGGAGGGGTTATTTCCATTGGGCTTAGCACCCCCAATAATTTTGAAAAGTTGTCTCCTATGTGCCCAAATGTCTTCATAATAGCACATAAGTAAGTACCAGGTGCTATTAAACAACAGGATGCTACCACGTAGCCTTGAGCCACCTAAATGCAGACACCCTGTTGTAGGATTTCCCCAGTAGGGAGTAATTTTATGAAGATGCCTATGTCAAGTAGTAAAAAGTTACCTATTTTAATCCTGCTTTATAAAGACATCATACTTTCCTTAACATTGCACACTCTGTTTCCCCCTTTCCTTCTATCTTTACCTCCTGCCTCAGCTACCTGAGCAAAATGGAGACCGCATTGTTCTAGCAGCACAACTAGCCTGATACACCACAGTGAGTTTGTGCTTCTCTTACCTCCTTGTGACTCATTAGTTTTCCTAATCCACTGTGCCGGCAACATGCTGGCTCCATTTTTAGATACCACTGAGGTTCTACCTTATCATATCACTCAAGGCTGGACAATTAATTTTGGGGGAGTTCCCCTCTAATCCTCTACATATCCTTCCTTCCTTTGCTGTTCACAGGATCCTGGACCCAGATTGCCAGCTGAGACAACACTGAACAACTTTTAGATTGGACTAAAATGCAGGCATTTGGATATTTGATCTGAGGCAGATAAGATTTGCATCCATGTATCAATCTGCTGAGTCACTCAGCTCCTCCCCAGATGTTAATAACTGCTAAACAATAAAGGTTTTGCACAAGAGGAAATGTAACACTAGTTCTGGAAGCTCAGTGTTTGTTTGGAGTCCATTCCAAGTTGCCAGGCACCAATATTTGAATCTCTACAATTTGGATTGTATGTATGTCACAAGGCAAAAATATTACTACTATCTTACAGCATGTAAACATGGTCTGGCGTGTAATGCCTTTGTCTATAAACTTAATCTATTATTGTTGAGAGATAACACAACACTTCCTTTTCCCAGCATCCATGTTCTAAGCCTTGTGTGTTTGTATACCCCCGGATTCTATGTAGTGCAACCGGAGTTGCACACACAAATCAGGTTGCATTCTGATTTGCACATGCAACTTAATTATCTTAACAAGCCAGTCAGTGCTGATAATAGCCACTTAACAAGCAATTATTGACATTAATTAAACTAGAAATGGGGGTAAGGCCAACAGTCGCTCGAAAGCGCATGGTTCGGGATAAGATACCTTGCAAGGATACCTCACAAACAGGGAAGATAGGGTTTCTGGATAGTGAGGTTGCACAACAGACCGTGGTAGGCCAGGTGCTCTTATATACAACTAAAGATCAGACAAAAGATGGCAAATCAATAGTGGCAAGTAGTACTAAGCATCATGCAAATAGGAACAACAAACATACTCTGAAATGTCTATATGCAAATGCTAGGAGTCTAAGAAATAAGATGGGAGAGTTGGAATATATTGCACTAAATGAAAAATTGGATATAATAGGCATTACTGAGACCTGGTAGAAGGAGGATAACCAGTGGGACACTGTCATACCGGGGTACAAAGTATATCGTAGTGATAGGGTGGACCGGACTGGTGGAGGGGTAGCATTGTATATTAACGAGAGCCTTGACTCAGATAGATTACAAATTCAGCAGGACACAAATCACACCTTTGAATCATTGTGGGTTGAAATTCCATGTATAAAAGGGAAAAGGATGGTGATAGGAGTGTACTACCATCCACCTCGCCAGGATGAGCAGGTAGACGCAGAAATGATAAAAGAAATCAGACGCAAACAGAATGGGCAATGTGATAATAAAGGGTGACTTCAATTATCCAAATATAGACTGGGTAAATGTAACATCGGGACACGCTAGAGAGGTACAATTCCTTGATGAAATCAAGGACAGCTTTATGGAGCAGCTGGTGCAAGAGCCGACGAGAGAAGGAAAAATTCTAGACTTGGTCCTTAGTGGAGCGCATGATCTGGTGAGGGACGTTATGGTACTGGGGCCGCTTGATAACAGTGATCATAATATGATCAGTTTTGATTTCAACCTTGAAGTATCTATACACAGGAAGTCAAATACGTTAGCGTTTAACTTTTAAAAAGGAGACTATGATAAAATGAGAAGAACGGTTAAAAAAAAACTTAGAGGGGTAACTGAGAGGGTAAAAACTGTACAACAGGCATGGACACTGTTCAAAAATACCATCCTGGAGGCCCAGGCTAAACATATTCCGTGAATTAGAAAAGAAAGACGGAAGTCCAAAAGACAGCCGGCATGGTGGAAAAGTGAGGTGAAGGAAGCTATTAGGGCTAAAAGAAACGCCTTCAGAAAATGAAAGAAGGAGCCGTCTGAAAATAGCAAGAAGCAGCATAAGAAGTATCAAAGCAAATGCATGGCGCAGATAAAGAAGGCCAAGAGGGTGTTAGTGATATGTAATTTATCCTTAAAATCGAGCGTAGTACTGGAAGATTGGAGGGTGGCTAATGTAACGCCGATTTTTAAAAAAGGTTCCAGAGGAGATCCGGGAAATTATAGACTGGTGAGTCTGACGTCGGTGCCGGGGAAAATGGTAGAGACTATTATAAAAAAAAAAAAATTACAGAGCACATCCAAGGACATGGATTACTGAGACCAAGTCAGCATGGCTTTTGTGTGGGGAAATCTTGCCTGACCAATTTACTTCAATTCTTTGAAGGAGTAAACAAACATGTGGACAAAGGGGAGCCGGTTAATATTGTGTATCTGGATTTTCAAAAGGCGTTTGACAAGGTACCTCATGAAATGCTACAGAGGAAATTGGAGAGTCATGGGATAGGAGGAAAAGTCCTATTGTGGATTAAAAACTGGTTGAAGGATAGGAAACAGAGAGTAGGGTTAAATGGGCAGTATTCACAATGGAGAAGGGTAGTTAGTGGGGTTCCTCAGGGGTCTGTGCTAGGACCGCTGCTTTTTAACATATTTATAAATGATTTAGAGATGGGAGTAACTAGCGAGGTAATTAAATTTGCTGATGACACAACGTTATTCAAAGAGTTAACTCATGACAGGATTGTGAAAAATTACAGAAGGACCTTACGAGACTGGGAGACTGGGCGGCTAAATGGCAGATGACGTTTAATGTGAGCAAGTGCAAGGTGATGCATGTGGGAAAAAAGAACCCGAATTATAGCTACGTCATGCAAGGTTCCACGTTAGGAATTATGGACCAAGAAAGGGATCTGGGTGTCATCGTCGATAATACACTGAAACCTTCTGCTCAGTGTGCTGCTGCGGCTAGGAAAGCGAATAGAATGTTGGGTATTATTAGGAAAGGTATGGAAAACAGGTGTGAGGATGTTATAATGCCGTTGTATCGCTCCATGGTGCGACCGCACCTTGAGTACTGTGTTCAATTCTGGTCGCCGCATCTCAAGAAAGATATAGTAGAATTGGAAAAGATGAAGCGAAGGGCGACTAAAATGATAGCGGGGATGGGACGACTTCCTTATGAAGAAAGACTAAGGAGGCTAGGGCTTTTCAGCTTGGAGAAGAGACGGCTGAGGGTAGACATGATAGAGGTATATAAAATAATGAGTGGAGTGGAACAGATGGATGTGAAGCGTCTGTTCACGCTTTCCAAAAATACTAGGACTAGGGGGCATGCGATGAAACTACAGTGTAGTAAATTTAAAACAAATCGGAGAAAAGTTTTCTTCACCCAACACATAATTAAACTCTGGAATTCGTTGCCAGAGAATGTGGTGAAGGCGGTTAGCTTAGCAGAGTTTAAAAAGGGGTTAGACGGTTTCCTAAGCGACAAGTCCATAAACAACTACTAAATGTACTTCGGAAAAATCCACAATTCCAAGAATAACATGTATAGAATGTTTGTACGTTTGGGAAGCTCGCCAGGTACCCTTGGCCTGGATTGGCCGCTGTCATGGACAGGATGCTCGATGGACCTTTCATCTTTTCCCAGTGTGGCATTACTTATGTACTTAATTAGAATTTACACGCACAACTTGCTAAGCATATTCTGTAAAGTGATGCATGTAAATTCTAACACACAGAACCGAAAAGGGGGTTTGGCCATGGTCGTGGAATGGGCAGCTCATAAATCTATGCGCCCTGTTAAAAAATACACCTGGTCTGCGCCAAACTTAGTCACCAGCATTTACACCAAGTTTTACTTGGCGTAAATACCCGCAACTAAATTTAGTCACGTGGATCGGCGCTACGTATGTTCTATAAACCGTGCCTAACTGTAGGGGTAGTTTATAGAATACACGTAGACGTATTTTTTCAGTGACGATTTTTATGCCGCAATATATAGAATCTAGCCCATAACGTCTGTATCTATAGTAAGATATGGGGTCCTTTTACAAAGGCTCACTAGTGTTTTTAGTATGCTCTAAACACTAGAGACATCTATAGGAATATGTGTCTCTAGTGTTTTACGCATTCTAATGATTAGCATGCCCTAAAACTGCTAGTGCGCCTTTGTAAAAGGACCCCTCAGGTCTTTTAGATCATCGGTGATGAGTAGACACACAGAATGTGTTCAAAACTCTTGAAGGAACTTTTATGTCTGTCTTTCAACTATTTCTTTTTTTTCCCTGCTGAATTTTTTGTTTCATAACCTGAAAATACTTTCATGCTATAAACTGTGCCAATAAAAATCAAACTAGATGAGTAGCTGCCTTGGTAACAGTGGAAACAAAATTTAAAATTCAAAATAAATTTAGGCAAATTATTTATTTTCCAATGGGGGATCAACAAACCCTTTTTTATTGTTAAGCAAAACTCCCAGGAATTTATCAGAATGGTATTTTTATGATTTTCCTGTTGAATTTCATAACTCTGACAGCACTAGACTGGCAACAAAGCAAAAACAAAACCTCCTATTTCTCTACAGAAGAAGTGTAAGGTAGACTGAGATTATGCAAACTCCTTTCTATTTTCACTCCGATGTCCGAATTATGAGTTCTTGGGTGATTTAATCCTTTGAGTCTCAGAGGAATCTGTCTGTTGGTGGCAAATAGGTCCCAGTTACTCTCAGGCCTAGTGACAGAATTTAGTGATATAGACATTTGTCCACACAAACTGGATTGCTACAACTAGTTTATTTCAAACAGGTCACTGAACAACATTCAGTGAGGAAGTTATCAAGCTATGTTGAGGCAACAACCCACATTATTTGTCCCTCAACGTAATTAACATTAACACAGGTTATCTTGCCTTAATGCGGTGTTCTCTCTGTGCACACTGAAAGCTGCATATATTTATTTATTTATTTATTTAATTGCATTTGTATCCCATATTTTCCCACCTATTTGCGGGCTCAGTGTGGCTTACAATACATTGTAAATGATGGAAATACAGTTTGTTACATTACGATTATGGGTTACATTGTGAATAGTTAAGGAAGACAGAGTCAGATCAATCACCTTTGGGGCGTAGAAACTATAGGATATGATGTTGGGGAATTACTACGGTGATCGAATAATAGCAAGAGAGCGATGGGGTAAACAGTTTTTATCTGTGGGTAGATTATTGAATGGGAGAGAGTACGGGGACGTAGAGTACGTGAGGTAATGTCTTGAGGCATTGTTATGGTGTATATGGGATTTATATGTTTTGATCCTTGTAGTATGTTTTTTCAAAGAGATAGGTCTTCCAGTAACAACCCCAGCTGGGGTTATTTTACCACCTGGCAGCATGAGGCCGCCAAGTCATGGCCCGATACTGCCGTGCCATCTTAAAAAGGGGCCAGCATGTTTAACTGAAAGATATGGCTAGAGTGCCCTCCCCCAATCAGTAAGCCCTTCTAGGGCTTCCCCAAATCAGACCTCCCCCAAAGTAAAACCTTAAACTGTTCCCCCAATCTGAAGGCCCCCCCCCCCAGAAGTCTCCCCTCCCCCACTGGAGGCCATTTGTTCTTTTTCTGGTGTCATCTCATATCCAGTCTCCCCATTAGGATTCCCTGGTTAGGATTGTGACTATCACTCCCTCTAGTTTTCCCCATGACGCCTTAGAAGTGCAAAACAGCCATTTCACTGCTATTTTGAATAGAGGAGCCCAATGCTTGGTTTCCATTCTCGTGCCTTTAAGGTATCTTCTGTGTTTATTCCATTAATGAGTTTTTCAGCTATTGGGTGTCCATATCTGCTACTAGGCTGTTGCTGAATAAGGATGCTTTCTGCTAATTAAAACAGAGCTGATTGTATGTCTGTGGTAATGGAATTGGCCATTCTGAATTACTTTGACATCTCAGATTACTACAATTGTCTCTTTCATGCAGGAAGAACTTGGCGGGAGAAAAGACAATGCTTCAAAAGTGGCAGGTAACCAAACAAATCTAATCATGGTACTAGCTAAACAAGTACATGAACTTGGTCAATATTTAAAGAAACATATCATCTAGGCACCAGGCAGTTTAACGTATAGTAAATACAATCTGAATTCCTCTCTTGACTGGGATAGATAATTCACATTTAAACCATATTCTATTGCATGGTTTGAATGTTTCACAGATCATATATAGAAATCCGTGCAGTAATGAATGTGGACAGAGGGTTATTTGACATGCAGTGATTAAGTGAAGAGGACAAAGTGTGTGTTTTTGGTCAGCTCTGTTTCCCCAGGTGTCCTTGTATTTGGAGCTGCTTACCTTTAACCAGCCATGAAATTGACTTGGAGTTTCCATGTCCCACACCACAAGAGAGGTTTTCATAATTCTACACACTATATTCTGAAGAGATGTTAATGGTCCTGAAATTTTCAATGCACTCCTTTTTCTAAGGAGTACAGTTCCTTCATGTTGTTTTCTAATAAATTGCTGGTTGTATCTCAAATAACTACATCACTGTGCTGTTTGGTGAATTGTACATCCTTTTGAACATAGAGGGGGGTAATTCTATAACTTGGTGTCTGGTAGAATCCTATTCTATAAAGGAACATAGGCACCTACTTTATAAAATACTAGCATAATAGCATAAATACGCACCTATAAGTTAGGCACAAGCCCTTACTCATGCAGTAGAGCTAGTTAGAGAATGACATAGGGATAAAATTTGTCCCCATGAGTTCTGTTTCCAACCCAATCCCGTCCCTGCAGGCCCCGTCTCCATCCCCACCCCATCCCCACAGGTTCTGTCCCCGCCCCATCCCCGTGGGCTCTGTTCTCATCTGCAGGAGCCTCGAATACTTATGATTTTATATTTAAAACTTTTTATTAAAGTATAAAAAGGAACAATATGCTGTGCAACTGTAGTGTATAAATTACAAATCTAAAACAATAATAACAACGAGCAGCTATAATAAACCCTCCCACCACCCCCACCACCCCCCCCCCTACCCTTTCAACCCCAACAATAGCTGATTTCTAGTACCCCAAGAAATCCTAATCCACCCTGTTAAAATGTCCAGGGATATAAAATACAACCCATTCTGTATGCCCTAGAGTTGAGAAATATGCCCTGTGAAGCACTGTTATGATTTTTTAATCTGTGAATGAATAAGACGTCATCAACAATCTCAAGATTCAGTGTAGCTCTCCTGTCTTCCACACAGGGGCGTAGCCAGACTTCAGCGGGAGGGTGGTCCAGAGCCTGAGGTGAGGGGGCACATTGTATCCCCTTCTGGCGCCACCGACCCCCCTGCCACTTTTGACCCCCCCCCCCCCGGCGCCACCGCCCCTCCCCTGTCCCTTTTGATCCCCCCTCCCGCCGCCACCAATCCTACTCCGCTACTACCAGGTACCTTTGCTGGCAGGGGTCCCGAACCCCCACCAGCCGAAGTCTCCTTCAGCGCCGGTCGCAGAGTTCGGCGTGTCGCTGATCTGGATTCTGTTTCTGTGAGTCCTGACGTCCTGCACATAGGGAGGATAGGAACATGCAGGACTTCAGTACTCACAGAAACAGAATCCAGATCAGCAACACGCCGGAGACCGGTGCTGAAGAGGACTTCAGCTGGTGGGGGTTGGGGATCCTCGCCAGCAAAGGTACCTGACGGCGGTGGCGGGGGAGGGTTGGCGATGGCAGGAAGGGGGGGGTCGAATGTAGCGGAGAGGGTCGGCGGTGGGGGGGGGTGAAAGCAGGGGGGCCAACTCTAAATCTGCAGGGTCCCATGCCCCCGTGGCCCTACCTAGCTACACCCCTGCTTCCACAGTCCCTCCTGCACTAGAAGATGTCTTCTTAGAAGATGTGCTGGTAGCAGGATGAACAAGATCCCCCATACAGATTTTGCTAGCTGTGGCCAGCATGTTTGTTTGTTTTTCCAAAAAATAAAAATATTGTCCTCTGCATCAGTCAAATGTAAATAACAGTCCAGTTGATTAACAGGCTTCAAAGTAGAAAGTGACACAGGGACAAAGTTTGTCCCCATCCTCATGGACTCTCTTCCCATCCCTGCCCAGTCCCTGTGGGATCTGTCCCTGTCCCCATCACCGCGGTTACTGCAGGTCCCCGTCTCCGTGTCATTCTCTAGAGCTAGTGTAACTTTCTATTTGCCTAAACGCCAGGAATATGCATGTAATTTATGTGTGGGGGGTCCTGCCCAGACTCAGCCTATGTGTACATCCACCTGTAAAAATAAGCACTATCCTGCTTATAATCGAACGAGAAAAACGCCCAAGTTCCGACCTAAATCGGGAGATGGACGTTTATCTCACAAAAACGAATAAAGCGGTATAATCGAAAGCCGATTTTTGGACGTTTTCAACTGCACTCTGTCGCGGATGCGGACAAAGTTGATGGGGGCGTGTCAGAGGTGTGGCGAAGGCGGAACTGGGGCGTGGTTATCTGCCGAACAAAGATGGGCGCATTTCACTGATAATGGGAAAAAAGTATGCATTTTTAGCTAGAATTTAGGACACTTTTCCTGGACCCTGTTTTTTCACGAATAAGGCCCCAAAAAGTGCCCTAAATGACCAGATGACCACTGGAGGGAATCGGGGATGACCTCCCCTGACTCCCCCAGTGGTCACTAACCCCCTCCCACCACAAAAAAATGATGTTTCACAAATTTTTATTTTCACCCTCAAATGTCATACCCAGCTCCCTGGCAGCAGTATGCAGGTCCCTGGAGCAGTTGTTAGGGGGTGCAGTGGACTTCAGGCAGGTGGACCCAGGCCCATCCCCCCTACCTGTTACAATTGTGCTGCTTAATGCTTATTAGTCGTCCAACCCCCCCAAACCCACTGTACCCACATGTAGGTGCCCCCCTTCACCCCTTAGGGCTATAGTAATGGTGTAGACTTGTGGGCAGTGGGTTTTGAGGGGGATTTGGGGGGCTCAACACACAAGGGAAGGGTGCTATGCACCTGGGAGCTCTTTTACCTGTTTTTTTGGTTTTGTAAAAGTGCCCCCTAGGGTGCCCGGTTGATGTCCTGGCATGTGAGGGGGACCAGTGCACTACGAATCCTGGCCCCTCCCACAAATAAATGTCTTGGATTTATTCGTTTTTGAGCTGGGCGCTTTCATTTTCCATTATCGCTGAAAAACAAAAACGCCCAGCTCACACATTGTTGAATAAAACATGGGCATCTATGTTTTCCCAAAATACGGTTCGGTCCGCCCCTTCACGGACCCGTTCTCGGAGATAAACGCCCATGGAGATAGGCGTTTTCGTTCAATTATGCCCCTCCACGTATACTATGCATTTATTTTTCTGTAATGGCAAGTTTTAAACTGCTTAATTTTTAATAACCTTGCACAAAAAATGAGGGTAAAAAGGTTAAAAAGGAAGAAAAAAGTCTCAGAACCCCCACTTATCTCATTAAATAATAGGATTTAACAAGTAGTGACCTCACAGGCATAAAAATACCTCCCATACTAAACCATTCAGGCTCTATACAATGTTATAAATACTGGTAACCATATAAATACTGAAAACTGAGTGACACTGACAAGTCAGCAGTGTGCATAGTTTACTGGGACACCCTTTTATCAAGCCACGCAAAGTGAATGGACTTTGTCAGCATTATCGCGCAACAGCCACTAGCGTGGCTTTGTAAAAAAGGGGGGGGGGGAGTGATTTTGATCCTGTTACATCCTGAAGAAACCTAATGGTGAAATTAGTTGTTGGAATTTTGACACATTTTAAAGTTTACTAATATTTATAAGCATTGCATAGAGCCTGAATGGTTTGGTTACTGGAGGTGTTTTATGCCTGTGAGGTCACTACCCATTAAATCCTATTATTTAAATGAGATAGGTGGGGGTTCTGAGGCTGTTTCCTCCCAGTTTTAACCTTTTTACCAGCATTCTCTGTTCAATGTTATTACAAATTAAGCAGTGTAAAACTTGGCAGCTATTTATTTTCACAGAAAAGAGTATTATTGTGAGTATTCTTTTCTGTTCTCTATTATTGATTCTACAATATGTATGTATTTACAGACTCTAAGCATGAGGACCAGATTTATGTACAATACTAGATAAGATTTATAGGACCTCAGTAGTGGGATTGAAAGGAGATACAAAGTTTCCGTCATTACAGTTCTATTCCCAAATTGTCACTGGGCCTACACATTTTTAGTTTGTTTTTTATAAATAAAGTGATTATATATATAATTACATCTTTATATTCTTTATAATGAGATGACTTCAAAAAAATGTTAAAGTTCAAAAACTTATCTTAAAGAGTGTCGGCTCCGGGGGTTTATTAGATCCGACATGTATCATGTTTCGCCCGCTGACTGTATCAAGGATCAACCCCTAAATCTGCCCCAAACCATACATGCTGACTCAACAACTTTAGGATGCGTGCTTATCACACATCATCCTGGCGCCTAACTTTAGGCAACCTATAGAGAATTACCCCCTTATTGTTTAAAGTATGTGCCTCCTTATAAATACCTTCAATTAAGATAAAATAGGCACCAGTATTTAGGTGTGCATTACATGCATAAATGTTTAGAATAATATAGTACACAAGTACAAAGCAAGAGACCAAAACTCTATGCTAGAAAAGCAACCAAAGTCCTTCAGAGTAGAAATGGACCAATGGTTTTCCACAAAATTGTGTGGTGACCCCACGAAACAGGCATTTGAGCTGAAACCTGGGTCCATGACGGGTCCTTGGGCCTTACTGTTATTTCTTCAGCATTAACCCCAGGATTCTATATGTATTCTCTATGTTATGCGTATTCCATATCAATGCTTGTAACTTAATTAGTTAAAAAGCTAATCAGCGCTGATAATTGGATGTTAACAGGCTGTTATAGCGCTGATTGGCGTTAATTAGAATTTATAAAGTATTCTCTAACATGATGCGCAGAAATTCTAAACCATATAGTTGAAAAGTGGGTGTGGTTATGGGTATAGAATGAGCAGGTCATGGGTGTGTATAAAATCTATACATGTTGTTATAGAATACACCTGCTCCGCGCCCAATTTAGTTGTCGGGATTTACACCAGGTTTTAGTTGGCATAATTGATTGTAATTAAATGTAGTCCATTGGTCCACCCTACTCCAGTAGAATAATATAGTAGCATATACATGCCAAGGTGCTAGCATAAAATAATGAGTGGAGTTGAACGGGTAGATGTGAAGCGTCTGTTTACGCTTTCCAAAAATACTAGGACTAGGGGGCATGTGATGAAGCTACAATGTAGTAAATTTAAAACAAATCGAAGAAAATGTTTCTTCACTCAATGTGTAAATAAACTCTGGAATTCATTGCCAGAGAATGTGGTAAAGATGGTTAGCTTAGCAGAGTTTAAAAAAGGTTTGGATGGCTTCCTAAAGGAAAAGTCCATAGACCATTATTAAATGGACTTGGGGATAAGCAGTATAAAATGTTTTGTACTTTTTTGGGATCTTGCCAGGTATTTGTGACCTGGATTGGCCACTGTTGGAAACAGGATGCTGGGCTTGATGGACCGTTGGTCTTTCCCAGTATGGCAATACTTATGTACTTATATATATGTACATACTACTTAAGTGCTATTCTGCAAATTTTTGCCTTACTATAAATAGCTCATGTTTGCCGGGGGGGGGGGGGGGGGTAGAGGGGAGACATATACGGGATGGAGCATGGGTTGGACATAGGCAGAGCTCCCATTTGCACATGTAATTTACAGATTTACAGAATATTGTAAGTTAAGTCTATTCTTGCTGCACTTAGACACTCGCACTTACATGAACACTATGGCTGGTGTAAATGCGAGCTCCCAAATATTAGGCATGCAGATATCTGGTTACACTAGTTGTCTACTTTTCTTTATAGAATAGAATCGTACTTCATGCCACCTTATTGAAGATGCCCAGTTATAGAGTTGTCCCCAATATCCCCCAAAGTCTATAAAATCACTAAAAATTGCTTGCACAAATTTGACTTGTTAACAAGCAATTATTTGCACTAATTAGATTTAATTGGAATATACACATATAAATTTAGACTCGGGATCTGTGCCTAAATTTTATGTGTGAGTTCAAAAAGGGGGTGTGCAAATGGTTGGGTCATGGGTGGAACGGGGGGGAACGTTCTTAAAATTAAGACGCTTAGTTATAGAATAAGCAGGAAATGCACCTAATTTAGGCGAAAAGATTTGCACCACACTTCAGCTGGTGCAAATGGCTGTACTTAAAGTTAGACGCAATTCCCAGGCATGAGCGCTATTCTATAAACCACACCTAACTTTAAGCACGGCTTATAGAATAGCATTTTTTGTCAAAGTCATACATATAATTCACCCCTATGTGTGTTTCAAAACATAGTAACATAGTAGATGATGGCAGAAAAAGACCTGCACGGTCCATCTAGTCTGCCCAACAAGATAAACTCATATGTGCTACTTCTTGTGTATACCTTACCTTGATTTGTATCTGCCATTTTCAGGACACAGACCGTAGAAGTCTTGCCCAGAACTAGCTCCATTTTCAGGACACAGACCGTAGAAGTCTTGCCCAGAACTAGCCCCACCACCCAAACACCAGCCCCGCCTCCCAATCTCGGCTAAGCTTCTGAGGATCCATTCCTTCTGCACAGGATTCCTTTATGTTTATCCCACGCATGCTTGAATTCCGCTACCGTTTTCATCTCCACCACCTCCAGCGGGAGGGCATTCCAAGTATCTACCACTCTCTCCGTGAAAAAATACTTCCTGACATTTTTCTTGAGTCTGCCCCCCTTCACTCTCGAAAAATATATTTGAAGAATGTTAGCATTGTAATAGTTTTGTTTGTAGAACATTGTGTCATATGATGCAATTTTTGTTTTGCAAACAAGCTTAATAAAGTAAGAGCAATATAGTTTTGGTTCTTTATATGTAAACCATCTGGATAAAGCATTCATGTAACATAACCAAATCCTGGGTCACAGCTGATATGCAAATGAAGTACTCTGAGGAAAGCCAAGAGCAGTTAATCATTTTTGTAAACTGGTCATTAAGTACTGAAAAACACAATTTTGTGGGGACCATTGCCATTCTAAATGGTAATTGGTGGTTTAATTCAGCAATTAAGTGGAATAGCTCAGCTGTGGGGATGACTGCATTTCCTTACTATTCTGAGCTCTCTTGCAGTACTAAAGCGACATTTGTGAGGAAACATGAGCATAGGGAGGAATTTCTCCAAGATGGGGCAAAGTAATTTTTACATTATCCAACAGAGCATTTTGCACAACAATCGTGATTTTTTTTATTTCAATCTCTTTATTAATATCTTTCAACAATTTAACACCACCTTCACATCTAAATTCCATCAAACCCAATTTATATATGTGCCACACACAGTTAATCCTCACCAAATTAAAAATAAATGACCATAAAGTGAAAACAGAAATATGCAAACTTTTAAAACCAAACACTCCTGCAGTACAACACCAGAGAAATACAAACAGATTTGTTTCCTTATTTCACAAAATGCATCCGAATATCCATTCTTGCCAATTACTGTTTGACTGTAAATACTACAGTTAACCCTATAACATCAGTACACCTATTAGAACCCTAAAACAAGACAAATTACTACATTATTACATAGAAACTCCATGGGAACAGAATATCCAGCTTTGATTGCACGCACAGAACACAGTTAGACCCTCAGCAAACAAAAAAAATAAATGACCACAAAGTGAAAATACAAATATGCAGACAAAAATCTGAGTGCATTCAGTTGTGAAACACTGAGTGATTCTATATCCACTTAAAAAATGCATTAATACTCTTTGATTTGTTGGTGCTGGATCCTCCCTTTCGGGTATTATTTATACTGTGATTTGTTTTTTTTATAGAGAGTTTTTGAAATTTTAGTATAGTAATCTCTCCATACAGAAAAGTTTCTTACCAATTTTTGGGAATAATTTTGCATATGGCCTTAGTCTTCAGTTTCTGTCCTCAATGGTCTTCAATGTGTCAGGTTAATTTTAAGTGTCACTGAATATCAGAAGTAGAGCTGGCAAAGGTGACTGAACCAAGCAGAAGCCTCGCCTGCCCGGTTAAATCATTTCAAATATCGACCCCGATGGAGATAGTAGGCATGCAAATCTCATTCATGCATATTCATTAGGGATATCCTGAAAACCTGACTCGTTGGCGATCTTCAAGGCCAGGCAGTAAAGATTAAAGCCTTATACAAAACTGGGCTTTTAGCATCCTATTTACTAACCCATATTAAATGTTTAATGCAGGTTTGTACAAAGAGGCAATATTATAACAGGGCATCACAATGTATGCATGTACTTTCTGCGAGCAGTGAGTCTTTTCTTTAAGAACACTTGCAACATGAGGAGATTATTTCTAAATAGTTGACAGTAAATAAAAGAGAATTCATTTTCTACTTTTTACAGTATGAGGCTTTTAGTTTCAAGTAAATGTAAATCTTTCCTTTCTGTGGCAGAAAAGAGAAATCAGCAATTTTGAGTATCTCATGTACCTGAACACTGTAGCTGGACGTACATATAAGGACTACATGCAGTACCCTGTATTTCCTTGGATTCTAGCTGATTACACATCAGAAGTAAGTATAACATAAGTAAGATATTAGAGGTAAATAATAGAGGTACCAGTACATCCAATAGATCATTAAGGGGCCCTTTTACTAAAAGATGTTAAGCTCTAAAGCATGGTTAGCATGCCCAAAAAGGCTTACCGCAAAACGCATTAAAGTGTTCTGCAGTAAATTTGCCTGTTAGCATGCATTAATCGTGTTATTTATTGTTTTCTGTAATTTTTTTCAGGGGCAGGTGTGGCATGGACAAGGAATGGGTGTGGAAGCGTTATTTATCTAACATGTTCTCATTAACGTGCGCTAACTGAGATGCACTTAACACAGGAGCAATTAGCGCCTCTGAAATTGGAGGTGGTAAGTGCTCCTGTGCTAATTTTTTTAGAAGTTCCATGAGCTAATGGAAAAATTACCATGAGGCCTGCAAAAAAAACAATTATTTAAATAGCCCTAAATACTGCCATGGAAAATCTGACCTTAAAATACAGGCAAGTCCCGCATTAAAATGCATTAAGCCCTGATCTTTATGCGTTTTAGTTAAAGGGCCACTAATGCAGCATTTAGCACCTAGCTTCTTGCCAGATGGAGGACAAGGCTGTTGTGGTGGAAGATTAAACAATGTCTCTACGGGCACATGAGGCATCACTACACCAAAGCCAGCACCACCTCCATGAGCAGCACATAAACTGTTTTGGACCCAAACCCAGCAAAAAACAGAATCACAGCTGCAGGACAGTAATGAGGACAACCCTTCCTCTGCTCCATGTTGGAACCAGTAGACTCAGCAAGTAGACAAGTAGCTTATTCTAAAAGGAGTGTTTCATGCACATGTGGCCTTTCTGGCCCCCACAAGCTCCAAAGTTAAACGTTAAGTGAAAACTAAGTCCTTAGTGTAGACCAAATAATGTAAACTATACCCAAAGTGGAGGAGTAGCTTAGTGGTTACTTCAGTGGACTTTGATCCTGGGGAACTGGGTTCAATTCCCACTTGTAGCTCCTTGTGACTCTGGGCAAGTCATTTAACCCTCCATTGCCCAAGGTACAAATAAGTTCCTGTATATACTATGTAAACTGCTTTGAATGTAGTTACAAAAACCACAGAAAGACAGTATATCAAGTCCCTTTCACTTTCCAAAGATTTAATGCCGAATTGCTCCAGAATTTTGAAAAAAACCATCTCATAATTTTCTGCCATTTATTATAGAATCTACCACTGATCTGCCACAGGAAATTGGGGGCTGTGGTTTTAACTAATGTAACATAAGTAAAGATAATATAAGATAAAAAAAGGTTTAATTGTCTAGCCATCATCTTACGGAAAGATTAGGATCTTTAGCAGGAAATACCCCTCTGAAGTACTAAAGACCTTGTCTCTATTGCTCTCTATAATAAGTAGTATCATGAAAGCAAAGGATTCAGGAGTCTAACTTACGGCCTCTTTTACAAAGCCCTCTCAATCCCCTCCCAGCCTCCCAAAGAGCTCCCCTCTCCAGCCCATGATACTTAAAGCCCCTTCCCTCCCCCAGGAACAAGTCCCCACACCCAACCCCTAGAGGTCTAGGAAACCCTCCCTTGGGCCTACCTGATGTCCCTGGTGGTCCATGGTGGGTCATTGTGGGCTGGAGCAAAGCCCCCTGCATATGGCTTTGAATATTGGGGGGTAAGCCTTTTTCCTGTTTAATTTTAGTTTCACACTAGACGACCATATTTCTAGTTGTTGCAAGCATAAGTGAACCTTATCATATAGTTCACTTAAGGAATCAGGGACTGCAAGTAATAAAGTCATGTTGTCTGCATACAATAATAAATGTACACCCTTTGGGAAACATAATCCTCCTAATGTACCCATGGGCTCAATATTAGCCAGATTGTTTGCTTTTTTTTTTTTTTTTAAATAGCTGCTTCATTGTACTCAACATCTAACAGGCATGCACTTCTTTGTTATAGACCTTGAACCTCAACAATCCTCAAACATTCCGAGACCTCTCCAAACCAATGGGAGCTCAGACCCCAGAAAGAAAAAAGAAATTTATACGGAGGTACAAAGAAGTCAAAGATGTTCAAAAAAGTGATGGTAAGTGAATTGATGTACGGTTTGCTCTATTGTTTGAAAATGATTAGGTTTTGATCTCTATATCCTTGCTTCACATGGAGAGAAAAATTACACTTCCAGTTACACAAAGTAAAACAAGTTCTACATTATATGGTGATGGGGGGGAGGGGCAGGGCAGGGTAGAACTTTTAAAAATCTTTCAATTGTGGTTGTTCCATCTAATTCACTAAAAGGCCCTTTTACAGAGCTGCGGCAAGCCTAAAGCGAGCTTACCGCTCGCTCTTCCAGGACTACCGCCAGTCCAACGCAGCCACTGGCGGTAGTCCTGCCCCGAGTGTGCGCCATTTCTGGGGGAAAAAGAAAACCAACAACACACAAACAATTCTACCTCATACACAATGAGTTTGAGGGCACTCAGGCAGGCACACCATAAAAAAGTGGAGAAAAAAAGACTTCAGAACAATCGGTTCCACCTCGTTTTTAAAGAACACATCTTAGATATAATGAGGGAGCCATTTACAATCATGTGTCTTCACAAAAAAAACTCCACATGAACTTTCAAAGGAGCACTGCCATGTGCCACCACAAACCTTGTAGGAGACTCAATTCACTTATCCAAGCTTGGAAAATGTATTTAGCTCAATATACTGATGTCTTCGCCATTCATAATTCAATCCAGGTCCCAATGCTGTACTTTCTCAAAATTCCTCAAATCCCGACAGGGAAGCCCTGTTTCGCTATTTCATAGCTACCTCAGGGGAATATTTTCTTTCTTTCTCATCCAAACATTTTAAACTCCCGTCCGTCTCCAAGACACCCTGAGGTACAGCTTTGGGACCTGGATTGAATTATGAATGGCGAAGACATCAGTATATTGAGCTAAGTACATTTTCCAGACTTGGATAAGTGAATTGAGTCTCCTACAAGGTTTGTGGTGGCACATGGCAGTGCTCCTTTGAAAGATTATGTGGAGTTTTTTTTGTGAAGACACATGATTGTAAACGGCTCCCTTATTATATCTAAGATGTGTCCTTTAAAAACGAGGTGGAACCGATTGTTCTGAAGTCTTTTTTTCTCCACTTTTTTATGGTGTGCCTGCCTGAGTGCCCTCAAACTCATTGTGTATGAGGTAGAATTGTTTGTGTTTTATTGTGTTGATATTTTATTCTACCTATTCCGGATATTTGCAGTGGAAAAAGAAAACCCCCAGAAATGGCTTGTGCGGCGGCAACCCGGTGGTAATAGGGCATCGCCATGCGTTGCCCGGTTACCACTGGGTTAGCACAGGTGCCCATATTGCCATCTCGGTGGGTGGTGGTAAGAGCATCCTGTCGCATGGCCATGCGGTAAGAGTTCTCTTACTGCATGACCATGTGTGCCTGCGGTAAAAATGGTCCTGGCACACATGAAAAACACCCCCACAGCTAGCGCAGCTTGGTAAAAGGACCCCTAAGATCTCTTCCCCCTCCTCTCTTTTTGTTCTAATTGCTTTTATGTAATTCTTAAACATATGTTGATGTTTAACATTTTTAAAGGTTCCTCCTATGTAACTAATTCAACTGCTGTACACTTCAGTATACTAAAATGGGACCCCCCCCTGCTGAAGGAGCTTTAAAACATTTCAGTCAGAAAGAGAGCAGAAAAATCACAAGCCTGATCTCATGGAAATAATGTTTCAGTAAGAGAGCACATATACTGAAGGTTGCACATTAGATTTCAAAATGAGCAAAGCAGTGTAGCAGTTTATGAAATAAAATGTATTATAACATAAAGGGTTCAGATGAAATAACCCCCCCCCCCCCACACACACACAAAAAAAATTGCATGGATGCTTTGAGAACTCTAGACAGAGTAGTGACAGCTTAAGGTTTGATAATGTTTTGTGATGCGTTGTAAGTTAACTGTAGGTCACTGAGCTCGTGGTGGGCAGTGTTTTTTTTATTCATAATGAGTTACACTCCAGCAACACTACTACCAAAATTCTGTGTCAGTCTATGTCACCACACCAATATTCATGTTTAATGTTCGTTACTTCAGCAAAATCTCTCTCATACTCTCCTTCCCTGTCTGAAGAATAATTCCTCCTTAAACAGAACAGTAAATCTGTACCCAAAATAGTTGAAAACTACTCCCCAGACAACTGTGTTGAGAACCCGCTAACCTCCTCTCTGGAAACTCTTCTCTCAAAGAGACCTACAAAAGGCCTCTGGGCCTACCACTCAACCCACCTCAACCTAGTTTTTGACAAGATGATCTGATTTTTGAGCTGTTTGTACAGTATCCAGTTAGAAGGGGTAATTGGCCTTGCATTCTTTTCTGTTACCATGCACTCCACCCCAGTCCTGCCCTTTGCCAGGTTCCCGTGCTGGATATCCAGTTGTGTCAGTGGCACCCCTCTCTAGAAATCCTCTAAGTGGGAGGGAGCTCCTCTATTAGGTGGGAGGGGGTATGCTGTACAGTATATTGCTTTGCCTAGGAGGGAGGGCTGCTGTTCTAGCAGAAGGCCTGAATTTAAATGTTACAAAATTCACTATACTTTCTGATGTGTAGTTAACTCTCTAGCTTTATAAGACCCACATTAAACCTGTTAGGTATTAAAGCTGCATAAAGAATCCAGGGTTTTTATGAGCCTGTTTGCTTAGGATGTTCCTCTTTTTAATTATTTATGTAGGAGTCGATAATCAAAGCAATTTAACTAGGTAGGAGAGGCTGCTTGTCCGGTTAAATCGCTTGTGTGGGGGCTGGTCACTGATATTCAGCGGCACTTAACTGGTTTGTGTCACTAAATATCAGCACTAACCGCTTAATAAATAAACCCCCCAGTCTGCTAGGTTTGTACTTTTGTAGCTTGCCTTGAGCATTGGAAGGTGTGGGATATAATTTTTTTTATTAATAATAATAATAATAAAACCAGCTGGTTATTTTGAGTGTCAAGCAGAGCTGTAGGCGTGCAAACATTTTAGCACACGCTAATTATATATGTGGAGGTTTTTTTAAGCCAATGATTGGAGCAAACAGGTGCTAAACTGATATGCACCTGCATAATTTCTGAGGCTTTTTCCTTCCATATTTTCAGCTTAATCTTTAAATAGTGTCAATTGTACTATAAAGTGACTGTTTATGGCACTTGTAAGATACTCTGTACACATTTAGGGTTAAATTCTATTTATAACGCCTTAAATATTGGTGCTGAAAAAATACGCCTAGGCATATTATTATAGTATTCCCTATCAGACGGACTCTATACTCTATACTTGTTTTTAGATTGTACACCTGTCTTTTAGATTGTAAGCTCCTTGAGCAGGGACTGTCCTTCTATGTTAAATTGTACAGCGCTGCGTAACCCTGGTAGCGCTTTAGAAATGTCAAGTAGTAGTAGTATATTCTATAAAGTACGCCTAAATTTAAGCATAGTTCATAGAATACACCCAGTGCCCTTTTCCTGTGACTATATTTAGTCGCAGCCATTTATGCCACTAAAACCTAGTGTAAATGCTGACGCCTAAGTTACACGTGGAATGCGCATAAATTCTAGGAACACCCACGACCCACCTATGTCCCTACCACGGCCACACATCCTTTTCCGATCTGCGTCTTAGAATTTGAGCTCATCACTTTATAGAATATGCTTACAAAGTTGTGTGCGTAAATTCTAATTAAAGCCAATTAGTGGCAAAAATTGCTTGTTGAGTGGCAATTATCGGTGCTGATCGGCTTGCTAAGCCAATTAAGTTGCGCACGTAAAACTGAAATACGACAAGTTTTGTACACGCAACTTAGATTTGCACTATATAGAATTGGGGAGTTAGTGATGTTCTGTTTGGGTTTTAGGTATTTTGTGAGTGATCCAGGGACAGAGTCAGCCCTTATCCGTCGGATTCTATATAGCGCCTACTGTTCTGCGCTGAAATCCAGGCCTATTCTATAACAACACGTGTAACTTAGTTGGCCTAACAAACCAAACAGTGTTGTTAACAGTGCTTAACAAGCAATAGTGAACACTAATTGGCAATAATTAGAGTTTACACTCACAAATCGCTAAGTGTATTCTGTAATGTACTGCACCTAAATTTTAATGCGCACAGGCAAAAAGGGGTGTGGTTATGGGTGGGGAAATGGGCATTTTGTGGGCGTTCCAAAATTTAGGCGCACTGTTATAGAATATGGCCCTCTGTGCCAAAATTTACGTGCTGGGATTTATGCCGCATTTTCATTGGTGTAAATGGACTCGCATAGTTTTAAGCGCTAGGATATCAACTAAGCATATACTCTATATTGCGCTTAAATCTTGGTACTGTTTGTAGAATACAGTTAGGTGGAAATCATTTCCACGTGGATTTTTCAGGCAATATATATAGAATCTGGCCCTATGCAGCTAAGTGCCAATATTCACCACATAACCACCTACTGTAAGTTCACTGGACAAATCGGACGCATAAAACTCAGTCCTGTCTTTGTCCGGTTTCTCTTAGGTGGTTAAGTTGCAGTAAAAACTGGCCTGTGGTAGTGTGGGAATGTGAACATTTCCACGTGCTGAGGCCACTTTTACTGTAGCAGGAATTTCTATTATTTTAAACAGAAATTGTAAATAGCCGTGCTCTAATAAAAATATTGGCGCACTTCGATTTCCTGCCTGATTCCTTACGGCCTTCTATTTAGTAGGCAGTAAGGGCTTATGTCCTAACCTGGCGATAATCGGACAGCATGTGCTGATGGCTGATTACCACCAGGCATTCCTACTCCTCAGCCCCCATGCTAGAAAATAGGAAAATATTTTCTGGCGTAGGAAACGCCATGCGGCATACACAGAACTACTGCAGGGTGCCATGGTGTGCCATGCAGTAGTGCTGTTTTGTCACACACTACTGTGTAGTAGCCATACTGAACTTTTGTGACAGGGCCCCTTAACTGGACTAGGGATTGCCGGCTGCACAAACCTGGATATTCAATGCCAGTGCCTGAATATGGCCAAGAACTGAATATCTGGGGAAAATGCAAATGCCAGCATGTATACGTCCCATGCACGCATAATGTTACAGAATACTAGCACTTTCATGAGTAAATATACACTCATGTAAGTACTACCAGGGTATCTAAATGCTGTTCTGTATGAAAAGCATGTAAGTGAAATAGGTTCATGTTCATGGGTGAGCAATGGGCTGGGCTCCCACTTATGCCCATAACTTCAGAATACTGTAAGTCTGTGTTTCCCAACTTTTTGAAGTCAAGTACCCCCGAGTCAAACAAATTTCAGCCGAGTAATCCCGAGCTCTTATCTGCAGAGATTTTGAAACAGATGTTACAAAAACTGACATATTCTAATCAAGACAGAGAAAATAAAATTACATTTTTTACCTTTGTAGTCTAGTCATTTAATTTTCTAATTGTGTTAGTCGGAGCTCAGGTTTCTGCTTTCCTCTGTCATCTCTTCTCTTGTTGTTTTTCTCTCTCCTCCTTTTCCTTCATGCTTTCTTCAATGTGTTTGTTCCTCTATGTCCAGATTTAATTCATTCTTATTTTCCAGTTTTCAATTTCCCTTTTTGCACTGCATCTACTACAGCTTTCCATCTCTTTCACTCCCTCCAGCTCTCCTATTCTTCTTCCTTTTATTCCCCAGTCTTTCAGTAACTTGGTCCCCTTCCCCCTTCCATCCAGCATTTCCCTTCTTTCTCTCCCTATCCTTTCATCAAGCGTTTCTCTTCTTTTTCTCCCCACCCTTCCATTCAGCATCTCCCCTCTTTCTCTCCCCATTCTTCTATCCAGCATCTCCTCTCTCTCTCTCTCTTTCTCTCTCTCTCCCCCCTATCTCTCTCTCTCCTCTCCCCCTTCCATCCAGTGTCTTTTCTCTCCCTTCCCATGTCTACTCTTGACATTTTCTGGTCCCCCCAGCTGCTGCTGCTTTTTCAACTCCAGACCAGCATCAGCAGCAACATCAAGGAGTTGCAGAGCCACAGTGTCCATTCTCTTTTGGTCAACACGGTTGGCTCTGTTGGCCCCCTGCCCCAGAGCAGGAAGTTGACGTCACAGGGGTTGGGGAATAGCAGAGCCGACAGCATGCGCATAGAGACTGCAGACCCACAACTGCTTGATATTGGTTTGTTGCTGCTGCAGGGCTGGAAAAACAGCAGCAGAGGTGGGGGTGGCAGTGCTGAGGTCTCATGTATCCCTTCCCAGAGTCTCACATATACCCCTTGCTGAGGGCTCATGCACACCTCGGGGTCCACATACTGCATGTTGTGAACCTGGCTATGCTGTAAATTATGCACAGCCTTGTCACATTTATGTTAGACCATTTCTATGGCTGGTGTAACTGTAGGCACATCAATGTAAGAGGCGTTGGTTACCCTAGTATTCTATAACATAATCTGGGCATCTATGGGAAGCTTAAATGAGTTGCCCAGCTATAGAATTTACTCTTGTGACATTTTGAGTATAAAGTTAAGCAGTCAGCCCCAGTCAATTTTCAAAGAGGCTAATTCACAGTCCGATGTTTGGAACTCCCACAGTAAAGCCAACAACACAGAACCCATATCACCGGAACAGCGTAGAAAATTAGCTTGCCAATGCTCAAGGGAAATGGTGTTCAAATTATAGGAGCGCTGTAAAAGCAAATGCAAGGGGAGAACGTGCTTGATGCATGTGCAGAAGAGTTTTGCGGTAAGCTGAGCTCTTATGCGCGTGTGCCAGGCAAACCCAAAAGTGAACCACCTATCTGCATCTGTTTTCTGCACTTTTAAATATAAGCTTTTCAAAATTCTTTTTCAACTTGGAAGGCTTATATTTAAGTGCAAATGTGTGCTTTCACTTTCGGCTTTGCTCGAAGTTGCACACACTCGTCTCTCACTACCAGCACTTAGATGCTTCCACGGGCTTTTTTCTACTTCCAAAAGACATCAACACTGACCGATTTGAAAGAAAGAATTGTGAGAAATCCTCTCTTCAAACACCGTAACGCGTGCTCCGAGCTGGCAGTAGGTTTTCAGCAGTAAGGGGAGCATTGTTTAGTTCACTGTTCTCTGAGCATTGGCAGGAAATAGGAAATGACCTCATTTACATCTGTTTTACAACATTTGCATGTTATTTGTGCTAATCTTTGTCGTGCACATTGTCTCCCATGCTAGAGCCCTTTGAGCATTCTGCGCTCACTAACACCGGCGCTAGTACGATGTTAATCGCCTCTAGCACCAGCGTTACATTTTGAGCATCGGCCTGTCAGGAAGCTAACTTACAAAGTTAACAGCAGAAATCTTTTAAATATCAGCTTTTAAGACCTTGTAGTTTTTGAAGGAATTAAATGTGTCTGAAATTTGTTTAATCCACTTTACAGGAGACCTTTCAGCCCAGTGTCACTACTGCACCCATTTTTCTTCTGAAATAATAGTGGCTTCTTATCTGGTCCGAATGGAACCATTCACACAGATCTTGTGCTCTTTACAGGTAATATGTAACAACTATATTGCAGATGGAATTTCAATCAAAATAGGTTTCTAATTTGATAGCATCCAAATGTTATATATTGGGAAGGAAGCTATGAGGAAACTACATATGATATAGCATTTACGCAATATCTACCTAACTTTATAACTTGTGTGCCCTATTTTTCGCTTAGTGCGCAACGTTGCATGTGCAATTTATAGTGTCAGTTGTATGCATAACGTACTAAGTAGCTTCTAATTGGCATTAACAACCAATTGGTTATAATTGTTGCTAATTGGCACTAATTAACTGTTACAATCTCAACTGCCCTTATTTGTGATTCTGATAATTATGCACGCAAAATCCATCATGGTCAACTGTAAGGGGGGTCTGGATGTGGGAGGGGCATGGGTGGGTCAGGGGCATGTATAGAAGTTATGTGTGGGGGTTATAAAATATTCTCTATTACTTACCTAACTGCCTACATTTAGGCATGAACATTTACTCCAGCCATTGAGCTAGCGTTAAGTGCTCGCATCTAAAGTTAGGTGCATAAATGCAGACTTATGCTAGTACTTTATAATGGCAATTGCATATCCATGGGAGGTCCATGGACAGCCAGGGGTGTTCCTGATATTTGTGCACAGAATTATAGAATACAGGCAATGTACGCCCAAATTGGGTATTGCCTGGTGCCTAAATCTGGACACCGAAATCAGCACTCAGTGCTCTTCTATAATGGGTGTCCATCTTGAGTGCGCATTATAGCATTACATTGAGTGCTGATTTCTTTGCTTCTATCTAGTGGATCTTTCATCACTTGGTTAGACAATTGTCTAGATTAAAAGATAATTCTGTTTTACATTTTCCATCATTTAAATCTATTCAGTATACAAGGATTTATATAAAGTCTTTTTTTCCTATCAAGCGATTTAGATTTGGAATGCTTTACCATTTTATCTAACTCAGGCACCTTCTTGGTGTGCTTGTAATTATATTTGGAGATTTTCGGTGATTGAGAAAACTTATCCACCCTTTAGTTGGGTGAATTACTACTCTGAGAATTTCTCCTACTCACTATTTTGTTTATTTTGTGTAGTTGGCCCTTCTTCGTGCCCTTCCTGATTCAGAAAGAACCCTGGTTTTATTATTGTGTCATTGTTTGATTATTTACCAGTGGTATTAGCTGGGATTACAAGTAATGATTTTTTTAGGTGACATATATAGAATCTCCTTCTTATTGTATACACACACAGTTATAGAATTACCTTCTATGGTCATGCTTGCTACAGCCAGACCAAAACCTGTTATTTTAGAAATTCTTCAGCATTTACTTTTGGATACTCACTGTTTGCAAGATTGCCATATGAAAAGGTTTTAGCTCCCAAATATATACGCCACTGAAAATCTCTGTTAAACTCTTGAAAAACATAAATCAGGGTGAACCAGTCACCCTTGAGCATGTTCATCTATAGCAGCTGTGTGTGCCTGCTTGATCTAAGGGCCAACTTCATGTCATGTCCAGTCTTATGAAGCAGTTACATTAGGTTATAATATTTCATTAGGGTAAGAAGTTTGCAAGTGCAGGTCCAGAAAACATGGAGGAACAAGAAAGAAAGAAAGAGTAGTTCTGTCGATGGATCGGGACAAGTCTACTAACATTGTCAATCTTTCACTGAAGCATAAAGTAAAAGTGACATTTTTTTTCACTTCTGCTTCTTGCATTCCCAGGGATAAAACTTTAATTTTTATACATATACTGTATATGTTTATATGTATGCAAATAAATATATTAATATAGAAAATAGGAAAATCAGTTATTGCTTTCTTTATGAATAATACAGGCTTAAGTTTTAAAGTACCATGTAATTTATTAAAGGAAATGGCATACATATTTAATAGCCCACATCAAACAATAAAGATATTACTTTCACTAAAATGCATTAGGCAGCAGAGGGAAAAAATCACATTTTTCTTTCTGGTAATATCTTTAACCAGATTTGTAGCACTAACAGCATTTGCTATGTATATATTATTTCTATTTAATACCGGTAATCTTTTTATTACAAATCATATTGTTTCTCGGGAGATTACCATCAGTACTCATAAAAGCTACAAAAAAATGAAAGCCATCAATCATGGATGGGCAGAGGTGCAGGCTGCACAGATTAAATATACAAAACCCTTAATACACTTCAAGGAGACACTCGTTATCTCTTGATTTATTTATGGTCCGTTTTCTGTTTTAATTTCAATTTGAATTTGACTCCAAGGGATCCCCTGCCAGATGATTAAGAGCCAACTGACCTTGTAGAATACATGAGATTTAATCCAAGCCCAGACAGGATTTATCCAATGTGATCACTCAGTTGATTCTGTCCCTTGCGACTAGTGAAAGTGGTGCAATGCTATAACTTGTTGGGGACAAAATTATTGATGGTAGAGAGGCAGAACAGTGAGATAGCAAAATAGAAATACATAGTTTTGGTTTATGTATGACCATGACATTTATTATGACATCACTACTGTGTTGTTTTTTTAAATTGAAGAACCAGAGTGTGATAAGTTGAGGCCACATTCAACAGTAAGGGGGGGGGGGGGGGGACAAGGAAGTCATTTATCACCTAGTGGCAGTATTCAGGGTCCTTGATTCCAGGGTTTCAGAGAGACTCTTCATGCATGGCCTCTGGCCAAGAACTGTCATTGCAAACACCAGATAGGTATTTATTTAAACTTGATTATCTGTCTTTGCATAAAAAGCATCAAGATGGAGTGTAATAAAAAATATGAAATAAAATGCATACAAAGCAGATCATATTCATAACACACATTCAAAATAAACCAAAAAATATATTTTAAAAAAGAGCATAAAAGCATACCGAAATACCAAATATACTACCTTTCCAGAAACCTGCGTTCCATGATAACAATTCTTCAACAAAGGCGAGAAAATTGCAAACCTAAAAATGCCTCTTCAAAAATCTATATCTTAGCCAGTTTATTAAACCACAAATAACTTCTTTCATTTTGCCGTTCAAGAATAGCACTCCACAATACAAAAGCAAAACACAAAAACACTGTCTGACTTGTAAGAATTAGTTTAAAAAATGGTAATGAGGGTACAGTGAGAATCACAGCCTCCTAACTAAGTCCTATTTTACTACTAGATCAGACAAATCATTAGGGCAACTCATGAGCAAACTTTAAAAACCAAAGATAGAATTTTAAATTTAGGGGCCTTTGTACTTACAGCACCTTATCACTTGTTAAGTGAAAGGTAGCACAGCAATTGTTAGGGGTATTACAATCATGTCCTTTGCAGTTCCTCTACTAAAATGTTAATTATTGTGCATTAACTCTGATCTCAATTAGTATGGATGTATTTAGCGACTCATATTGAGGAAGAACTAAGCGAACTCATACTAACTGCACAAGTAGCAGTTAGCATGTAGCATGTACCCCACGTCCATGTTAATCACAGTTTGCTATCCATGCCCAATCTCCACCCATGGCCTGCTTAATTCCCACCCCTAACACAAAATGCATTACCCATAGATTCTATAGAGGGCGCTCAGGTTTGGGCGCCAAACTTTTGTCATGGAGTGAAGATTCATATGCAAATAAATTATATAACAAGCCATTAGCAACGAACTGATGATAACAATCCATTATTGCAGTTAATAGGCAATAATTGGGATTTGTCCACGCATCTGTCTGCACTCTATTCTGTAAGACCGGGCACCTAAGTCTCCTAGTTTGCCACTCAAAAGGGGACGTGGCCAGGGGAGGGGTAGAGGCATTCTGAAAAGTTGCACATGGTTTTATAGAATAGCACCATTTCCGTGTCCAAATGTCATGAGTTGGCAACTTGGCGCCAAGTTTTTCCAGTGCTTATTTTTCAGCGCAATTTATAGAATTCTCCCCATAAAGGGAGAGTATATATGGCACCCAAAAAATCTGCACTGAAATCAGCTTTAACTAAGCATATTCTATAATGGCGCCGATTATAGAATACGCTGCCTAAAGGTAGGCACCGATTATAGAACATGCTTAGTTGATATTTCAGTGCCTAAATCTATGTGCATCCATATACACCAGCAAAAACATGGCGTAAATCTCGACACATCGATTTGGATGCACTGGGTCATGTTCTATAACTAGGTGATTAAATTTCGGAAGGTGGCTAAATTTCAGAATGCCCAAGAAACGCCCATTTCCCCACCCATGGCCATGCCCCTTTTTGCTTGCATGCATTGGAAGTTCATCATTACAGAATACGTGTAGTGAGTTGTGCTCCTAAATTCTAATCAGTGCCAATTAGTGCTCATTATTGCTTGTTAAGTGTTATCAACGCTCATTAGCTTGTTACGCTTGTTAAATTGCATACATTGTTATAGAATTGGCGCGGATATCTAGGCACGCTATATAGAATCCAGGGGTTAATGTGTAAATAACCACTGTGGGTACAATGTGTGCTCATTTGCACATTAATTGATTAATGCACTGTACTAAAAGGGCCCCTTAATTCTTGCGCTAATCAATAAGCCAGTATAATTTGAACAGAAATGGCAAAATATGCTGTTATCTCTGTTCTCTCTTAAACTGATCACTGCATATTGAAGCAATTATAGATAATCCAGGAGCAATTATAGACATCTAAGATTAAATCCAGGTAAACTATAATGCAGAGAAATGCAGTAATCCGATCTACTGGTTACTCATGAATGAATTATGGCAGCCAAGTAATTATGTTCCAAATGAAAAAAAAAAAAACTTACAAAGTACTGGAGACACTTGCAGTACCACTGTTAACTGAAAATCTAATTAAACACAACTACTATCTTTTGGAGAAATCCTCCAAAATTTCCATCAGAGGAACCAACAGTAGAGGCCTAAATCTCAAGTGCAAAGACAAAGGGCTCCTTTTACTAAGCAGCAGTAAGCCCAATGTGGGCTTACCGCTCGCTATAATGGAAGTACCGCCAGGCTACCGCAGCAGCCCAGCGGTACTTCCCACCCCTACCGCACTGTCATTTACGGCGCTACAAAAATGTATTTATTTTTGTAGTGCGGTCGCCCTTACCTCCACCTCAGTGGGTGGCGGTAAAGGCTCCCCCCGAAATGGCCGTGCAGCAAGTATTTACTTGCCACCCAGCCATTTCCTGCAGGAAAACGAGACCTTCCCTTTTACTAGCTGTGGTAAAAGGGGGCCTCTGCGCGTGTGTAAAACATGTGCTGACGCCTGCGCCGGCCCCCTTTTGCCTCAGCTTGGTAAAAGGGGCCCAAAGATTCTAGCTTTAGATTTTTAACAACATAATCAGATATAGCTAAACAGTGAATAGATTTTAAGCTCTTTTGAGCAGCAATTCTGCCCTACATGTTTTGTGTACAGCACTATGTATGTCTAGCTGTAGAAATAAGTCATAGTAGTAGTAGTATTAAACATTTATTGAGGTCTTGTCAATATCCATTGGAATCAACGCAGAAAATCATTTGCCAACAAACATTATTCGTAGCCATGTTCACAGATAAGATCAGCCAAAATTGCTAGATAGGTATTAAAAAGGAGAGATATGATTGAGGCATGGGGGACTTCACAATTCAGATGTAAACATCTGATATTTAGAAAAACAAAAAAGGCAACAGTCTACTTGCTACATAAAAGTCTGTTATAAAAAGTAGACCGATACACATATATAAAAACAAAGAAATAATTTATTCAAACCAAGATAAAAGCAGTACCCAACGTAGCCACGTTTCGCCCTCAGGCTGCGTCAGGGGTAAAACTAAAAATCAGGGGTGATCAACATACCCCTTCAAAAAAAGCTGTGCTTGTTAACAGACACTGCTCTGGATCAAAGTGCAGTGTCTGTTAACAAGCACAGCTTTTTTTGAAGAGGTATGTTGATCACCCCTGATTTTTAGTTTTACCCCTGACGCAGCCTGAGGGCGAAACGTGGCCACGTCAGGTACTGCTTTTATCTTGGTTTGAATAAATTATTTCTTTGTTTTTATATATGTGTATCGGTCTACTTTTTATAACGAACATCTGATATTTTACAATCCTAATGAACATGTGATCTGTTGGACGAAAATGAATTAAACCAGGCTAATGCAGTATATCCCAAGCTCATCTCCACAGGACATGATACTACTACTACTTAACGTTTCTAGAGCGCTACTAGGGTTACGCAGCGCTGTACAAATTAATAACTGAGGACGGTCCCTGCTCAGAAGAGCTTACAATCTAAAGGACGAAATGTCAAGTTGGGGTAGTCTAGATTTCCTGAGTAGAGGTGTTGTGATTAGGTGCCGAAAGCGACATTGAAGAGGTGGGCTTTGAGCAATGATTTGAAGATGGGTAGGGAGGGGGCCTGGCGTATGGGCTCAGGGAGTTTGTTCCAAGCATGGGGTGAGGCAAGGCAGAAAGGGCGGAGCCTAGAGTTGGTGGTGGTGGAGAAGGGTACTGAAAGGAGGAATTTGTCTTGAGAGCGGAGGTTATGGGTAGGGACGTAAGGGGAGGTGAGGGTAGAGAGGTAAGGAGGGGCTGCAGATCGAGTGCATTTGTAGGTTAGTAGGAGAAGCTTGAACTGTATGCGGTATCTGATTGGAAGCCAGTGAAGTGACTTGAGGAGAGGGGTGATATGAGTATATCGGTCAAGGCGGAAGATAAGACGTGCGGCAGAGTTCTGGATGGACTGAAGGGGGGATAGGTGGCTAAGTGGGAGGCCGGTGAGGAGTAGGTTGCAGTAGTCAAGGCGAGAGGTAATGAGAGAGTGGATGAGAGTTCGGGTGGTGTGCTCAGAGAGGAAGGGGCGAATTTTGCTAATGTTGTAGAGGAAGAAGCGACAGGTCTTGACTATCTGCTGGATATGCGCAGAGAAGGAGAGGGAGGAGTCAAAGATGACACCGAGGTTGCGGGCAGATGAGACAGGGATGATGAGGGTGTTATCAACTGAGATAGAGAGTGAAGGGAGAGGAGAAATGGGTTTGGGTGGGAAAACAATAAGTTCAGTCTTGGCCATGTTCAGTTTCAGGTGGCGGTTGGACATCCAGGCAGCAATGTCAGATAAGCAGGCCGATACTTTGGCCTGGGTTTCCGCACTGATGTCTGGTGTGGAGAGATACAGCTGGGTGTCGTCAGCATAAAGATGATAGTGGAAACCATGAGATGAGATCAGGGAGCCTAAGGAAGAGGTGTAGATTGAAAAAAGGAGGGCCCAAGGACAGATCCCTGAGGAACTCCAACAGAGAGCGGGATAGGGGAGGAGGATGAACCATGAGAGTGTACTCTGAAGGTATGATGGGAGAGATAAGAGGAGAACCAGGAGAGGACAGAGCCCTGGAACCCAAAGGAGGACAGTGTGTCAAGAAGTAGGTTGTGATTGACAGTATCAAAAGCGGTGGATAGGTCGAGGAGGATGAGGATGGAGTAGTGACCTTTGGATTTGGCGAGGAACAGGTCATTGCAGACTTTAGATAGTGCTGTTTCTGTCGAGTGTAGGGGGCGAAAGCCGGATTGAAGCGGATCGAGGATGGCATGAGAGGAGAGAAAATCAATGCAGCGGCTGTGAACGGCACGTTCAAGTATCTTGGAGAGGAAGGGTAGGAGGGAAATGGGGCGGTAGTTGGAGGGACAGGTAGGGTCAAGAGATGTTTTTTTGAGGAGTGGTGTGACCACAGCATGCTTGAAGGTGTCCGGGATAGTTGCAGTGGAGAGAGAGAGGTTGAGGATATGACAGATGGTGGGGGTGATAGTAGGAGCGATGGTGCTAAGTAGGTTGGTGGGGATGGAGTCTGAGGAACAGGTGGTGGATTTCGAGGAGGAGAGGAGATGGGCGGTTTCCTCTTCGGTGATATCAGGAAAAGAGGAGAAGGAGGCCTGGGTTGGTTGGTTGAGAGAGTGGGTTATAGGATGAAGAGGAGGAGAAGGTTTGGTGGTGAATTCGAGGTTGATCTTCTGGACCTTGTCACGGAAGTAGTCGGCCAGAGATTGAGGAGAGAGTGAGGGGGGGTGGGAACAGAGGGCACTTTGAGGAGGGAGTTGAGGGTGGCGAAGAGACGACGAGGGTTAGAGCTGAGGGAATTGGTCAATTGGGTGTAATAGTCCTGTTTGGCTGAGGAATAGGGAGGATTGGAAGGAGGATAGCATGAATTTGAAGTGAATGAAATCAGTATGGGTGTGAGATTTCCTCCAGAGGCGTTCAGCCGAACGGGCGCAGGAGCGAAGGTATTGGGTGAAAGGGGTCAGCCAGGGCTGGGGATTGGTACGCCTTGTGGGACGGGAGATGGACGGTGCAAGGGTGTCTAGAGCAGAGGAGAGAGTGGCATTGTAAATGGAGACAGCTTTGTCAACATATTCGGAGGACATGATGGAAGGGAGGAGATCAGAGATACTAGAGGATAAGGTGAGGTGGTCAACAGCCTGGAGATTTCTGGAAGTAGTATTTAGTGTTGGGCGAGATTGAGGGGGAGGGTGCTGAAGTGTGAATGTGATTAGGTGATGGTCAGAGAGAGGAAGAGCTGATGCGTGGAAATTGGAGGGTGAGCAAGTAGAAGAGAGGACGAGATCAAGACAGTGACCAGATTTGTGAGTAGGGGTGGAGGAGCTCAGTTGGAGGTTGAAGGAGGAGGTAAGAGTGAGGAACTGAGAAACATATGAGTCGGATGGGTTATCAATGTGTATGTTGAAGTCACCAAGAATGAGGGATGGGGATGAGGGCTCAAGAAAAACGGAGAGCCAGGCATCGAAGTCGGGAAGGAAGGAAGGGAGGGACTTATTAGGGGGGCGGTAAATGACTGCAACTCTGAGTGGCAGCGGGTGGAATAGACGGATGGAGTGAACTTCAAAGGATGAGAAGCAGTGAGACTGTTGTAGGTGGAGAGGTTGAAAACTGCAGGAGGGTGAAAGTAGTAGCCCGACGCCACCTCCGCGACCAACTGGGCTGGGCGAATGGGAGAAAAGATAGCCTCCATGGCATAGGGCCGCGATTGAGGCAGAGTCGTCAGGGGTGAGCCAGGTTTCAGTTAGGGCGAGCAGTTGAAGGGAATGGGAGATGAAGAGATCGTGGGTGAAGAGAAGTTTGTTGCAGATTGAGCAGGCATTCCACAGGGCGCACGAGAAGGGGAGGGAGGAGGGGGGAGGAGGGGAATAGAGATGAGATTGGAGATATCGCGGGAACGTTTGCATAGATGAGATGAGGACGAGGACAGGTGTGGGGGACCTGGGTTGGGATTGATGTCTTCCACGGATAGCAGGAGAAGGAGCAAGAGAGTGCGGAGAAGGGTGGGTGAGGAAGGGCGATGAAGGCGACGAAGACGGGATGCGCTTAGGGGGAATGGGGAAGGGTTCATGGCAGGAAGGAGGTGTTGAAGGTTGAGGGCTAGGAAGGAGGAGGAGGACAATAGGGATGGTGAGGTGGTAGGGGACACGGGTAGGTAGGGTATTGCAGTAGTGAGCAAGACGGGAGAGGACATGGATGGGTAGTGAGATCGTGTGGTATACAGCAGTGGGAGGGGGAAAAGATTAGGGAGGGACAGGGCAAGGAGTAGAATGTGAATGGGGGCCATGAGTAGTGACTGAGGTGTTCACAGGGCAGGTAGATGGGCTGGGAGCCGGCAGGTGAGGGTGAGCAGTCGGGCAGGGAGTGATGAGCTGGTAGGAAGATGGGCTGGGAGGCAGGCAGGTTTCAGGGTGGGCAGTCAGTCAGGTGATTGGCTAGTGGGCAGGTTGAGTGGCTAGCAAGCAGGAGCAGGTGGATTGGGCAGCAGGCAGGCAGGAGCAGGTGAGTGCAGTGGAGAGCACAGCAGCAGTACTGGAACAAGCTGTAATGGTTTGAAGCAAGAGCTGGCGGACTAGAACAAGCTGAAGCAGATGGACTGGAGCAAGCTGAATCAGGCAGGCTGGAGCAAGCTGAAGCAGAGGCCTGGAGCAGGCAGGGAGAAGCTGGTTCAGGCAGACTGGAGCAGATGGACTGGAACTAGCAGGAAGAAGCTGGGTCAGGCGGACTGGAACAAACAGGAAGAAGCCGGATCAGCCGGACTGGAACAGGCAGGAAGAAGCTGGATCAGGCGGACTGGAACACGCAGGAAGAAGCCGGGTCAGGCGGACTGGAACAAGCAGGGAGAAGCCGGATCAGGCGGACTGGAACAAGCAGGAAGAAGCTGGAACAGGCGGACTGGAACAAACAGGGAGAAGCTGGATCAGGCGGACTGAAGCAACAGGGAGAAACTGGGTCGGGTGGCTGGAAGAGATGGACTGGACAGACAGGGAAAAAGCCGGGTCGGCAGACTCGAACAGGCCAGTGCCGGTGGAACCCTGCCTCCCCTCGGCCTCTGTCCCTGCCCCCGTCGGCCCGGTCGCACAGGTCGCTGGATGGGCAGGCTGGAAAAAGCTGGGGCCGATGGACTCTGCCTCCTCTTGGCTCCTGTCCCGCTCCTGTTGGTCCGGCCGCACAGGTCGCACCCCGACACCACCGCAGGATGGATCCCAGTCCCGTGGTCCGCGAACCGTGCCCAGGCCATTCCGGCCAGGGAGCACAGCTGCAGCGCACAGGACCTCGGGACCAGCCGGATGGACGACAGCGAAGGGGACAGGCCGCAGCCACGCGGCAGCAGACAGCCGCAATCAGCCCCGGGCCGCCCGCCCGCTCACCCGCGCCGGATCGGCATGCACGGGGAAGGGCCAGCGAGGAGGATCGGTGAGGAGCCCTGCCCGAGCGACCGACCCGCGACACTGCCAGGACACTGCCACGAGGCACCCAGCCTTTCCACCGGCACCGCCGAGAGCCAGCTGAGCTCGGCCACAGACCACCGCTGGTCCTCCGAATCCTCCAGGGGTCGGGTCGGGTGACTTCGCAACAGCCAATTCCTGGCTGTTGAGGCCGTCAGTGTCCACGGAGCCAGTAGCTCCGTGACCTAACAGGTAGCGGCCATGAAAACGTCGGTGCTTTTCTTGTCTTTTAGTGTGTAATGGCTTTGTGAACCATTTTGAATAATGATTTTCAGGAATAAAAAATGGTATATAAAACTTTTTAAAGAGCTGGGGCTACTTCCTCTTCTCATTAACCACTGCAAGTCCTAGGGTGATTATAACAAGTGTTGAAAGCTGCCAACAGAGCAAGAAGGAGAAAAGGAAAATCTCTCTTATCTGCGAATATCCTCATTGTAAAATTGGGAATATATGTATATGATTTTGGTCTGCCCAAACCAGGCCCATACCACATAACACTGAACTCTCTACATCCCAGAGATCTACACAGTGGCCTTCTGAAAGTGTCATTTATATGTGTATAATGTCACTGTTGCCACATATAAATGCTTCTAAAATGACCTCCATAAGTGTCCAATCACATAGAACAGACACTTTATTAATTATCTAATCTAATCTAATCTTGACATTTGTATTCCACTTTACCAATAAAGGTTCCAGGCAGATTCCATCAAGTAAGAGAAGAAAATAAGAAGATACATTTTTTATTGAACTAACTTAATACATTTTTTGATTAGCTTTCAAAGGTAACCCTTCTTCAGATCAGAGATAAGCAAATGTGGATAAATAACAGTATATATAATGAAACATCAAAGCATTCCAATGACAGTCTCACAGGAAGCGGGTGGGGTAGGTAAGGTGAGAAACGTGGGAGCTGGATGGATGAGAGAGACAGGGAAAGATGCATGGTGATAAGAGGGTGACAAAGCAGTAGAATTTGATGGTTTATAATGTGCTAGAAAACTCAGATCTTTGTTAAGTCCTGTCTGTTGGGTGTCAAAATATTTAATCATTCTGACTTCAAAGATCTTACATTCCTGTATTATCATAAAGTTTCCTTTTAGTATTCTCACCACAAAATCATTGATACAGTGTTCTGGTTTCGTAAAGTGATGACATCCAGATTGGCACTGGCATTTTTTATATGATGTCTGTGTAAAGTAGATATCTTCTTTAGCATCTGGCTTGTTTCTCCAATATAGCACCAATCTTCAAAGTGTTTACATTGAATGATATATACCACATTGGAAGATGAGCATGTGAAGGATTCCTTTATGTTGAATATTTTTCCTTTGTTAATGACTGTGGGATCCTGAGAAATGTTTTGGCATAGTTTTCAGCTGGATATATTGCAAGGATGTGTGCCATTCTCTTCTTTTTTAGTTTCTATCAGGAGCTTGCTTCTCATACTTTTTAAAGTTGGGTGGCTGTCAGAAGGCCAGCACTGGTGGGGATGGAAATACCTCCAGTAGTTCATCCTCCTGGTGTTGTGGCTGTAGATGATTTTTCTCAATTTTTCTAGCTCTGGGTTGAATGTCACTACAAGGGGAATTGTGTTTGTGGCTTTCTTTTCCTTGTATTGTAATAGGTTTTCTCTGGGTGTTTTAAGGGAGGAGGCAACATTCTTGGAGATTATTTTGGGGTTCTAGCCTTTTTTGTTTGAAGGATTCAGTCAGGATTTAAGGTGTTTATCTCTGTCCCCTGGGTCAGAGCAGATATGGTGGTATCTTGTGGCTTGGCTGTGTATAATGGATTTTTTTGTATGTGAAGGGTGGAAGCTGGAGTTGTGGAGGTAACTGCATTTGTCTGTAGGTTTCCTGTGTATAGATTTTTGTATATAGCCATTGCTGATTGAAACTGTGGTGTCCAAAAAAATTGACTTTTTCTGTGGAGTAGTCAATTTTGAATTTTGAATTTGATTGTAGGATGGTATGCATTGAAAGAACTGTAAAATTGTTTTAGAGTTTTTTCCCCCTCAGTCCAAATCCTAAAAATGTCATCAATGAAGCAGTTGGGGGTGTGGCAAGATGGCAACCTGAAGCTCGCATGCTAAGTAGCTCTGCAGTTTCCTGGAGTTTTCCACTTACATTTTCTGCTTGTCGATGCCACACACGAAGTGAAAGGGAATGACAAAAGAACAACCGCCGATGGCCAGAACTTCGTCCCCCACCCAGCAAACTTTAGACTGCTATGTGACAAGTGGCCCACAGACAACCAGCTTGATGAGTCTCGGGCAGAGTGCTGGCGGAGGAGCGCCGGCACTCCAGGGTCTAGAAACAACTTTATCCTCGCCGGAGGTTAATCCACCTTCATGTCCTGCGAGGTCTAGAGGCAACATGGAGAACCTTGCGGAGATGGTGTGCATTTACAGCGAGGCCCAGATCGGCGGTGCAGCCTCTAAACCCACAGAGCACACTAACTTGGAGCACAAATCTCCCATGGAGGCTACATTGGGAACCATATGGAAAGCAATCCAGGAAGTAACAGTAGCATTTACTAAGTCGACCCAGGAAACAACGCTAATTGTGAGTAAAATGGATACTCTTACTGAATCTCTGAAGAAGCTAAAATCTGAAACGACAAATCAGGTTTTACAGACACAAACAGAAGTTAATAATACAACGCTTATGACAGACGCTTTGGTAAAAGATAAGCTAGTAACATATCGAAAAATAGAACAAATGGAGAATCAAAATAGGCAACTAACATTGAGAATATTGAATTTCCCTAGATCGGCAGGTATAACACCTCATTATTTCTTTAAAAAGTATTTACTTGAAATTTTGAAGGTTCCTTCATCAGCTATTGCCCCATGTAATAAAATTTATTATTTACCATCTTCTGTTCAAAAAGGAAGAAAACCTTTATTTTTTGTCTATTAGATTGTAAGCTCTTTGAGCAGGGACTGTCTTTCTTCTATGTTTGTGCAGCGCTGCTTACGCCTTGTAGCGCTATAGAAATGCTAAATAGTAGTAGTAGTAGTAGTAGTAGTAGTAGAACCTGTAAATCTTGGGAATTTACCTCAAATACAAAGAGATGAACTAGGTGTTCATGATTTATCAGCTTTTCTAGAAGATTCATTGACTGAAGTACATACTTGTGGGACATTAATTGTTTCACTTGTATTTGAACAAGATCTGAACTCAGTGATGAGACTATACTTTAAAAATTCACCTATACCATTCTGTGGACAAAAAGTATGGATTTATCCAGATGTGGCAAAAGTGACACAAGAGAGAAGGAAGCAGTTTCTGACTCTTAGAGAGGAACAAAAAAAAGCTTTAGGAGCAACGTTTCAGTTAGCATATCCATGTAAATTCTTGATACATTTCCTGGGAAATAAGTATGTTTTCTTTGAACCAAATCAACTACGAACTTTTTTGGACATGAAAAAGCTACCCAGATGGGAATAACTGATATAGGTTAAGAATTAGAATTTGTGGGAACACACGGGTCAGGCCAGTTTCCTCTTGATATTTCAAGTAATGTAATCTCCTTAATTTTACTTAAACCCCCTTATCTGACTATCAAATAGTGGTCTAAGGAAGAGTATAGTATATAATTTACTTTGACATTGTATTTTGTTTCTTCTTTATTATTTCTCTGTATTTTATTGCAAGTTTTCTCTACTTGTCAAAATTTAAATTGCAATTTAAAAAAATGTCATCAATATACCAGTAGTATTTTAGGGGTTTAATCTGATACGTATTCATAAATGTCTCTTCCAGTTCTGCCATAAAGAGATTAACATGGTGCCGTCCTGGTGCCCATTGCAGTGCCCATGATTTGCAGATAGATCTCATTGTTAAAGCAGAAATAGTTGTGAGTTAGAATAAATTTGATTAATTTTGATGAGTATCGGTGGTCTGGGGTGGATGAAAGTAAGAAAGAATCAAAAAGATAATACCTCACTATAATAATAAAGTTTGTGGATAAAATCCAAATTCTATAGAATCAAACACCTGTTAGATATAAAGTAAAAAGAAAACCTTTAACAGCTCTCCTAAAAATATTATAGCAGGTAATATTACAGATATGGCAATTTGTTCCCAGACACCAGATCAAAGTTCTCTGCCTAGTAGTTGATTTTCGACAAGTTATTGTTGTTGGAATATGTGGAGGGGCATAATCGAATGCGAATGCCCATCTCCATGGGCATCTGTCTGAAAACGGGTATGTGAAGAGGCGGGACAGCCCGTATTATGGAAAAAGATGGGCGTCCATCTTTTGTTTCGAAAATACGGTTTGGACAGACCAAATGCCATGGATTTGGTCCCTTCTGAGATGGGCGGGTTTTTTTTTGTTTTTTTGCGATAATGGAAACTAAAAACGCCCAGCTCAGAAACGTCCCAGTCCAAGCCATTTGGTCGTGGGAGGGACAAATGTACAACACTACCTTAGCTCTTAGGGGTGAAGGGAGCAACTACATGTGGGTACAGTGGGTTTTAGAGGCCTCCCATTTACCACCACAAGTGTTACGGGTGGGGGGATGGGCCTGGGTCTGCCTGCCTGAAGTGCACTGCAGTACCCACTAAAAGTGCTCCAGGGATAGGACTAGTTGCTGGTGTATAACCTTGGCACAGCAGTTGACACCTGAAGACTAATCTCGCTGAAAACGTCCTTTATTTGAATAAGCACCTTTACTCACAGTTAACTGCAGATCAGAGGTTGTGCCCCACTGGCAACGAGTCTCGCTGATACTGAGATTAGCAGTAGGTCTGAGCTGGCAGAATGGTGTACAATGCCCTCTTTCAGCAACATTCAAGGTAAGAACTAAGTGCTGCAACATGGCTAACACATGAAAGGGATCTAAAAGTGTCTTACACAAATGGCCACTACCTCATGGACTACCAGAAGCAAAACAGGGCACACTCTGACCCAGTAAGCAGAGGGAAAAGCACCATGGGAGTAGAGCCTACCAACTACCAACATCGTGAGCATTTAACACAAACTAGTGGAATCACGGAGCCCAATACCCTACACCCACCGCAATGCATTGCTGATGTGACTCTGCAGTGCCCTTAACAGAAAAGGTGTCACACTCACCCGAGACCCACATCAAAACCAGGGAAAGGCTGTCAGAGGATAGAACACATTCTGCTGTCATGGAGGTGGGTACGGCATTTGAGGCTGGCATACAAGCTGGGAAAAAAGTTTGTAAAGTGGGTTTTTGTTGGTGGGAGGGGGTTAGTGACCACTGGGGGAGTCAGAGGAGGTCATCCCCGATTCCCTCCGGTGGTCATCTGGTCAGTTGGGGCACTTTTTTGGGACTTGGACCTGAAAAGAAAGGTTCCAAATAAAGCGGACCAAATTCTCGTCAAAAACGCCCTTCTTGTTTCGATTATCAGCTAAAGACGCCCATCTCTCCTCGGCCGATAACCACACCCCAGTCCCGCCTTCACCATGCCTCCGACACGCCCCAGTTATCTTTGTTCGTCTCTGTGACGGACTGCAGTTGAGGACGACAAAAATCGGGTTTCGATTATACTGATTTGGGCGCCCACGGGAAACAGACGCTCATCTCCCGATTTGGGTCGAAATATGGGCGTCTTTCTCTTTCGAAAATAAGCTGGATACTGGAATTAGACAAGGTGCAGAGAAGGGCGACAAAAATGATAAAGGGTATGGGATAACTTCCCTATGAGGAAAGGCTAAAGCGGCTAGGGCTCTTCAGCTTGGAGAAAAGGCAGCTGAGGGGAGATATGATAGAGGTCTATAAAATAATGAGTGGAGTTGAACGGGTAGATGTGAAGCCTCTCTTTATGCTTTCCAAAAATACTAGGACTAGGGGGCATGCGATGAAGCTACAATGTAGTAAATTTAAAACGAATCTGAGAAAATTTTTTCTTCACTCAACATGTAATTAAACTCTGGAATTCGTTGCCAGAGAATGTGGTAAAGGCGGTTAGCTTAGCGGAGTTTAAAAAAGGTTTGGACAGCTTCCTAAAGGAAAAGTCCATAGACCGTTATTAAATGGACTTGGGGAAAATCCACTATTTCTGGGATAAGCAGTATAAAATTTTTTGTACTTTTTTGGGATCTTGCCAGGTATTTGTGACCTGGATTGGCCACTGTTGGAAACAGGATGCTGGGCTTGATGGACCTTTGGTCTTTCCCAGTATGGCAATACTTATGTACTTATATATAATTCTATAAAAAGTAACCTGAGTCTGGTGATGCTCTAATGCACCACAGAGGTGACATATTTGAAGTCTGGAGAAAGGAGGAAGATTATTTCCATAACTTTGGCATTCGCACTTCCAATTCTGATGTAACAATTCAATACACACAACAACTAGGCATGTGGCATTAATCAACTGCAGCTTTATTGAAACTTTTGAAAATACAAAAATCATACCATTTCCCAAATCCAAAATTTGTCAAAACCTCATCTTACAATTATTGATCAATATCCATGACACAACTGTAATGGTTAGATGGCACCAAACTAACCACATCACAACAGTCTTTAACTTAGATCACCCCCCCCCCCCCACCCCTCCCACAAGGCAAGGTCTACCATACTGCCAAACCTTGCTGGATCCCCGGATTCATGAAAGTACCGAACATAAACCCAATCCTCCCTTTTATCCACAGTGAATCAACAACTCAAAACCCAAATGACTCTATTCTAATGGGAATGGCTTCTAGGATCCCACTGTGACTGTCTCAACCCCCTCCCCTATACATAACCATTAATAACCTGACAGAAGGGACAAAATCCAACCTGCCTCCCGGGCTTCACAAAACAAAAGCAAAGCCTGCCAAAATATCCTACTGTATTCTTCCACTTTTAAAAAATTTGATTGGGTGCTGTGAACAGACTTCTCATCCAATCAGCTTCCATTTACCACACATTCCTCAGGGCTCTAACCTCCCCTCCTCTTGGCATTGCCCTTCTCAAAATTAACTCTATCCAGCCCAGAATTTGATCAGCTCAGCCAAACTAAGACACATTGTCCTGCAAAACAGGGAATGTGTCATCTTATTTCTGATCAATGAATGGTACCAAGGGTTCATCCAGAAGAGACTTTCCTTCAAGCCCTTAAACCAGAGAGAGTTCCGGTGTCACTTCAGCACACCACCTGACAAAAGAAAATTAAGAATAGAAAAAAAAAAGCAAATGCACAGATCAACTTGTAAGTTTCACTTTTAAGCTGTGAATTCTATTACAGAGGGTCTCTCTCATAATATATTTGCTTTTAATATCGTTTATTGTAACATTTTATAGAAATCCATCTCACTGGTACTTGGATCTTTATGTGCTTATAGGGTGGAGACTTTGATGTTGCAGACCGTATGTTTCACAGTGTGAAGAATACATGGAATTCAGCATCCAGAGAAAACATGAGTGATGTTAGGGAGCTGATTCCAGAGTTCTTTTATCTTCCAGACTTTTTAACTAATTCTAATCAATTTGAGTTTGGTAAGTATAATGTCTGTCTTGTCATCCTGTTTGATCTCAATTCATTTGAAGAGTAAGAGGGAAGAACGATCAAGGTCCAAAAATGGAATTCTGAAAAAAATGACTCCAAAGACTCTTTTTATCTATATTATCTTTAAAGGCTGCTTGATATAATTTTTGATGTGCTGCCTACTAATGACAGTACTTATGACAAGTTCTGAGGATTAACATTAGAATGAAGCAGCATTAACTAATTTTTGAAAAGATATGGATTTTTGATTGTTTCTCCCTCTTTCATTTGCTATCTCAGTCTAAATTCTATCAAAAAGAGGGTCTATGTGTGTAATTCCTTTTAATCATGGTATCTTCTCTGCACAATGCACAGATTGTAAAAAAAAAAAAGTATACCTTTAGAATCGGTGATTATCCAGTTTTTCATGACTAATGGATGTATTCAGCAACTATTTACTAACAGGTGGGTGTCTATTTGTCTGTCATTAGAATGTACTGTTCAGCAAATGGAGTTACAGCTCTGGGGAAAAACATAAACAGCATCCTGAGTACATTCTAGCTAACATTTACATTCCTTAAGAATAGGGAGACAAAGGATTCAGGTGCAGATGATCAAAAGCCCCACGTTGTTCCATATAGTGCTGGAACAGCACGGGGCTTTACTGCCCCTATGATCAGAGATAATAGCATGCAAATTTAAGCATACTATTATCTCTGATCATAGGGTAAAAATGCGGGAGGATACACTACTCAGGACTGTGCACCGCCATTTTCAAGGTGGCACTGGAAGAGGAGGGAGTGTACTACTCTCTCCTCTACCACTAAGGTACAGGGGGAAGCGGGGAAGGGGGCTTCTAGACCACCAGGTTGGGGGGGGGGGGGCTTATGTTTGTGGCCCACTGGGCCACCAGGGCTTTTTTTGGGGGGGTGCAAGGGGAGGGGGTCAGGGAGGCTAGAGATCTACCGGATCTCCAGCCCCCATAAACTTGTGTCGGTGGGACTAGAGGTCTGCCGGACCTCCAGCCCCTGTGTCACTGGCTTGGGGTGGGGGATCATGGCTCCTGTGAGGTTGTTCCATTGGGGGACATGAGGAGCCTGCTAGTGGCTCCCCATTCTTCCCAAATGTTCCACAGACCCTAATGGCAGCTCTGAGATAGTGTAGGGTTTGCTGCAGGCAGTGTGCCAACGTTTGGCATGCTGCTCACTGTCATTGGGGAGGAATAGTAAAGTTCCTGTTTAGCATGCATTTGCATGCTACCTGTGGTCAGAGCCTGTGAACGCATTGTTTCACGTGCTCGGGGGCTTGATCATGGGACGGTAGCAAACGTGAGTGCTAGTATGGCACTAATAATAAATAAATAATAGCCTCTAGCGCTCGCGTTTGGTTCTGATCATCGGCCTGTTAGCTAGCATTGTGGTGGTGAGAAGCGCTGCTGACCTCTTACAAAACTGGAGAATGCCTCTGGGCTTTTCTGCCTGCAGAGAAGATTGGGCAAACAAAGGGAAGGCCAGTGATATCATCTGGGTTCGATGGTTTGGACCTTTAAATTGCCACCCATGCTGCTGCACACAGCTACAGGAGTATGCCCAATAGGGCTTGCCCCCCTTGGAGCCCTTTAAGAGCACCAAAGGAATGTTTAAGGAGTCTTTATGGTAATCTGTTTTGGACTTGTGAGTATTTCTTTTTCTGATTATGGATAAGAGGAAAAGTAAGTCCATTATATGTCTGTGTCCACTCTTATACTGAAAGAATCTATGGACAAACATCCAGTGTGGTTAGTCAGTTGGGCTCATCTCCAGAAGAAATGCTGATAAGCTTCTTCCTTGCCCCCGCCCTCCCCCCCCCCCCCCCCAGGAGTTCCTTCAGATTCTAGTTCATATCTTCTTCAGCACTGACTGCTACTATCTTGAGGTTGAATAGTACAATTGCCTTGGAATCCCCAGTACAGACAGTGACTGGTTCTCTGAAGCCAAAACCAGTTTCATGTATGCTACCTGATGTTCCTTGAGAGACAGTTAGTCTAATCATTACCTCGTCCTGTTCATTATCCATATGCACAAATAACAGGATTGTAACTCTGAATGATTTTAGTCAGTGTCATATAGACATTGAACAGCAATGGGAATAATATTCATGCTGGGGCACTCCACATAAAAAGGCCCTTTTACAAAGATGTGGTAAGCACTAACGCGTGCTTAGTAAACCAAAAAATGATGTATTATGGGGTGTGCTGAGGCGTCCTGCAGTAATTTCGGGATGTATGTGTCCTACCTACAATCTAAAAAATAACATTTACTTTTTGGTACAGGGGGCTTTTCCGGGGGCAGAGAGTGGGTGTGTTCTGTGCTAACCGGACCACTTACCGCCTACATACTGGGTGGTAGTAAGGGCTCACGCACTAATCTGTTTTAAGCGCCATGTGCTAATGGCAAAATTAGTGCATGGTCATTAATACAAAACACTGGGAATTCGGCCATTGTACCTCAGCAGTAAAAATGGCCTTAGTGTGTGGGAAAGACCCGCAAAAGGGCACACTAAGTCCACTTTTCACAACTGTGTGGCAAAAGAGCCCCAAAATAAATCACTGTGATGAGCAGGAGGGGATTACTCTATGTTCATACCACATGCATTTACTATTTTTTCTTGTTAAGCAGCATACAATTATTTGAGGTTAAACTACAGTTTACTCAGACTAGTGAGTTTAAATCAACCACTGTTTATGGTTATCAACACGGGCATTCGGCATTCACTCAGTCACCCCCTTCTATCCAAACACCACACCAGAAGCCAATTTCTTTAACAAATGTGGATTTATTTAGGCCGCAGCCAGGTCCGCAAAATTTATTTATTGTAAACCTTCACATAAACAATCATTGGTAAACATCCTTGATAAACATCTCCCTCCGAGTACACAGCCCTTCTTGCTTATATTACTACAGGCTGTGCCGTCCAAGCACCCTGTTCCTCCTCAGTGCTGTCTGCTATAGCACGCTGTCCAATCAAATGCATCCCGTACAAGGATGCATTTACCACTTTAACCAAAGCTATTGGCCCCCTGGCCGTCCAAGCCAGGAGACTAGCCGTATCCATCTTGTTCTGTAATCCTGCCCGCATGCAGGCATAACATTTTGCTGAGTATTGTAACTTGCAACAGGTCATTAACATATACATAGTAACTCAGTTTGCCATATTATCCGCTGAGGTGCTGTGTACTCGTCGCTAATGTTACCTAAGTTCCATACTCTGCTTGCTGCAATCCAAATGGCGCTGTGTTTCCCTTCACAGCCCTTCTTCACCCCTCCTCCCTACCCGCCCCTTTTCCCATCACCCTTCAATCTCTTAATCTCCCTATCCCCTCCCACTCATCCCTCCCTCTCCTCCCCACCCCAGATTCTTCCTGAGCCTTCAGCCCGGTTGTAATCGGCTCCCCTTTAAGGGTGAGCCTTTCCATTTTCTGTTGTTGTTTTTTTATCATATTACCTTTTGCCATTCATTTATTGGTTTTCCATTTATGATCCCTTCAGGTCGCATGCAGGATGGAACTGTTTTGGGGGATGTAATACTACCTCCATGGGCTGCAGGCGATCCTCATACATTCATCAGATTACATAGACAAGTAAGTATATCAAGGGGGATCTTGAAATAAAGAATCTAGGAAGTATGAAGCTTCATAATGAAATACATAGAAGAAATCAAAGGAAAAATAATAAACACTCTATTGTTTTTGTGGTTTATTGCCTTTTTTGTGATGGGTGTATTGAATGAATTTCCATTGTCCTCTTTTTAAAAATTAGCATAAAGGAGGAGATTCTATATATGGCGCCTAAAAAATTGGCGCTGAAATCAATGCCAACTAAGTGTATTCTATAATCGGCACCTAGATTTAGGCGCAGATTATAGAATGCACTTAGGCCTAGATGCACAAAACTCTAACGACCCTTTAATGACCCTCTAACGACAAAATTTGCGGCTGTTGCATGCATTATAGGCCTTTTTCTGAAGCCACTAGCAGATAACAAAAACGGAATGCAAACCAGAAACTACCATTGAAATGTGGAGAATTCGCTATGCACTAACCATACCGACGATTCTAACGAATCATTTAACGTGACAAATTTAGCGAGCTCTCAGACCTGTCGTTCAGGCCTGAGCTGTCATCTCCCCACTCCCTCCTGCACCTTAAAAATGCAAGCTGGCATGTAAAAAAAAAAAAAAGTTATATAAAAACGCAAACCGGTAGTTCCCCACTCCCCCTGCACTAACCAAAACAAAAAAAAAAATAGATCGGGAGGGGGCAAAGGCGCTCGTCAGGAGCGTCCTGTATGGGCGCCCTTGCCCCCCCCCCCCCCCGAGATCGCCGCTGTTCCCCGCTTCAGCCGGTTGTAATAAAAACAAATCTCCAAATTTTCTCATCCCCGGTCCCCCTCCCTTCCTGTGTTTCCTGTCCCTTGCTCCAGGGCTCCACCTCCCGCCATCCTCCGCCTCCGCCCCCGTGCCCCGCCCCCTGGGATCGTCGCCGCCGCTCCCACCCTCCACCGGACCCCCCCTCCACATTACGTCCCGTGCAGTGCCTCTCACCTGTATGCGAAGGTGCTGCACGGGATAAAACATCTGATCGCCAATTGCTTCTCCCTTCTCCGTGAGTCTGTTGTTCCTGGGCCCGCCCTCCATTGACGTAAGTTACCTATGTTATCTACGCATGATTTAGGGGCCGATTACGACGGGGATTACGATTCAGTGATACATTGTACTTCAGGATACCGCAACGAACATGTTTGACCTGTTTTTTTGGTGCATGCTTCAGTTTTTCAAAATCGTTAAGGACTTTAACGATTTAGATTTTGTTACGTTTGTTTGATGCATCTGGGCCTTAGTTTATATTTCAGCGCCTAAATCTGTGCGTATCCATTTACACCAATGAAAGATGGTGTAAATCCCTGTGCGCAGATTTAGGCTCACTAGGCCATATTCTATAACTAGTTACATAAATTTTGGAACGCCCATGAAAGGCCCATTTCCCTGCCTATAACCACGCCCCTTTATTCCTTCACACATTAGAAGTTTGGCATACATCTTAGCGAGTTGTGCGCCTACATTCTAGTCAGTACCAATTAATGCTCATTATTGTTTATTAAGTGCTGCTATTGGTGCTCATTAGCTTGTTAAACCAATTAAGTTGCACAATAGACATTAAGGGACCCTTTTACTAAAGGGTGTTAAAAAGTGTACTGCGTTAGCACTAACGCAGGACTGAGCTGCATGCTAGGCCACTTTTTAACATGGAGTAAAATGGCTGATTTTTGTATTTTGGCAATAAAGGCCAAGCGTTAATTTTTCCATTAGTATATGGCCATTACCGTGTGACCCCTTAACTACACCTAATTTGTAGGCGGGAATTGTCCACATGCTAATCACAAATGAATGGGCTAGCACACGGCTAATGCCCATGTGCTAATCTATTAGCGCTGACCACATCCACTCTCTGCCCCCAAACATGCCCCCTCGGCTAAAAAATAAGAAATATTTTTTAGTGCATGGTTAGTGCCAAAAGTATCGCAGGACACCTCAGCATGCCCCATGGTAGGCGTTTTTAACCTGTGATAAGCACGCGTTAATGCTTACGACAGCTTAGTCAAAGGGCCCCTAAGGGAGGAATTCATTGAGATGTGGTAAAAGATCGCAATTTCCTGCACCTTGATTTCCCGCTGGATTCAGCAACCTGTGGGATCTCAGTCCCGCAGGTTCCTGAATCCTGTGTTAAGAGAATAACACTGCTTGCGAGCCACTTAGCAAGCAGCATTATTCCTGCAGCCTGGGAGCATCGGGCTGACAGAACAGTGTCCCCCTAACTTAAGCCCACCCCTCTGCCTGAAAACCTCCCAACCCCCTACCACCCCACGAAGGTTGAAGCACCCAGTCCCCCACTGCCCTCTCCTCCCAGTCCCCCTAAAGGGGGTTCCTGTGACATAATTGGTGGTCCAGATGTATTCTCAGACAGGAGTGATGCACAGTCGCTCATGCCCAGTCCAGCACCTTTCACAAAATGGTGCTTGTAGCGGTTGTCTTGCGTTAGGGTCTTTGCATAGTAATGAGATGCAAAACATGGACTGGCATGTTTTGCATCTCATTACACTGTAATCAGCGGTGACTTAAATATCATCGGTGGACATTATGTCGGGCTCTGTTAGGGCCCTTTAAGTCACATTAAGAGGCAAATAACAGAACTTAAAGCCCTAACACACCTTGATGAATTTCCTCCTAAAGCATCTTAATAGACAGCATAGGGTAAGTGGAAGTGGAACATATAGACAGATAAGATAAAGGAACAGGAGTAGATAGAAAATAAGGGTGACTAACTTAAGGAAAACTTTACTCCTGGAAGGGGGGGTTCTGCACAAAAAATTTGAAAATTCTGCATGCAGCATTTTCCTATTCTGCAAAAATCTGCAAAGTTTATTTGTAGTGTTTTGCAGAGAATTCCTCCATTATAGGGCCTGAAATCCCTTCCTGTCTTTTCTTTTCTCAGTCTTCAGCCTCCTCAGTTTCCTCTCCCACTCCAACTGCAGTTTTCTCTCCCTCTAAATTCCAACAAGATCCGTGATTTTGTCTGTCCCCAAAGTCTTCTCCCTGCCCCAGCTGTCATTGTATCTCGCCCCCCATGGCAGTCCCTCAGATTTGATCGCCCACACAGCAGTGGCACACCCATGGCACACTCACCCCTTTACTCTGCCCCCAATCTGCCCATGGCACATTCACCCCTTTACTCTGCCCCCAATCTGCCCATGGCACATTCACCTTTCCTCTGGCCCCTTCTCGTTTTCAGCCATGAGCAGCAGCAGCAGCTCTGCTCACTTTCTTTTCCCCTCTGCACTGAGCTCCCAGGGCAAGGAGGAAGTGAACTGTGCACAACGTGTCCCTTTCCCCTTCGGTGTTGGCTTAGATCTGACTGTATTTTTGGTTTTAGCTTCCTTACAGGCTTATAGAGCAGTTCTGCATTGTTTTATTCACTGGTTTGCTTTACTAGTATCTCACTCTTATATAGAATTTCCGCTGTCTGATGTTAGATGAGTGCTATTACCTGGTGCTTTCATTAATCTCATTCACACTATTTGTTTATTTTTCCTGGCCCTTTGTTATGCTTGTTATAAAATTGAGAAGCATTGCCAAACATTATTTGGCCCTTAACTTGGCTTTAACAACCCTAACACTGCTTGACTAAAAATACCGTGGTGATAAGTCACCGTGGGTTACAGAAATGAGATACAAATTATGGAAATGAATGTTTTGCATTTCATTACTATGCAAGGACCCTAACATAACTTGCGGTGATACAGAAAAGGCTGGGGTTATTTTATCATCTGGGAGCATCGGGCCTTAAAGCTGAAATCCGTTGCTACTCTGCCTGAAGAACTGGCTTCCCCCAGTCTCCCAGTAAGCTCCCCCCCCCCCCAACTTCAGTCCCCTCCCACAATGACTATCTTTCAATTTCATTGGGGTCCAGAGGGAGTCCAGGGAGATCTTTGGGATTTGGGGGACTCCAGGGGTCCTTCCGGAGTCCATGGGATCTTCGGCACGAACGATTCCCAATCATTCCTGCCCTGTGATGCTCCGGTTTCCAAATGGCATTCCTAGTGGACGGAGCACCATTTGTAAGCCAGAGCAGCACAGGGCAGGAGAGATTGGGCATCGTTTCTGCTGAAGACCCTCTGGACCCCTGGACTCAACCCCAGACCCCTGGACGACCCCCTGGTGCCCCCCCCCCCACCTCCGGACCACCAATGAATTTGAAAGGTAGCCTCTGTGGGGGGGGGGAGAGACTGAAGTTGGGGGACTACCAGGAGCCTGGGGGGGACCCAGCTTTGCAGGCCAGGGAGCATTGGGCAGTGGGAATAACACTGTGAGGTGGCTCACAAGCAGCGTTATTCCTCTAAAATGGAATTCAGCAACCTGCCGTACCAGGATCCCACAGGTTGCTGAATCCCAATGGGCATCAGTAAAGGGTGAACTTTTACCGCAGCTTAATGAATCTCCCCCTAAATTGTAATGATCACCCCATTTAAATTCAGCAAACCTTATTTTAAAAGGCAGGAAGCTGATTTGATTTTTTCTACAAGAGACCCATCTCTCTAGCTTGGAATTTACTAAATTCATTCAGGCTTGGAAAGGGCTGGGATCACATGCCCCAGCAACCCATAAGAAAAATGAGGTGATTATGCTCATCAGATCTATATTAAATGTCACTATATTTGCCCAGAAGACTGATCTAGGAGGCAAATGACTAATTTGTGATGTACAGTTTGGTAATGACTGAGTTATACTTTGTAATATATATGCACCAGTCACAGACGATCTAAAATTCTTACAACTTGTTTTAGAATAATTGTTGCAGTTTGCTGGCCTACCTTTAATAGTCTGTGGAGATATGAGCCTGCCACTAGATCCCATTCAAGATCGAGGTTCCAAATGCAGGCCCTCCAGTTCTCATGCCCACCCTGTGCTTCTAACACTCCTGGTAGATCGTAACCTGGTTGATATCTGGCAAATCATGAAGACAGACAAAAGAGATTATATTTTGTATTAATTTCCACAAACACTGGGATTGATTACATTTTTCTGTCTAAAATGGTGATGCCCAGAGTTTCCTGATGCTTTCATTAAGCCTATTTTGACTTCTGACCATGCTGCAGTAGGCTCACTCATTTCCAGATTGCACAACAACATTCATTTGCCTTTGTAGCAAATTCATGGTTGTTAGAAGAATTTTGGTGGCCTCAGTGGCACACAGTTTTATTATGTTATAGATTTGAAAGGTCAGCAGCATGTAAGTTAAGTCATCTACAATCTATAGAGAGGATTCGACAGTTTATCGATGCCCTCCTTAAGGCATTGCCTTCTTTATAGTTAAGCAAGGCAGTGTTGCTCGTTACCTCCTTCTGAATGCAGTAGTCCCTCTTGTGACCTTGATTTGTTTTTCCCTTGCTATTGAATATTCGCTGAGCCCATTATGTTACTGTAATAGCTTCTGGATCCTTAATTGTTTGTTTGCTTCTCTCTTTTTTTTTTTTTGCCCATTTTGTACTTTTGTTGGTTATGGTTGTATTTCTTGTTTTTTTAAAAATCAATACAAAATATTGAACTTTAAAAAAGAGTCAAACACCTATAAATCATAGTCACTAGGACATCACTTATCTAAAAAATAACAAGAACGGTAAAGCTGGCCATGTTCACTTGATTTTGAAGCATTACACAGCTTTTTGTTGACTATAAAGTCACAATTTTAGAACAGCGTCACAGATGTTGATGAGTATAACTTGTGCCACAACAGGCTAAAATATTTATACAGTACGCCCACATGTGGATTTTTGATGATGGAGCCCTGTGTTGAAAACAATTTGGGCACCCTGCACATATCTTTCATAACCTGCACCAACAGATTGCACTTTCAAATTGGAAGTTCAGGGTGGAAATAGGGTAGCATATGGATAGGTGTCTGAGCTATCCTCTAAAATATTAAAAGCTGTTAGATCTGTTAAAAGCCCACCTCTTTAACGCTGCTTTTGACTCCTAACCACTACTCACTTCCCCTGTACCCTTTTATCCCCACCTCTTTAATTCCCTTACCTCTTAGTTGTTCTATCTGTTTGCCTGTCCTATTTAGATTGTGAGCTCTTTGAGCAGGGACTGTCTTTTTCATGTTTTGTGTACAGCGCTACATATGCCTTGTAGTGCTATAGAAGTGATAAGTAGTAGTAGTAGTAGATCTGTGTTTAGTGGCATTTATCTGGATAAATGCTGCCTTTATCCAGATAAATGCTACCATGGGCACTGTGCCTGAATGTTCACTAGCATTTTTGACAATATGCAGTCGCTGTATCCAGATGGTACTGGGCCAGTCTGGGGGCGGAACAGGGGTAGAGCTGTAGGTTATCCAGGTGGTGGCGATATTAAGTCCACTATCGAGACAGCTAAAAAATACTGTCCTAATTTTAACCAGTTAACTATCAGTTAGCATTATCTTTAATCAGATAGGGCCAGATTCTATATATGGCACCCAAAAAAAATCAGCGCCAAGAAAAACTGTGCTTAGAGCTATTGTATAAACCTCACCTAAAGTTAGGTGCGGTTTATAGAATACAAGTAGTGGCCATCCTGCAACTACACTTTAGGCACAGCCATTTAAACCAATTAAAACCTGGTGTAAAAGCCCACATCTTATTTAGGTGCAGATTAGGCATATTCTGTAACGGTGGATGCAACTTTCAGGAACACTCATAACCCGCCCATGCCTCTCCCATGGCATCACCCCTTTTGTGATCCATGCATTAGAATTTATGCACACCTCTATACAGAATACGCTCAGAAAGTTGAGCATGTAAATTCTAATTAGTTCCAATTAGTGCTGATAATTGCTTGTTAGCTGCCAATGATTGGCACCGATTAGCTTGTTAAGTTGTGTGCACAGATTTGCTATGCATACAGAGTTGCGCATACAGCTTTAGTCACCATATATAGAATCTGGCCCCTAGTGGCTGCTCTCACCTCTATATCTATACATTCAGCGCTGGTGTTGAAATCAAATGCTGGGGGCTGAATATCGGGCAATGTGAGTTTAGAAATGAAAGACATCTTTACACAGTCTGTACGTCACCTCTCTATAGCTTACCCCCCCCCCCCCCAACACACAAGGAAGAGCAAGGTGAGATTTGCGTGAAAATTCCCTAAGAGTTTGGAAAGACACATGTCCATTGTTCTTCTATATTTGGAAAAGCTAGATTTGGAAAACTGTTACTTTTACTGGTATCTATAATAAGATTTCAGGATACCTTTGTGCAACTTTAAAGGACATAAAAAAAAAAAGATGCATGCCCTGCAAACATACAGTAAAGATTTCAGTGCAAATATTTCAAGTTGCTGTGTAAAGTGGCTTTGAAAACCTGTACACTACTATATAAGAAAACATACTGTAGGTAAATGGTTTCAGTGGTGCTTACTATAGAGAAACGGTGCTCTGCCAGCGTAGCAGAGAGCTCTTAATTTGCTATTCTTAGCTTCTGAGTCTCAGATGTCCTGAGCCTGAATAATCTGATTCAGCAGTAAGTCAATGCCCCCTCTAGTAACCTGAGGAACTTGCATTTGTAGATTGTGTGCATCCCCTGAATGGAACCTGTATTAATAATCAGAGTGGGTTTCCAACGATTTTCATGTAAAGAAAGGACAGCATGTTTTAAGGAATGTCCCAGAAATTCCTTATGAGCTGTGCAGAACCTTGTGTATTTTCCTAAAGGGCACTCATGCATATGACTCTGCTCATGATCTGCCCAATCTTCACTCTGAACGTTCCTACTTGTGAATTGCATAAAATTATGTGTCTTCTTGGTACTACTTATAGTTTTACATGCATAACCCTGGGTTAATTTTATAAAAGTCCTTTACACACATAAAAATGACTTTATGTACAAACAGTTTTTTATAGTTGTTCCCTTTGTTAGTACAGTGCAATCCGTTTAAGTGCAAGGGTCTGGGCCACGCTTGCTGTATGCATTTCTGCCATTGTTCTGGAACTGCATGTTCTTTGAAATTGGCTTTTCTTGGAGTATTAATCATTCAAGTACTCGATATACTGTTGGAAGACTCCTGAAGAAGGCGCTACGGCACTGAAACATGGCTGTGTTGAGTCAACCTGTTATAATAAATATTATATATTTTTTTCAAATATACGTCTCCCATATTGATTGGAAAGAGCCTATCTTCCCCCACTCTTCTGTTTTTCTCCCCAAAGAAATACATGCAGTTAACCGGGGCGTCCACTTAACCGTTGTGACCCAAAGAAGTTTGACATCTGATAAACATGTGTACAGTACTGTTTATTATATGTACAATATACAGTCTCCGTTAACTGACATTATACAGCCTCCATTAACTAATGTTAGGCTTACTTGAAGAATCAGTCATAGTCCAGGAAAATGTGAAGAAGATTATAAACTTAATTTCAAACTTAACTTCAATTTTCAAGTGCAGAGAAGATATCACGTGTAGGTAATCGGTTCAACACACCGACTTTGGCTATAGTTTCACTATGTATTAGCTCAAGGCGTGAGTAAACCAGACAGTTTCAACGCGTTGAAACTTCCAGGAAGTTTGAACACGTTGAAACTGTCTGGTTTACTCAAGCCTTGAGACAGCTAATACATAGCGAAACTCTGAAGTCACATTTTTTTGAGGGAGCATGTCATGGGTGGAGAGTGGGTGTTTCTGCATTAACCAGGTAGTGCATCTACATTACCACATGCTAACTGGTTAGCTCAGGAATACAGCGTGAGCCCTTCCTCTCTACAAATGGATGGTGGTAAGTGCTCACGCAGTAATTTTTAAAAAGGCCATGTGCTAATGGCAACATTAGTTCATGACCATTAATACAAAAATGAAAAAAAATCAGTTGTTGTATGGCTGTGGTGAAAATGGCTTTAGCACATGGGAAAGATCCACGTAAGGGCATGCTAAGACCACTTTGTGCCACAGCTTGGTAAAAGGACCCCTTCATGAGCAGATTCAAAGAGCACCATCAATATAGTTACCACGGTTGTTGCAACCCTGTACCACACTTTAGTAAAAGGGTCCCCTAGGTTTTAGTTTTAAACTTAACCAGTAAGCACTAACCCCCTAATTCTGTAAAAGTCACCAAACATTTCATGCACAAATTTGAGTGCACGCCTAATTTGCACAAGCAATTTAATTAAATAACACGTTAATTAGCGACAATAATTGGCTTTTTAACAAGCAATTCACACTAATTACATTTAATTGACCTTTAGGTGCATAAATTTATGAAAAAGGGGTTTGCAGAAATGGAAGGGTCACGGGCGGAACGAGTGTGGTTCAGAATAACGGGGACATATGCCTAATGTAGGCACCTACATTTGCACCACGTTGCAGCTGGTGAAAATATCCATGCCTAAAGATAGGTGTGATTCCCGGGCGTAAGCATTATTCTCTAAACCGCGCCTATCTTTAAGCATGTCTTAAAGAATGGTGCTTTTTTGGCACTGATTTTGTTGGCGTAATATATAGAATCTATTCCCGAATTTTCTGTTTATCAGCTGCAATGTGGGTGTTTAGAAGAGGTGAAATAGGGGACCACTGATAAACTAGTGACTATTAACGACATTAGCTCCTTGACAAAAAAAAAATATATATATTATTTGTCTGCTTTTATGATAAAGTGCTCTCTTTCTCTTTCTAGCACTTCAGTTCCCCTGAATCGTCCTCTTGCCCTGCATTTGCATTTAATAATTTGTCCTTTCCCATTAAATCTGTGAAATATTTCAATACTTTAGTCTGAGTGCAGGCAGAAAAAAAAGTAAAATGTAACAGGAAGACAAAGAAGTGATGAAGTACAACCTGCATGTCATAGGTTACTCTCGTTGTACAGAACAAATGCATTATTGACAAAATACACACAACAAACAGTATAGGTAAGAAGACTAATATTGATTGGCTAAATTACTATAAGACACATTGCACACAAAGCCTGTTATGATTGTTTCACCTCATAGTAGTCACGTGGGTCCATTGTGGCCAATTAATGTGGCCCTTAAAGACAGAAAAAGAAACCACACACTCAAACACCAGCAAAAGCAAAGTATGCTGTGCTATCAGTACGGCCCAAAAAAAAAAAAAAGACTACAGATGATCAAAAGATCCACGTTTTTGAATCTTGGTGGTCTTTTCAGACAATGACTAGTGAGACCACAGGAATAAGGAGCTCACGCTGTACATTTGACCCCTGATGCAGGCGTATTATCGCTAAAATATGGCCCATGTTGGGTCTTCTCAATAAAGATCTGCCATTGTCCTGTTCCCAGAGGTCCACTTGTGCTTTTTTATGCTGTGATTATTTGGTGTGCTTGGAACCCTCCCTTTGAATGGCTTATATACAGTCTCCAGAATTGTATATAATATTCTAAATGAGGTCTCAACAGAGTCTTATACAGGGAGCATCATCGTCTCCTTATTCCTACTGGCCATTTCTCTCTCTATGCACCCAAGCATCCTTCTAGCTTTCTTGGGGGGCAATATTGTCAATAGTGTGTACTGTTGCTCAAACTGTGTACACTATTGTTCAATAGTTTGCACTATTGAGTAGTAGGGTGCATTATTGTACAGTAGGGTGCACTATTGAGCAGTAGGGTGCACTATTGTACAGTAGGGTGCACTATTGAGCAGTAGGATACACTATTGAGCGGTAGGGTGTACTATTGTACAATAAAGTGCACTATTGAGTAGTAGGGTGCACTATTTTTCAATAGTGAGTGTTACTGACAAACAGCATGCATTATTGAACAATAGGCCACACCATTTGAACAATAGTACACACTATTGATGATATTGCCCCCGAGACAACAATCTTTTTTTTGTTAATGAAAAATCCCATAAAAGACACAGGAAACTGAGTAAAATGAAACTCTTTGGCCTACACATCCCAAGAGAATACTTTTCATAAGCGACCCACCCAACATTGCTGCCCCCCATGCTAAGAATTTTTAAATTGAATTCTCAATAAGGAAATTGACCAGTTACGTTCACTCTAGTTATAATATCCAAAAGCCAGAGTACATTGTGATGTAATTTATAATTACTGTTTACAGATTCCTGTACAAGAAACCCACATTTCCCCAACTTTGTGTTGGTTGACCTGGCAACCATAATTCTGCTTACAAAATAAGGAAACCAAGAGGGCCTTTTACCAATCTGTGACTTTTGTGCCTCCTTATGTGGGTCATTCCCATGCTCCGTGGCCATTTTTACCCTATGGGTAAAATGACAGCCTTTTTTATTTTCTCTATTAATAGCCTTGCGCTGATTTTCCCATCAACACCTGAGCTCCTACTGCTACCTATTTTGTAGGTGGTAAAGGTTCATAAGCTAACCACGTGCTGATCAGTTAGTGCACGGCAATGTAGCTGTGCTAACCAATTAGCGCAAAACATGGCTATTCTCCACCTCCACTTCAGATGTGGTCCCAGCGGTGCTAAAAAATAAACTCTATTTTTTTTTATTGCATGGGTAGTGCGTGCACATCCAAAAATTTCCACAGGAATCCTGAGCAGTTCCCACAGTAAACCCTTTTTGGCTGCGGTAAGCATGCATTATTGTTTACCACAGCTTAGTAAAAGGACCCCCAAATATCATGAAATGTTCATGCATCTTCTTGTTTTGATAGACTGTGCTAATCTGGAACTGCAGTGGATACATTCATTACCCAAAGCAGACTCTGCATATACTGTAACGTGATAGAACATGGAATTTGTGTGTAGGAATTGGATGATCATTTCTTTCTATTGGAATTTTGTTTTTCTTGTGGTTTGTCATCTGTGGGAGCGGCTAAGCAAATAATCTAAAACTGGGAAAAGTACTGTATATTTTCTTATAGCTGAAGATATTTGTCTGTGCTAAAGCAAGTTATAACTGCTTTAATTTTAAAATGGATCAATACATTATTGGATCAACTTCTCAATTTCACTTTTAGGCATTGGAAAGCGACTATGTCAGTGCAAATCTGCACCACTGGATTGATCTTTTATTTGGCTCCAAGCAATGTGGATCTGCAGCAGTGGAAGCTGTTAATGTCTTCCATCCTTATTTCTATGGGGACAAGATGGATGTCAACAGCATTACAGACCCTCTCATTAAAAATACAATTCTTGGATTTATTAGTAGTTTTGGACAGATTCCAAAGCAGGTACTCTAAAAACCTTTCTTCCTTTTCATGTTATTGCATGCTTAAGTTAAGGGCCTTAATCGGCACTCGGCAGTGAGACGTACAGTACATAACTATTCTAAGGGAAAATTTGTAGCAGGTTGCCTAGGTGGGAGAGGCTAAGTGATCACCTATTTTGGGCCTATTTTATAAAGACACATATTCGCCTATGTCGGTGGTACTCATTCCCAGTCCTCGAGGGCCACAACCAGGTCAGCGGAATTAGAATAGGTTCAAAGAAGAGTGACCAAAATGATAAAGGGGATGGAACTCCTCCTATATGAGGAAAGGCTAAACAGGTTAGAGCTTTTCAGCCTGAAAAAGAGATTGCTGAGGGGGGGATAAGATTGAGGTCTATAAAATCCTGAGTGGTGTAGAACAGGTAAAAATTAATCGATTTTTCATGCTTTCAAAAAGTACAAAGATGGGGACACGATGAAATTAAATGGAAATACTTTTAAAACAAATAGGCGGAAATATTATTTTCACTCAAAGAATAATTAAGCTCTGGAACTCACTGCCAGAGGATGTATTAACAGCAGTTAGCATAGCTGGGTCTGTTATTGAGATGGACATGGGAGAAGCCACTACTTGCCCCGGAATTGGTAGCATGGAATGGTGCTACTATTTGGGTTTCTTTGGCCACTGTTGGAATCAGGATACTGAGCTAAATGGACCATTGGGCTATTCTTATGTTTTTAGGTGTTCAGCATATACTTAGTAAATAAGTATATGATAGCTTTATCTACAGTAGATGTGGTATTCATGCAAATCTATATAACAGTCGTGGATATCCTGAACACCTAAGGCGTTGCAGCCCTCTGTGTGGTAATTTTACACAAGGCATTTTCCTCCGGATTCTGTATAGTGCAACTTAAATTGCGCATGCAAATCTGGTCATATTTTGAATTTGCGCACGCAACTTAATTAGTTAACAAGCTAATCAGTTCTGTTAATTGCCATTTAACAATCACTTATTTACACTAATTGGCATCAATTAGAATTTACTCATACAGCTGTCTAAGCGTATTCTGAAATGTGATGAGCCTAAATTCTAGGTCACGTGGAGGGGCATTTTCGAACGGGGACACACCCATCTCTAAGGGCGCCCATCTCTGAGTTTGTCCCCGTGAAGGGGCGGGGCATCCCGTATTATCGAAACAAGATGGGTGTCCATCTTTCGTTTCGATAATACGGTTGGGTACGCCCAAATCTCAACATTTAGGTCAACCTAAGAGATGGTGGACCTAAATGTTGAGATGGTTGACCTTAGAGATGGACGACCATGGTTTTTGCCAATAATGGAAATCGAGGACGCCCATCTCAAAAATGACCAAATGCAATCCCTTTGGTCATGGGAGGAGCCAGCATTCGTAGTGCACTGGTTCACCTCACATACCAGGACACCAACCGGGCACCCTAGGCAGCATTGCAGTGGACTTCACAAATTGCTCCCGGGTGCATAGCTCCCTTACTTTGTGTGCTGAGCCCCCCAACCCCCCCCCAAAAAAAAACCCCACAACTGTACACCACTACCATAGCCTTTAGGGGTGAAGGGGGGCACCTATATGTGGGTACAGTGGGTTTCGGGTGTGTTTTGGAGGGCTCACATTTACCACCACAAGTGTAACAGGTAGGGGGGGATGGGCCTGGGTCAGCCTGCCTGAAGTGCACTGCACCCACTAAAAACTGCTCCAGGGACCTGCATACTGCTGTGATGGAGCTGGGTATGATGTCTGAGGCTGGCATAGAGGCTGGAAAAATGTTTTTATTTTTTTTATTTTGGGTGGGAGGGGGTTGGTGACCACTGGGGGAGTAAGGGGAGGTCATCCCCTATTCTCTCTGGTGGTCACCTGGTCAGTTCGGGCACCTTTTCGAGGCTTGGTCATGAAAAAAATTGGACCAAGTAAAGTCGGCCAAATGCTCGTCAGGAACCCCCTTCTTTTTTCCATTATCGGCTGAGGACGCCCATCTCTTAACCACGCTCCCATCCCACTTTCGGTACACTGTTGAGATGCCCCGTGAACTTTGGTCGTCCCCACGATGGAAAGCAGTTGAGGACGCCTAAAAACAGCTTTCGATTATGCCAATTTGGGCGACCCTGAGAGAAGGACGCCCATCTCCCGATTTGTGTCAGAAGATGGGCATCCTTCTCTTTCAATTATGCTGCTGATAGTCATAAAAGGGGTGTGGCCAAAGGCATGTCATGGGCGTTTCTAAAATCTATGCATATTGTTCTATAATATGCCTGATCTGCGCATAATTTAGGTGTCCACATTTACACCAAGTTTTACTTGGCGTAACTGGCCGTGTCTAAATTTAGAAGTGCGGATGGACACTGGGTGTATTCTATAATCTGCATGGAATTTTAGGTGTATTCTTTAAAATTTAGGCATACTTTACAGAATACATCTAGGCTATTTCTTTTTCCGCGTGGAATTTTCAGGCACCATATATAGAATCTAGCCCTTTATGCACACATTCGTTCACACTCATAAAAAAAAAAGATAAAATTACTACCCTTGCAAAGAATTTTATAACTGCCAGTATTAAGAAAAGTACACCTGCGTTATGAGTATTCAACAATCCAAAAGTACTTATGTAATGACATTTTCCACCCTAACCCTGTCCTCAGGAAAGCCTCCTGAAAATGCAGATAAAACTTACATACATTCAAGGCAGGCAATTTAATAAAACATTACTTCTTTACTCACAGCGATGGCTTTGAAAATTACCCTGACCATGGCTATCTTCTTTAAAATAAAAGATTACCCTGTGTGGAGAGTGTTTCTGATTATCCCCCTCAAAACTGAATTTACTACCAGTCGATATTCAGCCTGCACAGCCCAGATGTTCAATGTCAGGCCATGTTTGGCATCTGGCACTGAATATCCAGGGCTAATCGAGCATGCAGTGGCCACCACATATGCGGGCCCTGGATGAATATTGGTCGGGACCCAAATAACCTAAAAGGGTGGCCACTGCTTCCTTGATCCTCCTCCTTTTCCATCACTATGGCCCCGATCCTGATACTCCTACAGTTCTCCTTCCCAATGAGGCCCAGAACCCCCCCCTGACACCCCCTGCTAACCAAGACACCCTCTCCGACAACACCTCACACTCCCTGCCATTCAGGAAACCAACCCCCCAGAGCAACTCTCACAAACAAAGATAGCCTTCTTCTGGTGCCTCCCCAGGGCCCCTTTATATCTCCCTGGGACCTAAAGCCTGCAAAAATGGCTGTTGGGCTGCAAGTCCCCCCATCCCTCCAACCCAGTCTCCCGGCAGGGTCCCTGGTATGTAGGAGGGAGCTTGAGAAGTGTCCATCTTGGTGGCCATTGTGAAGCCTGGAGGACATGAGACGAGTGAGTAGGTATTGGTCCTACTCCACTAGACACCGGGGACCCCCGGTAAGCCCAGGGACTGGGTCAGAGGTGAGATGGGAATTGAAGAGGCATGCAGCCCAAGAGCCAATTTTGTGAGACTTGGGACCTGGGAGGGGGTTTAAGTCCTGGAGAGGCAGCCACATGTCAGCACATGCCCACACACAAGAGCCTGGTGGGTTCCAGGAGATGGGTGTCTTTGCCAGTGGAAGTGGGAGGGAGGTCTGGGTTGCTCTGGGGGGATGTCTTAACTGGTGGTGGTATCAGACGCTGTTGGGGAATATCTGGAAGCACAGGGGATGTTGGGTGCTGGCAGAAGGAGTATCACGGTGCTGGTGGGCAGGTTTGCTGGCAGGGAGCCGGTAATATCTGGAAGGGGGTTGGGAAAGCTGGCATCAGAGTGGGAATTTGATCGGGGGAGAGGGAGCACCATCTTTATGGGGACAGGAAATGTCAGGATTTACAGCTGCACTTATAGCAGGCACTTAGACATGCCTTGAAGCAGGTTTAAATTCCAACATCCAGGTTTCCCTTTACAGATGCATTCCCTCTCCCCAGCCTCCCTACACCTTCTTGCCATCTAGACATACTCAACTCCCTCCCTCTGATTGGCCCCTGTTCTGAAATGGCATTTAAATAGCTGAGGCTTTCCAAATGTTTAAATGCTGCATTTATATGGGGGGATGCTTCCTACAATAAGGACCCATGTGAGCAGTAGAGGCCAGGAAATAGAATATAACGGATGCAAAGTAATGGAACAACATGAAGTACGATGGGATACTGCTACCCAAAGAGTATATCAAATGCCATCGAACAATTTGGAGGACACCCAAAGCAACCAAGGTGCATCAGTACCTTGGTTGCTTTGGGTGTCCTCCAAATTGTTCAAATTGTCCAAATTGTTCAAAGGTGCATCAGTACCTACGAAAAAGCATACAGTAGGTGTGGAAGCCAAAGAAATGCATATATAAAAAAAGGATTGTTAGAATATAGGGGATATGAAAATAATGGACTACTTGAGATGAATTAAAATACACGGTATTACACTTTTTTAAATAGATTTTCCTGATCAGCTTATTTCAATAAAGTAGTTCTGTATGAATATGAATGGATATATGAATTTATGGATATATGTGTGTATGTATGCAACAATGTTTGTTAGGAGGAAGAAAACAGTAGAAAGAAACAGGTGGGGTTGGGATCCATTCATAACTCCCAAAACATACCTAAGCAACAAATGTAGCACAGAAATCTGTGATTCACCAGTGTAATTTCACTTGTGAAGTACTGGTAAACTGAACATAAAGTTAGGTTTCCAGGATTAATGTTAATACATTGATGATATTTTCTACTTAGTTTAAACCCATCTTATTTTTTTCTATTAATTTATATTTTGTATTTTTTCCAGCTTTTTAATAAACCTCATCCAAGCAGGAATGTGCAAGTTAGAAGCATATCAGGGAAGGATCCCGCCTCATCTTCAAATTCAGCTGGACACATTCTGCCATTCTTCTATGCACCACAGAATCTGAAACCCACTGCAGTTGCAATAAAAGGTACATCAAATACTCTAAATCAAGATTTTCCTTTCGGTGAATAACCAAAGCAAAATATGTCAGGTAACAATATGCTGAAAGATGAGTCCATCTACAGGGTAGTTTATTAAAATAACACCTTTATGAAAAATCTACAAAGATACCTGGTTTATGAAAGCAAAAATTATGGGCTCAATAGTCAACCTATGGCAGTTAGCGATTTTTAAGTTGCTGAGCCATGTCTGGTCTTTGACATTGAATAACCAGGTAAGTCTGGTTACCCAGAAGGTATTCGGGTACCGGCCAATATTCATACCAGTGCTCAGTTAGCAGTGGCATAGGAAGGGGGGGGCGGTGGGGCGGTCCACCCCGAGTGCACGCGCTGGGGGGGGGGGGGGGGGGGTCGGCTTGCTGGTTCCCTGCTTTTTCTGCCCCGGAACAGGTTACTTCCTGTTCCGGGGCAGAGAAAGCAGGGAAGCAGCAGAGATGACGCAGCTCCCAGTGACGTGCACTGGGGGCGGATTGGCCCTCCCGCCTGCCCCCCGCTGAAAGGTAGGCTGCGTTTTGGGGGGGTGCGCTCCAGAGGGGGGGGATGCCATGCCCTGCACCCGGGGGCATGGCATCCCACCCTCGCTACGGCACTGTCAGCCCAACGGATAAAGGGCCCTGATTACTAAACAGCGTTATAGGTGCGTTAACATTTTTAATGCCCATTAAACATGTACGTGCCTATGATATCCCTATAGGCACCTACATGGTTAGCACGTGCGCTAAGTGTAAGCGCTTAAAACACTAATGCACCTTAGTAAACCAGGCCCAAAGTCTTTTTGCTGTCCTAATTTTGGGGCACTTTTACAAAGCAGCGGTAGCCGTACTGCCACATCGTTGCTGGCAATAGTTCCGGCGCATGGAGATTACGGCACTAAAAAAGTACTTTTGTATTTTCCAGCACAGGGGGCATGCCTGGTGGTAATCAGGCAGCAATGCGCGCTACCCAGTTACCATTGGGCTACTGCTGGAGCCCTTACCTCCACCTAGATAGGAGGCAGTAAAGGCACCCCCAGAAAATGGCCGTATGCCAATGCTTTGGTTTAGCGCACGGCCATTTCCTCCCACAAAAAAAAACCCCAAAAACGCCTTGTACCAGTGGCAGTAAAAGGAGGCCTTAGTGCGAAGCAAACCCGCATGCGTCCGTGACCGCAGGGCCCTTTTTACCACCGTTTGGTAAAAGGACCCCTCTGTGCGCTTACTTAACCAGTTAGTGGATTGAATATCACCGCTAACTAGTTAAGTGTCAGCCCTGGTAACCGGGGAATGCCATGGCAATCACAGGCAATATTCAGTGGCAGTGCCCATTTAAATGCATTTTAATAGCGGTGGATGGCCTACTCAGCTGGTTTTAACCAGGCAGGAGCCTCTCCTAGCTGGTTAAACCCTTTTAAATATCTGACCCTACATCTATGAAGGTGTAATAGACTGGGGCAAAAGAAATTAGTCTATGAAATAGTCACCAGACATGAGCCGTTAATTTAGGACCATATCAACATGTAAATAGGGGCATTTACTTATTTATAATCACATACACATGTAGATACAAAATTTCAGAAAGCTGCTATTTACACATGGATACCCACACAACATAGAAATCTTAAAGTGGCGTAACGTGGGCATCATTTGCGCAGGGCTACAATCTACACATGTAATCTCCATTTCTCAAGGGAAATACACAAAGCTGCTGATTCTGTGGCTTCTGTTTTAACAAAGTAAAATTGCTTAATTAATTAGAAGCAGAAAGCTGTCATGTTAAAATGGCTGCATTCAACTGAATGTACCTATTTTAACCCCCGGCAGTCTGCATTAGCTAAATTATTGAGGTGGATCTGGTTATCACAGGCCACAGTCGATCTGATATAGAAATGGGGGTGGGGAGCAATACAGGGGTTCTCTGCCTCATTCAAATTATCATTCCCACTCACCTATACCCTTCCAAAGCATCTGTTTTTTATGCCCAGCTACCCCATGCATGTGTGATGCTTAAGATGCAATTTTGGCAACAACTGGTAAAACAGTAGAAGGAAAGTAGGCTGTTCTCCTTCCCCTGTCTCTTCTCTGGTGCTAGGAAGGCAGGGGATATGTTTCAAACAGGTGGAATCAGGTGCTTTGTGGGAAGAGGAAGATTCTTTTTTGTAATGGAGAGATTATATCTATCGACAGGGAAAGTGGCCAGGGAATTGCATCTCTGGAAGTAGAGGTAAATTAAAAACACCTGTGAGCATATAATATGTATTTACTTGGATTTATATTTAATGGGTAGCCACATTAGCTCCCTCATTCTATAAAACTTTTAAAAAGTGTGCACACAATTTGAATAATGAGCCAATAACAAGCAATTATTGGCATTAATTGAAGTCAATTAACATGTTCATGCATAAATTTATGAGGGTGATCCGTGACTAAATTTTACAGGACGCCTGGAAAAGGGGGCACGGAAAAGGGATGATCATGGGCATTTTGGGGTGGAATATGGGTGTGAATTCCAGTTACATGTGCCATGTAAGCCGCATTGAGCCTGCCATGAGTGGGAAATCGCGGGGTACAAATGTAACAAAAATAAAATAAAAATAAAATAAATTGGGTTCTGCATATAAATTTAGGCAGGAGCATTTGCACCACATTTTCATTGGTCCAAATGGACATACCTAAATTTACACGCAACTCCTGTGCTTAAGTGCTATTCTGTAAACCAGCGGTTCTCAAACTGTGCACACCCTGGTGCGTCGCAGCAAACTCTCAGGGGTACCGCAGCAAATCCTGACCTCCCTCCCGCTGCCACCTGAACCAAGATGGTGACCCCCAGCCACCTACAATCCAGCATCACTCCCTATTTTCCCCTCCCTCAGGTCTAGAATCTGGCGCTTCCTCATTCTTCCCCACTGCCACTGTAGTGCTTGCAGCTTACATTTTCAGGCCGTCTGCAATTTACACAGGCAGTGCGTGGACTTCACTCTGCTGTGTCCAGCCCTCGCAACAGGAAGTAGTATCAGGGACAGTGGCGTTCCTAGGGGGCTGACACCCGGGGCGGATCGCCGATGTGCCCCACCCCCCGGGTGCAGTGCCCTTCCCCCCGGTGCAGCGTGACACCCCCCCGGCGAAAGGACACCCCCCCACCCCGGCGAAAGAACCCCCTCCCCTGGGTGCACGCTGCTGGGGGGGGGTGCCGCGCACCGGTCAGCTTCGTTGTTTCCATGCTCCCTCTGCCCTGGAATAGGTGTTCCGGGGCAAAGGGAGCATGGAAACGAACGAAGCTGACCGGCGTGCGGCACCCCCCCAGCAGCGTGCACCCGGGGTGGACCGCCCCCACTGCCCCCCCCCTTGGTACGCCACTGATCAGGGAGGGCTAGATGCAGCAGAGAGAAGGCACTGGCGTGCCTATGTGAATTCTGAATTGCCCGAAAATGTAAGCTGCGAGCACTGCAGCGGTGGTGGGGGAAGGAGAAAGAAGCAGCATTGATCCTAGACCTGCGGGAAGGAAGGTACCAAGCAATGCTGGATTTGGGGAAAGCAGAGGTGTGCTGGACTTATGGGGATGTAGGGAAGAGAGAGATGTTCTAGACTATCTGGGAAGAGAGGGGTTACAGGGAATGGTGTGCTGGATTTGCTGGGAGAAGGGGTTCTGCAGGGAAGGGAGAGGTATGCTGGACTATCTAGGAGGAGAGGGTCTGTAGGGAATGGAGAGGTGTGCTGGAGTGAGAGGAGGAGGCTGCAGGGAAAGGGAGACCTATGTGGCGGGGGGGGGGGGTGAAGACCTTTGTGGCTGGAGGGGGGGTGCCTTTGGGAGCCATTGCTATAAACCGTGCCTAACTTTATAGAATTCACCCCTAAAAGTCAACATGATCACATTATTTTTTGATGAAGCTGATTTCAGGATTCTAGCATCACATTTGTAGTATTTATATCTGTGTGCTTTGCAATATGCATGCTAAAATGCATTAAAAAAAACCCCAGCTGTTATCAAACCTTTATAAACTGCATTAACAATATCAGCAATAATAAAGCTTAGCTTTATATTTCTAGAACATTTTTTTCTGTTAAACCACTGTTTTGTACCTTCCTCTAGTTATAAAAACTTACACATTGATAAAATCACATTTGGATAAAAAATTTTAAAAAAACTGAGATTTAGAGGATACGATAGTGCCGGATCAGGAAAAAAGACATTAACATTTGATTAAAAAAATATTTGTATTGCTGCTTGCTTCATACTATGAAGAGCGTTTGTTTTGAAATTACATTAAAAATGCATTAAAAACAGGCTTGTTTGTTTCATTTCAAATCAAAATGAAAAAAAAAAGGTCAAAAGTTGTGGCTTGTTAAAATTTTTTTGTTTTGCTTTTGGCGTGTGTTGTTTGAAAACACAAAACCAAAACAAACAACAACAAAATAAAACATTAATGATAAAGCTAAATTAAAAGTTCAGGAAAAAATGAAATGAAATGGTATGATATTTCAAATTTTTTTTTTCTTTCACCTATTTGTACAGAAGTCCTCAGAGGAGCTATTGGACACATAGTCCACACGGAAAAGAGCGTGCTTGCTGTGGAAAAAAATAAAATTCTGATTCCTCCTTCATGGAATAAAACTTTCAGTTGGGGTTTTGATGATTTCAGCTGTTGCCTGGGAAACTATGGATCTGACAAGGTAAATGAAAAACACAGATTACCTGTAATACCAATTAAAAATTGCAGTGCCTTTAACCTTTTCTCTCCAGCCATTGCATACATATTTATAGGTGTCCAGAGGTACCATATACAAACATATACTCCAAAGTGGGTGCCTATCAAGAAGGAAAGTTAAAGGATTTGTGCAGTAAGACAATCACACAGGTTTTATTCTTTGCTAGAAACTCACGTGCCACCACTTTCTGACCAGCAGAGGGCAGCCAAGGTGTGTTAGTTCACAGCTGCTTGGTATTTTGTACAGAACAGTAGCTTTACTAGAAAAATGAATATGCCATATTTTGCCACCTGTACGTGCAACTTGCCTTAAAAATCTATTTTCAGCTGTGTGTTTGAGCAAATGCTTGTTCTCAGCTATCTGATAAATATCTACAGGAATGCAAAACCATTTTTTTATCATGCAGTAGTACCTCTTTGATTAAGAAGAGCAATTTTAGGGGACCGTCTACTAAAAGTGCGTTAGGCACTTATCCCCTGATTCTATAAAGGTCGCCAAAAATTGCGCATGCAATTTAGGTACGTTCTCAATTTGGGCATGTAATTTAATTGAATAACAAGGCAATTAGTACCAATAGTGTGGCTTTTTAGCAAGCAATTATTGGCACTAATTAGATTTAATTGGGACTGATGTGTGTAGTTAGCTGCAGGATCTGTGACTAAATTTACTTGTGGTCCAGATAAAGGGATATGGAAATGGGAGGGTCATGGGTGTTTTGAGGTGGAACGGGGACCTGGCTTCGAGTTACACACGTAATTACAGAATAATGATACTCTGTGTAAATTTAGGTGTGGGCATTTAATTTTTCTACCAGGGGATGTGGCATGGGCAGAGGATGGGTGTGGCAGCATTTGCTGGCTAGCATGTTATTACCGTGTACTAACTGGCTAACTCAGGGTTAAAGTGGAAGCAGTTACCACCTAAATAGGAGGCAGTAAGTGCTCCTTCATTAACATTTGACAGGTAATAGAAACATCAACACAAGACCTGCAAAAGAAAAAAAAAGCGGAAAAGCCCTCAAAAAATGCCGCGTAAAATTTATAGTTACTGCACAGTAAAATCCCGCATTAAAACAAATGAACTGAAAATTTCAGGGCCCCTTTTAATAAGCTCTTATAACACTGAGCTGTGGCATGCTCTTATAACATTGCCTCCTTTTGCCGCAGCGGTAAAAGGCTGTCTTTTTTTTTTAAAGAAATGGCCATGTAGTAAGTGAACCACTTACCACACAGACTTTTCAGGAGGGAGCACTTACTGCCACCCATTGAGGTGGCGGTAAGGGCTCCTATGGTAACCCGGCGGTAAATGGGCTGTCTGCAGCACTGCCCGATTACCACCGGGTAAGCACTGACGCTACAAAATTTTTTTTTTAATGTTTGTAGCGCCGTAAATGGCGCACACTGGGGTTGGGAACTACTACCAGGCCCCTGTGATAGCCTGGTGGTAGTTCCTGAATAGAGAACGGTAAACCTGCGTTGGTCTTACATCCGTTTAGCAAAAGACCTCTTTAGCGCAATTTAGTAAAAGGGACCACTCTAAAGAATATCGAAAGGGACTGGGCAGCTGCCATAGTTATTCTTATCATCTGTAGGTGCAAATGAGGTGCAGCGTTAGAGACACAGGGAGAGTGATTTTCTAACAAAGCTCTAGGCTCCCAAGGTTCATAGATTCATAATATGATGTTGCATTGATTTTATAAACGGGACATATAACCCTATGGGGGTCTTTTACTAAGCAGCGGTAGGACCAACTTCGCAGGTAGCCCATGCCAAATCGGAACTACTGCCAGGGTAGCGTGGCGGTAATTCCGAAGTTGGCACGTTCTGTTTCCTTCAGTAGAGGGCATTCCCAGTGGTAATCAGCAGCATGGCCTGATTACCATGCGAGTAGCATGTGAGCACTTACATCCAAGTAAATAATAGGTGGTGGTAAGGGCTCAGGCAGTAAATAACCATGCACTATTTTAAAAAAACCATGCCCCATTAAGAAAAAGGCCTTTTTACCCGCCGCGATAAAAAATGGCCCAGCGCGCACCAATTGCACACACCAACACTAGAGCAGGCCACCTTTTGCTGCAGCTAAGTAAAAGCCCCCCCCCCTCCCCATATGCCTTTCTAAAATTACCCCTGGGAAGGTAGGTGCATACATTAAAAACCTGCTCTGAGGCAGGTGTAAACTGTATGTGTGTGTGCCAGTAAATGTACATACACTCCACTTCCACTCCCAGAAACACCTATAGATGTATCATGTATAAGTGGACACTGTTACCTGTGACTTCCTTTAATGCATGTAAATAGGCAGTGTTAAAATAACCTGCCAGAGCTTTCCTACACATTTATTCCCCCTGTAAATGTTTATTAAAATATGATTAGCTAGTCAAAACCTATTATAGCAGCGGAACAGTGTATGATACAATCTTATACACAATAAAATAAACATAATAGAATTCAATAAAATCAGCTTTAAACAAAAAAAAATATCTAAGTTCTGAGTGGAGGAGTGGCCTAGTGGTTAGGGTGGTGGACTTTGGTCCTGAGGAACTGAGTTCAATTCCCACTTCAGGTACAGGCAGCTCCTTGTGACTCTGAGCAAGTCACTTAACCCTCCATTGCCCCATGTGAGCCACATTGAGCCTGCCATGAGTGGGAAAGCACAGGGTACAAATGTAACAATAACAATCCAAATTCTTCTTTTTCCAAAGCCTGCATAAATAGCCAAATCTTTAAAAAGAGGTAATGTCTGGGAATGAAGATCTAAAGGAAGACCATTCAAAATTTTGTGGGCACCATAGCCAGGACTTTTTTTTGAGGAGGTACTGAGTATCGGCACCTTTTCCATTGTCTGCTAAAATTAACGCATGGTCCCCAAGTTTTAATTAAAGAGCTCAGGCTCTACACACCAATTCTGCCTTGTCATAGATTCTGTGACTAGTTGCAGGGGGCCTGGCTATTGTGGGATGGGTCCCTCAGAGATCACCCCACCCCTGAAGGGTGGCCTGGCATTTGATTACTGGCACCTTTTCGCTAGAAAAAAAACACACTGACCGTAGCTAAAAGTGCATTTCCTTTTCGTGTCCTATAATGGACAGTCCTTACTCTTTGGAGCTTAGAGCCTAATTGAGGGGTCCACTTACTAACCCACGGCAATAAGTGGCCTGTGTTTATTTATTTATTTATTTATTTATTGCATTTGTATCCCACATTTTCCCATCTATTTGCAGGCTCAATGTGGCTTACAATGTATCGTTGTTGGTAGATAAAGATTGCAAGATAACAGTTAGTATTGCATACAGTCCGTGAGTAAGCACATGTTTTTGGCAGTTTTTACCATGTCTTGGGAAAAGGGCTTTTGTTCAACGGGCTGGGAAAAGGGTCTGCGGGTAAATTTGAAACCAGCGCATGCCTATTTATAACCTGTGCCCTTAATGCCACCCATTGATCTAGCAGTAAGGCTCACATGCTATATGTGCGGTGACGGTCGGCGTTCGCCAACTGCTGATTAACACAGGAAACACCGCGCACGGTAGGAAACACAAAAATATATTTGTCCCTGTGGTATAGGCACACGTCAGATCTGAAATTACTGCCAGAGGGTGTGCTAGCCTGGCGGTAGTCATGTTTTAGCACGCTCGTAGGGCCTACCGCACCTTTGTAGAAGGGCCCCTGAGATAGGCAGGGCAAGGGGCAATAATTCTCAAATGAATAACCTGGCTGTTCAGCATTCAAGCTAACTTACGGCATCTCTCTGTAACTGCTCTCTTGTTTCTAGTGGATTGCTTACAATTATAAGAAATATGCCAATAGGGTGAGAGGAAATCCCCAAAAATGTGAGCAGTGTTGTACTATGACACTCTAAATTGCAACCCACACATTAACCAGTGTTTCAAACTAGCTCAGTGGTTCTCATCCTAGGCCTTGGGACACACCCAGCCAGGCAGGTTTTCAGACTATCCACATTGAATATGCATGAGATCATTTCCTGTACTGCTTCCATTTAATGCAAAACTATCTACATACATATTCATTGTGGCTATACTGGAAACCAGGCTGACTGGGTGTGTCCCAAGGACAGGACTGAGAACCACTGAATCTACCCCAGTACATAGTTATTCCAGTATGGTCACATTTCAGTTTTAATATACTGCCTATAAAAATGATTTATCTAAGTGGTTAACATTAATTAAAATAAAAGTCATAGTTGGGGAAGGGGACCACACAAAAAGGCTCCTAAGTTACAATAAAATATAAAATCAGACTAAAAACGAGAGGATACAAATTACTCTAAGGAACATAAGGAAGGGAGGGAAAAAAAAAAAAAAATGAACACAAGTGATAATTTGCTGACCAGGAAATCATGAATGCCTTACAGACTCAAAGTTCAAATCAAATTTGAGTAAAAGGGAATGCCTTTTCCAAAAGGGGCGATTTCAGAATAGCCTTGAATTTCTTGAAGGCCAAGCTGTTCTAATACATTTTTTTGTTTGTTTGTTTAAAAATCAACTGTATTTCTCTAAATCCTGCAGTAAATATATTATGACTTTAAACATTTCCTCAGTTCCTAAATATGTTCAGGCTTGATTCATAAAGCAGTTTTTTTTAAGTTGACCATTTTTCTCCTTGGCCAAAGTCATTAACCTACCTTCTGTATAACTGCAGCTCTGTATTTGTGTGCACTCCTTACTCGTATGGTTTCGTACATTATACTAGTTTTTCCCTCTAGCTATAAACCAAAACCCTACTTTTCCTTCTCTTTCTGTTTCTCTGCCTCAACAGTAAATTGTATTTTTTTCCCATTGCATTGAAAACTTTCCCATACCCACAAGCATGACTCAGAGGAAGCACAGAAAGCAGAGGAAATATTTTCTTCTGTTCATAAATTGTACCAAAACTATGGGCCTCTTTTATCAAGCTGACTAGTGGCTTCCAGTGCGGTAATGCCTACAAAGCCCATTCACTTTGAAAGAGCTCTGTCATTGTTGCCGCACGGGAATAAATAGAGGCCCTATGTAAACTGCTTATGGAAGAGATTGAAAATTTGATCATATGTGATGACTTTGTCGAGCAAACAGCTGACTTGCATCTCATGCTCTGCATAGGAGCCAGTTCTGTGGGTGCAGTGGCTGCTTGAGCACCCCTAATATTGAGCATTCATTCAGTTTTTCCAAAGAGTAGCATTTTCTATTGAGTTTAGCACCCTCAATCACTTCAAAAAGTTGGCGACTATGCTGCTGTGCATTATAGCATGTATGCATGCCAACACATAAATGCTTCAAACAGGGGGTTGGGAGAGAAACAAAGATGGTGGAATTAATTTCCAACTGAAATACTATTGGATAAGGAATCTTTTCTGTAAAAACACAAGACAGTGATAGTTTTTTTTGTCTATTTCCATATGAGGGATTTTCCCTCCCCAAAATGAGAGTTAATATCTCTGCTGTACACTTCTATTAAATAACAGTAAGGGCTGCTGACAACATTAATGTGGTGAGTGAATTAGATTAAACCACTCTCATGAAGAACACTCTATTTTAAAAATTATAACCATAAACTAGATCAGTGCAGATGGATGTGTGGCAGATGACTGGTGGATGTGGTTTAGATCTGTAAATTCTGTAATCTTTAAGCAAAGCTTTTGGTTGAGAGATGCTTATTTTTAGCTCACAATTTTTAGGGCTGAGAAACCAAAGAACTGAGCTCCACCAATTTATTAATTCTTTTAAGTAACATCCAAAATGTATTATTTAAAAACTGCATAGCAATGCATGTATGGGTTTAGCATTGTGTGGTATTGGCAATCCTTAATTTGCTGTGCAAACGCAAGAGAAGTTTATTATATCCCGGATTCATCTAGGACTTTGACAGTGAGCTGTTCTACCAGGATACATTCAGTGAAACGTTCTCTGCTCTCTTACTGGTTTTGTGGAAAATTTATGACAGTTTTTGCAATAAAGTGCACAGGGGGCAGAGATTTCACACAAGCATCTGACAGCAGCTGTCATGGAGTGTTTTCAGTGCCTACTAAGGCTGTGCCTAAACAGGCTTTGAAATACAATAGAGACCCCTCTGTGAGAGGACCCTTCAGCTTAATAGGAAGGTCCATGTTGTTCTCATGACCCAGGCAAGAAATTTCATCTTATAGATTATTTCTGCTGGGAAAGGTAGCACAGGAACATCTGTGGATTCTCTAAGGATGGCATGATGGCGTGGTTCAACAAAATAATACCGTGTGTTCTGATTTCCTTACTGTGTTTATGTTTATCTATAAGAAATATAATAAATGAACCATAAAGTTTGCAGCACTAATCCAACTGCTAAATTACCACAGACACAAAGGCCCTGTATAGAGTTTTTTGGAAGCTGGAATATAAAGTGGGTAAATTAAATATGATTTTAAAATGCCATAATGTTCATCTAGTTATGAACTGCAAAGGCTGATTTACATGCACTGATATGTGCAAAACCAGAAATATGTTTCCTGCCGCACAACAGAAGTGCAGTTCTCACAGTGCTTGGTGGCACAGAACAGAAATGATCCAAAATCTGTGATGATTATCAAATAGATGAAGTAGAAGTACTTCCTTGCTTGAATTATGGAAAGGTTAGACAGTGATCTGACAGGCTGGAAAGATTAGAAGGAAACCTTTCCCAGAAGCTAGAAGCTACTATGATTCCTTCTGATTGACAACATTTAGACTGTGTGCTTCCTTCCAGTCGAGAAAGAGTTGGAGATTATGGTGTAAATATCCAGACAGAGGTGATCAGCGATTTTGTCCCTGAATATTCAATTCCAGGCCTTATCTGAGCACTGGCATTGAATATCTGGATATGTGGGGATGGCTAGCACCAGTTAAGTGCTGATATTCAGCTATTTATGCAGTCCTATTTGGCCCGCTAACTTAACTGGTTAAGGGATGAATATTGGCACTTAACTGATTAAGAGCTGATGCCACCCTGACTCCGCCCCCGAACTTCCCACTGAATAGCTGGTTTCAGCTTAGGCAGTTATGGCAGTTATAACAGGACTATCTGGTTAAAGTGCCGCTGAATATTGGAAGATAGCCCCACACTGATGACTTATCAGGGCAGAAGTCTCTCCCCCACAGTTAAATCACTTTGAACACTGACCCATATGTTTCTGTTCAAAAAACATTAAAGGTGGGGATTTTTATCCAATTAAGAGACAAGTGGATATGGCATCCTTCTCAATCAGAATCAGACCATATGGCATGCAGGCGAGAGAGGGAGAGACCAAATCACTTGTGGGACAGGGTAGAATTCTGCCCACCCATTTTGGGCCCAGGCCCACCCAAAATTGGGTGTCTGGCTACGCCCCTGGTAGATACTGGGATAATTAATTCAATAGTTAATTCAATACTAATGGCCACATGTCACAAAATTAAATGTATGCAAGTTGAAGGGTAATTCTATGAGTGCCCTTATATATAGGCATCCACAGGGTACTTTATTGGTGCATACCAGCTTAATAGTGTATATATGTGCATATGTACTTAGGTGTGAGCGCTTATGCTAGCCATAGAGCTGATTTAACGCTTGTAGCACAACATTTGGGGCTTCTTTTACAAAGCCGCGCTAGCGATTTCCGTGCGGCAAATGGGAGGAAGCCCATAGGAATTGAATGGGCTTCCTCTCATTTTCCTCACTGGGAATCAGTAATGCAACTTTGTAAAAGAGGCCCTCTGTAATTTACATGTATAAATGTGGGCCCTGCCCACCCTGTTCCCAGATGCCACCCATGCTTATGCACCCCTGCAAATTACCATGCTGTCGCAGATATGTGCATAGTTATAGAATAGTGATTAAGCTTATTGGCATAAAAGCACATAAATGCTAGTATTCTAAGCACTTATACACCTTAGTGCAGTGGTTCCCAAACCTAGTCCTGGAGGCATCCTAGCCAGTCAGGTTTTCAGTATATCCACAATGAATATTCAAGAGAGAGATTTACATGCAGTGGAGAGAGTGCATGAAAATCTCTCTCATGAATATTCATTGTAGGTATCCTGAAAACCTGACTGGTTGGGGAGTCTCCAGGACCAGGCTTGGGAACCACTGCATTAGTGTATAAATATTAGAAAAAACTCTACGAAATTACCTCTTGGAGGGTAGTTTTATAACAGGGCACCCGATCTAAGAATGGTGAAGGCATCTACTTGGTACTATTTTCTAAAGGCACGTAGAAATCTATGGCACTCATTTTCAAAGCAGATGGATGTCTCAAAATGGCCCAAAAAAGTCCATCTGCCAAAAAATGTCCAAATCGTGATTTTTGAAAGGCAAAACTTGGATGTTTTATACTGCAGTTCACTCAAATAGCAAGGGGACGTTTTGGAGGCGTGTTTTGGGTGGGACTGGGGTGGACCCAGGTTGGACCCAAAATTAGGGCATCTTTCAGCGATGGAATGGGAGGAAATGTCCAAGGCAAAGAAGAAGGATATTTTTATCAAGGCCTGTTTCAGTCACATCCAGAGTACAAAAAGGTGCCCTGATTGAGCAGCTGACCACTGGATGGATGAAGGCATTTCCCAGTATTTCCTGACCCCCCCTCCCTTCCCCCTAAGAAGTGAAAGTGACAGTGGATACCAAGATCTATGACAGCTTTGGGTATTATGGCCATTCGTAATTCTGACTTGGATGTCCTTTTGAAAATGCCTCTCTATGTGTCTTTATAAAATATTTATTTTATTGTATTTATTGGGATTTTTAAACTCTCTTTATGAAGAGATTCACCCAAGGAAGTGTACAGCAGGTACAGTTCAACATAAAACCTACAATCCAGTAAAATGACCAACTATAAACGTAAATACAATGAATGAGGTAAACTTGGAAACAGCAAATTGAAACCAAACAATAGGACTACAATGAAACTGAAATTCAAATACCACAGATATAATATAATATTAGCAGACTACTAATGATACACCTAATACACACACATTCAAATAACATAGTGGTCTTTTACAAAGGCGCTAAAAGCTAGGGTGCCCATAGGAATGTAACGGGCATCTTAGTTTTTAGCGCACGTTAATTTATTGCACTCACTGAAAATGCTAGCGCACTTTTGTAAAAGGAGTCCGTATGCATTTCTACAATACAGATTACCATATAGCTGAGGAGCCAAGTGCAGAGATGTAGATGAGACAAGATGCCTAGTACAGAGTGAGTTGGGATAAATAGATGGGTGGCTAAACTCAAGGCAAGTTCTTTGTACAGTTAACACAAGATACAAGGAACTGATCTAAGTTACAATGTGTGTAGCAAATAGTCCACAAACAGAATGAGTGTATAGTTAGTCACACTATGTATTAAAGATTATATATTAAATACTAGTGCAAGTAGCATAAATTGAGCCTATCTTGTAGGCATGGACTGCCCACACCTAGATTATTCAAGTACCTGCATACACATATTTGCAAACCCCACCCAACCTCTGCTCCTGTGCACACCTACCAGCAAAGTATACACCATCATGTCATGACAATTTTGTAACGATGCAAAAACAGAAGAAATGAGTCTTCGCAAGCATATAGAAGGTGAAACAAAACAGCAAAGTCGACTAAAAAAGTGGACGATGCTGCAAGTAAAAAACTTTTATTGATGAACACAACTCAACACTGCAGTGTTTCGGCCTATGGGGCCTGCATCAGGAGTCTAATTACAAAATAGCATTTAAAAACAATAAGTAGCATGGACATAAACAAATATAATATTGGATATTGACACAGTAATTAGTATAAAATTAAATAAAATGAAGTAAAAAAAATCAAATAAAAATACTTGTAAAGGAAGGAGTTTTATAATCAATTTGTAGAATGATGTTGTAAACAACATCAGTGTTTGTCTAAAAGGGACGTATATTGCATCCACAAAATGAAATATTTATATAAATTCCATTTTAAATATATTGTGATGAACAAGGTCTTTCTTGAAAAAAAACTATATAAAACAATGATTATATATATATATATATATATATATAAATTGGTAACACCTAAGTCTTTCTTGATGTAAGGAAACAAAACAAAAAACTCATTGTGTTTAATGAAGAAAATATGTGAATGTATCAGTTAACATAGAAACAACATGGCATTCTATTGATAGATTGTTGCAGAAACATTTAGAGTTCTATAAAAACTTAATATTATGATGCGATACACATGGATTTACATCTATACGGGTGAACAAGCTTAAAGTGTATAAGTGTTACTTATTGTTTTTTTATGCTGTTTTGTAATTAGACTCCTGATGCAAGCCCCATAGGCCGAACCACAGCTGTGTTGAGTCGTGTTCATCAAACGCTTTTTAGTCAACTTCGCTGTTTTGTTTCATGACAATTTTGTACACACATTATGTGGCCACATACAAGAGAAAGTGACTTTTTTGCGTGGCCTCCAAATGAATACAACTGAAAGAAAATGCATGTGATAAAGAAAAGTAGAGGTATTATTGGTAATGTACAAGTTGCTTAAGCATATTGAAATAGATTTAGCTATATTTTCACTTTGGTCTATTTATAGAATTCAAGTAATATTGTTGTTAATGTGCCACTTGGATGGTTTGAGAATAATCAGATATTTCTTTACAGAATGTTGTTACATTTGAAACAATGGCAGACTGGGGGCTCTGCTTATGCGCCTTGTGTCCCACACCAACCATGATCATCTCTTCTGGAACAAGCTCTGTTGTCTGTGTGTGGGAATTGTCTATTGTCAAGGACAAAGTAAAAAGTCTCCGTCTGAAACAGGCAAGTAAACAGGGGGGGGGGGGGGGGCGGTTAAAGATTGTCTTTCAGTTTTATAGTTTTTTCTTCATGTATGACATTTGTTTTAGCATGTGGAAATGGGTCTTTATAAAATTGTCCGGTTAGTACGAATAGAGCTTTTGTGTTCACTCAATCTTACTATCCATTGCTTACTACACTGATTGTGCTACATAAATAGCATATATAGCATATATATATATATATATATATATATATATATATATATATATATATATACACACACATATAAGTATGCACATTGATGAAAACACATATACAGGTACACAATCCTTTAACTGAAATTCTGATAACTGAAAAGCTCCAAAAACCAAAAGTTTCAGTGCCAGAAGTCCCCCAATGTGACACAGATATGCTGTAGTGCTGAACTAGAGAATTGTGAAGGTGTATACAGAACACTGTCCCTTGCTCTTAAAAAGGATCCCTCAGGTACTGTGAGCTACTTTTGAGTCCAAAGTCATGTCCCATCTTCCTGGTAGCATTCCCAACATTGTAGACTACACCAACTGAAAAATTGTCCTTTCAATATCAGCTCAATTTTATCTTTCATCAGTCTCAAAAACCTCCTACTGTGTTCAAAATGTATTTGTTAAAAAAAAACTTTTTAAAATGTTTTCTGATGAACTATTAACATTTTTAAATATCACCAAAAATGCAGTGAAGCACTTATGTGGGGTGTGAAAGGTAAGATAATATGACCCACCAAACCTATACCTTTAAAGGCACAGTGGCTTGCAGGTTGGCTGGCGGTTTAGAACCCTATAATATAAAATTACCCTCATCTCTTTTAAGGGTGTAACTCTAATGAGATGCTGGAACTCCCACTTAACAGTGCTTGTGAATTTGTGCTGCCTGGATGGAAGAGATCATACCTGTGAGCTGCCACTCTATAAGGTCTTTGGAAAAGGGGATGTAATTTGATATACTGCCTTTCTGTAATTACAATCAAAGTGGTTTATGTATTACATAGGGAATTTATTTTGTACCTGGGACAATGGAGATTCAATTACTTGCACAGAGTCAAAAGGAGCTGTAATGGGAATCAAAACCCAGTTCCCCTGGGTTACAGGCTGCTCTGCTAGCCATTAGGTTACTCCTCCACTTTGGGCAGAGGATTAGTCTTTTGGGGGCCCTTTAACTACGTGCGCCCAAAGCGAGCCAAAATGGAGTTACTGCCCGACTATCACATGGCTCTTGCGGTAATTTCATTTTTGGCGTGTGTCCGATACGTGTGTCTGAAAAATATCTTTTATTTTCGGACGCGTGTAATGGACGCACGCCAAGTGGCATTTGATGAGTGTAGTCAATACCGCCCAGATTCTTTACCTCTAGGTCAATGGCTGCGCAGCAATTTTGATTTTGCCGAATGTCTATTTTTAGCAAAAAAAAAAAAAGAGGCCTTTTTCACAGGCGCACTGAAAAATGGATTGGTGCGCCCCAAACCCACGCCTACACTACCGCAAGCCATTTTGCAGCGCGCCTTTGTAAAAGGACTCCTTAGTGGGCAGGCTTTGTTTTTGTTTTAGCCCTGTTATAAATCTTTGGGAGAAAACATTAGGATAGGCTTCCAGCAGGACTGTAGGTTCCTGGTCTCTGATCTCTGTGCTTTTCCTGGTTTTTGCCTGCTGAGATAATCAATAGAAATAAAAGAAAATAAAAGATAGAAAGGAAAATAAGATGATACCTTTTTTATTGGACTAAATACATTTTTTGATTAGCTTTCGAAGGTAACCCTTCTTCATCAGATCAGAAATTTGCTTATTTCTGATCTGATGAAGAAGGATTGCCTTCGAAAGCTAATCAAAAAATGTATTAGTTAGTCCAATAAAAAAGGCATCATCTTATTTTCGTTTCTATGTTTTATTTTCTTTTATTTCTATTGATTGCTTTTAAAAGTGGACTAACACGGCTACCACATCTCTCTGCCTGCTGAGAGGAAGAAAACAGAACCCCTTAGCGTCCTGTAACTGTGTGCTTTGTCTTTGATTATGGTGGCCTGTGAGGGAGACCTGAACCTACTTCCTTATGCTTATATTGGTGGTCTTTACAGTGTTCCTCTCACTGCATCTCATATTTGGAGGAATACCTCCCCACCCCTGTCATTTGTGTATCTTGGAGGTATTGGAGAGCAAGCTCCTCTTTATGACTAGGAGTGCTTATGTGGAACATTTGGCCCTGTTCGTATACCTCATACTTGAATTGGTTAAGAAAAATTGGGAAGCCATGTTGCCTCTAGGCTTTTTAAGGGTTCACCTTAGGAAATGTAAACAATAGATTTTCATTTTATGCACAGGAAGATTGAAATGCTATACAAAGGCCATACTTTTCATTTCTTTTCCCCATCCTCTGAAAGGGTTAACCTATTTTTCATGGCTTGTAAAAAATATCATTACCCATGGCCAAGTATTAGTGTAAAAGTGCTAGACACCCCCACCACACACATACTTTCATCTAGTGTTGGAAGTACATTATGAGTCCTTTCTATTGATTGTAAAGTACACAATTAATCATCCTATGCTTTAGGCAGCTACAGAGGACAAGACGACCAAGATATATAGTTAGACGCACACATCCTTTCGATGTGAAAATAATTTCAGGACGTGAAATGCCTTGTTTTACCAATATTTTCCATCACAGCCACACCTTGAAGAATATATGACTGTATATTTAATAGTTCAGCATTTGAGCATAATTGTTTTTAACATTATGTTCATCAATAAGTTTGCAGAACTAGAGAAGGGAAGGTGCTGGTACTTCAGACCATATGCAAAGGATAAGGTTTCATGCAGTGGGCTGAGAACCTGGGGAACTAGGTTCAAGTCCTACTGCAGCTCCTTGTGACCCTGGGCAAGTCACTTAACCTTTCATTGCCCAAGGTTCAAAACGTAGGGGTCCTTTTACTAAGATGCTAACAGAGTTATCGCTTTCTAAATGATAAGGTGCCTATTATTTATTTATTTAACACATTTATACCCCACATTTTCCCACCAATAGTAGGCTCAATGTGACTTACAAGACCGTAGGGCAAACTATAGTGCAGTTAAATAGCATAACAATGTAATATAGTTCAGTAAAATAACATAATAATGAATTTTAAAAATAGTAAACGTATAGGTATCGTAAAGAACAGTGAACAACATATATTCCTATGGGTGTCTTATCATCTAGCATGCTGTTGTAAAAGGACCCCTTAGATTGTGAGCCCACTAGGGACAGATAAATTACCTATATATATATAAATTGCTTTAGTTGTACCCACAGAAAGGTGGTATATCAAATCCATGACCTTTCACCCTTTACACTATGATTTATACCATATATTTTACATATATACAGCTATGTAGTATGTAGTGAAAATCACTAATCACACTAAAATAGTTAGTAGTGCATAGAACAAGGCTGTAAATACCTCAAATTATATTATCAGTATTTATTTTGAGGAGAGGAATTTAGAGGTTAAATCATGCTGTCTCCAAGCTAGTATTTGACCTGTGTGTCTTAATTATACTTGACCCGATGAATTGAGATATTAGTCAGTCTGAAGCTATGCAAACAGTATGAGTTGGCTGCATGATGTGCTGTACAGTATTGTGGATGTGATGATAAAGTCTTCCAAAAGAAGCATTGACCCTGTCGACTGCCGTAGGAGGTCACTGGAGAGCAAAATAGTAAGCAGTTTTGTTATTGAAACATTCATTACAATAAAAGTCTTGGGAGTCCTTTTACTAAGGTGCGCTAATAGATTTAGCACATGCTAATAATTTGCGTGCGCTAATTGATAAGATGCCCTTTATATTCCTTTGAGCATCTTATTATTTAGCGTGTGCTAAATCTATTAGCACACCTTAGTAAAAGGGCCCCATAGAGAGAAGTAGCTGTGTAGAAAATGTATACTCTTTGTCTCCGTCTTTGAGTCCAAAAGGCAGGATTTTTCTGATTTATATAAAGCACTATAATTGGTGGTAGATGTAATGAATTATTAATTCCAAAATATTCTTATACTAATATGGAGAGCTGTACATGAGGGTTTGATCATAACACTGTGAAATACTGTATCAAATATCTTGATAAAGAAAAACAACATCGGGAGCACAACCGGCCTTGACACTACTTCATCACGCAGACAACATATCGATTTAAACTGGAAAAATGCTCAGAATACAGTAGACATAACAAAATGTCTCTTAATGAAACAGAAAATAAAGCTTCATTTTATCTTTTAGAAGGGAGTACAATGTTTTTAAAAGTCAACAAAGGTGACATGGTCTCAGTTGGTTGTAATGGGATTTAATGAACTTCAGTGCTTTGGGGATTTAACTTTGGCAGGGGTAAATCTGCACGGGTGCTTTTCCTGGAATAATTCTCCACAAAATCCATCAATATGAATATTAATAAAATTACCCTTCTGGGTTTGCCAGATGATTCCAAACTCTGCTTCATACTACTTTATAAAGGTTGATGATCAAATCTGAATAATAATCGGAGATATGCAAAAATCTTTAATGGTAATATTAGGCTGAATATCTTTTAAAATGTCTTAGTGTCTCTTCTCTGTCTTATCGTCATCTTATTTTCTCCCCAGGCTTTATACGGACATACAAAAGCTGTGACGTGCCTGGCAGCCTCTGTATTCTATGGTGTCATAGTTAGTGGCTCTGCTGACAGAACGTGCATCCTTTGGGATTTGAATCAGTTGATGTATGTAACACAGCTTCCGGGACACCAAGCAGGTCTCTCTGCTGTGGCCATCAGTGATTCCAGTGTAAGCGCTTCATCTGTCTTCTTTCTTTTGACATGTACATGAACATTTCATGATAACTTAATGGGTCCTCTTTTGATAGTGCAATGTTCTTAGACATTGATGAGTTGATTTTATTTTTATAGAGATTACTAATAGTATTCCTAATGGTGGAAGACATAAAAACATTGCCTTGGCTTTCCACAGTATGGATGTAGCATGATAAGAGGCAGCAGAGCAGTATTAAATTATATTGCATGGAATGCGTGTTAGTCTTCTGATTAAGCAGTAGTGGGTCCTGTGTTTTGCCTTTTTTTCAGGTGACCCTTCTGTTTTCTGGCTCTGACTCAGTCTTTTGAGATTGTTATTTTCTAGTGACCCCAGTTGAGACTGATTAGTCTGCAAATGTAGAAAGGTGCATTTGACTGACTCAGCAGTCTGAGCTGTCTGAAACAGTAGAAAATTAACCTAGTGTCTGTTTTTCCCCCCTCTTCTACCCCCATCTCGGTAGAATCAAACATTAGACAACAGATACAAATTACTAGTACAATCTGAATCGGAGAAGAAAAAAAAACAGTTTGGCAACCAGCTCCAGATTTCTCTGAGAGGGTTGGTGCAGTTCCGGGTTTACCCCCATTGTATGCAGTGAGTTGTTCTGTTTTCTCAATTGCATTTCAGAAGAAATTCAGGACTATAAAAGGGTAATTCTATAATTGGGTGCCAAACTTAGGCTCATACCCCCCAATATTCAGCCTGTGGCGGTCAGTGTTTTTTTAAATGCTGATCGCTGATGGCTAAATTATCCCCAGATATTCAGTGCCAGGCCATGTCCAGATACTGGCACTGAATATCGGGGATAATTTGAGGTGGGCAGACTGCTGGAGGTTATGCGGGCCTGGCCGATATGCAGCTGGGCCGGCCACATTGAGAGTTATGCGGCCCTGACTGAATATTGGGCCGCTCCAAACTGCATAACTTTTTTTTGTTGTTTAAAAAAAAAGCCCCCTAGTCCCCTCCTGCTCTAATATTCCCTCTTTCCTCTTGCGGCAGCCATTTCACCGAGGCGCCGCAAGGGGCAGATGCACTCCTGCCCCCAATGACCCCGCTGGATCACCAGGGATGTAGGTACGCCTGGGGAAAAGGGGACATTGGGGCAGGAGGTGACGGGGGCTTTTTGTTTTTAAACAACAAAAAAAAGTTATGCGGGTGCCAGCCCAACATTCAGAGCCAGCACCCCACATAGCTAAGTGGCCTCATTTAGGACTCTTGAGCTGTCCTAAATGAAGCCTCTTAGCCATGCAGGTGCCGGCACTGCATACTGCCGGCACTCATATAAACTGGGCTCCTCCCCAGTGCATTCCCCAGCTTTTTGTTTGGGCAGTCTCAGGGGATATTCAGTGGCATTGTCTGGTTAATTCCCACTGAATATACTCAGTTAGGTGCCGGGGAGCTATTTAAGCAGGCAGGAGAGGCTCTTGCCCACTTAAATCACTTTGAATATTGACCTCATAGATGCAACCCACTGAGGACCCCTTTTACTAAGCGGCAGTAAGCCCAACGCTCGCTAAACAGGAAGTACCGCCGGGCTACCACAGCAGCCCGGTGGTACTTCCCACCCCTAGTACACCGTCACATCTGGCCAGGGTGTGCCTGGCAGTAATCGGACAGTGATGCATGCTGCCTGATTACTGCCAGGTTAGCGGGGGAGCCATTAATGCCACCTCAGTTGGTAGTGGTAAGGGCTGCCCCTCAATATGGCCGCACGGCAAGTGCTTTACTTGCTGCCTGGCCATTTCCTGCAAGAAAGAAAGACTTCCCTTTTACCCACTGCAGCATCTATAACAGCATCTGGGCACCAGGATTCCATTATGCGATACTTGCATAAATTGGTACCTACCCGCCTAACATTATACCATATCAATAGCAGGTGTAAAGGTGCACATCTAAATGCAGCACTTTAACACATAATTTACAGTATGCTGTAAGTTATGTGCATATGTGGGAGCTCCACCTTTGTCCCACCCATGCTCCTCCCCTGTGTACCCCTCCATGAATTTACATACTACTCAAGTTGTATGTATGAGTGATAGAATAGCACTGAGTATGCACAAAGCACTTATGCATATAGGGGAGATTTCTATAAATTAGGCACCAGGAAAATCTGCACCAAGTGCCAATTCTGTAAAGGTTGCTGATCGCTGGACTTAGCCAGCCTGCCTCCTGCGGGCTAAATATTGGCCAGAGAGTGTAAATATGTACAGATAAGTTTAAGCATGCTGATGCCGATTATGCTAATATTCTATAAGAGCACTTATGCACTTATAGAATAGGCTGCATAAGTTGGGTGCCAAAATTATAGCACTTAGTTATATCAGGTCGCCTCAATTTAAGCTCATGCTGCACACTTAAATTTTACAATCCATAGAAATGGCAGTAGTGTGACCAACTGCTATTCTCTAATTGTGCTCTGAAATGGCGTGGAGGGGCATTTTCGAACGTGGACGACTATCTCTAAGGGCGCCCATCTGTAAGGACAGTGCCACAAAGAGGCGGGGAAACCCGTATTATTGGGCGTCCATTTTTCATTTCGATAATACGGTCGGAGACGGCCAAATCTCAACATTTAGGTTGACCTTAGAGATTGTCGATCTAAATGTTGAGATCGTTGACCTTAGAGATGGTTGTCCCCAGTTTTCGGCGATAATTGAAACCAAGAACTCCCATCTCAAAAACAACCAAATCCAAGCCCTTTGGTCATGGGAGGAGCCAGCATTCGTAGTGCACTGGTCCCCCTGACATGCCAGGACACCAACCGGGCACCCTAGGGGGCACTGCAGTGAACTTCAGAAATTGCTCCCAGGTACATAGCTTCCTTACCTTGTGTGCTGAGCCCCCCAACCCCCCGCCCCCAAACCCACTCCCCACAACTGTACACCATTACCATAGCCCTTAGGGATGAAGGGGGGCACGTACATGTGGGTACAGTGGGTTTTGGGTGGGTTTTGGAGGGCTCTCATTTACCACCACAAGTGTAACAGGTAGGGGGGATGGGCCTGAGTCCTCCTGCCTGAAGTGCACTGCAACCACTAAAAATTGTTCCAGGGACCTGCATACTGTTGTGATGGAGCTGGGTAGGACATTTGAGGCTGGCATAGAGGCTGGCAAAAAATGTTTTTTCTTAATTTTTTGGGGGTGGGAGGGGGTTGGTGACCACTGGGGGAGTAAGGGGAGGTCATCCCCGATTCCCTCTGGTGGTCATCTGGTCAGTTTGGGCACCTTTTCGAGGCTTGGTCGTGAAAAAAAGGGACCAAATAAAGTTGACCAAATGCTCGTGAGGGATGCCCTCCTTTTTTCCATTATCGGCCGAGAACGCCCATCTCTTAACCACGCCCCGTCCCGCCTTCGGTACACTGCCGACACACCCCCGGGAACTTTGGTTATCTCCGCGACAGAAAGCAGTTGAGGACGCCCAAAATCGGCTTTTGATTATGTCGATTTGGGCGACCCTGAGAGAAGGACGCCTATCTCCCGATTTGTGTTGGAAGATGGGCATCCTTCCCTTTCGAAACTAAGCCTGTTTGTGTGTAATTGTAAGAGGGTTGTTCATGTGTAGGGGCATGGGCTGGACAGAGGCGCAAACATTTAGGGCTAGATTCTATATATGGTGTTAAAAAAATCAGCCCAGAAAAAAGTGCTATTCTAGAAGCCGCGCTTAAAGTTAGGAACGGTTTAAAGAATAGCACTTATGCCCTGGAATCTCGCGTAACTTTAGGCATGGCCATTTGCACCAACTGAAACATGGTGCAAATGTACATGCCTACATTAGGTTCATTTCCCCATTATTCTATAACAATGAGTGTTAATTTTAGGGATACCCCTGTTCTGCCCATGACCCTCCCGTTCTCACACCCCCTTTTTCAAATCTATATATATAAAAGGCAAGACCAACGTTCTGAAGCCTCCAGCCGGAAGTGTGAAGCGCCAGAGATATCCGGTTTCCCCATGAGTGAAGGAAAACAGCACAGCATGAAATCCCTCTCTCAGTAACAGTGAAGGACTCAGAGGGGGGAGGAGAGAGATGCCCTCACTCTCTCTGTAACACAAACACAGCACAGCAGGAAACTTAACACTGAAGGACTGGACTCAGAGGGGGGAAGGGGAGGGAGAGAGGGCAGAGGGCAGGGACACTCCCACATGCACACTCTGAAGAAAACCTTGCTAGCCCCCGTTTCATTTGCATCAGAAACGGGGCTTTTTTACTAGTTGTGCATAAAATTCAATTAAAAAGCCAATGATTGGCGCAAATTAGTTATTTAATTAAATTGCACACGCAAATTGCACACATGCCCAAATTTGCGCATACAATTTTTGGTGACTTTTACAGAATTAGGGGGTATAACTCTTAACTTATGGAATACTATAAATCATGTGCGTAAATGTCACATTTAGGTGTTAACATTTATGCTAGACATAGACCTGACATAAATGTTAGCATATAAATATAATGTAACAAAGAGAGGGAACCAAGTACAAAAGAAGAAGACCAAGCAAAAAAACAGCACAAAGGGCCTTTAAAAACAAAAGGGAACACAGTTTTTCATTTAAAAAATCCTTTAATAGTGAACTTTGATTGAAGAGAGACCCAACACGGGCCGTGTTTCGGCACTACCGCACCTGCGTCAGGGGTCTCCGGACAAGCATATAAATATAGACACGGGTCCAACCAGGGGCGTAGCCAGAAAACAGATTTTGGGTGGGCCTAGGCAAGAAGTGGGTGGGCACCAAGTGTTCTCTCCCCCCCCCCCCCCCAACCACCACCAAAATAAAATCTCAGCCGGCAGGAAAACGATTCTTTCCACCTTGTCAGTCTGCAACACGCATGCACTGAAAACTAATATGCAAGTGCTGGTATCGTGGAGAGTAGCATTTTCATTTCCATCAGGTGGAAGTCTTCAGCTGGTGGAGCCTGGGATCTCCACCAGCTACCGCTAAATTTGTGCTACTGTTGGGTGGGCCTGAGCCCTAATTGGGTGGACCCTGGCCGATCCAGGCCCACCTGTGGCTACGCCACTGGCGTCAACACACTAGTATTCTGTAATTTGACCAGAGATGGAAATGTATGGAAGTCTATTAGGCAGGTACAGATTGGCAGAGTAGGTAGACAAAATGGATTTCTTTCTTTCTTTCTTTCTTTCTTTCTTTCTTTCTTTCTTTCTTTCTTTCTTTCTTTTTCTGAAAAGACTATAACTGGGCACCACAAATTTGATGCCTAGATGCAGTGCACTGAAAGCTAATTCTATAACAGCATCTGGACACACAGATTCCATTATAAAATAATACAATAAGTCATCCTCTATGTGATCGATTTTAGGCATGCCCACTTACGCCATTTTGATAACAGGTGTTGTGTATTCCTAAATGCGGCACTTTAGCATGTAACTTACAAAGCTGACCTAAATCTATTACACTGCACACCCCTCTTCATCTCCTCTTGATGTTTACCTCCTTCCTGTTAAGGATTTTCTTGCTTCTCCTAGATTTTCTTGAATTCTAATATTGCTTTCTTTTCCTCTATGAACTCCACTGAGCAGCTATCCCATGTGTCCACCACCTTCACTTTACTAAAGTACAGTGACTTTCACTTTTGCTTCTTCATCTGCTTTAGGAGAATTTCACTGCTCGCTTTCAGATATCTAAACTATGACATCCTTTTCTTTTATAGGGACGACTTCTGTGCTGTGTTTTCAGGAAATACTGTGACATTTTTTCAGGGCTTTTTTTGAGGGGGTACTTGGGGGTACTGAGTACCGGCACCTTTTCAATTGTCTGCTAAAATTGACCCATGATCCCCAAGTTTTAATGAAAGAGCTCAGGCTCTACACACCAATTCTGCCTTGTCATAGATTCTGTGATTGGTTGCAGGGGGCCTGGCTATTGTGGTGGTGGGTCCCTCAGTGATTACCCCACCCCTGAAGGATGGCCTAGCATTTGAGTACTGGCACCTTTTTCGCTAGAAAAAAATACACTGCATTTTGTATTACTCTAAGTGGATTATTTTTCTTCCTCTGTTATAGGGTGATATTGTCTCTTGTGCGGGAACATACCTGTATCTCTGGACTATCAATGGGCAGCTGCTAGCAAGTGTTAACACAGCCTCAGTCTCAGAAAGGAACATCTTATGTTGCTGCCTTACCGAACTATATTACTGGGATGCACACAGGGTCATAGTCACGGGATGTGCCGACGGAGTTGTAAGGGTAGGTGTCTCGAACATATTGTTATTGGTTTTAGCTGATGAGATATTGACATGCTAAATAATGCAGTACTTAGGGGGTAAATCTAGATTAGCCACACAGTTTTCAGCGCCAAGAACCAACCAATATTCAGACCGGTGCCTAGTTCAGTGGCATAGCCAGAGGTGGGCCTGGATGTGCAGTGCACCATTGACGTGGGTGGTGGGGATCTGCAAGCCCCGCCATGCCAGCCGAAGACCTCCTCTCAGCAGAAAGAGCCCTTGCACCCTGTGCAGTATGCTGCAGTGTTCCCAAGCTGCTACTACCTCACCCCTCGCGCATGCTCAGTTTGCCTGCATGGTGGAGGCTGACCTGTGTCAGCAACTCTGGGACACTGCTGACGGCGACACAGGGTGTAAGTGCTCTTTCTGCCTGGAGGAGGTCTTTGGCTGGTGAGGCTTGCGTATCCCCGCCAGTTCAGGTATTTCTTTTCTTTTGGGTTGCAGCGGTGATGGGCAGTGGGGGGGGTGGGGGGGGGAGAAAGAGATGAAGCTTAGGGCCTAGCCTCCTTGGGTTCAGGCCTACCTGATGTGGAGCCTTTTCTAATATGCACATGCAATGGGAGCATCAGTTTTACAAATATCTACATTGAAAAATAGACAACACGAACCCGGTAGTTTCCATTTAGGGCTGGCACTTACATATGGAAGTGGTGATTTCACAACTTCCACATGTAAGAGGCACTACTTAACATATGCAGCTGCCCCAGTTTACAAAGCTGGTGTAAATATTGCCAATTAAGCAGTAAAGCCATAATTCTAATTTTGATTCATTTTGGAAGAGGAAATAAACTTGTATAGGATTAAATACAATGACTCCCTTAATCCTTCATGTAAAGACCTGGCCAGAACAAGCACTTTTTAAAGAACCTGTACATGCCTTTGAGCTGGTATAAAACCAAAAAGGAAGTTTTCCCCTATATACTGTACATGTATTCCCTTTGTAAAATGTGGATTACACGTGTAGATTTTAATCCTGCCAAGCCACGCCCAAACCTTGGCCACTTGAAATCTCTCCAGACGATATTTAGCGCTATTGAACCAGCCAGGAATGGCTCCTGGCCAGTTAAGTAGCACTTAACTGGCTAAGTGCTAATATTCAGTGCAAGATAGCTGGTTATCTTTGCTGAATATTACCGCTTGGTGCATACGGCTAGATTCTATATGTGGTGTCTGAAAAATCCATGTGGAAAAAAATTATTCCTAGGCGTGTTCTCTCACATTTTACTAGGTGTATATCCTGCCACCTAAATTAGGCGCAGAGCTGCTGTATTCTATAATAATGTGCATGGATTTTAGAAACGCCCAAGCCCTGCCCATGGCCATACCCCCTTTTCAACACTTAGCAAGTTGCACGCATAAATCTCAATGAATGCCTATTAGTGCCAATAATTACTTGTTAACATCCAATTGACAGCGCTGATTAGCTAGTTAACCAATTAAGTTATGCACATTGTTATAGAATACGCTTCCGTTTCAGCACGGATTTTCAGGTGCCATATATAGAATCTGGGAGATAGCATCTAACTGGCTATGCTGTGTGATATAACTGGCTAGCCGTGAATATTCAGCACATCACGGCTAAGTTTAGCAGCCAAATAAGACCACCTAAATAGTAGTCCTATCTTTGGCTGCTATAAACTTAACCGGCCAACGCTGAATATCGACTTGGCTGGTTAAGTTTAAACCAGCCAGAAATAAAATGGATATTCAATGTTGGTCACTGTAAACGGCCCAGCATTGAATTTCCGGGTTCAGTGCTGATCATGGGACATAGCCGACCTGCCTCCCATGGGCTGAATGTCGGATGACCTGTGTGGTATAATTTGCCATATTTATTTATTTTTATTATATTTGTACCCCGCGCTTTCCCACTCATAGCAGGTTCAATGCGACTTACATATTATATACAGGTACTTATTTGTACCTGGGGCAATGGAGGGTTAAGTGACTTGCCCAGAGTCACAAGGAGCTGCCTGTGCCTGCAGTGGGAATCGAACCCAGTTCCCCAGGACCAAAGTCCACCACTCTAACCACTAGGCCACTCCTCCACTGTGGCTTCCTGAACTTGGTATTTTCACACATATGCAATATACATATCTAACTGCCACTATTTCTATTTATTTAAAAATGTATATGCAGCTCAATCTACTGTTCTTGGCAGGTGTTTCTACAATGAATACTAAGTGTGTATTAAGGCATTCTCTCCTGTTTACAGCTATGGAAGATGGAATCTGCTCAAGCTTCTTCTCATGTAGAGTCAGCATCACAAAGAGATTCAACCCTCAGTGCAGAAAAGAAAGGTAACATCACAGCTGAACAAGATTTATAGGCAAATAGCTGACACTGGTTTTACTGTACATAAATATTAACCATTAACCTTCCACACACAAACACATGTATATATCTGTGCCAAGATTACCCCTTGGTAAATACTGCAAGTGGCATCTATAATTCTGGCATGCAGCATGAAACATTTCTGACAGTGTATGAAATTAATAGTAATTAGGACCGGAATTATAGCAGAGAAAACAGTCTGAGACTGTGCCATTCTGAGGAAGAATGATCCGAATAGTAAAGTAATAACACTGGGCCCGATGTTCAACCAGGAACAATTGGCATTTTTATGTCCACCACCATATATTCATATACAGTGGTGGAAATAAGTATTTGATCCCTTGCTGATTTTGTAAGTTTGCCCACTGACAAAGACATGAGCAGCCCATAATTGAAGGGTAGGTTATTGGTAACAGTGAGAGATAGCACATCACAAATTAAATCCGGAAAATCACATTGTGGAAAGTATATGAATTTATTTGCATTCTGCAGAGGGAAATAAGTATTTAATCCCTCTGGCAAACAAGACCTAATACTTGGTGGCAAAACCCTTGTTGGCAAGCACAGCGGTCAGACGTCTTCTGTAGTTGATGATGAGGTTTGCACACATGTCAGGAGGAATTTTGGTCCACTCCTCTTTGCAGATCATCTCTAAATCATTAAGAGTTCTGGGCTGTCGCTTGGCAACTCGCAGCTTCAGCTCCCTCCATAAGTTTTCAATGGGATTAAGGTCTGGTGACTGGCTAGGCCACTCCATGACCCTAATGTGCTTCTTCCTGAGCCACTCCTTTGTTGCCTTGGCTGTATGTTTTGGGTCATTGTCGTGCTGGAAGACCCAGCCACGACCCATTTTTAAGGCCCTGGCGGAGGGAAGGAGGTTGTCACTCAGAATTGTACGGTACATGGCCCCATCCATTCTCCCATTGATGCGGTGAAGTAGTCCTGTGCCCTTAGCAGAGAAACACCCCCAAAACATAACATTTCCACCTCCATGCTTGACAGTGGGGATGGTGTTCTTTGGGTCATAGGCAGCATTTCTCTTCCTCCAAACACGGCGAGTTGAGTTCATGCCAAAGAGCTCAATTTTTGTCTCATCTGACCACAGCACCTTCTCCCAATCACTCTCGGCATCATCCAGGTGTTCACTGGCAAACTTCAGACGGGCCGTCACATGTGCCTTCCGGAGCAGGGGGACCTTGCGGGCACTGCAGGATTGCAATCCGTTATGTCGTAATGTGTTACCAATGGTTTTCGTGGTGACAGTGGTCCCAGCTGCCTTGAGATCATTGACAAGTTCCCCCCTTGTAGTTGTAGGCTGATTTCTAACCTTCCTCATGATCAAGGATACCCCACGAGGTGAGATTTTGCGTGGAGCCCCAGATCTTTGTCGATTGACAGTCATTTTGTACTTCTTCCATTTTCTTACTATGGCACCAACAGTTGTCTCCTTCTCGCCCAGCGTCTTACTGATGGTTTTGTAGCCCATTCCAGCCTTGTGCAGGTGTATGATCTTGTCCCTGACATCCTTAGACAGCTCCTTGCTCTTGGCCATTTTGTAGAGGTTAGAGTCTGACTGATTCACTGAGTCTGTGGACAGGTGTCTTTCATACAGGTGACCATTGCCGACAGCTGTCTGTCATGCAGGTAACGAGTTGATTTGGAGCATCTACCTGGTCTGTAGGGGCCAGATCTCTTACTGGTTGGTGGGGGATCAAATACTTATTTCCCTCTGCAGAATGCAAATAAATTCATATACTTTCCACAATGTGATTTTCCGGATTTAATTTGTGATGTGCTATCTCTCACTGTTACCAATAACCTACCCTTCAATTATGGGCTGCTCATGTCTTTGTCAGTGGGCAAACTTACAAAATCAGCAAGGGATCAAATACTTATTTCCACCACTGTATATGTCCAGCATCGGCACTGAATATCTGGTTATAGGTTAGTAGCTCTTATCACCTCTCACTTAGACTTCTTGCTTCTCACAGGTCTCCCACTAAGCCATCTCTCTCCCCTTCAATCTGCTCAAAATTCTGTTGCATGGTTTATATTCCAGCACTGTTGCTATGCACATATTAGCCCTCTCCTCAAGTCACTTTATTGGCTTCCTATCTGTTTCTGCTTACAATTCAAACTCCTCTTATTGACTTGCAAGTGCATTCACTCTGCAGCTCCTCAGTACCTCTCCACTCTCTCCCTAAACTCCTCCCTGAGAAGGAGGAATTGGGTAAATTTTATCTGTACCCTTCTCCTCCACTGCCAACTCCAGACTCTGTTCCTTTTATTTTCTGCACCATATGCCTGGAATAGACTTCCAGAGTCAGTACATCAAGCTCCATCTCTGGCTGTCTTCAAATCTAGGTTAAAAGCCCATCTTTTTGAGGCTGCTTTTAACTCCTAACTCCTATTCACTTGTTCAGTATCCATGTCTATCCCACCTTAAGTATTTCCCTTTTTTGTCCTGTTTTTATGTCCTGATTAGATTGTAAGCTCTGTCGAGCAGGGACTGTCTCTTCATGTTCAAGTGTACAGCACTGCGTACGTCTAGTAACGTTATAGAAATGATAAGTAGTAGTCTTAGTATAAGCTGAACCACTTAAAGATAGGACTGCTATGTATGTGGCCCAATATAAGCTGTTATCTTATGTGATCAAGGGCTCATTATCAGCACTTAACCACATAAGTGCCAACTCCACCTCCAGAACACCCACAAGTTAGCAGATTTCAGCTCAGGTACTAAATGCAAATATTCAGCGGCGTTATCCTACCCACTTAAATCACTGTGAATATCACTGGCCTGTCTTCTTCTAGCTCAACATTCATAATGAATTACAGTGGAACCTCAATATAATGCTATGATTGGGATCCATAAAATATTGCGTTAAATGATCTGTTGCAAAAGGAGCTGTATGTAAAAAAAAAAGGGGGGGAGCCAAGACATGATTGCAGGGGGCATTATATTGGGTTCCATGTAATTGTATAACAGGCTGCCTAGGATGTGAGGGTAAGCAGACACCTATTTTGGGTCCATTTTATAGAGATACTTAGATGCCTATTGGGCTCATTTTTGAAAGAGAAAGATGCCCATCTTTCGACATAAATCAAAAGATGGACGTCCTTCTCACAGGGTCATCCAAATCGGTAAAATCGAAAGCCGATTTTGGACGTCCCCAGCTGCACTCCATCGCAGGGATGGCCAAAGTTCAAGGGGGCGTGTCGGAGGCATAGCGAAGGTGGGACTTGGGCGTGCCTAACACTTGGGCGTCCTTGACCCATAATTGAAAAAAAGAAGGACATCCCTGACAAACACTTGGACGTTTTCACCTGGACCTGTTTTTCTCACGACTAAGGCACAAAAAGGTGCCCGAAATGACCAGATGACCACCAGAGAGAATCGGGGATGGCCTCCCATTACTCCCCCAGTGGTCACTAACCCCCTCCCACCCTCAAAAAACATCTTTCAAAATATTTCGTGTCAGCCTCTATGCCAGCCTCAGATGTTATACTCAGGTCCATGACAGCAGTATGCAGGTCCCTGGAGCAGTTTTAGTGGGTGCAGTGCTCTTCAGACAGGCGGACCCAGGCCCATCCCCCCACTACCTGTTACGTTTGTGGAGGAAACAGCGAGTCCTCCAAAACCCACCAGAAACTCACTGTACCCACACCCATCACCCATAAGGGCTATGGTAGTGGTGCACAGTTGGAGTAGTGGGTTTTGGGGGGCTCAGCACACAAGGTAAGGGAGCTATGCACCTGGGAGCAATTTCTGAAGTCCACTGCAGTGCCCCCTAGGGTGCCCGGTTGGTGTCCTGGCATGTCAGGGGGACCAGTGCACTACAAATGCTGGCTCCTCCCATGACCAAATGGCATGCATTTGGTCATTTCTGAGATGGACGTCCTTAGTTCCGAAAATCACTGAAAATCAGAAACGACCATATCTGGGGACATCCATCTTTAAGGACAACCAAATTTAAGGATTTGGACGTCCCTGATGGTATTTTCGAAAAGAAAGATGGACGTCCATCTTGTTTTGAAAATACGTGATTCCACGCCCCTGGATTCGGACATTTTGCAAGGACGTCCAAATCGAAACACGGACGTCCCTTTCAAAAATGCCCCTCCACGCATCTTTGTAAAAATTATTCTTCAAAAGCCACAGAAATCACTGCTTTAATGAAGTCACATTCCTTTACACTTCCTCGGTGGCAGATATAAATGTTCATGAGTAAAACACGCATGAAGGCACAGATTTTGTAAAGGATGTTCATAAATGTGACTCCGCCCGTGCTTCCCCAGGACCTACTTCCGAACACGCTGTCTACTCCCAATTTGTGTACATGTATACTCGTTCTTTCACCATAGTGGAGGGGTGTAATATTAAAAGCTGCTTTTTTTTGCGTAGAGTGGTATATATATATGTGAAAATGCCTTTATTAAATCGCCCCTAATGTGTTTTAACAGAGGACATAACGGGGTCGATATTCAATCAGCAGCAGTCAGCGATTTGATAACTACCGCTGATTTTATTCCCAGATATTCAGTTCCGGGCCATGTCCAGGCACCAGCATTTAATATCTGAGCATGCATGACTGGCTAAAACATAGACAGTTATGCGATATACAGTATTTAACCAGCTACAATGAACCACACAGCACTGTATTGTATACGGTCCTATTTGTGCATTTATCTTAGCCAACTGGTTATTGCTGGATTCTCTATAGCGCGCCTAGAGTTGCATGCCAAAATCAAAGCGTATTTATAAGTACGCATGTAACTAAATTGGCTTAAAAAGCTAATCAGCGTTGATAACAGGTCTTAGCAAGCAATAATGAGCACTAATTGGCAATAATTAGAATTTACGTGCACAAATTTCTGAGTGCATTCTATAACACACTGCGCCTAAATTCTAACACATGCAGGCAAACAGGGGCATGGCTATGGGTGGGGAGTTGGACGTTTTGTGGGTGTTCCAAAATCTGCATATGTAGTTACAGAATATGGCCCAGTGTGCGTAAATTTACATGCAAGGATTTGCGCCACATTTTCATTGGTTTAAATGGATGTGCGTACTTTTAGGCGCTAGAATATCAACTAAGCATATTCTATATACCGTGCCTAAATTAAGATGTGGTTTGTAAAAAACACTTTACTGCACAGGCTGAATGTTGGCACTTAACCAGCTAAGTGCTGACTCTGCCCCCAAAATTCCCAGAAAATAACCAGTTTGGGCTTAGGCACTAATCGGGCATTTTCAGCGGCATTATTTGGTCAGGGCTGGTCTTAGGCAGGGGTGACAGGGGCGGTCACACAGGGACTCGCGCTCCTAGGGGCCCTGCATCCCTGGCATATCTGTCCCCTTGTCTCGGAACACCTTCCTGCTCCATGCCTTAATGTGCATCTGCATTTCCCAGCGATTTTCATATCACAACGGCCGCTGAGCCAAGAACCTCCATGCTGCTGCATCCAGCCCCCTTTTGATGTCACTTCCTGGTTCCACAAAGGCAGCAGCGAGGAGTCTCTGGGCTCAATGGCAGATGGGATATGAAAATCATTGAAGCTGCCTACCGCTCTCTACTGGTATAGAGTGAGTGGGTTTTAATTTGTTTTTTAATAAATTTAAAAAACCTTGTTAACAGGGGTGGGACTTGATAATGCAGGGGTTATGTGGAGGGCAGAGCAGTGCGGTGGCGGGAAGGGGAAGTGGGCCCCACAGAAGTGGTCTGCACAGGGCCCTGCAATTGCTAAAACCAGCCCTGTATCCAGGGCCACCGAGAGACTGGGCCGGGGCTGGGGCAAAGCCACCCCCGGAGCCCTGCCCTCGAGGTTGTGGTCACCCCCCAGGCCGCCGCAGTCCCCACCCACCCTTCATTGTCCGCCACTGGGCCGGGCCCCCTGCATTGAAATCATCACAGCGCCTCACCTGTCACTTCGCTCCGTGACTGAAAGCGCAGCCAGCAGCGGCAGATCGGATTCGCCTCCCTTCGGGCCTTCCCTCCCTGTGTCCCGCCCTCGTGGAAGTTATATCAGACGAGGGCGGTACACAGGGAGGGAAGGCCCAAATGGAGGCGAATCTGATCTGCTGTTACTGGCTGCGCTTTCAGTCACGGAGCGAGGTGACAGGTGAGGGGCTGTGATGGAGGCCGGGCCCAGGGAATTTTGTCCCCCCTCTTGGCGGCCCTGCCTGTATCCAGTGGCTATCCCAAAGTCATAGGGAAAGGTAGTGGGACAAGAAGAAGGAAAACAACTGCACTGGATAGCTGAATACAACAGGACTAAAGGCAATTTAAAAAATAAAATGCTATCCTGTCTAGATGTTGCTTATCTACTTTTCCTTCCTGAATGTATATAATGGACTCTCTACAGTAAATGGAACTGGGACTCTCCTTGGCATTTTCAAACCACTTGCCCTTTGGCTTCATGGTTTATGAGGCTGCTATAGCTCCTCTTTGCTTAGCTGCATCCTTCCTAAAGTATGTGGACAGTTCATTCAATATATTATCGAGCGGAAATATTCTAATGGGGTAATGTGGGAAGAAGTAACATTCCTTGTCTTATAGTTTAAATACCAACATAAATATTTTGCCCAGGGCCTGAGCATTACTGCAAGAAATGCAACCTGTGAGTATCATAGGTGAGTCTGGATACTGTAAAAGGGCCTGCTTTCCTTACCTTGCCTTTTTTTAAATGTATCCATCTTTCCTCATCCAGAAGGGGCTAATATAATCTGCATACAATATTTTTTGCCACACATCCCCTTATTCAGTTAAGGTTCAGGTACTGTGCCACTCTCTACTGACTGAAACAATGTGTAGCTCTCTTGGTAAAAAGTGAAAAAAAATCCCTTACAAATACATACAAGTCTATGGGAAGGGAGTAGAGGAGGACCAATTAAATTCCAACAAACTATAGAGGTGAATAAAGTAGCATTTATTAACAGACAAAAAACAATGATGATAAAAATATTCTAAACCAATAAAATACACAAACAAATTGCCTGATTCAATTACATACAGAAATGTTTGCAATACACATGAAAATTTTGCCAGACTCGATACAGATCTATGTTTCAGTGATAAACGCCTACCTCAGGAGTCTCAATATCTAGTCAATACTGTGTCTGTCTTGTGTTTAGGCAAATATTGTCAATGAATTGACATGTGTTGAGCAAAAAGACAGAAAAATTTGCAAGCACTTCAAGGGTTAACAAACAGCTGTGTTTTTGGTCTGTTAATAAATACTTCTTTATGTATGTTTATTCACCTCTGTAGTTCAGAACCCTAGTCTGCAGTCCCTCTGAGATTTTAATAATTAAAATGAGCAATCTTAATTATCACAAAACATCCTATAAAAATGCAGGTTCTAGTATGTGCCGACGGTTCTTTCAGTTTGTGTGGTTGTCAGGATCTATTGTTTTGCTATGACTGCAGCTACTGTTTGCTGCCCCCAAGAAGCTGCTGCCCTAGGCAGCCATCTAATCATGCCTAATAGTTGGCCTGGTTTCCAATTCTGTTTTTCTGAGCTGGTGTGATATCAGTGGCCACCTAAGCCTCCTATGCCCTGCATTAAGGGCATTGCTGCTATTGTTTTAATGTTTTCCCTGGCAAAAAACAAACAAACAAACAACAACAACAAAAAAACAGTATAACATCCAGAGGTCAATATTTTGTGGCCTCAAAAACATATAACTTTAAATGCATAAGATATATGTTTAAATTTACCCCTATTTTTAACAGCAGAAAAACATATAATCTGCATGTTACTTTAAGTGGATACTTATACATTTAAAATTATATGCTATCTATTTGCCTGTTAGCAGTTAAACGTATAACTTATTCATATGAAGAGCCATTTTACATAGGGTATGTGAAAGGAAAGTCTGACGGCCAGGTTGGAGAGTCTAGACTTTCCAAAGAATTTCTGAAGTGGCTTGCTGAACATAAATTTTGTAAAATATATGTAACCTTGCTCCCAGAAATCCACATACAAGGAGAGAGAGAGAAGAAAAAGATGCAGTGGCAGCTATATGTGTAAGTGGATCTACTTTGGGACTTGAGCTGGCTACTGTGGAGCTGAGCTTAATGAACCTTGGTCTGACCCAATATAGCTTTTATTATGTTCATTTGCTGCTAATAGCAACCAGGGGCATATCTGACTTTCGGCGGTAGGGGGGGCAGGGGCTAGAGTGAGGGGGCACATTATAGCCCCCCCCGGCCGCCGCCGCCGCCCCCCTACTGCCGTCAACCCTCCCCCCTACCGCCGTTAACCCTCCCTCCCCCGCCTACCGCCGTCACCTATCCCCGAGGTCCGCTTCCTCCTGCCGGCTTTTTAAAATATTGCTTCAGCTTTCACAGCACAACGAGGATGAAGAAGTTAAAGAAGACCGCGGCTGGGCTGGCGGGGGGTTGGGGTCCCCCGCCAGCTGAAGCAATATTTTAAAAAGCCAGCAGGAGGAAGCGGACCTCGGGGGTAGGTGACGGCGGTAGGCGGGGGAGAGAGGGAGGGTTAACGGCGGTAGAGGGGTCCAGGGTGAAATCTGCGGGGGCCCAGGCCCCTGTGGCCCCACGCAGATACGCCCCTGATAGCAACACTTAGATGTGTAGCTAACAGCAGAGAAAGACAGTACTTTGACATCAAATTGGCATCAAGTCCACTGTTCCATCTCCATGTGGCTATCTTGCTAAATACATTCAAGTCCACTGTTCCATCTCAATGTGGCTATCTTGCTAAATACATGTGTAAGTGATGCTGTTTTATATCACTTGTTTTTTTACTTATTTTATTGTTTTGATTTAATGTCTTATATACTGCCTTCAAGCCATCAAAGTGGTACAGTAAGTATTTTTCTATCCCTGGAGTGCTCACAATCTGAGTTTTTACCTGAGGCAATGGAAGGTTAAGTAACTTGCCCGAGGTCAGGAGGAGCTGCAGTGGGATTTGAATAAGGCTGTTTTAACCATTAGGTTACTCCTGCACTCTTCTTTTAAATATGGCACTATGTACCTGCAGCCATTTTGCTAGTTCTTCCCCATGTATTTTACTTGTCCTCATGAAAACAGAGCTGACTGCTGTGCAGAGCCTGAACACATGTTTCCAGTACATGCAGGTTACAGCACCCACTACAAGTCATTGTAAACAAGCACTAAGATGGCTACAAAAAGAGAATGCAACATGGTACATCTGGTGTTGGCCACTGAAGCTGCCTCATACAACAAGGGGGGACAGCATACATTTTGTGCTGCAGAGAACCAGAGAACAGGAGGTGGGAAATATTTGGGGGGGGGGGGGGGAGAGAAAAAGAGCCTTGTGTGTGTGTTTATTGTAAGTCACCTAAGGGCCTTCCAATCAAAACTGGCATATCAAGTTGGATAAATTAAATAAAAAATACAAGGACAGTTCAGGTCTTTCCATTACGTCAACCAGTGTCGCATGATAAATATACAGGTCTTGCCCCAACAATCCCGTTTTGTCCTATTTTGTAGCAATATTTCTCTGAGAAGGTTTAATTATTAACCTATATTGATAATGTGAAAAATACACAGTTCTTTTCCGGTATTATAACCAGTTCACTTAGTAGATCTTGTGAACTGTTCTCAATAATACGGCATTTCACATGTTCCTAACCTGCAAAAGAATGTTGTACCTGTCTCTTAAGATGATGTGGCTAAATCTTTTCAGAATAAGGTTGTTTCCAGGTTTCTAGATGTATTAATCATTTTGCTCTTCTACTCATTGGTACGCCATCTGCAGCTTACAATCTATGCATATAACTGATAAAACCACAAGCCTCCCCTCATGGGTTGGGCATATATGTTTTACTGTGGTTAGTTGTGTTTACTGTTTGTTTTAGATTATTGCTGAAGTTAACATATGTTGTGGGCTTTTCTCAGTGTGTTTTGTCTAGCGAAAAAGGTGCTGGTACTCAAATGCCAGGCCACCCTTCAGATGTGGGGTGATCATTGAGGGACCTACCCCACAATAGCCAGGCCCCCTGCATCCAGTCACAGAATCTATGATGAGGCAGAATTGGTGTATAGGGCCTGAGCTCTTTCATTAAAACTTGGGGACCATGGCTTAATTTTAGCAGACAATTGAAAAGGTGCCGGTACTCAGTACCCCCAAGTACCCCTTCAAAGTACCCCTGGCTTTTCTGCTCTTAAAGTTTGTTGATTCACCTTGTGATACCCTGGGTGAGGGTTGTGGGATGGCCCTGTGAATAACACAGCCAGACAGGTATATAAATGTGAAATAAATGATTTATTTAGCTGAGCCCTGAGACTTGTTACTTCACAGGCCAGGAACATCAGGTGTAAAAGTCTCTGTGGTTCAGTAAACAGTCTTGAGCAGGCCTCTGGCTGTCAGACCATGTAGTCTGTGGCTGGTAGGCCGGCACACTCAAAACATAGCCCATAAGTTCTCAGTTCCTCTGAGACCCAAGCCAGACCTCAAAGCAAAGCTTGCAAGTCTTAAACAAGCAGTAACATTGGCTTACCTCAGCCAGGTTACAATTAATACACAGGAACTGCAGCAGCATCTGCTGGACTTCTAGTCTTCCTTCCCTGGGCATCTCTAACCTCTGTCAGGCCCTTCTTATACACTTCCTGGTTCTGTCTCCAACCCTCTTCCTGGCTCACTTCTTCTCAGGCAGAACTAGGGCTCTTAAGGTGGATCAGGCTGATTATGGGACTATTCTTAAGGATGAGGGGCAGAGTTCTATTAACCCCATCACATTCCCTCCCTTTCAGCTCAACTGTACCCAGTTGAGTGCCTGCAATACCAGGGTCTACCTCCCGGGGCAAAAAGTCCTCATTAGCATGCTCTCGGCTCGCCCGGTGTTTCACCTCATAGCTAAAGGGCTGGAGACTAAGGAACAAGTGCATTAAGGGCATTTGAATCCTTATGTTGAGCTATCCACTGAAGGGATTAATGGTTGGTGACCAGCACAAGGTTGCAGCCCAATAGTATTGGACTATCTCCAGGGCCCACTTGACAGCTAGAGCTTCCTTATCAACTTGTGCATTTTTTTTCTCTCTAGGGAAAAGCTTCCAGCTAATGTATGCCATCGTGTGGTCTTCCTCATCTTCTTTCTGGGCCAGAATTGTCCCGAGTCCAACCTCTGATGCATCAGTCTGTACGATGAAGGGTCAGCTAAAGTCCAAGCTGACCAACATCGGCTCTGAACAAATAGCCCTTTTCAGAGTTTGGAAGGCAACATCCAACTCTTCAGTCCAGTGTATCTTCTTTAGAGCCTTCTTCTGAAGGAAGTGGGTTAGCGGTTCCACTTTCTCAACAAACCCAGGAATAAACTGTTGGTAATAATCAATGAACCTAAGGAAGGCTCGTATTTGCTTCTTCGTCTGGGTACTGGCACCAGGGTGATCACTTCTATCTTCCGGATCTGGGGTCTCACTTGTCCTTTCCTGACTGAGTAACCCAGGTAATAGACTTCTTCTCCTCCCAAGAAGCACTTTTTTTGGAGTCGCTGTTAACCCAGCAAAGCACTTTATTCAAAATCCAAGCAACAGAATAGTAACTTTAAAAAGAGAATAACAGGCATACCCCCCCCTTCTAGACTTTCCAGAGAAAAGGAACAATAACAAGCTTTTTTTATTTAACACAAATAATTTTATATATAAACCCCCCCATCTTCTACCCCCCCCCCCACCTCTCACAAAAAACACAAAATGGAAAATCGCCCCAGTTCCCCTCCCCTCCCAATAAAACTTAAATAATTACAGTAGCAAACACACAAATTACCCTGTCCCCTAAACAGAGCAAGCCTTCAAGAATGGAGCCCACAACACCTCCTACTTATGTAGTTTTTCTCTTCAATGCAGTCAAATGCTCCATTTCACAAATATGCCACAACCTGGTTATCTATTGGATTAAAGAAGGCACAGTATGATGCTTCCAATACCTCGCCAAATTTAGGTGAGCCACATGAAGAGCCTGTCTAACCTGCAAAGACTGCTAATGAGTTAGATCTGCAGGTTTTTGACCCAATAAGAAGACAGCTGGGTGCCATTGCACTGGACGAGCAAGCCACACTTGTAGGCGAGATTGCACAGCCTTCCAGTATGCTTGTGCCTTAGAACAGGTCCACCAAATGTGACCCATAGTACCCAACACTGCACAGCCCCTCCAACAATAAGATGTTTCAACAAGCGAGAGCCCACTAAGTGTTGCTCAAGATGAATCCATAACTTATGATCAGCAGCATGGGATCTTGCCAGGTATTTGTGACCTAGATTGGCCACTGTTGGAAACAGGATGCTGGGCTTGATGGACCTTTGGTCTTTCCCAGTATGGCAATACCTATGTACTTATGTAGCATGGAACCATTCAATGGCAGAATGGACCTGTCGACATTGTCCACTCAGGAAGCTTTAATTTCCTTCTTTATATCAGCAAACGCTTCAATTGCTTCTAACATCCAGCGTCATTCTCGTCTCCTCTCAGAGAATCCTCCACAGAAAGCACAAAGTCTGAGTCTTACTCTGACGCCTGGCCTGATACCACATGGTGGTGTGGTGTTTTCACTGGAGTCTTAGTAGCGGACCTCACCTTCTCCTTTCCAGGACAATTCTGGAATTTTTTCACAGTGCCACAAATGCTCCTCAAAACTCTGTAACTCCCATGCAAAAAAATTCAGCCGATGGATGCAAATAAGGGGAAATTCGCTCCAGAGTTTACAGGCGAAAAGAACTAGGCTGCCGTCAAGCCAGATTATGTCACCTCCTCCGGGTCCTCCAATCTTTACTATAGATGACAAAATGTCATTTAAGTAGGCAGCCACATAGTTGCCATGGGGTTTAAGTAGGCAATCCACAAGGTGAAGGAAGGTAGCTGGAGCTCTATGAAGGCCAAACGGTAGCACCATGAACTAGAACAAACCCTGGGGTGTTGAAAAGGCTGTCTTCTCTTTGGCAGCCGGTTGAGAGGTACCTGCCAATATTCCTTGGTCAGGTCCAAGATGGAGATGAATCAGGCCCTCCTAGCTGCCCAATGAGTTCATTCACTCTTGGCATTGAATAGGCCTCTAGTTTAGAGACAGCATTCACCTTCCAGAAATCAATACAAAACCAGATGCTCCCACCCAGTTTTGGTACCAACACAATGGGAGACAACTAATTACTGGTTGACTCCTCAATGACTCCCAATTCTAGCATGTCAGCAACCTTTTTTACCACAGCCTGCTGTTGGGCTTTTGGGATTTAATTCAGGTGTTGTCGGACTACCGCCCTTGGATCAGTGATAATATCATGAGTTGCAAGGTGGGTCCAGCCTGGCATTCCGGAAAACACACCTTCATTCTGGCATACCAAGTGCTCCAGATCATCCTTCTGTGAGATGGAGAGCTGGTCACCAAATGGAACTTGGAAGGGTCCAGATTCTGTTGGGACCTCTGGCCCAAAGTCATCTCTTTGGACTTGGGTTGCCGTCACATGGAACCCACTTCTTCAACAAATCAATGTGGAAGATCTTCACCTTATCCCTCTTATCAGGTTTGGCTACCTTATAATTGACAGGTCCCATCTTTTTCACAGTTTCATAAGGACCTTGCCACTTGCATAATAGTTTCCTCTCAGAAGAGGGTAAAAGAACTAGGGGGCCGATATTCAGACCATGGGAGTTAGACTGGCTAACTCCCACGGTCACTGCTAAACCAGAATATTCAATGCCGGGCTGTTTCAGGTGACCAGCATTGAATATCCAGTTTATTTTTGGCCAGTTAGAAGATAACTGGCTGTGCTGATATTCAGACTTAGACGGTTATCTTCTAACCAGCCAAAGATATCCCACATATTCATGTGGCCAAATGTTGCCACTAAAGTGGGGCTGAAAATCAGCAGATAGCCCATTATGTCGGCTGATATAACAGGCTATCTGCTAACTGCTATCTGGTAATATTCAGTGGGAGATAGCCGGCTATCCCCCACTGAATATCAGCAGATAGCCGGATATGGGGCATTTAACCGGCCAGGTGCTGAACCTGGCCGGTTAAATGCTTTTGAATATTGGGGGGGGGGGGGGGGGGTAGGACTTGTATCCCTCGGCTGGAAAGTTTGTTGTACTGCCTTCTGGTTGTAGACTCAGGCTTGACCCACTTGAGCCTTCTCCAGGCAAAGCTTGGCAACCTCACAAGCTTTCTTTAGCCTGTCCTGTATGGTGAGCACATATTCGGCCAAGTTCCTTCCCAGGCTGGGTTCCACTTTCCAAGCTTCTCAAACCACTTCCAGGATCCTTCTGGGTCTTCTTTCATATAACAGTACATACAGGATATGAGAATCCCAGTTTTTCCCATCTTAAGCCACAAACATTTTCAGCATCTGTTTCAGTCTTATTAAACCATTCCACCAGACCACCTGTCTGTGGATGATACACTGATATCTGCAAGATCTTTGAGCAAGGCACATATTTGCTTCATAACTCTGGACGTAAAGGTGGTCCCTTGATCAGTCAATATTTCTGCAAGGATCCCCATCTGGGAGAAGATGACCCACAGCGCATTGGCCACTGTGGTGGTCTTCATGTTACGCAAGGCAATGGCTTCTGGATAGCAAGTGGCATAATCCAAGATGACCAGAATATACTTGTTGCCATGAGTGGTGCGTTCCAGGGGTCCCACAAAGTCCATCGCTAGTCTCTCAAATAGGGTGTCAACCAGGAGCACAGGCACAAGAGGGGCAAGTGGGACCCTTGCAGGAGTACTCAGCTGGCAGGTTGGGCAGGACTGACAAAAGAGATCAACTTGCTTGAGTATACCTGGGCAGAAAAACCGAGCCAAAATCCACTCCTAGGTCTTCTCCTCCCCCAGATGACCTCCTAACAGGTGACTGTGAGCTAGCTGCATGACCTGTCTAGAGTAGGGCTGTGGTACTAACAGCTGCTCTACCTCTTCCCCGGGCTGCTGTAATGGAGTCATCCTCTGACTGGGTTATTTTATAGTCTCCTTTAGCTCCTTCGCTACTCCATTCAGGTAGACTGTCAAAAGGCATAGGGTTGTCCGGCCCGTCATTTTCTTCTGGCTCCGGATCTCCATCCATGGCAGCTCTTAAATTCAGAGAGCACCATAGATTCTCTAACCACAGTTGGCGGCAGAGTTGGGGCAACTTTGAGTTTTCGGTATACAAATCAAGGTCCTCCAGTGGGAAGATCTCAGGAAAAGACTCCTCCTCCTTCTTTGGGCAATCGATCAGCTGGGCCCAGATGGTGCCAAAATTGGGACAATCCCATCCCCAAACTACTGGGTAATGTAGCCATGGTAAGACTGCTACTTCCAGATGAGCTTGCCTCACAGGTTTTCAGACACTTGATCTGTTGGATACTGTTTCTGGTCACCATGTATACATGCCAAGGTCACAGCTCACTCATAACTCAACTGCAGATGATTATCTCTCTCTGGACAAGGGTCTTGACACTGCTGTAGTCCACTAAGGTTTGGTACGGGTGTTCTCCTAGCTCTTCTGGTAGTACACAGTTTCTGCTTCCTGAATGGGATGCTTCCACAAAATTGCAGTCGTGATTGGCTACCACATTCACATCCATGGCATCTTCAAGTATATCCTGATAGTCTCTCACTATGTGACCTCTTTCCCCACATCTGAAACAGTTGGGGGAGTATGAATCCCACAACAGCAAGCTGAGCTAACGGCTTAGTAAATCTCAGCGAAAGTTTGTTTTTTTTTAAACTAGTAGAAGAAGCTTTCTAATTTAAGGTTCCATTAGATGATGTCAACCAGATGTGAAGATGACTATCCCACTGTCCACTGTGACTACCTATTACAAGTACGCAACTTGGATAAAGCTGAGACTGGAATTCAGCAAAGCTACCATATGACAGTAGTTTTTCTATTGAATTTGCCCATAAGCCCCCAAATTCTGTATAGGTTGCCCAAATTTTGGCATGGATCGTAGAAGCACACATAAACTAATTAGTCAGGTTCTAAGAATCAATTATTGGAGTTAATTAGCACTTGGCATTAATTATGAGTTATGCATATTTTCATGTCTGCATTAATATCAAAGATGTCTCTTAATGTCCAGCACCATAGAACTGTAAAATTCTATTCCTGGAAGCTGATTTGCTAAAGTTCAAAGTGACTTTTTAAAAGTGGGCTTTGTGTAAAAATACAGCACAAGAGGTCCTTTTAAAACATGTTCCCAGTTGTGACAATGCACAAAATATTTCTCACGAAATCTTGCTGTGAATATAGATGAGCAAGGAGCTGATCTGCATCCATAGTTGAATGTTGCAAAAACAGCCACTTACACATTTCTAGCTTTGTATGTCGCTTCCTAAAAAGGTTTTCTCTCTGCCAGGATACTGCTGTTATTTGTTAGCTACAAGAAACTGATTTGTTAACATGCCAACAATTAGACTGACTGCCTTCCTCAGAGCTCCTCTGCCTTGCCTTGTTTAAATGCACAGCAGCAATAAGTGCTCTTCTGGTGATAATAACTAGTTTTCTAATGGTAGTGGCGTCTGCAGGCTTACTCAGACGAAATTGTTAGTTCTGAGTCATATCACATGCATACAGCATTTGGGCTTCATTAAAGGGAAAGTGAAGCTCATCAGCTACCAAACAAAAAAAAAACACCCAATAGTAGTGAAGTATATTTATGAAATGAGGTAAACATGAAAAGGGTTATGGATGTATCAGTTATATAACATGTAACAATATGAGGCCTGTTCACAAAAAGAGTGATGTACTGTACATAAGACCAAGCAGCATGTAAAACACATACCATTCTGCTTATAAAGACCCTAGCATGCATGTTAAACCAATCTGAAAAGAAATCCATTTATTTATATTCATTTGATATTCTGCTTTCTAGAGTAAAGCACAAGACAGATTGCATAAAAGATGTGAAGTACACTATGCAGGAGAATAATGCATACATAATCAGGTACAGGAATAAAGCAAAATCTCTTGGGCAGAATGGTTATACATAAAGGATGAGATGCACATTGGTACAAGAATGATGCAAGGTACATTAAGCACTAAAGATAGGGGAGAGCAATGGAGAATAAAGGGAAACCTTGGAGTAGGAACTCCTAGTTAACAACAGTTGGGAACATTAAGGATAGTAATGAGAGGTCTCTGCAAAGAGCCTAGCAGAATGCTTTACTGAACAGCCAAGTTGAAATTGTTTTATTCTGAAAGTAAGATAAGACATTTCCATGTCACTCTAATTGTAGATGTGTTGATGAGTTATGGGGATTTAGGAAGGCAATTAAGACTTTGTTATTCTGTTAAATGTTTTCTTAACACTGCTTATTTATTTGTTACTGATTTTATGAGTTTTCCTTGATTCTGATTTATTTATGGATTATGTGTATTTTATTATTTGCTTTTGCTTTTTATTTGATTATGACTTTTGTTGTAACGTTTTCCGGGCTTTATTGAGAGGACAGGCTAAATGTCAAAATAAATAAATGTGGTTCAAGCGGTGTTTTATTGCATGGATGCAAAGCAAGTAAATGACTGAAGCCTCTTTCATGTTAATCTTGCTGATGCTAGTGGTGGAACAGCCTGCTAGTGGGATCTAAGTTCCTATGTATAATTGAGCAATAGTTGGGACAGATACTCAGGAGACAACAGCTTTAAAAATTTTACAATAAAGCATAGTTGTTTTTTTTGTAAACTGTATTTATTGTTTCATGGAATCAGGCACAGGCATCAAAACTGACAACAGTACAGCACATCACAAAAAGTCCAGTGTTACCATTCTTGACAGCCCCTTGACCTCCATGATGTTTCCCTTATCTCCCCCGAATAGAGATCCCCTACCTATCCCTCCCCCTCCCCCTTCCCCCTTGCCCCCTCCCTTTCCCCTTATGTCCCTTGACGCTGAACCAGCACACAGTTCTTATTAAAGGGAGTCATGGGTGGGCATCACAAGCAGGGCACGCATTCATCCCCACAAGTCCCGATATTGACGAGCTCTCAAGGAAACCGCGAATTTATAGTTCATGAGGACCCACTCAGCCATTTCACTCATACAATTTTTCCATGCTGCTAAGGACGGAGGTTCTTTTGCCACCCACTGTTTCAGAATACATCTCTTAACCAGAATCATTGCTAATAATACAAACTTATGTTGTGGTTCCCGCAGCCCCTGCTCTTTAAAAGCCTGCCCGCAGCCCATTAAAGTAATTGAGTACCGCCACTCCACTGTGCAGTGCAAGGCCTCTTCCAGCAGCCCTATCACCCCTACCCACAGTGCCTGCAGGGCCGGACATTCCATGAAGGAGTGCAGGAAAGTACCTGCTGCTCCCCCACACTTGTCACACATATCATTCTCCCACATCCCCAGGGTTTTCACTCTTGCCTTAGTAATGTAGATCCTGTGTAAGATTCTATACTGTGTGTCCTGCAGTGAAGCATTCGGGGTAAGCATTCGAAAAATTACACCTAGGCGCTTTACTGATACCTCTTCCACCACATCTGCACTCCACGCTTCCGCTAGCACTAACAAGTGGGGCGCCCGCATGTTTTCCCTAATCAGGTGACACCACCCAGTTAATCAATTCTGGCTGGGGGTCATCTGCATGAAAACATGATCAAGCTGTGTGAACCGCACAATTGCTTTACTCTTGTGCTCTACACTCAGTATGTAGTCTCGTGCTTGCAAGTATGCAGAGAAATGGGAGCCAGGGATCTGTAGTTCACTTTTCTCCATGTCAAACGTTGGCAGAGCGTCTTCCCCCTCTTTCCTGAACTGGCCTATGAATCTACAGCCTTTATCCCTCCATATACTGAATACTGACATTCCCACCCCTGCCGGGAAGGCCATATTTCCCACCAGCAGCAGAAATGGGCTCATCCCTGTTCCCCCACCCACTTGCCCTCTCCACCACCTCCAAGCCGTTTGAAGAGCTGCCACATAGGGGTTCTTTTTTGCCCCTTGTATTGCCCAGGACTCCAAAACCGTGAAGGTACTATTTATTTCTCAATATACTTTTGATTTTGATGAACCATCACAATATTGTAGTAAAACAAAATTAACAAAGGCTACACATTTCCATAGTAGTCTTAAAACATTACATAGAAATTTTACCTTGCTCTCAACTTAAAGTCAATATGTCTATTGCAAAATTGGATTCACATGATCAGAAGATTTGAACCCTGTCAACAGTCTTGCTTGCTGGCATGTTTTATAGAGGCCGAAAACATTTGAGATTGCATTTGTAAGATACTATAGAACTGACAATTGCAGTAATCTATTATGGTTGGTGAGTGAAGAATATGTGATTGTAGCTAGGTCACATTTCACAAAGGACTTATCCAGTTAACAAATCTGGAACAGAATCATAAATGAGGCGCTTATCACAAATGAGATGTGGATTTCCATTATAAAATGATTGTTAAGGTACATTCTGAGACTATATACTGAGAGGTCTTCTGCAAAGCGCAGAAAACCCAATACGGGCTTACCGCTCACTAATCTGGAACTACTGTCAGTCCAACACAGCCACCGGCGGTAGTTCTGGCTGGAGCGTGTGTTCCGGCCATTTTTTTCTGTAGCGCGGTGCTAATCAAGCAGTAATCAGGCATTACCACTCATTGCCTGGTTACCACCGGGCTATCGCAGGAACACTTACTGCCACCTCAATGGGTGGTGGTAAGGGCTCCCCTCTGAAATTAATTGCCGCCCAGCCATTACCTGAAAGAAAGTGAGACCGGCCCTTTTACCAGCTGCAGTAAAAGGAGGTCTCGGCGTGCATGTAAAACATGCACTGACGCCAATGCAGGCCCCCTTTTGCCGCAGCTTGGTAAAAGGGGGCCTCAATGCGGTGTTCAGCATGAATAAGTCAAACATAAGCAATAGACATTTACAGCAGTAAAAAGTTTCAAACAACAATACAAAGTATGCATAGTATGCTACATTACTATGGGGGTCATTTTCAAAGCACTTAGACTTACAAAGTTCCATAGGTTACTATGGAACTTTGTAAGTCTATGTGCCTCAATACTTTATATTTGCTTTAAATTTTATGTTGAGAATTCCATTCATTTTTCTTATTGTTTCTGAATGTAAACAAGTTTAAAAATGATCAAAAAATCTATTGTCTACAATTGCACCATCACCCTGCAAGCTGCCTCATTCTAAAAACAACCTCATCCTTCCAAACTGACCCACAACCCATAAACTGACCCCATCCCAAAAACTACTCCCAGCAATTGTCACACTATCCTGCAAACTGCCCCACCTCCATAAGTACTGTGCCACTATCCCATAATCTGTCCCATCTCCAAAACTGTTGTAACGCATTCGCGCACGTGCACAAACACACACACAAAAATGCACGTGCATAGTATGGCACATTTCTGAACTATGCTATTCAAGCTTTTCCTCACTTGTTTCTGTTTGTAATATTCTTCAGTCAGCATCCCAGGTTTCCTCTGGCTCTGGTCATTATACTATTTTGAGGTTATCCATTGCTTACTACACTGATTGTACTACCTAAATAGCATTATATCTATCTATCTACTGTATCTATCTATCAAAGTACATAGAACCCACCAGATAAAATGTAAATCTGCCTTGTTAGGACATGATGTCACAGTCAAATCTTCAGTGGTCTACATAAAGGGAAAAATAATTAAAAGATGTCTACGCTGCAAGTTCACATACTGCAAAGAAATACCCCATATATTGCATATATTGTAGCTCAGGCACAGAGTATGTGACAAAACAGGCTCTTAATATTTGCTATTCTTAGTACAGATCCTTGACAGCTTTACAGGTGGCTGATCTTTTTGCCTTGCAGTGCCAAGCACAACAGAAGTGAGGGTTTTGTTTGGGGTTGGTGTCTTTTGTCACAGTGTGATCTCTGAGGCTTTGGAAATGACTTCAGGCCAGCAGGAGGCCCCAAGTAGAAATATTTTGTTGATTGCCTTCCAGGGAATTGTAAGATTACACAGAGATGATGTGGAAGATTATTACAAAGGGGAGGGCAGGGTAGGGGTTGCCATCAAAGGAGGGAGATAGAAGCTGGGACTAAAACATCACTGCATTCATATTTCAGCTGCAGTGAAGCTTTGAAGCCATTAGTATGTCAAATACTGACATATTTATAAACCAAATCATTCTTTATTTTTTAAAAATTCTTAATATCTCTATAATATTGTTTGAAATATATTTTGGCACTCGATACAGATGAGGTACTCCTAGGGAAATTCTCTGCAAAAGTAAATAAAAATTCTACACAAACATTTTGTTTAATTCTGCACACAATATTTCAGAATTCTGCAAACTTCTGTAAGGTTTATTTGTATAGCGTGTGTGTGTATGTGTAGATTTTCCTGACAATAAGACCCGAAGCTTTCCCCACGCCTGAAATCCCCTTGCCTTTTCTCTCTTCTCCTTTTCCCTCTCATATTCCAGCTGCAGTTCTCTCTCCCTCTAACTCCAAGAAAGGTCTCTAATTTTGTTTTTCTTTAAGGACTTTCCCTCGCATGCTTGTACCCCCATTCCTCCATCTTTCTCTCCCCAACACATACTCCCATATTGCCTTCTTTCTCCCCTTAATCCCGTTATACAATACCTCTACCTCTCCTGCTTTCCAAGGCACTACCCCACCTCTCCTTCCTCCTCCCACTTCTTATTCTCCCTTCCCTACAGGCACACAACCCTGCTTCTCATTCTTTCTTCTCACCTTAGTCACTTACCCCCAGCTTTCATTGTTTCTCCCATCCCCCTCCCACATGGCATACCCTCAAGCTTGAACCTCACATATCGCTTGCTCTGACCCCCCCACACCATAGCACACCCTCAGCTTGCTCTGCTCTCCACTCTCAAGGAACATCGTGAAGCTTGTGCCCCCACCCCACCCCAGCCCATGGCACACTCTTGGCTTGCTTTACTCCCTTCCCCCCATGACAAATTCTCAGCCCTCATGCTCCATGACATTATCTTAGCTTGCTTAGCCTCTCTACACCCAATGACACCCTCTCTTTCAGCACCCCCTGGCACATTCTCAACTTGCTGTGCACCCCCTACCCCCATAAAACTCTTTTCACCTGCTCCCTTTCCCACATGGCACATTCTCTGCACACAACCCCCATGGTACACTTTTAGCATGCTCTACCTCCACCCCCATGCACACGCAGCTTGCTCTGCCCTCCTACACCCTGCCCCCCCCCCCGGTATACTGTTCCCACTCCCATGGCACGCTTGTCCTTCTAGCTGCATGGCACAAACTCAAGCCTGCTTCCCTCCACCCCCTCATCTCTCCGTAGTACTTACTCCACTGAGCTTGATTTGTTTTCCCTCCTTTCCTTGATTGCGGGATAAAAGGAGGAAGAGTTGAACAGATAAGACAATGCCCTTCTCCTCTCCTATCCTGGGACAGACTGTTCATTTCAACCAAATGGGCATCTGTACATCCACACAGTGCAAATGAGCAGTCAAGCCTAAGAATGCAGAAAGATGCTTAAGTATTATCTCAGCTAGGGTAGGAGTGGGTAAACATGTCCTGCTACAGTGTGTGCAGCTGGTGTCACTCCTTCTGTTTTTGCAACCTTCCATTGACTCAAGTACAATATTAGATTGTGAGCCTCAAGGAAATCCCTAGTGTACACAAACGTAGCTCACATTGAACTACTACTGAACAAGGTGTGAGCAAAATCCCCAAAAAAACATTTACTCTTTATGTGCTTATAGTCTTATATGAAGGAAATGTAAGAACCTATACAAGGCTGGGATCTGCTGTATTACTTTGCTGCTTATAAATAGTAAATGGGTAGTGAATGGACTCTGGGCAATGGACATCCAGGGGGAGAAAGAGAGAGAGAGAGAGATTAAATGTAAGTAATAGTCACTGAAAGTGGATGCTGACATGAATTTCTGTGTGCAGAGTTGTAGGTATCCTCCTCCTCACCTTCTGGAGTCAAAGCAGTCCTTTCCAGCCTCGAGTTCCTTAAACATGACCCAACAGCCCCTCTAGCACCCCTTCAGCATTTTCTTCTCATCCCTATGCACTCAGGTTTGACAACCAAGGCAGACACAAAAACAAGCCAAAACATACTTGATGATGATATTCTTTTTGTCTGATTATTTTTCACCTGTTTTATAAATTCCCCACTCCAGATAACAAGTAAGGGCAACTAAAAATCCTTTTTGGCCCTGTGGAGTTGTGAGATGTTTTGTCTAGGGCTATCCTTAACATGCTCATTTGCCAATAGTGTCAATCATCTTCCCTCCCTGAATTTAAGAGCTTAATCCTGTTGCCTCTATGACATGCCTGTGCTCCACTTGTCCCTTTGGAAAGGAAATTTAACTATTTTGACTGAATCTCTTCATACAGGTGGTTAATAAATAAATTCAAGCCTCCTGAGCTGTAGTGTGCACTAGAGCCAAGCCACATGAGTAGCCCTATGGGATTGTTATTGTTTTTACAGTTTTTTTGGATCAAATAAAATGTCAAATTCCCTGCTCATGGGCTTTATCATTTGTTTTTCTTTTGCTGCTGCTGTTGCAGCAAAAAATATATTTTGAGAGCAATTTTCAAAAACCTGCATATACAAGTAAAACACACATATACATATATCTGCATATCTGTAGGTGGGTTTCCAAATACTAACTACCTGCATACATTGTGTTTTATATTAGAGCACCCAAGAATAAGGGTAGTGCATTTGTTATACTGCCTTTCTACAGTACATAAATATACCTGAGAAATTCCTTAGATATATGGATAGATTCTTCGCAAATAGACCCATCTCCCTCCCTCCCTTCTCCCTAACTCCCGAATATCCCTCCCCCTCAATTCTTATTATAAACCCAGATCTTACCCAACCTAGGTCTCAACTCTGGTCAGAATTTTGAACAGGGATTACAGCTCTCCCCAAGCTTTATCCCAAGTCTCCTTCCCACCAAGAATTTCCACAGGAAGTTTCTTTCCACCTAGAAATTCCCATCAACAGCCTCACCAAATATTCCTTTGTTCACCCCCATAGTGTACACAGAAACACCCCTCCCTTCATTCCAGCTGATAGAAAGAAGCAAAGAGATCATCTCTCTCACTCCCACCCGTCCATTCCATCCTTTAAGCATTCCTACTGCCCTACAAACCTTCCCCCTAAGTAAACTACCTTCCACCTGAATTCCCTTTCCCAGCTTATCATGGAGAATGTTCTATAGAAGTCAGAGGGAGAGCAATCAGTGTTCAGGGCTCAGATTGAGGTTGAATTAGCTTATTCCCCCAGATTCTATATATGGTGCCTAGATTTGCGTGCCAAAATTTAGGAGCACTCCTGAGATGCATAAGCAATAATTGGCTAGCGAACCAGTTAACATCAATAACTGAGAGCTAACAACCAATTGTTGACATTAATTGGCACCATTAAATTCTGCGTGCACATCTGGCTCTGCGCTATAAGACATGGCACCTAACTAAGCATGTAAAAGGTGTGACCATGGGAGGGGCAAGGACACGTGAAGGGTGTTCTGAAAAGTTTTCGGGTTCTTATAGAATACTGCCTCAGCAGTCCTAACTTGGGCGCCAGCATTTACACCAGGTTTTAGCAAGTATAAATCTGATATCAAAAGTTAGGCACAGGAATCATCACTAACAGGCTTATTTTTGCGACACAAATCGCAAGATGGGTGTCCTCCCAGGGTCGCCCAAATCGGCATAATCGAAAGCCGATTTTGGGCATCCTCAATTGCTTTCCGTCGCGGGGATGATCAAGTTCACGGGAGCATGTTGGAAGCATAATGAAGGCGTGACTGGGGTGTGCTTAACACATGGGCATCCTCGGCCGATAATGGAAAAAAAGAAGGGCGTCCCTGACGAGCACTTGGCCAACTTTACTTGGTCCATTTTTTCTTACGACCAAGCCTCAAAAAGGTGCCCGAACTGACCAGATGACCACCAGAGGGAATCGGGGATGACCTCCTCTTACTCCCCCAGTGGTCACTAACCCCCTCCCACCCTAAAAAAAACTTTAAAAATATTTTTTGCCAGCCTCTATGCCAGCCTCAAATGTCATACCCAGCTCCCTGACAGCAGTATGCAGGTCCCTGGAGCAGTTTTAGTGGGTACTGCAGTGCACTTCAGGCAGGCGGACCCAGGCTTAACCCCCCCCCCCCCCCCACCTGTTAAACTTGTGGTGGTAAATGTGAGCCCTTCAAAACCCACCAGAAACCCACTGTACCCACATCTAGGTGCCCCTCTTCACCCCTTAGGGCTATGGTAGTGTTGTACAGTTGTGGGGAGTGGGTTTTGGGGGGCTGAGCACCCAAGGTAAGGGAGCTATGCACCTGGGAGCAATTTATGAAATCCACTGCAATGCCCCCTAGGGTGCCCAGCTGGTGTCCTGGCATGTGAGGGGGACTAGTGCACTACGAATGCCGGCTCCTCCCATGACCAAATGGCTTGGATTTGGTTGTTTCTGAGATGGGCGTCCTCAGTTTCCATTAGCACCGAAAACCAGGGACGACCATCTCTAAGGTCGTCCTAAATATAGAGATTTGGGCGTCCCCGACCATATTATTGAAACGAAAGATGGCCGCCCATCTTGTTTTGATAATACGGGTTTCCCTGCTCCTTCACCGGGACATCCTGCGAGGATGTCCTCAGGAAAACTTGGGCACCCCATTCGATTATGCCCCTACACGTGTAAATCTATAAACAGCACATGCCCTTTCTAGAACCATGCTTAGTGCCAATTTTTTTTCCACACAGTTTTTTGAGCGCCATTTATAGCATTCCCCTCAGTGTGTCTTATCGAAGTTCATGATCAGTGTTCAGATCAGGGTTTGCAGGTGGGAGTGTGATCAAGTGTGGGAGAGATATTGTTTGGGATCCAGGATGACAAGATCGTGATCATAATAAAGGTTTTTTGTTTGAGTCAGAAATATAGCAGCATACGTTTACACTCTGCACTTACATAGTAACATAGTTATCAATAGAAATCAAACAAAATAAAACATGGAAAAGAAAATAAGATGATACCTTTTTTATTGGACATAACTTAATACATTTCTTGATTAGCTTTCAAAGGTTGCCCTTTGTCGTCAGATCGGAAATAAGCAAATGTGCTAGCTGACAGTGTATATAAGTGAAAACATTCAAGCATTACTATGACAGTCTGACAGGGTGGGAGGATGGGGGTGGGTAGGAGGTATATTACTCTGGGGCAGGTTTATGCTGAAGGGGCTTGATTGTGGGGGGGTGGGCACAGTCCAGAGAGGAAATGGCCAGGGGGTTCGGATGGAGGGTATGTTTGAGAGGGATCAATATTGAGGGCTTAAGATCAGGTTCTTGATTGGAGGAAGGAACTGGATGGGAGGGTCTGAAGGGCACTCATGTGCAGTTTCTTTTTTCAGTGAAGAGCAGCAGCCCCCACCACCGGACTGGAGTGCATTTAATTCTTCTTCTTGAAGCAGTGTTGAATACAGCCACACTGTTGGCGATTGTGACAGCTAGCATGTGGCATCAATTCAGCTAGCATGTGTCACAGCTGGACACTCCTCTCCTCCACATATCATGCCCATTATACAGTCCTACTCACATCAAGCAGCTAGCATGTTTTTTTGTTGTTGTTGTTTTTCTTTTACCATACTGACTTGTTTAGCATTTAGTATCCATCAACACACATCTGTGCTAATGTCTACTATGTAATAAAACCCATGCTAGCTACTTAGCCCATCTTAGTACCTAACGGTCCCCTATATGAGAATACTTTTAAAGATACTGGGCCCAATATTCAGCTGGTGGCGATCAGTGTTTTGCTGACCGCCACTAGTGTTAAACCCAGAAATTCAATGCCAAACTATGTCCTGGCACTGAATTTCCAGGTTTCCAGAACAGGCTAACACATAGCCAGTTAAGTAGGGTATTCAGCACTTAAGTGGCTATGGGTTACTGCATAAAAGGGCCTGGCAGTAGTTCTTCCCTTCCCCCTCCCCCCCCCCCCCCCCCCCCCCCCCCCCCAGAGCATGCCATTTCCGGCACTACAAAAATATTTTCTATTTTTGTACTGCTTATCCTTACCCGGCAAAATCATGCAGGGTTACCGCCAAGATAGCGTGGGAGCCCTTACTGCCACCTCAGTGGGAGGAAGTAAGTGTTCCTCCCAAAATGGCCGCATGGCAAGTGGTTCACTTACCATATGGCCATTTCTTTTTGTGCTTTTCTTTTACCTGCTGCGGTAAAAGGAGGCTTCAGTACGCATCAAAAACAAGCGCTGATGCTAGTACTTGCTCCCTTTTACTTCAGCGTAGTAAAAGGACCCCCCAAATAGGACTGACTTCTATGATGTCCTATTCATGTGGTAAACCTGGCCAATTAAGTGCTGAATATCATCAGTTTAGCCAGCCAAATGCCGACTCCTCCCACGGAATGCCCCTAAATTTACCAGTTTTTAGTTTGGTGCTAACTGGTTATTTTCAGCAGCACTAACCAGTTAAGTGTCACAGAAATTAGTAGTTAGCCAAGAAAGGCGATTTAACCAGCGGTTAAATCCCTTTGAATATTGACTCTATAACTGATGGCACTGTATTCTTCAGAATAGAATAGACAGATTAATGCATTTTCTAATTTATCTTTTACTGGTCCATTAGATTGTATTAAAAGTAAAATGTTTAACACCTATTTCCTAGCACAGAAAGTATTCTGCTTATATACCCAAAAAGGCAGTTTTGGACACTTTGTATAAATGTTTAAGATTTGTGAAAGCTTTTCTTTCAAACTAGCGTACAGAGCATATAGAAAATCATTAAATATAAAACAATTCTACGACTTAATCCCCACTAGCATAGACATTCAGAAACTACAGAAATCACTTTAAAATCATTCAAAAATTCCCCCATTTAAGAAAATAAAATTAATCCAAAAAATGCAATTATTAGAAAAAAAAATTACTGGGTGATGTTTTTGAATTTTATTTTTTGTTTCTTCAGCCCAGTATTAAATTATTAACTCTGCTGTAAGAGGATTTAGATAAGTTGGTAATACCTGAGTTTATGTAATTTATTTTTACTAGGTAATTACTGTGCTGGATTATTTCCTGGTGGCAAGGTATTGTGGGGCATCTTATTAAGCATACAGCCAGTACACACTGATGAACAATTTTGCTGAACTAGGCATGCAATTTAGAAAGCAATAATGCACAAATCCAATTTAGTAGCACAATGGCTACAGCAGCACGTCAGCACATGTAACTATCATAGTGCACAAATTCAATTGGGACTCCCCTTTTGCAACAGTACGGGCCAAGATTAAATATATTTTTCTCAATTTAACAAGTTGCTGACCATAAATAAAAATCAGTCTCTAAATTATTATTTTCTTTTTTTTTTTTTAACATAACAGGTAACAAGTGGGAACAACATCTTGTTCTCTGTCGAGAGCTGAATGTAAGTGAAGCTGTAGCCAGGAAGCAGAGGAAAAAGAACGGTGCCGTAACGGCTTTGGCTATATCCAGGTACTGGCACAAAGCTCTGTCTGGCACCGGAGCCCAGCAGAGAGCAGAGGATCACCCTCAGTGATTAGAAATACTTGTTCTCAGTTTGTTTTGTTTTGTTTTCTGCCTGGCTGGTATCTATGAATGTAGCCACATCTAGCTGACCAAGAACCTCAGGGGTCCTTTTACAAAGGCATGCTTAAAAATGGCTCACGGTAGTATAAGCGCAGGTTTTGGCTGCACGCTGATCCATTTTTTAGCGCGCCTGTAAAAAATGCCTTTTTAAAATTTTTTGCCAAAAATGGACGTGCAGCAAAATGAAAATTGCCGCACATCCATTTTGGGTCTGAGAACCTTACCACCAGCCATTGACCTAGCGGTAAAGACTCACACGGTAACCGGGCGGAAATGACCTACGCGCGTCAAATGCCACTTGGCGTGCGTCCGTTATGCGCATCTGAAACTAAAAAATATTTTTCGGGCGTGTGCCAAAAATGAAATTACCGCAAGATCCACACGGCAGTCGGGCGGAAACTCCATTTTGGTGCGCATTGGGTGCGTGTAGACGCTTACACGGCTTAGTAACAGGGTCTGAGTTCATTGGTGAAACATGTAGGACAAAATGTATAAACATCTTTGCCATAAACATAAATTAAGAACAGTAGTGTATTATTTTTTTTGAGTGGCAAGATGTCAAATCTCTGTAGCTGCTCTGTTATCATTCAGAAATGTAGAAACAAATACAGTTCAAACCCTGAGGAAGAAAAAAATATGACCGAAAGATATAACCACCAACCTCAGGCTAAGCAAAAGGAACCAAGATAAATAAAAGGCATACAGAGTCCCAAAGGCTAATTGAAAACTTTTGTAGATTTTCTTTTTGTTTGTTAAATGTCCCCATCTCAAGCAAACAAAATAACCCATAAGTCGCACACTGCCAGTAGAGGGAGAGGAAGTGGCTTAGTGGTTAGAGCAATGGGTCAAAAACCAGGGAAACCAGTGTTCAATACCCACTTCTGGTACTGGCTTCTTTGTGACCTTGGGCAAGTCACAATATTTTATTACCTCAGGAGTCCAGGTACCCCCTAATTGTATAACTGGGCACTGTCATTTAATTACCACTTGTGCTCCTGAGCGTACAGAATACCAACACTTTCACAGACAGGGCCGGTCTTAGGGCGAGGCGACCGAGGCGACCGCATAGGGCCTTGCGCTCAAGGGGGCCCCGTGCAGCACGCCTGAAGTCGCCCGGCCCCGACCGCCCAAGCTCCAGTCCCCCCCCCCCTTCTGAATTTTAAAAGTTACCTCGACATTGGGTTAAAGTGGCCGGCAGGTAGCAGCAGCAGTGAAAAGCACGCGAGCTGCTCGGCGGCGCTTCGGGAGTCTTCCTTTCCCTCGAGGGATTTTACAATCTGCTTTTATTTTGTAATCTGTTTTTTTTTTCTGGCTTTCTTTGAGCAGCGTTCTGTTGTACTGTCTTTGCGATGTATAAAATGTATGGTTTTTGAGCATTCTTTCCCTTGGAGCTGGGTGGGAAGGAGGGAGGTGGCCTTGGAGCTGGGTGGGAGGCCTTGCAGCTGGGTGGGTGGGAGGGAGAGCGCGAGACCGGCTTTGGAGCTGGGTGGAAGGCCTTGGAGCTGGGTTGAAGGCCTTGGAGCTGGTGGGTGGGAGGGAGGGAGAGAGAGAGAGAGAGAGACCGGCCTTGGATCTGGGAGGGAGGGGGGCCTTGGAGCTGGGAGGGAGGGAGGGAGCTGGGGAGCCTTGGGATTGGCCCGGGAGCTAGGGTGGGGGTGGAGCTAGGGTGGGGTGGGGCTAGGATGGGGCCCCCATCAAATTGGTCTGCATAGGGCCCCGCACTTGCTAAGACCGGCCCTGTTCACAGATAATCATACACTTACGCACTAAGGGCTAGATGCTGTAAAAAAATGCACCTAGGCATGTTCTCTAAAATATGCCTAAATTTAATAGAATAGGCTTAAATTTCTGTGCAGTATTAAATAACGCCGAATGCCTCTCCACATGACCAAATGTGGTCATGCCATGTAGGCCATGTTAAATTAGGTTATGAGTAAATTAGGCACAGAGCAGGTGTATTCTATAATATTGCCCAGAGGACCCTTTATAGAATGGCATTTACTGTGAATTTCTTCTGGCACATCCAACAACAGAAACAAATAGACAGGAAACACCCCTACAGCGTATCAAAATAGCAGCAGTAAGAGTTGGGGATGACAGACAGTAGTCTTTATGGATTGAAGCACCAAACAGAAGCATCCGACATGGGGCCGTGTTTTAGCGGACAAACCCGCCTGCTTCAGGGTTCACAAAACTCCATACATGAAGCACATATGAAACATGTGGATTAGACCTTCTAATTACCATATATAGAACATATAAGATAAATAAAATTTTAGCGATAATAATTAAGAATAACATAAAAAATATGATGTGGAAAGCATGATTGATATGTACCATAAATTACAAAATATATAAAAACATTAGTATCTAAAACAATCTGCGTCTTAAAAAAAAACATATGACCAAAAGACTCTTTAATAAAATACGTCTGTTTACTAAGCCACACTAGCAGCTTCCATGCGGCATTGCTGACAAAGCCCATTCAAAGTGAATGGGCTGTGTCGGCAGTAGCACACAGCCAGCCACGCTAGTGGCTTAGTAAACCCCAGCGATAATGTCAAGAGTGTACATTTACATCTCATGTATTCATGTTTTTTGTACACACATCAGACCGTATTGAGTCCTTCTGTTTGGTGCTTCAATCAATAAAGACTACTTTGAAATTTATTGTGTGGTTGGAAGTCAGTGTGTTATCCCCTACTCTAACTGCCTATATTTGAGCACCATTTACTGCATCTGGCCCATAATGTGTCAGTGCAGGGGGGGGGTGTTCACATGGGTAGAGCAGAGGAGGATTATGGGTAGTTCCGCCAGTTACAGAGTACTTAAAGGTCTGTGGGCTGTTGAAACTGCGGGTGCCTAAATATTAGGTTATGTTTGTATTCTAAAAGTACCTGCATATAATACAGTTAAAATTGCTTTGATTGAACCATAGAAAGGTGGTATATTAAATCTCTATAAACAAAAAAGCAACACTGGGCCTTCAAGACAGAGATAATAGCCATCCTTTATTGTGAAAATGACCAGACAGCACAAGCGCCTGCCTCAGGGGTCAAATTATATCTTCACGGTGTGTAAGCAGGGATTTTCAAACAATCCTGATAGATTACCAGCTTGCTCAATGAACGTTCAGCGGTAGCTGGTAATCTATCAGGATTGTTTGAAAATCCCTGCTTACACACCATGAAGATATAATTTGACCCCTGAGGCAGGCGCTTGTGCGCCGAAACACAGCCTGTGTCAGGTCATTTTCACACTAAAGGACGGCTATTATCTCTGTCTTGAAGGCCCAGTGTTGCTTTTTTGTTTGTACTGTATGCTTGTATGCTGTAATACCCTCTCTTTTGTGATCGCATATTAAATCTCTATACCATATAAGAGTCTGGGAGGCCAATATTCAACCCATGGGAGGCAGCCCACTTAAGTGCTGCGATCGGCACTGACCCCGGATATTCAGTGCTGAACCATTTCAGGTGACCGGCATTGAATATCAGGGAGTTTTTTGCTGGCTAAAACTTAACCGGCTATGCCAATATTCAGCACTGGCTAAAGATAGGACTTCCATTTAAGTGGTTCCATTTGGCCGCTAAACTTAGCCAGCACTTCAGTATTCACAGATAACCGGTTATGTCACGTGATATAACCAGTTAGCCGCTAAGCTTTAACCGGTAGTATTCAGCGGAGATAACCAGCTATCTCCTGCTGAATATTAGCTGTTAGCTGGCTAAATAGTGCTGAATATCGGCCTGTGCTGTTATAGAATAGTTTTCACTGCGCAGCATCAGAGCATCTAAACAAAGGGGTCTACATATAGAATTGTCTCCTAGATTATAAGCTCTGCAAGACATGGCATATTATACCCGGGTGCTTAACCCTTTCATGTCCATAATATTTCTGTGTCCATAAACGCTAACTTATTTTAGGTGCCATATGGCAACAAGGGAAATGAAAGGGTTAACAGTACTGCATACTTCTAGTAGCACTATAAAAAAAATACAATTACTATTGCTTACTGCGTTTTAGTTCCTGCAAATCCAGTATTTATGGTCACATCCTCTATGCCCTGCCCTATGTAGCTAATTCCTTATCTTTTAACAGTAGGGACTGAAGCTTAGATCAGCCCAAGAGTAAAGATGAAGAGAGTCAAATCTGAGCTCTTTTAATCACAACCAGTCATGTTCTTTTTGTGGTTGGCAGTTTTCTCCTTAAGAATGCCAGCCCTATAAAGACTGCCTAGCAAAGAGCAAGATACAGCTCCCTCAGCTATATCTCATTGCTATAATGAGTCAAATCAGCAGGTGGCACCCTAAGTACAATGTCAAAAACAACAGTTCTCCCAGGGGCTGTGAGAATAACCTCTCTCTCCAGCAGTACCAGAAATAGGAAGATTCCAGCTTCAAACCACACCCAGTCGTCTGCATGGTGGCAGGAACTCTTGTCAGAGTGCTACTAGTTCTTAATGTTCACACCTTGCCAGGACCCTCTAAATGGCCACGTGGGTGCATTCTGTGTTGGCACTCTTTTAGTCTACTGTAGAAAGATTAATTGTTCTTTTGCAAAGCTCAGTTACCCATTTAGTAATATAAATGAAACAAATCAAATGGCAGTCAAATTGGCAGTAGCTGGAGAATGACAAGTACAACAGGTGTTTTAAACTTTACTGTATTTTCCAGTCCAGAGGCCTGCTCTTCATCTAATCTCAACTTGCAAAAAAAGTTTCCATCTGAAGATAGGTTTGGATTGCTTCTCTGGCAACAGAGGAAATGCTCACTGCCAGCTAGTCCTGAGAAGTATAGCTACATGCAGTGAACCCTAGAGTGGAAAACCCAAGTTTAGAAATACAGATCTCGTGGTCTGCTCTAAAGATGAGGACTGAGGGGGAGGATGAACAACAATTTTCTGTCAACAAAGAAGCTTCCTAAAGCTTTAGCAAGGCAAATAATGCACTTGTGTATCAAGACAGCTGTATTGAAAACAAATTCATTGAACATGATTTAGGTCATATTTTAAAACCATCCAGCACACATTTTTAACATAATACATCTCAAATTTGTATGCAGGTTGTTACAGATTTTAAGTCAGTTGGCTTAGACTCACATGGTTTGCTAGATGGAGAGTAGGAAAATGTCTTGTTATCTAAGGAGTTCTTTTATAAAGACACGCTAGCGTTTTTAGCGTACGCTAAAAATAAGCATGCGCTAAGACACCCATATATTCTTATGGGCGTCTCTAGTGTTTAGCGAGAGCTAAAAACGTTGGTGCACCTTTGAAAAAGACCGGTTTAATAAATCGTAATAAATAAATAAAACTCTTGCATAACCTTCTATTTTTGATAGCAATTCATACCACTTGGCAAGTTAGCACCTGACTCATCAGCTATTCTAGGCCAGACCTATAAAATGAATCAATGATAAGAAACAGGGATGATTTGGTTTTAACAAGATGCATCATGACAACTCAAATTTAATAGACGTTATATTGAAAGAGTGACAGAAATATGATTGATTTAATTCAAATTGCTTTACTCATACTTGGGTCAATTCATTGAGCTTTACTCCTCTTCCTTAAAAGAATTCTCCTCCATATGGCATCAGAAGCTCTTGCTAGTTCTGACAGCTGGAGAAATCTCTTCTGAGATGATCCCTTGCCAACAATATTTGGGGCCAGTGTAGTAATCCATACTGTAGAGCAGTGTGCTGAAACTCAGGGCATGATATCTTAATGCACGCAAATATTTTTTTGTGTCAAATACTGTAGCCTGAAATGTATACAAATAATTTGTGCACACCAGCCACTAGAGAAACACGTGAATGCTGGCAATCATTAGTAGTGAGATTAATCTTTAGCACCCCTTCCCCCCCCAAAAAAAGTGTCAGCAGCTGAAGTTGCGTGCATACATTATACCATAATTTTATAAACTTGCCCACAAAGTTGTATTGCAAGTTATAGAATAGTGTCAGTTATACGCATAACTTATTGTTAAATTAGCTGCTAATTGGTTTTGACAAACATTAATTGGCTGTAATTAGTATTAATTAGCACTGATTGACAGTTACACACACATAATTGCACTAAATTGGTATTCTATAAATTGTATCTGCAAAATCCATAGCGTTCAACTATAAGGAGAGGGCATTAACCTGGGAGGGGCATGGGTGAGTCAGGGGCATGCCTAGCACATATTTTGATTTGATTTATTAATTTGATATATCACTAAATAAAATAGAGTGTGCAGTTTATAGAATACTGTCAGAGGCTGACGGAAACTATTGATTTCAGTTTTGGCCAAAACCAAAACTGCCACCAAAACTGACTGAATACTGTCAGCCAAAACTGAAACTGTAGCCGAAATGCATTCACCTAGTTTCAGCCGAAGCAGAAATGGAAACCTCAAGTTTGGTTATGCGAATGTCCTTAATTCGCATGGGCGCCATCTCATGGAAATAATATGAATATGAGTACCAGAAGTACCAACCAAATACTGAATGTGATCCAAGAAGAGAGTAAGGATTTGAATACTGATATTGCAGTTCTCCTGGGGACAAATGACCTGACCAACAATAGCAAGTTTGAAGCACAGACAGCGTTTCAGAAGCTTGGGGAGGGACTCAAGCCTTTGGTTCGGAGTTCAGACTGCAACTTTTTCTGAAATTATCCCTAACTATGGGAAGGGAGAGGAAAGACTACCTAAAACAGAGAAGTTCAATAAATGGTTTGAAGCTTGGTGTAAAGGAGAAGGTTTCAGACACATAGGAGAATGGGGCAGTATGTGGAAAAACAACAGGCTGTATTTTAATGATGAGCTACATCTTTCTGTGACAGGAAAAGGATCCTTGGGGATAAATTCAGATGGTATGTTTCTAGATATTTAAACTATAGGGTTGGGGTGGCAATAGGGAGCAAGGCAATTCAGAAGGTCACCACCAGCAAAAACATGACAGCAGTGGGGAAGGTAATAATGTTAATATAGAAAAACATCTAAACTCACCTAACACATGGAAAACACTGAGCACAAATGCTCATAGTCTAAGTAAAAGGGTTCAAGATTTGCAAGCCCTGTTGTTTGAGGAAGACTTGGATATTGCTGCTATTACAGAAACATGGTTCAATCATTCTCATAAATGGGATGCAACCATACTGGATTATAATATTTTTAGGAAGGATAGAGAGGGTCAAAGAGGTGGAGAAATGCTGTTGTTTGTATGTGAAAAATAATATCAGAACGGCTGAAATGCAGGGGACCTGGGGAAAGGAAAACACTGCATGTATCATTCTGGAAAAAGAAGATGGCACCTGTATCCACGTGGGTGTTATCTACAGACCTCCAGCACAAATGTTGGAGCTGGACAAAGATCTGATCGAAGATATCAGTAAGCTTGGAATGAAAGGGGAGGCACTGTTGCTGGGAGATTTCAACTTGCCTGATGTGGATTGGAACGTTCCGTCAGCAGAATCAGAAAGATGCAGAGAGATTGTGGATGCCTGTAAAAGTGCTTTTCTCAGAGAAATGGTGGCCAAACCCATGAGGGAAGGGTCAATGCTGATCTAGTGCTCACAAATGAAGGTAGTGTTTCCAACGTCCGAGTGGGTGCCAACCTAGGCAATAATGATCATCACACAATATGGTTTGATATAAGAGCGAAAGCCAAGTGCAGGCACACAAAACTCAAAGAACTGGATTTCAGATGCACTGATTTTGATAAAATAAGGGAATACTTGAAGAAGACATTGAAGAAGAGGTAGACATTGGAGAAGTAGAAGCGCAGTGGTACAAGCTAAAAACTGTTATAAATATAAAAACAAGAGAAACAGGAAGCCTATATGGTTCTCCAAACAAGTGGCTGAAATAATAAGGGCAAAAGAGGTTGCGTTCAGAAATACAGAAGAATGCAACAAGAGTATCACAGAAAAGATTACTGGCATAAACTCAAAGAAGCAAAAAGGGAAATATGACTGGAAAAAGCACAGGCAGAAGAAAAAATGGCTGCAAAGAACAGACTATAAAAAAACTCCAAACAGACCAGAATACCGCAGCCAGACTCATATTTGGAAAAACTAAATATGAAAGTGCAAAACCCCTAAGAGAGAAACTTCACTGGCTCCCACTCAAGGAACGCATTGCGTTCAAGATATGCACGATTGTACACAAAATCATTCACGCAGATGCCCCAATCTACATGCTAAACCTTGTGGACCTGCCTCCCAGAAACGCCATAAGATCAGCCCACAAATTCCTCAATCTGCACTTCCCCAGCTGTAAAGGACTAAAATACAAGCTGACACACACCACCACCTTCTCTTACATGAGCACGCAGTTGTGGAATGCACTACCTACAACCCTGAAAACCATTGACGAAATAACTAACTTTCGCAAATCTCTGAAGACACATCTCTTCAACAAGGCCTACAAAGAGAACCCATAACCTTACAAAACTACCTCACCAATCTACCCAGTTATCAAAGCCCACCTTCTATACTATCCTACCTAACACCTTCCTTCTCTCTTCCCTTACTTAATCGTTGTACATTACTAATTGTATCTGATATCCTAGAATGACTATGTCATACTAAAACTCTGTAAACCACATTGAGCCTGCAAATAGGTGGGAAAATGTGGGATACAAATGCAATAAATAAATAAATAAATAAATAAATAAATAAATAAAGATGTAAAGAGTGGTGACAAGACGTTTTTCAGATATATTGGGGAAAGGAGAAAAACTAGAAATGGAATTGATAGATTGAAAGATGCTGAGAATAGCTATGTGGAGAGTGATGAGGATAAAGCAAACATGCTAAACAAATATTTATTTTGTGTTCATGAAAGAAAATCTTGTAGAAGGTCCGAAGTCAGCTGCTGAGGGTATATCTGGGAATGGAGTGGATATTGTGCCGTTTATGGAAGAAAGCACTTATAAACAACTGGAAAATCTGAAACTAGACAAAGCTATGGGGCTGGATGGGATACAGAGGGAAATCAGAGAAATCCTGGTGGGATCTCTTAAGGATTTATGTAATAGATCTTTAGCGATGGGAGAGGTTCACGGGATTAGCAATGAGTGGATGTGGTCCCTCTTCACAAAAGCGGAAATAAGGAAGAAGTGGGAAACTACAGGCTTGTAAGCCTCACGTTGGTGGTAGGAAAAATAATGGAGTCTCTGCTGAAGGAAGATAGTTAACTTTCTATAATCTAGTGTATTGTAGGAGCCAAGGCAACATAAAAGGAGCCTAGCACTTTACCAAAGGAAAATTCTGCCAAACAAATCTGATTGATTTCTTTGACTAGGTGACCAAAGAACTGGATGAAGGACGTGCGCTAGATGTAATCTATTTGTATTTCAGCAAAGCCTTTGATACAGCTTCTCACAGAAGACTGCTGAATAAACCGAGAGGGCTAAACTTAGGGCCCAAAGTGGTGAACTGGATTGGAAACTGGTTGACCGAAAGGAGGTAGAGGGCACTGATAAATGGAATCCACTCAAAGGAAATGAAGGTGAATAATGGAGTGCCTCAGGAGTTAGTACTGGGGCCGATTCTGTTTAATATATTTGTGAGAGACATTGCTGAAGGGTTAGAGGGAAAAGTTTGCCTTTTCTGCAGATGACACGAAGATAGCCAATAGAGTAGATACACTGGAGGGAATAGAAACCATGAGAAGAGATTTCTGAAAATGAGAAGAAGGTCAAAGGTCTAAGAAGTACAGAGTGATGCACTTGGGGTGCAGAAATCCAAAGGAGGTGTACCAGATAGAAGGAGCGGGACCTTGGGGTGATGATGTCCAAGGATCTCAAGGTAGAGAGTTGCATGGGGACAGAAATCCAACCCATCCCTGCTAGAATCCAACCCATCCCCGCCCGTCCCCATGGGGAATCTAACCCGTCCTTGTGGGAATCTAACCCATCCCCACCTGTCCCCACCACAAGTAATCTCCTCCATCCCAGCCCCTGGCCCACCGAGCCCCTGCCGCACTGCAGTCACCTTGCTCCCCACCCCCCAAGAAAGAGATCTGCATGAAATATTTATTTTTATTATTTTGACTTATGAAAACCACTTGTTCCTGAAACATGCTCAAAACAGGATAATCAATTTGTACAAAAGAGATGAGGTGAAGATGTGATTCCATGTGCCCCAATAAAAGGAGAGTTTAATTTTAGTTCCAATCTTTAAAACACCAGGCTTCCCAAGGCAGATTACAGCAACAGTTAAGATGAATCCATCAGTAAACAGGATATCCTCACTGAAATTTAGCCATGTATTAGGATTTGGATTTATTATTTTTAATCCGCCTTTGTCCAAGGTGGCTTGTACAGAACAGTGTAGAAAAATAAGCTCAAAACTCATTGCCTCCACTGCATGCAAATCTATCTCATGAATATTTATTGTAGGTATCCTGAAAAACTGACTTGCTGGGGTGCCTCCAGGACCAGGTTTGGGAACCAGTATTCTAGAGGAAAGGAGAGACAGGGGTGATATAATATTTGAAAGGTATTAATTTACAAACAAAGCTTTCCCAGAGATGGGATGGTGGTGGAACTAGAGGACATGAATTGAGGTTGCGGTGAGGCCAACTCAGGAGTAATGTCAGGAAGTATTTTTTTCATGGAGAGGGTGATAGATACCTGGAATGGTGGAGTTGAAAACAGTGTTGGAATTCAAAAACGCATGGGATAAAGACAAAGGAATCCTTTATAGATGGCGTGGAATCAAACAAGCTTAGTGATGATTAAATGGCAACACCAGTAATTGGGAAGCGAAGCCAATGCTGGCTAGACTTCTATGATCTGTGCCCTGATCATGGCTGGACAGATTCAGCTTCCATAACTAGAGAAAAAGGCCAGTGACAGGCAGAATTTTATGGTCTATGTACTGAAAATGGCAAGGAGAAATCAAGACCGAGAATACATATCATACCTTATCTAAGAGTTTATCTTGTTGGACAGACTGGATGGACTGTACTGTCTTTATCTGCCATCATCTACTATGAGAAAGCACCCATGCAGAATCAAGGACCAGCCTTTGCAGCAGCAATTGCAAAATATGGCCCATGTTGTCTAAGGGTCCCTAGTGTGAGGTTTGAATTGCCCCAATTAAGATAAGTTAAACTTTTAAATGTCTTTAAATGATTATTTTAAATTAGTTATAAATATAAAAGCAAAATAAAATTTAAAAAATTGAGTTGGTTAAATAAAAGTTGAGATTTAGACCAATGATGGTATTAGTGACTTATGGATTGTGGATAATTATGTGAAACAAGTCACCACTGAGGCCTTTAGTGAAAGGAATGTTATGTAGAGTAGATGTCATAGAAGTTATTTATGCTGCACACAGCGCCAGCTTGAGCTTCTTTTGTGATCTACATTTATGTGATTTGCATGTAGACATTTCTGGGCGTGTATTTTAAGAAGAATAGCCATCTGGGTCAGGCCAATGGTCCATCTAGCCCAGTATCCTGCTTCCAACAATGACCAATCCAGGTCACAAATACCTGGCAGAAAGCCAATTAGTAGCAACATTTTATACAATCAATCCCAGGGCAAGCAGTGGCTTCCCCCATGGCCATCTCAGTAACAGACTATGGTCTTTTGCTCCAGGAACTTGTCCAAACCTTTTTTAAACCTAGATACACTGACTGCCATTACCACATCCTCTGGCAGAGAGTTCCAGACCTTAACTACTCTTTGTGTAAAAAAATAGTTCCTCCTATTTGTTTTAAAAGTATTTCCATATAGTTTCATTGTGTGTCCCTTGGTCCTTGTACTTTTCGAAAGAGTGAAAAATCGATTCACTTTTAACCGTTCTACACCACTCAGGATTTTGTAGACGTCAGTCATATCCCCCTTTTCCAAGCTGAAGAGCCGTAATGTCTTTAGCCTTTCCTCATATGGGAGCAGTTCCATCCCCTTTATTATTTTGATCGCTCTTCTTTGAACCTTTTCCTATTCCACTATATCTTTTTAGAGATACAGCCACCAGAATTGGGTGGAGTGAATGCTAAGTTATAAAGTTTGTGTGTATTTTGCACAGAACACATGCACACCAGTACTCCATCTTTGGAACTTTTGAATTTGCATGACATTGGGCCTGGTTTGGGGTGTGTATTTTAGAAAGGTACATAGGGCATGTGCTGCCTTTTTAAAACTGGTGCTCTCTTGGTCCCCACCCCTCCACACACACAGTACTAACAGGGCCAGTGTTAAATATGTTAGAACCCAAGGCAAACATTTGGAAGGGTCTCCAAAGCTTACCTGGAGGCTATCCAGCTTATTTTTGAAGGAGATCACCGGCCATCTTCCAACACAAATCGGGAGATGGCCGGCGATCTCCTGAACCCGGCCAAATCGGTATAATGGAAAGCCAATTTTGGCCAGCGCCAACTGCTTTCCGTCGCAGAGCCATCCAAACTTCAAGGCAGGGTACAGAAGGTGGGGCGGGGGCGTGGTTACGAGATGGCCAGTTTCACCCGATAATAGAAAAAAGATAGCTGGCTCTGATGAGCATTTCGCCGGCTTCACTTGGTCCATTTATTTTTAGGACCAAGTCTCAAAAAAGTGCCCAATTGACCAGATGACCACCAGAGGGAATCGGGGATCACCTCCCCTTACTCCCCCAGTGGTCACCAATCCCCTCCCACCCTAAAAAAATAAAAACAACATTTTTTTGCCAGCCTCAAATGTCATACCCAGCTCCTTGACAGCAGTATGCAGGTCCCTGGAGCAGTATTTAGTGGGTGCAGTGCACTTCAGGCAGGTGGACCCAGGCCCATGCCCCCCTCTACCTGTTACATTTGTGGTGGTAAATGGGAGCCCTCCAAAAAAACCCCAAAACCCACTGTACCCACATGTAGGTGCCCCCCTTCACCCCTTAGGGCTATGGTAGTGGTGTACAGTTGTGGGGAGTGGGTTTTGGGGGGGATTTGGGGGTGCTCAGCACACAAGGTAAGGGAGGTATGCACCTGGGAGCAATTTTTGAAGTCCACTGCAGTACCCCCTAGGGTGCCCGGTTGGTGTTCTGGCATGTCAGGGGGGGCCAGTGCACTATAAATGCTGGCTCCTCCCATGACCAAATGCTTTGCATTTGGCCGGGTTTGAGATCGCCGGCATTAGTTTCCATTATCGCCGGAAACCGATGCTGGCCATCTCTAAAGCCAGCCCAGATGCTGACATTTGGCCGGCTCCAACCGTATTATCGAAACAAAAGATAGTCGGCTATCTTTTTCGATAATACGGTTCTGCCGCTGCTTTATGTAGCCGGCCATATAGATGGCCGGCCATCGATTTGGCTGGTGCCGTTCAATTATGCCCCTCCACATCTCCTTTGCCCAGAGCAATTGCCCTGATTGCCTCCTTAACACTGGCACTGAATCCTAGGAACCGAGCTAGGTTCCCAGTACCTATGCCTCTTTAATGGATTACTGTGATTCTTCATGTTTCATCATTTAAACAATTCTCCTTTACTTTTTATTTTCAAGAAATCACACAAAGCTCTTAGTCGGAGATGAGAGAGGAAAGCTTTACTATTGGAGCATGGATTGATAATAGAAAGAATCTATGTATGGCATAAGAAGAAGGTGCTCAGTCTACGAATGCATAGGAGGCAAAGACAATGAATTTGTCCATCAAAGTGTGAAGGAAAGAGATGATTTGTACCCGGATAGGTGAGAAGACAAAATAATAACTGACTTCTGGTGTGTGAGCTTGTTGTCGAAGAAATCTTTATACAACATAATGCTTACGGCAGAAGAGGAAAAATATCACTCTGGGTGGCAGTGTCCCCAAATGGATTACTTCTTTGAATACCATGATTGTAATGAACCTCATTCCTAAGTCATGGTATGTTGTTTGGCATTCATTATGTAAAACTGGAACTAAGTATTTGGACTGCACTTGACTAATAGGTATTTAAATGTATTACCTGCATTTGAAATATGTTGACTTATTCCTATGCATGAAACCATATCCACAGAAATAATGTGAACTGTAAAAAATCATTAAGGCAACAAAAGTTATATTAATGTACATTTTCAAGACTGAACAATACCTTTACCAAGTGTCTTTGACTCTCATTTTCAAAGAAAAGCTAAGCAGATACTTTGTAGGGATATGTAAGGAAGTAAATTTTATCATTTACCTTTTTCTGTCATTTCACATGCTTTGTTTTCCAAATTATCTTGTATATTTCATTTTGTTATGTATTGAATTTTCCATTAAAGTCAATGGTGGAAGCAGTTCTCCCTACTTTTGGCTCTAACATTGGGTTTTCCATCAAAATGTTATGAAACTTGTAAGCATACACAACAGCACCCCAAGGCACCAAGAGTGGGGTAAAATTAGGGTTACCATATTTACGGATACAAAAAAGAGGACACAAAAAAAATAAAATGCTGCCCCGCCCTGGCCTACCCCAGCCTTGCACCCACCACAGACCCCACCAAGAAAGCCAGATTCTCTAAGCAGTGAAAATACTGGTAAAAGTAACTGAAATGCATTTTCTTCCACAGTCTAAATACAACATTAGAAAACAATGTACATTTCCACAAAAGCAAACGTCCAGGAACAGCATGTCCCCCTTTCCTTTCCCTCCCATCCACGAGCAGCTTGTCCCCTTCTCTCCATCTGATCCATGTGCAACTTATCCCCTTCTATCCCTCCTATCCACAAGTAGCTTGTCTCCTTCTCTCCCTCCCATCCATGAGCAGCTTGTCCCCTTTTCTCCATCCCCCTCCCCTCCCGGGCCTACCTCACAGCCATGGTGGTCTAGTGGCCTCTTCAGGGCAGGAAAGAAAGTCATTCTTTGCAAGACCTCTGCAAATTCTCACGAGGCCACCACTTGAAGTCTCGACAACCATTTTCAAGAAGGCGGCTGCAGCAGCGGCGAGTTCATCAGCAGTGGACGGGAAAGAGTTTGGTTCTTTCCTTCCCTGAAGAGGTCATTAGACCACCAGGGTGTGCTATGGTAGGTTCAGGGGGAGGAGGGGAGAGAAGGAAAAAGGCCAGCCTGCCCTCCCGCTTACCAGCCTAGAAACACGGAAAAATGGGCTGGCTGGAAAAAACTTCCCAAACCCCTGACAGTCCCCTGAAAAGGAGGAAATGTCCAGGGAAATCTGGACATATTGTAACCCTAGGTAAAATGGTCAAACAGTAGTATGAACACCCATGGCACAAGAGAGGCAAAGCAGCACCACCAGTGGGAGAAGAACCCTAAGGCTCTAAGAGAGGGGCAGAATAACACTAGAAGAGAGTTGAACAGTTACAGGGATCCATAAAAGTGGCAAAGTAACAACAAAAGTGACCTCAACATCCCAGATACTTTGAGAAGAGCTCAGCAGCCTTTAAAAGTGGCAAGAATGCCCATTCAAAGGACTCCCATTTTCTACAGGAAAAATAAATCTTCTAAAACTCTTCTCAACGCACTAAAACAGTGTTTCTGAATGTTTTCAAGATCCAGGTGCATCTACATTTTCAAAAACATGCCACACAAATCTCTGTGCAGCTGGCAGTGCGAACACGGATTAATCTAACACGAAAAAAAAAAGCTAGGGAAGCACTGAAACGTCTACCAGAGGCTGGAAGGACTCGAGGATTGAAAAAAAGAAGGAAGTGCTGTGTGCAGTGTGTATTCTGCAGAAAACAGTGCCCAACTCTCTGTATACCTCTATATGCTGAATGTTAATTCCCATGTTCCAGGGCTCAGGATGTACCTTGGAAGAACAGAGGTATGAGTTACTGCACATATGCTTAGAAAGGAACCCCTGTATATTTAGGAACCACAATGTCACTTCCTGCTATAACACCTAAGGTAGGTATACCGCTGCCAGGATACAAGTATAAATGCCAGTATTTAAACATGTAAATTGCAAACAGGGCTTCCAAAATAACCACATTAGTGAGGGCCAACACAGCTGGAGGCAGTAATGCCCTGGCTACTTTCCTACGTCCTTCTGTCATATTGTTGCACAGGATGACACAAGTGCCATCCATGAACCCAAGCCCGAGGTATCAATACCTCAAGGTACAAGGGCCAAGCCAGCAAGTACTGAGCACCCCAAGAGGTAGGCAAAACACCGCAAGAACAGTGAAGGATAAGGAAGCAAGAAGAGTGGCATCAACACCCTGACATTTTGAGTAATGACCATGGCAGTAGAACAGCAAGGTACTGCACCATGAGATTGGCAGAGTAGCAGGAAAAGAGTAGGCATCAACAGCCAGAATGGCATGAACTTAGGCAAAACAGAACCAACAGTGGTTTCAACAGTCACAGGGACCTTAAGAGGTGCAGAGAACCATCACAGATTCTTATGTCCTCTTTCAACTGCCTGTCCCTCAAGTTTCATAGCTATTCCTTTCATATGGGGCTTTCCAGGGATCTAATACCTGTTTTCTCAGGTGGGGGTTTTTCCACTGTATTTTCTGTGACCCTCCCAGGGATCTGGCGCTGTCACTAGGGGTTTGGGATCACAATCAACAAGAGAGTTAGTGAACACACACATTTGCTTTTGTCATAGAAACTGTAGTATACTGTTGACTATATATTCTGATTATTAACTCTGAATTCTAGAAATGGCTTCTGCTGTGCTGGTCTGTGTACATGACAACAGCAAGCTGTCATAGTGAACGCTGAAAACACATTCACAATCTCTGTCCAACTATATGCCTTTCCTAAAGACATGTGCTGGAAAAGCTCATCTGGTGTCTATGGTCTACTTTCTCAGTCACCTTGCCGATATACTCTCTGCCTAAAGTATCAAATCTGCAAGCTGAGCTTGGGGCTCAAAAGTTGTAGCTTCACTTCAACACAGTACCCAGCACTGACACAATGATGCCACATTCTCTGAATTTTTTTTTTTTTTTACGTTTCCTCTATCTTTTAGAGTTACCAACTTTTTGAAAGAGAAAATCTCACCAGCCACCACACCCCCTTCCCTTCTCCATCCCCATCCTTTCCCCTCCTCCTGCCATGTCCCCTGTTCCTTTCCTTTCCACCTCCTGGTTCACTCCCTTGTTCCCTATTCTACCCTCTGTGCTCACCCCCCTCCCTCCCGACTCTCATCAACCTTTCTCTGCCATCCCATCACTCACCCCAGCTCCTTTCCTGTTGCTCACTTCCTCTCCCTTCTTGGCTTTCAGCTCATTCTTCAGTCCGTTACCCCCTAATCATCCTTTTATTATCCCTCTTTTTGCCATCTCCCCAGCCTCATTTCTACCCTTTCAACCCCCTTCAGAGATCCATCTCTTTTAACACCTCTTACCCTCTCTCCAGTTTTCTAAGCCCTTTATATCAGGAGTTACTCCCCTCCCTCCCTCCCTCCCTCCCTACTCTTCTTTCCCATTCTCTTACCCCCATCTCACACTTTCACTCTTCTACAAATAATTGCTAGGTACTCTTTCCTCCAAATTCCCACTCAGTCACTTGAGTACCCTGCTTTCCTTCCATATTCTATCTAACTTCCCATTCTTCTACCCAAGCTGAGACTATGTTTTTCTTCTACAACCTCCAAGTTCTTCCCTTGTTTTCCCCACAAAGCCCTGAATCTCCATTCCTTCCTTTCCTTCTTACATATTCCTTACTCCCTGAGTTCCTACAGTGCTATCTCATCCTTTCTCTGCTCTCCTCCGCACCCCAGTCTCTGCTTTCATTTCACATCAGATCTTTATATTTTTCTTCCTCCATGCAGTGACTATCCCAATGGCCCAGAGCCAGCACTTGTTTCCAAATTAGGATTGCCTGGCAGTTCGCCTCCTCACTCCTGCAGCACAGCACTGTCTGCAATTGAAACCTATAATGTTTAAATCATGGGACTGCATATACCTAATCTTGCATGAGTCAACTGTTAGCTAATGAGACCACACAGAGCCTGTGCAGTTCAAACAGTTGATTTTGAACCATTCAGGGATCCATACATACAAAGTCCCATGCTTCAAACAATGACATTTTTATTCGTGGGTGGCAGTTAGGAACTTGGCAGAGTATATTTTTAGAAGAGCCAGGCAATTGGAACTCCAAACAAAATGAGATTCCAACTGTGAAGGAGAAGTAGAAAACAACCCTCAGTGGGTCAGGAGGCTGGCGGTCAGCAGAAAACAAGCACTTCCATTGATGTTTTTTTTTTGTTTTGCCAGCTGACCTTTATGAAAACCGGCCAGGCTGACATCTGTAGTGTTTCTCACAGTGTGTCTTCAGTCTCTGAAAATGCTCACACAAGTGACTGACTGAATATGGTGGCTATCTTAGCTTCTGTATTGGTTTCACAGTGGGACAAGCTGGGGTTGGCTGGTTGGAAACTTGCTTGTAAGGGATTGACCCAGTCCTTCTGTTTTCACATAGACTTTAATGGCTCATAGACTTGAATGGTAAGCAAAATTAAATGCAAAAGAAATGAGGCATATGTTTTTGATGCCTTTCTTTAGTTTTGTTTAAAAAAAAAAAAAATAGCTTCTGCTGCATTTTTTATACGATTTTACAAGTCCATAGTGATTTCTCATTGAAAATTAGCTATATATATGCTGAAAGCGCTGCCACTCTTTGCACTTTATCCCCCCTGTTTATTAAGCTGCGCTAGCGGCTGGCGGTGCAGTAATGCCAACACAGCCCATTCACTTTGTGTGCGCATTTCAGGATGTATTTTATATTGTGCACACATCATAATTATCTTAACAAGCTGATCAGCACTGATAATTGCCAAATAACAGGCAATTATTGAAGCTCTATGGCTTGCTAAGCGTATTCTATAAAGTGATATGCGTAAATTCTAATGTGTGCTGCCTAAAAGGGGGAAAGGCCGTGGGTGTGGAATGGGTGGATCGTGGGCATTTCTAAAAATGATGCGTGCTGTTATAGAATACACCCGCTCTGCACATAACTAAGGAGCCCTTTTACTGCCGCAGGAGCCTGTTGGTAGTTCCCACCCCCGGCTCTACAAAAATATTTTGAATTTTGTAGCACCCGGGCTTACCCAGTGGTAATCAGGCAGCGCCACCTGCTGCTCGGTTACCGCCAGGTTAGAACAGGAGCCCTTACTGCCTCCTCAATGGGTGGTGGTAATTGCTTTCCCCCGAAATGGCCATGCAGCAAGTGGTTCACTTACCACACGGCCATTTCCTTTCGGGGAAAAAAAAGACAGCCTTTTACCCACTGCAGTAAAAGGGGGCCTCAGCATATATCAAAAACACATGCTGATGCTAGCACAGGCCCCCTATTACCACAGCTTAGTAAAAGGAGCCCTCAATTGCTGACATTTACACCAAGTTTTACTTGGCATAAATTCCCACAACTAGATTTAGTCATGTGGATAGGCCCTAGGCGTCGTTTATAGAATACGCCTAGGCATATTTTTTGTGCCAATTTTTATGATGCCATATATAGAATGTAGTCCCTTATGCCTAACTGTTGGTGTCCTTTATAGAATTGCCCCCCTAAGGGCCTGAGTCTATATATGGCGCATACAATTACCGCACATTAGGCAATTACGTCTAAGTGTATTCTAAATACCGCACGAGGTATTTAGAATACGCTTAGGCATAGTTCATGTTTGTAAATCTATGCGTGTCCATTTACACCAATGAAAACCTGTTGTAAATCCTTGCACGTAGATTTACGCACGCTGGCCCATATTTTATAACAATGCACGCAGATTTTCGAATGTCCACAAAACTTCCATTTCCATGCCCCTAAATACTCCCTCTTTTGCCTATGTGCATTAGAATTTAGGCGCAGTACATTACAGAATACACTTAGCGATGTACGCTTGTAAATTCTATTTTTTTCCAATTAGTGCTCGTTATTGCTTGTTAAGAGTAGTTTGTTAAAACAATCTACATGTGCAGTTATAGAATTCACCTAGATTTACATGCAGAACCACATGTAACTCTAGGGGCGCTATATAGAATCCGGGGGTAAGTGCAAATAGCATGCACTATTTAGGAAAAGTGCACACTCTTATTAGCAAATGACATTTGTTTGAATCAATTGCCCATTTCTAGAAAATAGTGTACACATTTTGAAAATCCTGTTTATTTATGTCTGCAACCTAATCACAATTCTCCCAGAAATGGCTCTTTTTACTCTGGCTAAAAGCCTAGATACTATAGAAGAGGTGGTCAGTTTTCAGACAGGACAATTTACAAAGGTAAATTTCTACTTACCCAGGTAATAGGGAAGTCCATACATCAATGTGCTTTCACTTGGCATGCTCCAAACTTATTGTGTACAAAATTGATGGAATGCATATTAATCAATGTATTAATATGTTTGAAGTCAACATACATAAAACATGTTAATAATCATTTACATTAACACATTCTATTAACATGAATGTGCAAAATGAACATATTTCTGAAAATCAGAAGCAAAAGTCAAAATATGGCCTAAAAGCTAATAACATTTCACATCCCTGACTTTAAAAATTTTCCTTTCATGTGGTCAAATCATTTTAAAGTATTCTGTATTATTTGTAATTTTGCATCTTCTGGGATGTTTATGATTCTAGTTGACATGCATTTGAGCAACAAAATTGCACTGAATTAAAAGCTTGACTGTTATTATAATATAATTGACCAAAATTAACTGAAATATAGATGTATATTTATAAATGTTTTCTTGTTATATATTTTAGCATTTCATTCACTGAATAATGATAATAACTTGCCTTGTGTGACGCCTCCACATTTCCTGCCTCTCCATTCATTCTCTTTCCTAGATGAACACACATTCATGGAGTAATTAGTATTTCTTGTTTGGCCATGACAGTAATTGTTTGTCGTGTTTAAATCTGTATCTTCACTAATATGCTGTGGTCACTTCATCTCTTAAATGGAAATGCTAATAACACTTTGAGTAGCAATAAAGCAAGATAATGAATGTGTATTCAAACTCCAGATTTCTGCAGACCAGTGTTTTCTGAAGAAGTTTATTTGATGAAACCTCATTTATTTTATACAAAATAAAATTATCCATAAAATTGTTGTGTTTTTTGAGTTCTTAAAACGGATGCATGAATGATTTGGTAAAAGTCTTTGTCCAATCATGTTTCCTATGTGCTGTGTAGGGAAAGCCTAGAATGTGCAGCTCATTAAACGCAAATGCTTACAGCCTGTAGCAAAGGGAGAGCTGCGCAGAGTGAGAAAGAAGATTGCAAGGAGAAAATAAGCCCAAGATTTGAGCTTAGGCATTTTATTTTTAGCTTTAATTTTGTCCAGCCACCACAAGTTCCTGTTATTTCTTTTCAAAATCATACAGTTTCCCATATAATTTTTATACCATCAGTTTTTCTTTCCTTGGTTGCAGTGGTTCCAATACTCTTTTTCTTTGTATTGCTTAGCCTTCTCTCTGGAAATCCAGATAACCATAATATTCACTGTTTACATTTCCAGTGCATCAATTATTCTTTCTTCTACCCTGGCAACTGTTCTTGAACTCCAGTGTTCATCTTTCCCTTGCTCTTTTTGTGTGAGAATTTTTTGCATCTCACTATCATTTATTTATTACTATCGCTGCACATTTTTCACAAATAACATGTTAATATTTAACTTGTATCAAAAATTATAACACATATACCCAATAATCCGGCATTGCTCCCTCTTTCTCCCACCACCATTCTGCATTGCCCCATCTATCTCGCCTTCCTGTCCCTCCCACTCGCTCACTAGGTCACTGGCTGCTTCTCTGGGTCTGCGTTGCAGCTGCAGCAGAAACAACAGGAAACAGACTGCTGGTGTGAGAACACTACCTTGTGCATGCCACTGCTGGCTCTGTCGATTCTGGAAACAGGAAGTTACATCAGATCTGTCACATAGAGGGGCATAATCGAACATCGCCGGCCAAATAGATCGCCGGCGATCTATGTTGGCGGCGGTGCTACAGCTGGCCGGAACAGTATTATCGAAAAAGATGGCTTGCCATCTTTTTTTTCGATAATATGGTTTAGCCTGGCCAAATGCCTTGGAGTTCGCCGGGTTTGAAATGCCCGGGTTTGTTTTTCAGCGATAATGGAAAAAAATTCCGGCCACTTCCAACCCGGCGAAATCCAAGGCATTTGGTAATGGGAGGAGCCAGCATTTGTAGCGCACAGGTCCCCCTGACATGCCAGGACACCAGCTGGGCACCCTAGGGGTCAGTGCGATGGACTTCAGAAAAAGCTCCCACATACATAGCTCCCTTACTTTGGGTGCTGAGCCCCCCAACCCACCCCCCCCCAAAACCCACTACCCACAAATGTACAACACTACCAAAGCTCTTAGGGGTGAAGGGGGCAACTATGTGTGGGTACAGTGGGTTTTGGAGGGCTTCCATTACCAGCACAAGTGTTACAGGTAGGGGGGATGGGCCTGGGTCCGCCTGCCTTAAGTCACTGTGGTACCCACTAAATGTGCTCCAGGGACCTGCATACACACAGACCTCTAGGACTTGTTGCTGCTGTATAACCTTGGCACACCAGTTGACACCTGAAGACTAATCTCTTTAAAAAAGTCCTTTATTTGAATAAGCACGTTTACTCACAGTTAACTGCAGATCAGAGGTTGTGCCCCACTGGCAAAGAGTCTCCCTGGTACTGAGATTAACAGTAGGTGAGAGCTGGCAGAATGGTGTACAATGCCCTCTTTCAGCCACATTCAAGGTAATAACATTCTCTAACGTGGGTAACACATGAAAGGGATCTAAACTGGCTTTCAAAAATGGCCACTACCTCATGGACTACTGGAAACAAAACAGGGCACACTCTGACCCAGTTAGCAGGGGGGAAAAGCACCATGGGAGTAGAGCCCAGTACCCTACACCCACCACAATGCATTGCTAATGTGACTCTGCAGGGCACCTAACAAAAAAGGTGTCACACTCACCCGAGAGCCACATCACAACCAGGGAAAGGCTGTCGGAGGATACAACACATTCTGCTGTCATGGAGGTGGGTACGGCATTTGAGGCTGGCATACAGGCTGGCAAAAAAGGTTTTTAGTTTTATTTTTTTAGTATGGGAGGGGGTTGGTGACCACTGGGGGAGTATGGGGAGGTCATCCCCCATTCCCTCCAGTGGTCATCTGGTCATTTGGTGTACCTTTTTGAGGCTTGGTCGTGAAAATAAAAGGACCAAGTAAACCTGGTGATATACTGCTTATCGCCATTTTTTTTTCCATTATCGCAGAAAGCCGGCCATCTGGTAGCCACACCCATGCCCGCCCATGTCCCACCTTCACTTCGCCGCCGCCGACACACCCCTTTCAACTTTGGTCGTCAACGCGACGGGAAAGCGGCGATGTTGCAAAAAAAGCGGCTTTCAATTATACCGATTTGGCCGCTTTTCCAAGATCACCGACCATCTCCCGATTTATGTTGGAAAATGGCCGGCGATCACTTTCGAAAATGAGCTGGATAGTCAGGATTACCATATCCGTGTACTGAAAAATAAAACCGGTTTATGCAATTCATCTTGTGATAAAAAAGTTTAATTGCTATTAATTGAGTGGTTAAAAATTTTAATCAGTGTACAGCCCTATTTATTATACTTATATCCCATAATCTACAATATAGTGGATTACTACAAGCATAAATAATCATATCAATGAACAAGTATAAAAATTACATAATAACATAAAAACTAAGACAAATTAAGAATAAATCAAACATGAGCAATATTTATTTTTATTTTTTATTTATTTATTGCATTTGTATCCCACATTTTCCCACCTCTTTGCAGGTTCAGTGTGGCTTACAATAAGATATGAATAATGGAAATACATTTGTTACAACTTGGTTATGGGTTACATTATACAAGTTATGCGAGACCATCGAAGTATCGTTAGGAATTTAACAATGGGACATCAACATGGAAACATTGGGGGAGACAGTGGGAAGCTTAAAGGGCAGTATTGAGACACAAAGACATATGGTGTACATATTTTTGTGAGTAAGTGTATGAGTGATGTGGAATTACGGGGGATGAGGGTCAGAAGTGGATGTATGAAGCATTAATGAACAGTGAGTGTGGACTCTATGTGTTTTGGTTCTTTCCGTAAATTGTTTTGAACAGATGGGTCTTCAATTGTTTGCGGAAGGAAGCTTGTTCATAAATCGTTCTTAAGTTGCGCGGCAGTGCATTCCAAAGCTGCGTGCTCATATGAGAGAAGGTTGACGTGTGTAGCGTCTTGTATTTCACGCTCTTGCAATTAGGGAAGTGGAGGTTGAGGTATGTTCGAGATGATCTTTTAGCATTTCTGGGTGGTAGGTCTATCAACTCGGACATGTAGGCTGGGGCTTCATCATGAATGATCTTGTGGACTAGACAATTACAGCAGTAAAAATATTCAAATAACAATACAAAGTATGGCATAGTATACTACTTAAAATGTCAACACAATATGTAATAGAACATTTTAATTGACAGTGAAGGGTATAAGCAAAGATTAAATATATAGATAAGAGTAAGAAGAGTTAGAAAGTAAGGTGACTAATTTAAAGAAAGTTGCACATGAGGTCAGAGAGATGATTAACATATAGATAGGTAAGAGAGTAAAAGGAGTAAGAAAATAAGGTTCTAATTTAAAGAGAGGTACACATGAGGTCAGAGAGATCGTTAAATATTATCTCAGCTAGGGTAGGAATTTAATAAACATGTCCTGCTACAGTATGTGCAGCCCATGTCACTTGTGTGTGTGTGTGTGTGAGACTAACAAGTTAGTTACTTCTTCCATTAAACACATTATTGAAGAGTCAAGCTGTCATCTGCTTCCTGAAGTAGAGATAGTCTTGTGTTAAACGGAGCCTTTCAGGGAGTGCATTCCAGAGTGTGGGGGCTACTCCAGAGAAGACTCGCTTGTGCGTATCACATTGTGTAATATCTTTTAGAGAGGGCATGGTTACTAATAGTCCTTGAGAGGACCTTAGTATGCTTGAAGGTGTGTAGAGGATCATCCTGTTCTTCAGGTACTTGGGGCCATTTCCTTTAAGGGCCTTGAAGATCAGACATAGAGTTTTAAATTTAGCCCTGTATTGTACTGTCAACAAGTGAACTTTTTGCAAAAATAGTGTGATGTGGTCACATCGCTTGTAACCTTCTATTAGTCTTGCTGCAGCATTCTGAATCAGTTGGAGCTGGTGCAGGCCTTTTGTAGTCAGACCGTTGTAGAGTGCATTACAGAAGTCCAGTCTTGATGTTATCATGGCATGCACAACTGGGATAAGATTTACCTTCTCGATGTAAGGAGAGAGACAACGTAGCTGTCGCTAATAGTAGAAGTAGCTCTTGAAGATTGCTTGGTTTTAGAGAGTCAGAGTAAGTGTTGAACCTAACTGTATTCCAAGGTTCCTGACGTGATTTCAGGGGGAGTTCATACTTCCCAAAAGAAATTTTGATTTCAGGCATGTATCCACTTGAGTTAGGGACCCAGAGAAGCTCAGTTTTACTTGGGTTCAAGCAAAGTTTGTTGTGTTTAGCCCATTTCTGAATTGATGTTAGACAGGTAATTAGTTTATTCAGGGCTGTAGATAAGTGAGGTTCAGTGGGTATGAACAGCTGTGCATCTACCGCATAGATGTAGAACTGAGTGTCCATTAACCGAATCAGCTCAGCTAGTGGCTTGATGTAGATATTGAACAGAATAGGTGACAGTGTTGATCCTTCTGGGTCTTTGAATTTAGGTTTAAATTAAACCAGATAAGAGTAAATGTTTTTTATTAACCAGTCCATTTGACCATGATCCCAGCAGCAATTTTAGCAATGACTGCATTACTTAGCCTTTGAAAACCATTCTTAAAATACTGGGGGTGCTAGTTAACAGCGCTTAACCTTTGAAACTCAAGTGTCCTATGTAGTCACTGTCTGGTGATCCTGAGTATTATAAAAGAATAAAAAATCTACCCACAGAAAGCCCTGAATAGCCTTACTCCATGAATTACTAACCCCGCTGGTCCACTATACCATCTGTTCAACCACCAACTGTTAAGAATCCTTAAAGCCATGTTCTAGACTAATGCCACCTACACAGTTACATAGGAATAATTTCAAGTTGAAGAACATTTCAAGAACTAAACCAGGTTTTTTGTATGGTTGTGTTTCACCTCACTGTGCCTAATTATGTTACCACTATCTTGCGTGTCCATTATTAACAAAGAAAACAAAAGCATCAAACATAAAGGATGAACATACTTTCTTTGATTCTGTGCAAGCAAATGCAAGTCATGTGTCTATTTTCATGGCCAAGAAAAGTTAAAATATATTTTGGCAACTAACATACCACCCTTGTTTACAGAGTTGAATACAAAGGTTCATGTTGCTATAAAAGTTTGGTAGACTGCCAATATGTTATTAACTGCAGCCATCTCATATATTATACTAGACATTTTATTTGAAACAGATTGAAATAAACATGCACAAAATGTATATCACTTCTAGAATTTAAAATCTATCCCCATATATCCTGATCTCTAACTGTTCTATGTTGTCAGCACAGAGAGTTGAAAATGTAATCAGTCAGGTGGGAGGAGGTAAAACCAGCAGCAAATATTAACCTCCTAGTTCACATTTGCATTCACATTGTAATTGAATCCAGAATTTTAGGGTGGAGAGAATACAAAAGAAACAACTTCTCTATAAACAGGAAGTGATAGCAACAGTGGGAGTTTAGATCTGTGGGATTCCTGTGGTTTCAAACTCTCTACACAAACCACAGGCGCTGGGGGGTGATGGGGGGGGGGGGGTGATCCTCTATAAATACAAATCAAACTCAAAAAAGAAAAATATTTTTTTTATAATTTGTTACATTTGTACCCTGTGCTTTCCCACTCATGGCAGGCTCAAAGCAGCTTACATATTGTATACAGGTACTTATTTGTACCTGGGGCAATGAAGGGTTACGTGATTTGCCCAGAGTCACAAGGAGCTGCCTGTGCCTGAAGTGGGAATTGAACTCAGTTCCTCAGGATCAAAGTCCACCACCCTAACCACTACTCAACTCTGACACAGATTTTTTTGCTTAATAACCGATAACCATTGTTTCTTTTAGAACTGATTAATTTATACATATCACTATATGTGGTCTCCAGAGAGAGAGCAAATGGGTATTCTGAATGCTAAGGAATGACAGTGATTAGATGGCATGAGGAACAATTCTCACATCATAGATTATGTAAGTGCAAATGCTGCATAATAGAGTCTATTAAAATTTATATATATATATATATATATATATTTCTAGTGATAAAAATAAAAGAAAAATTTAATTAAGGGCTCTATTAATTTAGCAGTGTTCACATGCATTAAATTGAGTGCAGGATTAATTTGAGTGTTGGTGGTAGTTGACTAACCTGCTTATTTTCGAAAGAGAAAGGCGGCCATCTTCCAACACAAATCGGGAGATGGCCGGCCAAAGTTCAAGGGGGCGTGTCAGCAGTGTACCGAAGGTGGGACGAGGGCGTGGTTAAGAGATGGCCAGCCTCGGCCAATAATGGAAAAAAGAAGGCTGGCCCTGACGCGCATTTGGCCGATTTTACTTGGTCCCTTTTTGTTCACGACCAAGCCTCGAAAAGGTGCCCGAACTGACCAGGTGACCACCGGACGGAATCAAGCATCACCTCCCCTTACTCCCCCAGTGGTCACCAACCCCCTCCCACCCAAAAAAAATGTAAAAACATTTTTTTGCCAGCCTCTATGCCAGCCTCAAATGTCATACCCAGCTCCATCACAGCACTATGCAGGTCCCTGGAGCAGTTTTTAGTGGGTACTGCAGTGCACTTCAGGCAGGCGGACCCAGGCCCATCCCCCCCCACCTGTTACACTTGTGGTGGTAAATGGGAGCCCTCCAAAACCCACCCAAAACCCACTGTACCCACATGTAGGTGCTCCCCACAGTTGGAGGGAGTGGGTTTTGGGGGTGAATTAGGGGGCTCAGCACTCAAGGTAAGCGAGCTAAGCAGCTGGGAGCAGTTTGTGATGTCCACTGCAGTGCCCCCTAGGGTGCCCGGTTGGTGTCCTGACATATGAGGGGGACCAGTGCACTACAAATGCTGACTCATCCCATGACCAAATGGCTTGGATTTGGCCGGCTTTGAGATGGCCGCCATTAGTTTCCATTATCGGCGAAAACCAATGGCGGCCATCTCTAAGGGCGGCCCAAATATTGAGATTTGGCTGGCCCCGGCCGTATTATCGAAACGAAAGATGGCCGGCCATCTTGTTTCGATCATACGGTCGGGTACGCCGTTTTACGGGGCCATCATTACAGATGGCCGCCTTTATAGATAGCTGGCCCCAATCGATTATGCCCCTCAATAAGAGAACCTGGACAGCAGTTGCTAGATAGGAGGACGGTCTTAGCATGTGCCTTTGGATTATGGGACATATTTGAAAGGAATGGAGTATAATATCTGTAATGTAATGCCAATTTTTTTAAAGGGTTCCAGGGATGATCTGAGAAATTACAGACCGGTAAGCCTGATGTCATTGCCAGGCAAAATAGTGGAAATTATTACAAAGAACAAAATTATGGAACACACAGATAAACATGGTTTAATGGGACAGTCAGCATGGATTGAGCCAAGGGAAGTCTTGTCTCACCAATTTGCTTCATTTCTTTGAAGGCATGAATAAACAGGTTGATAAAGGTGAGACAGTTGATGTAGCGCATCTAGATTCTCAGAATCTTTTGACAAAGTTCCTCATGAGAGACTCCAGAGAAGATTAAAGAGTTATGAGACAGGAGGCAATGTGCTGTTGTGAATTAGGAATTGGTTATTGGACAGAAAACAGAGGGTAGGGTTAAAATACCATTTTTCTCTATGGTGGAGGGTGCATAGTAGAGTGTCGTAGGGATCTGTACTGTGACCAGTGCTATTTAGCATATTTATGAATGATCTGGAAATCAGAACAAAAATAAGGTGATTAAATTTGCAGGTGACACAAAACTATTTAAAGTTGTTAAAACACATGCGGACTGTGTAAAATTGCAGGAAGACCTTAAGAAATTGGAAGACTGGGCATCCAAATGGCAGATGAAATTTAATATGGACAAATGCACATGATGCACATTGGGAAGAATAATCCAAATCATAGTTGCCTGATGCTAGGGTCCTTCTTGGGAGTCAGCATCCAAGAAAAAGATCTAGGTGTCAATGTAGACAACACACTGAAATCTTCTGCCCAGTGTGTGGTGGCAGCCAAAAAAGCAAACAGAATGCTAGGAATTATTAGGAAAGGGATGGTAAACAAGACCAAGAGTACTATACTGCCTCTGTATCACTCCATGGTGCAACCCCAGTATTGCATTCAATTCTGGTCATCATATCTCAAAAAAGATATAACAGAATTAGAAAAGGTTCAAAGAAGAATGACCAAAATGATAAAGGGGATAGAACTACTCTCATATGAGGAAAGGCTAAAGAGGTTAGGGCTCTTCAGCTTGGAAAAAAGATGGCTGAGAGGAGATATGATTGAGATCTACAAAATCCTGAGTTGTGTAGAACGAGTAGAAGTGAACCAAGTTTTTTATTATTTCAAAAATACAAAGACTAGAGGACACTCAATGAAATTATATGGAAATACTTTTAAAACATATAGAAGGAAATATTTTTTCACTCAACGAATAATTAAGCTCTGGAACTCATTTCTGGAGAATGTGGTAACAGTGGTTAGGATTTCTGGGTTTAAAAAGATTTGAACAATGACAGAGGAAATCTCAAATGACATCCTCCTCTCCCCTCCCTCCATAGGGCCCTGAGGCCTACCTAAATCCCTAGTGGTCTAGTGGAGGTCCTCCTATTTGCTCTTGCCCTGGCAATGGCTACATCCAATATGGTGGCCACTCCCTGGTTGCCATTTCTTCCTCCACAAGACTCCTAGCCTGCATTTTTATAACATGGGTGAAAAAATTGGCACCTTCTGCCCAAAACTTAGATGACATTTTATAAAATTACCCTCCTAGTGTGTCCTAATTCTCGCATAAACTGACAAAAGTAGAATGGGTGGGGATTGTGCCTTATCTTTTTTACATGAAATATTGTATCACAGCAGAAAACATGAAGCAGATAACTCTATTTTAATAGGTAGCTAGCATTAAGTGCTTCTGCACTATCTGCAATGCAATTAACACATTAAAAGTAAACCCCAACACAGAGGCTTTGCAGTTACCATGTGCTAATTTTGGCCATTATTGTCAGGTAGCTACCAACGTTTACCACACTTTAGTGAAAGAGACCCTTTGTGCCACTGCCCTTGACAATATAGATAAATAAAAGTTTGATTTATATACTTTTGGGAAGGAATCATAATATTTGGCTGACTTAATAGCCAGCATGCATTTTGACTGTTACAGGAGATAATGCAAATTGTCTGTTTTGTTATTAATGGTCTAAAAAACAATAAATCTTTTCTGATTACTCAGGACGAAAGACTTGCCAAACTGGAAAATGTAGGCTTGTGAGATATGTTGTAGGAAATCCTAAAGGTCAGCAAATTCATGTGTTTGTCATCTCAGATAATAATAGGGATAATTTGTGGAACTTGGCAACATTCTGTGAAATCTTACGAAATTGGCTGTGGAATTCAACTACATGAGGCAGAATTCCAAAGGAAATCTGTGCAAATGCATTAGCAGGTCCATTAAGGCAGAATTGCAATTAACTGGCCTGTATGCATGGTGTGTGGTAACTTTTGTACTTGTGTACCGAGTACTGAATTTCTAAATGTAAGCCACCAAAGCCAGTTCCCTTTCAAAATTCACTGCAAGGTTTGCATATATGAAGGTGTTTGCATATTTTGTACTTCTTGTTTCTGGGAATAAATAGGATCAAAATAACACAAAACATTTGAAAATTCAAATATACATTCATAGACAACTTTCAGACCCTGGATATCTGGTTAAATGTAAAAGTAGATATGTTTCTGTAAATACTTAACTGGATATTCCTGAAGATAGCCAGTTAATGACAGGGACCTAGTTACCAATAACAGATGCTGTATCAACACATGCACAGCCAGTAGCATATGTAAGTAACTATGGCCCTAAGTCTGGGCTTTTAAAAATATCCAAATTAAGTTAATCTGATAAATTTATCTGATTAACCATAGGACAGTTGAGGCCAATATTCAAAGCCACAGGCACTCCACATAAGTAAGCAAAAGATATATCCAGCCATCTTTATGCCTGAAATTCAGCTATGTCCATTCAATTAGAGGCTGAATTTTGCTGCTACTCAGATAAAGTTTGGCCTTGTCTACAGAAATCTCTGGTCCCTTCTCAACATAAATATATTTCAATGGGACACTGAATTTTGCAGACAAAATTTAGATATTAACTGGCCTAAATGTACAAAAAAATCACTTATATAGCTAGTGTCCCATGCTGACAAAACAAATGTTTTTGAATATCAACTAGGGTATCTTTTTGACAAGATTTAACTGGATATCAGCAATACCCTACACCACCAGAATACTTTCGATCCCTTCCATATTAAGGGGTTAATTTTCAAAAAAAGAAAAGGTCTCAAAAACGGCATAAAGTGACATCTGGACGTTTTTCTCCCCAAAAACGTCCACATCATGATTTTTGAAACTCAGATTTGAGACTTTTTTCTCTACAGTGCATCCAAATCACAAGGGGGCAGGATTTGGGTGGTCCCAAAACTTGGACGTTTTTTCTGCCATAATGGAACAAAGCAAAAATGTCCAGGTCTAAAAGTTAGATGTTTTGGTCTAGACCTGATTCAATAATGACTAAGCCATGAAAAGTGCCCTAAATGACCACTGGAGGGATTAAGGCATGAGCCCCCTTACTCCTCCAGTGGTCACTGACCCCTCCCACTCCCCAGAGATGTGAGAGAAACAGTTCATACTAGCCCCTACGACAGCTTCAAATGTTATAATCAGACCTATTAGAGCAGCAAGCAGGTCCTGGAGTAGCGTAGTGGTCAGTGTAGTGCACTGTAGAGAAGGGGACCCAGGCCCATATTTCACTCTTACTGTTACACTTGTGGCAGAAAGTGTGAGCCCTCCCAAACCCGCCATAAACCTACTGTACCCATATATAGGTGACACCTTCAGATTTAAGGGCTATTGTTGTGGTGTACAGTTGGGTACAGTAGATTTTTGGTGGGTTATGGAGGGCTCCCCATACAATATAAGGGTGTAATGGTGAGATATGTACCTGGGACCTTTTATGTGAAGTCCACTGCATTGCCTTCTAAGGTGCCCCACTGCTCTGCTGGGATGTCTGTGTGGCCAGTCTATTAAGAATGTTGCCCCCCCCCCCCCCCCACCTATACTTCCCAATGGCTTGTTTTTGTGTGTTTTCCCTTGGATATATATTTTTTTTAATGGTCACAAAAGAAAAACGCACTGAGCACAAAACATCTAGGAAATAGCCATTTTTGAAACAAAAAGATAAGACGTTTTTCTGGTTTGAAAATGGCCGGGTTCACCACTTGATTTTTGGATGTTTTCAGGAAAACATTCAAAATCAGATTTAGACGTCATATCCAAAATGCCCCTCCACATGATCTTCATTTTAACTTGTAGGGATACGCATTCATTAGCATGCATTCAGTTCATTTAGGTGCCTTAAATATTTTAATGGATACAATATCGATTGTACTGTACATGCATAAACATATGAATTAAAATGCATTCAATCGATTTGCATGTGTTAGAAACAACTGTGTGAAAACCAAGATGAACCAAAAAACCCACCCCCAAATTAGGAAAAAAAATTACAAAAATCCAAAAATGAGCTGAAAATGGCTTGGCTATGCACATCTCTATTAATTAAGTCAATCATTTTCACTTTATACAGTGCAGAAGAGAACATTGACACCAAAGACTATATATGACTTCACTTGTCTTGCAGGCTGAATTGTTTTATTTTATTGAAATTTTATGAATAAAAATGGAAACAAAAAAGAAAAACCCAGATAATCTCCTTGTACTCACACCTGACAACCCAACAGGTCCTCTCCCAATATGAACCTTCCCTTATGTCAAGCAACAATCCTAGGGTCAAAGATCAATTGCCAGCTGGTCATGCTCCATCAGTGCTGAAATTCAAAATGATATAAGCTGATCAAAGGTTTTCCCTTGCCCTGCACCTAGGCCTGCTAATACTTTTGGGGAAAGAAGTTAAGTATACATTTCTAGAACATCATGTAGATCATAAGGTCTAGTACGGGTAATGTTATGCTATCAGTATAACAAGCAACTTTGCATGCATTTGCATGTGATGCCAGAGACCACCCCCCCCCCTTTTTTTTTTTTACTGTAGCACATGATGCTGCTCTGATGTGAAAAGAATGAATGCCAGAGTGGAATCAAGCCCAGCATACACCAAGCATTTTTTACACACTGACACAAATCAAAATCTATTGAACAATACCCTATCCACTCGTGCCAATTTATATGGTAGCCCTTCAGGATGTAAAGGAAGAAAAACATTTCACACTGTACTGGGGAGATAACTGAAGTCTAAATTTATGCAATATCAGTAACGCTTAAGAGGGTCTTATTGAGACAGTGTGTTAACATATTTTTAACATGCATTATGCAACAAATTTGATATTCAGTGTAAACTAATGGAACTTAATAAGTAGGGCCAAAATCTATAGTAGGCTTGGGCAGTCTTTTACAGTGACAGCGGAAATGTTAACATTTCCTCTATGATTTCCTTTCTCTGGCAAATTAAACCAGGCAAGGTTTCATTTCTATTTGGTAATGACTGACTTTACCCCCTCCTCCGGCCTACCTCAATCCCTGGATCCAGCAGGGGTTCACTAGGGCAACAGCAATGTCCACTTACTCCTGCTCATGGCTGTGGCCGCATCCAATATGGTGGCCGCCACCTTTTACTGTAGTCTTGCGTACATTGAAACATAGAAACAGAGAAAAATGAATGCAGATAAAGACCACATGGCCTATCTGGTCTGCTCATACATGCCATCTACTATCCCTTCTTCTCTCTTAGAGATCCTCTGTACTTGCCTCAAGCTTTCTTCAATTCAGATACAGTTTTCATCTCTACCACATCCACCAGAAGGCCATTCCTTGAGTTTACAACTCAAAGTATTTCCTCAGGTTATTCCTGAGTCTAACCCCTTTTACCTTCATCCTATGCCCCCTCTTTCCAGAGCTTCTTTTCGATTTAAAGAGACTTGCCTCCTGTGCATTAGTGCCATGTAGGTATTTAAACATCTATATCATATCTTGCCTCTCCCACCTTTCTTCCAAAGTATACATATTGAGATATTTAAGTCTATCCCCATACTATTTATGATGAAGACCATTGACTATTTTCGTAGCTGCTCTCTGGACCGACTCTTGGGATAATCAGATTGGAGGAGGGGGGTTTCTTCTAGGGGGATTAGGCAGCATTATTCTGTTTATATATTGGGTTGGCAAAATGTTACATCTTTTTGAAAGTGCAGTCTCCAGAATTGTACACAATATTCTAAATGCGGTCTCAGCATACTTATATACAGGAGCATCATCACCTCCTTTTTCCTACTGGCCATTCCTCTCCTTATATGTCCAAGCATCCTTCTAGCTTTCATCGTCATCTTTTCTACCTGTGTGGCAACCTTAAGATCATCATATATGATCACACCCAAGTCCCACTCCTCTTTCATGCATAAAAGTTTTTTTACCCCCTAAACTGTACCATTCTCTTGAGTTTTTGCAGCCCAAATGCATGACCTTGCATGTTTTAGCATTAAATCTTAGATGCCAAATTCTAGCCTCTAGATTCACAAAGTCCTTCCTCATGTCATTCACACCATCAGGAGGGTCTGCCCTATTGCAGATTTTGTTATCATCTGCAAAGAGGCAAATCTTACCAGACAGCCCTTCAGCAATATTGCTTACAAAAATGTAGAACCGGCCCAAGAACCGAACTGGCACGCCACTGGTAACATCCTTTTCCTCAGAGTGAGTTTCCATTTACTGCTACCCTCTGTTGCCTTCTACTCAACCATTTCCTAACCCAGTCTCTCATTTAGGGCCTACACCGAGGGCACTCAGTTTATTTATTAGTCATCTATGCAGAACCATGTCAAAGGCTTTGCTAAAATCTAAATACACCACATCTAGTGCTCTTCCTCGATCCAACCTTCTGGTCACACAGTCAAAGAAATTAATCAGATTTGTCTGACAAGATCTGCCTTTAGTGAAACCATTTTGCCTTGGGTACTGTAGTCCATTGGATTCCAGAAACTTCACTATTCTCTGTTTTAAAAAAACAATTCCATTAATTTTATTACCACAGATGTTAGGCTTACTGGCCTGTAGTTCCCAACCTCGTCCTTACTTTTGCTTTTGTGAGACTAGGGTGAAAGGTCCCAGCTGCTGTGGCCATGGGCCGAAGTGAGTAGGCATTATGACAAAATGGGGAGAGAGGCAAACCAAAATGGATATTTCCCTAGATGATATGGTAAACGACATGAGTTGAAAATCTTCTGGCTGCCCATCTCTAATCTATTGTAAATAAGGTGCCATCACCTCTATGTAAGCTTTGCCACCACAGAATTATGCACATAGTTCTGTGGATCTAGAAGAGTTGTTTGCCCATTTTGTGATATTGCGCATGTCTTATGTCTAGGAAATGGTAGGTCTGTTGTAAACATTTAAGTATAATATGGCATCTTTTGTATGAAAGCACCCAGCAGATGGAAGAAAACCTTCCAATTACTGGAAATTCACACATGCTCTGTACTCTCAGCAGTGAATCCAGACAGTAGATTTCCCAGAAACCTGAAATATTGATGATACAAGGCTGAAGGCACATCACAAACAGCATCATTTCACAGCACCTTAAATATTAGTGTTAAATGGCACCCATGTTACCATTTTGATGTTTGATTTTCAGAGAGCAAAATGAAAGAATACATTGACTCTGTCAATAGCTGATATTTTAAATTTCCATGTCCAAATATTCCAGGTCCTGGGTAAACAGGTATATGCTAATATGTTTTTAAAAATGAAATAAATGAATTTTTCCTCACAGAGGAAACATATGAGCAGGTATTGCTTTAGTTGCTGTGATCTACCATGTTTCCATCAGGAATTTACAGACTAGCCAGTGCTACACTGCTTGTATTTAGTGTGGAGAAGAATATTGGCAGCGTGATTGAGAACTGAAGGTTTAGGTGACTTATGTTATTCCAGTACAATAGTAGAGGGCAGATCATTGATTTGTATTTAGACAGTGTAGGGATCCTTCCACTGTTTCTTGCCCAGTCTCTCTTGCCACACTTTCTCTAGTCAAAATTAAATAATTCTTAACTGTGCATATAATGAAAGAGTGGAGGAATATCACCAGTGTTCCGTCTAAGATGAGTGGGAATCCTCCAAACACGTTGCTGCCAGTGGAATGTGGTGCTTCAATATTGTATTTTTGATCATTAGAGACAGGCAAGTCTTATGTAGTCCTACACAACTTGCATATCCTTTGTTAATGAAAATGTGATATTGAAACAGCACTCCCACTGGCAGGAATATAGGTGGAGGACTCCAACACAGCTTAAAGCAGTGTTTTTCCAAGTCCGGTCCTGGAGTACCCCTTGCCAGTCAGGTTTTCAGGATATCCACAATAAATATGTCCAAAAGAGATTTACATATAATGGAGGCAGTGTATGCAAATCAACTTCATTCATATCCATTGTGGATATCCTGAAAACCTGACTGTCAACGGGTACTCCAGGATCGGACTTGAGAAACACTGGCTTAGATGTCAGGAAGTATTTTTTCACAGAGAGAGTGGTGGATGCTTGGAATGCCCTCCCGTGGGAGGTGGTGGAGATGAAAACAATAACGGAATTCAAACATGTGAGGGATATACATAAAGGAATCCTGTGCAGAAGGAATGGATCCTCAGGAGCTTAGCCGAAATTGGGTGGCGGAGCCAGTGGGGGGGAAGAGGGGTTGGTGGTTGGGAGGCGAGGATAGTAGTGGGCAGACTTATACGGTCTGTGCCAGAGCCAGTGGTGGGAGGTGGGACTGGTGATTGGGAGGCGGGGAATAGTGCTGGGCAGACTTATACGATCTGTGTCAGAGCCGATGGTGGGAGGCGGGGCTGGTGGTTGGGAGGAGAGGATAGTGCTGGGCAAACTTATACGGTCTGTGCCGTGAAAAAGACAGGTACAAATCAAGGTAAAGTATACACATATGAGTTTATATTGTTGGGCAGACTGGATGGACCGTGCAGGTCTTTTTCTGTCATCATCTACTATGTTATTATGTTATGTTACATTGATTGTCACATCTAAAATGATTAAGTTTCATGCCACTCTGGTTCATTTTCATACCATAAAATATGCTTGTATGCTCTTGCAGTGAGAACTAACTGCCTCACAGAATAGGATTTCTAAATTCAGTTGTGGGACATTTAAGTATAGGAGATGTCCCCAACATAGGCATTTGCACCTCTCCTTCTTCCCAGCAAAATACATCCTGAAAGCATCACACTGTATTTCAGCAAAGTGGTGGCAAGAACTGGTTGCGGTTCTATTAGCAATATCTCATTACATTGTGGCAAAACAACAACAAAACTTCCTGAAAAACTTCCATTTACCACTTTAATCTTATTAATCCCCACAAACTTTCATTCTTGTGTTAGCCACAAAACATTTCAGTTTTTTCATAAATTATCCTTCCACACCTGCATTCAGTCACTTGGCTGCTCAGTTATGATTGTGTACCCTGTGGATAAGACTTCCCAAAGTACGCGTGGAGGGGCATAATCGAACGAAAACGTCTATCTCCATGGGCGTTTATCTCCGAGAACGGGTCCGTGAAGGGGCGGACCGAACCGTATTTTAAAAAAAAATAGACGTCCATGTTTTATTTGACAATTTGTGAGCTGGGCGTTTTTGCTTTTCAGCGATAATGGAAAATGAAAGCGCCCAGCTCAAAAACGAATAAATCCAAGGCATTTGTTCGTGGGAGGGGCCAGGATTCGTAGTGCACTGGTCCCCCTCACATGCCAGGACACCAACCGGGCACCCTAGGGGGCACTTTTACAAAAAAAAAAAAAAAAGGTAAAAGAGCTCCCAGGTGCATAGCACCCTTCCCTTGTGTGTTGAGCCCCCCCCAAAATCCCCCTCAAAACCCACTGCCCACAAGTCTACACCATTACTATAGCCCTAAGGGGTGAAGGGGGGCACCTACATGTGGGTACAGTGGGTTTGGGGGGGTTGGATGACTAAGCATTAAGCAGCACAATTGTAACAGGTAGGGGGGGATGGGCCTGGGTCCACCTGCCTGAAGTCCACTGCACCCCCTAACAACTGCTCCAGGGACCTGCATACTGCTGCCAGGGAGGTGGGTATGACATTTGAGGGTGAAAATAAAAAGTTGTGAAACATCATTTTTTGTGACCACTGGGGGAGTCAGGGGAGGTCATCCCCGATTCCCTCTGGTGGTAATCTGGTCATTTAGGGCACTTTTTGGGGCCTTATTCGTGAAAAAACAGGGTCCAGGAAAAGTGCCCTAAATTCTAGCTACAAACGCATACTTTTTTTCCATTATCGGCGAGAGGTGCCCATCTCTGTTCGGGTGATAACCATGCCCCAGTCCCGCCTTCACCACGCCTCCGACATGCCCCCGTCAACTTTGTATGCTTCCGCGATGAAGTGCAGTTGAAAACGTCCAAGTTCGGCTTTCGATTATACCGTGTTATTCGTTTTTGTGAGATAAATGTCCATCTCTCGATTTAGGTCGGAACTTGGGCGTTTTTCTCGTTCGATTATAAGCAGGATAGCCTGCGTAACACAAAACTATGCTATCCCTCCTCTCTCCGTTCCCAGATACTCACATGGGCCTTTCCCCTAGGCTAATCTATCCAAGAAAACGTCTCCCTTTATGAAAAAGGCCATTTCATGAAGGCAGCTGTGGGTACCAACTGGAGTTCAGTCATGATTCCCACCCCATCGTCACCCCCCCCAACCAAACTACTCCATAGGACTGGGTAGGTGGGATAGCTTCTAACCCTGTGGCCAATGCATCCAAATTTGCATGCAAAAATCATCACATTCAGCTAGCAATAATTGAACCACTCATCATCCATTGGTCCCTGGAGTCTCCACATGGATCAGTTGGATGGCCACCTTTGCTTCCTATTGCCAGTGGCTATCCCTGTTGCCAAAGGGGAGAGAGGGAGCTTAACTCAGTTAAGTTGCCCCAGGTAAGTCTGTCTATGTTGAGACAGACCCCATTCACATCCCTCCCTCCTCCCAGCAAATACCTACTTAAAGAAAAATGCTCCAATTCAGCAGGGTGGTTGCAAAATCTAGCCATAATTTTATTAACAACATCTTGGCAACAAATTACAACAAAATTCCTCAACAAATTCCATTTCCTGCTTTGGTCTCGCTAATCCATTCTTGTGTTTGCCTCTCCACACTTCATTTTTTCCATAACGTATCCATCCACAGCTGCATTTGGCCTCTCAGCTTGTCAGTCAGGATTAAACAATAATGAGGTACCCAGTTGCCCTGTGGATGGGGTTTCCTAAAATATGAATACTCTGCAGTATGACAAGACTATGAACCACTAACCCCCAGATACATACAGCTGTGACACACATGAGCCTCCCCTCTAGGTTAATCTATTCATGGAAACTTCTCCATTTATGAAAAAGGACACTTGGGAGATGGTTAAAATCCAATTGCTGTTACTAGCATGTCAGCCATTGCTTGTCACCACTCCCCACCCTTGTGGCTGCCGGCTAGTCATCCTGCACACGCACCTCTACTAAATCCTGACTGGAGGACAAAAATATATCCAGGCCAATATCCTAGAGGTGAACCTCACCTTCACAGTATAAACCTGGAAAAACAACTGTCATTAATTTATGTGCCAACTCCAACCCATCCAACAATCCAAGAAATCTGGAGATTTCAGTGTTCACTCTCCTATGAAGCTTCTCATAAATATTGCCATACTGGGACAGACCAAAGGTCCATCAAGCCCAGCATCCTGTTTCCAACAGTGGCCAATCCAGGTCACAAGATTCCCAAAAAATACAAAACATTTTATGTGCTTATCCCAGAAATAAGCAGTAGATTTCCTCTAAGTCCATTTTAATAATGGTCTATGGACTTTTCCTACAGGAAGCCAACCGAACCTTTTTTAAACCCTACTAAGCTAACCGCCTTTACCACATACTCTGGCAACAAATTCCAGAGTTTAATTACATGTTCAGTGAAAGCGTTTATCCGATTCATTTTAAATTTACTCCTTTGTAGCTTCATTGAATGCCCACTAGTCCTAGCATTTTTGGAAAGGGTAAACAGACGCTTCACGTCTACCCTTTCCACTCCACTCATTATTTTATAGATCTCTATCATATCTCCCCATAGCCATCTTTTCTCCAAGCTGAAGAGCCCAAGCCTTTCCTCATAGGGAAGTCGTCCCATCCCCTTTATCATATTCGTCACCCTTCTCTGCACCTTTTTCTAATTCCACTATATCTTTTTTGAGATGCAGAGACAGAATTGAACACAATATTTGAGGTGCGGTCGCACCATGGAGTGATACAAAGGCATTATAATGTCCTCATTTTTGTTTTCCATTTCTTTCCTAACAATATCTAACATTCTATTTATCTTCTTAGCCGCCGCAGCACACTGAACAGAAGGTTTCAATGTATCATCAACGACAACACCTAGATCCCTTTCTTGGTCGGTGACTCCTAATGTGGAACTTTGCATGATGTAGCTATAATTCGAGTTCCTCTTTCCCACATGCATCACTTTACACTTGCTGACATTAAACATTATCTGCCATTTAGACGCCCAGTCTCCCAGTCTCGTAAGATCCTCTTATAATTTTTCACAATCCTCTTGTGATTTAACAACTTTGAATAACTTTGTGTCATCAGCAAATTTAATTACCTCACTAGTTACTCCCATCTCTATGTCATTTATAAATATGTTAAAAAGCAGCGGTCCCAGCACAGACCCCTGGGGAACCCCACTAACTACCCTTCTCCATTGAGAATACTGACCATTTAACCCTACTCTCTGTTTTCTATCTTTTAACCAGTTTTTAATCCACAATAGGACACTACCTCCTATCCCATGATTCTCCAGTTTCCTCTGGAGTCTTTCATGAAGTACTTTGTCAAACGCCTTTTGAAAATCCAGATTCACAATATCAACCGGCTCACCTTTATTCACATGTTTATTCACCCCTTCAAAGAAATGTAATAGATTGGTAAGGCACGATTTCCCTTCCCTAAATCCATGTTGGCTTTGTCTCATTAATCCATGCTTTTGAATATGCTCTATAATTTTGTTCTTTATAACAGTCTCTACCATTTTGCCCGGCACCAACGTCAGGCTTACCGGTCTGTAATTTCCCGGATCTCCTCCTCTGGAACCTTTTTTAAAAATTGGTGTTACACCATCCAATCTTCCGGTGCCATGCTCGATTTTGAAGATAAATTACATATTACTAACAATAGTTCCACAAGTTCATTTTTGAATTATATTAGTACTCCGAGATGGATACCATCTCGATAACATTGACATTCCTCACACATCTCCATATCTATGTGGGAATAACCTGGGACAAAATAATGTGAACATCAAGAAAATAACAGTGTATAAGAGAAAATCTTATACAAGAGCAAGTTCTATCCTTTTAACTACACAAATATTACCCCATCCCCATCCTGAATGAATAGGCAATACCCAAGGAGAAGAAAAACATAGCAATGGTAGAGTTAACTGGTCCCACAGCATGCCTTGTATCCTCAACCATCAGATCACCAATTCTGGGAAATGAGGGACAAGGGGTGGCACAGTTCGATGTAGACCCAGTTGAGACTCAAATGCTCTCTTCTGCAGCCAGAAGATAAAGGAACATTCGAACAGCCAAAAATACATTTCTGGGGATGAAGTCATTGGAATAGAAACTAACAGCTAACTGAATTAGCATGCAAATCAAAACATCAGGCTGAGCACACATAATAATTTCCCTTATTCAAACGCCAGCAGCCCACCCACTTAATCAAAGCCAGGGATCCCCTTGCACAGTGGCACATGATGCTGCACTGATGAAAAAAGAATGAGTAACAATGAGACCGTGATCAAACTCAGCAAACGCTAAGCATTTTATTAAGCACAACACAAACTGAAATCTAGTTACCATTCACATGCACTGACCAATATAAAGTCCCTTCAGAATGCAAGAGAATGTTGCACACTACTCTGGGCAGGTAAACAAGCCCAGACCATGGTGCAAAATGATCTACACTCCCTTTCCCAGCTTATCCACACATACATCATTGCACGACAATCCCATGAAGTCAGAAACTGATTTAGCTGCCACCACCAACTTGCTCACACTACAAGCTGCAAAAAAGCAAAAGAAAATGCCACTCAAAACAAGGCCACTTCCTGTTTGGAAGTACAAATATCTGGAACAGCACAAAACAGTGCCTCAAGACCTTCAAGAGGTATGGAAGCTGCATCCCAAATAGCCCTCAGATTGCAAAAAACCTTGTAGCAACTTGTACATCAGAAAAAAAGAGTTGTGGTCAGACAGACCTTGACATTTACACATAAATACCACACTCACCAAGGCTGAGGCCATAACACAACCCAACATACTCACTAACATGGTGTGCTACAAAAAATCCATCAAAGAAAATGATTATGCATAGGCTTGTTCTGTGCCAACAAAAATAACGTAAATCTCCCCCACCAAGCTTCATAAGTCTACCAGGAGCTGTTAGCCAAGGAAGATCTCAGTAGCCTCTGCCACTGTTTCTCGAAGGCTTCTTACATTACAGGCAAGACTCGGACAGCTTTGCCTCTACTGGTTCCTCCACCAGCCTGGCCTGCCACAAGCAAAGCTTCGGCCAATGGAGGTGCTCTTATATAGAAGGCTGATCCCTTGTGGTAGTACAGCAAGTGTACTGCTAGAGGTCAATGGCGCTGTTTTGTACCCAGAGCTTTTGGAATGTGTAAGATTGTTAAAGTGAAAATACACTTATGGGGTTCATATTCAAAGCAATTTAACTGGCCAGAAATGGCTCCTGGCTTGTGAAATCACTTGTTTGGGCTACCAACTGATTTTAGTGGCACTTAACTGCTTAGTGCCGCTGAATATCACCATAGACCACTAAACTCAAAGCTGGCTATTTTGTGGGTGGTCTCTGGGTGGGGCCTGCACTTATGCAGTTAAGTACCAATATTCAGCACTGAACTGCCTAAGTTTAGCTGTTAAATTGGACCACATAAAAGTCAGTCTTATCTTTATGTGGTATCACTTATGTGGTTAAGTGCTGAATATCGCACTTAACCACATAAGACAGTGATTCCCAAACCTGGTCCTGGAGGCACCCCACCCAGTCAGGTTTTCAGTATATCCACAAAGAATATTTATGAGATAAATCTGCATGCAGTCAGGGCCACTGAGAAATAGCCGGGCCTGGGGCAGAACTGCCGCCGCTGCCCCAGCCCCACCACTTGGGTCGCCGCCCCCACTTTGCATCCCCCCTTACCTTCCTGTGTCTTCTCTTCTCATCCCTGAGTCTGTCACTCTCACTGCTCCTGTGTGCCGGGTCCCGGATTATCCTGAAAACTTGATTGGCTAGGGTGCTTCCAGGATCTGGTTTGGGAATAACTGACAAAAGTGATAGCTGGCCACATAAACCTAGATGTTCAATGCCAGTGTCTGGACATGCTCTGTTATTGAATAGCTAGGAAAAACGCTGGTGGCGGCTAAAAACACGCTCACCACCACTGGCTGAATATCGACCCCATATATGTTTACTTTAAATAAATGACCCCAGAAAAAATATCTACACACATTTCCACCTACAATATTGCACAGTTTTTGTTAAAACACAAGTGTATTCTTGAAAATTCATAACTATGCATAGATTTCCAAATCCCACCCTAACTACTTCCAGCAACGCCTCCCCCTATAGTACAAATATACACAAAATAGCCTTTATGCAAACATACCTGTATATAGAGTGGGCACTTTTGTAAAAGCCCATTTCTGTGGGTAAAATACTGTTTCATCTGCAGAAATGGCTTGCTACGTTGCCCTACCTGTGTACAATTACAGAATGCAATACAGGGAGATGATATATTTTATTGGACCAATGTTTATACATAGATATAATTGTACATGTGCCTGCAGGGTCTCATAGATCCCTTCCTCAGGTATCTCACGAGGTTCTGAATGTTCATGCACAATCACATCTATGTATAAAAGTTCCTTATGCTGCCCAATAAAAGATATTGCAAACCCCCAAATATCCTATTATTTGTCAAACCAATACAGCAACAGTCTACTGCATCATTATTAAACAAAATTGAATCTGCAAGATAAAAATAAGCAAACTGTAAAATAGGATACTAATTAATCATAATTCCCGGATGTGCACAGAGATGCCAGCTCTGCTGATGAACAACCTGTCTACTACTTGCACCTGAAGCCTGAATTGGCCACAGGATACATATGCTTTGGCTAGGTAATATTCTTTAAAATAATTTCTATCTGTTTTATAGCCTCTGTCTTAAGCTGCCATTGTAGAACCCCCTGAGGAGTCACAGAAGAAACTTGAGAAATCTCTACTTCACATGGTAAAAACTGAAATCAAAGTACAACCCTCATTTACCAGGGCAGGTGCTTTGTTGCCTGGCTTGTGTGAATTACTATGCTGTGCACCCTCCCACCTCCCCCCCCCCCCCCCCCCCGATGGATTCTAGTGGTGTCTTTCACTTGCTTTTCTTTAATGTCATAAGTGTTTAAATACCATGTTAATATGCAGTGGGTTTACAAAAAAAGACTACCGGATTTCAATACTATTTCCTTCCAAGTGCAAACTGGCAGATGTATTATAAAGTACTACAAAACCTTACAAGAAGCGCATTCAGAGAATATGACAAACCTGGCACACCATAAAAGCACACCCAGGACTCAGACAGCACCAACCCTACCTATGAAAAAGGCAGCACTACAAGCAGGACTGCTACAGATTCCTACAGAGAAACTACATGCTAGCAGAATACTGCACCATCGTTACACAAATAGATCCTCATCAAATACAGAAGAAGGGGCCATACATAAGAAATAGAAACATGAAAACCTCAAGAAGTTAGAAACTACATGTTAGCAAAATATATTCAAAATAAACACTTTTTAAAAAACTTTTTTTATTTTAATATTTTTCAATCTCTTTGGTCGCAGTCTGTGTTCTCCTAAAACACTTTCCAGGGTTTGCTGATGATTTGTCATTTCTCCTCTCTCCTCTGGTTTTTGTCCATTCCTCCCTTCCATCTGTCTCTGACATTTATCTTGCCTTTTCAGTTCTGTCCTCCATTTTTTTTTGTCTTATGCCTATCCACTCAAATTGTATCCCTGTCTTGTCTTCCAGTCCTCAATTTCCCTCTTTTTATCTATCACCTATCAACTTTCCATCTGTCTCACTTTCCTTCCTAGTCCATCTTCTCACTCTCACCATCTCCCTAATCCTCCCATTCCCTTCTCACTCCTTCTCCACCTTCTGATTTCCTTCTGCCTTTCACACATCCCTCCCTCTTCCCTACACTTCCATATTTCCCAGCCCTCATCTACTTTTCTCTCTCACCCGCTAAAGAGTACAATCTCCTTGCTTGCCAGTCATTCTATTCAATCCCTTTATTCTGTCTCTTACACTGGCATAACCAGACAGCCCATTTTGGGTGTACCTGAGTTAAAAATGGGTGGGCACAACATTTTTTCTTTGCCTCCATCCTCCCCTATTCTCCAGCCCTCCCCCAGCACCTCCCAATTCAAAATATAAATTCTTTAGCTAATGAGGATCACCAAGGCCTGTCAACTGAAGGCTCCCTCCAAAGGCGGCCAGAACTCCCTTTTACCAAGCTTGGCAAACAGCAGAAACGTCTATGAGTCACTGATGTCTGCACCACACAGATGCTTAGTTGTCGGTGGCTCAACTGTAGAGCTTGTTAGAAGGAGTTCTGGCTGCCTTTGCAGGAGGTCCTCAGTTGGTGATGCTTGGGGATCCCCACCAGCCACTGCAAAGGTCAGGGCCTGTGTTACACATGCTAGAACCCAGGTCACAAAATAAAGGAGGGGGGCCCCAGGATTCTCTCTCCTCCTTGCCTCCCCTATGATCCCTCCATTTGCCAATACTATCTCACTGACATATCCTCAGCAAATACAGAACAAGGGATCACAAATTATAAATAAAAAATATATAGACAAAAATTGAAATGGGAACCCCAAGAAGTTAAACTTAGCATGTACTGCAACACTGGAGAAATAAAAAGGGAAATGCAATTCCTTTTCCAATGAACACAATACACGCTTCTAAACCCCAGACCAAATCTCCCCTTTGGAACAGGAAAATGGGATGGACCATACTTGGTTACTGATGCCTTAGGCCCCAGTCTAGACCAAATCCTAATTCCAAATAACCAGCAGTGTTGGAAACACATCACTCAGTTGAAACCATATGGGTAATATGTGTTTATCAGTCTTTGTTTTCAGATATCACCTGAATACAGCATAGATGACTGCTTTCTGAAGAAAAGTCATTTGGGGGATGGCAACTTTGTGGTCTAAGAAAGAGAAAGATAGTATATAATCCATATATCTAGTTGGGATTGTTTTCTTCTTATCTTGTATTAATGTGCAGTCATCTCTGTATTACTGTTTGCAAGTGGCCCTTGTAAAATGAAAAATTATAAATAAATGATTTAAAAAGAAAAAAAAAGGCATAGGATTGGAAGCTTAGCCAAGAGGGTGTGGTTCAGCCAGGGCTGGGGAAAGGGGGCCCAGAGCAGGAAGAAGCACATTTCCAGAGTATTTCTCTAAATTAAAGACCAGGGGGGTAAAAGTAAAGTAGGAAAAAGCTTTTACCTTGGACCTAGGAGCCAACTTTTCAAAATTATTGGGGGTGCTAAGCCCAATAGAAATAACCCCTCTCTGGACACATACAAGGAATTTTCTCAATATTGGGGTGCTCAAGCACCCACAGACTCATAAAGCCAGCTCCTGTGCTCATTGGCGTTCCTAAGGGGGGGCAGTGGGTGTGGTCCGCCCCGGGTGCACGCCGCTGGGGGGGGGGGGGGGTGCCGCGCGCGTCTGTCCTTCCTTCCTTCCATGCTCCCTCTGCCCCGGAACAGGTTACTTCCTGTTCCAGGGCAGAGGGAGCATGGAAGGAAGGAAGGACAGGCGCGCGTGGCACCCCCCAGCGGTGTGTACCCAGGGGGGATTCTTTCACGGGGGGTGTCCTTTCACTGGGGGGCCGCTCTGCATCCGGGGGGCGGGGCGCATCGGCGATCCGCCCCGGGTGTCAGCCCCCCTAGGAACGCCACTGCCTGTGCTTGTAAACTCAAACACTATGGTTCTTCCAGGCATTACCTGATAAGAAGCAGCTCCTCTAGTTTGTTGGCTATTGAACTCCAAACTACTTTACGTATACTTCTGAGCTAACAGCCTGTGAAAGGAAGGGGTTTCTGTATGTTTTTCCTTTTGAATCATATAATTAAAGAGTTTTTGGCTCACTTTAAAATCATGGTCTGGCTGTGTTGGTGAAGGTTCCTTGCCCTGTTCCTGCTCACACTATCACAGAACAGTATATTAAAAGTTGAGGGATTTGTACTGTCTAAGTTTCTGCAGATCCTTGTTCTTAACCACATATTATCATGGGATCAGGCTAATTGTAGCCGTACTTTCAGTGTTTATACTCTGTACAGTAATTACTAGCAATAGAGCAGACGAATCACCCAGAAAAGAGAGTGTAGGAGAGCTGATGGAACCCAGCCAGACTTTATGTGCTTGCACAAAGAGTGAATAACTATCTTTTTAATATTCAGAGAAAATTGCTATTATTATTGCCATTATTATTACTAAACAGTTGCAATTGGATGCAGAGAAGATGAAATGACTTGAACATTAAGAGCAGAGGATATACTGCACACATTTCAAGAGTTCTCTTGTCTATTGTTCTAATAAAGTCTTGGCACTGGACTGCAGCACCTGTTTTTATTTTGAGTTACCAAAATATAAAAATATGACCTCTGCATATCAATAAGCAGCCTTCAGATATCAGGGTCAGTTTCTCTAGCTCCTTCCTTGGTCTCTTTGTATAGTAAAGAGTTTTTTCTGTTTCACAGGATTAATACTGAAGTACTCACTGCTTGCATTGTACTGGAAAACTCTGATCTAACCAGTATTTGTCTGCATATTTATCTGTAATACCCTGTGATATGGGTATTACTAGAGCTTATAGATTTTTCCAGAGGCCTTGGGGGGAAGAAGGTCCTTGCCAGTGGGCTGGAGAGTGAGTGGGAGGCCTGCCCAGGAGAGGGGTTGGTAGATAAGTTGCAGTAATAAAGTGGTTTACCTGTGGAGAGTGACAGCAGGGATGGGGCTTGAGCTTACTAAAAGGGATCAGAGTGAGGTACACGGGGGTCTTTGGTTGCCTGTACTCTTGCCAGGACCCTTGGAAGTATTAGAGTGAAGGGGATCCTGGAGTGAAGGAAATAAATTTAGGCTCAATAAAGGAATAGTTATTATTATTTTTATTATTATTAAGTAGAGAGGTGTGGTAGCCGTGTTAGTCCACTCTTAAAGGTTATCAATAGAAATCAAACTAAATAAAACATGGAAAAGAAAATAAGATGATACCTTTTTTATTGGACATAACTTAATACATTTCTTGATTAGCTTTCGAAGGTTGCCCTTCTTCGTCAGATCGGAAATAAGCAAATGTGGTAGCAGATAGTATATATAAGAGAAACATCAAAGCATTACTTGGCAGTCTGACAAATTAAAAACGTACTATACCACCCAAGCTGACTTGTAGATCAGGGTGGTTTGCAATCTAAAATAACAATAAAAGAAGAAAACTGAAAAGGACTACAATGTGTGGATAGGACTACAAACCAGTAAAAAGGGAAAAGGGACATTCCAGGAGGATAAGGAGTGGATGGGAATTCCAGCAAAAAGGTGCCTGAAAATAGAAAGCGTGATGGCAGGAAAATTCTAACTGAGCTTGTTTTGGATTTGAAAAAACTAAACATGGCAACAAGAAAGGAGACAGAGTTTCAGGTGAATAAGGGGAATCCAACCTGGAAGTGAGACCAGGGCAAGGAAGCCTGACCAAGGCTGGACTGTAGCCCTGCAAGGTGCACTTCTGGAAGAAGGACAGCCTAAAAGGTCTGTGTCTGAAAGAAACGGATTGATATTGGGCATAGGAGGATTAGTTTTGGGGTTATTGCTGACACATCAGGATGGGAAAAGGACAGGGGTCTGTGTAAATATGTACAGAATTGAAACTTCCAAAGAGTGAAGAAGCATGGATAAGTTCATCACACATAGTGTTGAATACAGCTGTATATATATATATGAAAGTTCTGAAGTGTTCACCTGCCAGTTGCAGAAGTTTCAGTAAAGTTCTTTTGTATTCAATAAAATGACTGGAGTGCAACGTGGTTATTGGTAAAAGTGAGAGCGGGTGCTCCCAGACTGAGAGAAACAGCACTAAAAAGGGCCCGGTAAACTCTCAACAACCTGGATCTCTACTCTGGACTATTTGACCCACTCCCCAGCTCAACTGCAGGTGAATTGGAACTGTGAGTGTGGTGTGTGTGTGATCCTTTGTGACACCATAAGAGGAACTTTGCTTGTGGGCCCAGGCTGGACTCCGAGTTGGAACTGGAGCCGAGCTCGCAGGGTGCGAGACCCGGTTTACATATACAACATAGTATGCTTGGTTGTAAGCCTGTCCTTATTGTTCAGGACCAGACTCAGTAGTGGGCTAAGTCCTTGGGCTGATCTCATTATCTCTTTCTTATCAAGCTTATAAATTCTCCAACGGGGGAGGGGTATGGGTGGGGAGAAGCCTAATCTCCAGGGTCTGGGTAGTGTATGTTGTATGGGTGTTACCTGTATCTGTGGCTCAGTAAAGACAAATGGTGCTGCTCTTCAGTAATTTACATAGACAACTCTGTTGAGTATCCTATGCCACAGAAATGGCCATATGCTTTACAATTCAAAATCTCATGATCATGTAACTCCTCTTTTGCGGGAACAGCACTGACTGCCTATCTTGGCACAGCTTAAATATAAAATCTTGACTTTGGTTCACCATGCTTATTATATGTTTACTCCACATTATCTGCAGGCTGTTCTAATTCCCTGCTTGACAGCTCAAATTCTTCGCTCTTCCTTGGCAAATTTTTGTTGTGAACCGTCTTGACTTGCCTGTCGGATTATTATTATTATTATTTGTTGCATTTGTATCCCACATTTTACCACTTTTTTGCAGGCTCAATGTGGCTTACATATTACCGTTAACGGCATTAGTCAGTATCGGTCTGAACAAATACAAGGTATGAATGAGTACAAGGTGATATTATGGTAGATAAGGGGGAGGAAGGGTCAGGTAATGTCCATTACGGTCTTTGGTTATATTGTGTCGCAGGTGTCCAGGTATTTTTTATGTTGGGTTGGTGGGGTATGCTCTTCTAAACAGGACTGTCTTTAGTGCTTAGCGGAAATGTAGGTGGTCTAGCGTAGTTTTTACTGCTTTTGGCAGTGCGTTCCATAGTTGTGCGCTTAAGTAGGAAAAGCTGGATGCATAGGTGGATTTGTATTTGAGTCCTTTGTTGGATGGGTAGTGGAGGTTTAGGTAAGATCGTGCAGATCTTGTGGTATTTCTGGTTAGCAGGTCCATAAGGTCTGTCATGTATCCAGGTGCCTCGCCGTAAATAATTTTATGAACAGTCATGCAGATTTTGAAAGTGATACGTTCTTTGATTAGTGGCCAGTGCAGTTTTTCTCAGAGTGGTTTGGCGCTGTCAAAATGCGCTTTCAAAATATAAGCCTGGCTGCTGTGTTTTGAGCGGTGTGACAAAGCTAGCACTCGGGGCCCAACAGAGAAGCAGCTAATCCCTGAACTACGGTTCCCAGACGTCCTTGCAAGCAGGAGAGAGCAGGGTAGCCCCAAAAGGGTGGAACGGATTTCCAACCCCAGCAGGGGGAGCAGTGGCTCAGTGCTAGGGGAGCCAGTTACTCCCTTCCCCACTAGAGGGAGAAGGGGAGGTGAAGCTCAGTCCCTTAGCTGCATCGCCGATATATAATTCCCTCCAGCTGTTAGAGGGGGGGAGAGATTTCTGGGTGGCTCCCAGCCACTGGGAGGGAGAGGAAACTGAGTGAGAGAGAAGCTGCCATGGAGTAGATGGAGGACAGGAAGGGCCTGCCACTGGAGCTTCCATGGGGGGGGGGGGGGGGGGGGGAAGAGTAGGCTGCCATGGAGTGGGAGAATGTAAATGTAGCTCTGTTCAGCACATGAAGGCAGTGTGAGAGGCCACAGGGGTGTGGTGTTGTGCGGTAGGAGGAAAGCTGCCAGCCCTGTTTGGGTACAGGGTCCTCTTGTACAGGGTACGGTGAAGAGGACAGGGGCATTAAGTAGTGGTTTCCTTTGAAGAGACTGTTTGTGAAAGTGTTGAATTATTAGGATGCATAGAAAGCAGGCTGAACTGTGACTGAGCCCTTCCGAGGGAGAGGGGAGGCAGTGCAAAGGAAGTTGACCAGAACTGTTAAGAAACTGAATGTTGGAATTGTGAACCCGGCCTGAACCCTGTTTGTGAACTACATTTCAATTTTGAAAGTGGAAGTGAATTGAGAATAACAGGCTTATTTTCGAAAGTGATTGCCGGCCATTTCCCGACATAAATTGGGAGATGGCCAGCGATCTCTCAAAAGCGGCGAAATTGGTATAATCGAAAGCGGCTTTTTTGACAGCATCGCCGCTTTGTCGTCGCCTCGCCGGCAAAAGTTCAAGTGGGCGTGTTGGTGGCGTAGCAAAGGCGGGACATGGGTGGGCATGGGCATGGCTACCAGATGGCCAGCTTTCGTGGATAATGGAAAAAAAGTGGCGTTAAGCAGTATTTCGCCGGGTTTACTTGGTCTTTTTTATTTTCATGACCAAGCCTCAAAAAGGTGCCCCAACTGACCAGATGACCACTGGAGGGAATGGGGGATGACCTCCCCATAGTCCCCCAGTGGTCACCAACCCCCTCCCACACTAAAAAAATACAAATCAAAACCTTTTTTTACCAGCCTGTATGCCAACCTCAAATGTCATACCCAGCTCCCTGACAGCAGTATGCAAGTCCCTGGAGCAGTTTTTAATGGGTGCAGTGCACTTCAGGCAGGCAGACCCTGGTCCATCCCCACCCCCACCTGTTACACTTGTGGTGCTAAGTGTTGAGCCCTCCAAACCCTCCCAAAACCCACTGTACCCACATGTAGGTGCCCCCTTCACACATAAGGGCTATGGCAATGGTGTACAGTTGTAGGGAGTGGGTTTGGGGGGGGATTTGGGGGGCTCAGCACCCAAGGGAAGGGAGCTATGCACCTGGGAGGTATTTGTATATATATTTTTTAATTTGTAGAAGTGCCCCTTAGGATGCCCGGTTGGTGTCCTGGCATGTCAGGGGGATCAGTGCACTACAAATACTGGCTCCTCCCACAACTAAATGCCTTGGCTTTAGCCGGGTTTGAGATCGCTGGCATTTTTTTCCATTATCGCTGAAAACAAAACCGCCTTCTCAAACCCGGCGAACTGTGGCATTTGGCCGGGCTAAACCGTATTATCGAAAAAAAAAGATGGCTGGCCATATTTTTCGAAAATACGGTTCCAGCCAGCTGTTGCGCCACCACCAAAATAGATCGCTGGTGATTTATTTCGCCAGCAACGTTCGATTATGCCCCTCCACAGCACTTTAGTCCTAAGTCCGTATGGCAGTCTGGTTCTTTGCTGGAAACCTGTGAGCCTAACCGGGCTGCTGGCCCCAACCCAGAGGGGAAGAAGCGGACCCCTTTACAGCGGTCTGGAGTTTTTTTTTATGATTTGATCCTTGCATCACACATAGATTCCATTACAGTAGTCTGCGTGGCTTAGCACCATTGATTGTATCAGATTATGAAATATTTCCCTCGTAAAGAATGGTTTCATGCATTTGAGTTTCCACATTGAGAAAAACATTTTCTTTATGGTGGATTTCACTTGGGTCTCTAGTGAGAGGTTACGGTCGATTGTTACTCCGAGAATTTTCAGGCTGTCTGAGATAGGGAGGGTGTATCCTGGGATGTTAATGTTTGTGGGTTTGTATGTATTGTATTGGGATGAGATGATGAGGCAGTGTGTTTTTTCTGTATTGAGTTTTAATTGGAATGCATTTGCCCATGAGTTCATGATGTTTAAGCTGAGCTCAATTTGGTTGCTGATTTCTGCCAAATCATGTTTGTAGGGGATATATAATGTAACGTCATCAGCATAGAGAAAAGGGTTAAGGCCTTGGGTGGATAAGGTCTTGGCTAGTGGAGTCATCATAAGGTTGAAAAGAATCGGTGATAGTGGTGATCCTTGTGGTACTCCGCAATCAGGTTTCTACGGTGATGATATGTTTGTTTTTGATTTCACTTGATAGGTGGTATTGATAGGATTGGGTGGTATTACCAAACACGCAATGAACATAAACAGTAGTGATTTCACCACATATGAGATTAAGGTTTAATGTCTCTCGCCGTACAGCTTTTCGCTGTGTGGCCCTATGTGATAGATTGCTCATCCTCCTGAAGTCAGATTTGAGCTTTCATAATGGAAATTTAAAATAATTCTGAAAATTGGCTTTTCAAATAGTCCGTTTAATATTTCTAAATCAGGCAGTTAACTGACACTGTTGTTTCTTGATTTCTGAGGGAACTAATCCTATCCATTTATGTCTCCAATATATTACTGTTTTTTGGATTTCTGTTGTTGTTGGACAATTCATTTATCCTTCCTCTTGTAGCTTTACCCAAATGTGTCTGTTTGTTATTAGTTATGTTTTGTACTGGATCTATTACTGGCCCAAAATTTATTGTAAACCGCCTTGATATCCAAAATTGAGAGCCGGTATACCAAATTTTGATAAATAAATCTGATACTGAAGATACTTAGCAGAACGCATGAACTTAATCCAATATCTGTGTCTGTGATCCATTTTTTTTTTCTTGTCTGTCCCAATGTCTCTCTTTGCTTCTTGAGTTTTGTCCTGGGCTATATGAATGGGCAATTTCTACTCCATTGCAATTTTCCCTTATATACCTGGGATTCCTTTGGTTGTTCTTGTACTTTGCCTCCACTCTCTGTTCTCCTCAGTTGAATCAGGTTAATATTTTCCTTACCTTTCTGCTCTAAGCAAGCATCTTCTGCTTCTTTTCTTCTCCCATACAAATCTCCTGAACTTTTAAGTTGCCAGATCTCTCAGATCGAGAGATACGTGAATGAATCTCATTCCTTTCTTTTGAAAGGAAAAGAGAAACAATTGTATAAAAAGAGCTTTATTTTGTAGGCACCATGGTGACTCCAGTGTTGGGTAAAATTATTTTGACAAAGATTTCAAATCAAAATCAGTAAGACAGTTGTAATTTCAAATTAAATCAGTCAACAAACAGAAGCGGAGCCAGGATGAGCCAGGTTGACGGCGCAGGGGGAGTGAGAGCGGACTTCCGCCGGCGCACATTTTCAGTGCAACAGGACAAAAAAAACGCACCGGCAGAACTCCATTTGGGGGGCCGCTCCCCTGGTGCCCCACCTAGATACGCCACTGTCAACAAATGATTTCAAATTGAAAATTGATAGAGCAACATACCACTATTAAAAGTAATTGGCATGGGACAGGATTATAGACTAATCCTTCAATATTGATAAGCATGGATATGTACAAGTCCATTTATGTCAAAAATTAATATATAAACAGGGTTTACAAACTTTTGTAGCTTAGGCTTGAGTTTAGACCTCGCCGGTGTTATTGACAATCACAGTAATAAATCCATTAATCCTAAGATTAAATCAGCATTCATCAGCAAATGATTTTTGCTTTAATAACTGAAAAAGATAAAAAAAAATCACTTGAATATGTGATTTCAAACCTAAAATCAAAATGAGTGTAAAAGATTAATTTCAAATTAAAATAAAAAATCATACCAAATGATTTTAAATCATTTCAATTTGATTTGATTTGATTTGAAATTGTACCCAACACTGGGTGACTCTTAACTCAAACTTTAATGGCCATGTCATTATAAACTTCTACTCTCAAGAGTAGCCATCAGAAGGGAAGAGATCATGCTCTGATCAAAATTCATTCAAATATCCAGTGGCGAAACAGGAGAAGAGACCCTACTTTTTTACCCAGGGTCTCTTGCTATTATGAACTCAAGAAACAACATAAGCAAATCATTAAAACAGTACATAAGTACATAAGTAATGCCATACTGGGAAAAGACCAAGGGTCCATCGAGCCCAGCATCCTGTCCACGACAGTGGCCAATCCAGGCCAAGGGCACCTGGCAAGCTTCCCAAACGCACAAACATTCTATACATGTTATTCCTGGAATTGTGGATTTTTCTCAAGTCCATTTAGTAGCGATTTATGGACTTGTCCTTTAGGAAACCGTCCAACCCCTTTTTAAACTCCACCACTTTCTCCGGCAATGAATTCCAGAGTTTAATTATACGTTGAGTGAAGAAAACTTTTCTCCGATTTGTTTTAAATTTACTACACTGTAGTTTTATCGCATGCCCCCTAGTCCTAGTATTTTTGGAAAGCGTGAACAGACGCTTCACATCCACCTGTTCCACTCCACTCATTCACAGTAAAATAAATTACAATAAAAATTAACAAAATCACATCAGTCAATTACATTTTTCAGTTGTAAAATCAACACCACACTTCACTAAGCAAACTTCCCACTTTTCCTGAAAAATAAATGGTCAAATATAGTCAGCCACAACCACCAGCAGCCCAAAGCTATGGGTTTTCCTGAACATTAGATGGCAACTGGCTAAAAAAATGGCCTTCCACCTTTCCCTAAACAACTGCCTCAGTCCTTAAGACAGCTTGTTCCACAGCTATTCTGCCACAAATAAAAACATTAGCATTGGACTCAGTGGCGTAGCCAAGGGTGGGTCCGGATGGGCCCAGGCCCACCCACTTCGGGCTCAGGCCCACCCAGTAGCAGCACACCTATGATGTGGCTGGCAGAGATCCCCAAGCCCCACAAGCCAAAAACTCCCAACAGCTGTCCCTCCTGCAGACCTTGTAAATAGCAGACCTTCGCCTGCAGCGACTGATACATACTGGTTTCACCGGCCCCACATCCTTCCCTCTGATGTATTCCCGCCTATGTGGAAACAGGAAGTTGCATCAGAGGAAAGGCTGTGGGGCCAACATGAGCAGTGTGTATTAGTTGTTGCTCGCTGCCGATGAAAATCTGCTATTTACTACTTATCATTTCTAAAGCGCTACTAGACGTACGCAGCGCTGTACATTCTAGTAGGTATTCGGGGGAGGGGGGATGTTTGAGAGACCACATGGCATGCAGGCAAGAGAGGAAGAAACCAAATCACTTGTGGGACAAGGCAGAGTTCTTCTGCCCACCCATCTTGGGCCCAGGCCCACCCAAAATTGAGTGTCTGGCTACGCCCTGCTCCCTCTGCCCACACATATAGAAGACTGAAAAAATGGAATTCCAAGGACTGTATCAAACAGCCAAGAATATATGATTAAAGTTTATCTGCCAGATATACAGGTTCCATGTTATGGAATGATTTAATAGCAAGCTTCAGCACCATAATTTGAATAAAAAACCTTCACGTGTAATCAGTGGAATTCTCTAAGGAGGTCGTTGACAGACGGTCTTGCCTGTAACACCTACCAACAATATTCCTGCCAAGGCGCTTTGAGTTGCTTCTGAGTCCTCTGCTGATGTTCAAGCTTGTGGGGGGGGGGGGGGGGGTGCTGCAGTGATATCACACTTTTAATCATGATAGAGAGGCAGGTCCCTCAGAACTGAAAGAGTGATATCGCTGTGAGAAAAATGTCCAAATGCTGATTTATGCCACTTTTTGGACGTTTTTCTCTTTTGAAAACGAGGCCCAAAGGGCCATTAACAAGAACCTGAGCACTCTAGGCTGTTCATAGGTGTTCAAATAGTGTAGAGACTGACCTTGTATAAGATGACTCCACCGGTTGCATGCTTTCTTACAAAGCTGCCAATTTTATAAAGGCAACATAGGTGCTTATGTGCTTTTATGAAATAGGCTCCAATAATATTCCACAATTGCTCACAAGGGCTGACCAAATAGATTACATCCCAGTGCCAATTCTTCTGTGCTCTCACCTCTACAAGGCTATTATTATTTGCTCTTACAGAAAGGACATATACCCTCCATACTAATCATCGGAGAAGCAAGCTGGGGAAGGCAAGAGTGCGTCAGGAGATGGATGGGAGCCGGGGGGTGGGGGGATGAGGGGGTACAGAAAAAGTACACCAGGAAACAGTGATCTTCTGGTTTTCAGACTTAAGGGTACTTAAACTAAGCTGTGGTAAGCATTAATATGTGTTTACCACACCTTAAATGGGCTTACTACATGGTACGCTGAGGTGTCCCATGGCAAAATCCTGATGTGCGTGTGCACCCCTCATGCTAAACACTAATTTTTATTTTCTGTACAAAGGGGTGTGTCTGGTGGATGGAGAGTGGGCGTGTCTGCACTAAGCAGCGCAGCCATATTATCACACGCTAACTGATTAGCATATAGTTACAAAATGGATGGCGGTAAGGGCTCACGTGTTAATGGCAACATTAGCACATGGCCATTAATACCAAAAATAGAAAAATCACCCTTTTTCTGACCATGACAAAAAGTAGCCTGAATGCGTAGAAAAGATCTGCGTAAGGATACGCTAAGGCCACTTTTTGTCAAAGTCTTGTAAAAAGGCCCCGTAGAGTTTGTGTGATCCTGTCTCAGTTTGTATGGATAACAGTTCATTGAAGTTGGATTGGATCATATTTGAGTGACGTTTATGTGTTTTTACTATGGGGACCCTGTTTAATTCTGTTTCAAGTTTCTCACTTGCTGTTGTGTAACATGTTGTCTTAGTGTTAATTAATAAAGATATTTGAAGAATGAAAATGAGTAACTGTAACCAGATACAAAGTAAAGTTTAAGGCACTCTGCAAAGCATATTATTATCCAACAACCTAACCTAGTGTGACTGGCATAAACCATTGCATGAGAACTGTAATCAGTACAAATGCTGTGTAAGCATTAAAACCAGTGTAAGGTGGGAGACTGGAAAGGCAAGGAAGAAAGGTCAGTGCTACAATATTAATGACCAAGGTTCAAATAATAGATGAATATGCATTCAGTATTTTTGAATCTGTATTTACTAAAACTACCTTGTGCTAATGCCAGGCCATGATAAGTAGGAGTATCGCCCGCATAATCTGTTCAAGCAGTGCTAATTGTGCCAAATAGAACGGCTCACTAGAGTGGAAAATAGTCATCATATATCTAACTGAAGATGATAATGACCTTTTAAATAACAGAAGCAATTTTATTTCAATACTTCAATTACTCTGAAGTCTCAAATGTCAAAGTGCCAGGCACTTTCAAAATAACTTAATATAGACATTTATAGCACTTAGACACAGCTAGTTTCTTATCTAACCTAATTATACATTGTACAGGAAATTGCAAAGCATCACAATTAATGTAATTTTTTATAGTGATACATATAAGCGACCTTTGGCACTCTCGGTTATCTGCAGGCCGTGATTTACGCCGGGTTGATTTAGTTTACTGCAAAGTGTAACAGTGCTGTTTGCTGCTTTACTGAGAGATGATTCTAATTTAATATTGTAGAATAGAATTGCATGTGTGACCACAGTTTTTATTTTAAAACATAACAGTTGGGGGGAAATTTTGAGCAGCCTATGTAACTAAAATATGCAGATGCTTTTATTGTACATTGAAAGACAGACAATCTAACTACATAATTTGTACCTGCTATTTATAGGGGAAATGAGGGGTGGGGGTTAGGAAAAAAGAATCACATAGGGTCATCTGGCACAATTATGCAGTGGGAATCACTCCTGCCCTCATAAAATATCAGGTATTGTCAGATAAGCCTGGGGGTCCAGCTGAGGATGTGAATAAAAAGTTATAAAATGGCTCATATTTTACATAGGCTTCAGGGGCTTATGCGTCTTTTTTGTTTGTTTGTTTTTTACAGCTCATATGAGGGTACAGAAGAGCTGGGGGTCCCACTTGGACTTTAAGAGAAATGTAAAGGTGGAAGACTTTTTTGACCCAGGACAACTCCTTCTGCTGCCTTAGGAGCACTGCTAGGCTCGTTGGCATGCTGAATTGCTCGGGGAGAGGTCAACTACAGGTATAGTTAACTTTTCTGGAATAACACCATTTGAAAAAGTTTAAGTAATGGGCTATTCCTGCATTGTGCCTTGTTTATAACCTGTATGTAACTGTTAATTACAAATTCTATAAGATATTTCCTTTTTTGCTTAGCTAATGCATTTTATCATTAAGTAAATGTTTAACCAGCTAGCAAATGCATTTCTCCTTCGCTCTAAGATGAGGCCTCCTGTACTAACCCACAACAATTGCAAATTTAGTACACATCTTTGGGCAACGTACCTACAGGATGAAAACGAGCTGCTGTCTTATCTCCATATGTAGGTAAATTTAGCAAGGACTACATTGTATATTTCCATGGCCAGAAAAGTCCCTTTGTATAGCAGTGGCTTAAAATTAAAATTTTCACTGGCCCAAATCTGAGGCCTGGTGAACCCTGCCCCCAGGAGGATGCCAGTCTAACAGCTTAAACTCCTCCCCCCCCCAGCCCTGAGTTAGAGTATAAATATTAACCTTGCACCTCCCCAAACAGAAACTCCACCCCTTAATAGTAACGGCTAGCCCTACCCCTATGCCCTGCAACTCACAACTCACCCAGGGACAACGGGAGCAGAAATCATTCACAAGTTCTCCTGCTCTGGCAACTGCTGCTGTTAAAATAGTGTTGCCTGCCCCAAAGCGGTATTACCATCAGACTACAACTAGTGGGCAGGCTGCCAATAAAGCTCCTGCTCCCATTGCCCATCAGACTATTTCTATTTTTAAATGGTGGGAGCCACAATGGATGAACAGGTGGGTGTTAATCTTAACATTTCTATGCGAGTCAGGGCTATGGGATGAGTCCACTAGAATATCAGGATTTGAAGGCCTGGTGGGTGTGTGTGTGGGGGGGGGGGAGGTGGAGCAGGTTTCCAGGGGGTCTTGGATTCAGGCCAATAACACTTTCATTTTCAACTGTCACCATTCAAAGTGCAAAGGGGATTTTTGGTGCTTCACAAAATAACTATTTTTGTAAACCTCCTTAATGAGATGCTTTTCATGAATTTGAATCACAACAGCTTAAGAGAAATTTAAATAAACATTCAGCAAAGTTTACTTTGCACAAAAGTTTAGTACAAGACTAATTTATTTTGTAAATTATTTTTGTGAAGGGAATCCCTGTGTTAAATAAATATATAAGTAAAAAATGCTGGCATTGCTGGTGTCTTTGTACCAGCCAACGCTCAATACCCCTTATACTTATTAATTTATAAAATTTATATCTACTCTATCCATCGATCTAGTAGACTACAATTTCACATATAAAGTATAAACACAGTGATTAAACAAAGTTTGTAGAAAATTCTTAAAAACTCAAAAACATTTTGCACTTCAGTACATGAGCCCCAAAGAACAGGTATTAAGAAGTTTTATCATAGCAAAGTTTTTTTTTATTTTTCATGATCAGAATCTCTTGATATATCCTGATTTGAGCAAGGTTGTCCAGAAAGAAGTAGACATGGTTCCATTCCTGATGATACAACAATAGGTTGTTTATATGGGAAGAGATATTCTTCTTATAGTTTCCTTTGAAACATTTAGTTAAATATCGAGATGTCTATTATACTTTTTATGATCCTTTACAAGTAGAAGAATGCATTAAAACATGGGAGGTGTGCTCTGTTTTAGCAGCATTTGGCTGATCATAAAGAAGAGACGGGGAATTATGGGGTCCTTTTACTAAGCTGCGGAGAAAAGGGCCCTGCGCTGGCAGCGAGGGCTGTTTTTCCCATGCGCCAGGGCTCTTTTTACCACAGCCAGTAAAACCTGAAAAAAAATAGCCATGCGGTCAGATAACTCTCACTGCATGCACGTGCAGCGGGGAGCCCTTACCACCACCTATATATATATATATATATATATATATATATATATATATATATATATATATATATATATATATATATATATATATATATATATATATCCATAAAGAATAGAAGGAAAGTTTTGTCCATCTGTTTGCAAACCTTGCCCCACAAATGATCCCAACTCATGCAGGAAAAATGCAGTTGACGTAGCTCTGTGTTACTGAGAAAACGATGCAAGTGAATGTAATATACATCCCAAATATAAAGAGACAGCAGTCCACTGGGGAGGGGTGGGGTGGGGTAAGGTTCTTGCTCTATAGCTCAAGAGGAGGAGGTCTCCTACTGCAGTAGTGGAAGATCCAAGTGGAGGCTGCAGCAAAATATGATAAGCATGGAGGGAAGAAAGGGAGCGGGTACAAGGGAGAGGCAAAATGGGGAGAGGAAAAGGAATGAGTATAATGGGGAGCAAAAGAGGCAAGGAAGAGAAAGGAGAGGGATAGAGACTGAGTACAAGGGGGAGGAACATTGCAATTGATAATGGAATGGCGAGAAAACATGAGGAGAGGAGAAATAGAACACCATGACCACTTGATATGGGCCAAATTATACTTACACCAATACTTAAGGATCCTAATTTAGATTTAACTCTACCTTCAAGTTATCTTCCTGTGGCAAGTATACTTATTTTCATGAAACTGATTGAATTATACATAAACCAGCTGTTTATGGAGTACCTGGGTAGATTTTCTTGTTTACATCAATCACAATTTGGGTTTAGACCAGTCCATAGTACATAAGTATTGCCATAATGGGAAAGACCAAAGGTCCATGAAGCCCAGCATCCTGTTTCCAACAGTGGCCAATCCAGGTCACAAATACCTGGCAAGATCCCAAAAAGGTACAAAACATTCTATACTGCTTATCCCAGAAATAGTGGATTTCCCCCAAGTCCATTTAATAGTGGTCTATAGACTTTTCCTTTAGGAAGCTGTCCAAACCTTTTTTAAGCTCCGCTAAGCTAACCGCCTTTACCACATTCTCTGGCAACGAATTCCAGAGTTTAATTACACGTTGAGTGAAGAAAACTTTCTCCAATTCATTTTAAATTTACTACATTGTAGCTTCATCGAATGCCCCCTAGTCCTAGTATTTTTGGAAAGCGTAAACAGACGCTTCACATCTACCCGTTCAACTCCACTCATTATTTTATAGACCGCTATCATATCTCCCCTCAGCCGCCTTTTCTCCAAGCTGAAGAGCCCTAGCCGCTTTAGCCTTTCCTCATAGGGAAGTCATCCCATCCCCTTTATCATTTACGTTGCCGTTCTCTGCACCTTTTCTAATTCCACTATATCTTTTTTGAGATGTGGCGACCAGAATTGACCACAATATTCAAGGTGCAGTCGCACCGTGGAGTGATACAAAGGCATTATAACATCCTCATTTTTGTTTTCCATTTCTTTCCTTATAATTCGTAACATTCTATTTGCTTTCTTAGCCGCAGCAGCACACTGAGCAGAAGGTTTCAACGTATCATCAATGACGACCCTTTCTTGGTCCGTGACTCCTAACGTGGAATCTTGCATGACGTAGCTATAATTCGGGTTCCTGTTTCCCACATGCACCACTTTGCACTTGGTCACATTAAATGTCATCTGCCATTTATACGCCCAGTCTCGTACGGTCCTCTTGTAATTTTTCACAATCCTCCTGCAATTTAACGACTTTGAATAACTTTGAATAACAATAAAAATTATTTCTTTCCTCAAGGTTTTTTTTTCCGGTGCTCTTTATTTTTTTATGACTTTCCTAGGAAGAATCAGGGAAAATCCTGATGAACTGCTTTTGTCCTATGCTGATGACATTTTGTTTCTTTTACCGGTTCCATTTAGTATTACAAATTTACCTGATATTGTTTCTACTGGGATTGATAGAGTTCGTAAGTGGGCATTTATTAATAAGTTGAAGCTGAATCCAAATAAGACAAAAGCTCTTTGGTTTAAGAATCCAAATATCGCAGTACCGAGCAGGGACTGTCTCTCTTTGTTAAATTGTACAGCGCTGCGTAACCCTAGTAGCGCTCTACAAATGTTAAGTAGTAGTAGTAGTAATAGTACTGGTTAATAATAAGGTGTTAACTGTTGAGTTGGAATTTAGAGTGTTGGGGATTATCCTTGATTCCTCTTTGATTTATGGCCCTCAGATTGGTCAGCTCTATTGAAAGACAATGTTCAAGTTGAGACAATTGTGATTAATATGTTCATTTTTTCATCTAGAAGCATTTACAGTTTTGGTCCAGAAGATGATACTTCCTCATCTGGACTATTTCAATTTTCTTCATTTGGGGCTGAATTCAAGACATTTGAGGAAGCTTCAGCTTACCCAGAACACCACAGTAAGACTAATTTTTGGAGTGCGTAAGTATGTTAGTGTCTCAAGTTACTTGGCAAAATTACATTGGCTTCCTCTCAATGAACAAATATATATATATATATATTTATTTAACATGCTTGATATACTGCATGGGGCCTAGCCAAGGCTTCAATTTGGCAGCTTATTTACTGTTCCAAATTGTTCATGGTTCCACTTCTCAGCTTGTGATAGATATGGATTCAAAATTATGACTGTTTGGTCATTCTTCTCCATTCTTTATGAAATCCACTAATTCTATGCCCTCCTGTTTTTAGAAAAATGTGTTTTTTGAGGGTAGTTAATACATTTTTCTCTCTTTTATTGTTCCTTTGTGGAATTCTTTTCCACTAAACATTCAGATAGAGCAAAATTACTTGAAATTTTGAAAGATGTTAAAGACTTATTTGTTTGGCCCATTTAAAATGTAATTTTGCTATTCGGAAATATTATAGTATCTTATACTGTTTTATTATTGTACACTGGGCTGAATCCTATTTTAGGGGAAACTGCGGTCTAAAAGCATTACATTGATATTGACAAAAACATCCTTTCAGACACATATGCTATAACCCCTTAATTAATTAATTAATTTGTAACACTTTTACCCCACGTTTTCCCACTTATTAGCAGGTTCAATGCGGCTTACATAGAATAACTAACTGCCTTTTGCACAAATGATTCTGGCATTGCAACTCAGAAGGTACTGGAGGCACTGACTGTCTCTTCATAGCTGCTTCCCTAAGATCCATTTGCAACTCTCCTCTAGTCCTTCAGCCATGTCTTAGAGGGTCCCCATTACTGCCTTCACACAGCTCTGACATAGCTCCCTGCAACTCACAGAAAATCCTGGCACAACAAGATGGACGTATCAGAGGAGTGCTTTTCGTGCCTCTGTTTTCCAACACTGACTGCCTCTTCAAGGCTTCAAGCCATCCTCAGGACTCACTTGCACTTCTCTGAGAGCCACTCAAGTTGTAGAGATAGTGTGCATATTTGTTCAATGTCAAGTCAAGTGCCTTAAGATAAGCAAACTTCTGTTACCTTGAGCACTAAAATTCAGGTCATCAATTCCCTCTGTTATGAGTATATAATATATAGCCTTCTTCTTGTCCTCCTCTTCATTACCAGCTACCCTCCTCCATTATTTTTCTTTCAGCTCTTTCAAATCCTTTCTGCTAAACCTCATAGGAAAAAAATATTGCCCTTTTAGTTGCTATGCCCAGTGGCACATATAATATAATCAATGATGCACTTGATCTCTGATCTCTATAAAGAACTCACTGCAGAAAGTTTTTACATAAACTGAGTACACTGACAGTATTTCTTGTGCAACTCTGGGTGCACACAATATGCCTGATACTCCGAAACTGTAATGGCCTGATACTGCTGACAAGGTAAGTAGTGCTGACTAGGGCCATATCTAGGTTTCAGCATCATTATTTGGTTAATACCACTGAACATCTTGAGAGACTCCTGTGGCACTATTAAGATAGAGTTTGATGGTCTGGGGGTGGAACTTGGGCAGAGCTAGGAGTTACCTGGAGACCAGCGGTATTCAGTGCCGGTATCTGAATAACTTAGGACAGCAATAAAACTGTCCTAACTTGCCTGGATGACTATCCCAGTAACAGTGTTGAATATCGGTTATCCAGGTAACTTTCAGCACTGCCCATTATAGCAAGATGTCCAGCACTAGCAAATACCTGGATATTGTGCTGAAAACACCAGAGAACAAATTTCAGGAAAATAATTGTTTCTTCAACACCTTTGGGTTAATCTAATAGAATTTACAACCCTGAATCAGAATATAACCTTGCAATTTTTCTGTCATGCAGGGTTTGGCTGAAATATGGTAAGCCATATTGTAGACATTCTTTAGCATCAAATCTATGATAGTTGAATGTTCTAATGCATGCTTATTAGGTGTATCATTAGTTTTATGCTAACATTGTATTATGTCTCTGGTATTTGAATTCCACTGTTGTTAAATGTGTATATTTTTGATACTGTTTCATGGTAGTTCTATTATTAGGTTTCAATCTACTTTTTTCAAGTTTACCTCATTTATTATATTTACGTTTATTCTTAGTTATCTTACTATTGTTATGCTGTTAACAAAATTCTATGTTAAACTGTACCTGCTGTTGAATCTCTTCAAAAAGGTGATTAACAAATCCCAATAAATAAATAAGTAAATAAATAAATGTGTACTTCATTGTTGAAGTCATTTATTTCAAATTGAGTTGTTAGATGAGGTCATTTTTACTGTTGAAGACCAATGTCTCATCTGCTGCTTTCTTATCATTGGGCTAAGGGTGTCACATCTTAGTACAGGAACCACTTCCCGATGCTGTATTATGACATTTGTAACAATATTATCTATTATCTATCTAGAAGTTAAATTTGGTGCCTTTTTCACGGACCTCAAAAAAGACGTTCCATTTTAACTTTATGTTCGTTTCACATCAGTCAATCTATACTCTGATTTAATACTGTTCAAGTACAGCTAAGCTTTTGGCGCCTTGTCTCAATAACAATTTCTGAAATATGCGTCGAAAGGAGAATCTATTACAGAAGTTATTTGATCTTGAGATAACATTAGTTAATTCATATACTAAATAAAAACTGTTTAAGTATAGCCATTTTTTGGCACATTGTTTCATGAAATATGTGCAGCAAATTACTCTCCACTTTTTAGGCAGAATCTATAATGTCAGCTATTTGATTCTGAGATAACAGCAGGTCTGATTAATAAATGATTTATAGTAGTAGTAGTATCTGTTACAAATGGCGCATGCTAAATAAGCCTTGCACCAGTCGATTTACATATTGTCTTCTGCATATACCATCAAGGTACAGTCAATTAATATTTATATACGAGTGTCTCTCAAATCAATAGTCACAATGTGGAAGTTTCCCACACTCATTTTATCATTTTAATTTTTGACTAGTAAAAAAGGCCCATTTCGGTATGAAATGAAACGGGCGCTAGCAAGGTTATCCCTCTCTCCCTCCCTCGCTCTCTCCCTCTGTCCCCTCCAAGTCCCACGGCCCCCTTTCTTCCCTTCCGATTTCTAGGCCCTCCCTCCTTCCCTCTCTCTCCTTCCTTCTGTCCCTCCCCCGAGTTCCAGTCCCCCCTCCTCTCTGTCTCACAGACACGTCCTTGCAATGCCTCCACCCGCAGCCCTCCCCTCCCTAACACTGGTCCCGACCATCCCCCTACATGCACTTTGCCCCCCTCCAAAATTGCCAACCCCCTTCTGCTACCCTCCCCTCCCCCCTCTTACCGGGGTCCTGGCAGCAGCAATGAAGAGCCTCGCGAGTCTGCTGCCTTCCCTTCTCTTCGCTCTCAGCTCTGACTCTGGTCCCGCCCTCATTCCTGTTTCCGCAAGGGCAGGACCAGAGTCAGAGCTGAGAGCGAAGAGAAGGGAAGGCAGCAGACTCACGAGGCTCTTCACTGCTGCCGCTGGGTCCCCGGTAAGAGGGGGGGAGGGAAGGGTAGCAGAGGGGGGTTGTCGATTTTGGAGGGGAGGCGACATACACTTAGGGACGTCTCTGCCCGCTCCCGCTGTTCTTCAATGCACGTCTCTCACTGGGACCGTAACCCCCTGCTGACGTCAGGCAAGCAGGGTTCTACTGCTGGCCAGTGACATCAGCAGGTGGTTACGATCCCAGTGAGACACTTTAGAACGTTCACATAGCAAATTATTATATTAGATGACCAAACAAGCCCATTTTCTTTCAACATATTTTAGGCATCAGCCATCTTTTACGCTCCTCCCCCTCCTTTTGCAAAACAGTTTATTATATATATATATATATATATATATATATATATATATATATATATATATATATATATATATATATATATATATATATCTTTTTTTAACAGAAAGTTTTCCACAATATAATTTTTCCATTAGTTTTTCATCAATACAATTCATTAACAGGTTTTATTCAAAATTGGATTTTTAGAGTTCTTTTTTCTTTTTATTCCAAAAGGAGGAAGTTTTGTTGCTGCACACGGAATCCATCTCACATTAGAACAAATTTGGAGAGTTGCAACAATCAAGTAAACTTTTTCATGTTTTAAAAGACCTATATATCCAGTTGCAGAATAAATTTGTTACCATAGTCTCTCTCTTTTGAAACAATGTGATTGTGTCGATGTTTGCTCATGCTGTATGTGTAAAACACTTCACTGGTACTAATTAACTGTTGTCTGTCTCACGAAGTACAACATCACCCCTGAGACAATTTTAGGTATCTAGAAATTCTTGAAAAGCAGCGGTAAATAAATCTTCAAGGCTGTTTTAAATGCCTTCTTCCTGTCTCCCCAATTCAAAAAATACTCACTTGGAAATCTATAATCCCTATAATTAGTACTGTTCAGGTGTTGTTTTCTAATTTACCATGATGTTCTGTTTTCTTGAACAAACTTTTTATCAGTTGGAATTGAACTGTCCCAGGTGATCATAACCTCTTTATTTTCTATAATTCAGTTAGGGTTGCGATTCCAATGCTTTTCTGGTTCAACAATTTTGTATGTTTACAAAGTTCCCAATGGAGGAGATGTGCTTATTCCCCCAAATTCTATATATGGTACCTTAAGTTGTGTGCACTAATTTGGCTGCATGGCCAAATTACTCACACAAATTAATTGATTAATAAGTCAATCAGCACCAATAATTGGTACTTAGCAACCAATTAGCAACACTAGTTGGCTTTAATTAGAATTTACACACGCAACTTTCTAGGTGTATTCTATAACGTGGTGCACGTAAATTCTAATGTGCATAGTTGAAGAGGGGGCATGGTCATGGGTGTGGAATGGGTGGGTTGTGGGCATTTCAAAAAACTATGCACACTATTGTAGAATACACCTGATCTGCGCCTAACTTAGGCACAGGTATTTAGGCCTGGTTTTGGTTGCCTAAATGGGTGCACTTAAATATTAAAGAATGATGCTTGAGCATATTCTATAAACTACGCCTAACTTTAGGTGTATTTTTATAGAATCATGCTAACCACGTGGTTTTACAACACCAATTTTTAAGGTGCCATATATAGAATTTCCATCATTGTGCCTTTCTGTATAGAATATTTCTCCCATAAGAACACTGCAGCCAGCCACAAGATGAATAACCCTGTCCAGCTCTTTCTTACAGAATCTACACATGAATGTTTTCCCAGGGTTTTATTTTAATAACTGCAAATTATCTCATCCATTATCTACTGTCCTAGGCTGTAACTATCAATCTCTTATCATTTGGTTTCAACTCACCTCTCCATAACTATTCATGTGTTAGGGTTTGATTGGCATATAGTTCCTAAAGTAGCATCTTTGTATTTCCCACTGTGTTTGTGAGTTTGCCACTTGTTTGTCCTTGTTTGCTAATCTAATTCTTCAAATAGTATTCTCTCTTATTTTCCAAATTCAGCTATTTCTTCCCTTTGTGTACTGTTAGATTCTCAGTCTACTTCTTTAGGAAGGTGGGAGGGGTTTGTGCTTTTGCTGCTGTTGTTGGAATTGGGACTCAGAGCAGAAAATGAAATGCCTCAGCTATGGCATTTTCAATATCTGATGCTTCTGTTGGAAATCCCTGACATGAGGATTTATCAGAATCACTATCTGCCACAAGCTCTGTAGGGAATGGGGTTTGCCTCCTACCCTGTACTGTTGATGTTTATCTGATGTTGCTCTCCTGTCCCCCCACTCTGAACTGCCTCTGCCTTTTCTTCACCATTTGTGGAGAAGGGAACAGATAACTGGTCTCTCATAGATGCACTGTAAGCTACAGCTCTTGGTTTTCCGCTCTTAAAAAAATCACTCCAGCTTGGCTGATGAACCTCTAGAGATTGGAGATGTTTCTCTGTTCCTCCATGCTATTGCTGCTGCTGGACTTTATCTTTTAGAGGCATCAACTGACTTCCCTCTTCTGCTTCTGTCACTACTTCCATACCTACTCCTTCCAAACATTTTTATTTCAGCAGACTAGATTGTAGGCTCTATTTGCAGAGACCATCTCATACAATATTGCCTGGAACAGTGACCCTGAATCATCTTCTCTGAATAGGAAAAGCAAAATGGTGATCTGTTCTGCTTTCATTCACTTTCCCAGTGAGCTTATGATGGCATTACTAGCCATGTATTTGGGAGAATGCAGGCTGCTTGTCAAAAGGTTTCAACAAGATCAGTAAAGTGCCTTATATTTTTGTCTCTTCATCCTAAATTGACACCAGATTCTCTTCCCTCTCCTCCCCATTAACCACAGGTCTGTTTCATGGGCAAAAATGGGTAGAATGAAGAGGACTCAGCCAATTCTGACTCCTCGGTCATTTGGTTCTTTAAACATATATAACATGAAAATGCCCTCATTTGTTGCATTTTGCCATTTATTTGAAAATGAAAGCATATCCCTAATATTACCCAAGTTGCTCAATTTAGAATTTCAGTTGATGTGTTCACCAACCAACTGGCAAGCTATTAGACATTTATGAAACAAAAAAGAAAAGTCTCCCTTCTTTTGCTTTTTTTTATTATTATTATTATTATTATTATTTTCAGGTCTTGTGATATATTACCAGTCCTAATACCAAACATTTTAAAAATGCTGAAAACTCTATTGTCATAATCTAGCAGATTTGTAGTAATACCAAAAATAGTTCTTTGAGCATAGGCTAGCAAGAATCTAATAAATGTATTTCTGGATGCTTTTTAGTAATACAAACACACTTCAAAATTCTGAATAAACTGTTTGACTTGCTGCAAAATCAAACAAGTTAAAAAACATCCTGCAGAATCCAAATATAAACTACCCTTCGAAATGCTCCCAATTCATTAATACTATAACCTTTTATACAATTTAATTAAATGGAAAAAAAAATCATCGAACTTGAAGTACATAAACAGAAGTAAAAAAATAACACAATTTTTCTGGTTTTATAAATAACAGTCCACTGGGCATTAAATACATTACACATTGGTTTACATCTTGTTTTCCTCAAAGAGAATCTGTGCATAGACTGTGCTGGTGGGAACACCTTTTGCCAGCTTTGGTGGTTTCATCAGTTCCAGTTCAGCGTATGTTAAACTCTCTTCTGTAATTTTTGGCTGCACAAGAAAACACGAAAAGAAAAAAAAACATAGTTACAATATTCTTATGGCTTCTATTATTTTGCAAGCAAACAAACAACCAATCCCCCCAAAAGGCTGGTGTATCACAACAATATGAAAAGAATATATATATATATATATATATATAAGAGTACACTAAAAAGAAGAAACAGAGCTGTGTTTCTGAATTAAAAATCCTTTATTCATGCATCAGATCTTTCTTATTCATATATCAAAAACCTGACATGTTCCTCGGTCAGGCTGTTTCAGGGGTCGATATAATGTACATCTGCGGGCAGGTGCTAATTTTATAAACTATGAAAGCAATTTTATAAATTTGAGAGGTGGGGGGGAGGCATAAAATGACTTTGATAAAATTAGCTGATGGGTTACAGGTGTAGAAGTACACACAGTGCCAAAACTGCACGTACTTTCACTTAACTCATGCGTTGGCATGTTTTGGGACTGAGGTTGAACAGACACAGGTGGAATTATATTTTACATGTGTAGTTTCTTACATACAGGGTAGGTAACAAACTGAGGCGATCAAACAAAAAGACAATAAAGTCCCAATCAGGAAAAGCAATATCTTTACTTCACAATTATAGGTCACATGTGTGGTACAGTTAAAAGAATTCAAAGCAGACCCGTCTCGGCCATGTTTCGGCAAACATATGCCTGCATCATGAGTCGTATGAATCTAAGATGTGTCACAATGAAAAATAGCTGACGGACCATAGAGCAATCAGACTGCACTGTCAGATACCATGAACTTGCAAGCAGTGCCTGCTTAGTGAAGACGTACCTCAATAGTGCTGTGTGAATACATGCACCTGCATTTTACAAGACAACACATATGCCTACTCCCTCATAGGAGTAAATGTCCTCATCTTCAATGTATATGAGATAAAACTGGTTTATCCCTAGTATTCTATAAAGACACATAGGGGGCCTGTTACTAAGCTGCATTAAGAAGTTAGCTTGTGTTTTACCACATGAGAGATGTTAGCGGGAATTCATACTAGCATCTACTGCACATTAAAATCAGCAGCACTGCAAAAACCCTATGCTAGATGCCTAATGCAGGTAGGATGTGACATGGGTAGGTCAGAGGAATAGCCACCTGTGACAGCTAAGGAATGGGCTGGCACTGTGTACTAGCTGTCATGACTGCCGATAATGCGGCTGCACTTACTGCTACCTCAAGAAAAGGCAGTAAGAGCAGGTATGTTACTTGCATTCTAGTAGCATGACCATGCCCTGACAGAAAGGACCCCCCGATCTGCCTCAAACTGATTCCTGCTCCGAACCCTCAACTACTGATCTCCTCTCAGACCCCTCAAAAACACAGATTGCATCCCTCAAAAAGCTCCTCCCCAAGTCTAAGCCCTGCCCAGATGTTTCCCATTAAATCATCTCCCTACCAAACCCTCCACCTACCTTGGTACTTACCCAGAGATGATCCCTTGTAGTCCAGTGAGCTAGGGCACGTGCAGTCCCCTTCTGCTCCTGGTCCATATTACTTGGGGCTCAGAAATAGCAGTGATGATTCCTAAAAGTAATCATGTGGTACTTTTGCTAGTGGCCAGACTTCCATATAAAAGCAAATTGCTTTCATATAGGTCTTGCTGTCATTTTTGAACCCCAAGCCAGATGAGGCAGAAAAAGAGGGGGACCGCTGCCTCCCACTGCCCACTGGACTACCAGGGATCAATTCATGTTAAGTCCCAGGGGTAGTGATAGTCTGAGGAGTCAGGAAGGTTACTAGAGAACATATGGGCAAGGATTGGATTCATGGAGGGGTTCATGAGGAGGAGCAGATATGGGAGGGTTGGGGATTGGGGTAGAGTCTGAGAAGGTTATTGGGGATCTGAGAAGTGTATCAGGGAAAGATAAGATCAGGAGGATGGAAGTGGAGTGGGGGGATGGGTAGCACTACTGCAGGTGTCTACAGTCAAGTCTAGGGCCAGGACCATGTTACATGCCTGGGATGATAGTACAGAGGTACGCTATCTTCCAAAGCATGTACAAGAAGATGGTGCTCATGTGCTAAGGGTCCACCCTGTGTGATACAGCAGATACTGGGCATGCCCTCTTCATTTATTGCAAAGGCTCTGCACTTAACTGCATGTTGACTTTTGCTGTTAAAATGCGGTAAGTGCAAAATATTATTGTGCTTTAATAAAAAAGCCTCATAGGTGCCTATTGTGCCCTTTTACTAAAGCGCAGTAAGTTTTTGCACTTACTGCACTTTATCAGCAAAAATTAACACATGGTAAGTGCAAAAGTTGTGCAATAATTGGTGGGTGCATGCCCAGCAGGTCTCTTGTAGTTACCCCACAGAAAGGTTTCTTACTGCACATTAAAAGTAGGTGCGGATCCACTTTAGCAGTAATTCTATAACAGTGTGTGTGCCTGATGGGTGCCTATGTGACATGTGTTCTATATAGGAAAGTAGGTTCCTACTTACCTTTATAGACTACTAGCATAACAGATGAACTATGTGCCTATAATTTAGGCATCAGTATTTATGCCAGCCATAAAGTTGGTGTAACTGCTTGCATGTAAATGTCAGAGATACACACATAACTTACCGCATGCAATAAATTACATATGCATGGATTCCTACCCATGCTTTGCTCAGAGTCCACTTATCAATACAATAGGTGCAACATACAATATATACCCTCAAATTCTATAAAGGTCACCTAAACTTGAGAACCCAAAATTGGGAGCAGATCCCAGATTGGTGCCCAAAATAATTTGTTAATGGGCTCCAATGATTTAATTATTGTCACTAACAAGCACTTAATTGGCACTAATTATAATCTGGGTGCCGATCTGGTTACACGCTATTCTGTAACAATGGGTGCCTAAATTCAAGGAGATTTAATTGACAGGATAAGGTGTCATTTGACAGGGCTGAAGCCATAGCTGCCATCTTTATAAATTCAAACCATAGCAAACTATTGGTTCACGTCAAGCCACACGTAGGCAGTCCTTATTTCTAGTAAATGTTTGTTATTACTTTGGGTTACTCAATATGGTGGCAAACTCCGCCTACTAGCTTCAGGCTAGATAATGGGCCAAGCATGCACCTGTCGTCTCCTGTCAATTAAACCACCTTGCCTAAATTGGATTGTGTGCAACTCGAAACGGGGCGTGGCCATGGAAGGGTCAGGGGCAGGTTAGGGGCAGGTCAGGGGCATTCAGAAAAGATGCATGCAGTGTTACAGAATAGTGAGGATCTATGCCCAATTTGCACACCAGGATTTATCTGGCTCAAGTCCTCGTGCACAAAATTGAGAGCTGAATTTGGCGCTCAGTGCTATTCTATAGAGTGCTCATCCTCAAGCGTACTTTATAGACTAGCATTATACGCTCAATTTTATCAGTGCCAAATTTTCAGTGCCATTTGTAGAACTGGCTCTGTACGCTTATTTACAAAATAGCCCTTAGGCAGAAATGTGACATTTATGTACATATGGGCACACACAGGTGTGTATATGCCATTTCTCTAATCATTTACATGCATAGGCAGTGTATAAATGTAACCACCTACATTATAGAATTAGCCTGTTAATTCTTCCTCTTGAGGAGGCAGTAAATACACACATGATAACTGCACGAGTAACAGTGTGCAGTAAATACTGTGCATTGACTACAATGTGCACCCCATATCCATCTCCACCAATAACTCACCCATTTGCCAGCTCCTAACACCTCATGCAGTTAATGAGTAAATAGTGCAGTAAGAGTTACCACAAGCAAACATTATGTTAACCACTTACTGGTCAATAGTAAAACCATTTAACTGGCCAGAAATGGCTCCTGACCAGTTAAAATGCTTTTCGGGGATATTATTCTGGGCGCATTCCAAGGACAGAGTCTGGCTGGTTAAGTGCTGATATTCATCACTTAAATGGCCAAGGTAACGAAATAAATGGGAGGCAGCCAACGGATGGTTAAGTTCTGAATATTGACTTAACCGGCTATGTGTTAGCTGTTGCCTTATAAACTGGATATTCAATGCTGAATTCCTGACGTGGCCCTGCATTGAATATCGAGGAATAATGCCGACAGTGCTCATCACCGCCAGCTGAGTATTTCCTCCTTAATGCACTTTATAAAAAGTGCCTTTATAAAAAAATTAGAAATCCGTGCTTCTTGCCCTCTCAACTTAGGCGACCCATTATAAAATTAGAACTCTGCCCCTGCTCCATCTAAAAAAAAACCTCTGACTTCTGCAATACCTGCTCAGGTATTCTTTCTAAAACATGCTTTAGAAAAGGAAAATTCTTTAGGAAAATACAATGTTCTGAAGCAGTTCTACATGTAAAAGTGCATTATCTGTGGACACAAGCTTTATAAAAATTGTTGATGCACAGCTTTCATACATGTAATATTACCAGAGCTAAGTTGTGGCATTGTCGCTAAGTTGTGGAGTATTGTTGAGGAGAAGTTTGCTTTTCCATACCTACTTTTAAACATGCAAGCATGTGTATGCATATTAACCCCCCAAATTGGAGTGTTGCAAAGAGCAAGTGACCAAGGGGCCCTTTTACTAAGGTGTGGGAGGGCTAACGCACAGGCAGCATGCACCAAGTCGGTAATTAATTAAATAATTTTCTACCGTGGGGGGCGTTCCCGGTGGTAATCAGCAGTTGGCATGCACTGCATGGTTACTGCACAAGTAGCATGTGAGCCCTTACCGCTAAGTCAATGTTGGCGTTAACAGCTCAAGCTGTAAATAGGCACATGCTAGTTTTAATTTCAGCACAGGCCCATTTCCTGGCCCATTAAAAAAAGCCCTTTTTCCTAGCCGTGGTAAAAAATGGCCCAGAGCGCCCAAAGCACGCGCCCACACTACTGCAGGCCACCTTTTACCGCAGCTTAAGCATATAAGTCGATGTAAGCATATAAATTCTCCGAGACATTTTCAGGCTGGAAGCATGTGCACATGTTTGCTCTGAAAGTTCTGCAAAGGCTTCACTTTTTACCCATGTGCGCAGTTATAAAATTACCTTCCCAAAGGGTAAAACCTCCTTAACACATAAGATTCAAAAAAATTCCATGGATGCTGCTTTGGAAAGATTCTTTTTGTAAGGACCAGATGACAGAACTCTCAGGTAACTCATATATACTTTAGATGGGTCAGCCTGAAACTACAACAGATAAACAGCAGTAACATCCCAGTTCTAAAAAAAAAAAAAAAAGTACTTCCAATAGTCTACTGAATTTTGTGTTTACAGTGCTGCTGTTTATTAGCTTTCACTTTAAAAAAAAAAAGCAGAACTGGATTGTAATTCCTTAGTGGATTTTACTCAGGTATATATGGTATAGCTATATCTGTCTATATAAATGAAATATATAAGAACTACGTTCAGTAAACTTTCTCATACCAGTGCACTGAGGTTTAGCAACCAACATACGGTAAAACAAATCTAAAGCTGAAGCTCACAGATTACATGTCAAAAGAACAGAGATTGCTAAAACTTTTACATAGATTCAGAAAACAAATTTAGTTTTTTGTTTTGTTTGCATAGCTTGTGCTTAAAAACACACTGCAAAGTCTACTTCCAGGAACGTCCACTAAAGTACCAGACCTGTTACAGGAGTCATTTTAGGGAGCATTGAAAGGGTAGGCATTTATTAGGGCTCTGCTGTCTTTAGGTGGCTCTATAGAAATGAACTGCTCCAGGGCGTGCAGCATGCACATTAACTCCCTGCATCTCCGTTTAATTTAATTTCATGTTATAATGGTTCCATTTAGAAATATCACGTGCCCTAAAAATAGCAGCACAACGCCCAGCTCATGTAAATTTTAGAACCAAGATTTATGAAATCATATTGTCCAGGTGTTTTATTGTATTACCTCAGGATTGCATTGTTTTGTGGTGTAGATTATCTGTTTATTCGAACGTTATTCCATTATGTTTGGATATGAAAAATAACACTATATTCCTTAATACAGGTCATTGGGCAGGCTTGGCTGATGTGTTGTTTTCATACATTTTTATGATGTTCCTATAGTAAACATAATTTAATAAAGCCAAAGCACACTAAATAAATAATTGCATCTAGAAAAGCAATAAAACCAAATAAAATTAGTACTTTCATAAATGGAAAGGGTACTTCAATTACCGCTACCAGCAACAGCACACCATAAAATGTGTAGAATAATTTCCCCTATGCATATTTCTTGTATGTAATAATTTGATTGAAAATATGAAGAAAACACACAGGAGGCTCAACATTATAAAGTATATACAATTTCTAACAAAAGATGCATATTAATGGGGCAAGAAAAGCAAGACACCTTTAAAAAAACATTCTCTTCCAAGTAATGTTGAATACCATAGCAATCGGCCATTTTATTGATCAAAAAGCACTGGCTAGTTTCATTGACAACATATTTTTCTAATTAACTACTTATAAAATATTGTCAACATATTTTCTAAGAAAGCTATCCTCACATTTTGCTCAGACTGCTAACAAATTTTCATAGTAAAATGGCATACAGTGTAATAATACCTGTTGAATTATTACAAGATAAAAGTATTAATATGCTTTTGGTAAGAGTTACAAAAAAAATATCTGATTAATGTATTTTCACCAAAATCAGCAAATGATCTTATCCTTACTTTACATGAGTGTTTCCCAAGTCTGGTCCTGGAGTACTCCCTTGCCAGTCAGGTTTTCAGGATATCCACAATGAATATGCATGAAAGAGATTTGCATATAAGGAAGGCAGTATATGCAAATCAATTTCATGTATATTCATTGTGAATATCCTGAAAACCTGACTGGCAAGGGGTACTCCAGGACTGCACTTGGGAAACACTGTTTTAGATTATTGGAAAGAAGGACATTAGCCCACATTTAAGGTTTGCCTATCTGCTGGGATCCATCAGAGTTTACTTTATCTGTAGCACTCTGTAGCCAAGTTTTGCGGCCCAAATGTTGAGAGTTGGCTGTCCCCGACCATATTATCAAAACGAAAGATGGTTGCCCATCTTGTTTCGATATTACGGTCGGGTACACTTCTTTACGGGGCCGTCCCTAGAGATAGGGGCCCTTATAGATGGGCACCCGGTTCGATTATGTCCCTCCACGCTACCCTGTGCTAACTGCCATTGTTCAGTTAGGGGAAAATTCTATAAATGATGCGAAAATTTGACGCTGAATAAAATGGCACTGAATGGTATTCTATAACAGGTGTTCAGGGATCTGAGCCCTTTATAGAATAGCGTGTAGCACCAGGATTATGTGCTCAACTTTGGGTGTGTGGAGTTACATCAACTGAAACCAAGTGTAAATCCCAGCAAGTAAATTGTGTACAGATCCCTCGAATTCTATAACGCTGTTCACATTTTAAGGGAATGCCCCTGGCTCACCCATGCCCCTCCCATGGCCAAGCCCCCTATGCAAATCTGCAAGGAAACACTTATATGCTATTCTATATATGGGTACATAAACGTGACTCAATAAGGGTAAAAGGGGTAGAACTACAATCATAATAGTAATGTGGGTAGGTTAAAATATCTGGCTAGTCCCAACTAACTGCTCATGAGTAGACATTATTGAAAGGCATCAGCAAATAGGTAAGTTTTTAAATAAGCTTTAAAATTCGATAGAGAAGACTGTAATCTTAATGAACTTGAAAGAGCATTCCACAGTCGGGGGCCTGTTCAGAAAAAATAGACTCCCTATTGTGTTCATGAACTAGCAGAATGGTAACTGGGAACAATGAGTTGGTTCTGCTGTTCTGATCTTGGACAATAAGGGATGAGGAGACAAAAGAGGTATAATGGTTCATTGGAAGATAGGGTTTTGAAGACAAGTAGTAAGATTTTATAAGTAACTAGTAAAAAAGGCCCGTTTCTGTTTTAAAGGAAACGGGCGCTAGCAAGGTTTTCCTCGGAGTGTGTATGTTTCAGAGAGTGTGTGTGAGAGTGACTGTGTGAGAGAGAGTGAATGTGTGAGTGTGTGTGTGTGACAGAGAGAGAGAGTGAGACTGGGTGCGAGTGTGTGTGTGAGAACGAGAGTATGTGCCAGGGCCCCCCCTCCCTCCCACTTCTAGGGTGGCCGCCCCCCCCAGTCTGTCTCCCAGTTGCAGGGTCCCCCCCTCTGTCCCAGTTGCAGGAGGGTCCCCCTCCCCCCTTTTTCCCAGTCGCAGGGTCCCCCCTCCTCCCCTCCCTCCCTCAATTTAAAAACGACAGTGTAAAACAGCAGCCCCTAGTTTTGCTTGTCTTTTAGTGTATACGAATGACGGCTGCGCAGGGGAGTGGAAACAGAGATTAACCAATGTGCTTCCTTGCTTACCTCCCCTCCCTCCCTTTCTCGCTTTTTCCCAGCTGCAGGGTCCCCCCTCCCTCCCTCCATCCGTCCCCCCTCCCTCCCTCCCTCCCTCAATGTAAAAACGACAGTGTGAAGCAACAGCTTCTAGTTTTGTTTGTTTTTTTGTGTATAGGAATGACGGCTGCGTAGGGGAGTGGAAACAGAGATCAACCAATGTGCTTCTTTGCTTACCTCGCCGTCTTGCCGCCCTCCCTCTTCCTCTCTGACGGTCGGACCCACTGCTCTTTCCCTCCCCCCTGTATTCCGATTCGCCAGTCTCCGCATCCATGCGGTCGACGTCTCGCCGCCCTCCCTCTTGGTCCTCTTCGACAGTCCAAATCTTTGGGAGGGAGGGCGGCAGTGTTTTTTTGAGGGCGGAGTCAAGTGTTGAACTGGGTGGGAGGGGCGTGAGGGCGGTTAGGTTACGCGGAGGGGCGTGAGGGGTAACGTCACAGAGTGTGGGAGGGGCGTGAGGTGGGACGTCACTGATGGTGCCTCGGAGACCACCGATCCACGGTCCCAGGCACAGAACGTTGGAGGTGAGAATTATATTATAGGATATGGTGAGTCAGGGGTAGCCAGTGTGTGTCCTTAAGGTAGGATGTGATATCATTGTATTTCCTAACCTTCGCTATCAATCTAATTGATGTGCTTTGGACCATCTGAAGATGATGGAGTTCCTTGGCTCTGAGTCCATGATATAAAGAATTACAATAATCTAGTTGTGTAATGACCAAGGAATGAACCAAAATACTGAGTGCTGGAGGCAGAATTAGAGATTGGATTGAATGGATTAAACGGAATTTATAAAAACAGCTGCGAACTACCCAAGAAATGTGCAGACGAAAAGAGAACTCAGAGTCAAGTAGTACCTCATACATAAGTACATAAGTATTGCCATACTGGGAAAGACCAAAGGTCCATCGAGCCCAGCATCCTGTTTCCAACAGTGGCCAATCCAGGTCACAGATACCCGGCAGGATCCCAAAAATGTACAAAACATTTTATACTGCTTATCCCAGAAATAGTGGATTTTCCCCAAGTCCATTTAATAACAGTCTATGGACTTTTCCTTTAGGAAGCCGTCCAAACCTTTTTTAAACTCCGCTAAGCTAACCGCCTTTACCACATACTACTCTGGCAACGAATTCCAGAGTTTAATTACACGTTGAGTGAAGAAAAATTTTCTCTGATTCGTTTTAAATTTACTACATTGTAGCTTCATCGCATGCCCCCTAGTCCTAGTATTTTTAGAAAGCGTGAACAGACTCTTCATATCTACCTGTTCAACTCCACTCATTGTTTTATAGACCTCTATCATATCTCCCCTCAGCCGCTTTTTCTCCAAGCTGAAGAGCCATAGCCACTTTAGCCTTTCCTCATAGGGAAGTCGTCCCATCCCCTTTATTGTACTATATTGTAACATTTATACCCCACGCTTTCCCACTTAATAGCAGGTTCAATGCAGCTTACAAATATAACAGGTTTACAAGATAACACAAAATGAATAAAACAGCTGAATATAGTATATAAAGAGGTGGACAATAAAAAGTGGGTAAGATATTAGATTGTAAGCTCTTTGAGCAGGGACTGTCTCTCTTTGTTAAATTGTATAGCACTGCGTAACCCTAGTAGCGCTCTAGAAATGTTAAGTAGTAGTAGTAGTAGTAGTAGTAGGTGGTAGAGGTAGGGAGTGGGAAGAGGGTGTAAATTGGGATAGCGTGTTGTAATTAAGGAAGAATGTATAATGATGGCTGGAAGAGGGATGAAATCAAAAAGGGGTAAAAGAGGAAGCGTATTTCAGGTTCTGTCATAAGGTCGGATCCTGGAGGCGCAGAAGGATCTTAATTTAAGTCAAGTCCTTTGTGTAGGCTTGCTTGAAGAGGTAAATTTTTAGCAGCTTCCGGAAGGGTAAATGGTTATTGACTGTTCGAATCGATCTTTGTAAGGTGTTCCAGAGCTTGCTACCTATAACGGAGAAATTGGATGCATAATATGTTTTGTACTTGATTCCTTTACAGTTGGGAAGATGTAAGTTTAGATACGTTCGAGAAGATCTAGAGCGATTCCTGGCTGGAAGGTCAATCAGATTGTACATGTAGGCTGGGGATTCTTCATAGATAATCTTATGAATCATCGTGTGGACTTTGAAATTTATACGTTCCATAACAGGGAGCCAATGAAGTTTTAAATGGAGAGGTGTTGCGCTCTCAAACCGCGACTTACTAAAAATTAGTCTGGCTGCCATGTTTTGGGCAGTTTGGAGTTTTTTCAGAATTTGGGCCTTGCAATTAATAAAAACACTATTGCAGTAGTCAACATGGGTGAGTACAGTGGATTGGACCAAATTGCGGAAGGTTTTTAGGGGAAGATAAGATTTCACACGCTTCAACATCCACATCATGTTGAACATTTTCTTTGTCGTAGCTTTTGCGTGATTTATCATTTTCGTCGCCCTTCTCTGCACCTTTTCTATTTCCACTATACAGTCGGTGTCTACCGAAGCACTGGAATTCCAGAGAGATGAATGGGTATAGTAAAGGTGTGTTTACTGCTCTGGATAAAAGTACAACTTTAGATTTCAGAATTTAACACAAGATTATGATCATGCAACCAATCCGTAACTGAAATGAGCTTGTGATTTAAGATGGAAAGTTCAGTAGAAATACAGGTATCTGAAGTGTAAAGTAGTTGAATATCATCTGCATAGACATACATAATGGTGTATTTTCAAAGCACTTAGCCTTAGGCTACTATGGAACTTTGTAAGGCTAAGTGCTTTGAAAACTAGCCCCATAGTCAGTTCAAGAGTTTGAGCCAAAGTTAAAAGAGGGGATAGAAAAATGTTAAAAAGTGTTGGTGAGAGAATGGATCCTCGAGGAACAGCTACACCAGGCCTAAAAGTTGTAGATACAAAATCATTAAAAGCCATTGTGTATGTCCAGTCTGTAAGGCAAGAAATAAACCAATCCAAAACAGTTTCAGAGATACCAATAGAACTAAGTTGATGTAATAAAACTGAACGGTTAACCAGATCGAAAGCAGCCGAAACATCCAGTGAATAAAGGAGAACTGATTTACGTTGATCGTGTACACAGTAAAGAAAGGTTGAAATACCTAATAAAGAAGTTTCAGTGCTATGGTGCTTTTTAGTGTGGCTTGGTGAAAGGATCCTTTAATGCATAGTGTACTGTGTGGAGCAATAAGGGGCTTTGCGGTATTTTGTAGCTAGCATGTGGTAAAGTGTGTATTAACCCCTAATTTTATAAAAAGCGCCAAAAAATGCACAAGCAGATTTGTGTGCTCAATTTAATTGAACAAGCTAATTAGCACCAATAATTGGCATTTAAACAAGAAATTATTAGCACTAATTTGAATCAATTAACATGTACACACAAATTTACGCATTAGTTGGAAAAGGGGGTGTGGAAATGGGGAGGGCCATGGGTGCTTCGGGGGCATGACTTTTAGTTACAAGTAAAATTATAGAATAAGGGGCCTCTGTGCATAAATATAGGTGTAGTATTTGCACCACATTTTTGTTGGTGTAAATGGCTGCACCTAAATGTATTTATTAAAAAGTTCTTCTAAAACAGTGAGGAAGACCCAAGTGAGAGGTTGTTTTCCTTTGCTCTACTGTTTTAAGCTTGGCACTTTTTCTTCAAGTGGAGCAATTTGCCTTCTGTTTGTGACTGTCTGCACCTATGTAGACACAATGCCCGGGCTTAAGTGGTATTCTATAAACCCAGCACAGTTTATAGAATATCACTACCTGCTTTTTGGGGGCACCAATTTTTTAGGTACCATTTATAAAATCCACCCATGTGCTTTTCATTTTAGGAGGTGTGTCATGAGCAGAAAATTGGTGTGAAGGTGTTTTGTGATTAACACATAGCAAATACTGCATGCTAACCAACCCAGATTCTATAAAGGTCATCCAAATTGGGCACAGATCCCCAGATCAGTGCCCAAAATAACTAGTTAATGGGCTCCAATGATTTAATTATTAGAGCTAACAAGCACTTAATTGGCATAATTATGATTTGGGCACTGATCTGGCTACACGCTATTCTGTAACAATGGGTGTCTAAATTAGATCGTGTGCAATTGAAAAGGGGGCGTGGTGATGGGAGGAGCATGGGCGGGTCAGGGGCATTCACAAAAGATGCATGTAGTGTTACAAAATAGCAGGGATCTATACCCAATTTGTGCACCAGGATTTACACCAGGTTTCAGCTGGTATAAGTTCTCGTGCCCAAAGTTGAGCCCAAGAATTTTTCCTTAGCAGTTATGCATTTAGGAGGCAGGTCTATAAATGGGTGAATGCAGTTACATGCACCTTGCATATGTAAGTGCCACCCTAATTGGCAAATATGTGCCAAAATGCACTACATCCTATTCTATAAAGCAGTGCATAAATACAAGGGGGCATACACATGAATAGAACATGGATGGGCCATGGGCATGGCGCCAAGTGAAGTAAGCAGCTTATAGAATACCATCAGTTGCATGTGTTACATGGCGCCCTTCAGCGCATCCACTTACACCAGCCATTGACTGGGCATAAGTGATTATGCCTAACATTTGGAAAGCCAATACCATCTTAGGCACACCTAAATGCTATTATAGATTTGACACTCATCATGCTTAGAGAACGTCACAGGGATGGGGACCTGCGTTAACCGCGGGGATGGGAACAGGGACAGAGCCTGTCGGGGACGGTGTGGGGACAGATCCCGCAGGGACAAGAACAAATTTTGTCCCTCTATCACTTTGTACTTTGAAGCCGATTAATGAACTGGACTGTTACTTATGTTTGATTGATGCAGATGACAATATTTTTATTTTTGTGAAAAAAAAGCATGCTTGCCACAGCTAGCAACATTTGCATTGGGGATCCTGTACATCCTGCTACCAGCACAACTTCTAAGAAGATATCTTCTATTGCAGGAGGGACTGTAGAAGACAGAGCTAGACTGAATCCTGAGATTGTTAATGACTTATTCAGCCACAGATTAAAAAATCATAACAGTGCTTCATTGGACATGTTTCTCCCCCGCTAGGGCATACAGAACAGGTTGTATTTTGTAACCCTGGACATTTTAGCAGGGTGGATTAGGATTCCTTGGGGTAGTAGAAGTCAGCTATTGTTGGGGTTGGAAGGGTAGAGGGTGGTGGAGGTGGGGTTATTATAGTTGCTCATTGTTATTATTGTTTTCTATTTGTAATTTATACACAATAGTTGCATTGCATATTGTTCCTTTTTATACTTTAATAAAAAGATTTAAATATAAAATCATAAGTGTTCGAGGCTTCTGCAGATGAGAATAGAGCCCATGTGGACAGGGCAGGGATGGGGACTGAACCTGTGGGTATGGGGCAGTGGCGGGGAACGGGCCTGCAGGGATGGGGTGGAGATGAGGCCTGCAGGGACGGTGTGGGGACAGAGATAGAACCCACGGGGTGGGTACAGGGACAAATTTTATCCCCGTGTCATTCTCTATTCATGCTCCATTGTAGTTCTAGGCACCAAGTTATAGAATTACCTCCTTGTTAGAAAAAGACCCAAGAAAGTTATGCTCTCAGTTTAGACAATACTGCAATGAATTCAACAAGGGAGCAGCAGAGATTTTTTTCTCTAAGGATCTTCTGATTTAGATTCATTTTTTGTATTTCACCATTTAATGTTTCCTGGGATTTCAAGCAGAAACTTGAGATTTATATTGAAAGTAAGATACGTTTAGAAATCCATTATGCCAACTCCTGGAGCAGTCATTTGCTCTTACCGAAAAGGTGGAATTTGATGTGAAAGTTGGATTAGACTTCAAGAAGGAAAGTTAAATGCATTTGTTGGTCAACAAAAGCGCTAAAGGAATAAATGTGTCAAGAGTTCAATTGTGTAAACCCATTATCACAAAAAAGATCAATAAATATAACATAACATTATTAACAATACCTTCACAGATAAAGAGAAATGTACTTTTCTCACTATGCAATCAGGATAAAATGTGAAATAAAATTATGCTTCTGAATCAGTTTACATGTAAACTCTTTTGTGTTCATAAATGTTATCAATGAAATCTGTTTTTTGTATGACTTAAGTATAAATAAACCCAGTGAAACAGCAATAATCTATTTACTTCTTGCTCTTTAATTAAGGCGTTTCCTCTGAGCTATAAATATGTATAAAAAACCAATCAGCAAGACAAAGGAGTGAAACGTGTAACAAACATCACTGTTTCACTGGTGTCTGAAAATCATACAGAAGGGAATGGGATTTGATATACTGCATTTTTGTGGGTATAATCAAAATGGTTTACATATTATATACAGATACTTATTTTGTACCTGCGGCAATGGAGGATTAAGTGATTAGAGAATGACATGGGGACAAAGTTTGTCCCCACCCCTGTGAGCTCTGTCCCTATCCCCGTGCACTCTGTCCTCGTCCCTGCGAGCTCTGTCTGATCCCATTTGCACAACCCTCTCCACTACCAAAAAAATGGAACAAGCCAAATTACTACAGAATGCTATGTAGAAAATTCATGCTAATAGAATACCTTAGTCACACACACAGAGAACATAAATGCCAAATACATAATAGCTGACCAAAACTGATAAACATATATTAAACCTAACCCCCAAGAAGCCACACCAAAGAAATAGATGCATTTCCTTCTCTACCGTGCAAAATATAAAGATCACATTTGCCAGGGATGATGTTAGGAGAGTGCAACTAGGACAACTGCCCCTTGGGCATAAAGATCCCTAAGCCTGCTGGAAGCTGAAGAACGCATGGCCTGGTAGTAGGCTTTGGGCTCCCCTCCCAAATTTCTGCCCTGGGCCCTAGCCATGTCTAACACTAGCTCTGGCAAGATATACATTTCAAATCTGACATATTCTAATCACAAAATACAAAATAATTTTTTTTCTACCTTTTATTGTCTGGTCATTTCATTTTTCAAAACATGTTGGTCCCAGGCTCTGGTTTCTGTTTCCCATTGTGTTCTCAACTCACTCGTCAGGGTCTCCTACCCATTTGATATTTATTTATTCTTTCTCTATGCTCACCATCCATCTTCCATCTCTGTGTACCTATCTTTCCCTATGTTCAGCATCTCCCTTCTCTCTGTCCTCTATACTTCCCTGTCCAGCATCTTCCCTGTGTCCATCTCCCCACATTCATCATTACCGCTCTATGTCCCTATTCCCTCCCCCTGTGTCCAGCATCACTCCTGTATATCCTTAAGCCTCCTCAAGTCCAGCATTTCCATTCTGTGTTCTTATTCTCCCCCACGTCTAGTATCGTCCCTCTGTGTCCATATACCATCCGCATGTAGCATCTCACCTTTGTGTACCTGTCCCTATGCTTTCCTCCATGCCCATCATCTCCCATCTGTTTTTGTATACCTCCCTGTGTCAACCTTCTCCCTCTCTTTCTCCAACATACCAATGTATCTCTCTCCCTTCCTTCCTCAGCTGTGTGTTCAGTATTTCACTCCCTCTTTTTTTCATCCCCTTAGTTCGGTATCTCTCTTTCCCTTCCCTACCCTCCCCCCTGTAAGTCCAGCACCTCTCTCCCTTCCCTCCCTCTAGCCCTCCATCAGACTCTAGCACCTCGATCCCTTCCCTCCAGCCCCTCCCAATGGCACTCCAACACCTCTCTCCCTTCCATCTATCCCTAAAGCCCCCCCCCCCCCCCCATGGGACTCCAGCACCTCTCTCCCTACCCTTCAGCTCCAGCTCTAGCAACCCCCATGGCTCCAGCTTTTCTGTACCTTCCCTTCAGCTCCAGCCCCATTCCCCTCTTCCCGCCCACAGATCCATCTCCTCTGTCCCTTCCCTCCAGTACTGCTTCTGTCCCATTCAGCTCCAGCTCTCCCTCTAGCGCTGCCTCTGTCCCCTTCAGTTCCAACTCTGCCTTCCTTCCTCCAGTGCTGCCTTTATCCCTTTCAGCTCTAGCCCTGCCTCTGTATCCTTCAGTTCTAGCCCTCCCTCCCTTCCCTTCAGCGCTGCATCTGTCCCATTCAGCTCTAGACCTCCCTCCCTTCCCTTCAGCGCTGCCTCTATCCCATTAAGCTCTAGACCTCCCTTCCCTTCCCGCCAGCACTGCTTCTGTCCTCATCAGCTCCAGCCCTCTCTCTCCCTTTCTTCCTTCCCTTCCCTCCAGTGCTGCCCCCCCTCGTGGGTCCAGCATTTTGTTTTCACTGCAAAACAGGAAGTTACATCAGAAGGCGGGAGCCAGCAAAGCAGTGAAGGCCAGGAGAAGGCCTATGGGGGACCTTTTTCACGCACCATAAGGTAGAAAGACGTGGTGGGGAGGGGAGGGAGGAAGGAATCACATTTTTTATTTTAACCATGGGTACAAGGCTTTTTACCGCTCCTGCAGGGTGGTAAAAGGTTTTGCTCCCGCACTAAATGCAGTATTTTTTTTTTAATCATGGGTCCCCATTCCCATGTCATTCTCTATAAGTGACTAGTCCAGAGTCACAAGGAGCTGTAGTGGAAATTGACCATGGCCTCCCCTGATTGCACACCACTGCACTAATCAATAGGCTACTCCTCCACACCAGAACAAAACTTGTTAATGACAGAGTGCTCTCCTTGTTAAATTGACTAGGTAAGATATAGTAGGAATATCAAGATGTAGAACAGTGACAGATCACAGTGATTATCCCTCATAACTAGTTGTTAATGTACCCCACAGTACTGTGGCCCTATACATACAGCCCGAAAAAAGATGACCAATGTAGACAACAGAATGTTTAAGCGACTTTATTATTTTCTAGATGTAAAATGCACAACATGGCCATGTTTCAAAAATTCTTCAGTAGGGGCGTAACAGTTTTAATCAGATGTTATAGCTAATCTCAGTGTACCAGCATGAATATTCAGCCTATTGATAAGAGTGTATACTTTCAAAAGAGACTCTTTCACACTATATGGCTAAGCTTGAATCAAATAACGCTGTTTGTGAGCAACCTCACAACTAGCATTATTTTAAAATCGCAAAAGCATTTGGCTGCAAAGCCAGCATGATGCTCCTGGGCCGCATTGAGCCTCCCAAGACCTCCACAGCCCAATCACAACCCCCTCAAATCAAGCTCCCCTCCTGATTCCCACCAAATGAAGACCCCCTCCTCTAAAATAGGTCCTGCCTAGGGTTACCATATTTGTGGAGATAAAAAAAAGGACACAAAAATTAAAAATGGTTGCCACCTTTGCTAAAGAAATAATCATAGCAAATGTGTAAATGGCTTTTAGTCCATGAACACATATCAACTGTGACTGAGAGTACAGCAGCAGAATGTAATCTACTTTTCAAAAACTTCCGGATTTTAGTTTGGCTGAGTCTGAGCCCAAGCATACTTACCAGAAGAGTGGATACCCTTCAACAACTTTGGCTGGCTTTTGAGATATGTATAAAAGTCTTTGCATGGCATATGCTTAAAACTGTGCTGCGTAAACAAAATTCCGTTAACAGATTCAACCAGCAGGGAAACAGAGAAGAGATTAACAATGCCTTTCTCTCTCTCTTTAGCACCTCCATGTGTCCACACTGAGTAATAGGTCAGAGATGGTTTCTCTCATTATGTGGGTATGTGTGTTGGTCATAGGCACATAAAAGAGACTATTTTCCTAAAAAAAAAAAAAAAAACCTGGAGAACATATCTGAAGAAGTCCAAAAGAGGATGTATGGTAACCCTATTCCTGCCCCAACTGGAATTTCCCTCACACGACCAGCCCCCAACCTCTGATAGGCCATTTTGAGTCTACTTTCAAAGTTCCCTGGTATCTAGCGAGGTTGGGCAGGAAGGATCCCTAGTTATTTCTGTCCTTTGATTCCAAAATGGCATTGGCCACTCCTAGCAATAGTCATAAGTCTTATAAGGTCTTCTTTGCAAGACATTTTTGTGGCATTTTGAAATTTAGCACTGGCAAGGGCAGGAGCAAATGGAGATCACTCTTGCCCAGACCCACTATATACCAGGGAACTCTGAAGGTAGGCCTGAGTTGGGGGCCTTATAGAGGTTGGGGAAGAGCTGGTTGTATGTGTGGGAGGGACATTTGGTTGGTGACAGGGCTTAATTTAGGACAGCATTGAGAGAGGAGCTTGATGGGGGGCATTTTGAGGAAAGCTAGATTGGGGGGGATTGTGATTGGGGAGTGCCAGTCTAAGGAAGCACAATGTGGCCCCTCTAAGTTGTGACCCGGAATATTGGGTCGGCTTTGAAACCCCCATGCTCTTGGGACATTAACTTCAGCTTTTTGGGTTTGCACATTATGCATTTCATTACAGTGTACTCCCTGGTGACTTAAATACTTTTGTTAGGGCAAGAAACCTGTGCTAGTGCCATTTAAACAGCATTATGGGGAAACAGCAAGGGATATTACCCTAACACAGCTTGATAATAACCTCCCCCCCCCCCCCCCCCCCATGGTTTTTATATTTTCAGATATTAGAAATTTACAATTAGAGTCTCTGTATTTCCAGTGTTTAATGCTGGTTTATTGCAAAACAGTCACTTTATCAATGTCAATGACACTAGGGAGCCCTTTAAACTATAGGTTAGCACACGCTAATAGACAGCACATGTTAAGTGCCAAGTGACCCTTAGGTATAAAATAGGATGCTCAGTATTTAGCACATGCTAATGTCCATTAGTACACGCTAAGCTTTAGTAAAAGGACCCCCAGCTACTGGTTAAATCAAAGTCGAATGCCCATAGCAGGTAATGTAGGCTGTACCCCTCTCACTCTGGCACCAGATGTCATCAGAAATAGAGCTCCAAATTTTCAGATGGCAATAGTCGTGACTCTGGAGCTCTACACCAGAATGGAAGGGACAAGCTACAAAAACTAACCTCTTCTCACAATCCCTTGAACCATGAGGGGAAAGAAAAACTAAATTCAGGATTATCCCCTTAGTTGAAGGAATCAATGAAACTCTATTATCTTACTATAAATAAAACAAGTTTATTTCACATTCTGTTAATAATAAAAACTAGAATCAATAACATTTTTATTTCTAACCAAATTCCCTTCTATTCTTATCACAATACTAGTTAAACAATTTCTCAACTCAGGTTTAATATCTTAACTTGTTTTCTCTTATCTTTTTCTTTACAGGAATTACTTTTATACTCAAGAACTTTCAGATAAGTATCTTAGAAAACCATGTCTCAATTTCTTTTAAATTAAGTTAGATAACCAATAAGCTATACTGTACACTCCTAGAATTGATACTTTGTGTGTTCTTTGTGTTTATTTTCACAGGTACCGTCTTCACTCTAGCGAAGCAAGCAAGGTAAGAATATAAGAAATTGTCTTTGCCTTTCTCTATCTTTTCTTTTCTATTTTTTTTTTCTATTCTCTCAATAGTCACTTAGCTGATAACCATTCCACTTGACGTGTAGTCTGTCTTGCGGAGGGGCCCTTGGTGGTTCTCCAACTTACAGGTTCTTCTTCCAGGTCTTCTCCCTAAACCTATCTCTTAAAAACTTAATAGGAAGGAAAACCCTATCTATTCTCACACTTAATTTATACCTTTAGTTCTAGTGAATTATTAATTAATACTTAGGGCCAATTAAACTATTTAAATAAAATTACACAAAAATCCCTGTACTGATTCAAGCCTATACTAATCACTTAATTCCCTAAACTGAAAGGCTGATAACCCTTTCATTCCCTTGCATCCCAACATTCCTTAATCTCACATGTATTCATACACTTTCCCCTATCATTCATACACTTCACTACCAAAACCAATCACACTTCATACCACCCCCTCCCCCAAGTTTATTATAATTGATCAAAAATTAAATAAACTCCCTTTTCTGGCTTTTCCTTACATTCACTATCACTCTCACACTTTTTACTCTCACACTAAACTCACTTTTTCACTTCCAATCACCAAAAATCTCACACTTTCTCTCCCACACTGAGCTGCGCTTCCGCTCTCTTCAGTCACCAGCCTCTCAATGCAACTGCCAGTTAGCCTCATCTCCTAGGAGACCAAGCTTTGGCTTGGGATTCCGAGCAGTGCTGACCAATCCCAAGCCTTTTCCAACATTCTAAACTCTCCAGCTGACCAGCGGAATCTTGAGAAGCACAGCAAAATCTCCATTTTATTTTATAATTTCCCATAGAGTTTAATGGGAAATTATAAAATAAAATTATAACTCCTTCCCAATTTCTCCAAAACACTCCAAATTTTCCCTGCCACTAAAACCCCGAATCCTCCATCTAACCATACTTTTAAATTTTAAAAATACCCCAATTTTCCTATCCGTCGCACATTATCCCCTCTAACACCCCTCCAAAATTACCCAAATTTGTAAAACCCATTTCAAAAATTAATATACCCCTTCCTTAATCTACCCTGTCGAATTTAAGAATTTAACCCTTTATTAACCCCTTCAAATTAGCACCCCTCCAAAATACCCCCTAAAAATATTTAAATTTAAAAACTAACCCACCCCAAAAATCCAGAAAAATTCCCCGATCACAAATATGTAAACCAAATTTAAATTGAACCAACCCCTGATTTTTAAAAAATCAAAAACTGTATTTACTTAATTTAAAAATAAACAAAATAAAATTTCAGGTCAAAAGACCCCTTACCTTGTCCGTGATTTTCAGCACACTCGATGCCTACCCTCGGTTCCGTTCCCGGTCCCGGTTGTCCTGGGGCGAAAACGGATCCAAAAATAAAAAAGAACCGAAGCCGGCCCAAACTTTAGGCCCCAGCTTCGGCCTACTCGCGAAGACGCACGTCCGCGATTCGTGCATGAGGCGCGCCGCCTCATGCACGCCCGCACGTCACTCCCCCGACGTCCTCTCCACCGGCAGCCCTCTTTTCTTTCGGACTGCTGCCCTCTCTCTTCACCGGGAACGCTGGAGCGTCCCGGACTTCACAGACCGGCCCCCCCTTAAAGCGCCGGGAAGGTCTCCACTCCTTCCCGGTCTTATCTTATTTCGGCCCTCTACTCCATCTGGGGCCCGAAACGACGCTGTCTTCTCTTCCCGCCGGCCCCCACGCAGTACCCGAAGTGCCTCCAGCACTCCGGCTCGAAAACGTGCCCTCCTCCGTACCAGAGCGCTCGTACAGCGCTCCGACTCACTTTTGCAGGCCCGGGGACATTCCCAACCATCCCCGGACCCTGAAAAGTGCATCGCCTCGTCCCCAAAACTGGGCCTGCTTTCCCAGACCCCAAAATCTCTCGGGGAGCGCCACTTCTCCATCGCAGCGCTCCCATCCAGAAAAATGGCCTCAAAATCGGCCCCGAAACGGACCCCAGCCACACCTGATCCAGAAGCCTCCCAAAACCTTTCTGCCTGCTCCTGCAGCCATCGTAGACCCTCCAGAAACCTCCCAGGTAAGTATATATATTTTTTCTCTTTAACCCCAGGTTACATTCGCGCTGGCTTTAAGATCGAATATTGTCCTCAATATTCCCTTCACTTACCAACACTTTTCACAACTATTAACCCAAACACACCAGACATTCCTGCCACTCTTAACCTTACACTCCCAAGCTTACACCAAGATTTATTTCACATCACACCTCTGACACTAGCCACCATATATACACCCAACATTGTTTCCATCCTTTCACTCTACAATTCCAACAGTCTCCCAATACAAATCTCACAACCCCAGATTCAGCGAATTCCACCTAAAACTAATAAAGTGAAATACCTCACCCTCTGCTCCAACTTAGGGCACCTATAAACCCCCCTAAGGTTTAACAAAAAAACAGCAACTATCCCATTTCATTTTTTTTTTCTCCTAACAGCAAATATCATTTGATTGAACCCAACAGAAATCACAGTTTATATATATCAACAGCATCCCCATCATTTAGAATGCATGTGAATGAGGGGAAACAGAATCTTGATCAGACATCTATCAAAATTCTTCACAATCACCATCCCTCATTCACCAGCTTAGCTCTCCCTTAACGGGATACGAAGTACCCAACTTCATTTCACTTTTACACACATAACCCCAATACATAAATTAAATTTATTCTAGTACGAAATTCTCTTTAAGGAAAGTGGAACATACCCCCTTATTGCATCTAGCAGATCTTTTAACATTCATCCCATTCCCCTCATCCGGCTCTGAATTACAAGGATTCAGGGTAATCTCAGTAACTAGAGTATATCCCCATTTAGTACCCATATCTACTTTATCCACATAAGACTCTTCCCTTTTAGTTGCCATTTTATGTTGGACTTGGTTCATTACAGGTTCCTCTAAATTATATTTCTTGACCAAATTCCTATGCACCGTTTTCTCTCCATACATGTCATTCCTCATTCTTATATTCTGGAAAGTATCACCAAAAATTTCTATAATTTTATAAGGCTGCTTTCCCACAAATCTTGCAATTTGTGTCTCCCGGAGAACCTCTGCCTCCTAAGCAACACCCAGTCCCCCACTCGAAGCTCCTCAGCTCCAGTGTGCCGGTTGAATTCTTTCCTCATCTTTTCCTGCTGTTGCTCCATCGTTCTTCTTGCCATCTCATAAGCCACTTCCATCTTTTCCTGATGTGCAATCATCCAATCTTCAAGATTCCCTCTTAAATTCTCCCCCACTTCATCTTCATTCTTTTCCACAAGCTGGACGAAAGGTGTCAAACTTTCTCTACCTAAAAAGAGTGATGCCGGGGTATAGCCCGTCGCCTGATGTATGGAGCTGTTATAAATTTGCATTAGCTCGGGAAGAAACTTTGACCAATTTCTCCTCTTATCCTCTGGAAAGGTACGAAGAATCTGGTGCAGGGTCCAGTTAAACCTTTCGCACCTTCCATTGCCTTGGGGGTGGTAAGGAGTGGTTCGTGTCTTTTTAATGCCATACCAGCCGCACAGCTCTTTGATGAGAGACGATTCAAAGGCCGGACCCTGATCTGAATGTAATTTATCCGGTGTACCGTACACTGCAAACCACCGGTCCACCAGGGCTTTTGCTGTGGTCTTCGCCGTCTGGTTCCGGGTGGGTACCACCATCGCAAACCTAGAAAACATATCCGTCAGAACGAGTACGCTCTCGAATCCCGCGCCGTCCCTGTCCAACATCGTGTAATCTACCGCCATCACTTCTTGCGGTCTCACCACGTTGAAACATCCCAGTTCCACTCTTTCACGTGGAAACAGCTCTTTAGAATAACAGCATCTTCTGCATTTACTTATCCATAACTCCACATCCTTCCTCATGCCAACCCAGAAATGACGCCTTCTCAGATTTTTAAAAGTCGTTTCAGTCGCATAATGCCCCATCCTATCATGGAATGTCTCCAACAATTCTTCTCTCAGTTTTGAGGCACCACAACCTGCAATTCATCATTGCCTCGTCTGCAGTCCTCGTATTTCCGGTAAAGAAGATCATTCTCAATCAGCAATCTTCCTCTATGCTTCCATAACGCTCTCTTCTCTGAGGTATCCATCTCCTCCTGGGCTGGGTACTGGTCTTGCGAAAGCCAAGAAATCACACACCTTACTGTTTCATCTTTGGCTTGTGCCCTCCTGATAACCTCATTCCTCTCCTCCAGGTTCACCCCTTTACAGCTTCCCTGTCTGTTGGGCTTCCACCCCTTTCTTCGGACTCTTATTAAAGAACATGCGAGTGTCAAGAAATCTTTTCCTGTGTCTTCTTCCACTTCTGGTTCCTCTGCATCAGGTAAACGGGACAAAGCATCTGCCACCAGATTGTTGCGTCCTGGCTTATACTCGACTGAGAACTCCAACTCAGCCAACTGCGCGAGCCATCGTTGCTCTACCGCTTGTACTTTTGCGGTCTCCAGATATTTTAACGGGTTGTGATCCGTTCTGACAATAAACTTTCGGTATAGAAGGTACTCTCGGAATTTATCAGTGGAGGCCCACTTCAGCGCCAGGAGTTCTAGCTTGAACGCGGAGTAATTGCTTGGGTTTCTTTCTGACTTTCTCAGTCCTCTGCTGGCATAGGCGATTACTTTTTCCTCTCCCTCCTGCATCTGACTCAAAACCGCTCCCAAACCTCTGCTGCTCGCATCAGTGGTCAGGATGAACGGCTCTGTGAAGACTGGATAAGCTAAGACAGGAGCGCCAGAAAGATTCTGCTTTAGTGTCTCAAAAGCCAACTGACACTCCTCACTCCAACTAAACTCTGCTTGCACATTCTTTCCTGTGAGAGCGTGTAAAGGCGCAGCTATCTTTGCAAAGTTCCTGACGAATCTTCGATAAAAGCTGGCAAAGCCGATAAAGCTTCTCACTTCGGTTTTGCTTTTTGGTTCCTTCCAGTCTTGAAGCGCTCGCACCTTCTCTGGATCGGCTGAAACCCCTCTGTTGGATACCACATAACCCAGGTACCTTACTTCTTGGCACAGCAACTTACATTTTGCAGGTTTTAACTTTAATCCATTGTCCCTCATTCTTTGGAAGACTAAATCCAGCCTTTCCAGGTGTTTCTCGAAGCTTGGCGCGTAGATTAAGATGTCGTCCAAGTACAGCAGCAGAATCTCGAAAACGCACTCGTTCAGGACAGTTTCCATAAGTCGTTGGAAGCTGGCCGGTGCATTGCATAACCCAAACGGCATACGGGTCCACTCGAAGAGTCCGAAAGGTGTTGTAACAGCTGTTTTCTCCATATCTTTGGGGTACATGCCCATTTGGAAATACCCTGACGTCATATCAAGGGAGGAAAACCACTTCGAGGAACCCAGAGCATCCAATGACTCGTCTATCCTGGGAAGAGGGTATGCATCCCTGATGGTCACTGCATTCAACCGGCGGTAGTCAACGCAGAACCTCAAGCTTCCATCTTTCTTACGAATGACCACCGCCGGTGAGGCCCATGGACTATGGCTTCTTCTGAGTATGCCTTGCCCCACCAGATCATTCACATGCGTCTTGAATTGATCAAAAAGATGAGGAGACACCCTCCTGAAAGGTTGCCTTATAGGACTGGCATCACCCGTGTTTATCTTATGAGACACAAGGCTTGAATACCCGATATCGGTATCATCTACCGAGAATACCGCCCGATGCTTCCACAGCAGTTCTCTCAGTTTCTGGCTTTGCTCCGGTGACAAATTGTCCCACTCAATTTTCATCTTGGAGATGATTCTTTCCCAGTCCTCCTCCGACTCCCTGACCCCTTCAGAGGTTCTCTGAGAAGCTATCCAATCCGGTTTGTAAATTTCCGCTATTTGCGCTCTTCCGGGAATACGTGCATCCTTCACCCCGATGTTGATCATTCTCACCAGCACATTCCCTCGCTGTGGAGTGACCAGGGTATTTGCCACCAAGACTTTCTCGGGTAAGCTGATTTTTCCTGAAGCAGTTACTAAAAGGGCTTCCGAAGTCTTCCTTATCCTCTGGCATTTCCCAAGCAAAACTCGCTCGGACCTAGCCGGAATTATCTGGCTCACACTTCCCTGCAGCTTTACATATCCCTCGGGCTCTCTGGAATTAGTTGTTCGCCTCTGAGATATCTTTGTCAGGATTCCAGCAATTTTTACTGGCTCTAGGGTGAAGCAAGAGAGGTCCCTGAATAACCCTTCCAAATGCTGCAACACATTCATCCCAATAATTCCCTGGATATTCACGTTCTCCACTTGACCTTCTCGGAAGTTGTCCTTCACAATAAAAATGCAACGTTTAGGGATTACTTGCCTCAGACACTCCACATCAGCTTCAATATATCCCAGCACTGGTAGCTCGGTCCCGTTCACTGCTACCAGAGTCAGTCGACTGGCATCTTTTAAACAATCAACATTTTTAAAGTTTTTATAGAAGAAACTAGCCAAGAGAGTGGACACATTAGACCCAGTATCCACTGTACACAGGGTCTCAACTCCCTCTATTTTCACCTTTAAGAGTGGGCTTGGCCCAATCGCTCTCTCTCCAAGCAGTTCCTCCTCCTGGGAATCTTCCTGACTCTTGGGTTTCTGTAACCGGATTACAGTCTTGGAATCACTCTCTCTTGAGGAACCTGCCACCTCCGCTCTCGCGTCCCCATTCCTCTGACCATTACCACGGGCTCGTTGATCTTCCAGTTCCCTTCGGTCCCCTCCGGCACCAGCACGAGTCACCCGTTCACTCCGACAATAGCGCGCTATATGCCCTGGCTCCTGGCACCTGTAACAAATCACATCTCCTGAAGAAGTCCTGGCAGCACTTCGATTCTGGTTATAACTCATATAACCTTCTCCAGAGCTGGGATATCTTTGACTGTTGCGTTCTCTCCTTTGTCTTTCCCATTCCGCCTCCTGTCTCTCGCACATCCGTGCGAACATGCTGGTTATCTGCTGCAACACTCCTACCGTGGCAGGCTCCTCAGCCCTGCTGTGATCACCGGCATCATCTCGGTTTCTTTGCAGAATTCTCTTGGGTGCTTCCCAGGGGGCCAACCCCCTTTCCTCTCCGGCCCACCGAATAGCCGCCTGCATCAGTTCCGCGAACGGCATCGCAGGGTTGTCCTCGCTCCTTTTCATGATCTCACGTTTCAAGCTCTCGTCCCGTAACCCGATCACAAACTGTTCTTTTAAAGTCTCATCTGGGTTCCCCATACGTCTCCGATCCCTCTTCATTATTGATTCTAGTTTTTCTTGTAGCTTATATGCAAAGATTCTGATCGTCTCTTTGTCCCCCTGGCGATAGTTATAAAATTCTTGGATTCTTAGACCCAAAGCCACCTTGTCACCGTACACCTGCCTCAGCAGATCATAAATTTCGTTAACGGAACAGTCCCTCGGCAAGGAATACTTGATGGTGTCCAGGGCGATCCCTCTCAGATGGTCCCTTACCACCTCAACTTGGTCTTCCACCGGAACCCTTAGAATCCTCAATCGCGACTTCATCTTTTCTATCCAGTCCTCAACTTTCAGGTCTTCGGGTCCCCTGGGAAACCCACAAAAATCCGGCACAGTTCTATCCTGGGGTATCACAATGGTGTGGGTTAGAATTTGAGGCACTGCCCGACTTCCTGAAGCCTCTCCGTCCATCTTCTGGATTGACTGGGGAACTGGATGCACCCCAGAAACAAAAATCCCCCGGAACACACAAATGCAAGACCGCCCCAAATAAATCACAACCCCACAGCAAGATATGTAACTTTTATTGAGACAGCCAAACTCGGTAAATTTTCTTCTAACGGAACTCAGGAACCTGCAATAAACCCTCCAAATTCAATGTTACTTGTAAATCAGTCACAGTTTAACCCTTTTTGTTTCCCCAAAATCAGGCAAAATCCTGCCGACTACGCCAAATGTAGGCTGTACCCCTCTCACTCTGGCACCAGATGTCATCAGAAATAGAGCTCCAAATTTTCAGATGGCAATAGTCGTGACTCTGGAGCTCTACACCAGAATGGAAGGGACAAGCTACAAAAACTAACCTCTCCTCACAATCCCTTGAACCATGAGGGGAAAGAAAACTAAAAATTCAGGATTATCCCCTTAGTTGAAGGAATCAATGAAACTCTATTATCTTACTATAAATAAAACAAGTTTATTTCACATTCTGTTAATAATAAAAACTAGAATCAATAACATTTTTATTTCTAACCAAATTCCCTTCTATTCTTATCACAATACTAGTTAAACAATTTCTCAACTCAGGTTTAATATCTTAACTTGTTTTCTCTTATCTTTTTCTTTACAGGAATTACTTTTATACTCAAGAACTTTCAGATAAGTATCTTAGAAAACCATATCTCAATTTCTTTTAAATTAAGTTAGATAACCAATAAGCTATACTGTACACTCCTAGAATTGATACTTTGTGTGTTCTTTGTGTTTATTTTCACAGGTACCGTCTTCACTCTAGCGAAGCAAGCAAGGTAAGAATATAAGAAATTGTCTTTGCCTTTCTCTATCTTTTCTTTTCTATTTTTTTTTTTCTATTCTCTCAATAGTCACCTAGCTGATAACCATTCCACTTGACGTGTAGTCTGTCTTGCGGAGGGGCCCTTGGTGGTTCTCCAACTTACAGGTTCTTCTTCCAGGTCTTCTCCCTAAACCTATCTCTTAAAAACTTAATAGGAAGGAAAACCCTATCTATTCTCACACTTAATTTATACCTTTAGTTCTAGTGAATTATTAATTAATACTTAGGGCCAATTAAACTATTTAAATAAAATTACACAAAAATCCCTGTACTGATTCAAGCCTATACTAATCACTTAATTCCCTAAACTGAAAGGCTGATAACCCTTTCATTCCCTTGCATCCCAACATTCCTTAATCTCACATGTATTCATACACTTTCCCCTATCATTCATACACTTCACTACCAAAACCAATCACACTTCATACCACCCCCTCCCCCAAGTTTATTATAATTGATCAAAAATTAAATAAACTCCCTTTTCTGGCTTTTCCTTACATTCACTATCACTCTCACACTTTTACTCTCACACTAAACTCACTTTTTCACTTCCAATCACCAAAAATCTCACACTTCTCTCCCACACTGAGCTGCGCTTCCGCTCTCTTCAGTCACCAGCCTCTCAATGCAACTGCCAGTTAGCCTCATCTCCTAGGAGACCAAGCTTTGGCTTGGGATTCCGAGCAGTGCTGACCAATCCCAAGCCTTTTCCAACATTCTAAACTCTCCAGCTGACCAGCGGAATCTTGAGAAGCACAGCAAAATCTCCATTTTATTTTATAATTTCCCATAGAGTTTAATGGGAAATTATAAAATAAAATTATAACTCCTTCCCAATTTCTCCAAAACACCCCAAATTTTCCCTGCCACTAAAACCCCGAATCCTCCATCTAACCATACTTTTAAATTTTAAAAATACCCCAATTTTCCTATCCGTCGCACATTATCCCCTCTAACACCCCTCCAAAATTACCCAAATTTGTAAAACCCATTTCAAAAATTAATATACCCCTTCCTTAATCTACCCTGTCGAATTTAAGAATTTAACCCTTTATTAACCCCTTCAAATTAGCACCCCTCCAAAATACCCCCTAAAAATATTTAAATTTAAAAACTAACCCACCCCAAAAATCCAGAAAAATTCCCCGATCACAAATATGTAAACCAAATTTAAATTGAACCAACCCCTGATTTTTAAAAAATCAAAAACTGTATTTACTTAATTTAAAAATAAACAAAATAAAATTTCAGGTCAAAAGACCCCTTACCTTGTCCGTGATTTTCAGCACACTCGATGCCTACCCTCGGTTCCGGTCCCGGTTGTCCTGGGGCGAAAACGGATCCAAAAATAAAAAAGAACCGAAGCCGGCCCAAAATTTAGGCCCCGGCTTCGGCCTACTCGCGAAGACGCGCGTCCGCGATTCGTGCATGAGGCGCGCCGCCTCATGCACGCCCGCACGTCACTCCCCCGACGTCCTCTCCACCGGCAGCCCTCTTTTCTTTCGGACTGCTGCCCTCTCTCTTCACCGGGAACGCTGGAGCGTCCCGGACTTCACAGACCGGCCCCCCCTTAAAGCGCCGGGAAGGTCTCCACTCCTTCCCGGTCTTATCTTATTTCGGCCCTCTACTCCATCTGGGGCCCGAAACGACGCCGTCTTCTCTTCCCGCCGGCCCCCACGCAGTACCCGAAGTGCCTCCAGCACTCCGGCTCGAAAACGTGCCCTCCTCCGTACCAGAGCGCTCGTACAGCGCTCCGACTCACTTTTGCAGGCCCGGGGACATTCCCAACCATCCCCGGACCCTGAAAAGTGCATCGCCTCGTCCCCAAAACTGGGCCTGCTTTCCCAGACCCCAAAATCTCTCGGGGAGCGCCACTTCTCCATCGCAGCGCTCCCATCCAGAAAAATGTCCTCAAAATCGGCCCCGAAACGGACCCCAGCCACACCTGATCCAGAAGCCTCCCAAAACCTTTCTGCCTGCTCCTGCAGCCATCGTAGACCCTCCAGAAACCTCCCAGGTAAGTATATATATTTTTTCTCTTTAACCCCAGGTTACAGTAAAAATGGAACAAATACCATAACACCATCAGCATACAGACAAGTCTTAAACATTTAATGTATGGGTTGCATTTCTAAATAAATTAAAAAGCACAAGGGCCAAAGCAGACACTTCAAGAACCTCAGGACACAAACACTGCCAATTTACAGCTGTATCAACCAATCTGACGTGTTGTATTCTGTCCCTAAAGAAAGAATGAAAAGCTCCAGCACCTCTGAGACCAGGCCCAGTTCTCACAGTATCTATAGGAAAACTAACAAACAGTAACATTTTGCAGTTATCACACAGTAAGGGGGTAATTTTATAAGGAGCAAACATGTTTTAAGTGCATAAGAAGTGATATGTTAGTCACCTTTGCGCTTAGCAGGGTTTTTAAATGGATTGGATTTCCTAAAAGATAAGTCCAAAGGCCACTAATAAGATGGATTTAGGAAAATTCACTGCTTATTTCTAGGATAAGCTGCACAAAATCTGTTTTATTCTTTGGGATCTTGCCAGGTACTTGTGATCTGGATCAGCCACTGTTGGAAACAGGATACTGGGCTTGAAGGACCTTCAGTCTGTCACAGTACGGCAACGCTTATGTTCTTAAGTAACATTCTGGTTTTCATTTTTGTAGTTATTACTGTTTGTAGTAACTTGGTGTTGAAATATCAATAAAGTTGAGAACTTAAAAAAGAAAATACTGACCATGCAAATATATGCATGTTGTTTACATGGAACATACTTTAACTGTTCAATTGCACGTGAGCGAAGTTCAGCAGAACAATTTAGGATACGCATAGATTATGAAATACAATAACATATGCACATTCTTGCACAATGCAGGCATCAGCATTTACACTAGCTCTGGGGCTGGGTGATGGTAAACACATTGGTTATAAAAAAAAAAAAAAAGCAAAGCATGTAATTGTATGAATTAAAATGTAAAAGGCACACGAAAGAACTTGACTACTATATGCCAGACTTTGAAGAAGGCACAAGTAAAATTATTTCTTTATATTTCAAAGCTTGTGTTTTTGAGACAGGGAATTTGATTATGTTTTATAACATACTAACGTTTTGATATGTGACACCCCATCATTATCCCAGAATGATAACTCCTACAATACAATATGGGAATTCATTTTCTCTGACCCAGTGGATCTGTGGCTGAAATGGTTCCTCATTATGACTCATCTGATCCCCTAATGTCCCACTGGAGCACTTTTACGGGAAACTCACATTTAGTACCATTATGCAGGTTGTTTTCTTCTCAAATCATAGAAAATGAGAGTAGCCAAATTATCTAATTCAATTTGGGCTTAGTGGCCTGAGATAGTTCCATTAAGAAACCTGTTACAGAACATTTTAACTGACTTCCTATCAAAGTACAATACAGAAGAACTTGTATATTGGGAACAGCTAGGGTCTTGTTAGGGTTAGCTCTTAAAACAGGGCCAAAATCTAAAGTTAGCTGCATAGGTCTAGCAGGGCCGCCGAGAGGGGGGGGCAAAATTACCTGGGCCCACCCTCCAAACTGAGCCTGGCACCGAGCCCGTCTCTCTCTCCTGCTCCTATCGGGAACCACTCCCGGCACACTTGAGCAGGTGAGAGAAAGACCATGGAAGGCTGGGGAGGAGCAGACACAATGATGTAGGACGTCAAACTCACAGAAACAGAATCCTTGTACTACAGATCTGCAATGCAGCCGCGTCGGAGACTGGTGCTGAAGAGGACTTCAGCTGGCGGGGGGTTGGGAACCCCCGCCAGCAAAGGTACCTGACGGTGTTGGAAAGGGGGAGGGTCGGGGGGGCAGTGCCGGGGGGGGTCAAAAGTAGTGGGGGGGGACTAAAATGTGCCCCCTCACCTCGGGCTCTGGACCCCCCTCCCGCTGAAGTCTGGCTACGCCCCTGGTGAGTGAGGGGCAGCGAGGGCAGCTGCATTCCGGGTTGGACCCAGTGGCTGTGTCCCGAATGTGGGGGGGGGGGAGGGGCCCAGCAGCTGCATCCCGAGTGGGGGGCCTAGTGGCTGCATGCCGAGTGGGGGGGGGGGGGAACACAGTGGTGGCAACGGCCCTGCCCCGGGCCTGGCTCTGACTCTCGGCGGCCCTGAGGGCTAGCTACAGTATATCACAATTTCTTCTGAGCAGGCAGGCAGATGATATTCAGCAGTATTTAACTGGGTGGTGCCCCTGAATATTAGCTCTAAGCAGCCATTCCCTAACCAGCTAAGGGCTTACCGCTTGCTAAAAAGGAAGTACTGCTGGGCTACTGCAGCAATCTGGCGGTAGTTCCTACCCCCAGCGCGCCGTCATATCCATCGCTACAAGGGGCGGCGGTAAGGAGTCCCCCCGAAATGGCTGCAAGGCAAATACTTCACTTGCTGCATGGCCATTTCCAGAAGAAAAGAAAGACCTACCTTTCACCTGCTGCGGTAAAAGGGGGCCTCGATGCACGTCAAAAACACGCGGCAATGCCAGAACATGCCCCCTTTTGCCGCAGCTTGGTAAAGGGGGGCCTTAAGTTAGGAGCAGTCTGGGGACAGAGTCTGGGTGGAGTCATGTCTTAGTCAGTTAGCGGTGATATTCAGTCCGTTAGCAAGCTAAATATGTGGGTAAAAGCACAGCAAAAAGCAGTGCTAACCTTATCCGACTAGTTAACTGGGCACCGGTCTCAATATATTGGCCAAAGCCCAGTTCAGTTCTTGGTGAACTTAAATATCCTGATATTCAATGACAGAAGCTGGATGGATCCTGGCGTTAGAGATCCGGGATTTTTTCAACCTGCCACTGTGAGCAGCTTACAACCTGATTATCGCCATGGGCTGAATATCAGGCCCTTAATGTTCATTTATATTTTGAGAAGATCAAGGAAGATCACATTTAAAGTATACAATAAGGGTATAATTTTATTACAGGGTGCTTAGGCTGTTGCGGCATAAGTGCATATGTCACAACTGGAGCAGACCACACAAAGACACTGTTATATTTACGGACTAGTTTTATGTTGCCTTTTTCTCCTATCTGTGGATGGAACAGGACCCCTGACCTAACACCTCTAATATACGGTATTTTCCTTCACCTGCAACTGCTGTGTGGCATTGTCTTACCTGGGCTCAGGGCCCGTTCTCGTTCACATAACCACACCAACATAAGGCCCTATGTACTTTTAGGGAAAGCAGGTGCATTATACCTGCTCTGAGGCAGCTGTTACTGTACATGTGTATGTGTCAGTAGGAATAGGCCCATATGCACTTATATTATAACATGCATGCTTAAGTGTCAATTCCTCCTCCATTTTGCCTATTCACCATAACAAGCATGCCTATGCCTACATTGCATAACTAGCTGTCTCCACTGGCATTGCTCAGCGGATAGGTTAGTACTTTGTAATTAAGAAAAGCAAAGTTTATTTGTGTGTAATAACACTGTATAAGTATGCTGAGGGGTGAGTGTACATGGAGGTGTGCTACTCTGGAGTGTTTAAGAATGGGTGTCAGTGGGTGGGTATGTGGTACTGAGGGGATGTGCAATTCTGGGGTGTGTGATTGTAGTTGTTTTGCTGAGGGGTGTGTAAGAATGGGTGAGTGTGAGTGAGGTGTTTTGCTGAGTGCTGTGTTAGATCAATTTGTTTAGGTTGATTTTCTTGATTAGTCGTTTCTTTCAATATAGCAAGTGCCTGCCGTTTGGCTTTCACCATTTTCCTGTCAAAAACACAGCCTTCTTTTCAAGGGCATACTGAAATTCAGTTTCCTGCCCTTTTTGAGGAGCACTCCCCAGGCGGGGTAGTGTGTCACAGTCTCCCAACCCCTCAGTTTATCCTTAGTAGTCTGTCTCATCACATGGTACTTTGGAGGGTGTAGTGAATTCACACACACACACTTCCCAACCTGATCCCAATACTTTTTTCCTTCCCTGTTCCCACCAGTCTCTGAACCTCCCTTGTACTGAAATTGTTAGGGAAGAGGGTATTAGAGAATGAGAAAGGGACAAATGCACAGCTGCTGTCCGTGTTTCTCCCCACCAGTCTCTGAGCCCTCACCCTGTCCCAAGCAGTTTGTCACTTAGCAATAGTAAGAAACAACTTTCTGACCTGAAGACTATTCATTTAATGGATAGAGGCATTGCTTCCCCTCCCCGGAGTGCTCCTGTGAACCAAATCACTTCAAACTACACAATAATCTCGGTAATGTCAGGTAGAGTCTGCATGCTGGGTTTGGTGATTATAGCTCTTCAGGGGCCAGAGAGGTTCGGACACATACAAACAAATGAACACACGTGTCTGCTTTATATATATATAGATACTAGGCACTATGGACCCAATATTCAGTCTGTGGTGGTGTAGCTGATAAGAGGATGGAAAGCAGCTTTCAGTCATGAACTGAACTAACCCTGAATAGCTGTATGCTAATTGATAAGTGTGTGATTAGCATATGAATACTTACCACCTATGAAAGAGGTAGCAGTAGGAGCTCATGCGCTAATGGGAAAATTAGTGTGTGGGCATTAATTCCAAAAATAGAAAAAGCAGCCATTTTATCCATGCATTAAAAATGGCTTTTAGCACGTGGGAATAACTCGCGTACGGACATAATAAGGGCACTTTTTACCACAGTTTGGTAAAAGGGCCCCAAAGGGATTTATGAGGCAAAACAGATGCCAGACTTATTCCTGCTTTAAGTTTGAGTAAGTTTATAAAGGATAGATTCACTAAAAGGGTGAATAAAAGGTATGTCTGGGTGGGTGAACTATAGGAGTGGAGGAGTAATCTAGTGGTTAGTGCAGCAGACTTTAATCCTGGGGAACTGGGATCAATTCCCCCTGCAGCTTCCTGTAACTCTGGTTAAGTCATCTAACCCTCCATTGCCCCCAGGTACACATAAGTACCTGTATATAATATGTAAACAGCTTTAAATGTAGTTGCAAAAACCCCAGAAAGGCAGTATACCAAGTCCCATTCCCTTTATCTGTGGTGCAAATGGTGATGGCACAGAGTCCAATAATAGTCAGTAAAACCTGGCTCCATCTAATTCTTGCTCAGAATATCTTTCTTTGAATCCTTGCAAATAAAGAGTTTGAAAATGTGCAGCACAGAAGTTGAATCTTCTCAGTTACAGCAGTTAATATTCAGAAAATCTGATATTAGGAAGTTATTCACAAGGTCAACCTTGGGGAGAAGGCTAAAATTGACCTCATAAAAATAAAATATATTTTACAGTTGAGTACTTACCAGTATAACCTTTCCTGAATGATGTTTTAAGAGCTTGGGTTTATGAGCAACACGAGGAGCATTCGCTCTTGGAGCTGTGGAGAAGATAACATGGAAATATACTTAGGAACTGTGCCATTTGTTTTTCAGATCATGTCTATCAAGTGTTTTACCTTGGAAAAAGCTGTAAAGCATCATATGCTTTTGCATAACTCAGACTGGATCTGATTTACTTTCCTGATACACGCTGAAGGCTTGAATACATTTGCTGCTATTTTTTAAAATTATTATTTCTTAATAAGCAAAAATCCCCAAAGATAAGCATTTACTGGAAGTAAGGCCTAGATTCAGTAAGTGGCGCTGAAAAAAAATTGCACCAAAGAAAATTGGCATGGAGCATATTCTAAAAATGATGCTCTGAGGCATGCACCATTTATAGAATAGCGCTTAGATCTGATTCTCACGCCAAACTTTGGTTGCAAAGATTTACGCCAACTAAAACCTGGTGTAAATCCTGGCATGCAGATGCCACCGGTTCAATAACACTGTGCACATCTTGAGAGAACACCCCTGACCTGCCCAGGCCCCTCTCATTATCATGCTCCTTTTTGGCTTGCATACTATGATTTTTGCACATGCAATTTTCTAGAATATAGCACAGCGAGATGCATGTGCAACTCCCAATGGAGGCCAATTAATGCCAATAATTGATTGTTTCATATATCTTGCAAAAAGACGTATGCTATCCACAACTTAATTTTTGTGTTTAGAAGTCCTCAGTGAAACGGAGTTATTAGGGCAATCATCGGTTCAAACCACCACTCTACTATTGTCACTAGTCTTCTTTAAAAATGTTTTTCTTTATTTTACTTTTTGTTAATTGTTAATTTTCCTTTAATCCCCAAAACTATTACCATTGGGTATTTTTTTTTTACTTAATATCATGCTAATATTTTCACTTAACTTAAATAACTCACCTCCAAGGGGAATTTGCTGTCAGTTTATTTTTCTTTTCTACCTTTGTTGTCTTGACAATTCATTTCAGACTAGGTTGGTTTCAGTCTCTTTTCTATGTTCCTTGTGTGATTCTTCTCCTAAATTATTTTTTCAGTGTCTCCTTTCCATTTCTTCTTTTTAGTTAATAGTGTAGGCTCATTTTCTCCTCTTTTCGCCTCTCACTTACTTAATCACTGTTCCATCTCCCACTTTTACATCCTCCCCATTGTCACCTCCCCCCAATCTCTACTCTCTTTACATTCCCAGCCTATTCTTCCTTTGTCTTTTACTCATTCCCTACTCCTCCATTTACATCCTTTCCTAAGCCCTCATCTACTTTTCAGACTCTCATTCCTTCAGCTGCCTCAGCTCTTTCCCTGTAATTCAACCCTTTGTGACACTGAGGCCATTTTCTCTTTCTGTCACCCCTTACCCAGCTTCCTATTCTTCCTCAACTTATCTCAATTTCCATATTCTCCCTGTCTTTGCATGGTCCCATCTCTTTTCACTGCTTCTTAGGCTCCCTGCCCTTCCTGTCTCTCACTCCCCTCCCTAAACCAGCATCTCCCCTCTATGTCTTATATTCTCCTTCTCCATCTTCCCCCTCCCCTCCAAAAATGGTCTGGCATCTTTCCCCTCTCTCCTCCTACCCAACATGATTCAACATCTTTGACTCCTTCCTCTCTCTCTCTCTCTCTCTCTCTCTCTCTCTCTCTCACCAGAATCTCTCACCTCCTTCCTCTTAATCAATCATCTCCCCCCTTTCTTCCCTGCACTCCCTCAAATAGTCCAACAAGCATCTTTCCTCTCTTCCTTCCCCCCCCCAAAAGAAAACATGGTCCTGCATCTCCCCTTCTTAACACCCCTCTGTGGTCTGCCCCATCCTCTCAAATATTCCTTTTTCTATTCTTTTTTAGTTTTTGCTGCAACAGCGTTGGCTTAGTACCAAGAAGAAGACCAAGGCACTGACTGTGAAGCCTCACACAAGTGTATGGAAAGTTGCTGTTGGGTCCCAGCGCTCTGATTCACACTTCCTGTTGTCATGTAGTAGTGACTTTTTGCTAGCCTGGAGCATGCAGTGCCACAGTCTGTGCCTTGCTTGTCATGATAGTACCGAGCTGACCCTGTTGCAACAAAAATTAAGAAAGCGGGAAAGAAAAGGATATTTGAGGGGAGGGGGCAAGAGGGTTTTAAGAAGAAGTGCTGGACCACATGGGGGAGGGAGGAGAGAATAGGGCCACCGAGAGACAGGGACAGGCCCAGGGCAGACATCCCTGGGCCCTCCTCCCATCTGCACATGTCCTCCCACTCCACTACATGGGTCCCCCCACCCCTGTGTGTACCAGCTTACTTGCTTAATATTTGTCTCCTGCTACTGTGTGCCGGGACCACGTTAACTCTGATCTGCCACACTGGTCCTTCTTCCTGCAGCGTCCCCTCCAGTGTTTGCGGAAACAGAATGCACTTCACACAGGAGGCAGGATGAGTAGGAAGATGAACCTGTGGCCAGCAGAGTTAATGTGAAAATGTGATAACCCGGCACTGCGGCACACAGGAGCAGGATAACAATCAGCCAAGCCTGCGCTGGTGGACCCCCCCCCCCCCCCCCCCCTTTGAAGGCCACACCCTGAGGAATTTTGCCCCCCACCCCCCTCGGTCACCCTGGGAGAGAAAGATGATCGGAATGGTGCTCTGCTTCTTACAGGAGTTTCAGCTTCCACAGCGGGAGTGCAGGAGATAACCTGCCAAAGCGGGAGTCTTTTGCTGAATGTGGGAGACTTGGAGGGGCATTTTCAAAAGAAACGTCTAAATCAGAATTTGGACGTTTTACAAAGATGTCCAAATTCCAAACAGGAAAGAAAGACGTCCATTTTTTGTTGTAGGCCATTTTCGAACAAAAGACATCCAAATGCAAGCCACCCAAAACAGAGGAGAAGTGGTTTAATGGTTAATGCAGCAGGTTTTGCTCCTGGAAACATAGGTTCAATTCCCACTACTGCTCCTTGTGACTTTGGGCAAGTCAAATGCATAAGGGGTATTTTTGGACATGACATCTAAGTCTGAATTTGGATGTTTTTTGTAAAACATCCAAAATCAGAACAGGAAAGGTCATTTTCTACAAAAAAAGTCTACCTTTTCAAAATGCTGTTTGGAAAAATGTTTTGTGATTTGGAAGAGTAAGGGGAGGTGAGCCTGAGTCCCTCCAGTGGTCATCTGGTCATTTGGGGCAGCACTTGTGTGGAGTAGAGGAGTAGCCTAGTGGTTAGTGCAGTGAACTTTGATCCTGGGGAAGTGGGTTCAAGTCCCACTACAGCTATTTGTTATAAAAACAGGTCTAGCTCAAAACATCTAAGTTTTAGTCTTGCAAAGGGGAAAAGGATAGTGATAGGAGTGTACTACCGTCCGCCTGGCCAGGACGAACAGACGGATGCGGAAATGTTAAAGGAAATCAGGGACGCAAACAAACTGGGCAACACAATAATAATGGGGGATTTCAATTACCCGCATATAGACTGGGGTAATGTAACATCTGTACACGCAAGGGACATAAGATTTCTTGATGAAATCAAGGACAGCTTCATGGAACAGCTAGTTCAGGAGCCGACAAGAGAAGGAAAAATACTAGACTTAGTCCTTAGTGGTGCTCATGATCTAGTGCAGGGGGTAACGATACGAGGGCCGCTTGATAACAGTGATCATAATATGATCGGTTTTGATATTGGCATTGAAGGAAGTGAAACTAGGAAATCAAGTACGCTAGCGTTTAACTATAGAAAAGGTGATTACGACAAAATTAGAAAAATGGTGAAAAAAAGACTGAAAGGAGCAGCTCGCAGAGTAAAAAACTTGCATCAGGCGTGGATGCTGTTTAAAAACACCATCCTGGAGGTTCAGGACAAATATATTCCACGTATTAGAAAAAAGGGAAAAAAGACTAAACGTCAGCCGGCGTGGCTAAACAGTAAGATAAAGGAAATCATTAGAGCCAAAAAACAATCCTTCAGAAAGTGGAGAAGAGAACCAACTGAAAGTAACAGGATAGATCATAAGGAATGCCAAGCCAAATGCAAAGCGGAGATAAGGAGGGCAAAAAAGGACTTTGAGAAGAAATTAGCGTTGGAAGCAAAAATACATAGTAAAAACTTTTTTAGATACATTAAAAGCAGGAAACCGGCCAAAGAGTCGGTTGGGCCGCTGGACGAAAATGGTGTTAAAGGGGCGATCAAGGAGGACAAAGCCGTAGCGGAGAAATTAAATGAATTCTTTGCTTCGGTCTTCACCGAGGAGGATTTGGGGGGGACACCGGTGCCGGAAAGAATATTTGAAGCGGGGGAGTCGGAGAAACTAAACAAATTCTCTGTAACCTTGGAGGATGTAATGGGTCAGTTCAGCAAGCTGAAGAGTAGTAAATCACCGGGACCTGATGGTATTCATCCCAGAGTATTAATAGAACTAAAAAATGAACTTGCGGAGCTACTGTTAGAAATATGCAATCTGTCCCTAAAATCGAGTGTAATACCGGAAGACTGGAGGGTAGCCAATGTTACTCCGATTTTAAGAAAGGTTCCAGAGGAGATCCGGGAAATTATAGACCGGTGAGTCTGACGTCGGTGCCGGGCAAGATGGTGGAGGCTATTATTAAGAATAAAATTGCAGAGCATATACAAAAACATGGACTGATGAGACAAAGTCAGCACGGATTTAGTGAAGGGAAGTCTTGCCTCACCAATCTAATGCATTTTTTTGAGGGGGTAAGCAAACATGTGGACAATGGGGAGCCGGTTGATATTGTATATCTGGATTTTCAGAAGGCGTTTGACAAAGTGCCGCACGAAAGACTCCTGAAGAAATTGCAGAGTCATGGAATCGGAGGTAGGGTATTATTATGGATTAAGAACTGGTTGAAAGATAGGAAGCAGAGAGTAGGATTGCGTGGCCAGTATTCTCAGTGGAGGAGGGTAGTTAGTGGGGTCCCGCAGGGGTCTGTGCTGGGTCCGTTGCTTTTTAATGTATTTATAAATGACCTAGAGATGGGAATAACTAGTGAGGTAATTAAATTCGCCGATGACACAAAATTATTCAGGGTCGTCAAGTCGCAGGAGGAATGTGAACGATTACAGGAGGACCTTGCGAGACTGGGAGAATGGGCGTGCAAGTGGCAGATGAAGTTCAATGTTGACAAGTGCAAAGTGATGCATGTGGGTAAGAGGAACCCGAATTATAGCTACGTCTTGCAAGGTTCCGCGTTAGGAGTTACGGATCAAGAAAGGGATCTGGGTGTCGTCGTCGATGATACGCTGAAACCTTCTGCTCAGTGTGCTGCTGCGGCTAGGAAAGCGAATAGAATGTTGGGTGTTATTAAGAAGGGTATGGAGTCCAGGTGCGCGGATGTTATAATGCCGTTGTATCGCTCCATGGTGCGACCGCACCTGGAGTATTGTGTTCAGTACTGGTCTCCGTATCTCAAAAAAGATATAGTAGAATTGGAAAAGGTACAGCGAAGGGCGACGAAAATGATAGTGGGGATGGGACGACTTTCCTATGAAGAGAGGCTGAGAAGGCTAGGGCTTTTCAGCTTGGAGAAGAGACGGCTGAGGGGAGATATGATAGAAGTGTATAAAATAATGAGTGGAATGGATCGGGTGGATGTGAAACGACTGTTCACGCTATCCAAAAATACTAGGACTAGAGGGCATGAGTTGAAGCTACAGTGTGGTAAATTTAAAACGAATCGGAGAAAATTTTTCTTCACCCAACGTGTAATTAGACTCTGGAATTCATTGCCGGAGAACGTGGTACGGGCGGTTAGCTTGACGGAGTTTAAAAAGGGGTTAGATAGATTCCTAAAGGACAAGTCCATAGACCGCTATTAAATGGACTGGAAAAATTCCTCATTTTTAGGTATAACTTGTCTGGAATGTTTTTACGTTTGGGGAGCGTGCCAGGTGCCCTTGACCTGGATTGGCCACTGTCGGTGACAGGATGCTGGGCTAGATGGACCTTTGGTCTTTCCCAGTATGGCACTACTTATGTACTTATGTACTTATGTCCATGTCTTAGGAACACCCAAGTCCCGCCTTGAACACAATCCTGGCACTCTCCCCGACAGACCTCAGAGAAAGACGTCCAAAACAGGTTTCCATAATACTGATTCTGTGAGATAAACGTCCAAATGCTGATTTGTGTCACTTTTTGGACGTTTATCTCTTTTGAAAATGAGCCTGTTGGTAGGTCTGACTCTACCCGAATACCATCAGAACAGAGGTTCTGTATTTGTGAAAAAAATTGAGCAAATGTAATATCTCCTTGTTGAACCTGGGAGGAAGTAGTATGCCCTTCACCAGGGTTGTGACTGACTTGGGAATGATGATGGATAAGATTATGAACATGGAAGCTCAGGTTTTAAAGGTGATATCAGCCACATTTTTTTTCAGTTATGTGGGCTACAAACTATTCAAATGTATTTTAATAAGACAGTTTTATTAAGTTGGCTCACATACTTGTGATTTTGCAAATCGAGAACTGTCATGGTATAAAATTTGGTGGCCAGAATGATTTCTAGCACTTGCTACAAGGAGCTCACTTCACTTAGTTACTTACAGAATAAGATTTAAGACAGAAACCATGGCGTTTTGGGTCTTATGCGCCTAATATTTCCACATGATGCCTATGTAAGAAGATTACCTGAATCCAGGAACTCAAAGAAACCCAAATTTGTTATGAACTTAACAAACTTTATATAACTTCCCTCTCTATGTTTCCCTAATGTGTCTGTACATATCTATTTCATTTAAAATAACATCACTCTATATTTGTTTCTTCACCGGAGGAGGCTTTCGCCCCACGGCGCTATGTAAGCCACATTGAGTCTGCAAATAGGTGGGAAAATGTGGGGTACAAATGTAATAAATAAATAAATAAATAAATAAAGGTACTTAATTAAAGCTTATGAAGTAATATAGGAGTCTATTTGCCTTTAAAAATAGACTCCCAGGTCCAGCTGACATGACTCTGAAGCAGGCATAAATGTGTTCATATACTCTATGCATGGGTACCCATGCAAGTATTTTAGAAAAGTTCATGGGTACATTGCAACTCTACCTCCGATCTACACAAACAATGTCCCAGGAACAACTACATATGGTGTATTTATTCCATAAGCATATGTCATCTTGGCACAAATATACCACGAGAATCCAAATAGCTTTATTGGAATTTAAGGTGTAGCCTAAAACTTTAGGAAGAACTGCTAATTCCATTTTCTATCAGTTTTACTTGGATTAAACTTTAACTTGATTTATTCAGCCAAACTGCTACTGTCTGCAAGTACTGTATGCTGTCAGATTTCCTACAGCTGATGCCTGATCATTTCTAACTGTTGCCAATTAGTGGATACAAACACAAAAAAACACTTCAGTGTTACTTATAATTGCATTAATAATCCTTTTTGAAAACTTGTGTTCATATATCACATGGAAAAAAAAAGGTTCCTTCTAACTATCCCCCCTGTTTACTAAGCCATGCTAGCAGCTGTCTCGCAGCAACACCATAAGTACGTAAGTACATAAGCATCGCTGTGCTGGGACAGACCAAGGGTCCATCGAGCCCAGCACCCTGTCACTGACAGCGGCCAAAAGAACAAGCAATTTGTCCTGCCCATCCTAGAAATACTGTATTCCCTCATCCATTCAATAACATTCTATGGCTTTTTCCTCCAGGAAGCCATCCAACCCTTTTTTAAAGTCTGCTAAGTTAACTTTTCCGGCAGTGAATTCCAGAATTTATCTACGTGTTGAATGAAGAAAAATTTCCTCTGATTCGTTTTAAATTTACCACACTGCAGCTTCATCACATGCCCCCTTGTCCTAGTATTTTTGGAAATCGTAAACAGACGCTCCACATCGACCCGTTCCATTCCACTCATTATCTTAAAGTGAATGGGCTATGTCAGCATTACCGCACTACCAGCCACTAGTGCAGCTTAGTAAACAAGTAAACAATATTTTTGTGGACCATCAGAAAGTGGGTGAATCCTGTTTTTCAAGTGTGAGGCAGAACACTTGTACACTACAATCAAAATCCTCATTGGTCCCTATTTTCATATATACAAAATTTGTTGTGAAAATACTTCTATCCAATGCAAAACTTTGAAGTCTTACTGTATATGTAGAAATACACTTACCTTAAATAGGTGAATAATTCATTAATGCCTCTCACAGTTAAAGCTTGGAGTAAACTGCGCTTCTATCCGACATAGCACTATGTTTTGCTATCATAGCTACATTAGGGAACTATTTACTCACAAAAATTTGGCACTCTTCCATGCATTGAAAATGTTTAAGATATATTTAAAGGAACCTTTTTTGATGATATTGCTCTTATAGTAGGTTACCTTTAATACATTTTTAAGACCAAGTAATTGTGCTCATATATATCACATGATGCATGTAGATGTGTACTTGTAGGGAAGGCATGCTCAGGGGAGGATTTTGCATAGGTGAAAATGATGTATGAATGCATTTTTTTAATGATTAGTTATGCAATTATAAGTAACAATGAAGGGTTTTTGTGTGGGTAATGTATTTGTTCTCTTCAGTATATGCAAATATACATCTTATTTTTGTAGTAACTAGATATCATTCATGAGCCGATGGCAATCCACCCCCTAGCTCTGAATCACCTCATAAATGTTATAAAGCAAAGGCAATAACACCGAACCCTGTGATACTCCAGATTCCAGAATAAGTGATATGGGCTGCCTTTTATCTCACAGACACTTTGGGGGCAATGCTAGAACTTGGTGCCTCCATTAAGATGCCCCAAAGCCATGTGGCAGGTGCCTGTCTTATTATGGAACCTAGTAGGCATCTCTCATAGAATTTAACATTTAGGCAACCAAACTTGCACCAGTCATAGAGCTGGATTATATGCGGATACCTAAATGCTGCAAGGCAAGCATAATTTACAGCATTCTGTAAGTTACATGCGTAAGTGGGAGCCACACCTATGTGGTGCCCATGCATACATCCCCCTTGTACCAGTTAAGCAGGTATTTACAGATTAGTGCTAATATCCTAAACATTTATGCACCTAGGGGAAAGTCAGTAAATGGCACCAAGATTTCGGCAAAACGGTCAGTATGGTCACCTTATTAATATCCAAAAATGAACACAATTGTTCAGAAAGAAAGAAAATATATTGAGCATTCAAATATTTCACCAAGAATTTGCACGGGCATGAAAGGATTTCTTGTTGCATGGCTAAAAACAACTTGCATATCTCCTGTGTAGCCCGAGCTACATTTGAGTACATCCATATTCTCTGTCCTATGAACAAAGTAGTCGAATTTCTAAAGTAAAGTCTTAGAATAGCATTTAAATCTTGTTTAAAAGTGAAGATCTCAGTTATGGAGAAGTACCTTTTGCATGCACGCACTACCGCGGTTGGAGGCAGTATTGCTGATGTCACACACTGGTCCTGAGGGATCCAGAACTCTGCCCTGCTGCTGCTCCACAAGAAGATCTCAGTTATGGAGAAGTGCCTTTTGCGTGCAGGCACTACTGTGGTTGGAGGTAGCATTGCTGATGTCACACGTGGGTCCTGAGGGATCTTTTAAGAACTTTGCCCTGCCACTACTCCATGGGAAGATCTCAGTTATGGAGAAGTGCCTTTTGCATGCAGGCACTACCGTGGTTGGAAGCAGCATTGCTGATATCACACGAGGGTCCTAAGGGATACTTTAAGAACTTTACCCTGCCGTGGAATGTGACCCCTTCGGAGCACTGAGGAGTCAAGAGTAGGAAAGATTTTGTTCGTTTTGATAGTTCATATGGGGAAGCGGAAGAGCAGAGGTGAGGAAGATTGAGTCGGTTCCGGTAAGAGGTCTGACGGACCAGCATTTATTTTCTATTGCTTCACTTCCTGGGTCTTCTGTTTTGAAAGGGAAGGTAAATGGGACATGATATACTGCCTTTCTGAGGTTTTTGCAACTACATTCAAAGCGGTTTACATATATTCAGGTACTTATTTTGTACCGGGGGAAATGGAGGGTTAAGTGACTTGACCAGAGTCACAAGGAGCTGCAGTGGGAATTGAACTCAGTTCCCCAGGATCAAAGTCCACTGCACTAACCACTAGGCTACTCCTCTACAGTTCATTGGAAGCCTCTCTTTATTCTGGCATAAGAACCCCACCTCCCCAGCCTGCAATGGTGTGGGAAAAGTTGCTGCCTTTCAAAGTTGGAGGAGCGAAAGCCCCTGAAGCTGATTTTTCAGTTGTTGGGCCTTCTCCTGCTTTCCTAGCAGTTTCTCAACAGTTATTACCAGTTCTGGTTCCATTGAAGAATTCGGCTGATTCTTTTTCTTCTAAGGATGACGATGTAGGTTTACAAGATCTTACTTTGAAAGATATTGGCTCTTCACTATCCCGGATGGAAAAAACATCGCAGGAAAATTTATTATCTAAATTCTCAGTAGAAGACTCATCTAAATTGGTGGAACATGAGAATCGTATAGTGACTTTTGAACAATCATTAGTAAAAATTGTAATGATTGTGTAGTTAAAATGGCTCAGGCTATTTTAAGCTACACCATAGTGTCAAAATCATTTCATTGAAGTGATTTTGACACTATGGTGTACTTCCCTGCTCCGATAGCGGATGATATTTATACCTTATGTGAAAGTATTTTGTTTAAACAAATCATCAACTATATACAATCAGCTATATACCAAAAGACTCCTGAGGAAGGCATGTGATAGCGCCAAAACACAGCTGTGTTGAGTTGCATCTTTCTTGTTTTTCTTGCAATAAAGAATTGATTCTCAACAGATGTCTCCTCCGGTTTTTCAGAAGAACCTACCCTTCCTACTTCTTGCTTCTGCATCTTTTCACGTAGGAAACCAGCGTATCTCCACCCTCCTGGAGGTATCTTCTATTCAGGCTGTTTTAACCAATGTAACTGAGGATAATCTTATGATACATCTTCAGATGGAGTCGCTTGAGAATTCTCAGCATGCACGGAATTTGAGGTTACTCAACTTCCCAGTCACGCATTACCTGTCTGCAATGGAACTTTAAAAAATGTATTTACACGATGTTTGGCATCGTGTTGATTACAAATTAGTTCAAGTAATAAATGCATATTACCTGCCTAGCGTCTCTAAGGAGACAAAAGAAGAGGGAGCGTTTGATGTTATTAACTCACCAGATAGTTTAGATGTTTCTAAATTTTTGGAATTCTCTCAGGATATCATAAATAAATGTGCTACACTGTTAATGATATTGCAATCTGAGGAATATAAGTTGAAGATCCTTAAAGCTTATTTTCCTAAAAAGAATTTAGTGTTTTATGGTCAAACAACACAATTGTTCCCAGATGTCTCCAGGCCAACTCAAACTTCATAGAAAGGCCTTCCTACAGCTTAAGTCAAGAGTTTTGGCTGTAGGAGGATCCTTTTTTCTCAAATTTCCTTGTAAATGCCTGATAGACGTTGAAAACAATCATTATGTTTTCTTGGATCCTGTACAGCTGGAAGCTTTTCTGATTGATAAAGTTGTTGTTACAGGATAGGTTAGGGCTGGAGTATAGCTCAGTTAGTTGCAGTATTAATCAGATTTTAGGTTTATTGGCCTAGTATTGGATAGTTAGATTTCTTTTATAATTTTTTCTCTCTCATCTATATATTGAAATTTTCCTTTTGATATGGACTTGAAGATATATTATTTAACTTTTTTCTGTTATTTTTCCTAATGTACAATTGCTTTAAAACATAATAAAAAAAAATCTTGTTCAAAGACAAAACTCATCAACAAGGTGGTTCTATTTTGTATTTCCTCTGCAGAAGTTTCTAAGATTGCTGATATAGCCAAAGTCTGTTAAGCGCTGCTATCTGTTCTATTTTTTCTTACAGGTAGAAATTAAACCTTATTAAAGTGAGGAAAATCAGAATCTTCCATCCCTAATACTTCTACCATATATTTGTTCCATGTAGATAATGGTGGCTGCCCACAAACTCGTAGAAAGTTTAAGATCTTCAAATTTAAGTGTCACAGATGGTTCTCAACTTGTTCCAACTTCCTCTGTGTTGTAGTTTTATCCTTAATTAATGCACTAACAGATTGATTCACTTCAATTTTCTTTTAGGCATCTAATAATTTCTGCTGGAATTCCTGATCAGTATGCTCTTGTTTCTGAGAGAGTAACCCCACTGTAGTCATTAATGAAGAAAGATCCAACCAAAATTTAGTCAGAGAAGAGTCCATCTTAACCGACATAAGCCAATTGTTTGTAAAGAAATTTCTTTAATAACACTCTCCATGTTTACAGCAGCTTCTCCCAAACCTGTACAGCCACCTCCTTCGACGTCACATTATTGAGCACTAGCACTTATTTACCCCAAGGTAGTTGGATCTCCTCCCAATGCTGGCTGCTGATTGAGTTCTCCTAGAGTTGTTCCTGCAGTTGGAACACCACCATGCTGCACGGTCACTATTGCTTCTGGGATCTTAGGGGAGGGCTGGATAAACCTCCTCCTTCAAGCAGAACTGATGTTCCACCAGGGGCAACTGCAGCAGAGGAATGGCCCAAGGAAGAAACAGGAAGTGGCTGGGCATAATGATTGATGTCCTGCTGAGTGGTCACCAACACTGAATCAACATTCGGGTAAACCTGAATCTTCCCCTGATGTTTAGGAGCCATTGGGGAGAGAATGAAAAGGCACATGATGAGGGCCTGCGGCGTGCCTCAGCATACCACCACTAACTCGACTCTGCCCCTACGGAACTCATTTTGAAAGCATATGGACATCTTAAAATATATTTTTTAAAAAATCCAATGATTTTTGAAAAGCAGTTTTTGGATGTCCTTCACTGCAGTTCATCCAAATAGCAAAGAAGCGTTTCGTAGGCATGTTTAGGAATGGGAGTATGGAGGGATCCAAATTTAGGATGTCCAACAATGGTAATTGAATGGGAAGAAACATCCAAGTAAACAAAAAAGGTGTCCTATGTTAGAAATGTTTTTATCACGCCCAGGGTACAAAAGGTGCCCTGATTGAGTAGTTGACCCCACCTTTGAACCTTTTCTAATTCTGCTATATCTATTTTGAGATATGGCGATCAGAACTGAATGAATACTCAAGGTGAGGTTGTACCATGGAGCAATACAGAAGCATTATAATATTGTTGGTCTTATTTTGTATCCCTTTCCTAATAATTCCCAGCATCCTGTTTGCTTTTTTGGCTGCCGCCACACACTGAGCAGAAGATTTCAGTATATTGTCTACAATGACACCTAGATCTTTTCTTGAGTGCTGACTCCTAAGGTGGACCCTAGTATCAGGTAACTATGATTCGGATTAATCTTCCCAATGTGCATCACATTGCACTTGTTCACATTAAATCTCATCTGTCATTTGGATGCCCAGTCTTCCAGTTTCCTAAGGTCCTCCTGCAACTTTTCACAATCCACTCATGTTTTGACAACTTTTCATAGTCTTGTGTCGGCTGCAAATTTAATCACTTTGCTTGTCGTTCCGATTTCCAGATAATTTATAAATATGTTAAATAGCACCGGTCCCAGCAGAGATCCCTGTGACATATGCATCCTGTGTACTTTCAGGTGTGACCAAATTTTATAGGAAGCCTTTTATAAACCATGGAACAGACGAGCAACTGGCTTAGGGCACTGATGATAAACACCACCAAATACGTTGTTTCCTCTAGGCCCTTTGTGGTCCAATATCTTTATTTTCTCTTCCTTTCCTCCCTCTTCCCACATGGCCTGGCATCCCCCCTTGCAGTCTACATTCAAACTTGTCTTTTCTCTTAGAGGTCATTGGCAGTGGCAGTGATTCACACATGTTAGATCCCGCCACCTCTGTCACACCTTCCTCTTTCTGATGAGGCTGCATGTAATAAAGGGAAGGCTCTGAATCCAGCCATAGGCAACATGTCACTGCCAGGAGGAGTAAAGGCAAGTTTAAATGTAGATTTTTTTTTTTTGGGGGGGGGGGGGGAGGAAGGAGGATTGAGAGAGAGGAAGTGACACCGGATCATGGATAAGTAGGGGCAGAGTGGAGGTAGAGGTATTGGATTGCAGGAGAAAGTGGAGGAGTGGAGGGAGAGATAATAGATCACAGGTGAGGAAGGGGGGGCTGATGTAGTGGATAGAGGGGTGCTGATGCAAAGGTTGGCTCATGGTGCCACATTCTCATGAGCTAACACTACGTCAACCAGTATTTTATGTGTGAAAATGAATGCATGCCTTTAAATAGTAGTAAATTAAAACTATGCAAGATGGAGTTCCTTTTTAAATTTTGATAAATAGATAAGACATAATATTACTAATTATATTTGTTCTCTACAGTACCTTTCACTGGAATAGCAGGAGGAAGTTCAGTGGTCAGTTTCTTTTTCTTTTTAGGTTGCAAAGGTGATAAGCTTGTCACACTGGTAACTGTTTCCCCCGAGCTATTAAAAAATGAAAAGAATTATTACATATACAACTACTACTACTACTACTTAACATTTCTAAAGCGCTACTAGGGTTACGCAGCGCTGTACAATTTAACATGGAAGGACAGTCCCTGCTCAAGGAGCTTACAATCTAAGAGACAAATGTACAGTCAATCTGATAGGTCAGGCAGATTTTGTACAGAAATTGTATTGTGCTAAAATAAATCCATATATTTTTTCTTTGATTGTACCTACATGTACAATTTGAAGAGTTTGGATGAGTTTGGATGACACTGCCATTATTTGCTATCTAAAATTTACAAAAAACTTATTAGAAGCAGAAGCTCTCTGATTTATGATGGGCATATGGAAAGCATTAAAAAGATCCACATTTTCTTCCAAATAAGTCTAATAAAGTTGGGCATGAGGCTGACCTCTGTCTATGATCTGGATTCTGTAAACATGTCAGGTCTTTTTCTTTCTGTTCCAGTGAAGACTCAGTTACTAGACGAGACAGCATTAAGTTCTGCTAATGTGAAGCTCCTTTCCACACAGGACAGAAAAGGGATGTATAAGTCAATATGTTCCCACAGAGTAGTGAAGTGGCCACAAGAATAAGTTGAAAGAAGTCAACTTTATTAAGAACCCAACACAGCCATGTTTCAGTATAGTGACTACATCAGGGGTCATTGATTTCACAAGTGCACTGTTTCTTTGACTGCCTAAGTCAGTATGTTCAAAATTTCTCAGGTATTTTACAAAATGCTTTATTTATGTTATTTATTTATTTGTAACATTTGTACCCCGCACTATCCCACTCAATAGCAGGCTCAATGCGGCTTACATAGTAAAACGGGTTAACAAAATGATAAAGAATGGTTTTATACGGATGTGCAAGAGTAAACATGTATATGCCGGCATGTACAGTGGTATGAGCCATTTTACAAAATACAAGTACAAAGAAATGCTTTACATGGGGTACTGAAACATGTGAACACTGATTTTACAACTTATACATGATTGTAAGCTCTTTGAGCAGGGACTGTCTTTCTTCTATGTTTGTGCAACGCCTTGTAGCGCTATAGAAATGCTAAATAGTAGTAGTAGTAAGTGCCGGTAACTATACATGTAGGCGGGTGCCATATTTTGTAAAAATATAGATGAGGATCCAGTGGCCCTTTTACAGAGTGGCGGTAAGCCCAACGCGGGCTTACCACTCACTCTTTCAGGACTACCTCCGGCTCAACGCTGCCGCTGAGGTAGTCCTGCCCCGAGCGCATGTCATTTCCGGGGGAAAAAAAGAAACCCTCCCCCCGAAATGGCTTGTATGGCGGTAACCCGGCAGTAATCTGGCATTGCTGCGTGCTGCCCAGTTACCGCCATGTTAGCGAGGAAGCCCTTATTGCCACCTCAAAGGGTGGCAGTAAGGGCTCCCCGTTGCATGGCCATGTGGTGGCCATGTGTGCTAGGGGCTTTATTACCCACTGCAGTAAAAAGGGCCCTGGCATGCCAAGCCAGCTGTAGTCCTACTGGCCTTTGATAAAACGGCCTCAAAATATCATCCTTGGTATCTTCTGCATTTTTTCAAGAACTTGTTAAGTCGGGTCAGCCTGGGACTAATATGTTTACTTTAAAGTTGCACATGTGGAATTAAACAGTACAAGCAAAGGCAAAGGGAAATGTTAGTCTTGTAGTCTTAGAATCTGGATGTCTTTGAATAAGGCAAGTGAAAACATAAGGCTTTCTTGGCAGAGAAACAATTTTCTTTGTATGCATCCCTTGGACACTAGTTAATAGCTTAAAAAATTGTCTTGTATTTTAATTTCCTGCCATGGCATGGTACATATTTAAATATGTCTGCTCAAGTAAGTAAACAAAGGAAGCAATTTTGAGTAGCTTGCATCATTACAAAGTACGTTTAGTGCCCACACATTTACCATATGGGTAGCTTCTCTTTGAAAATTAGCTAGGATTAAATAAGTATGCAAAAATCTCCTAGCTACTGAGACACTGGATGAAGAAAAGAGTTCAGGGGTAGGAGTATTATACATGTGTGCCATTTCCTGTCATGGAAACTGCAGTGTAAATGCTTGCAAGAATCTCTATCCATAGTTTGTCTCCATCTGGCATACTAATATGGTCTTTACTGTATTCTCTTGTTTTCTTTTTTTCCACATGCCATTACCTTAGTCCTTCATACTTTGAATGTTAACTCTTTCCTTGCTACTTTTTTTGTGTTTGTATGTGTGAGTGTGTATTAGGTTATTGTTCTCTTTCTGTTGTTTAGACATTCTTTGCACCAGAAAGGCATGTGCAGTCCCTGCATTTCTTGAACGATGTATGTCATGTTTCATATTCTTGTCTTTCTTGGTTACACTAGGATGGCTATTTTCATAGTGCTCATAAAACTGCAAACTCCACGAATACTTTTTTACAGCTTATGTGACTCAGCTTTCAAGTGAATGCATGCATTTTTCTGAGGAAAAATGGCATCATTTTAATTGCCCTTCATTTTAATGTATGTTTTCTGATCGAAACAGCATGTGTATACTTGAAAATACAAAGGTATGTGTACTGTTGCAAACATTGCCCTAACCCTGCCCCTGAGAATGCTTCTGCGAAATGTGGTAAAAGCAAGAGTATTGTGGAACAATCCCCCGGATACTGCAACTGGTGCCCAAATTTGGGTGTCCAATATTGCACGTGATCCTGAGATCCACATGCAAATAAATTGGGTAATGAGCCATTAACAATAATTGGCTGTTAACAATCAATTATTGATATTAATTGGCTCTAATTAGGATTTGCACACAGAATTGGCTGCATAGGATGCCATAATGATCTGTGCCCAAATCTCCTCATGTGCAACCCAAAAGGGGGTGAGGCCATGGGAGGGACATGGGTGGGTCAGGGGCATTCCAAAGAATTATGTGCAGTGCTATAGAATCTGGGGGCTGGGTGCCCAAGTTGAATGCCAGATTTACACCATGTTTCAGTTGGTGTAAGTTCTTAAGCCCAAAGCTGGGCACTAGAAGACACACTAAGGGCTAGATTCTACATATGGCGACTGAAAAATCCGCGCGGAACAAATTTCCGCCGAAGCGAATTCTATAAGTGGCACCTAGATTTAGGCACGGTATATAAGATATGCTTAGTTGATATCCCAGTGCCTACATCTACACGCATCCATTTACACCAAGGGAAATGTGGTGTAAATAACAGCGCATAGATTTAGGCGCAGAGGGCCATATTCTATAACAGTGTGCGTAAATTTTGAAACGCCTATGTCCACACCCATAACCACACCCCCATATTCTATAACAGTGTGGCCAATAATGCACAGAATATCGGCTAACCGGGAATGTTCAGTGGGAGATAACCAGCTGTCTCCTGCTAAATATTGTCGGATAGCTGGTTAAGTGCCATTTAACTGGCCTAGAGCCATTCCTGACTGGTTAAATAGCTTTAAATAGTGGGGGAAGTATGTGCAGTGATAACAACACACATACTTCTATGCTACTCAGGTACAGGCATTTTTGGTGCAGCATGTGTAGAGTCACAATTTACACCTGCTCTTTAGAAAATACAAATGGTCACCTGCATTTCATGTGCAAGCATTTCCACCGGCTTTTAAGCTGGAGCAAATGGAGGCAGGTTCATTATAGGTGCAATTTCTGTAGGATTTATGCTAGTATTTTATAATGAAATATAAGCAACTATGGGACCGACACAGACCGCGGGAGGGAACCGGGCTAACTCCCGCGGTCGGCACCGAACCCAGAAATTCAAAGGTCCTTTTACTAAGGCGTGTCGAAAAACGGCCTGCGCTAGTGTAGGCGTGTGTTTTGAATGCGCGTAGGTCCATTTTTCAACGTGCCTGTAAAAGACTTTTTTGGGGGGCCAAAAATGGATGTGCAGCAAAATAAAAATTGGCGCGCATCCACTTTGGGCCTGAGACCTTACCGCCACCCATTGACTTAGCGGTAAGGTCTCACGTGTTAACCGGGAGGTAATCGTCAGTGCGCATACACTGCCAAATACTGCCTGGTTAGCGCCATATGACGGAAAATAAAAAAGTATTTTCCAGTGCGTGTATTGGATGCGCGTAAAAAATGGAATTACCACCTGAGCCACGAGGTAGCTGGGTGGTAGTTCCAAACTGACACATGTCGGACACACGTAGGCACCGACGCACCTTAGTAAAAGGGCCCCTCAATGCCGGGGCCATATCTGTCAACCCGCATTGAATTTGTGGTTTGTTTGCTTTTTTTCTTGGCTGACTGACTAATTTATAGCTGCCAAAGATAGACCTGCTATTTACGTGGGTCTATCTGGCTTCTAAACTTAGCCAGTCGGTCAATGAATATTGGCGCTAACCTGCTATGTCGTGTGACATTGCTGGTGCTGGGCTAGCCACTTAGTGGTAATATTCAGCCGAGATAGTCAGCTATTTCATGCGAAATATTAGTACTTAGCCGGCTTTAGGATATTTAACAAGCCAATCTTGACTGTTTAAATAGTTTTAAATATTGGCCAGTATGTGTCTTTATAAAGAAGCTAAAAACAGGTGCCTAGCTTGGCCTCTCCACCTAAGTTACTTGTTATAAAATTGCTCTCCATGAGGGTAATTTTATTCACACCTGCTCCTAGGCATGCACAAATCTGCTGACCCTTCCTTATGCGCAACCCCATGAACACCTCCAACCACATTGCACAAACATGTCATTTCTGTCTCTAAAACAGCTTTTTAAACACAGAAATGTCTTATAACATTTGTAATGTGTATACCACAATACAATTGAAAAACAGCTTTTAACATTATTGAGGGCAATTTTCAAAGCTATTTACTCATGTAAAATAGTCTGGCTGAAAACTGTCCCCATTTATATGGCTGAAAGTAGATGCCATTATTCAAGACATGCATACTTCCAGCTGGGTTAAAAAAAGGCATTCACAGGAGCATGTTTAGGTTAGGTGCGTAAACAGCATGCCTATGTGTGATTTTCAAATCTAGGCATATTATTTTGCCTTCTTTCACCTGTCTACAAAAATAAAATGTGCAAAATACAGAGGCACATATTTTGCAGCTGTGAATTTTCAAAAGTAAGCCACACAAGCAAGTTTCTTTTGAGAACTGAGTGCTATATACTCTAAGTGGGATAAAAATGCTTATACTGTATGTGGGATGAAAATGCTCACATACATTACAATCAATGCAGGCTATTCAAAATTGCTTCATTTATCATTTTGAATGCTTCAGACGTTTTTTTCCAATAACATATGAAAAGTTGAAAAGCATCATTTTACCTGTTCTGAGGGCATTTCACCAAGTGATGTTTTACTGTTGGAAGAAAAGAAGACATTTGATCTAGACATGCATTACTTATACAATACATTGACAGAGCAGTTAAAACCCATTTAGGGCTAGATTCTATTTATGATGCTTAAAAAATCAACGCTGAAACAAATACACCTAAAGTTAGGCACGGTTTATAGAATACGCCTAAATCTAGCCATAGTTTATAGAATATTCAGTGCCTGTTTCCTGTAATTATATTTAGTTGTGGCCATTTACACCAACTAAACCCCAGTGTAAATGCCGATGCCTAAGTTACGTGTGGAACGGACGTATTCTGTAACACTGTGTGTAAATGCAAGGTACGCCCACAACTCGCCCATGCCCCTTCCATGGCCATGCTTAGATCTGAGTCTTAGAATTTAGGAGCATCACTTTATAAAATATGCTTAGAAAGTTGTGTGTGTAAATTTTAATTAATGCCAATTAGTGGCAATTATCAGTGCTGATTAGCTTGTTAAGCCAATTACATTGCACACCCAAAACAGAATACGACCAGGTTTGTGTGCGGAACTCAGCTCGCACTATACAGAATTTCAGGGTCAAATGGAAATATTTAGTTGGAAACTCAATTTTGGTGCTGCGATGCCAGGCAATGAGAGCGTATTCTACAATGGCATCTATGCGCTCAGATTATAATATAGAATACTAGCATAAACTGGCATCAGCATGACCAACACACCCACAGTTACACCAACCATAGGCCTGGCGTAACTGTGGTCACATAAATTCAGCAGGGGTGCATATAACTTATAGCATTCTGTAACTTATGCAATGAAATTGGGAGCCACGCCCAGATTCTGTCTATGCTCCGCCCATATATACGCTCCTATTGCATTTACATGCTATGTAGATTATACAAGATCTTGTTGAATAGTTCCTAGATGCCCTTCTGGCACTTTTGTGTGTAAGTGTAGACGTATGTGCATAAGTGCTGGAACAGATGCCAGCTCCTTGACTGTGTCCAAGAAAGGGTAATATCTATGGGGTTTAGCACTCCAAATCAGTTTATAAAGTTAGCTCCTATTTGTGCTACTATTCTAAACATTTATTTATGCAAAGACATATAAATATGGGTGCTGAGATTATAGAACTGGCTTTTTATTGTCTAGTTGATAATGAAGAATGCATGGATTTGTAACGTCTTTCAAATGGTTCTTTTTTTAAAAAAATGAAAGTAAGTATTAGATTTGCTGGGAGTTCTATATCTAAATCTTTAGGAAAAGTGGCTTTTTCTAATTCTGAATCTAATTCTGAAAGATCGCCCCCTTCCCCCAGTCCCATGAGTAAAGCACTATTTTATATAGAAGTGGGCTTTTAGAAAATTGACACTATAAGCAGGTAAAATTATGCATATCGGTGCACTACATGTATTCTTTTACCCGCAACAGGGGAGGTGTTTTTAGGGGTGGGGCTGGGGGTGACATGGGATTTGGAATGCATGCATATTTTTCCATTTTCAAAAGTATGTTCGTATTAGTCTTTGGAAAATTTGCCTGCACAAGTTAGCAGTAGTAAATGCGTATAGGTTCCTTTACTATGATAATCTTCAATGTGAAAATACGTGCATACTTTCAAATGAAAATTAGTGTAAAGTTCATGGGTAAAGAGCATCTGTGAACCTTGCATTTATCTGGACAGTTTTAAAATGAGGAAAGGTTTTTTTGTCTATCCATACTTTTGGATTTTTTTGGTTCTGTGTTTCTACATAGGGTTGTTTCTTCTTTTGTGACAGTTTTAAAATGATCCTCATAATTATATCTTACATATCTAAGTTTAGAGAACTGTCTAACTGGGCAGTGGATGGGGACACTTTCAATTTAGGGGGGCATTTTACAACAGGGTGCATTCATTTTATAAAGTAAACATAGGTGCCTGTTTCTTTATGAGATATGCACCTAAAACCAGCCCAAAAGCATGCAAATGCCCACAGACAAAAATACTGCTACTCCCAAACAGGTATAAATTTGGGTGTATACTCGATGCATGCACCCACATATTTTATAAAATACACAAGTACATCCCTACTTCTCCACTCAGCCCAAATTAAACCTCCAGAAAAGCCAGCACCCGGTCCTCATAAAGTCCATGCAACATTTTGATATGTACTATACAGTTGTGTAATTTTACAAAAGTCTTACATGCTTGCAAGACTTTACACTCAGAAAAACCTTATAAAAATTACTCCCTAGATGTCCAGATATTATTTTCAAAATACTGGTAGGCCAATTTTCAAAAGATCCAGGTACCCAACTTTAAACTTTAGGTATCTCTACTGACCGATGTTGAAAAACCATTTAACCGGCCAGGAACAGCACCTGGCCAGTTAAATGGTACTTAACCAGCTATCCACCGACATTCAGCAGGAGATAGCCAGCTGTCTCCTGCTGAATATCGCCAGTTGTGCTTAGCAGATAGTCAGTTATATAATGCAATATAACCAGCTATCCATTGATTTTTGGTGCATCGCTGGCTATGTTTGGCAGCTAAATTTGGCTGAATCAATAGAAGGCCTATCTTTGGCCGGTTCCAACTTAACCAGCCTGCACTGAATAGCGACTTGGCTGGTTAAGTTGGAATCAGCCAAAAATAAACTGGATATTCAATGCCAGTTACCGGAAATAGCCTGACATTGAATATCCGGGCTTAGCGTTGACCACGGGAGGCAGCCTGGCTACCTCCATTGATCTGAATATCAGCCCCTATAGACTTTTAAAATAATCAATTTTCTGCTGTTAAGGGGTAATGCTATAACCATGTGCCTATATAAATGTGCCCAAAGGGTACCTAATTGGCACATATTTTATAGTTTAAGGGGTGTCATTATCAACGTGATCTACTGTTAAGACTTATAATGTTACCGCTGACTCATGTAATTTTAGCACAGGTCTCATTTTATGCAATGAGACCTAATTATTAGCTGGGGTTAACAGTAAAATAACGTCTTAACAGCAGCCCCTCTAAATGGGAGAGAGTGAACATAGATATAGTCATTTCCGGGTTTGCCGGCAACAGTGGGAGTTAGCCGGTCTAATTCCCACTGTCTCAATATCGGGGCCAATATGTTCAGTTCCCATGATGACTCCTTGTGACCGTAAGTCACTTAACCTTCCATAGTGGAGGAGTGGCCTAGTGGTTAGGGTGGTGGACTTTGGTCCTGGGGAACTGAGGAACTGAGTTTGATTCCCGGCCCAGGCAGCTCCTTGTGACTCTTGGCAAGTCACTTAACCCTCCATTGCCCGCCGCATTGAGCCTGCCATGAGTGGGAAAGCGTGGGGTACAAATGTAACTAAAATAAAAAATTGCCCTGGATACAAAAACTTACACTGTGAGCCCACTAGGGACAGAGAAAGTACCTGCATGTAATAAATGTAAACAGCTTTGGTTGTACCACCGAAAGGCAGTGAATCAAATCCATGACCATTTATCCGCTCTCTACAAAAGCATCAGACCAGTTCAATACCTTTCCACTGAACCCCAGGGATAGCAATCTTCTCATACAAGATGTCATGATGAACTATATCAAATATGGGTCTCAGGTTTAACAAAATTAAGGGTCCTTTTATAAAGGCGCGGTAAAAAGTGGCCTGCGGTAGTGTGGGTTGTATCTCTAGGTGCACGCTGGGCCATTTTTTTACCACGATTGGGAAAAAGAGTAATTTTAATGGGCCGGAAAATGGGTGTGCGCTGAAATTAAAACTAGTGCGCACCTGTTTATGGCCTGAGCCCTTACTGCAACCCATTGACCTAGTGCTAAGGGCTCACGCGCTACCCACGCGGTAACCGTGCAGCGCGTGCCAACATGGGCGTGCTGCCGGTTACCACCGGTAACACCCCTATGGTAGAAAATAGAAAATTATTTTCTACTGCGGGATTCGGCATGCGCCAAATTCGGAATTACCGCAATGGTGCATGTGCTACCCCGGTGGTAGTGCCGATTGGGCACGCGCTACCCGTGCGTTAGCCCTCCCACACTTTGTAAAAGGGCCCCTTTAACAATTAGGCCACTGATCCCTGCTGCTAAACAGATCAGCACTAGAAAAGTGGCTTCTGTCCCAAATCATTCCTTATACTCGGAACAAAAAAGGCCAGAATGTTCATATTCCTTGAAAAATCACAACAGCTGATTCATCATAAACTTTTCAGTTACCTTTCTCAAAATGTTAGGTTTTAGGTACTAATTTACAGTTGTTAAAATCATTTAAATCCTAGCCTCACTATTTTGGGGTAAGATGGATCATGGTTCTTTTCAAAACACTGCAGAAGGAGCTCCAGATGAAGGATACATTTTCAAGCTGTGTCCGTGTTTAACTGAGGCTGGCTGGGCTGTACCTGATCATGAAAGAGGTCAAAGATCCAAACAAAAAAACTGTAGGATATACAGCCATTAACCAGCAATGCAGATTCAAGTTTTCCCTTCCTGGCCAGACAAAAATGATTCTAAATTATAGGTCTGAGTGGTCTGGTCTGATAACTAAGGAGACAGTCCTTTTGTCCTCCAAATCCCTTCCGATAAGAGGTACTTCCCCCTGGATTTTATATAGTGCACTTAGATAACTGTGCCAAAACCCAAGCGTATTCTATAACACACATAATTGGCTTAACAATTTAATTAGCGTTGTTAACAGCTCTTAACAAGCAATAAATAATAAGCACTAATTGGCAATAATTAGAATTTACACGCACAACTTGCTAAGCGCATTCTGTAATGCAGTGCAACTAACTTCTAACATGTGCAGGCAAAAATGGGCATGGTTATGGGCAAGGAAATGGGCATTTTGTCACACCGAGATTCACTACTGCGGCTTTGTAAATGGAGCCCATAGTGTGCCCTTTTGCTCAAATAATGTCCCTGTTGCTCAAATAGGACCCCCTAGTGGAGTAAAAGAGTACAATCCTCTACACTCTTGCAAAACTGTTTATGACACAGGACAAAAAAAAAAAACCCCTAAAAATTCAGGTTTTTTCCTGTTGTTTCAGGGTCAAAACAATATGAAACGACATGGAAAATGTCCGCTTCCCATAATATTTCAAACAAATGTTCTGTCCTAATATATGTGTGTATATACACACACACACACCACACACAACAGCTTTTCTGTTCATAAAATAATAAACTGCAGTCTCCAAATGCTTACCTCTTGATCTTCTCTTGCTAAACATCGACTGACAAACAATGATTAGAGTGAAAAGCAAGACGCTGATAATTCCTATGGAGCACACCAAAGCTGCATATAGATAAAGGTCTGAAAGACATAAAATTACAGGAAGTATAAAAACTACCACAATGCATAGGGCTCAGTTCTGGAAATTTCTGTCGTAATAGAAATGATGGGGACAATATTCACAAGGGATCTGCCTGTCCTTTGCAATTGAAAGCACAACATGGTAGCACTTCCCTTCACTGGCAGGAAGGCCAGCACAAGATTCCCACACAGCTTAAAGCTGCTTAATGGGAACATTGGCTGTGGCATAACTCACCAGGCTCTGTGACAGCTCCAGGAAAAATACTTTTATTTCTAAATGGCTGACAAATGTTTATATTCCAGCACATAAATATTTCGGTGTCCATATTCACATTTTAGATGTTTATGGTTCTAAATTATAAACATAAGTTGCACATAAATGTATTTTAGAACAGGCTCTATGTCGGCAGATCCTGTTCTAAAATATAATGTCCTGATTTGTAAGTCCTTTCTAAAATCTGCATCATAATATTTTAGCCTGACTTTCCCCCCTGTTTAAGCCACGAATGGGTTATGTCGCATTAGTGCACAGAAGCCGCTAGTCCGGCTTAGTAAACAGGGGGGTTTATCTTTTTAAGGAAATTTATACCTTATGAGGAATTTGATATACTGTATATAATTTGTATATTTTATAAAGAATATGCAGGCCAATTTTCAAACAGAAGTTATATATTTAGGGCCAGATTCTATATATGGTGCCTACAAATTCCACATGGAACACATTTTCGACTAAGATTATTCTATAAGATTTAGGCATGGTATATATAGTTGATATCATAGTGCCTACATCTGTGTGTACCCATTTACACCACTGAACACTGAAAACCTGGCGTAATTTCTGGCATGTAGATTTATTTGTTGCATTTATACCCTACATTTTCCCACCTATTTGCAGACTCAATGTGGCTTACATAGTACTGGTAGTGTTCACCAAGACTGGTTGAGAAGCAAATACAATGTGATGTTGTGCTCGAGTAAAGTTTGTGTGTTTCAGGCACGATTAGGATTGAAGAGAGGAGGGGTTAGTTAATGTCCATGCACTGGCCCATATTCTATAACTATGCGTGTAAATTTTGGAAAGCCCCGAAACGCCTATTTCCCTGTCCATAACCATGCCCCTTTTGAAATGCGCATATTCATTTTGAATTGCGCGCTTTAGAATTTAGGTGGTTTATTACAGAATGCGCTTTGCGAGTTGTGCGCATAAATTGTGATTATTGCCAATTAGTGCTCATTATTGCTTGTTAAGTGATGTTAAAAATGCTGATTGGCTTGTTAAGCCAATGAAGTTACGCACCTAGTTATAGAATGTGCCTGGATTTTAGCACGGATCTCTAGGCGCTATATGGAATCCCCAGATTAGTGTTGTGCTGAATGTATAAATTCTTTTAAAAATGTGTGTGGAAAAGAGGGGCGAATTCTATGTATAGCATTATAAGTATTTTCAAATACATGTATAATACTATGGTGTTTATTTTAGAAGTACCCCATGTTTAAGTGGTAGCATTTTAATGTCTGCAGCAGTGGCATAGCGAGCCCTCCAATTTTGGGGGCACTCAGGGGTGGACTAGGAGGGGGCAACACATTACTCCCTCCTCCTCTCTCTCTCCCTCCCTACCACAGTGGCATGACAGTGCGTATTAAATCGCACATTAACTGCATGTTGTGTTAGAGAGTGGGAACAAGATGGGTTTTGGGTTGAGAATGGGTGTGGATTGCACACTACAGATAGTGCAAGGTACTTACCACATGCTTATTGGAACTTCTGCAGTTAACGCAGGTTCACCTATCGCTTCCTCATGAGGAGACACTAGCAAGCAGATGATCAGAAGCCCTGTGCTGTTCCATACAGTGCTCTAAAAATAGCGCCAGAAAACTGCAGGGTTATATTGTCCCTATGATCAGAGCTAATAGCATGCAAATATAGGCATGCTATTAGCTCTGATCATAGCGTAAAAGTGAGGTCCATGGGACCCCCAGAACTCTGCTATCTGCCACCCCAAGCCCCCCCCCCCCCAGGCAGTGACATGGGGGCAGGAGGTTTGGCAGACCTCCAGCCCCCCAGCTCCCCCTCTAACCCCCCAACACCCAAAAAGAAGCCATGGTGGCCCAAGTTGACAGCCATCCCAATCCCCATCTTCCCTGGTGGTCTAGCAGAGCTTTCCCCCTCCCCCTAGATATGTCCAACAGAGGAGGGAGTAGCACACTCCCTCCTCATCCAGCGTCATCTTCAAAATGATGGCAACCTGCCCAGTGCATCTTGGGATGTGCTAGGCGGTGCTTCTCCACCATATAAGGGCACAATCCTCCCACACTTTCCCCCTATGATCAGAGCTGATTACGTGCCTATGCTTGTATGCTATTAGTTCTGATCATAGGGGTGGTATAGCCTTCAGGTTCGCAGGTGTCAAATATTTAGGTACAGTAGGTATATGTCTGGAGGGCTCACAGTTTAGAAGGTGGGTGGAAAGAGTTGAAATGGGAATTGAACCTGGGTCCCTGAGTTTACAGTTCACTGCACTGCCCACTAGGCTTCTCCTAAGACTTGCTTTCAGCTTTGTTCAGAGTACCCATAATACCTGATGCTATCATAACCACTACTACTACTTAACATTTCTAAAGCGCTACTAGGGTTACGCAGCGCTGTACAATTAAACAAAGAAGGACAGTCCCTGCTCAAAAGAGCTTACAGTCTAAAGGACACAAAAAGGACACAACAATACAGTCAGTCAAATTGGGGCCTTTCTGGTTTCACTTTCAGGGAGAGGAAGGGGACAGCAACCATTGGAGGATTCATGAGGGGTCAGGCCTTAATCCCTCCTGTGGTCAGCCGCTCAATCAGAGCACCTTTTTGTACCCTCAGCGTGACTGAAACAGGTCTAAATAAAAATGTCCTTTTTAGGTTTGGATGTTTCTTCCCATTCAATCTTTGCTGTTGTACATCCTAATTGTGGACCCTCCCTAGTCCCAGCCAAAGCATGCCCCCTTGCTATTTGGATGAACTGCAGTGTAGGATGTCCAAATTCTGCAGTTCCAAAATTGCAAATTGAGATGTTCATGTGCTTGAAAATGAGCCCCAAAGTGTGCGCTATTATTGGTAAATGACAAAACACAAAATATGCTTTTTCTGCTCATTTTTGTTTAACAAAATGCAATGATATAAGATATGCCAATGACATCTCATGTGTCAACACAGCCCATCTTTAATGTATCCTTCACAGAATGTTGAGGAAGATGACAAATGATAGAGCAAAGAAGGGACAACAGCTTAAAAGCCAGCATCCTTACAGATTAATTTTCCTACTCAGAATGTAGGCTTAGTCACAGTCAAGGCAATACAAATATATTGGCTAACACATTTTTGGCTTGAGACAAATTTGGCAGAAGCCAGGCTCTGGATAATTATCTTACAGCACTTTCAATAGTGATGCATGACTTTACATTCCTCCCCTTGGACAGTATCATTTACTGTGTATTACTGTGGTCGATTTTGTAAATAGAGTCTGGGAAAGGAACCAGGAGAATTTGTGGTTGAAAACCTTTCCAGGGCGTGGAGATTATAATACTTTTTTAGAGAGAGTCAAAGTGGAATATGATGATAATTTTAACCCAAAATGTGTCATGTTCTGCATCCAAATGATGGTTTTGAATATTCCCACTCCATGGTCATTGTGTCCTGAATAGCAACAGACTTGCCCAATGTTTATTCTGACCATGTTTTCTTTTTTAATGTTTATGACTTTCATTGCTGAAAAAGGATTATTTTGTCTTTGTCATATCACAGTGACATCTTCATATCTTTAGTTCTGATCTTTGCAAACAAATAAAACTCAAAACTGACTTGGACTTTACCTTCAAAAAACCACCAGGTCCTATTTTTATTCTTTGAGGTGGATTCATCTGAAGCTTGGTACGAAATCACTGTGGAAAGAAAATAAAAGCAGCAGTGAAGTTAAATCACAGTTTGTTGACCAAGAAACCACAATGCTTTTCTGTAATGAGTTACACTGGTTTTGTTATTTTTATTCAAATAAAATGTTTTTTGGCAGAAATATACATGAGTGAAAAGAAAGGCATGGAATTTCTAGTCATCAGCCTTGACTAGCTAGTAGAAATTCAGAACTGGTATACAGTGATCTGGCACTGCTGCCACCTCCAGGTCCCAGGGTCAGGAGTCAGGAAGTGCTTCTCTGAAATGTAGGCGTTCCTGTTTCCTTTTTCCTGTCATCTGCTGCTTACCTTTGCAAGTATTTACCACATAGAAGAGTAAGAGAAGGGGAATGCAGTAGACACATTTATGAAGTATCAGATGTTTTAAACTTTCAAAAGAGACTGAAAGTGCATTTGCAAAGGACACCTTTTATGTGAATTTAAGAGACTGTAAATGTTGTATTATGTTTTAATTATTTATGATGTCTAAGTTTGTAATATTGTTTGCAAGTGTATTTTGTTAGCTGCTTAGGATACATCATAGGGAATATGATGACTATATGGGATAGCCACTCACTGCTAGAGATAAAAACAGTATCAGAATTTAAGAAAATGTGAGATAAGTACAGAGAAAACCTTGTTGTAGGGAAGGCAACACAGAGCTGGAAATCAAGCAGGTCTCTGCAGTATTACAACAGGAAAGGAAAATGGACAGACTGCATGGAATTTGCTGTTTTTTTTTAATCTGTATTATATTCTATGGGGTAACTGTGCACCCCATTTATGGTCCACACAGATTCTGTCCATGTGCGTCACCACCATCAAACTACACACCATTGTGTTTAGACACCATGTTACAGACTAGCATTTAACGGGAATACTAGCATTTGTGTGCAATCATGCTAATATTCTGTGCATGTTCTTGGTGTGTTAAGATTGACGAGAAGCCACAGAGTAGTGAGGGCAAAACAAAAGAAATTATAAAAAGAACCTTGTGTTTAAAATGTCCTTTAATATGTCCAATAAGAGATGAAACACAAATATAATAACTCGATTACAAATGATAGTGGCATGAAGGATAAAGACTCGACACAGCTGTGTTTCGGCGATGATGCTGCCTGTGTCAGGAATCGTATAATCCAATGATTATGTGACACAGGTTTACTAGAGAGCTTCTATTAGCTGCAATTCAAATCACAACAAAGGAGTGTTGATAGCTCAAACGCTGTGGTTTCTCAGAGATTTTGTGAGGGTTTCTTCCATCTTTTGTGTGTGTGTGTGTGTGTGTGCTTTTGTCTATTGCTGCCCAGTTTATAGAATTGCCACCATAATCTGGTTGGCACTGCTGCTGCTTTCCGTTTAATTTAGGCCTCATTATTCAGCAGTCCTAAACCAAATATATAAACTATGGACCCAATATTCGGACTGCGGGAGGCATCCCGCATAAGAGCTGCGATCGGCGCTGACCCCGGATATTCAGTGCTGAGCTGTTTCTGGTGAACAGTATTAAATATCCAGGTTTTTTGTCCTGCTCAGACTTAGTGAATACTCAATGCTGGCTGGTTAGGTTTATAGTGGCCACAACTAGGACTGCTATTTAAGTGTTTCCATTTGGCTGCTAAGCTTAGTTGGCCAGCACTTGAATATCCACGGATAGCCAGCTATATCAAGCGATTTAAGGGTCCTTTTACTAAGGTGCGCTGAAAAATGGCCTGCGCTAGTGTTGACATGTGTATTGGACATGCACAGGTCCATTTTTTAGCGCACTTGCAAAAAAGGCCTTTTTTTGGGCCAAAAATGGACGTGCGGCAAAATAAAACTTGGCGTGCGTCTGTTTTGGCCCAGAGACCTTACAACCACCCATTGACTTAGCGGTGAGCGTTAACCGGGTGATAACTGTCAGCATGCGTACACTGCCCTCCAAACCCACTATGGGACAAAGAGTGGGCCGAACCTCCCCTTGAAAATTCTTAAATTGATCACCGTTTGCTCTATGGGTAAAGAGGATAAATCCAGCGACGTGAACTGTGATTGGCTGACCTCCCTCCATTCTATCTTGTTATTGACTACAAAGGCCCCACCCCTGCCATGAAAGTGAGTGATGGCCCCAACCTTGGACACCTGAACTCAAAATTTAGGTACCTTGTTTACCTTAGTTGTGCATAGGGAAGCATGCCTTTGCCGTATAAGCGCTTGAATGTGCCACCCTAGCAATACATCATCATAAGTGAATGGCAGAGGTTTTATAAATAATTATTACAGGAAATGCTGTGTATATGGCTACATTTAAAACTGGATCAGCCCCCCCCCCCCCCCCCATTTATGCTCAGCACCAGTGGCAGGCATACAAGAAAGGCTGACTTATTGGCATATGTCTATTCTTAAAGCCCACCATTGGCTTCGTTCCAGCTCCTCCATCCCCCAGTGCCCATTGGCTCCCTTCACCCAGGTACCCTTTAGTTGTGGCTATCCACTCCTCCCTCCCTTCCAACTTCCCCAGGGAGACCTAGGGACTCACACATCCTGCTGTCATGTTGTGTGCTCACCCCCTCCTGGGGAGGTCAGCCTCAGAAGCTAATTTACTGCTTTAAAGTACTGAGAGGTCACCGCAGCCATTTTAAGGAGGCTGCTCCAATACGCAGGAGCAAGTGGTCATAGCTCTTGCTTATTTCCTCCCTGGACCACCAGGCAAATATGCAGGTAAGTATGCTACCATTAGTGGATGGCTTGCATTTCCAGCGTGGTGGGGGTGGGGGAGTTAGGAGGATGTCTTCCTTTGCTTACAAGGGGGTGGGAGGAGAGCAGGCATTGGAAAGGGGAAAGTCTACTTATGTGGGTCCTGACCGATATTCAGCTGGGACTCACATGAATATCTTATGTGGGTCCTGGCTGAATATCAGCTGGGGCTCACATAAGCTCCATGGCTAGCACCTAAGGAATTAGCCCCGGATATCTAATGCCGGTGGCCAGATGTGGCCCAGCATTGAATATCAGGGGCTAATTCTGCCTGTGTCAGTCAGTGTTTAAAAAACCCTCCAAAGTCCATTTTGCCACCTATATGACCCATACAAAGTCATCCTCCCTGTAATATAGTTTGATTATATTAAAGAAAACCTAATTCCATCCCCCTTCCTTCATTTGTACCACTTTGGGGTTTGATCGTGTAAGGTCTTAGAAGCTGAGAAAGACAAGAGAGACAGAAGATCTGCAATACAAGCACAGCAGAACAAGCAGCAGACTGACACACATAGGAAGTTGTAGCAACAACTTTAATTCAACCCAAAATACCTATGCCTGACGTGGCCACATTTCACCAAAGACTGCGTCAGAGGCAAAACTAGAAAGGCACAGTCAAATACACAGTTCTCTCAAGTGTAACACTCAAGGGGAATGAGTCCTCCATCAAATCTTTAGGAGAAACTCCAGCCTGGACTTATTCCCCTTGAGTGTTACACTTGAGAGAAGTGTGTATTTGACTGTGCCTCTCTAGTTTTGTCTTTGATACAGCCTTTGGCGAAATGTGGCCATGTCAGGCGTAAATATTTTGAGTTGAATTAAAGCTCTTGCCACAACTTCCAGCGTTTGTTGGTCTGCTGTTTATTCTACAGACCTCAGAAGCTGAACAGGGTTAACCAGGCTTTCTTCGATGGGTAGCCTAAGTGAAAACTGAGTACTGCAAACAGTAATAATGATTCATTAGGAATCAATTTACTGTCTTATCTAGTACACAATTAATTTTTTTGTATACTTTAAAGGGCATTGCAATGCTAAACGTACCATCTTCTGTATGAGATTTTAAATAAAGTTGTATCAACCTTGGGAAATTACAGATCTATGGCACTTTTCACACGATCAGCAATACTAATCATGAGGTCCTAGTTAAATTCCCCATACAAATAAGACTGCACACATTCCATCCAGTAGTTGCAGCCTAAATATGTTTACACTTGTCTCTGTCCTCTTTGATTCTTATTAACCTTGTTAGATAATAAGTTCTAATAGGACTGCTGTTGGTTCAAGACGTTTCATCATTTGTTACACCTATATCTTAGAGAAAGGTTCCCTTGTTCCATGCGTAACTAGGCTGAATGTTTCTTAGATTTAACGATGAACAAGGAAGGCAACATCCAAATAATATTATCAAGTTCACACTTCTGCTACCAAAATTACCTGTGTTGACATCCTAACATATAAATGAGTTTTGAGCAAAAGCACTTTTCACAGATATTAAGGCATTGGCATCACTCAGGGGCCCTTTTACTAAGCTGTGTAGGCGCCTACGCACCCCCAACATGCGCCAATTCGGAGTTACCATGTGGCCCGTGCAGTAATTTAATTTTATATGAGCATCTGCTACACGCACCAGAAAATATATTTTATTTTCTGGCGTGCGGCGAAAATCGGGCAGTAACTGACTTGACGCACGTAGGCAATTAACACAAGGATAACACGAGAGACCTTACCGCTAAGTCAATGGCTGGTGGTAAGGTCTCAGACCCAAAATGGACGCGTATCAATTTTTATTCTGCCGCACATCCATTTTCAGCAAAAATTTTAAAATGACATTTTTTGCAGGCACGCTGAAAATGGATCTGTGCGCACCCAAAACCCGCACCTACACTACCACAGCCCATTTTTCAGCGCACCTTAGTAAAAGGACCCCTGAATGAGCAGATACAGTGAAAAATTAATACCTTCCATTATGTTACAAAAGATATTTCTAGATAAAGTGAGCTGCATAACATTATAAAATGCAACAGGTGTAGGCAGTGGATAGAATGAAATATTTGAATAGTGAGCAAGATTTCAGTTATGAAGAGTGATTATAGCCTCAGAATAGAAAATGTTCCTGCATAGATGTTATATAGCAAATTCCTTTTCTTTTTATACCATAATATATGAATGAAATATACATGAAATGCTTTAAGCAATGAATAATAAACTTGGATGATGGGTAGCAAGAGATAATGTGTGACCTTTGACCTACTGTTCTTGGTATTATTCAAAAATGGCTCTCTCACTGTAGTGCTGTGGTTTAAAAAAAATTTTGTGGCCCAAAAAGTTACTAGAAACAAAATAATTTGTTCTGTAAAGGTAGTAACTAGGGAGTATATGGTTTATATCTTGCTGACATAAATTAACTAAATGACACCTTTGTCTTCACAAGCATAACAAACATAATTAGGAATGAGATTTACTGAACATTAGTGTTATTGCTTAATTAAAAAATAAAGTACATAAATCAAATATATATAATGAGTCAACAGGTCTGCAAGTGAAATGCAAAAATTGATAATCAGGGTGTTGTTGAAAGTAGCTTTAAAACAGTTCTCCAGTCAGAAAGGGAATACAATTCAATTGACTAATATATTATGGACTCATTTCACCTTAATTAATTCTAGCCTCCAGAAGCCAAAAAATACAAAATATTCAGGTTTGGTTGAGAAGCAACTGTCATAAAACATAAGGGCATATTCACAAGATATGTTGTACATCATAAAAGATATTAAGGAAATGCTAAAGAGCCATCTTTGAAACATGCAAAAAGAGGAGTTTGATAACTCGAGTGAGGATTGGGGGTGGGCCTCTGAAATAACACAGCCAGACAAAGGGATATAAATGAAAACAAATGTTTATGTAATTGGATCCTGAGGCCTGTTAACATCACAGGTCCAGGAACACAGGGAAAAACACCTCTGCAGTTCAATAAACAGCCTTAAGCAGACCTTAGGCTGGCATGTCCTGAACACAGTATGTGGCTGGTAGGGCGGCCCCACTCCAAACACAGCCTGTAAGTCTTTCTCAGTTCATTTCTGAATACTAGGGTCTGACTCTAGCCAGACCCCAGAGCAAGGCTTATCAGTTTCAAACAAGAAGCAAAAGCAGCTTACCTCAGCCAGGTCACAATTCTTAATCATAGGTTGTGGTGGCGTACCCTAGGGCTTTGACTCCTTCTTCTGTCTGGGCCTCTTTATCCTTAGTCAGGCCCTATCTTATATACTTCCTGGTCTAGGCTCCACCCTTCCTCCTGGCTCACTTCCTCCCAGGCAGGAGTAGTACTCTTAAGGTGACTCAGGCTGACTATGAAATGTTCTTAAGGGTGAGGGGCAGAGTTCTATAAACCCTATCACAGAGAGCTACCATAGACATTTCAATTACTACTTCATCCAGACATGCCCACAAGCATGTCTGTTAGCCCTAAGAAATAAATTAATGGGCCCTTTCACTAAATTCTGTTAAAAACTTCCTGTGCGATAAGTGCAAAGGCTGTGCAATAAATGCAGGGGGTGTGGTCAACATTTGCCCTGCATTTATCACACAGGACAGAGGGTTACCGCAGGAGCACTATGCTACATGCAGTGTCTTATAGTGAAGGTGCTCTCATGTTTTCAAGCACTTTATGTAGTGTGATGCAGACTGATAGCACAATGACCCCCCCCCCCCAACATCTGGCTATGGCAGTGCTCCCAAACACTCAACGCTGAGTCCCCCGTCTGACATTATATGTACATTTTTAAGATGAGTATTAAATTATAGATATATATATATAAAAGCTTATAAAAATAGTACTGAAAGGAATTTATAAAATTGAGAACCAATGACAAGGTTGGTGTTGTAAAGTCTTGCAGCAGTAAAAGTTAGATGGCATGTTACACCACTGAGGTTCTCAAAACTTATAACAGACATTTTTTGATGGTGAGATAGAATTTGTGATTGGATTTATTGCATCCCATTGTAAATATACTGCCTTGTTCTACAATGTAGTAACATTATTGTGTGGCCATTAATTCAGAAAATGGAAAACTGGCCATTTTCTGGCAGCAGTAAAAATGGTCTTAGCGTGTGGAAATTTAGTAAGGCAGCACTAAGGCTACTTTCTATTGCACTTTTGTAATAGGATCCCTAAGTGACTTGTCTAAGACCACAAGGAGCTGCAGAAGGATTTGAACTGGGTTCTATTGGTTCTCAGTCTACTGTTCTAACCATTAGGCTACTCCTCCACCCAACTTAGATGAAAAATGTTATTTAAGCAGGCCAAGAGAGAACTTAAGAAGAGACCTACCAAGAAACAAAGGCTAATGATACATTTTTTTAAGTACAGTGCACTCCATTTAAGTGCACATTTGATAAGCGCATGCTCTGTTTAACTGTATGCCGTACTTCGGTCCCGTTTTTGGCACCATCAATTTCTATGGGGACAAACTTCGGTTTCACACACCACTGATAAGTGCAAGATTCGCTTATATGCATGGTTTAATACCGTTCCTCTGCAGAAAGGACTCCGCTTAAGTGTGTGCACGGAATATGGAAGCCGATTGGCGCGTGACAACCAATGATATTTCAAATTTGCCGCCCCTTTAACTGCCACAGGCAGAAGAAGCGAAAGAATGTTGTTAGAGTGTACACTGGAGTCATAGTCGTCGTGCAACTGTAAGACTTTTACACTGGCTGAACGAATAGAAGTTCTTAAAAAATTAGAAAACAAACAAAGTCAAGCATCTATTGCTAAAGAATATGGTGTCAATCCCAGTCAAATTTCATGTATCTTGAAGCAGAAAGACCAGCTTCTGGAAGACAGGCAAAACAATACAAATGCACACCGGAAACATAAACGGGCGGCAGTTTCCTGTCAGTGGTCCACTGTTTATGGAGAAAGCTAATCAGCTAGCTGAAAGTCTTGGACAAACTGAATTCAAAGCCACTGTTGGATGGTTGGAAAGATGAAAGGAGAGGAACAACATAAAATTCAAGAAACAGCATGGTGAAAAACAAGACGCTGATGTCTTTCGTGCTGAAAACTGGGTTGTTTCAGTTCTTCCTACCATCTTGAACGAGTTTGCACCTCGTGACATTTTCAGTGCTGATGAAAATGGTCTCTACAGGTGAGCAATTCCTGATGGGACACTTGCATTCAAACAAACCAAAACTACAGGAAGTAAAACGTCGAAGGACCGACTGACGATCCTCCTTTGCTGCAATATGGATGGGAGTGAGAAGTTGGAACCACTTGTCATTGGAAACAGCAAACAGCCCCACTGCTTCAAGAATGTTAAGCGTCTTCCTGTGTCATACGAGGCTAATGCAAATTCATGGATGACTGGGGAAATTGGAAGCAGTGGCTAAAGAAGTTAGACAGTAGAATGCGGGCACAAAAGCATCAGATTTTGTTGCTTTGTGATAATTGTGCTGCACACAGTGATGATGTCAAGCTGTCTAACGTCAAGGTGGTCTTCCTGCCACCAAACACTACCTCTCTGATCCAACCTATGGATCAGGGCATAATAGCCAATTTCAAACAACATTATCGTCGTCTGGCAAGGATAAACGTGCTGTTGAACTGACTCGTAATCTATCACTGTTGGATTCCCTACATACGCAGAAAGATGTCTGGAATCACGTTACACAGGCAACCATTGTGAACTGCTACAAGCGGGCAAGCTTTGTTAAGGATGTGGAGAGGGACGAAACCGATGCAGCTGTTGCAAACGTGTCAGATGAACAGGCTATTGACATCCCAGCCGATGTTACTGAAGAGGAGTTTTATCACTACGTAGCTGTTGATTACGATCTACAAACAGCTGACGACAGCACTGATGTCCAGATATGTGCCTACACGCAGGCAACGGCTGATGATGAAACAGATGATGAAATGAGCAGCGAGGCACATGCTGACAAAATTCAACAACCTCCTGTCACTTTTGCAAGAGCACTGGAGAGTCTCAACACCATGCGGGCCTATCTGGAGGCCACTGGATGTCAGTGCTATGACAGTTTTTACTATCTGGCAGACGTAGTCTATGGAACTCACAGACACAAGAGTGTACAGAGGACTATGACTGATTACTTCAAGTAAGCCTAACGTCAGTTAACGGAGACTGTATACCGTTAGTTAACGGAGACTATATACTGTACGTATAATAAACAGTACTGTACATATGTTTATCAGATGTCCAGCTTCTTTAGGTCACAACGGTTAATTGCATGCTCTGGTTAACTGCATGTATTTCTTTGGTCCCAGACCCTTGCATTTAAGTGGATTGCACTGTATATCAAAAACACAAAACCTGTGAGAGAGTCTGTTGGGCCATTAATGAATAGAGACAAATCAATGGGTTCTAGTGGAGTTCACCTCAGAATTCTGCAATAAACTCAAACATAAAAATGCAGACCTAGTACGAGTAATTTCTAACCTACCATTCAAATCTACTTCTGCATCAAGGACTGGAAGGTTGCCACTATAATGTTAATTTTCAAATATGTATCTGGAGAAATCCAACTAACTAGAAACCCATGAGCCTGATGTCAGTATTGTGTAAAATGGTGGAAGCTATATAAAGAACAACACTAATAGTCACATGGGTAACCGTGGCTTAAGGTTGAAGAACTGGCATGAATTTAGCAAAAGGAGGTTATGCCTTACTAATCTATTAGAATTTGTTGACGGTGTCAACAAGCAAGTAGATAAGAGTAAGATGATCAGTATAAAGGGGCATTTTCGATATGACACCTAAATCTGATTTTGGACATTTTGCTGAAAATGTCCGAAAATCAAGTGGTGAACATAGCGATTTTTGAACCAGAAAAATGTTCCTTTTTGTTTCAAAAATGGCCATTTCCTAGATGTTTTGTAGATGTTTAGTGCTCAGAGTATTTTTCTTTTCATTAAAAAAAAAAAAAAAAAGGTCCAAGGGAAAAACACACAAAAACAAGCTATTGGGACATAAGGGATGGGGGCAGCATTCTTAGTAGACTGGCCACACAGACATCCCAGCAAAGAGGGGGGCACTGCAGTGGACTTCACATCAAAGGTACACATCTCATCGTTACCCTCTTATATTGTATGGTGAGTCCTCCAGAACCCACCAAAAGCCTACTGTACCCATCTGTACATCATTATAATAGCACGTATGTCTGCAGGTGCAACCTATATGTGGGTACAGTAGGTTTTTGACTTTGGGGATTGACATTTAAATAGCAAATGAAATAATGGGGCCTGCTTACTAAAGTGTAGTTTTTTTTTTAGGGAAGGGGGGACTTGATATACAGCCTTTCTGCGGTTACAATCAAAGTAGTTTACATATTATATAGAGCCACTTATTTTGTACTTGGGGCAACAGAGGGTTAAGTGACTTGCCCAGAGTCACAAGGAGTTGCACTGGGAACTGAGCCCAGTTCCCCAGGTTCTCAGGCTGCTGCACCAACCACTAGGATACTCCTCCACAGTTACCATACTTTAGGAACAAAACCTAATGTGTGGTAAATGCAAAGACTATATGCTGTTGAGAGGATGAACAGGAAATGCCATGAATTTAGCACACAGCACATGCTTACTGCATGGACCTATGTTAAATGCATGTAACATGAGCCCCATTGCTAACCAAAAAAAAACCAAAGCCACCCCTCCATTCATGTCCTGATCTCAATACACCCCTCCCCACTAAAACATTGGCACCCTTATGATAGTTCCATCACTCAATGGCAATGCCACCAATGGCAGAATTCTCACCCAATCGCAGGCCCCTCAATGGCAGCCTCCCCTTGGAGCACAGCTCCCCATGACAGACTGCCACCTGATCACAATTCCCTGATCAACCTATCTGATCACAACCCACCCCAATGACAGATCCCCTCTCCTCTGAGCAACCTACCCCCCCCCCCCCCAAGACTATAATGCAACTCTCTATTGCACTTTCTGGGCTATCCGTAGTAATCTATTGGGACCTACCCCCTGCCCACAAATTGCCTCCTGGGTTCAAATTTCAAGCTATGACTTCTAGTGCTAGTCTAGCATTACTACCATTTGGACTCTGTGCCAAATAAGGGCAATCACTAATATATCTAGATACAATATTTGTGTGTGTGCAAAATATAGCTGCTGTTAATGCAGACACATGTGCAAATGCTTCTACTGTGCTCTCCCTTTTTGAGGGCTACTTGTTTTCATACTATTTGGCTACTGTATTGGGGCACTAAAGCAGATGTGGTCAGCTACATGAATAACCCATGTATATTCTGACTATGCTTCTGAAAATTTTCCCCAGATGATTTTGAGGTTGCTTATATTGAAATCCTACCTAACAAGCAGGAAACAGACCTGTGTCTAAATTTGTGGTAAATACACGCCTTGATACAGCGATTTTTTGCAAAACTGAGGCCTGAGTCGGTGTGTTTGTAACCCATGACACTTCTTTATCTATACCTTCATGCTTAAAAGTTAAGTTTAACTTGTTATTATTAGTTCTTTTCATATGGATCCCTTCCCCCCTTTTTTGGATTCTGTGGATTCTTTTAGTATCCTTTACCTTTTGAAACACAAGGGTTTTTCTGTCTGTGATGAGAACCCCCTCCGATGTTAGAAGAGCACTACGGCTCTCAATGTGAAGCCTTGTATATATATAGGCTGGAGGTTGGGGAATTCTGAGGCTTTTCCCTTGTTGTATTTTCAAAATTAGAACAGATACACTCCACTGAATCTTTAGTGGGATAGATTCAAGTACTTTTTTCTGTGCCAGTGTTATTATGAGAGCTTTTTCCTATTTTTGATTACTTGGTAGTATTGCTCTCTTTCTCTTTTGTGACATAATCCTACCTCCATATACATCTATAGAGTAAGTAAAGAAACATAAATTTAGACCTGATGCATAAAATTAAGTACCGTCATGGATGCTTAACTTGTTGCTTACATTCAGAAGCATGGGGCATTTTTGAGGCTGAATTTTATCAAGCTACATATTGCTTTTGTGCTTGCATCCAGCCGTACTGCTCCCACCTCTCAGTCTCTACTTATGTTTTATATATAGAACCCACAATAGTGCATTCTGGCCAAAAAAAATTATACATATGGTGAAATTCGATCATACCTGTTAATTTCCTTTCCTTTATTCTGGCTGCATCATCCCTCCTCCTTAATAACCCCACCGCCCACTGGTAAATTTCGAACCAGTTTTAGCAATCACCTGGGTATGAATTGATAAATGGTCTGAAATTGGTTTCAAATGAAATAGATACAAGTAAATATCTATTAGTAATTAGTACTAGTCTAAAAATGCTTAAGAAGAGACAAAATAGGTTAATGCTGTCAAATGGGAAAATAACGAGCAGAACTGAGCACAGCTGCATTTTTACCAAAAATGCAGGTTTTTAGATTACAACAGCTAATAAGCTTGAAGAAAATTAGTAATAACAAAGATGCTTGGGTTTCACTTGTCATTTTTTTAAAAATTTGATTGTATCTTCTCAACAAAGAAAATGCTAATATAACCACGTTGGCATTAGTAACATTTTGTAAGCTTTCGTACAATGGTGGTTTTATATTTGTATTGTGTGACCTTTATTACTCTGAACTGATGTCACTTCTGGGAACTCTAACCAGAATACTTCCTTTATATTTAAGATATTTTCCTTTATTTTTGAAGGGTTAGCAATTAAGTAGAGATGTAGCTGTTTTAATTTTAACATAATTACTTGTTAGTATCTGTATGTGAGTAAGAAACAAAATATGCACCCCATAGGAAGGTTTGTCAACTAGAGATCTAGCTCTGTAACTGAGTCAGCTCTAATGGAGAGAAGGAGTGGCCCAGTGGTTAGAGCACTGATCTTGATGTCCAGAGGTGGCCAGTTCAAACCTCACTGCTGCTCCTTGTTATCTTGGGCAGCTCACCTCCATTGCCTCAGGAACCAGCCTAGATTGTGTGCCTTCCACAGACAGCAAAATACCCAGTGTAGCTGAATGTAACTCACCTTGAGCTACCACTGAAAGGGTGCAATCAAAGTCTAAATGAATGAGCAGTACAATCATATGGAATTTGTATACAATTTAGCATGTCCATTTATTATTATTGCTGTGTGTTTTTTTTTAAATGTTGATTTATAGCAGGTTATATTTCACTGTTACCAGGTGGATATAAAATGGATTAATTTCACCAATTAAGAGAGGCCTAGCAATCTGAATTAAAGGAAAATGTACTCTTTATAATTTCTAACTCTCTAGATTGCATGTTTTATTTATTTTTAAAGTTCTTATATCCTGCACAATATCCAAATCTTGGCAGCTAACAAAACACTACATAATAAAACATTATAAAAAAAAACAAAAAAACATCAAGCATGTTGTCTTACCTTTTACTTCTGTATTTGCGGTACCATTCGACCATGCTGTCCATTTGCTTTTATGCTTCCCAATTTCCTGCACTTTGCATATATAATGTCCTTGATCTGTTCGCCGAAGATTAAGAACCAATAGTTTATAACTAGCTCCCATGCTCTCTTGATAGAGGTGAACTCTTTCCTTGTTGCGGCTATAGTTCCCATAGTATTGAACTGCTCCAAATTTGTTCATTTTTATCATTAACAGTTCCTGTCCAGTGGACAAGGAAAGAACCCAACGAACAGCCAACAAGTTTTCCGTTCTTTTCTTTTGAGAGACATGGCAAAAAAGGGTGGCATTTGCACCCTCCATGTATTGAACAGCTGGTCCAGGAGAAACTGTTACATTTAGGCCCTCACAAACATCTGTAAACAAGATAATGAAAAATGTTTTAATTCTTTACATTACAGATAATATTTCCCAATGAAGATTAAAGTTGTTTATTTTCTAGCATGTCATTCTGAAACTGCTCAGCACTATCACCACATTTACATCTCAAGTTTAGTCAGGACATACACTATGAAACTTAAAAAACTCTTTAAGACCTCAGTGGTAACTCATTTCACAAAGGAGCACAGTCCTATGACTTACCCACTTTCTCATCGGTCTTACAAATTTAGGGAGTCTTTTACTAAAGCTTAGTTCGAGTTATCTGGAGGAGGGCCCATAGGAATAAAGTGGGCTCTGCTGCAAATAGCTAGAGCTCAGCTTTAGTAAAAGACCCCATTATTCAATAAAGGGTCTTTTTACTAAGCTGCGTAAGCATCTACGTGCGCCCAACGTGCACCAAAATGAAGTTACCGCCCAGCTACCATGAGGCTCTTGCGGTAATTTCATTTTTGGCGCATCCGATACGTGCGTCTGAAACCTTTTTTTAAATTTTTGGCCGCGCATATTGGCCACATGTCAAGTGGCATTTGACACATGTAGGTAATTACTGCCCAGTTATCGCGTGATACTTTACTGCTAGGTCAATAGCTGGTGGTAAGATCTCAGACCCAAAATGGACACGCGGCAATTTTGATTTTGCTGCATGTCCATTTTCGGCAAAAAAAGGCCTTTTTTACAGGCGCACTGAAAAATAGATTGACGCGCACCCAAAACCCACGCCTACACTACCAAAAGCCATGTTTCAGCGCGCCTTTGTAAAAGGACCCCTTATATCTTATAGGATTTAGACATTTTTAGAAATTTTTAAAGTTTTGAATAAATCATCTTTACTTAACTTGCACAGAGACTCGCATTCCAACATGAGCCCTGATGCAGCCTAATTGGCGAAACATGACTCATGTTGGTTGCAGGTCTCTCTGTGCCAGTTAAGTAAAGATGTTTTAATCAAAACTAAAAATTTCTAAATCCTATAAAATATAAGTGAATAAATTTGTAAGACCGATGAGGAAGTGGGTAAGTCACAGGACTGTGTTCCTATGTGAAAAGAGTTCTTGAAGATTTTTTAAGAAGTTTGACACTGCATGTCCTGACTAAACTTGAGATGTAAATATGGTGATAGCACTGAGCAGTTTCAGTATTGCTTGAGTGGCTCTCGCTTTGAAGAATTTGAACACTGGCATTTTTGCTAATAGTCTTGCTATGTTATACTGTAAAATGGCACCTAATGTGATGGTGCATAGTCTGGTTGTAGGAATTCACATGGGCGGAGTTTGGACAGAAGATGGGTAGCTCCATATTTATGCATATAGATTACAGAATCATATAATGTTTGCACGTTCTTTAGTGATCTAGGTATGACCATACAGCTGGTGTAAATTATCATGCCTAGAATATAGGTGTGTTCCCGGCTCCACATATTTACTTGTCACATGCTAGAAGGTAAAATCCATAAGGAGATGCTTAGTGGTCCTGTGTTAACTGCAGTCAGGTACTGCATGCTTATGTGGACTTTTATGTGGGACCAGAACTAGAAAATGCTGGTTTTGCCCCTGTGCAAAATTTCCAGCTACTGTGCTGTATATTCCCATATTAAGCAGCGGCAACTACAAATTAAACTGGTTTAATAAAAAGGGCCCCATGCACATAAACTTATACACTCAGCCGCAGTAAATTTTTCACAAGGGTCAATGTAGGGGCTTAACTCTCAAAGGCATCCTTTTACTAAAGTGCGGTAAAATCTGGGTTTATCGCATTCTAAACTGGGTATTTCCTGTGTGCTAAGACCAGATTTAATGCAGCACTTTGTAAGGCATTTCTTTCTTTCTTTCTTTCTTTCTTTCTTTTTTTTTTGTTTCTTTTTTTTTTGTTTCTTTCTTATTTTTGCAGGTTGTGCGCTAATGTTCCCTAGTTATGAAGCATTAAGCGCTCCCGCGTTAACCTTGCCGGGTAACATAGGAGTGCCCACTCTCTGCATATGACATGCCCCTTCCTAAAAATACTATTTAAAAATAGGTAATGCATGGGTTACTAAGCACTGACATACAAAAACGTGTGGTACATGCTAACCACACGCTAAGGGCTTAGGGCTAGATTCTATATATGGTGCCATAAAAATCCGTGCTGAAAAAAAATATGCCCAGGCGTATTCTATAAACTATGCCTAACTTTAGGCAAAGTTTACAGAATATGCCTAGGGCCTGACCACTTGACTAAATCTAGTTGTGGAAATTTATGCCAAGTAAAGCTTGATGTAAATGCTGGCTAGTAAGTTAGGCACGGAGTGGGTATATTCTATAACAGAGTGCATGATTTTTGGTAATTCCCAAGATGTGCCCATTCCCCATCCATGGCCACACCCCCTTTTTGCAACACACATTAGAATTTACATGCATTACTTTATAGAATATGCTTAGAAAGTTGTGCACGTAAATTCTAATAAATGCCAATTAGTGTCAATAATTGCTTGTTAATTGCAAATTATCAGCATTCATTGGCTTGTTAAGGTACTTAAATTGCAGGCATAATACAGAATATGACCTGAATTGCTTGAGCAATTCAAGTCACGCTCTATGGAATCTGGGGATTAATGCCCTTTATTAAAAGGACCCCAAAGTTAGGAGCCTAAACTTTTTTATTATCGGCCTCAAGTTACCACAAGACAAGACTCTTCTATAGAAAGTGGGAAAGGGAAAGTGTTCAGGGGAAAGCATTAATAGGCTGGGGAAGGAATGCAATGCAAACTTCATCAGGAAAAAAAGGAAAGTTGAGAGAGTGAAGTTTTCTGAGAGTGGATGGAGGAGGGGAGAAAGTGTGTAGAATAAAGCTCATAATATATTTGGATTAAAGCCAGAGACTGAGCATGGGAAGACTGTGTGTGTGTGTGTGTGTGTGTGTGTGTGTGTGTGTGTGTGTGTGTGTGTGTGTGTGTGTGTGTGAAAGAGAGAGAGAGAAAAAATATTAAAGAAATATAAAAATAGAACAGTTGAAAATAATAAAAAAAGAGAACAAAATTTTATATGCAACTGACTTCATTCTTTCATTGTCCTTTAGCAAAAACAAACAAAATTACCCCCTCCCCCAACTAAGGAACTGGAAAAAAACATGAGAGTTTTAATCAGCCCAAAGTAATTAAGACAACAAGAACTTATTGCATGACAAAAGGAACTTGTTGCATGGAAATAATTGTAAACATACTTTCCCAACTGTTTATTAACAGTATATGTATGTAGAGTTTTCACCAAATTTGATTAAAAACAGATGGGGTGTGTAGAGCACTTATTCCAAACATGAGTTAACAAAACTAAAAAAAAGCCAACTGCACCAAAAAAAGAAAGGATGCAGAGTTAGTGGGACTGACCTAAATGAGAAATTCCAAAAGTATTTTCATAGTAAATGGTGAGCTGGTGACTGTGGTGGGGGTGGGCGAGGCAGAGTTTATTCTGCTTTTTCATCATACTGCTCCTCCTAAAGCATCTCTTCCTTCCTTCCTTCCTCCAAAGTTCCTTGTGTAAAGTTACATCTACTTTCACAAAGTGCTAGAGAACAGCAAAAACACTTTTACCCCTTCACGAGTATACAAGGAAGTCTGAAGAGCACGTTCTCTAGAAAACGAATTCTCCCCCACTGTCCAAATTGTCCTCCACTGGCACAAAAGGCCATAGGCAAGGAATTTAACCTCCAACCTCCCCAATCTCCCTGAGAGACGAAAGAGTCTGAAAAATAAGTACTCTGTTCTTTGAAATATAAGATACCAACAAATGCATTGTTTGTTCCAATAAAAAGGTATCACCTTATGCAATATTATACTGTTTTTTATCCTTCACTCCCTAGGCTAAAAGGAAAGAATCCAAAGAAATACTTGTAGCTACTGCATTAGTTCCCCCACCAACCCCTTTCTTTTCCTACGACCCTGAAGGAAAGAGATGTCGCGACTCCCCCCGTCTGTCCTTACCTGCAGTGAGAGCTTCACTCAGGAATGCTAAAGTCACCAAAAAGATGTGCATCATCCAGCTCCATATACAGCTCTCCAGGGAAGGAGTGAGCGGCTCCGCTAGCCTGCAGCAGAATCACTGAAAAAGACTCAAGTTACAGAACTTGTCACAAAACTCGGGACAGGGAATGCCCTAACGCCGATCAAGAAAAGAGAGAGAGAGCGAAACTTTTGCTCTTGGAGCTGCCTACAGTGTCATTTCCTGAGCAGAGCTACAAAGGAATGCCTGCAAATGAATGACTTATTCCTCGCAAACTGAATTATTTTCTTTCTCCAGTTTTTTCCACTCTTGGACTCTCAGTTTTCCACGCGCTGAGGAAGGATGAGGCTTCTCCTCGGCCGACACAAAGCTCCTTTATTCTCTGTGAATTGAGAGGCAGGGGCCCTCTTCCCCTTGTCAGCAGAGCAGTTGGTTTGGGACATGTTGCTTCTCTTCTTTTCACATAACACACACACACACACACACACTGGATAGAAGTCTCCTCCTCCTCCCGTGTCTGGATCTGTTCAGTCTGCAGTGGCTGCTTCGTGATGTCATGCAGCTCTGTCTGCCATTCTCTGTCTCGCTTTCCCTGCCATATATAAAGCATGCCTTTCCCCCTTTTTCACCTCCCCCCAAGATGCCAGGGTAGCCTGAGTTGAAGCTGTTGACTAGAATGCACAGATATAAAGGATAGCAAGTAAAATTAACAGAACAAAATGCATGAGCTGATCCCTTTTCATTGAAGTAGCTTAGCACAGGACAAACCTTTGAATCACTTGCACTCTTTTAGCTCCCAAAATTCAATAACGTAACTCCTTTGTTGTTCACTTAAATACAGAGAAAGAAAAAAATATGCCTGCATCTCTGATGAGCTTTTGCAAATTATACTCCCTTTGTGTTTTTGTTTTGTTGTTGTTTCATCCGCAGATTAAACAGCACACCTGGGAAATTCTTAGTATAGTTAGCCCTGAGATTTGAAGGAAATACTTTTTTTTTCTTTAGGATGAGAGATCTGAGGGCTAGAATATGATTTTATATTACACGTTTTCACCTCACGTTAATTGAAGTACACTACAATGGAATGGAAAAGTGTCATTCAAATTAGTCAAGACAAGAGGCTGTGTGGAAAAGTAATTAGTAAAAAATAAGTTTAATTGCATTTAACAATGCAATCCAATGAAACACCAGGTATCACTCACACACAAGCACCAACAATGTGCTTGTTTGTATCTATGAAAAACATGTATCTCCAGTGCAATTTGTCCAAGTGGGTTAGTCTGTGTGGATGTGTTCAGGCTTAAAATTCAGATTCAAGTTCAAATTCAGTTTATTACTTGATATACTGCAAATCTGTATAAAATAATGTCTAAGTGGTTTGCAAAAAATAATCATATCTGGGGGATAGGGAAGACAGACTACAACATATAAGAACAGGGTAAAACAAACATCAGGGAAGTCACACTAGGGGAAGAATTACAGGGCCCGAGTAAAGAAAAAAGTCTTGAGGACACCCTATTTGTTTTTAATTAGATTTCCAAATAGTAACTATAAAGAAAAAAAAAACTTTGTGGAAAAGCAATACAAAATCTTTATCAATTTTAGAGGAAACATCAAAAATATAGATTAAACTTCTGCTCACTACATTAGCCCACAAGAGAAGGAGACCAAGTGGGGAAATTCTAGAAGAAGATAGAAAACTTAAACATAAAAGGTTCTAAGCAAAAGTGTAAGCCTTATACTTTCAAACATGCTATAGCCCCAAGCACAGAGTACACAATTCTGAGATCAAGCTGGCACAGTCCCTTTTCCCTCAAGAAAGAATTGTAACTGTGAGGGCTAAAAAAAAAAAAAAAATCTGGAATAGTGCAACTGAAAAGTGTCACCTAACACTAAAACGTTCTGGTGATAAACAAGAAAATTCTTCCGTCTTGTTTGGGTCCACTTAGAAACATCAGGAAAAATAGACACCTTCCTCTCCATAAAGTTACAATCTCTTGTTCTAAAGAAAAAAATGCAACAGTGCTTCTGCTGAAACATAAATGATTTGAGGACACCCTTAAGTTTTTGAAAGGAGGGCTTGGCTCTGATAACCAAGAGTTTCTGATGTAGTTCAGCCAGATGTGGCAGTGGTAAGAAACCACGAGGAGGCACTGATTAGATGAATGGAGGCATTGTGGTGGTGTATAGGGAATCAAGAGCTTTGCTAGAAGAGAAAGGAGACTCAGATGGAGAATCTGGTGGACATTGGTGAGATACTTAAAAGAAATACAATAAGCCACTGGAAGCCAGTGTTCAGACAGAAACAATAGAGTGACATGGCCATATCTTTTCTTACCAAATAAAAGTTTTTGTATACCTTGGTTAACTGCCTTTTGCTAACAAACATCTTGGCAAGAAAGAAGGAAAGAAGGGTACTAAAACCAAAGAAGGAACCCAGGTTTGCTGCAAGAGGCAGCAGAGCAAATTACTCTAACCCAGTCTCAAGGAAAACAATCGGGCAGAAATCTAATTACTGTCAAAAGCATGTATGAAGTATCAGGTTATCAGATCCACTTTAAATTTAGGTTAAGACGCTTTTAATTGAAAATCAGTAGGAAGCACATTCATAGAGAGGAGGCCAAATATGTAAAACCTGCATGGCATGTTGCCTCCAAATGGATTTTAGAAGGAGAAGGAACAGATAAACCATGCCGGGATGAACACAAGACATGTGAAGAGACAAAAGAGACAAGTCCCCTTGCCAAATATTCAGCAATACCTAAAAAAGAGTCTAATGAGTTACATGCAGAACGCTGAACTTAACTCATCAGAAGCCAGTGCTGATTAAACTGACGAGGGGTGATATGAATACATTTATGTCCATCTGTCAAAAGCTTCACAGCATGCATTGCATAAGGTGAAGTCGTTTTAATGTTGAGAGCATTGCAGTAATCCAAATGGCAAAGAATCAAAGGTGTACTGTGTAAAATCTTTGACATTTAGGACATGCCTAACTGAACATATCAAGGGCATCATCATTTAACCACCCTTTGCATGACCAAAATTACTGAATATTGCTTACCAATAAAAGTGCTAGCAGGGCACCTATGCACTATTCTGTAAGGACACGCATGAAATGGCATTGGGGTAATTCTATAACAGCGCCAAGATGTCAGTGCCACAATGGGGTTGTATTTAGCGCCACTTCTCTAATGCTGTTAAAGAATACTAGTATACAGCCACATTGGTATGTTGAAATTTAGGCACACTCACTTTTGACAGGCGTAAATTGGCATAGATAGGTGCACCTTCTATAAGTTGCTTGCATTGCTTGGAAACACACCCATGACCCGCTGATGCTCCCCCTACAGGCACACCTGCATGCAAAACAAGCCTTTATTTTCTTCCTAAATAGGAGATAGCTTAGACCTGATTTCAGCTCTAATGGTAAGGCTTTCCACAAGTGCAGGACCTTGCTCTTGGGTAGAAGATCATTTGACTGGTATTTGTTTTGTAGGGGTATGTACTAAGGAGCCATTTTATTACAATGTGTTAAAATCTGGGTTTAATGCATTTTAACATAGGCATTTCCCATACTCTATAATGCGGCCGTATTTACAATTTTGTTAACAGGATAACAATAGTACAATGACCAAACTTGGAAATGACAAATTGAAGCCTAATAATAGGACTAACGTGAAACAGTATCAGATATATACACAATTAACAGTACTTCAGAACAACCATATAATAGAAATATAATAAATGTCAGTACAAAACAAGAATAATATTATGTCAGCATGATACCAATGAAACAACTAATAAGCACACATTAGAACATTTGAATAACATAGATATGATGCTAATGCTTTTCCTACAATACAGCTAATTATGTAGCAGTGGGGCCAAGTGCAGATATGTAGATGGGGGACAAAATGGGTAGGGCACAGTCAATTGAGATAAATAGATGGGTGGCTAAACTCAAAGCAAGTTCTATGTACAGTTAAAGAAGATATGAAAAACTGGTCTAAGTTATACTGTGTGTAGCAAGCTAGTCCAGGTGAGGAGTGAGTGTATATTCAGACACCACATGTATTAAAGGCTATGGAGAAGAGTCAGGCTTTCACCTGCTTTCTGAAGTAGAGATAGTCTCGTGTTAGACATAATCTCTCTGGGAGTAAGTTCCAGTGTGGGAGCAACTCCTGAGAAGGCTAGTTGGCGGGTATCACATTGTACAGTTTCTTTTGATGAGGGTACAAATAGTGATGCTGCTTCTTGAGAGCACTTTAGAGGTCTCAAAGGTGTGTAGAGGACTAACTTATTCTGTAAATACTCTGGCCCAGTGGTGTGTTCCTAGGTCAGCTGCCACCCAGGGTGGATCACCGCTGCGTCCCCCACAGGTGCATCACTCCCCCTCCCCTGTGAATCACGACACTCCCACGGCGCATCACCTCCATCTCCCCAAGTGCATTGCTCTTACCTCAGGTGGTGCAGGGAGCAGTCCCGTGGATGTCAGCTCCGACGGTTCCCTGCCACAGAACAGGAAGTAATAGGAGCAGGGAACCAGTGGAGCCAACAGCCACTCAGCTGCTCCCTGCACTCCCTGCGGACCACCATGACCAACCCACTCTTGGTACACCACTGCTCTGTCCCATTTTGCCTGAAGACCGTGAAAATCAGAGTATTAAATTTAGCTCAGTATGGTACTGGTAGCCAGTGTAGTTTTTGCAGGAAGGGTGTGATGTGGTCACGCTGTGTGCAGCCTTTATTAGTTGTGTTGCAGCATTCTAAATTAATTGGAGCAGGAGCAAACTCTTTTTGATTTGGCCAGTGTACAGAGCATTACAGTAGTCCAGACTTAACATTATCATTGCATGCAGCACTGTGGTCAAATTTGTTGTTTCAATATACAGTAATACCACAGTTTTCGATGACTTCAGTTATCGTCGGTTTCGGTTTTCGTTGATTTTTTCAGCGAATATTTTGTCTCGGATTTTGTCAGTTGCCTCGGATTTTGTTGGCGTGCCCACGTGACCTCGCTACTAATTTTGCAAAAACAAAGGGTGACCCACGCGTTCTCCTGTATTATCTCACGCATTATCAATGAAAACCGAGGTATCATTGTATCGAGATAGATTTTGTAGCTACCACAGGTGATAAAGACAATTGTTCAAGATTGTTTGAATTTGCAGGATCAGCGTAAGTGATGAGGCTAGCAGTATCCTAAGGTTGCATTTTGCCACAGCTTAGTTTCCACAGGAGTCACTAACATGTTGTAACTCAATACCACAGGTCAGTAACTCCAGAATAACAGAACAGTGGTCAGGTTAACAAGCTGTGTCATTCTGCTCTCTATTAAGGGTTGAGAGATGTCATTGTTAACCCAGAGTTGCATGGGGAAAGAGTGACTGGGGATCTCTCCTGCTCCATTCTGCTAGATATAAATGATTGGCCAGGTACCTACAGGAGGGTGGGTCTTTGGGAGATGTAGAGATTGACTGGATATGGGGGGGGGGGGGGGGAGGAGGAGAATGAAGAGGGTGAGCTTTAACTAGAGGTGCTAAAAGTATATTGCATGCCATAATGGCAGAGTATATACAGGTATGTCTTACAAAAAATAAAACCCTATATGTTAAAACTTTTTAAAACATGATTATTTTTTATTATTAAATAACCTGACAAATTGTTTCAAAATTGCTCATATTAAATATGGCTGCCAAAAACAAAAAGGAGAGTGTACTGAATGTCTTTAACCAGATATAATCATAGTACTTTTAAAGAAACACAAATAATTACAGTGAGGATGCATTCATAATAAAATCAAGCAACTTAGATTGATGTAAAAGTCCTGAAAGAGTCGCTATTTAGAGGTCCTGACAGGGAACCACTTAAGAAATAGCTCCCTGCAATGATATTCTTCAAATAAGATTTGGGGATCTTGGTATTAGCAGTCTTTATAAAAATGCTTAGCATTCTAAGTGTTTTGAAGAATTCCTAATGTTTATTTGACAAAAGAGGTGTGGTAGCCGTGTTAGTCCACTTTTAAAGGTAATCAATAGAAATAAAACAAAATAAAACATGGAAAAGAAAATAAGATGATACCTTTTTTATTGGACATAACTTAATACATTTCTTGATTTGCTTTCGAAGTTTGCCCTTCTTCGTCAGATCGGAAATAAGCAAGTGTTGGTAGATCACAGTATATGTAAGTGAAACATCAAAGCATTTCAGTGACAGTCTAACAGGATGGGGGTGAATTGGTGAGAGGAGGGTGACAAACAGAGCAATACAACTTTATGGTTTATAATGGGCTAGAAAACCCAGATCTTTGTCAAGTCCTGTCTGGTGGGTGTCAAAATATTTAATCATTCTGACTTCAAAGGTCTTACGTTCCTGTATTGTTTTAAAGTTACCTTTCAGGATTCTTACTATGAAATCACTGGTACAGTGTTCTGGTTTTGTAATGTGCTGCCCCACGGGAGTGGAATCCTGGCTGGCACTGGCATTTTTCATGTGATGTCTATGTAAATTAAATATTGTCTTTAGCATTTGGCTTGTTTCCCCAATATAGCATCCTTTGTCACATTTTTTACACTGAATGATGTATACCACATTGGAAGATGAGCATGCAAAGGATTCCTTTATGTTGAATATTTTTCCTTTGTGAATGACTGTGGGGTCCTGTGAAATGTTTTGGCATAGCTTGCAGCTGGATATATTGCAAGGATGTGTGTCATTCTCTTCTTATTTGACAAAAAAAAATTCTATCTTGAAAGTGCAATATGGTGGTGACAAGAAAGCAGTCAACTCGGCTTCCCGGAACATTGAGTTCTCACAGTATTTATGAAGGGGTGGGTACATCTCTGGCTGTTTTGTTGGCTAGATTGGATAGACTGTGAAGGTTTGTATCTGCCATCATTTACTGTTTTACTTCATAATTCTGCATATGGTGAAAACCCTATTGGCACAGCAGGTAATACTGTCACAGTCCTTAAGTCCTTAGGGTTGGAAGAGGCACACAAAAAAAATCATGTACAAGGAGAAAGAATGATGATCATGCTGTTTTGAAATAGAAATCAATGAGACAAAGTACAAGATGAGAGAGGAGGTTGACTATATTTTGTGAATTTAGTTTCCTAGCAACTTTTTTAAAGAAAAAAAATGCTTTTCTCACTTAGCCTCTGTTTCTCCCCATCAAAGAGTCACATTTTCCTGCAAATCTCTTTTGCTGTGATATTTAGGTAATCCTGTTTAAAGTCGGCACACTGAGCTCCTCTTATTAATCCCAGCAGGAGGCAGATAGGCCAAGTCTTCTGGGTATCAGTGTGCTGCAATGGCCAAGAAAGAACTAAGAGAATGTTAGGGATTATTTAGAAAGGAATGAAGAATAATGACTTAATGCAAATCCACATCCTGAGAATTGTGTGAAGTTCTGGGCACCCCATCTCAAAAACGATATAGCAGAACCGGAGTATTGTGTTCAGTTTTGGAGGCTGTATCTTGCTAAAGATGTAAAAAGATTGGAAGTGGTGCAAAGAAAAGCTACAAAAATGGTATGGGATTTGCGTTGCAAACCGTACGAGGAGAGACTTGCCGACCTGAACATGTATATTTTGGGGGAAAGGAGAAACGGGTGACATGATACAGATGTTCAAATATTTGAAAGGTATTAATCCGCAAATAAACCTTTTCGGGAGAAGAGAAGGTGGTAGAACTAGAGGACATGAATTGAGGTTGAGGGGGGGGGGGGGCAGACTCAAGAGTAATGTCAGGAAGTATTTTTTTACGGAAAGGGTGGTAGATATGTGGAATGCCTTCCTGCAGGAGGTGGTGGAGATGAAAATGGTAATGGAATTCAAACATGCATGGGATAAATACAAATGAATCCTGTTTAGAAGGAATGGATCTATGGAATCTCAGTGGAGATTGGGTGGCAACACCGGTAATTGTGAAGCAAAACCAGTCCTGGGCAGACTTCTACGGTCTACGCCCTGATCGTAACTGAATAGACATGGATAGACTGGAGTGTAAATTTTAAGGGGCTTCAATGTTAGCTTCAGAACTTTTAGTACAAGAAGAGTGCTGGGCAGACTTCTATGGTCTGTGCCCTGAGAATGGCAAGGACAGATCAAACTTGGGTATACATATAAAGTATCACATGTAAAATGAGTTTATCTTGTTGGGCAGACTGGTTGGACCATTCAGGGCCTTATCTGCCGTCATCTACTATGTTACAAAGAAGGGCAACCAAATTGATGAAGTGGATGGAACTGTTTCTTTATGAAGAAAGGCTTGACAGCTTAGGGCTTTACAGCTTACAGAAGAGATGGCTAAGGGGCCCCTTTCCTGAATTGTGTTAAGCACGTAACATGAAGTTTACCACACGGTATCTGCCCGTGCACAATCATGTTAACAGATTTTGCAGTATTTTTAACACTTACTGTGCAGTAAACTGCACATTAAGGACCAAATGCTATAAATAGTGCTGAAAAATCAGCACCGAACAACATAACGAGCTATTTTGCAAACGGTGCTGAAAGTTAGGCTCCCTTTATAGAATATTCTTACTTCTAGATTCTATATAGCGCAACTTACATTGGGTACATGAATCCAGTCATATTCTGGATTTGCGCATGCAACTTAATTTGCTAACAAGCCAATCAACGCTGATAATTGTCAATTAATAAGCAATTATTTACACTAATTGGCATTAAGTAGAATTTATGTGTGCAAGTGTCTAAGTGTATTCTGTGAAGTAATGCGCACAACCTGAAAATGATCTACGAATTAACCGACTTCCGCAAACAATTGAAGACTCATCTCTTTGAGAAAATTTATTGCAAGGATCAAAACACATGAAGTCCATACATACTAATAGAAATGCATCAATACACTCCCTTCTGAATTTCTCTTACCCCGTATTTCCACCACACTTCAAACTCCAACCACAGATAAAATGTTATACCCTATGTTCTCTTGAAATTGTTCTATCGCCTTATCTTCTCCCCATTGTAACATCACATGGTTTCCACGCCCTAACGATTTTGACTTGACTTTGTCTTCCCATAACTCCTCTTAATGTAACCCATAATCGTACTGTAACACACTGTATTTTCATCCTTCACAATGTATTGTAAGCCACACTGAGCCCGCAAATAGGTGGGAAAATGTGGGATACAAATGCAATAAAATAAATAAATAAATAATTCCTAAGGCACATAGCTGAAAAGTGGGTGTGGGCATGGAGCTGGAATGGGTGGGTCATAGGCATTGCTAAAAACTAAGCGTTTATATAGAAAACACCCAGTCCGCACCTAATTTAGGCATCTGTCTCGCCCTGAGCTGGCTGCCAAGGTTGCATAGCTTTTTGGCCTCAGATCCCGATTGTGCCTTCAGTAGTCTTTGTTTCTGACCTCAACATTCACTCAAGAGTCCCAGTTCCATGATACGCTCCCAAGGACTGCTCTGCTGCTGTCTTTAGGAACAGCTTCCAGGAGACCCCTTCCCTGTCAGGTCCATAGTTCTTAGATCTTAGAGCCAGAGTCCTACAGTTCTAGGGTTTCTCCATATCAAAAAGACATGACCCTGAGTCTGAAACCCAGGGCAGGTCACGGCTAGCCCACCCAACATATTTTAGTGATGAGTTTCCCCAGCGGCGTACTGAAGGTGGAGCAGCGGGGGTAGTCCACCCCAGGTGCATGCTGCAGGAGGGGTGCAGGGAGCAGCTGTGTGGCTGTTGGCTCTACACCCCTCTGCTGGTTCTTCCTGTTCCGGGGCAGAGGGAGCAGGGAACTGGTGGAGCCGACAGCCATGCGGCTGCTCCCAGCACGCCAGCAGGTAAGATGAATGCACCTGGGAGGGGGGGGAGTTGGAGGTTGAAGGTGATGCACCAGGGGGGGAGGGTACTGCACCCGGGGGGGGGGGGGGGGTACGCAGCAGCGATCCGCCCTGGGTGGCAGCCGACCAAGGTACACCACTGAGTTTCCCTGTCCCGCCCCCCCTCATCAGCTTCAGTTACTTTTACTTAATGTGTGTGTATTACTAACCCCAACTTTATTTATCAACTTCAATAACCATCCTCAAAGTGTGTAAATGTTGATAATTTGTCTGTCTTTCTCCCCAGTGAGCAATTTACATATTTCCCACACTCTGCTGTTCACCTCTTCTCTAGCTCAGTGATGTAACAATTTTCAAATAGGTACATTTCACTTCAGACACTCACAGACAGGTTGCCAGAGCAAAATATGTCAGTTATTTATTCCTTGGAATTTATTAACCACCTTTATGAAGCAATTCACCCAAGGTGGTATACAACAGGTAGCTAATGCGGTGCTTTCTATAAAAGACAGAGTTCCCATGAAGATAGTTCCTCCTCTGGTGACTTTCCTTTCCTGTCCGAGACTAAAGATATAGGAGCCAATATTCAGCCTGTGGGAGGCAGCCTGGCTCAGTTATAAAGTTTTTTTTTTCTCTCTCTCTCTCTCTCTCTCTGACAATTCACCTCAGCCAGAGAGAGCACATCTGTCTTTCAAAATCTCCTTTTGTCAGACATTTCTTCCTTTCTTTCTGTGTCTCAAAACCCCTTCCTTTAAGGGAGCTGCACACACTTAGTGGACTTCAGGGCCAGATGTACTAAACCTAACGAGCCCACAACTTGCGTTTTAAACTGGTTCCAGCCAGTTTAAAATGCAGGTACTTTACCGGGGGCATGCACTAAGGGCATTTTCCCTGCCACGGTAGCAGGCAACGAAAACGGAATGCAAATTATTCAAAAGCTATTATAATGAGCTGCACTACCGTTGTAGCCCATTATATTGAGATGCACTACCGTTTTTCCGATTCCCTTACCATCGGAACCCTAACGGGAGGTCTGCACCTCTCGTTAGGGCTCTTGTGAGGGAATCGGAAAGGAAAAGGGCCCCCCAAAAAAGGTAAAAAAAAAAAAAAGCAGGGAGCGCATGTGAGGGGTGTCCTTTATGGAAGTACTCTCCCTGTGCTTGTGAGAGATGTCTTTTTTTTCGCCATTTTTCGCTCTGCCATTTTTTCCCCCTTCTATTTTGTCTTAGCCGTGCCACTTACCCCTCCACAGCAAAAGTTTTCTATTTTTCTGGTTGCTGGAGAATCAGGACATCCCTTTCGATTAAGCACCTCTTCCTGGTCTCTTCAGCCAATCAGAGCGCGTTTCGCTGACAACAGCCAGCTAAACCCGCTTTGATTGGCTGAAGAGACCAGGAAGAGCTGCATAATCGAAAGGGACGTCCTGATTCTCCGACTGGCAACCAAGGAAAATAGTGAATGTAACTGAGCTACAACTAGTAGCTCATTTGCATTGAATCGGTAGGGAACGGGAATTACCGACGACTTTAGTGCATCTGGCTCTGAAAGTTAATAATACATTTGCAGGGAACCTCCAGCTGCTGAATACCAGAATGGAGTAACAAGAACTGTTTTTGCCTCTTCTGCGTCTTCCTTCCCTTGCTACATTAGTATGGTATTCTAATAGTATCTTCTATATATCAGCAAGAGGAGGAAGAGCTGAAGCAGACATAACAGTATTTCCTTTGTGTTCACTAGTCTCCATGCTTCCTTAAATGGTGAGTAGGATGCAGCCACCTCTGAGTAATAAGGTATAATGTGGTGGAGGAGGAAGAAGAGAAGATGGAAGGCATCATAGAAAGGATCTCCAGTGTCGAATATGCACATCCAAGTCAGTTCATCACATATGGACATCCATTTCTCACATATTTTAGAACAGGATCTACAGCCTGTTTTAAAATACATGAGAAATAGACATTCAAGTGCTGGTGACATCCAGCATAAACATCCATTTTACAAACTGAAACATCCAAATTATGAATAGAGCAAAACAAGCATCATGGATGTCTTTGCGACAGCATAAGAACATCCATTTTGTAAAATAGTCACATAAAGGTCCAAGAGGAGCAGGTGTGTAGCCTAATTGTTAAAGCAGGTGACTCAAGTTCAAATCCTACTTCAGCTGTTTATGAGGTTTAACATTTTTTTTTTAATTTTAAATTGTGAGTTCCCCACAGACAGAAAAATACCTACTTTACCTGAATGTACATCGATTCAATAGCTTTGAGTCTTACAGGTTTCTTATCCTACCCACCCTGCTAGACTGTCTATGAGATACTGTTATATACACTGTCAGCTACCACATTTGCTTATTTCTGATCTGACGAAGAACCTTGGGCAACCTTCGAAAGCTAATCAAGAAATGTACTATGTTATGTCCAATAAAAAAGGTATATTCTTATTTTCTTTTCCATGTTTTAATTTTGTTTGATTTCTATTGATTACCTTTAAGAGTTGACTAACACGGCTACCACACCTCTCTACTTATACATTCAGGAAATCTAGGTATTTTTTCTGTCCATGGAGGGCTCACAATTAAAAAAAAAAGTCACACAATCCTGAAGTAAGATTTGAATGCAGGGCCCTTATTTCTCAGTCCACTGCACTAACCGTTAGGCTACTCCTCCACTCTGCATGCAGGTCTAGTAAGAAGTTTTTAAGGTTTTAGTACCATGAACATCTACCATTCCCAAAGCTGTCATAGAGCCTGTTATCTCTTGCTAGTTTCATATCCAGAGGAGGGAGGGGGAACAGCAACCACCAAGGGATTGAGGAGGTGACTTACCTTAATTCCTCCAACGGACAGCTGCTCAATCAGAGCATCTTTTTGTAATCTGGACATGTCAAGTATCAGGTCTAAATAACAACATCCATCTTTTTGGACATCGATGTTCCTTCCCCTTCTGAAATCAGAGTTGGACATGTACATTTTGGCTCCTCCCTACTTCCACTCCAAACATGCTCAGACCACACCCCTTTGCCATAAGGACATACTGAAGTTTTAAACGTCTATAAAATTGGGATGTGGACATCTGTGCAATATGGATTTCTAAATACTGATTTTCAGATGTCCAAAACATGAATAGAGCTTCTTAAAAAAAAAAACGGTCACTGGATATGAAACAGGAATCTCTTGCTACTGGGGCGGTCTTCCAGTTACGATTTCCGTGTAAATGCATGTTGATATTCAAGGAGAAAAAATATATATGCTTTGAACCTGAACAATTGCGGTCCTTCCTTGATAAGAAGAGGAACCAGGCTTTAACCCAAACGCCGAGTCCTGAAAAAACTTAGGAACCACTGTTTGTATTCCTTTAATCTACTTATTGTTATGCTAACTTCCTTTGGCTTATATACCATCTTGAGTCTACCATTTTTATTAGTGGACTATAATTCCATTTCTCAAGGCTAATATCTTTGTAATAAGATTCTTTATAAGTTTATTTTTGATGTTTGAAATGCATGTATCTATTCAAAGAGGTGTATCTTTGTTTAAATTTGAATCTAATAAAAAGATTTAAATATTTTTTTTTAAAAATGGTCAAAGATGGATGAATGCTGGAAGGGGATTGGCAAACAAGGGGAGAAGACAGGCAAGAAGGTGGTGAATACCATTTCTGAATTTCTTTGTTTAACTTCAACAATGCAACTACAGGCTTCCTGATGATAAGAGTGAATGAAAGATTTACTTTTGATAGTTTTTTTTTTAAATTACATTTTTAGGTAATTGAATTCTGTTTGCTTATGAAAGATATGTGAATAGACAGTAGCAAGGGTTGTAGCTTTATCAATTGACACTACTTCTCACCAGTTTCAAGCTTGTGCTAATTCAATATTTTTGTATGTATCCTAGAAAACTGTGCAATACTGTAATTTTGTCCTAAACATCTCTATCAATATTACTGAACAAGCTCCATATGGTAATATGAAACATGAAGCGCCACTGACAAGACTGCAAACAGCTAAAGCATTAAGACTTCATTAAACTGAACCAATAGCCAGTGATTTAATGGGGACAGTAAGAGTTCTCCTTGAAATGTAGGAAAGCAAGAGTTTAGAAGTTATGGGAAGCACAGAAAAATAGAGACAATTCCTGGAAAAAAATAGTGATCCATTATAGATGCTATACAAGGTACGTAAAATAGAAGGAAAACATTTTTGTGGTACTTCCCTTTAATTTTCTTACCCTAGACCGTGCAATTACACTTGTGGTTGGAAACTGCAAAGTTTCTGTATTTCCCAAGAAACAGCTGACCTTGTATTTCCATCTCTGTGAAAGTCTGGAGTGCAACATCTCAGCTGTTTCATGCTGTCATTTTGTTTCCCAAATTTACTTTGTGCCTGTGAAATTTCCAGGGTTAATTTTAGCCCCTAAAAACTACCAAGATTTCTCTTCTCAATCCATCTATTAGTTGGGATGTGGAAAAAAAATACCTGCTGAATTTTATTCAGCAACTTTGCCAGATACAAATAATCGCATCTGATATTAAAAGCTGGAGCTATGAAAATCTATTAACAAATAACACATAGGGGTCAGTATTCAAATGGGTTTAACCAGGCAGGAGAATCTCCTGCCTGGTTAAATCCTGCTGGGCTGGTTGGCTGTGGTCATTTAGCAGGGCTTAACTGGGTAGTACCACTGAGTATTGTAACTAACCAGTTAATCTCTAACCGGCTAAATTAGGAGCAGTCTGGGGCGGAGTTTGGATGGAGCCATAACTTAGCCAGTTGGCAGCAATATTCAATCCTCCAACCAGCTAAATATGTGGATAAACGTAGGACTGCTGAAAAGCTGCCCTATCTTTATTCACTGAGCTAATTGAGAACTAGTCAGAATATCAGCCAGTGCCCGGTTAACTTCCAGATTGCTGCCCAGATATTCAATGCCAGAAGTAAATCATGTTCCAGCATTGACTATCTGGAGGGGAGGAGTGGCCTAGTGGCCGACTAGCCAACTGGTTAGAACACCAGTCTTGGCATTTAGAGGTGGCTGGTTCAAATCTCACTGCTGCTTCTTGTGATCTTGGGCAAGTCACTTAACCCTCCATTTCCTTAGGTACAAAATTAGATTATGAGCTCTCTAGCAACAGAGAAATACCCAGTACACCTGAATATAACTCACCTTGGGCTACTACTGAAAAGGCATGAGCAAAATCCAAATAAATAAAATCTGGGGTTAGTTCAGCCTGCAGCTGTGAATAGCTTACAAGCTACTTATTATCATGGGCTGAATATTACTTCCATAGGGGTCCTTTTACTAAGCCATGGTAAAAAGTGGCCTGTGGTAGTGTAGGCATCGGTTTTGGGTGTGCTCAGAATTATTTTTCAGCGCACCTGTTAAAAAGCCCTCTTTTTTGCCTTCCTAAAATTGACGTGCGGCAAAATCAAAATTGCCTTGTGTCCATTTTTGGTCTGACCCAGCGATAAAGAATTTGTGCGGTAATGACCTATGTGCATCAGATGCCACTCAGCGCGTCCGCTACGTGTGCCAAAATCTTTCAGACGCGCATAGCGGACGCAAACCAAAAATGAAATTACCGCAAGAGCCATGTGGTAGTGAGGCGGTAAGTTCATTTTGGCGTGTGTTGGGCACGCGTAGACGCTTACATGGCTTAGTAAAAGGGGCTCATAATTTCTTTTCTTATCCATTTCATTGATTGAGTTCTAAAATAAGCATGTTAAATGCTGGCACTCCATAGGCTTTTTTTCTAGAACTGTGTACCAGGACACCTGTGAAGTACTCTGGCAGGCTTTTCTCTCTCCCCTGTAAGTGAAAATGCGTACAAGGTAATGAAGGTAGGCACATCATTAATTCTGGTTAGAACAGTAGGCTGGAAACCAGAAGGCCCAGGTTCAAATCTTGTGGTAGCTCCTTGTAGCCATGGTCAAGTCACTTAGGGGTCCTTATACTAAGGCACAGGAGGGCTAGCACGCTGGTAGCATGTGCCAAATTGGCACTACCACCAGGCTAGCATGTGCACCAGGTGGCAATCCTGAGCTTGGTACACACTGAATCCCGCGGGGGCGTTCCTGGCGGTAATTAGCAGTTGGTGCGCACTGTATGATTACCGCATGGGTAGCATATGAGTCCTTACTGCTAAGTCAATGAGTGGCAGTAACAGCTCAAGCCATAAATAGTTTTAATTTCAGCACACACCCATTTCCCGGCCCATTAAAAAAAGCCCATTTTCCCAGCCATGGTAAAAAATGGCCCAGCGTGCACCAGGGGCGTAGCCAAACTTCGGATGGAAGGGGGTCCAGAGCCCAAGTTGAGGGGGCACATTGTAGCCCCCCCAGCGCTGCTGACCCCCTCCCTGCCGGCCATTGCCGACACCGCCCGCCGCCGCCAGCACCACCACGAACAGCTTTGACCCCCCCCCCCGCTGACGACCCTCTCAACCCGCCCACCCGCCCCCACTGTCCCCGCCGTTGCCTACCTTTGCTGGCTGGGGACCCCAACCCCCGCCAGCCAAAGTCTTCTTCCTTTGTTTGGTTTCCGAGTCTGACGTCCCCCCCCTCCCCACCAGCAAAGGTAGCAGACGGCGACGGCGGGTTGACAGCGGGAGAAGGGTTTGAGAGGGTCATTGGCCGGGGGGTCCAGGGCCAAATCTACGGGGGCCCAGGCCCCCGTGGTCCCATAGTAGCTACGCCACTGGCGCGCACCCACATTACCACAGGCCACTTTTTACTGCGGCTTAGTAAAAGGACCCCCCCACACACACACTGGTGGCAATTCAGTTGGAGGACTGTTGCTCAGCTTAGAGGGAAAGGTGCACTTAACCCTCCATTCCTCAAAAGAAGGCAATGGCGAATCACTCCTGTATTTAAGGCAAGAATACCAAAAAGGAGTGTGTGTGTGTGTGTGTGTGTGTGTGTGTCTTGTTGTGTGGTCACTAGGAGCTGGCTCAACTGCAATAGCTTTTGATGTCTTAATTGCAATATGCATATTGTGGAATGCTCTATGCACCTTCTGATTACCCAGTGGGTTGCCTTCTCTTTCTTTACAGAAATTTTGGAACGTTAATAAAAAATATTTAGTGCATGCTAAATCAATTTAATACACATTAACCTATGAATTGTGTGCTAAATCAATTTGAACACGATAAAATAATTTTTAACATGTTAAAACAATTTATTAAAATGAATGTGTGAAAATAACTGAAAAAGTTCTAAAATGTAGTGGAAAACCCAAATGACCCCAAATAACCCAAACATCTTTTCCCTGCCCATGTCTACTAAACAGCTCAGGGCTCTTCAGCTTGGAAAAGAGACAGCTGAGAGGGGATTTGGTATAAGTTTATAAAATCATGGCGGAGTGGAATGATTAAATAAGAAGCAATTGTTTAACTTTTCAAACAACACTAAAAAAAGAGGACACTCCATAGAACTAAGGGTCAGCAGATTGAAAATCAATCAGAGAAAGCAATTTTTTTTCATACAGTTCATATTTAAGCTGTGAATTTGTAGCTGGAGGACGTGGTCAAGATGACTAATGGGGGGGGGGGGGGGTCAAAAAAGGTTTGTTCAAGATTCTGGAGAAAGTCTATAAATGTTAATAAGCCAAGTACACTTGGGAAAACCATCACTTAGACTTTGAGCTATGAAAAATTTGATCTACTTTTTGGATCTGCTTGCTACTTGTGACCAGGTCTGGCTACTGTCAGAGACAGGATGCTGGGTTGAACAAAGCTTTGTCTGACACAGCATAGCTTATTTTCTTATGTTCTTAAGGTAAGTATCATCTGATGGGAGAAGTTAAGCTGCTTCACCTTTCTCACTTCTAATGCTCAGATCTTGCCTGTGCAGGCCCTGGTCACATGCTATAACCGAACAGAATGAGACGGTTGAGATCAGTGTATAAACCAAACAGTATGAGACAGTTGAGATCAGTGTATAATTAACTGCATGAGTAGTGTGATATTGTCTAAGTGGCTTCTTTTAAAAGCCACTGATGTTATCATGTTCCTGAGACTTGCTCCATACAGACAAATCTTTCTGATGGATCTGTGTAATATGAAAAATAAACTGGAAAAAGATCAGAAATGGAACTCCAATGGCTGACAAATAAAAGCTGTTTTAAAGGTGAAAATAAAGAGTAAGAAAAAAAAAAAACCCTAAAAGGTACACATTGATGCTTGATGTTCAGAAAGCTAAACTGGTTTCTAAGTTATATATCAGTAACAGATGCAACAAAGCAGTGGTTTCCGAAACGTGCTACTGAGCCCACAGTCAGTGGTTTTCAGTATACTCCCAATACTGAATATACTGAGGTTTTCAGTATATTCCCAATGACTATGCATGCATTATTATTATATTATTATTATTATTATTATTATTATTATTATTATTATTATTATTATTATATTATGTTATACTTAATTTCCTACTTTACATAACAAAATTCTGTGTTACCTATTACTATGTAAGCCACATTGAGCCTGTTTTTAGTGGGAAAGTGTGGGATACAAATATAATAAATAAATAAATACATCTGGATGCTCTTGTGTTTCCCAAGTCCAGTCCTGGAGTACCCCTTGTCAGGTTTTTAGGATATCCACAATGAATATGGAAAAATTTTATTTGCATACATTGCCTCCATTGTATGTAAATCTCTTTCATGCATATTCATTGTGGATATCCTGAAGACCTGACTGGCAAGGGGTACGGTCAACATTTTTATTAAAACTGATTGTCACCAGCTAATTTATACCCTGATATTCAGTGCCGGGCCATATCAAACAAACACTATTTAGAACTAACTGCATTCAACACTGAAGCAATTTCTTGAGATGGTAAACTCAAAAATTCAGTCCATTTGGCTGAAGACACATCATCATCAATAAGATTCTCACGAACTAACAATACAAACCCAGAGGAAACCTCCTTCAATTTCTCTTCACAAAGCATTAGCAAACTGAACTGCAGAAAATAGACAAGAGGAAATAACATCATCAGATTTACTAATCAAAGTCTTAACAGTAGAAAACAACTGACACAGATGATTTAAAGACTCACTAATCTGTCGAGTATAATAAGAATTCTGAATGTCATCCCCTTTCATCTATATTTTTTCAGCTGAGAAATCAAAATCAAATGATGTTCTTGAAGATAGGATTTCCTCCATCAATGCTCTTCAATGCGTACTAATCGTTTTGCTGTCTCAGCTCAAAAGTATACCAGGGAACATGATGAACAGTTGTCTTTCCAAAAGACTAACAAGGTACTAATTCATCTAAAACATCACCCAATACTGAATCCCATTCATCCATTAGAAATTGAACATCATCATACTGAATTAATTGCAATCGGGGTAGCCAGGCTTTCTTCAGAGACAGTACAGTATATGGTTTTCTACAAACCCACAGCTGACCCTGAAAGGAAAAATAAGTAATGAACCCCCATCCTTAAAAAATGTCATCCCAAAATGATTTGTCCATCCCAGAGGCTGATAATCTAATGAAGATGTAATAGCAGAGCATGTAGCTTTTCCCACAAAAATCAAATGCAGTGTATTACCACCCACGTGAGTTGGTTTGTTAACAATCTAAGGAAATACCATTGCAGACATAGCTAAAAAGAAAGTTCTCACAGGCAGATGATAATATATGCTCATTTAAATGCACATTAAAATCCCCTAAAACTATAGTCTGTTCATAAACAATGTCTAAAGATAATATTAAATCAATAACTAAAGAGAAATCATCACGGAAGTCAGACTTACTGGCCTGTAGTTCCCAACCTCTTCCTTACTTTCATTTTTGTGGAGAGGGACCACATCCGCCAAGTTACACTAGCCATTTGAGCTGCTGTGAGTGTGTACGCCTACAGTTTGGCATGGCAATGCGGCTTTGTGCTTGTATTCTCTAATGGCTAAGTGCTATTATAGAATTGGCTCTAAACATGCCCCATTGTGATGCCTACATGTTTATGTTTATTAGGTTCTTGATAACCTACCAAATCCAAAGCTGGGTCATGGCAGTTTACAATCAACAATTAGAAAAAAGATAGAAAGGAACACCATTTGAAAATAGGACAGGATTCTCAATCACAACACATACATACCCCAAAATGTAATTAAAAAGGATAATAATAAATAAGTAAAAATTCTTAACCCTAATGCTAGGCAGAATGCAGGTCAGTTAGGCTGCAATACGGGCAATTTTGTTCCAAATGCCAATTCAAAAATATGCTATGAGAAGGGATTTAAATCTTACAAAAGAAAGTTCAGAGCATAAATAAGGAGGCAAACTGTTCCAGAGAGAAGGTGCCAAAAAAAATAAGCAGGGTGCTGGGTAGACTCATTGGGCCCTGTTTACTAAACCACGTTATAGGTGTGTTAGCATTTTTAACGAGCGTTAACTATGTACATGCGTTAACAGTGTACATGTCTACAATATGTTAACAGTGTACATGTCTACAATATCCCTATAGGCACCGACACAGCGCGTGCTAATCGTAAGTGCGTTAAAAATGCTAACGTGCCTTAGTAAACAGGGCCCATAGCGTTCTTAGGAGAAGGAAGGACCAACCTGTAGGAATCCAAAGAATGAAGCAATCGGGACGGAGTATAGGCGATTGTGACTGTAATCTGTATTATTTGCAGTTTCTTTAGGTATTGAGACTTAATACCAAGAAATAGAAAGTTGCAGAAATCAAGATGTGGGAAGATCAGAATTTGGATCAGCAATGTGAACACTTTTTGGTCAAAAAATGATTGAACTAGACAAAACTGTCTCATTTCAAACAGAGTTTTCTTCCATAGTTGATTGATGTGAGAGGCGAGCGATAGCGAGCAATCCAGGATTACTCCATGTACTGTAGCTTCTGATTCTACTGCAAATGTACTATCATTGTGCAATGTGATTGAAATTGGGACTTCTACCCCTGGGTTGTGGAACTATAGAATCTTGGTTTTCACTGCATTCAATTTCAGTTGTTTGTCAGTGCCCAGTACTGGATATCTTCCATCCCAGCTGTTACTGTCTGAGTAAGATCTTGATTGGAATGGAAGATTGGTAGGAGAAGCAGAATGTCATCTGCATAAGATAATAATAGTTCACCCAGCCTAAGGTGGATCGATCCTAAAGAAGACATGAAGAAATTAAATAGGATTGGGGAGAGTGGGGAGCCTTGCGGGACCCCACATCCTGGGAACCAATCATGAGAGAGTTGTTACATAAGTACATAAGTAATGCCATACTGGGAAAAGACCAAGGGTCCATCGAGCCCAGCATCCTGTCCACAACAGCGGCCAATCCAGGTCACAAACGCCTGGCAAGCTTCCCAAATGTACAAACATTCTATACATGTTATTCCTGGAATTGTGGATTTTTCCCAAGTCCATTTAATAGTGGTTTATGGACTTGTCCTTTAGGAAACCGTCCGACCCCTTTTTAAACTCTGCTAAGCTAACCGCCTTCACCACTTTCTCCGGCAACGAATTCCAGAGTTTAATTATACGTTGCGTGAAGAAAAATTTTCTCTGATTTGTTTTAAATTTACTACACTGTAGTTTCATCGCATGCCCCCTAGTCCTAGTATTTTTGGAAAGCGTGAACAGATGCTTCACATCCACCTGTTCCACTCCACTCATTATTTTATATACCTCTATCATGTCTCCCCTCAGCCGTCTCTTCTCCAAGCTGAATAGCCCTAGCCTCCTTAATCTTTCTTCATAGGGAAGTCGTCCCATCCCCGCTATCATTTTAGTCGCCCTTCGCTGCACCTTTTTCAATTCTACTATATCTTTCTTGAGATGCGGCGACCAGAATTGAACACAATACTAAAGGTGCGGTCGCACCATGGAGCGATACAACGGCATTATAACATCCTCACACCTGTCTTCCATACCTTTCCTAATAATACCCAACATTCTATTCGCTTTCCTAGCCGCAGCAGCACACTGAGCAGAAGGTTTCAGTGTATTATCGCCGACGACACCCGATTTTGTTTAACCCAGTAGCTTCTGTTTGCTAGGAATTCACTGAACCATTTGAGAACAGAACCTGAGATGCCAATTTTATCCATCTGCTCGAGCAACAGAACATGATCGCGTGCTGAAAGCTGGAGATCGTTCCCTAGTGTTTTAGTCTTTCCATTGGTAAAGAAATGCAGTATTATTTTTCTTTGCCACAAAGTCTGATAAATGCAGAGAAAATGCAACTTATTAAATAACTAAATCAACAAAGCAGAACTGAAAACCAGAGATGTCTCACTCACAACTTCACATTCTACCCTAAATCTAAGTAGTCCCTAGTGATGGTGGTGAGGTGTGGGGGGGGGGGGGGGGGGGGGAGGGGGACAGGTTGGAATTCCCATTTAACTAATTATGGAAAGCAAATTCTCTCTCATACAAGCAGAATTAGAACCCACTGCAAATTAAGGAGCCCTTATACTAAGCTGCGCTATGATTAGTATGTGGGTTTCCTGCACGGTCACTGAGGTCGCTTTTAGCACGGTTATAAAATGGCTGCATTTCCTATTTCCCACATTAATGGCTGCATGCTAATTTCGCAATTAGTGCATGGCAATTAAAGTGGGAGCCCTTACCAACACCTGCTTTCTAGGTGTTAAGGGCTTCTGTGCTAATTATGCATTAATCAGTTGACGTGCGCTGATGTAGCTGCCCTAACTGATTAGTAATGGGCACGGCTACTCTCCATCCCCAAACACGCTCCAGTGCTAAAAAAATAGAAGTATTTTTTAGCGTGTGGGAAGCATGCGCCAATTTGAAAACTTCTGCGGGATGCCTGAGAGTGTCCCGTGGTAGTAGATTTTAACCTGCGGTAAGCACACATTAGTACTCACCGCAGTTTAGTAAAAGGGTCTCTTAAAGTTTGAGAGAACTGCAAGCCCCTATCTGATAGTAACACCTAAGAATAGGAGAAAACAGAATTGGCTTAGTTTATCCTCACAACCTGAGTAATCTGAGAATCTTTCTCAGTCTCACACACAAAGAAAGTTTTAAAAGTGACCTCAGTATGAGCCCATAAACCATTTTCAGAAGAAATCTAGTTGAAATTTCTGTGTAATTTAAAGACCCACATTCACTATGTTGTTCCATCTGCAGCTAAAGGGTGTTTGTTGTTGTTTTAGGGTTTTTTTTTTAGGTCTGACCAATAATTCTATAATGTTGAAGTGACTCTGGGGCTCATTCTCGAAAGATAAAAACATCCAGTGTAATAAAGCAGCATTTAAACAAATTTCTTCTTAAAACGTCCAAATCTGTATTTTTAAAATATATTGCAGATGTTTATCTATGTAATTCATCTGCAGTGCTTCCAAATCACAAGGGGGTGCGTGTTGGAGGTATTTTGAAGGTAGGATTAGGGCATGCCTAACAGTTTGATATTTTACAGCCATAATGGAACAAATCCAAAACATCTAGCGTGAAACTTCAATATTTGGTCTAGACCTGTTTTTCTAATAAGACACAAAAAGGTGCCCTAAAGAACCAGATAATCACTGGAGGGATTCAGGGATTCAGGGATTCAGGGATGACCTCCCCCCCCCCCCCTTATTCCTAATCCCCAAAATGTGAATAAAAATAGCACTCACCAACCTCTATGACAGCCTCAGACGTTATAGCCAGGTTCATTAGAACAGCATGAAAGTCCATGGAATAGTCTAGTGGTAGGTGTAGTGCACTGTAGACAGGTAGACCCAGGCCCATACCTCCCCCTACATGTTACACTTGTGGTAGAAACTATGAGCCCTCCAAAACTCACTAAAAACCCGCTGTACCCACATATAGGTGCCCCCTTCACCTATAAGTGCTACTGAACTGTTGTACAGTTGGGGGTAGTGGGTTTTGGGTGGGTTTTAGAGGGTTCGGCAGACAACATAAGGGAGCAACTGTGACGTGTACCTGGGAGCATTTATATGAAGTCCACATCAGTGCCCTCTAGGGTGCCTCATTGTTCTCCTCAGATGGCTGGGGGGACCAGTCTGCTAAAAATGCTGGCCCTTCCTACATCCCAATGGCTTGATTTTGTGCATTTTTAACTTGTGTGGGGTTTTTTCAAAAATTACCTAAAAAGATTCACATGCAAAGCACAAAACTTTGCGTAATGGTATTTTCGAAAAAAAAGATAGACTTGTTTCTTTAAAAAAAAAAAAATGTTTACATTTGCTATTTGGATTTGAGACATTTAGCGCAAAACGTCCAAAGTCCGACTTAGATGTCATATTGAAAATGTCCCTCCACATGCTTTGTAACATCATCAGCAAAATCTTTAACAAAAAGTAGATGAGAGAGTGTTGTGGATACTTGAGCAACATGCTTATTAAAGGATAAAAAAAGATCTGGAAGAAGACTGCAACAATGAATCATAGGTGCTTGCATATGATGGTATGAGTGCCAGGCCAAGCTTCAAGAGCAAACTCAGGGCTTTTCTTGATAACTGTGTTAAATGACGGGATTAATAACCCAATACTTAGACCAAGATAATTGGCAGATACCCATTCCTGGATGTCAGCAGAATATTTGCTCAATGAAACAACCATGTTTCCCCCTTCTTTACTGTATTCTGAGCATAATACATCATTAATCAGAGAATTGCCAGCATAAGGATAGGGTATTAAACCATCTAGAAATAAAACTGAAAAAGAAGTCAAATGAGTTGAGAACAGATTAGGGCCTGTTGTTAACGTGTTATAAGTTTTTGTAGGAATCACATCTTAAGTGCAAAGTTTGTGCAGTAAATGCAAATGATGTGCCCAGCATCTGTCCAGAGCAGGCACATTCCACACAGACCCTGCATTATAGATAACACTTTCCATGTGGAAGTTGGTCAGCGTTAAGATCTGGAATGGCATTCCGATTCAGCTCCATCAAATTACATCACATATCTTATTTAGAAAGGCACTTTTTGAAGCAAAGATTGTAACCTTGTTAACCTGATTTGAGGAATTGTGATTTTATTTGACTGTAGAGATATTGCTGTCATTGTATTAGATTGTTTAAGCAATTAATTTTGATGTACGTTGTAAATCCCTTCTAATGTGAAGCCATTGTCTGTAATCCGCTTTGTAGGCTTGGTTAAAAGCGGAATAGAAATCTACTAATACAATACAATACAACATTATGCAGCTTGCAAAGTTAATCTTAAAAGTAAATGTTTTTTATCATTCCGTCATGAATGAAAAAATGTGAGTTTAGACACATTACAAATTGTAAAACAGATAAAGTGGTCAATTTAGCCATGTGTCCCTGTAATCTTTTATACGTTGGAAAAACAAAAAGGGCGCTGAATAGGAGATTAATAGAACCTAGAAAGGCCATTAAAAAGAAGGTAATCAAAAGCCCTGGGTTGAATATTCTGTGGATGCAAACTATAAATTTGAAGATTACAGTGATCTTTAGACCAAAGTTTCTTTGGTGGAGACATGTGAGCTGAACAGCTGTTCATCTTTAAGTGATGCACTTTGACTCCAGGGGGTCTTAACCAAGAGAGAGATTTTTTTCACTCTATTTATCAGTTCCATTTTTATAAATTCCTTTTTGTTAATAGGTTATGTATGTAGATATTTATTTGCATGCACTGTTAATGTGAATATTTTTTATTTGGAAATCCCAGAATGTATTCAGTAATCCTATTATGTCTATAGTAGTTTTTTTTATTTTTAACATTATAAATTTATGGTTTTTGTGTCATTATTAAGAGTTAAAAATTTTCAGTATTATGTATATTGAACACAGTTCTAATCTGTGACCACTACTACTACTACTACTACTACTTGACATTTCTAAAGCACTACTAGGGTTACACAGCACTGTACAATTTAACATAGAAGGACAGTCCCTGCTCGAAGGAGCTTACAATCTAAAGGACAAATGTACAGTCAGTCAAATAGGGGCAGTCTAGATTTCCTGAAAGGTATAAAGGTTAGGTTTATTTATATATTTGTACAGTTTTTATATATATTTTGTCAGTTTTGCTTTTCCACTCCCCTCCATGTCATATTTTAATGTACTGGCACAATTTTTCCATTAATATATTTTGTTTGGAGCTTGCAATATATTTTATTTAGAGATTGAGTTTTTTGTTTTTTAGTTTTTATTAGCCATGATGTCAGATGGTGTTATATTTATGCAAGACAAGGGGATACTCAATGGAATTACATGGAAATACTTGTGCTTTGGAACTTGTTGCCAGAGGATGTGGTAACAGTGGTAAGTGTATCATGGATTTCAAAAGGTTTGGACAAGTTCCTGGAGAAAAATGCTATTGAGCTAGAAGTGGGGGAATCCATTGTTGCCCTGGGAGTGGTAGCATGGAATCTTGCTACTGTTTGGGTTTCCACCAGGTAGTTGTGACCTGGATTGTTCACTGCTAGAAGCAAGATTCTGGGCTAGATGGGCCATTGGTCTGACCCAGTATGGCTATTCTTATGTTCTTAAATTAGTTTTGCACCAGATTTAATGAATGGGAGATGGTGCTTATGTCTTTGAAACACATGACATTCTGTGTTTTTTTTAAGCATTTTTAATGATTATTATGCATTGCCTTTTTATTTTGTTTTGAATATGCATGTTTTAGCTTTATATAGAGGCAACATATCAGACGTTGTTACAGCATACTTCAGCATCATTGAAACGCATGTGAGTTTCAAATTAGGCACATTGACTTTTTGTTAGACACTTATGTCATTGAAACACAATAAGCATCATTGGAACAAATGGCATTCCGGGTTAATTCCATTTTTTTTTTCTTTACAGTTTTACCCTCTTTTTTCATCTTGATTTGAGTTTTAATTGAGTTTTCTGTCTTTGAATAGTGTGTATGGTGCCTAGTTTTGAATTTTGTATTTTTGATAAATGGCAGTTTGAAATTCAGATCTCTGATCATATAATTAATTTTCCCTCCTGTTTGTTCTAAACCAATTTCATTCAGAAATGATTCTTAGGAGACTTGTTTAAGCATAAACATTTTTGTATTTACAGTTCTTTTTTTAGTTTCACCCTTTGACCTCAAGTCACCATAAGCATAGTGATCTTTTGGAAATAGCCTACTATTGTGCTGGTGCTGCCATCTGTGTGCTTCCTTGAATTATTGCTGGTGAGTGTCAAGAAATATTTTGTAGCACAAGTTGTATAGTTTATTTTTGCTTGTCTATTTGCCAACTAAGATGGTGTGTGATTGTACCTATTAATGTACATATATTTTCAGTTATCTAGGACTGCTCCTGCTTTTTTGGTATCCTTTCATGAATAAGTCTGTATATGATTGGCTGGATTACTGTGAGTAATTTGAAAATGTTGTTATACGTTTATTTATCTTATTATTTTATTGTAAGTGGAATATATATGTTTTAGTGTGTATTGCTGTATATATTTTTTTAGTTTGTCCCTGACGCAGCCTGGTGATAAGGCAAAATGTGATCACGTTGGGCTCTGTGTGTTTTAAATTGACTGGAATAAAAGTTCTCCAACACTATAATACATGTATTCTGCTTTTTGTCCCCTTTACCTAGGCCCCCCAATCCAGAACCCTCTAACAAGTACTGCCCCTGATACAACCCCTCGCCCCAATAGGTAACCATAGCACAGCATAGCACAGCATTTATTCTATATTTTCTGCATATACCAAAAGCTAGTTCAACGTGGATCACAATTACAACAGCCAGGCATAGCCAGCAAAATTACAATTAGTAATATGATATAAAGGTCACCTAGATTATAACAAACATTACCAGAATCATTATCAATGACATGTTACAAATTTATAAGACAAGAAAGTCTTTAAAACTTTTAAAAAATATTATAATCTGTAATAGACCTTAACCAGCTTATAATTGAAAAAGAAAAACGCCTATATTGCGACCCAAATTGGGAGATAGACGTTTATCTCACAAAAACGAATAAAGCGGTATAATCGAAAGCCGAATTTGGACATTTTCAACTGCACTCCGTCGCGGATGAGGACAAAGTTGATGGGGGCGTGTCAAAAGCGTGGTGAAGGCGGAACTGGGGCGTGGTTATCGGCCGATCAGAGATAGGCGCCTTTCACCAATAATGAAAAAAAAATATGCGTTTTTAGCAAGAATTTAGGGCACTTTTCCTGGACCCTGTTTTTCCACGAATAGGGCCCCAAAAAGTGCCCTAAATGACCAGATGACCACTGGAGGGAGTCAGGGATGACCTCCCCTGACTCCCCCAGTGGTCACAAACCCCCTCCCACCACAAAAATATGCTGTTTCACAACTTTTTATGTTCACCCTCAAATGTCATACCCACCTCCCTGGCAGCAGTATGCAGGTCCCTGGAGCAGTTGTTAGGGGGTGCAATGGACTTCAGGCAGGTGGACCCAGGCCCATTCCCCCTACCTGTTACAATTGTGCTGCTTAATGCTTATTAGTCGTCCAACCCCCCAAACCCACTGTACCCACATGTAGGTGCCCCCCTTCACCCCTTAGGGCTATAGTAATGGTGTAGACTTGTGGGCAGTGGGTTTTGAGGGGGATTTGGGGGGCTCAACACACAAGAGAAGGGTGCTATGTACCTGGGAGCTCTTTTACATTTTTTTTGTTTTTGTAAAAGTGCCCCCTGGTGTGCCCGGTTGGTGTCCTGGCATGTGAAGGGGACCAGTGCACTACGAATCCTGGCCCCTCCCACGAACAAATGCCTTGGATTTATTTGTTTTTGAGCTGGGCGCTTTCATTTTCCATTATCGCTGAAAAACAAAAACGCCCAGCTCACAAATTGTCGAATAAAACATGGACGTCTATTTTTTGTGAAAATACGGTTCGGTCCGCCCCTTCACGGACCCGTTCTCGGAGATAAACGCCCATGGAGATAGACATTTTTGTTCGATTATGCCCCTCCACATCTTCTAGAAGACTTTTCCAGGGTCTGGCAGCCTGAAATGAAAAGGAAGACTCTAATAAATGGGATGATTTTGTTTCTCATGGATTTGGGAAGGCAAAAGACTCATCTCCTGCAGTGCCCAGGATCTACCCAGCTTAATAAAACCCAATAAAACATGCATATAGAGTGGAGCACTACCTTGCAGAATCTTGAATAAAAAAAAAAATAATAAAGCTTAAATAATACCTGAGCCTCTACCAGCAACCAGTGGAGGCAAAAAACAAACAAACCCAAACAAACAAAAAAACAGAGTCAGATTTAGATAATGAATAAATCAACCAAACTACTGTGTTCTGAATTGACTGGAGCTTTTTAAAGGCATTTTTAGAACAATTTAAATAGATGACATTACAGTAATCTATTTGAGAAAATAAAAGCGATTGAACCAAGAATATAAAGTGAACATTATCAAACAATTTGTAAATTCAGTGTAACTTTCTCAGTAAAAAGAAAAGATATTTTGACTATTAAGTTAATTTGGGCATCTAATATCAAAGTTCGATCCAACAGCATGCCCAAAATTCGAATAACTGCTGAAAAAACATACTTTACATTGTCAATTTTAAATACTTTATCACAAAGTGGATTAGACTTTTCACATGAATTTCATTTTCCCGTTATTCAATTTTAATCGATGTTGTAACATCCAATCACTGATCAGCTGCATAGTTATTTATTTGTTCATTCTTATATTCCACAATTATCTAGAATCAAGATTTCGGTTCTATGTGGCTTACAATTATTAGCTTTGGAGGAGGTACATTGTTATGTTATAGTTACAGGCAATGTGGAACATAGGAAACATTAGGGAATTTGTGGCACAGGCAGTTATTTATATATAATTTCTTGAGGAGATGTGTTTTAAAGTCTTTTGAAGATAATTTGTAATACTGCTTATGACCTTGGGTATTAAGGGGTAGATGCATCAAGCAAACGTAAAAAAATCAGAAACGTAAAAACCTTTACCGAGGGGAGATCACGTGGGGCAATGAGCTGAGCAGACGCATTTTGCTGCAGCTCGAGGGCCCTCACCTTGAACTTACATTTGCATCGCTTTATTAGCGTTTTGAAATCGATCGCTGGCCACGGCGAGACTATATTGACAAATATATAAACAAAACTCCAGTCGGAATGGCGCTGCGCACTGGGAAAAAGGAAAAAGAGAAGAGTAAAGTGCCTACCCCGGAGTTCAAAATGGCGGGCGAACCGCTGCAGGCTGACCTGGTTTTTTCAACATCGCAACTTGAACAATTGACAATGGCGGTAGCGAGGGCCTGGCAGCCTAAATGGGACGTTCTAGAATCTAAGATAGACGCCTACCATACCAAACTAGAAGGATTGGAGACACGTATGGAGGATCTGGCAACAAGGGTCTCGGCCCTAGAAGACGATTCACAGGGATACAGCGCAGATATTCGTGAAATAAAGCAACAACTCCGGGAACACGCAGATAAACTAGAAGACCTAGAAAATCGTTCCCGGAGAAGCAACATACGAATTGTGGGTATCTCAGAGAATATTCCAGATAGAAATTTAGTGACATGGCTTACAGATTGGTTAACCAAAGAACTGGCACTGTCAGACTCGCTGGGGCCCTTGGTGCTTGAGCGCGCGCACCGCGTGGGACGTAAAAATGATACCCAGTCAAGACCACGAGTGATAGTGGCACGGATACTTAATTATCGCCACAAATTGGAAGTTCTAAATGGATTTAAGATCCGCAGAGGAGATTTAAAACACGAGGGGCGCCCAGTACTTATGTTTCAAGACTACTCCGCCGGGGTCCAGGAGCAACGGAAAAAATTTCATCAAATATGCGCAGCATTAGCGCAGAAACAAACTCGCTTTATACTCCAGTATCCAGCATTGCTGAAAGTCTCACTACAAGGACAATGGCGCTTGTTTAAAACTCCAGAGGAGGCTAAAGTTGGATTGCGGGAACATGGCATCTCTGAGGAGGACTGAGGGCACACTTAGATCTGGCTGTGAGGCAGCGATTTAATATAAAATAATTACAGTAAGTAAGAAGTTGCATGTTGAATGGAGGTGAGGGCTCCCTGCTAATCAGGTGATCTCGAGCCGAAACCAGGCTTTGGCCCGGCAGATGGCTAAGGGTTGGACAGAGAGGGGGGAGTTTAGGGGGGGGGGGGGAAACCAGGGAATGGGTCAAATAAAGAAGTTAGAGGTACCAAAAGTTTGGGCAGGAAGCAAGACGGGGTCATAAGAGTTTACAATGGGGCCAATATTAAAGGGGATAGATGGAATGAGAGAACCTGGAGCTGGGGGGACCATGAAAACCTTAGGGGAGGGAGTAGAGCCAAAACAATGAGGGGTAAATTTGATGAGGACAGCAAAATTGGACTTTATGACCACTAGAATAATATCCTGGAATGTTGGTGGCATAAGCTCCCCGATTAAAAGATCCAAAATTCTAACTACGCTAAAAAGGTATAAAGCTGACATAGCATGCCTACAAGAAACACGCCTGACAGACAGAGAGCACCTTAAATTACAAAAATTATGGGTTAGAGAAGTGTTTGCGGCCCCTCCTCAGGGTAGGAAAGGGGGAGTCGCTGTATTATTTCGTAAAGGACTGCCATATAAGGCTACAGTGCTGGAAAAAGGATCCAAAGGAGATTTCATTTTACTAAAAGTATGGATGTCAGGGAGGGATTTGTTGTTGTTGGTCCTCTATGGGCCTAATAACTTTGATGCAACATTCTTTAAAACTCTAGCTGGGAAATGTTTGCAGAGTGGGGGAGGAAACTTGATAGTAGTGGGAGACTTTAACGCAGTAATAGATCCCCTTCAGGATTGTACAAACACTGTGGCTTCTCAGTACCGAGGAATGCGGGCTCGAGAATTCCAAACTTTTAACAGAACCCTTGATCTGGTAGATCCGTGGAGGATATTACACCCTGGAGAGAGCGATTATACGCACAGATCAAGGGCTCATGGCACGTTTGCTAGAATCGATTATATCATGTTAGCTCGCTCTCTTTTCCACCTGGTAGACACAGCAGTCATTGGCCCAGAGGTAATATCGGACCACTCTATAGTGTGGGTAGACCTCAAACTTACGCCAGACTCAGGAGGGGGGATAGGGTGGAGATACCCAGCTCATTTGCACTTTGACCCTCATTTGCGGGAGCATATACAGAAAAGCTGGGGGCAGTATATAGAAAATAATAAAATTCATGCAGATACCCAGCCTGAACTGTTCTGGTCAGCTTCCAAGGCTGTTTTACGAGGTGCTATAATAGCCTATTGCAGTGTCAAAAACAAAAGGAAAACAGCTAGCATTCTACTATTAGAGAGGCAGCTACAAAAGGCCAAAAGAGGACATTTGCGCCACCCCACGACCACCACTCTAGAAAAATTGAAAGTCACCCAAATAGCATTAAATAGCTTGCTCCATGAGAGAGAAATGAAATCAGCTTTGTTCTACAAGTATAAGCTGCAGAGATTTGGAAACAGGACAGGTAGAATGCTGGGACGTCTAATAAAAAATGTAGGTGCGCCAAGAGTGGTGACCTCACTTAAAGATTCCAAGGGTAACCTCATCACAGACAGCAAAAAGATAGGGCAAACATTTACAGAGTACTTTAAAGGCCTTTATCAGGCAAACTCGCCCTCCAATGAACAAAAAATGCGAGAATATTTACAGAAGATAGGCCTTCCCAAGCTGACGGAAGAACAGTTGGCGATTTTAAACAAACCCCTAGCACTGTCTGAGCTACAAAAAGGGATTAAAACCTTAAAACTGTGGTCAGCGCCAGGCCCAGACGGGTTATCCGGGGAATACTATAAAACCTTACCAGGGGAAGCACTGGCGGCACTCTTAGAGTACTACCAGGAGGTCATTGAGGAGGGAAGTTTCCCAAGATACGCCAACACAGCGCTGATAACATTAATCCCAAAACCAGGGAAGCCCCTCGATAAAGTAGAATCTTATAGGCCAATATCTTTGTTAAACGTTGACATAAAGATACTGGCAAAAATGATGGCAGAGCGTCTGGCGCAATGCTTGCCATCGCTGATAGGCCCAGAACAGGTGGGGTTTGTGAGAGGCCGCCAGTCAGTTCACAATGTCAGGAAGACTCTGCTGGCTATAGCGTCCAGTCAGCAGGCTGAGGTGCCCACCTTGATCCTGAGCCTGGACGCCGAAAAGGCCTTTGATCGGGTCGGGTGGGACTTCATGTTTCAAACGTTAAAAGTAATGGGCCTGGAGGGATGGTTTATGCAAGCTATAAGAACACTCTATGAACAACCTCGAGCGGGAGTACTAATGAATGGCATTAGAGAGCCGGAGTTCCAGATTGGGCGGGGTACAAGACAGGGATGCCCCCTGTCCCCATTGCTGTTCCTCTTGACTCTGGAGCCCCTGATACGGACGGTCCTTGCAGCTCCAGATCCACAGGGGGTCACACTGGCGGGTCACACCATAAAGATTTTAGCTTATGCAGATGATTTGTTGGTGGTAGTGAGGGAGCCCACTAGAACGTTGAGGAAACTGTTAGAGATTATTGAGATATATGGGGGATACTCAGGCTTCCGATTAAACCTGCACAAATCCACTGCCCTCCCAGCGTTCCCGGAGGTGCGCACGACATGGCCTGGGACCTTCCCTCTGCAGTGGGCACAGACCTCACTGAAATACCTGGGAGTGTTGATCCCCATGGACCTGTCCAAGCTTTATGAACAGAATGTGTTGCAGTTATTACGAGAAACCAGCAAGCAGTTGCTAGCCTGGGGGCCACTACCGCTTTCCTTGCTGGGACGGGTTGCTCTGGTCAACATGGTCATAGTCCCCAGGTGGCTATACACGTTTCAAACTCTCCCATTGTTCCTAAAGAAGGCTGACGAACAAAGGCTGATAAAAATCATACAGACTTTTATATGGAAAAAGAAAAGGCCTCGCCTTCCTTACTCCACATTGTGTATACCGAAAGAATATGGCGGTCTGGGACTTCTGAACATTAAGTACATGACTGTGGCCAGTGGTATGCGCCACATAAATGACTGGTTTAGAGACACCCAAGACTACACAAATACGTCCTTGGAGCTGCAGATATACCCTGGAACTCATTTCAGTAGCTACCTGCACACAAAGGGTTCCCAGATACCTTACATATTGAGAAGAACTGGAATAATGGGAGCAGCAAAAGCAGTATGGAAATGGATTTGCAAGCTTCATAAGTTCTCGGCAAAAACCACTCCGTATTTATCAATATGTGGAAACCCAGACTTCAGGCCTGGCCTACTCTACCCAGCGTTCCAGCGATGGAGGCGGAAAGGGATGGTGTTTTTATCCCATGTTATCACCTCGGAGGGAAAGCTCAAGTCGTTTCAAGAACTGCAAAAAGAATTTGCATTACTTCCAACAGATAAATTCCATTACCTCCAGCTGAGACACTATGTACAGTCCCTGCCATGGGAGGACCTGGCAGAGGATGTTCAGGAGGAGTTGGCATCGGCCTTTTCTCTGGCGGCACAACAAAGGGTCCCACTTAAATTTCACCACAGACATATCAGAGATACTGCTGAAGAATTAGATTATGCTAAATTGTTGGACATGTGGCAACAGGACATACAAATAGATCTGACGGTCTCACAATTTAAAGCACACATCCTAGCGATATGCAAGCAGTCTATTTTAACTTCGCATTGGGAAACCCAATATAAAGTTGCGCTCCGTTTATACATTTCCCCGAGAAGAGCCTTCCACATGGGACTTTCCCCCTGGGGGGAGTGCCCTAAGTGTGGGGGAGATGGAGCCACACTGGGACACATGCTCTGGACTTGTGGGGGCTTGGTTCGTTTTTGGACAAACTTGACTCAATACATTTCAAAAATCTGGAAGACAGACTGGAAATATGACTCTGCCCTACTACTGGGGCGTCCAAAACTTATACATCCTGTCCCGACGGGGTTTGTAGCTTTTGTCCAGAAATCTATCATAGTAGCTAAACAAGTGATACTAGCAGAATGGATGTCCCGACAAGATCCCACTTACTCCCAGTGGCGGACACGTATGATAACATTGTTGAGAATTGAAAAATTGGGAGTAGCAGACTTCAAATCCAAAGCTGGACAACAATTTCAGAACGTCTGGAGCCCTTTCCTCAATACAATGACCCCGGTTGCCAGGAGCAGACTTGTTAATTATTAAGGGTACCTTAGTGTTTGCATAAGTAGGGCGGGAGGGATAAAGGGAGGGAGGGGGATATAAGATAAGATGGGGGGATAGGGAGGGGAAGGGTAAGGAAAGGGAGGGTGTCGGTAGAGGGGGATATTGATAAAAACAAGTCTGTGATAATTGCGTTATTGTAATGTCATATATTTTTCTGCAATAAAAACGATTAAACATAAAAAAAAAACCTTTACCGAATCTCAAATAACGAAGCATGCTCCAAAAACACAGCCCCAAAAAGTTTGGTGCGGTATTGGAAAGAACGATGCACTAATCCCCATCGGTAATCGGCTCGTAAAGCATGCGCAAAGCAGCCAAGCGTTATGCTGGCTGCTCTGCGCATGCCAGAAACGTAAGAAAAAAAAGAAAACACAAACACGTGGCTCCCCACTTTCCCCTGCATGTCTCCACAAACATTAAAGGATCGGGAGGGGGCAAAGGCGCTCATCAGCAGTGTCCTGTATGGACGTCCTTGCCTTGCCCCCCCCCCCCCCCCCCCAAGGTCCCCGCTGCTCCCCGCTGCTCCGTTTGTGAAATAAAAGCTTTTAAAAATGAAACCTTTGCAGTTGCTGGGCTCCCCCTCCCTTCCTGTGTCTCTCTTCTTTAGTCGGCAATGCTCCGCCTCCTGCACTCCTCCACCTCCGTGCCCCGCCCCCCGATTTCGTCCCTGCCGCTCCCCCCCCCACCGGACCCCCCCCCCACCATAATGGCCGGTGCAGCGCCTCTCACCTATGTTTGAAGGCGCTGCCCAGGCTGGATCAGCTATTCTTTAGCTCTTCTGTCTCCTCCAATGTTTCCTTTTTCTTCCTGTGTCCGCCCTCCTCTGACGTCAGTTATCTATTGAACTTGTTTATAATTAGGAATCAATGAACATTTATGGACATACCCACTTATCTGCTTCCAAGCCTCAACCTCCAAAGAAATCCCCAACTATGTTTCCAGTCTTGTTGGTAGGAAAAAGAAGGAGTGCAACCATGTTCCAATATGATATCATATATGCAGGACAATATCCTCCTCCTCTGAGGAAATTTAGAAATCAGAGGGCCCTTTTACCAAGCTGCAGCAAAAAAGGGCCTGCGCTAGCGTTGGTGCATGCTTTTCGTGCACCCGAGGCCCTGTTTTACCACAGCGTGTAAAAGGGAAGTCCCTCTTTCCTGCAGGAAATGGCCATGCAGCAAGTAAAGCACTTGCTGCATGGCCATTTTGGGGGAGATCCCTTACCACCACCCGTAGAAGTGGCGGTAAGGGCTCCCATGCTAAACTGGCAGTAACCGGGCAGCGCATGGCATTGCTCGATTACTGCTGGGTACACTCTGGCGCTACAAAAATAAATATATTTTTGTAGTGCTAGATATGACGGCACACCAGGGGTGAGAAGTACCACCAGGCTCCTGCAGTAGCCCGGCAGTACTTCCTGTTTAGCGAGCGGTGGTAAGACAACATTGGGCTTAATGCCGCTTAGTAAAAGGGGCCCATAGTTTCAAGTGTAGTAGGGGTTCTGTGCAGATTCCGTTTAGCATCTGCACTCAGCAGTAAATCACAAATTTGAAAAACTAAAAAAAGGGAATTTAACATTGGTCCACTCCTATAGCTGAGAATGAGACACTGTTGCAGGAATTGATGCAGAAATTACCACTATTGTTAGCAGCATCTGTGGTACTTCAGGAGTCAAACAGCACACACCAGAATGAGGGAGAAATCTTCTTTATTTGCCAGCAAACAAAGTAGAACATCAGCTCTAGCTCTCTTCTTCTCTTTCTGAGCTCTTTGTGTCTCGTGGCTTCTGTCTGTCCTCTTCAGCTCTCTTCTCTCCTTCTTCTGTCTGTTCCTTCTGACGTAAGCTGCTTCTGCTCCCACTTATATACAGTTCTATCCCCCTCCTAGCCCCCCTTACTTTCCAGATGGTAAAGAATAGATTGATTACCCTGTCTGAACCAATCATGTCTATACATATGTTCAAAATATCAGTTACATAGGTTCCAGACATATCCTAAACTGACCTATGACCTGGGGCCTCTCACACTAGACAATTGGGCACCAGAACTCTTGCATTTTATTATTATTCACATAATCCCAGTCATAGCTTAAACTGGGTTCATTTAGGGGCTAAGAGGCCAGTCTGACATTTATTATTCTCATATTCCTAGTCAACTTCATACTAACTGCTAACTGAACTCTGGCATTCATTAAGGGGTCAAGGGCCAATCTTACTTAATGGCGTACAGTCCTACATTTTACTATAATCCATCAAGGAGAAAAGAGTTGGCTAGTCCTGACCTTTTTCACCTATTAGCTTCCTTCACAGAACTCGCTAGGACTGTAGGTAATTCAAGCCAGATGCTGACCTTTTCAACTGCAGTCTTGCTTGAAAGTCAGACAAAGATATAACACTGAATTGAACAGATATTCTACATATTAATTACATAGAATGAAACATATTCTACAATAAACAGAAATCAGAATTATAAGACAAATCTACATCTATCAAGAACTTCTTAAATCTAACTATTTTCTTCTAACCAGCATTTTAAACTAATTCCTTTAAAACTACAGTATGTCTGCAACATGCCTTGTTTATAATGGTATACAGATGTGGTAACTAATACCTGTGAACTAGCCTTAACCCTCCATCATTCACAAAGGGTCAAAGAAAGTTTCTCTCTCTGACCTTTCTAACCTTTAGCCTAGCCAAAGTTAAACTTTTCAGCAATTAAAAACAGATGACATTCCTCCATCACTTGCAGGGTGAAAAGTTGAAATAGAATTATGATTTCTTTGCCCATGGCTGCCTCAACACCAGGGACCCCTCACAATATAGATACAAAAACAAACACTACCCAAGTTCATCCAGTCTATCCCAAAAGTGACTACTGAAACCTGACTTTCAAGAGACAGGCATTTGTTGAGAATAGTTCCTAGTATTTTTAGTTGTGGTGTAATTGGATACATTGTTTGGTTGATTGTGAAATATTGGTAAGAAGTGGGATTATGCGAGCTTGATAGTACCAAGAATTTGCTTTTATCTTTGTTTAATTAAAATTGTGGCCCAATTTTCCATAAAGTCGAAACCTTTTTTAACTTTGTTATCTCTGTGATATTGTTTCTAAAAGGTACATAAATAATGACATCATTGGCATATATAAATGGTTGGATCCCATGTTTTCCAGCTTCTTTCTGAGTGGTGCCATCATAATGTTGAATAGTATGGGTGATATTGGGGAGCCTTCTGGCACACCACATTCAGGGATCCAAGAGGCTGAGAACTGGTTGGACTTCTTTACTAGATGTAATTTTGTTCTCAAGAAGCCTTTGAACCAACCACCGTACCGCTAATTTCCATGTTGTCTAGCAGGATCATTAGTACTGAGTGGTCCACGACATCAAAAGCACTGGACATATCAAACTGTAGTAGTAGAATTTTCTGACTTTGGCATATCAGTTTTCTGAATCTTGTTATCAGCATAGTTATGACTATCTCTGTGCTGTGTAGTAGTTTTAAACCCGATTGAGAATTATGTAGGATTGAGAAGTCTGTCAGATATTCCATTAGTTGTTGTGCTACTAGGCCCTCCATTGTTTTGGTCAGTAATGGTATTGAAGCCACTGGTCCATAATTTGTGAGGTCATTGATCTTGTTTGTGGCATATTTAGGGATTGGGGTGAGTATGATGTTGCCTTTATCTGAATGGAAATGACCATTCGTTGGGTTTGAAATGTTGTAAGTGCTCAACCAGTTCACAGCAAATTCTTTAGTGATTTGTACAAATTTGAAATTGATTTGTATAGATCACACAAAAAGACTGTAAGTGTTATAAATACTGTGATAAACACAGTGTCTGCCCTTACTTGAGGAGGCTGCCAGAGGGCGCTCTCCCACTGGAAACCGGGAAAATGCCCATTCTGGTCACTAGAGGGAGCTCCAGGGATCTAGCTGAGTATTGACTTGCATGGGCCAGTAGAGGGAGCTCCAGGGAGATAGCTGGGGTAGTGAGAAGAGACTTCTAGACCCAGAGGATTTCTGGAACCAGAGGGGCGAGGTCTCAAGAGGTGGGGAGGCTTATTGGACACCTCATAAATAGCTTCCTCTCAGTAGAGGAGGAAGGTTTGCCCGAAGGAGAAGAGATGAGAACCTGGAGACCCTGAGGCCTGGAGGAGGAGAGGGTCCTGAACTGATTGGCAGCCTGAAGACATCAGGGGGAAAGGGCAGGTACTTCCTAGACTCAGGGGGCTATGGTATGGATGGACTTGTGGTGAACTGTGTGTTCAAAGGAGGGTGGACGGTGTGTCCCAGGACTGTGTGTCCCAAGTACTGGCAAGAACTGTGTGTTCAAAGGGGGGAGGACTGTGTGTCCCAAGTACTGAGAAAAGCAGGCTGCAAAGCCTGGGGTTAGAAGACCCCAAAGTATTGATGGTAGGACTGAGCCCAAGTATTTGTGTGGAGAGGCTCAATGTGAAGACATGTGAAAATATAAAGTATTTAAGCTGGAAGAAGTGTGCCAAGGGGCTGGAATAAAGAGATGCCTGAGGAATATGCGGTTGGTGAGGACTGTCTAATTTGTTTATGGGGAACCAGGTCACCCTGAGTGAGAAGGGGTAGCACACTAATCTGCATACAATTTGCATATTGAGAACCAGGTCACCCTGAGTGAAAGAGGAGGCCCAAACATAGAGGCCCGAGTCACCAGAGCCCTAGAGGCTGGCTTCAAGGTTGTTCACTATAGCAAAGGGCTGGTGAGGCCAGGCAGCACCCACTAGAGGGGTGCTGCACACCTGAGAGTATTCCTGTGGGCTTACAATACATATCACTTTTGGCATCACATCATAAAAAACCAGTGTGGCGTTTTTAAGACCAATGAAATTTGAACTGCTTTAGAGACAAAAAAAACATTTATATGAAGGTATTTTTGTCTTGTGGTTTTTGAGGTCTTTTTTTCTCCCTTATGCAATTCCCTATGCTTTGGGGATTATTGAATGGTGTTGACTTCTTCTTGGAATCACTGGGGGGAGAGTGTGAGAGATCCCTGGGTGAGAGGGAAGCCCAGCCCAAAAGGGAGTATAGAGGAGCATAATTGAAAATGGGCGGAGCCACCTGTATTTTCAAAAAAGATGGCCGGCCATCTTTCTTATCCCTAATATGGTTGGGCCCGGCCAAATGTGTCAGAGTTCGCCAGTTTGAGATGGCCGGCATTGATTTTCGGCGATAATGGAAACTAATGCCGGCGATCTCAAACCCGGCCAAATCCAAGGCATTTGGTCATGGGAGGAGCCAGCATTTGTAGTGCACTGGCCCCCCTCACATGCCAGGACACCAACCGGGCACCCTAGGGGGCACTTCTAAAATGAAAAAAAAATAGCTCCCAGGTACATAGCTCCATTACTTTGTGTGCTGAGCCCCCCAAATCCCCCCCAAAACCCACTACCCACAACTGTACACCACTACCATAGCCCTTAGGGATGAAGGGGGGCACCTACATGTGGGTACAGTGGGTTTTGGGGAGGTTGGAGGGCTCCCATTTACCACCACAAGTGTAACAGGTAGGGGGGGATGGGCCTGGCTCCACCTGCCTGAAGTGCACAGCATCCACTAAAAACTGCTCCAGGGACTTGCATACTGCTGTCAGGTAGCTGGGTATGACATTTCAGGATGGCATAAAGGCTGGCAAAAAAGTTTTTTTTGTTTCTTGGGGGGTGGGAGGGGGTTGGTGACCACTGGGGGAGTAAGGGGAGGTGATCCCTGATTCCCTCCGGTGGTCATTTGGTCAGTTGCGGCTCCTTTTTGAAGTTTGGTCGTGAAAAAAAAGGGACCAAGTAAAGCCGGCGAAATGCTCGTCAAGCCTGGCTTTTTTTTTCCATTATCGGGCGAAGCCGGCCATCTCGTGAGTACGCCCCCGTCCCGCCCCCATCCTGCCTTCACTACTCTACCAACACGCCCCCTTGAAGTTTCGCTGGCTCCGCAACGGAAAGCAGTTGAACCCGGCCAAAATCGGCTTTCGACTATACCGATTTGGCCGGGTTTGAGATCACCGGCATTAGTTTCCATTATCGCTGAAAATCGATGCCGGCCATCTCAAACCCGGCCATCTCTGACATTTGGCCAGGTCCAACCGTATTAGCGAAGAAAAAGATGGCCGGCCATCTTTTTCGAAAATATGGTTGGCTCCACCCATTTGCGGAGCCAGCCCCGGAGATGGCCGGCGCCGTTCGATTATGCCCCCCCAATGACACCTAAATCTTTTTCTTGAGTGTTGACTCCTAAGGTGGACCCTAGCATCATGTAACCATGATTCCAATTATTCTTCCTAATGTGCATCATTTTGCATTTGTCCACATTAAGTTTCATCTGTCATTTGAATGCCCAGTCTTCCAGTTTCCTAAGGTCTTCCTGCAATTTTTCACAATCCGCATGTGTTTTGACAACTTTGAATAGTTTTATGTCATTTGCAAATTTATTCACCTCACTTCTTGTTCTGATTTCCAGATCAATTATAAATATGTTAAATAGCACCAGTTCCAGTACAAATCCCTGCGGCATTCCACTATTCACCGTCCTCCACTGAGAAAAATTGCCATTTAACCCTACCCTCTGTTTTCTGTCAAAGAAACAATTCCTAATCCACAGAAGGACAATACCTCCTCTCTGTCATAAGGAACTTTGTCAAAGGCTTCCTGAAACTCTAGATACACTATGGAGCTCATTTTCAAAAGAGAAAAACATCCAAAAAGTGGCATAAATCTGCATTTGGTATTAGAAAATGTGCAGAGAAGGGCAACGAAAATGATAAAGGGGATGGGACGACTTCCCTATGAGGAAAGGCTAAAGCGGCTAGGGCTCTTCAGCTTGGAGAAAAGGCGGCTAAGGGGAGATATGATAGAGGTCTAGAAAATAATGAGCGGAGTTGAACGGGTAGATGTGAAGCGTCTGTTTACGCTTTCCAAAAATACTAGGAATAGGGGGCATGCGATGAAGCTACAATGTAGTAAATTTAAAACGAATCGGAGAAAATGTTTCTTCACTCAACGTGTAATTAAATTCTGGAATTCGTTGCCAGAGAATGTGGTAAAGGCGGTTAGCTTAGAGGAGTTTAAAAAAGGTTTGGACGGCTTCCTAAAGGAAAAGTCCATAGACCATTATTAAATGGATTTAGGAAAATCCACTATTTCTGGGATAAGCAGTATAAAATCTTTTGTACTTTTTGGGGATCTTGCCAGGTGTTTGTGATCTGGATTGGCCACTGTTGGAAACAGGATGCTGGGTTTGATGGACCTTTGGGCTTTCCCAGTTTGGCAATACTTATAAGCATGTAGGTCCCTGGTATAATCTAGTGGTGGGTGCAGTGCACTGTAGACAGGTGCACCCAGGCCCATACCTACCTTTATCTGTTACACTTGTGGAGGAAACTGTGAGTCCTCCAAAACTCACCAGAAACCTATTGTACCCACATATAGGTGCCCCCTTCAAACGTAAGGGCTATGGTAGTGGTCTACAATTGGGGTAGTGGGTTTGGGGGGGGGGCTCAACAGACAAGATAAGGGAGCAATAGTGAGATGTGTACCTGGGAAAATTTTATGAAGTCCACTGCAGTGCCCCCTAGGGTGCCCTATTGTTTTCCTGGGATGTTTGGAGGACAAGTCTACAAAAATGCTGGCTCCTCCTATATCCCAATAGCTTGATTTTGTGTGTTTTGCACTTAGACGGGGTTTATTTTTTACAAAAATGGACCAAAAAACAAAACATCCAAATCACAAAACCTTGTTCAAAACAGTATTTTGGGGAAAAAAAAAAAGATAGGTGTTTTTCTTTTTTAAAAATGACTTTTTTGCTATTCAGATTTTGGACGTTTTTTTCAAAACGTCGAAAGTTGGACTTAGACGTGATATCGAAAATGCCACTCCACATCAACTAGCTCACCTTTATCCACATGGTTATTCAGACCTCCTAAGAATTGAAGCAACGTGGTGAGGCAAGACTTATTTTGGCTAAATCCATGATGACTCATGTTTGTCTATGTGTTCCGTAATTTTATTCTTTATATTTTTCTACTATTTTTTCTGGCACTGAAGTCAGGCTTACTAGTCTGTAATTTCATGGATCACACCTGGAGCCCTTTTTAATTATTGGCATTACATTGGCCTTCCTCCAAACCTCAGGTACCATGGATGATTTTAATGACAGTTTACAGATCACTAACAGCAGATCAGCAATTTCATGTTTGGGTTCTTTCAAGACACTGGGATGTATACCATCTGGTCCAGGTGATTTATCATTCTTTAACATGTTGATCTGGCACAGTACATCTTCCAGGTTTACCAAGATTTCTCTTAGTTCCTCTGTATCGTCACCCTTAAAAACCATTTCCTATACAGGTAGATCTCTTACATCTTCTTCCGTAAAGTCCAAAGCAAAGAATTCATTCAATATCTCTGCTATGGCCTTGTCCTCTCTTAGTGCCCCTTTTTCTCCTTCATTAGCAAACAGTCCCACAAATTCCCTCACAGGCTTTCTGCTTCTGATGTACCTGAATTTTTTTTTCTCTGTGTCAAGTTTTCTTCATATTCTCTTTTAGCCTTCTTTATCAATGCTTTGCATCTAGTTTGTCAGTGCTTAAATTTCTTACTTTCTTTGAAGGATATTATTTTAGCTCTAATAGCCTATTTCAGTTCACCTTTTAATCATACTGGCTTTCGTTTGCTGTTTTTTCCACCTTTGTTAATATGTGGAATACTTCTGGTCTAGGCTTCCACGATGGTCTTTTTAAATAACGTCATTGCCTGATTTAAAGTCCTAACCTCTGCGGCTGATCCTTTTAGTGCCTTTTTAACCATTTTCCTCATTTTGTCATAGTCGCTCTTTTAAAAATTAAATGCTACTACAGTAGGTTTCCTTAGTGACTTCACTTCAGATATCACTCCTAGACATCCACCATCTTGCTTCTCCCTTTTGTGTTTAAAGGTTGTTCTTTTGGTTAGACTATTGGCGTCCCTGGTATTTATTCCAGATTTAGTGGTATATGTGTAACTGAATGATAGGTGTGAATTTAGGTGGCAGAGTCTCCATGTTTAGTTTCAATCCTCATATTTAGGACACTGCCAGAAAAGCACTTACAAAATAATGTCTAGTACAGAGGCTGAGGACATACTTAGACAAGAATAACTTCAAAGTGCTTATGCATTTTTGTGCTTACACAGCTAGATTATTATAATGTTTTTCTTTGTTGGACTGCAAAGAAAGCTTTAGTTCAAGTTGCAAATGTAGCAGAATGCTGCTAGGATTAATTTAGGTAACACATGCCAGAATGGGACATTTCCCTGGTGTCTTTAAATAAAGAACCTTTGAACATTCTCTCCCGGTTTGGAAGTCAGTTTGTTGTCCTGTGCTCCAGTATGGCTTTTATTTATAGAGTATTGCCATTCTTAAAGGAGCTGTGTTGACTTCCAGGGGGAGTGCAGAGTAAATTTAATTTGCTAGTGCTTACTTTCTAGGATATTACCCCCAAATATGTTGCTTTATGTTCAGAAAATCTGAAAATACTGCTAAGCTGTTCTCTGATGGATATTTTATACACTCTTCCCTGTAAAACACACAAGAAATTAAGGGGCCCTTTTACTAAGCCGCATGGGCACTTACGTGCCAATTTTGAGTTACTGCCCAGCTACCATGTGGCCCTTATGGTAATTTCATTTTTCACATGCATCCTCTACGCATGCCATTTTAAGCAGGTAGACTATTACCGCCCGGTTACCGCATGAGACCTTATCACTAGGTCAATGGCTGGCGGTAAGGTCTCACAACCAAAATGGATGCGTGGCAATTTTCATTTTGCCACAGGTCCATTTTTGGCAAAAATGTTAAAAAGGCATTTTTTACAGGTACGCTGAAAAATGATTCTGCGCACACCCAAAACACACATCTACACTACCGCAGGCCATTTTTCAGTGTGCCTTTGTAAAAGGGCCCCTCAAACAATAGGCTATATATATATACTAGTAAAAAAGGGCAGTTTCTGACACAAATGAAACGGGTGCTAGCCAGGTTTTCCTCGGAGTGTGTTTGTTTGAGAGAGTGTGTGTGAGAGTGACTGTATGTGAGAGAGAGAGAGTGAATGTGCGAGTGTCTGTGTGTGTGTGACAGAGAGAGAGTGAGACTGGGTGTGAGTGTGTCTGTGAGAGAGAGAGTGAGACTGGGTGTGAGTGTTTCTGTGAGAGAGAGAGTGTGTGTGTGAGAATGAGAGTGTGTGCCAGGGGCCCCCCTCCCTCCCTGCCTTCCCCCTCCCCCTCCCCTCCTTCCCCCCTCCCTCCCTCCTCCCCTTCCTTCCTTCCTCCTCCCAGTTTCAGGTTTGTTCCCTCCCTCCCTCTGACTTTCAGGGTCGTTCCCTTCCTACCTCCCTCCCTCCGACTTTCAGGGTCATCCCCTCCCTCCCTCCCTCCGACTTTCAGGGTCCCTCCCTCTGACTTTCAGGGTCCCCCCTCCCTCCCAGTTTCAGGGTCCCTCCCTCCCGAGGAGTCATGGCAGCTGCCCACACACCCTCCCATGGGGACCGGAGGGGCAGCCGCGGCCATCGCCTGCTTTCCTTCTCTGCAGCGCCACTCCGACTCCTGAGGTCCCCCTCCCCCGTGCCCAGCGCAGGAATGCGCGAGCTCACCCACGCACCGGCTCGGCACAGCAGCACACTCTCCGTGGCTCTGCCCCCTCCGCTCACGCTCAAAGAGGACTCCGACCTTTCTTTCTGTGCCATTGGTCGCAATGCTCTCGGCTACTCCACCCCTCAACGCTTCTGTTTCTCTTTCAAACTCCGCCTGCGCCCTGCCCCTTTTGCCCCTCCTCCTCTGGCTCTGGCATTCTACGTGACGTCAGCCTGGGCTATGGAGCCTAGCAGACCAACTCCGAAGAAGCCACGGACACAGGCAGCAAGACGCATAGAACATTGTAGGTGAGAATTATTATATATATAATTTTTCCCTACATCCCTTTACCTATGAAATTTGACCCCTGTAGAGATAAGATTAGAAAAAAGATATATGACTTTTCAGAAATTATAAAACCCTGACTTCCAATCCAACAGAACTGGGTAAATTAAAACAAAATACAATGGTAGGAGTCATCTCCCATGTATGGGAAAGCCAGTAAGAAATTAATTTTTCCTGCCATAAACCATGGATAGGAAGCTTGTTTGGACTCTCTTGCTCTGGAATAAAGCTCTTCTCGGTAGAGACATCTAAAAGCTAAATAAAACTTGAGTATTTGAGGGGGTAATTGTTATTTGTGGATGGGAAAAGAAGTGTCATAGAGCCTAACGATGGAATATGTAAGTAGTTTCCATCCACCTTCCGACTGTTGTATATTTCTCCTGGCTTTGGCACATTTATTTTGAAGTGTTTGAAAATAGATAAAATACTTGTTGAATATGGTTTTTTTATTTTGAAAATAGATATTTGCAGAAATCTGCTATTCAGGTTCTACAAAGCCAAAACAGATGGGGGACAATTAACCTATCTGTACTCAGTTTTACAGTGTAAAATATACAGGTGAAAAGAGATGGGTAGACTCAAAGCACTTTTCCTAAAGTATAAAAGCTAACCTAGTCAAGTAAACACATGCCGAATTCAAAACTAACACACTTTGAACAATCTGGGCACGATGAGCATAAACAAAGGAGGAACAAATTGTGCAAATGTTTAGTGCATCTGTGGGAAAATAAAGGTAAATATTTGTATAATAGCTGACCAACGGGGAGCTCTTTTCATGTTAGATGAAAACTATATCCAGTATTTTACAATAGAATAGCATTTTCATTGAGAAGAAAGAGGAGAAAGATAACATTATGGGACTTTATTCAGCGAAAAGCCAAAGTTTCTGAGAAACCAGTGGCTGAGGATTTAGAATTCTAGACTTTGGCAATAATTCTTAGACTGGAGTTCCAGCTGGCCATTGGTGCATACAAAAGGTCTGATTATATACGGAGTACGCTCACATACCAAATTATTGTTCTCCATTTGACAGCAAAAATCTACATCTAGACTTTGGCTTCTCAAACCTGTCCTGGGACCCCACAACCTGTCAGGTCTTCATGATATCCACAATAAATATGAGATAAATCTGCATATATCGGAGATTCAATATATGTCACTTATGCATATTGATTTTGGATTTCCTGATAACCCAATTAGCTGTAGGGTCCCTGGGACAGATTTGGGAAGTTCTGGCCTAAATACTTTTAAAGAAAATAACCAACCACCACTGTAATTATATCTATGAGGTTTCTTCTGCTGAGTTATTTAAATGTATGATGTAGATATATAGATAGATAGATGATGGGTAGCAGGAGGAATTCATAGTTGTTAAGTTTGATGATGGGTAGATGAGTGGATGAATAGCTTGGTGGATGGAGCAGTGGGCTTAGAACAAGGAAACCAGGTCAAACCACTTAACTCTCCATTGCACTGTTCTTCATTGTAAAGCTCAAGGTCCAATGTCAGTTCTTACTGACCCTAGGTGAAGGGGGGGGGGGGAGGATGATAGGCTGAGGGGCGTGAATAGGTAATGTGTGTGTATGGGATATAGATTTAGGAAAAGCGAGAGTGTGGTGGAGTAGACTTTGTTTTAGTTATATGAGTCACACTAATTGTGGTCAGCAGCAAGACTGACCACATCATCAGAGAGGACCAACTTTGTCTTTGGAGGGAGAATCCCCAATCCTGCCCAGTGTGCTGTTTACTTTGCCCAATGATGAACTTGACTCTCACATTGAAGACTTTTGCCAAAATGGCCCCCACTTGAAAAACAGGATGACTACCCCATTGCCTCAGGGAAACATCAACTGTAGCAGAATATAACTTGCCTTGAGCTACTATTGACAAGGTATGAGCAAACTTCTAGTCCTTCTGTCTATAAGCCACCACAATAGAAAATTTATGAGCACATATTCAAAGCTAGTTATGCATTTGCCATCAGGTGGTGAACAGAAAACTCACTTATTCATGTATTTTCAGACTTTTTACAGATAAAATCTGGCCAGTTTACTTGCTAAATGGCCAGATTTTAACCATATAATGAGAAGCCAGCATTGGGAGGTGTGAAGGTAGAAACATCACTTATAGGTATGCAGGCCAAAAAAATTTGTTGCAGTGCTCCATGTTATTTATACAATTGTTCATTTTGTTCTGGTTTTTATTTTATTTTTTTCTTTTGGAGGTGGTATCATAAACAGTAATAGTGTGCATTATTCATCTATAGATTGCAAGTGAATGTGGTTTTAGAAAAAACATACAAATTAGAATTAAGATATCCACTAGTATTTTACTAAAGAATCTGCTGATGTAGATCCTTTTCTAAAATACATGCAGGAATAGATTTGCATATTTATTTATTTTATTTTACAAAATTTGATATACTGCATAGGCCAAAACATGGCTTCAAAGCAGTTTACAAAGCAAGCTAATTGAGAAAGAAAAGACAAAGAAGTTAATGAGTAGGAGGGTAAGCAAAGATGAAGAGATGGGTTTTCAAAGCAGTGGCAGCAGTCAAATATCAAGCATCTAATATCAATGGGGTCAAGAAGGCAACATACATGTGTATGTTGGTATTTCAGAACATAGCTGGGCAATACATGTGTATGTATGTCTGCCATTTTAGAAACATACACATCTGTGTTTTCCAAAGCTATTATAGAGCTTGATATCATTTGCTAACATCAATTTTGAGGGACACAAAAAACACTGGGGGATTAAGGAGCAACCTCCCCTAATTGCTCCAGTAGAGCACTACACAACACTGTACCACATTCATTGTTGGTTTAATAATGAATTGAATATGAGTGTGATTGTTGAGCAGACTGGATGGACTGTTCAGGTTTTATCTGCTGCCATCTACTATGTTACTATAGGCCAGATTCTGTAAATGGTGTCTAAAATCTAGATGCGTTTGATTAATGTGCCTAGCACTTTTCTATATAAGGTGCCTAAAGTTAGGTGTGGTCTATAGAATAGCTCTTAAGACCAAGGAATGCATCTGATGTAAATACCCACACCTAAATGTAGACACATTCCCCCAAATTCTATAACAATGCATGTAAATTAGAGTAATGCGCCCGACATGCCTACACTTCTCCCATGGCCATGCCACCTTTTCAGCTATATGAATTAGAATTTACGTTTGCCTCTTTTTAGAATATGCCTAAAAAGAAGTGTGTGTGTAAATTCTAATTGCTGCCAATTAGTGATAATAATTTGATGTTAATGGCTAATTATCATCACTGATGGGCTCATTACTCAATCATGTACTGCATCTAAATTGGCCATGTGCACAATTTAATGTGTACTACTCACTGTGCATTATATAGAATCCAGGGGTATATGGATAAAAGTACATGCATGGGTCACCACCCCCCAGATTTTATATATTGTGCTGAGATTTCTGTGTGGAAATTGAAGCGTATTCCATAACAATGTGCATAACTTAATTAGTTAACAAGCTAATCAGCGCAGATAATTGGATGTTAACAATTATCAGCACTAATTGACATTAGTTAGAATGTATGCGCACTACCCGCTAAGCGTATTCTGTAAAGCAGTGCACGTGAGTTCTAATGCGTGCTGCCAAAAAGGGTATGTGGCTATGGTTGTGGAATTGGCGGGTCATGGGCATTTCAAAAAAACTACATGCAGGGATATAGAATTTACCTGCTTCGTGGCTAACTTAGGTTTTACTTGGCATAAATGGTCATGCCTAGAGTTAGGCACTGTCATGGCCGCTACAGGTATTCTTAAAAACCTGCTAGGTGTGTTCTATAAACAGCACTTAAATGTATAAATGATACAAAACCACATCAAATAGGAAACTTTACATAAAAGAAAAAAAAGGGGAAAACTTAGTTCCCCACCCCCCAATTGTGTTTTACTTCCTTAGACCACAAATTTTGGGGAAATGAGCTAAATAAATAAGGAGATCAAAAAAGAAAAATCTGTTAAGCTTACAACAGCTAGAAAATCGATAATCTGCATATACACCGCAAGTAAATTTAAAAAACACAGTATTATCAAGATGGTATGACAGTGCTGGATGCTCTCTTCAGAGCCAGAAAAGTTTTAAGTTGTTCAAGCATGAAAAAAAAAACATATCTCACCCCTAAATACTGTATAACACATTTACATGGATATGCTAATAGAAACGTTGCACCCAGGGCTCCTTTTACTAAGCAGCAGTAAGCCCAAATGTGGGCTTACCGCTCGCTAAACAGGAAATACCGCCAGGCTACTGCAGCAGCCCGGTGGTACTTCCCACCTCTAGTGTGCCGCCATATCTGGTGCTACAAAAATATATGTACCAATCAGAAATCAGGCAGTACCGTATGCTGCCCAGTTACCGCTGGATTAGCACGGAAGCCCCTACCTCCACCTCAGTGGGTGGCGGTAAGGGCTCCCCCGAAATGGCCGCATGGTAAGTGCTTTACTTGCCGCGTGGCCATTTCATGCAGGAAAGAAAGACTTCCCCTTTTACCCACTGAGGTAAAAGAGGGCCTCGGCATGCGTGAAAAACATGCACCAATGCCAGCGCAGGCCCCCTTTTGCTGCAGCTTGGTAAAAGGGGCCCCCAGTGTCTTAACTTCTTCCCTCAAGGCCAGGAAACTCTTTTGTCTATCCTGGGTAGATTTGGTAACATCTGGAAACAACCACAATTTTTGTCCACAAAACTTTTGGTACGCATTCTTGAAATACATTCTCGTGACTGCATTGAGATCTTGCTCGAATACAAACGTAGCTCTGTTAGGGACAACAGAAAGAGAGTCCTCCAAAATCAAAGAAAGATCTTTTAAATCCTTGATTTCTTCCTCCTAGACTTGTATACATATTTCAGGGTCCACCCCAGGTAACTTCTTTATAGGTAAATAATATATCTTCTTGATAGGAGGAATATGTTCTGAGGAAAATTTTAAATTTTCAATAAGATATATTTTAAACAAATCCATGGGAAGAACTCCAACAAGTCTAGGAAAGTTCAAAATTCTCAAATTCAAATGTCTATTATGATTTTCAATCTGTTCAATTTTACAATGTATTTTGTTTGATTTCTATTGATAACGATGTATTATTAAATTATCTTTCATAAGTGTTGTTACATTATCTTTCAAAGCAATAATACCCACGTGTGATTTCTGTACTTGTTCATCAAAGTTGAGCTTCAACTTATGCACTGACTGAGAAAGCTGTCCCACTGTGGCAACTAAGTTCATAGTTTCCTGAGTTGATTTTGTTGTAGTAGTATTCAACTTCTCAATAGCCCCTCAGAGGGCATCCAGCATTACCCCACCAGAGGATTCAACTTCTCCCCAACTCTCAAATCTTCCATTGCAGCTCCAGCTGGAGACATACCACCTCCACATATTCCATCACCAGTCACTTCTGCAGATCTGGAGCTCATCCATCTAACCTGCACTGCAGCGAGACACAGTGGATCCACGGTAACCAGAGGTGACAATGAGATGTCATGCTCCAGCGGTATAGCAAAGTACAAACAAAAAGTCCGAACTGCAAAACAAAAAGTACCAGGAGCCTTCAAAAAAGAGGGATAAGAATTTTAATCGAATATATAGATGAAACAATCCTAGAATGCTCCAGCGGCCCAGCAACTCCTCCTGCTGAGCCGACAGCCAGTGGCGTAGCAAGGGCGGGGCGGTGGGGGCGGTCCGCCCCGGGTGTCAGCAGAGAGGGGGGTGCTCCACTGCTCCCGCTGCTCGCTCCTCTGGCACCCCCCCCCCCCCCGCACCAGCCCTTTAAAAAGAAATCTCCGACGCGGTAGCGAAGCGCAGCACCTCGTGTCTGCGACTGCAAGCAAAAGAAGCGGATCATCTCATTGGGCCTTCGCTCACCTGTCCCGCCCTTCTCTGATGCAACTTCCTATTTCTGCAAGGACGGGACAGAGAGGGAAGGCCCGATGAGAGACGATCCACTTCTTTTACGTGCAGACACGAGGTGCTGCGCTTCTCTATCGCGTCAGAGATTTCTTTTTAAAGACCGGGTGGCAGGGAGAAGACGAGGCAGGGTGAGGGTGGGAGGGACTCGGATGGCAGAAGGGACTGGGTGGGGGACAGATGGAGTGAGAGGGACTCAGATGGCAGAAGGGACTGGGTGGGGGACAGATGGGGTGAGGGTGAGGGGGACTCGGATGGCAGAAGGGACTGAGTGGGGGACAGATGGGGTGAGAGGGACTCAGATGGCAGAAGGGACCGGGTGGGGGACAGATGGGGTGAGAGGGACTCGGATGGCAGAAGGGACTGGGTGGGGGACAGATAGGGTGGGGGGACTCAGATGGCAGAAGGGACTGGGTGGGGGACAGATAGGGTGGGGGGACTCGGATGGCAGAAGGGACTGGGTGGGGGACAGATGGGGTGAGAGGGACTCGGATGGCAGAAGGGACTGGGTGGGGGACAGATAGGGTGGGGGGACTCAGATGGCAGAAGGGACTGGGTGGGGGACAGATAGGGTGGGGGGACTCAGATGGCAGAAGGGACTGGGTGGGGGACAGATGGGGTGGGAGGTCTCGGATGGCAGAAGGGATGGGGTGAGGGGGACTCGGATGGCAGAAGGGACTGGGTGGGGGACAGATGGGAGAAGGGGCATGGAGCTGGAACTGGGGTCTGAAAAGTGGGCAGGAGGGAGAATGGGGTCATGCCTGGGGCAGGGGTAGGTGGGAGAATCAATGGATCTGGAACTAGGGGCCGCCGCAGGTGGGATAATGGGGCTGAAACTGGGAGCTGAAAAGAGGGGGCACTGAGAGAGGGGGAATAGATCCTGGATGGAAGGGGGAGTGAGAGGGAGGGCAGACCCTGAATGGATGGGAGAGGGAGAGGGAGGGCAAATGGTGGATCGAAGGAGCAGAGAGAAAGGGCAGACAGTGGATAGAAGGGCGTGAAAGAGCAGACAGTGGATGGAAGGGGGCAGAGATAGAGGGCAGATGCTAGATGGAAAGGAAAGAGAGAGGGCAGATGCTAGAAGGAAAGGAGAGAGAGAGAGTGGGCAGACAGTGGATGGAAGGGGCAGGAAGAGAGGGCAGACATTGTATGGAGGGGACAGGAGAGAGAGAGAGCAGACACAGGATGGCAGGGAGAGAGAAGGCAGATGCTGGATGGAAGGAAGACAGTGAAAAGAAGATGAGGAAAGCAGAAACCAGAGACAACAAACTGTAAATAAAATATATATTTTTATTTTTTTTGCTTTCGGATAAAGTAGTATTGCAGCTGTGTTAATAAATGCTTATAAATAGAACATGGAAATAAGGTAAGCTTTATTGGACTAATTTTAATACATTTTGACTAACTTTCGGAGAACAAAACCCCCTTCCTCAGGTCAGGATAGGATACTGTAACAGCACTATACTGTATTGATCTGAGGAAGGAGGTTTTGGCCTCTGAAAGCTAAATGTATTAGTCCAATAAAATGGTATTATTTTATTTTCTATTTTTGTTTTATATCTATTTGTTAATTTGTAAAGTGATTGGTATTTGTTAGTTTTTTCAAATTTACATCTGCTGTCTTTATATTTCGCACAGTACTTGGGGACAGTTTCTGTTTCTGTGGTGTTGCATTGTATGCTCAGTCTGGCCTCTTGGGGGTTCAGTTTAATGTTTGTCTAAATAGAAAGTTTATGATTACTTATTCTATAGTGGTTTAAAGTGTATCTGTGTGTGAAAAAGACATGACTCTCAGTTGGCATTCACTGTGCAGGATCGACGATCTGTACTATTCTGTCTGGTTTCGTTTTACAATAGGTGAATTGATGTTGTAGTGCTCACTGTAGTGTTTAAAATGCTTTCCTTTTCCTTATGTGACTCGTAGAAATTACTGCTTATGGTATGGTAGAATTGCTCTAGAGATCCTGAGTGTTTTGTATTCTTGGTATGCCTAGTACTGGATTTTGGAAGGGGGTGTTAAAAAATGACTGGCCCCGGGTTTCAACTACCCTAGCTACGCCACTGCCGACAGCAGAGCTCCCTCCAAGTTGCTCTTGCAGGCGCTGGGTAGCAAAGCGGTCAAGGGTTTGCTGCATCGGAGAAGACGCCAGAGTCAGTGGCGGTAAGCCTCTAATAAACCCCTTCCACTTGGTATGGGGCATTGTAATTCAGGAAAACAGCCAAATATCAAAACTCACAAGACCAGCTTGCAACCCCTCAGCATGCAGTCGCCATCTTGGCCACTCCACCGAGCCTCATGTTAATGTACACTTAACTGAGAAATGTAAACATATGCGCTTAAGCGGTGTGTAAATGTGGGCATCTTGTTATAGAATTTAGTGGCTTTAACATTTGCCAGCCTAGGTCATTTACCTATGCTCTATCTGCCCGATATTTAAAGCCATTTAAATGGCACTTACCCGACTATCTGGCAATATTCAGTGGAAGATAGCTGGTTATATCTCGCTGTATAACTGGCTATCTGCTGATATTCAGCATGTCACTGGCTAAGTTTGGTGGCCAAATTAGACTGCTAAATAGCAGGCCTATCTTTGGCTAGTTTCAACTTAATTGACCAGTGCTGAATATCGGCTTTGCCAGTTATTTATTTTTTATTTTTGTTACATTTGTACCCCGCACTTTCCCACTCATGGCAGGCTCAATGCGGCTTACATGGGGCAATGGAGGGTTAAGTGACTTGCCCAGAGTCACAAGGAGCTGCCAGTTCCTGAAGTGGAAATCGAACTCAGTTCCTCACGACCAAAGTCCACCACCCTAACCACTAGGCCACTCCTCCACTTAAGTTGAAAGCAGCCAAAAAACACCCAGATATTCAATGTCGGTCACCAGAAATGGCCTGGCATTGCATATCCAGGCTCAGCACCGACCATGGGAGTCAACCTGGCTAACTCCTACAGTCTGAATATCGGGCTTTGTATGCTTAAATCTGAGCCTGTAAAGTCCACGGTAGAAATTAGCCACAGACTTTGCACCAATCTTAAAATTGCCTCTCAAATGGAAGAAAAACTGGTATGTCCGTTCCATAATGTCTAATGCATTACATGGGCCTAATGTTTTCAGTGGACTCTGATGCTCTTTCTTTGTGGAAAAACAGCTTAGTGCATCTGGCTCTGGATTCTTAAAATAGTGTATTTGTTCTTGTTTATTTAATTTAAAACATTTAGCAATTTTTATGAGAATCCTATGTTTTTTTCCAGCCACAGTGATATAAATAGAAAGCATGAAAAAGACCACAATATTCTTTTCTGAAAAGATGTGGGAATAAGTAAGCCACATTTTACAGAAAATGATTTGAGCCAACTTTAGCATTAGAGACTGTTTGTTGAAGTCTGGTCTGGGTTCCCTCTAGAAACACCTTTCAGTTCAGCTGACTCCTGGCAACCATGCAATAAGGGTCTCCCCTTGTGGTTTTCTTTTGGCATGGTATAGGACTAGTTTGTCACTGACTTCTGCTATACAATATGCTGAACTACTATGTTGATGCTGCTTAACATAGAAGGACATTGGCTGGACAGCAAATGCACCCAAAGCATGGAGGGTAAAATGACCTGCCCAAGGCCACAAGAAGCTGCTGTGGGATTTGAACCTGGACATTGTTTAACCACTAGATTACTACTACTCTGCTCCCTGGGGTCCCTCACTCTGTCTTATTTTTGCTATATATAAGATTGGTGATACAACTTCAGGGATGCAGCGCTGGCTTTTCTCAGGTTTACTTTGCTGAGAATCTAGGTTCTAGGTCAGGACCAACTAAGCTGGGAGGCAGTTAGCTTCCTGGATCCACTATTTCTACCACTCATGCCCATTCACAAAAAACAAGCCTCCAACCCAGGGCATATTCTGAATCAAAGATTTACATAAATGATTTAAACAGTAGAAAGGCAAAGCAAACTAATGAGCAGTGCATAAAGGAATACTACTAACATATTCACTTCTCTTCTGGGAATCTCCCTTTCTACTGGGAACCCCCCTTGGCTCTTCCCAACAAATACCTTGAGGATCTGAAACCTGGACCCAGATATGATTGCAGGCACTGTGCTCCTGTAGAACCTGGACCTCCATGTCTCAGCTCTAAGGGTTTTCCACTGTATCCTCTTCTCAGTGTGTTTTTTTCTAGCAAAAAAGGTGAGAATACTCAAATGCTAGGCCACCCTTCAGGAGTGGGGTGATCACTGAGGGACCCACCCCACAATGGGCAGGCCCCTGCAACCAGTCACAAAATCTATGACAAGGCAGAATTGGTGTGTAAAGCCTGAGATCTTTCATTAAAACTTGGGGTCCGTAGGTCAATTTTAGCAGACAATGGAAAAGGTGCTGGTACTCAGTACCCCCAAGTACCCCCTCAAAAAAAACCTGCCTCTTCTTCTCTTTCCAGGAATAGTGGCTCCCTTTTCTCTTTGAAATTAGTCACAGAGGCTCTTTTTGAAAACATTTAGACTTACAAAGTTCCATGGGTTACCACAGGGCTCATATTCGAAAGAGAAAAATGTCTAAAAAGTGGCATAAAGCAGCATTTGTACAAATTTCTTTTCAAAACGTCCAAATCGGTATTTTCAAAACCTATTTTGCAGATGTTTATTTATGCAATTCGTCTGCAGTGCATCCAAATCACAAGGGGGCATGTTGGGGGTGGACTTAGGGTATGTCTAACACTTGGACATTTTATAACCATAATGGAACAAAATGAAAATGTCTAGGGCTGAAACTTCAACGTTTTGGTCTAGACCTGTTTTTAGAATGAATAAGGCACAAAAAGGTGCCAAAAGTGACAAGATGACCACTGAAGGGAATCAAGGATGGCCCTCTTATTCCCCACCAGTGTTCACTGACTCTCTCCTACCCCCAAAAAATGTGATTAAAATAGTTTCTTTATTGTTTATAGTTTATTTAGGTTTGCTATACTGCCATTAACTAACTGGCATATCACAGTGGTGTACAATTGTAAAAACATGGAGAAAACAGAAAGGAACTACAATATTGAATAGGAAAGTAAGCCTCTATGACAGCTTCAGATATTATAGCCAGGTCTATTAGGGCAGTAAGCAGGTCCCTGGAGTAGTGTAATGGTCAGTGAAGTGCACTATAGAGAGGAGGACCCAGACCCATATCTCAATCTACCTGTTGTACTTGTGGTGGAAAGTGTGAACCCTCCCACACTCTCCCAAAACATACTGTACCCACGTATAGTTGACACCTGCAGCAATAAGGAACATTGTAGTGGTGAACAATTGGGTACAGTAGGTTATAGGTGAGTTTTGGAGGGCTCAGCATATGGTATAAGGGGGTAACAGTGAGATGTGTACCTGGGAGCTTTTATACAAAGTCCACTGCAGTGCTCCCTAGGGTGCCCCATTGATCTCCTGGGATGTCTGTGTGGCCATTCTACTAAGAATGCTGACTCCTACATCCCAATGGCATGATTTTTTACGTTTTTTACTTGTACATTTTTTTTAATTGCCCAAAAAGGTAAATGCACAGAGCGTGAAAACATCTTGCATTGGCTATTTTGAAAAAAAAAAAAAGATAGAAACTTTGCTGTTTCAAAAATGGCCAAATTTTCTATTTGCATTTTGGACATTTAGCGTAAAACATCCAGAGTCTGACTTAGACATCATATCGAAAATGCCCCTCCACATAACTTTGTAAGTCTAAGTGCCTTGAAAATACACCTCATGGTCATCTTTACCTAACATATCACCTATCAAAATAAAATCTAGGTGTTATACAAATCATAGCAGCAAGTGGGGAGAAAAAAAAAGAGAGGTACAAAAGCCTGCTTATAATCGAAATAGAAAAACGCCTATATTGTGACCCAAATCGGGAGATAGACGTTTATCTCACAAAAACGAATAAAGCGGTATAATCGAAAGCCGAATTTGGACGTTTTCAACTGCACTCCGTCGCGGATGCGGACAAAGTTGATGGGGGCGTGTCGAAGGCGTGGTGAAGCTGGAACTGGGGCGTGGTTATCGGCCGATCAGAGATGGGCGCCTTTCGCCGATAATGGAAAAAAATTATGCGTTTGTAGCGAGAATTTAGGGCACTTTTCCTGGACCCTGTTTTTCCACGAATAAGGCCCCAATAAGTGCTCTAAATGACCAAATGACCACTGGAGGGAATCGGGGATGACCTCCCCTGACTCCCCCAGTGGTCACAAACCCCCTCCCACCACAAAATATGCCGTTTCACAACTTTTTATTTTCACCCTCACATGTCATACCCACCTCCCTGGCAGCAGTATGCAGGTCACTGGAGCAGTTATTAGGGGGTGCAGTGGACTTCAGGCAGGTGGACCCAGGCCCATCCCCCCCACCTGTTACACTTGTGCTGGTAAATGGGAGCCCTCCAAACCGCCCCCCCAAACCCACTGTACCCACATGTAGGTGCCCCCCTTCACCCCTTAGGGCTATAGTAATGGTGTAGACTTGTGGGCAGTGGGTTTTGAGGGGGATTTGGGGGGCTCAACACACAAGGGAAGGGTGCTATGCTCCTGGGAGCTCTTTTACCTTTTTTTTGTTTTTGTAGAAGTGCCTCCTAGGGTGCCCGGTTGGTGTCCTGGCATGTGAGGGGGACCAGTGCACTACGAATCCTGGCCCCTCCCATGAATAAATGTCTTGGAGTTATTCATTTTTGAGCTGGGCGCTTTCATTTTCCGTTATCGCTGAAAAACAAAAACGCCCACCTCACAAATTGTCGAATAAAACATGGACGTCTATTTTTTGCGAAAATACAGTTCTGTCCGCCCCTTCACGGACCCGTTCTCGGAGATAAACGCCCATGGAGATAGACGTTTCCGTTCGATTATGCCCCTTAAGGTGACCTAGGTTATGTAATATTTGCAGTAGATAATACTAAGTTCTAAAACAAGTAGGGCAAATACATATAGGCTAAGACATAGGAAGTAGGGAACGACAAAGGGAGAGTTTACTGACGTGCTAACAGAAGGACAGTGGACAATGCTCAATAGCAGAATGTCACTGGAACTGAATCTATTCACACGGGAAGGCCCTCTCAAAGTAATATGTTTTAACTCCCTGCAGAAACGTTTTGAAAGAAGTCTCAGCACAAAGGTGCATAGGTAGTTGATTTCACAATGTTGGTGCTACCATATCAAAACAAGAGTAGCATGCATAACCAGGTTCTACACTGTGATAGGAAGGAATAGACGGAAGACCAGGGTGTGCTGAATTAAGTGAATACACAGGGGACACCTGTAAGGTATACTGGGGAGGGACGGGGTTCAACAACAGGTGTGCAGATGCCAGGATGCCGCAGAGGAGGAGAGATCTTGATGTGGAGTGCTGCCACTGCCCATAGCTACACCACTGCTGTCCTAGTATTCTATAACGTGCTGTGACAAGGCTACAGCCCAGAGGTACAAAATGAAACAACAAAATCCTGAACTACATCTCCCAGAATGCATTGCCCATCCCAGCAAAGGGGAGCCCCAGGGATAGACAAGATGGGTATATACCAACTCTGACCACAAGAGGGAGGGAGAAGGAAGAAGCCCAGTTCCCTGGCTCCGTAATACATCATGCCTCCCACCTGTAAGAGGGAAGGGTGGGGGGAGAAGCAGGAGGAGGAAGGGATGGATTGGGTGGAGGAGGGGGTTAAGCAGAAAGCAGGATGGAATGGGAGCTGGAGGGCCCTGAGGAAGGTAGCACCTAAAGGGGGAAAGCTATGTGTTTAAAAGTTTTGATTTAAAACCAGTTGTAAGGAAGAAGCCTGTTTTGATTTGAACTGTTTGTTGTGGGGGAAGGGCAGAGGGCTGGAAGAGTTATAAGCCTGGTTCCCCAGCTGCTCCTGTTTGTGGTGTATAAGAACGGTGGGAGCTGGAAACCCTGGTGTTGGACAGGAGGGAACAATCCTGCTGAAAGGCCAGCACTGCTTGTGATACATACTTTGAAAAGGAAGTATTTTCAAAGGGGACTATTGCAGCCCTCAAGAAAGGGCAGAGACTTTGGATTGCTGGGTGAGGGGCAGCACAACCCTGCCTGGGGCAGTCTTAACCCAGGGCTGGACTGAAGCTTTTGTTTGTAACTTGGAAACAAAATAAAAAGAAAAGAATATTTGAAGGTATCTGCTGGTGGAGATTTGTGGGGCTCAGATTAATCCTGAGGAGGAGACTTCCTTCCTCCCCCTACTGGCGCAGCTGTCCCGTTTACAGTGCGCACATGCATGTAACTCATAGCCATACCCCTGACCCACACATGGCCACACTCCCTAGAAGTTGCATGCAACAGAAATTATGCATGCAGCTTCTTGAATAGTGCCCAAGGTCAGTTGTGCAAACAAATGCTAATTGGTGCCAATTAATGCCAATTAACACCAATTTAAGCCAACAATTGCTTGTTAAATCCAATTAACAGCCAATTATTAAATTAAGTTGTGTGTACAATTGACCTTATTCTATAAATTGGGAACCCAACTTTGCACACTAACCCCTGAATTCTATAAAAAGTGCTAAAAATTGCACATGTAAATTTGGGAAGTGATGAACTTGCACGTGCAATTTAATTGAATAATAAATCAATTAGAGCCAGTAATTGAGATCATAACAAGCAATTATTAAAGCTAAAGGGGGCGCAGCCATGGGTGGGTCATTGGTGGATCAGAGGCATTCCTTTAATTTATGCACATTGTTATAGAATAAAGGGGATCCACACCTAAATTTGGTGTGGGGACTTACACCAAGGTTTCATTGGTATAAATGTTTGCACCTAAATGTAGTTGTGATTCCCTTTGCTAAGCATTATTCTATACATGGCGCCTAACTTTAGGCACTGTTTACAGAATAATGCTTAGTGCTATATTTGGTGCCGATTTCTAAAGTCCATAATGCCATAAAATTTCTATTATCACCAGTCTTCTGAAGGTACAATTTTTTTCTTTATCATGTCCACTTGTTTATTTAATTAAACAAGAGCAGATTGAATGCAGACTGAATTACGTCTTCTACTCTCTGGGGCTGTTTTGCAGTACAATCTGGGATTAGCACAGTTTAACGCAAGCTATTCCAATGCACTAAGGCCAGATTGGATGCGGCATTTACTAGGGCTTTTTTTCCTATTTCATTTGCAGTTTGTGTGTTAATGTTCCCGTTAGCATGTGGTACTTGTAAAAAATGAATGCAGGAACACTTACAACCTCCTATGTAGGAGGCACAAAGTGTTCCTACATTAACTCTGCATTATCCATTTAGAACAAACTAATCAGAACGCTCTAACTAGATAAAATGGGAATCCCACTCTCCATCCATGATATGCCCCTCTCTCAATATATTTCTTTAAAAAATTCACAAACAGGCAAAATACGCAAAACGCTGTAATGCGTTTCTGTGGTAGGCTGTTAGCACGCGTTGTGTGTTAAGGGCTTAACACCCTTTAGTTAACAGGCCCCTTTGTAATACTCTACTTTTGAACCAAATGTATATTGATGTTTTACATGAAAAGTGCTTTCCCTTAATATGTGTGCCTTGTTCACATCAGAGAGTGACTGAAAAAGAATGTGCCAGTTGTGTGATGATTATTCTTTTTTTTCAAAGATTAATGCATTAATGTATTAAATTCTGGTGGTGCTTAATTTAGGAAACAATAGGGTTACTCAAGGTTTACTATTTTTTTCACATTTATATCATAATAACAACATTTCTTTTCTTTGGTGCAAAAATATTTGGGTTGTGCAATTGCCTTGAGAAGTACAGGATATTTTTTTAACTGCTGCAATAGCAAGGAAGCAGCAAATATTATATCACTTTTCTTGTATTTGATTCCGATTTCAAAGGCATTATATCCAGATAATAAAAGTTTTTCACTTTACTGAAACCAATTGGTTCTTCAAGGCTTAGGAAAGGCAATAATTGAATTATGCATCATTTGTCATAGATAGATGATCTCCTTGTGAAAAGCTCAATGTTTTTCTGAATGATGATAAACTTGCATGGTGAAAACCAGATTATGACAAATGACAGCAGAAGAGGGAATAAATAAAACAGAAGGACAGGTCAGGAAGCATAACTAACAGCTGTTGTCTAGATTAAGGCCTGACCTTCCATCCTGACCTGTACCGACCTATCTGTGCTTCTTTTGAATCTTCTACAGATTTTTCTCTCTTTTTAGATATTTCCACCCTTGTGCCCTATGCCCTGGAAACCAGAAGAGCTGAAATTGAGATAAATCATAAGCTCCTAATGAAGAGATGGGAACTAAAACTTCATACCTAAACTTGCAACATATACTACGGAATCCAGTTCTTGAATGACAGGGGTTTGCAAACATAGAATTAAAACGTTTTTTATACAACCTGTACATACAAAATCCCAAAGTCCATAGTAAAGATTTAAAAAACAAACCTGAACAGAGTGCTGGAGGCACAGAAAAAAAAGAAAATAAAATAAAAATATAGTATAGGGATTTGGAAGGAAAGAGAAGTCTGTTAGACACAGAGACTAAAAGGAAAAGAAGCCACAGGAAGAAGTCATCACTAGGTTTTCATACAGAAATATAGTAATGTTTTTGGTGCAGGACCCCAAGCCCCCCCCCCCCCCCCCCCCCCCCCACTTCTCTGCCCCTCTCCTGCACTTTAGGGGCTGCTGGGGTGGAACTGACCCCACTGATCTGGTAAAGTCATCTTCTTTATGGATACTCAACTTATTCTCAGTTAATTTGATGTTAATTGTTGGAACAGCAGACCTATTGTCTGATTCTCCAGTATAAAGAAACTAGTTAAAGAAGAAGACAAGAAAATGAAAGACTGGATTATCTCAAAATATTTGACTTTATATTGGCATACAGCATTAAGGGGCCCTACGCATGTCCAACATGCATCAAATTAGAACTACCGCCTGGCTACCACGTGCCCCAGGCGATAATTCTATTTTTGATGCGTGTCCAAAACACATGACAGAAAAATTGTCTATTTTCTACTGCATGGCACTAACCGGGCGGTAATCAGAAGTGTGCGCGCCTCGACGATTGCCACCCGGTTAATGTGTGAGAGCTTACCGCTAAGTCAATGGGTGGCGGTAAGGTCTCAGGCCCAAAATGGACGTGCACTCATTTTAATTTTGCAGGCACACTAAAAAATGGACCTCCATGTGTCCAATAAACGCGCCAACACCAATGCAGGCCATTTTTTGGCGCACCTTAGTAAAAGGGTCCCAAAAACCCTTGCATGTTAGCCACAAAAGTGATTACTTTGCTGATAAATGATGAACGTATTTGGTAAAAGAAAAAGTAGTTATGTGTAATAAATTTATTATCCAGCTTATAATTGAAAGAGAAAAACGCCTATATTGCGACCCAAATCGGGAGATGGGCATCTTTCTCCCGTGGGCGCCCAAATCGGTATAATCAAAAGCCGATTTTGGGCTTTTCCAACTGCAATCCGTCGCGGAAACGGGTAAAGTTGATGGGGGCGTGTTGGAGGCGTGGTGAAGGCGGAACTGGGGCGTGGTTATCGTCCGAAGAGAGATGGGCGTCTTTAGCTGATAATCGAAAAAAAAAGGCATTTTTGCCGCGATTTTGGGTCACTTTTTTTGGACCCTTTTTTATCATGAACAGGTCCCAAAAAAGTGCCCCAACTGACCAGATGACCACTGGAGAGAATCGGGAATGACCTCCCTGGACACCCCCAGTGGTTACTAACCCCCTCCCACCAAAAAAAACCCACTTTACAAACTTTTTTTCCAGCCTCTATGCCAGCCTCAAAAGCCGTACCCACCTCTATGACAGCAGAATGTGTTCTATCCTGTGACAGCCTTTCCCTGGTTCTGATGTGGCTCTCGGGTGAGTGTGACACCTTTTCTGTTATGCGCACTGCAGAGTCACATCAGCAATGCATTGTGGTGGGTGTAGGGTATTGGGCTCCGGGATTCCAGTAGCTTGTGGCAAATGCTCACGATGTTGGTAGTTGGTAGACTCTACTCCCATGGTGCTTTTCCCCCTGCTTACTGGGTCAGAGTGTGCCCTGTTTTGTTTCTGGTAGTCCATGAGGTAGTGGCCATTTTTGTAAGCCAGTTTTAGATCCCTTTCATGTGTTAGCCATGTTACAGAACTTAGTTCTTCCCTTGAATGTGGCTGAAAGAGGGCATTGTACAGCATTCTGCCAGCTCTGACCTACTGCTCATCTCAGTACCAGGGAGACTCATTGCCAGTGGGGCACAACCTCTGATCTGCAGTTAACTGTGAGTAAGCGTGCTTATTCCAATAAAGGACGTTTTCGGAGAGATTAGTCTTCAGGTGTCAACTGCTGTGCCAATGTTATATAGCAGCAACCAGTCCTAGAGGCCTGCGTGTATACAGGTCCCTGGAGCACTTTTAGTGGGTACCGCAGTGCACTTCAGCCAGGCAGACCCAGACCCATCCCCCCCTACCTGTAACACTTGTGCTGGTAAATGGGAGGCCTGCAAAACCCACTGTACTCACATGTAGGTGCCCCCTTCACCCCTAAGAGCTATGGTAGTGTTGTACATTTGTGGGTAGTGGGTTTTGGGGGAGGGGGGTTGGGGCTCAGCACCCGTGGTAAGGGAGCTATGCATGTGGGAGCGTTGTCTGAAGTCCACCGCACTGACCTCTAGGGTGCCCAGTTGGTGTCCTGGCATGTCAGGGGGGCGAGTGTACTACGAATCGTGGCCCCTCCCATGACCAAATGGCTCGAATTAGGACATTTTTGAGCTGGGCGTTTTTAGTTTCCATTATCGCTAAAAAAAACAAGCGCCCAGCTGAAAAATGTCCATTTTTTCGAAAATACGGTCTGTCCCGCCTCTTCATGTACCCGTTTTCGGACATAGACGCCCATGGAGATAGGCGTTCGCGTTCGATTTTGCCCTTCCACGTCTATTAGATTCTTGATAGCACTGTGCTATTCATCTCTTTTAAGCAACTGATAATAGTGAGCTAACAGGGTCATCATAAAATAGTAAATGATGACAGAGAAAGAGACCAGTGGTCCAATCCTGTTAGCCTTGGTGATGTCCCTGGTGCCAAGTTATTCTTTTCCATACTAATAAGTATATATATCTCAGCTGTCAGACATACAGCATGGCCATTCCTATCAATCCTTATTAAGGAAGATTTTATAAATTTCTTCTCTTGTACTCCACACTCTTGGATAGATAAGTATGCAAAATCTATTTAGTTTAAACCTTTCAGGTTATTCAAACAACTTATTAAGAAACATAAAAAAATTGAAATAAAATAAATTGACAACAAAACATAAAATTGAAAACACAACTCAAAATAAAATACAATAAAATCAACAAGGTCAATGGAACCTCTGACCACTAGATCATATCAAATAAATCCTAATAAATACATAAATATTGCTTGATTATAGCAAATGGCACTACATTTCTTTGAAGAGGTGAACAAACGTGGATAAAGGTGAGCCAGTTGATATTCAGGCTTATTTTTGAAAGAGAAGGGCACTCATCTTTCGACACAAATCGGGAGATGGTCGTCCTTCTCTCAGGGTCGCCCAAATCGGCATAATCAAAAGCCGATTTTTGGCGTCCCCAACTGCTTCCCGTCGTGAGGATGACCAAAGTTCCCGGGGGCGTGTCAGAGGCGTAGCGAAGGCTGGACTGGGGCGTGCCGGGTGTCCTCAAGCGATAATGGAAAAAAGAAGGGTGTCCCTGATGAACACTTGGCCAACTTTACTTGGTCCTTTTTTTTTTACGACCAAGCCACAAAAATGTGCCCTAAATGACCAGATGACCACCGGAGGGAATCGGGGATGACCTCCCCTTACTCCCCCAGTGGTCACTAATCACCTCCCACCCCCAAAAAAAACAACTTTAAAAACTTTCATCTTCTTTTTTTTAGAGTATGGGTGAAGGACCTCCTTCGCTATGCCTCTGTCCCTGCGACAGCAGTTGAGGAGGTCCTTCGCTATTTATTTAGATTTTGCTCACACCTTTTTCAGTAGTAGCTCAAGGTGTGTAAAAGAAATGCTGACTGTGGCATTTGAATAGTTGACCCACATCAGAAGTAGGTTCTGGATAGGTCCTGGGTAGGTGGGTAGGTGCAGGGAGAGGGAGGGGTCAGTAAGGATAAGACTTGGGGGTGGCACATTTTTGAGGAGGACTGGATTTTCTGTTTGGGGATTGGGGGTTGGAACAGGGGGATCAGTTGGAATCAGACCTTGGGAGGGGATCAGGAGGGGGTTAAAACATTGAAGGGGGGTTGGCAGGGGGCTAAGAAATAATGGAGTTTAGGACAGGAGCTTGGACCTGCCAGTGGAGCCAACCACAAGGGGGGGGCATGAGATTTGGTGGTGCCAAGGTGCACCACCTCACTGAGGATGGTAAAGAGAGTTCAGCAAGCCCTGTGCAGTACATGCAGGGCAGATGCTGGGCACACTCCCTGCATGTACCACACAGACTTTGTACTTACTATGTGTTCTGTATTACAGATAACATATTTATAAATGATCTAGAGATGGGAACAAACAGGGAGGTAATTAAATTTGCTGATGGGGTAATATGTGGAAAAACAACAGGCTGTACTGTAATGGGCTACATCTTTCTGTGACAGGAAAAGGATCCTTGGGGACAAATTTAGACAGTTTGTTTCTACACATTTAACCTAGAAGGTGACAATGACAAAAGAAAACATGGTAATTTAGAAAGTCACCCCTAGAAAAAACATGATGGCAGAGGGAAAGTTCATGTCAATTTAGAAAAACATCCAAACACAGCACATGGAAAACGATAAGCTAAAATGCTCATAGTCCAAGGGGCTCTTTTACTAAGCCATGTAGGCGTGTACGTGCATCAAATTTGAACTACCACCCGGCTACCGCGAGGCCCAGGCAGTAATTTTATTTTTTATGTGCATCCACTAGGAGTGCCAGAAAATTTCCAGCGCATGGTGCTAATCAGGTAGTAATCGGCATTGTACGCATGTAGACCATTACTGTCCAGTTAGCACGTGAGACTTTACCATTAGGTCAATGGGTGGCGGTAAGGTCTCAGGTCCAAAATGGACATACGCCAATTTTTATTTTGCCGCACGTCCATTTTCGCCCAATAAAAAAGGCCTTTTTTTGCAGGTGCACTAAAAAATGGACCTGCACATGTTCAATACATGTGTCTACACCAGCGCAGGCCATTTTTCAGCGCACCTTAGTAAAAGGACCCCAAAGTGTGAAGAAACAGTGTGTTTTAAGCCTGCAAAATGTATTGGATATTTTCCTGTTTTAATTATGTCTGAAATGTATTTCTCCTATTTGGTCAATAATGGTGCATGTTTATGCTTAAAGCTGTTACAGAGGACTGACTTTCTTTTACGCAGCGATGATAGAAAAAATAATATGAAGTGTATTTAACACAGCATTTGATCGCAGATTATTAACGTTTATTTAAAAACTGCGATATTGGGGTTTTTGCCTATGATGAAGAGAAGACCAGTTGGTCTGTTTAAGCTCCATTAGATCAATATTTAATCTTGGAGCTCTTTGAGGCTTTTCCCCAGTAACTTAGTCATTTTGTAAATGTGTGGAATACTCTATATTTGAATTTTGTTATATATCCATACCACCAATCTGGTTATTTAGTGGTTTCTTTTATTTGGCACACAGATAATAGGAAGTGCTTGTAGTGATGTAACCAGTTTTTATTTGAAACTTTATTGTTCTGGGCTCTGATTGGCCTGGAGTTTTGAAATTACCCAATAGCTGTTGCTGGCTGTCATTGGAGTCGACTCTGTGGGTGCTGTGGGTGCTTGAGCACCCCCAATATTGAGAAAATTCCTTGTATGTGTCCAGGGAGGGGTCATTTCCATTGTGCTTAGCACCCCCAATAATTTTGAAAAGTTGGCTCCTATGCTGGCTGTTGCTTCAGTTTCAGCCCGGAAGAAGGCGAGAGAGATCTCTTTGCTGAAGGAAAGAAAGGTGACTAGTGGAGTGCCTCAGGAGTCAGTTCTGGGCTGATTCTGTTTAATATATTTGTGAGAGATATTACTGAAGGATTAGAAGGAAACATTAGAGTGGATACCCTGGAGGGAGTAGAAATCATGAGAAGGGGTCTCCAAATGTTAGAAGAATGGTCAAGAGTCTGGCAGTTAAAATTTAATATATACAACCCTCTGGGGTAAATAGGTCCATTCGATTTCTATTTCCTATTTCTAAGTATCATACAAAGAAACCACCCAGTTTTGAAAAGAAAAATTATAGTAAAATTAAAAAGTGGATAGTTCATAACGTGAGTATTTTTTCTTTTTTTATCTGCTAATAGTGCTCAGTAGGAGGGGTCACTCTCACAGGACTCTCTTGCAGTATACTACTGCTAGCACCCCTTAAGACATCATAGCACTCCTACCTCCTTACCCTATTCACAGTATATTCTGAGCTTTCCATTGTTGTAATGATTTAAAAAAAAATGATTCTACTTAGCTCATTCAGGAGTGTGGGCGTTCACTGGTGGATTAACCGTCTTGTGGGGATCCCCATCCGTATTGTGAGTTAAAATGTAACCGTAGTTTGCACTACTCCCTATAGTCTGGATTGAAGTCCAGCATCCAAGAGGTAGGAGTGCTATGATGTCTTAAGGGGGGCTAGCAGTAGTATACAGCAAGAGAGTCCTCTGAGAGTGACCCCTCCTACTGAGCACTATTAGCAGATAAAAAATGAAAAAATACTCATGTTATGAACTATGCACTTTTTAATTTTACTTTTATAATTTTTCTTTCCAAAACTGGGTGGTTTCTTTGTATGATACTTAGTTAAAATTTAATGCCAAGGAGTGCAGAGTGATGCATTTGCGGTGCAGAAATCAAAAAAAGATATACCAGATAAGAGGGGAGAGATCGGTAGGCTTGGCTCAAGAGGAGGGACCTTGGGATGATGGTGTCCGAGCAGGGGCGTAGCCAAGGGTGGGCCTGGGTGGGCCTGGACCCACCTACTTTGGGCTCAGGCCCACCCAGCGACGATGCATAGAGATGACAAAAGAATTGATCCCCCGCTGGCACGCAGGCCTTCTTTCCCCTCCCTCCCTCCCCTTCGGGCAGCGCCGCAGTCTATCGCTACAGCTGAGCAAAGCTGCACCGCACCGGGTTCATCTCCGTCCTGCCGCTACTTCTGTCCTCTGGCTCTGTGACCTTTGTTTGTTCTTCTGCAGCTTATCTGCAGCGGTTCCGGATCTGTGCGCTCCCAGGCCTGTCTGTATGCTGCCTGCGACTGCTTCCGTTCCTCTGCACTGGGCCCCGCCTCTTCAGAAGAGTAGGCGGGGCCAGCGCAGAGGAACGGAAGCAGTCGCAGGCAGCAACAGACAGGCCTGGGAGCGCGCGGATCTGGAACTGCTGCAGATAAGCACTGTCTGGCAGCAGAAGAGAGCAAACAAAGATCACAATGGAGCCGGAGGGCAGAAGTAGCGGCAGGACGGAGACGGACCCGCGGTGAAAATTTGCTCAGCTGTAGCGATAGACTGCAGCGCTGCCCGAAGGGGAGGGGAAAGAAGGCCTGCAGCCAAGTGCCAGACTGTCGCTGGGGAAAGGGAGGGAAAAACGTGTGTGTGTGTGGTGGTGGTGTGTGGGTGGGGGGGTCGGGGAGAGACAGGCGCACTGTTGGGATGAGGGAGTGAGATAGGGTAGAGCTGGGGAGGGGCGGAGAGATGCTGCAAGGGGAAAGAGAGGGAGAATTGTTGGATATGGGTGGGATGGGTAGAGGGAGAGAAAGGGCATGAGAGAAAAAAAACATTTTGGACATGGAAGTGGAAGGGAGAGGTGAGAGGGGAAATGTTGAACATGGCAGTGAGGGAAAGGAAGGATGGAGAGTTGATGATGGTGGGGGGGGGGGGGCAGAGAGAGATGTCAAACCAGGGGCTCAAGGCAGGGAGAGGGAGAAAAGTTGGACATGAAGGTGGAGAAGAGGAGAGGAAAGGAGAGATGCACAAGCGGGGGAGGGGAGAAAGAGGGAAGATGGATCCAGGGAGAGAAGATAGACAATGGATGGTAGGAAAGAGAAAGGGGAAAATGCTGGACAATGGGGGAGGGGAGAGAGATGGGACAGGAAGATGCTGGTGGTGGGAGGTAAAAGGGATAGGGAAATATCAGGCTACCAGGGTGAGGAGGGTAGAAAGAGGGAACAGATGCTGGGCTGGAAGGGTGGAGGGAGGAAGACACTGGGAATGGTGGAAAGCATTCCCAGGGAGTGGAGATGGCAAGGAAAAAATGAGAGAATAGTGATCACAGGGGGTAGAAATATAGTAATGGCCCATAGATCGAAGATAGAAGGGAATGGAAGGCTGAGAAGGAGAGAGATGGGGAATGGAAGAGCAAAGGGGTGAAAGGAGATGGAAATGTGATAGATATCTGAAAAGTAAAAAGAAGGAAAAGATTTAGGAAGCGGATGAAATTTGAGTGTACAGAGGCAGAAAAGAAAAAAAGGAAGGAAAGAGCTAAAATGGAAGGATCAAAATTTCAGAGGTAGGTGTACTGAGGAAATGAAACAACAGGAGAAAAATGACAAATGGACAACCGCTTGAAGAATTAGCAGAATACAGACAGAAATTGGAACCAACATGATGTAAAAATAAAATGTCCAGACAATAAAGTAGGAAAATCATTTTACTTTGAATATTTTAAATGGAATATGTTAACTTTGGGAAATGTGCATAGCGGATGTCTTTTTATTGTGTTAAGTAGAAAAGGAAATGCGCTTTTGTTTTGGGGTTTTTTTTCTCCAGTGTTGCAGTACAAGCTGAGGTTCCCAGTTCAATTTTGCCTATATATTTTTATTTCTAATTTGTGAGGGTCTGTTAGTGTGACTTTAACTGCAGATGAGGAGATTGGAGAGGAGAGGGAATTGGGGAAGGGGCTTTATTTTCTGCCCTGGTCACCAGCATGGCTAACGGCAGCCCTGACCCTTGCTGTAGCTAGTGGGGATTCCCAAGCCCTACTAGCTGGAGGTCTATTCTGAAGCTGGTCAGAGATGCCTTCTACTGAGCTTGGCAGATGGGAGCAGCATCCTGGAGCCACTGACAACTAAGATTGTATGGGGTGCTGGCATCAGTGGCTCGAGGAGTTGCTGCTGCCTACTGGGCTTGGTGGAGAGGAGTTCTGGCCATCTTTACTGGAGGCCTTCAGCTGACAGAGATTGGGGATCCTCATCTGCTAAAGTATTTATATTTTGAATTGGGAAGTGCTGGGGAAGAGAGAAAATTTTGTGCCCACCCACTTTGTGCTCAGGCCCACCCAAAATTGGCTGTCTGGCTACGCCACTGTGTCCGAGGATCTGAAGGTGATGAAACAATGCAACAAGGTGATGGCCGTGGCCAGAAGGATGCTGGGCTGCATAGAGAGGGGTATAATCAGGAGACAAAAGGTGCTGATGCCCCTCTACAAGTCATTGGTGAGACCCCACGTGGAGTATTGCGTTCAGTTTTTGAGGCTGTATCTTACTAAGGATGTAAAAAGACTTGAAGTGGTTAAAAGAAAAGCAACAAAAATGGTATGGGATTTCGTTGCAAGACATACAAGGAGAGACTAACTGACCTGAACATGTATACCCTGGAGCAAATGAGAAACAGGGATGATATGATACAGACGTTCAAATACTACTCTGCAAACAAACCTTTCCCAGAGATGGGAAGGCAGTATAACTAGAGGACATGAACAGAGGTTGAAAGGGGGCAGATTCAGGAATAATGTCAGGAAGTATTTTTTCACGGAGAGGGTGGTAGATACTTGGAATGAAATAACAGTAATTGGAAAGTAAAGTGAGTACTGGGTAAACTTCTACGGTCTGTGCTTTGATCGTGGCTGGACAGAATCAGTTTCAACTTCAGAAATTGGAGAACCAGGCCAGTGCTAGGCATACTTGTATGGTCTGTGCCCTGATTGTGACTGAATAGATTTGGATGGGCTGGAGTGGAGCTTTTCAGGGGCTTCAATGTTAACTTCTGAAATTTTAGAACAAGGACAGTGCTGGGCAGACTTCTACAGCCTATGCCCTGAAAATGGCAAGGACAAATCAAGCGAATGAAAGGGCTAGGGCTTCTTCATCATTGGAAAAAACCGTGGTTCTAACTACTGAGGAGCCCAAGAGAAGTTAAGTTCTTTCTCGAGTTTCTATGAGATTTTTGTCAAAACATTCATAATTCTAGAAATAAAGAAATTATCTTTTTGAAATTAAGGAGGTTTTTTCCAATGATGAAGAAGCCCTAGCCCTTTCATTCGTTAAATTAAACGAAGAAAGGTGCTTCTTGAGGTTTTTCCTCCTATCTACACACACATATATATTTATAATAGCTTGCAGAGATGCCAGTTTCCTAATGTTTATAATTAATAGATGTTTCTATGTTTTGGAAACTGCCCCTGATTTTCAATTTAGTTTGTATCTAAAAGGACAAATCAAGACCAGGTAAACATATGAAGTATCACATAACATACGTAACGAGTTTATCTTGTTGGGCAGACTGGATAGATCGTATACGTCTTTATCTGCCGTCATCTACTATGTTACTGTATCCAGCTGTTCCCCACTATAATATCCCTGTATCTAGGAACATTAGGTTTTTGGTGGGTTTTTGAGAGCTCACACTTTCCACCACAATTGTACCAGTTAAAGTGGGATATGGGCCTGAGTCTCTTCTACAGTGCACTGAACTGACCACCAGGCTACTCCAGGGACCTGCTTGCTGCTCTAATAGGACTGTCCATAACATCTGAAGCTGTCATAGAGGCTGGTATGTACTGTTTCTTTCACATCTTTGGGAGGTGGGAGAAGGTCAGTGACTGCTGGGGGAGTGAGGGGTCATCTTGTTATTTAGGGCTCCTTTTTGTGACTCACGTTGTGATTGAAACAGGTCTAGACCAAAATATCCAACTTTTAACCTTGGATGTTTTTACTTTGTTCCATTATGGCAGAAAAATGTTCAGGTTTTGAAGACATCTTAATCCTGCCCCATACACGCCCCTTTTGATTTGGATGCACTGCAGCAAAAAAAAAAAACATCTCATATCTAGTTTTGAAAATCACAATTTGGACATTTTTCAGAGAAAAACATCCAGATGCCACTTTATGCCGTTTTTAGGTGTTTTTCTGTTTTTAAAATTAGCCCCATTATGTATGCTATTCTGAAAAATATGCTAGAAAGAATTTCTAAGGTAAAACACATACCTTAAATTAAATGAAAAAAGACTGCCATTAATACTCTTGATAAAAGGATAGTGCCGCCAATTCTCGCATGTTAGAAAAAGCAAACCCTGATGCAGGTAGCCACCGAAACATGGCCACTTCAGGTCACTGGTATTTATCCATCAATAAAATTTACTATTTTTCATCATACTGGTACCTGTTTGGTTACTAGACTGTATTCTATCTGTGGCACTGGTTTCTGCTTTCTTATCTGTACTCTTTAGTTTGTTGTACCTGCCATGCTTCCTTACAGATTATGCAGAGTTACCAATAGTGACACAGGTGATTGATAGGTCCATTAAAATTAGAGCAAAAAGTTTCCTTCAGTGTCACATAATAGTTCAGATTTCATACACTTCATGCATTTTTAAGGAGATGAGTAATCAATCAATATGTTTAGTTACAGATATACTTCCAATAGGCCAAAAGGCTCAATGTACTTACCATTTTCTGATAAGTACATTTCCTAAAAACAAACCAATTAAGGAAAAAAGAGCTTTCTGGTTCCTACACAGCTGCTGATTGAAACCTTTTGTTCTCACAAAGTAATACAATATAGCAAAATGCTCTCTCTCTAGAAATATGACTTTTCTTTTTTTTCTGACATTTTGCTTGAAAAGTTTTGAATTGAAATAATATTCATCATTGTTGAACACTATCAAGGAGAGAGATAGAGAAAAAGAGTTTGTGTGTGTTAGTGGCTGTGATGCAAACTGTGGTATCAATATGTGGAGGTGCATTTTCGAAAGGGACGTCCAAGTTGCGATTTGGATGTCCTTGCAAAACGGCAAAATCCAGGGGCGGGGAAACACGTATTTTCGAAACAAGATGGACGTCCATCTTTCGTTTCGAAAATACCGTCAGGGACATCCAAATCCTTAAATTTTGCCATCCCTAGACATGGTCATTTCAGATTTTCAGCGATTTTTGAAGCCAAGACGTCCATGTCAGAAACAACCAAACGCAAGCCATTTGGTCGTGGAAGGAGTCAGTATTTGTAGTGCACTGGTTCCCCTGACATGCCAGGACACCAACTGGGTACCCTAGGGGGCACTGCAGTGGACTTCATAAATTGCTCCCTGGTACATAGCTCCCTTACCTTGTGTGCTGAGCCCCCCAAGACCCCCCCCCCCAAAACCCACTACCCACAACTGTACACCACTACCATAGCCCTTATGGGTGAAGGGGGGCACCTATATATGGGTACAGTGGGTTAGTTGTGTGTTTTGGAGAGCTCGCTGTTTCCTCCACAAATGAAACAGGTAGGGGGGGTATGGGCCTGGGTCTGCCTGTCTGAAGTGCACTGCAGTACCCACTAAAACTGCTCCAGGGACCTGCATGCGCTGTCATGGACCTGAGTATGACATTAGAGGCTGGCACGACATATTTTTAAAGATGTTTTTTTAGGGTGGGAGGGAGTTAGTGACCACTGGGGGAGTAACGAGAGGTCATCCCCGATTTTCTTCGGTGATCATGTGGTCATTTCGGGCACCTTTTTGTGCCTTAGTCTTAAGAAAAACAGGTCCGGGTAAAAACGTCCAAGTGTTCGTCAGAGACATCTTTGTTTTTCTCGATTATGGGTCAAGGACATCCTAGTGTTAGGCACGCCTAAGTCCCGCCTTCTCTATGCCTCCGACATGCCCCCTTGAACTTTGGCCATCCTTGCGACGGAGTGCAGTTGAGGACGTCCTAAATTGGATTTTGATTATACCGATTTGGAAGTCCCTGGGAGAAGGACGTCCATCCTCCGATTTATGCCAAAAGATGGACGTCCTTCTCGTTCAAAAATGAGCCCATTAGGGGCCCTTTTACTAAGCTATGGTAAGCACTAATGAGTGCTTACCGCAGATTAAAATCCACTACCATGGGGCGCGCTCAGGCGTCCCGTGTAGTTTTGTGTTTGGCATGTGCTACCCATGCACTAAAAAATAGAAAATATTTTTTAGTGCCTGGGCATGTATGGGGGAAGAGAGTAAGCATGCCCAGTGTTAATTGGTTAGAACATCTGCATCACTTGCACGTGGTTAACACAGGAGCCCTTACTGCCTAGTAAATATGTATTAGTAAGAGCTCCTGAACTAATGGCCACACGCTAATTGGCCATTAATTAAAGAAATATTAGCCTTTAGTTGCCCTCTAGGAACACCAGTACCAGAAAAAAAAACATTTCTGTTGCAATTTCCTATCCCCAAAGGATTGTGTTCAAAGTAGGCCGTTTCAACCACTTTCCAGTATCTGGTCAGAATTTGAATAATTTCAGATTATATGGTTTTCAGAAAAAGTTTTAAAACATTATTTTAATAAATATTTTGTAGCTGAGTAGAATAATATTGTATAGTAGCAAGATGCTAGAATGCTGAATGTATTTTTAGGATTGATTTTGATTCTTCAGGTATTATCTGAACTCTTTATTATATGTTATCCACACCAAACTGTAAGGTAGCTGCGGAATGTAAGAGTGTATCAGTATCTAGAACACTGGTTCTCAACCCATTCCTCAGGACACACCTAACTAGTTAGGTTTTCAGGATACCCACAATGAATATGCATCAGATAAATTTGCATGCACTACCTGAATTGTATGCAAATTTATACCATGAATATTCATTGTAGGTATTCTGAAAACCTGACTGGTTTGATGTGTCCTGAGGACTGGGTTGAGAATCCCTGGTCTAGAAAAAACTTCATATAGCCTGCTTTTATATTTTAAATAGTTTATGAATAGTGTTACATCACCTTTTCAGAAAGGCATACCTCACAGATCCAACATGGAGGGGCATAATCGAATGGTGCCGGCCATCTATATGGCCGGCCCCGTAAAGCGGCGTACAGACCATATTATTGAAATAAGATAGCCGGCTATCTTTCATTTCGATAATACGGTTGGAGCTGGCCAAATCTCAGCATTTGGTCCGACTTTACAGATGGCCGGCATCGGTTTCTGGCAATAATGGAAACTAATGCCGGCGATCTCAAACCCAGCCAAATCCAAGCCATTTGGTCGTGGGAGGAGCCAGCATTTGTAGTGCACTGGTCCCTGTCACATGCCAGGACACCAACCAGGCACCCTAGGGTGCACTGCAGTGGACTTCAAAAATTGGTCCCAGGTGCATAGCTCTTTTACCTGGGGTGCTGAGCCCCCCAAATCCCCCACAAAACCCACTCTCCACAACTCTACACCACTACCATAGCCCTAAGGGGTGAAGGGAGGCACCTACATGTGGGTACAGTGGGTTTTGGGGGGGGGGGGTTGGAGGGCTCCCATTTACCACCAGAAGTGTAACAGGTAGGGGGGATGGGCTGGGTCCACCTGCCTGAAGTGCACTGCACCCATTAAAAACTGCTCCAGGGACCTGCATACTGCTGTCAGGGAGCTGGGTATGACATTTCAGGCTGGGAGGGGGTTGGTGACCACTGGGGGAGTAAGGGGAGGTGCTCCCTGATTCCCTCCAGTGGTCATCTGGTCAATTGGGGCACTTTTTTGAGGCTTGGTCCTAAAAATAAATGGACCAAGTGAAGCCGGCCAAATGCTCGTCCGAGACGGCCTTCTTTTTACCATTATCGGCTAAAGCTGGCCATGTCTTAACCACGCCCCCATCCCATCCCCGTCCTGCCTTCCATACCCTGCCAACACGCCCCCTTGAATTTTCGCCAGCTCTGCGACAGAAAGCAGTTGGAGCCGGCCAAAATCGGCTTTCAATTATACCGATTTGGCCGGGTTTAGGAGATGACCGGCCATCTCCCGATTTGTGCAGGAAGATGGCCGGCGAAATCCTTCGAAAATAAGCAGGATAGTCATTAAAAATTGAAAGACAGCACCGAAAATAGGAAATGAACAAGACCAAATCCCCTGCCGCAGGATCCCACCCCTTGCGATCTGCTTGGGATGGTCCTTAATTGATCTATTTTACTATATTTCACACTTTGTAACTGCTTACCCCGGGGTCTACAACTACCTCTCTGGAATTATGTAAGCTGCATTGAGCCTACAAATGGGTGGGAAATGTGGGATACAAATGTAACAAATAAATAAATAACATTTTGAGAATGGCCTGCTAGTAGTGTCATGCAGGAGACCTCAAAGTCAACATTCACAGTCTCTAGGGGCGCCTGGATTTGCCGCTGTCGTGGATAGGATACTGGGCTCGATGGACCCTTGGTCTTTTCCCAGTGTGACATTACTTATGTACTTATGTATGTACTAAGTTAACTATTACCCAACAGAAACACCTAGAGGTCAAACGTAGGGACATATTAATTGGGCCTTGGCCAAAACCTGTTCCTGCAATAACTAGGCAGAGCTGGCAGAAGTGTACTAAAGAAGGGGGAGACCATAAGTAGCTGGAAACGATGGCTCATAACATCCCAGGTCAACAGAAGTAGAGGAGTGGCCTAGTGGCTAGAGCACTGGTCTTGCAATCCAGAGGTGGCTGGTTCAAATTCCACTGCTGCTCCTTGTGGTCTTGGGTAAGTCACTTAACTCTCCATTGCCTCAGATATAAACTTAGATTGTGAGCCCTCCTGGGACAGAAAAATATCCAGTGTACTTGAATGTAACTCACCTTGAGCTACTACTGAAAAAGGTGTGAGCAAAATAAACTAAACTAGAAGCTGGGTTCAATTGATCAGTGAAGTACAATTCCTAATAAAGCAATACTGTTCTTCTATCATTGCACAAACATCAGGATGGGGTCAGTCTCCACAAGCTTAATTGCTGAAATTAATTCACCTACATTTTGCACCTTCTTATTGAAGATATAAAAATGTTACTTCCCTTACAAATAATTTCCAATGAGATGTTTTATGTTTTATATTGGTGTAAAGCCAGAACAGACACTGCTTTTACGTTTATAACTAAACACACATGGAGCTTCATTTCCAGAATATTTTCTCAGTCATCTTAATTAAAATACTGCAAAGAGCATGCAAGTCAATTAAAAGATACCTTACATGATGATTCATTCTCGTCTGCACATTCAAATATACAGATTTATTGCTTCAGGAGATGTTAACAAATGGCTCACAAGCTACACTGTTATACAGATAAAATATATCCCGGCAATAAGTGCAAAATATTTTCATACAGTAATTTGCTTATGAATAAATCCCATGATTCATTACGCATGGCAAGGAAAATATATTTAAGACAAATAGGAAACCATTGGTAAATAAGCATCTTGAGACTTCCAGTAGAAAACACATCTCATTCAAGAAATGATTAGACACATATAATCACACTGTAGACACATTGCAAGGAGGCAGGTAAAGTACATTTTTCCGTTCAGAAGTAATTTCAGAAATTATTTTTTTTTTTTTTTTACTTTTTGCATAAATCTTTCCAGTATGATTCAATATCAAATATTTAGATAAAAAGGCAAAGAACAGCAAACACTAGTGCAGATAATGGCAACTTAGTAAAACAAATATTTAAAATTTATGGATTAAAACCATCATTCTCTCCAATAAGTGCACAGTTTGAGACCTAAATATGTACCCTCTAGAGGACAGGTAAAGGGAGATATGATGGATACATTCAAAACTCTGAAAAGTATAAATAGTGCATAAGAAGCAATGCAGTCAATATTTTAAATTATTTAAGCAGGCAGGAGAGGCTCTGGCCCACTTAAATCATACTCTGTGGGCCATCCACTAATATTCAGTAGCAATAAACTTAAGAAGTATCGGGAGGCTGCCACTAGAGGTTGAGGCAGCCATTTTGAAGAGACAGCCAAAATGGGCAGGAATGAGTGGGCATCACTCTTGTCCATTTTCCGCTAGACTATCATAGATCAAGAAGGTAGGCCTGCCACGATCCATATCCAGAGGGGCATCTGGAGTGGCATGCGGGGTGAGAGAGAGTTTGGATCTGGGAGAGGGTTCTAGTTGTTCTTCCGGGGAGAAGGAGGAAGATGTAACTGGGGGGAAGGGATGTAGAAAAGAGGATGGGGGGGGGGTCTGGATGTTCTGGAGGGTAGGAGAGGGATCATTGTTATGGGGGGGGGGGGGTTGTAACCTGGCCAGATATCGTTATGCAGATCCCAGCCAATATTTAGCTAGGACCTGCATATGCTCTAGCGGCTAAAAAAGAATGAATTAGCACTGAATAAATATTTAACGCCAGTGCCTGGACATGGCCAAACATTGAATATATGAGGCTAATTCTGTCTGTGGTAGACAGCGTTTAAAAAAATGCTGACCAGTGCGGGCTTAATATTGACTGGAATATTTTGACATTTACAAACCAGAGCAGATTGGTAAAATCAGATGAACCCTGAGCCAATATCTTCCATCATAGTCTTTGTTGCCATTTATGAAAGTGTGCTAAGCAGTTAGCATTTTAATTTACACTAGGGTAGGCAGCCAGAAATTTTTCGTTTTGTGTGGTTTCCTGTGTCACTTATGGGAATGTTTGTTCTGTTTGAGTGTTCCCTCCCCTTTGTCATCCAAGTTTCCAAGTTTATTCATTTTTTGATATATCACCAATAGCAATACCTTCTTAGAGTTTACAATAATAAATTACATCAAAACAGAGGCATAGCCAGACACCCAATTTTGGCGGACCTGAGCCCAAAGTACGTGGGCAGAAAAACTCCGCCTGACATTTCACACTCTCCTTCCCCCAGTGATTGGGAGGTCTCTTAACTGCATTCCCCCAAACCCATGATACCTTTTAAATCCTTCTCTTCTTTGCTGGCAGTGAGCAGAAACTCACAGCCACTGTTCACATGAGCCCCGGTGAAGAACAGAAGGATTTATAAGGTAGTGGGGCTTGGGGAAATGGGGGGGAATGTAGTTAAGAGACCCCCCGATCGCTGGGGGGGGGGGGGGGAGAAGAGAGAGATAATGGGAGTCTTCGGCTGGCGGGGTTTGAGAAATCCCGGCCCATCACATTGCTGCTGGGTGGGCCTGAATTCAAAGTAGGTGGACCTGGGCCCACCCGGGCCTACACCACTACACAAAATAAAATTAAAGATAAAACACTGCTTAAATCCTCCAGTCACGGCCTGAGTTGCTTCAGCTGCCTCCGCCAAATCAACATATACATCTGAAAATAAATACACTTTGAGTTGTTTTTTAAATGATAGATAAGAAGATTCTAATCATAAATATTGAGGTAATTAATTCCAAAGAGTTGGCCCTGTAACACTAAAACACATATATATATAAAACAAGTGAGAAAATCATGGATAACATGAAAGGTGAATCTCATTGTCAGAAACGTGAATGCTTAAATGATTAAAAGAAAAAAAATAAATGTAAAAAAGCCAATGACTATAAAGCAAGTATGACAAGAACAAACTCGTAAACAGGGCATGTATGTATGTACACAAGAGAAAACAACTAACCTCTTAAAGGTATTGTGAAAATGACAGTCGCAAATAAATATGTCTTTTGTTGTATAGATAGCAGTCAAAAAGTAACCTATCTTCAAGGACTCAACTGCTGATGGAAGGAAAAAGGGATTTATGTACATGAACATCTGTGATAGAAGAGACAAAGTGCTGAATGAAAAAAGAACAGTATCACATAGTGAAGAACATAACATTCACAAAGTAACATAGGGGATGAAAAACCGAGATAAAATAGGTTGTAAACCAGAATAATAAATTATATATGTAAGAATCTTTAAAATGATACGATGTTTAATGGGAAGCCGGTGCTCCTTCTGTAAAAGTGAGGTAACATGGTGAAATTTTCTTGCCCCATAAATGAACCTAACTGCAGTATTTTCTATCAACTGTAAATGTCAACTATCCATAAGACGAATTCCTTTGAATAAAGAATTACAATAACTAAGGGGCCCTTTTACAAAGCTGTGGTAAGCACTAAGGCATGCTTAAAAAGGTGGTAGTTTTGGAAATGGCACACACCACCCAAGTGCTGAAAGGCCACTTTTTAGCACAGCTTTCTGAAAGGGCCCCTAAATGTGTAAAAGCAAGTGAATGAATTCATGTTTTTAAAGTTTTTTTTCTGTCAATAATTTTTGCATGGAATGAATAATTTAAGTTTGTAAAAACATTTGCTAATGATAATTGAAATATATTCTTGAAAATACAGATCAGAATCAATATGTACAACCAAAAAGTTCAAAGAAAATACCATATTTACTGGGACACCAGTAATAGAAATAAGACATGGGAGATGGGAGATGACACAAAATGAAAATTTTCAGGGCCCCTTCCCCATGTTTTCCCTCCTGATCAAGAGCAGACAATCCCATCTCCCTGCAGACCCCTGCCACTCCCAGTAGGCCCCTGCCAGCCTACCTGAATATTTATGGTAGTCAAGTGGTGTCCACTGGGGCAGGAGCAAAACCTATTCACTCCTGCCCAGAACCACATCACATCCATTATGGCAACCATAATCTCATGGTACTATCATGGTACTTAGTGGTACCACAATACCTACAGTGAAAGATCACATTCACCATATTAGATGTGGGGCAGCACAGCCATGGCCAGAAGTAAATTGGCATTGCTCCTGCTCTAAAGGACCCCACTAGACTACAATGGATTTTAGGCTACAGGGTGTGACAAAGCTAGCACTCGGGACCCAACAGAGAAGCAGCTAATCCTTGAACTATGGTTCCCAGAAGCCCTTTCAAGCAGGAGAGAGGAGGGTAGCCCCAAAAGGGTGGAACGGATTTCCAACCCCAGCAGGGGGAGCAGTGGCTCAGTGTTAGGGGAGCCAGTTACTCCCTTTCCCACTAGAGGGAGAAGGGGAGGTGGAGCTCAGTCCCTTAGCTGCATCGCCGGTATATAATTCCCTCCAGCTGTGAGAGGGGGAGAGATTTCCGGGTGACTCCCAGCCACCAGGAGGGAGAGGAAACTGATGGAGAGAGAAGCTGCCATGGAGTAGGTGGAGGATGGGAAGGGCCTGCCACTGGAGCTTCCCTGGGGGAGAAGAGTATGCTGCCATGGAGTGTGAGAATGTAAATGTAGCCCTGTCCAGCACATGAAGACAGTGTGAGAGGTCACAGGGGTGTGGTGCTGTGAGGTAGGAGGAAAGCTGCCAGCCCTGTTTGGTACAGGGTTCTCCTGGGTGCTGTGAAGAGGACAGGGGCATTAAGTAGTGGTTTCCTTTGAAGAGACTGTTTGTGAAAGGGTTAAATTATTGGGATGCACTGAACAGTAGCCTGAACTTTGACTGAGCCCTTCTGAGGGAGAGGGGAGGCAGTGCAAAGGAAGTGGACCTGAACTGTTAAGAAACTGAATGTTGGTTGGAATTGTGAACCCGGCCTGAACCCTGTTTGTGAACTGCATTTCAGTTTTGAGAATGGAACTGAATTGAGAATAAAGCACTTTGGTCTTAAGTCCATATGGCAGTCTGGTTCTTTGCCGGAAACCTGTGAGCCTAACAGGGCTGCCGGCCCCAACCCAGAGTGGAGGAAGCGGACCCCTTTACAAGGGAGTGTTAATTGTCTGCTGTTGGGTGATGGTTGAAGGTGGGATCTAGATTGTAGGGGGAGGGGCAGGGTGCCAGATCTCATTAGAAAACAAAACCCTTTTGTTGTTGACAAAAAAAACCCCTGCTTGTTTTCATTTGCCAATGACAGGAAATGACAGAGGAAATGTCACTGTTAATGACTTCCTATCCCTATTTAGCACAGCTGTGGTAATAGTACTATGCTGGTATGACAGCATTCACTAATTCACCTGCTAACTGCATAGTCTATTAAGAACTGAACAATGGGCAAGTTATGGCTAGGGAATGGGCATGGATTGCACATACCAGTTAGTGTAAGGTTATTTATTACATGCAGTTACTGTTGCAGATAACAGAGATGCACTTACTCCCTTCCTAAATAGGAGGTGTTAAGTGAATCCTACTTGTCAAAACACTTGCTGAAAAGTAAACAGTTGTTCTGCCCTGTAAGTGTAAAGAAACATGCTAGAAATGCTTCCCAAGAGTTAGCATAAAGGCTTTGATCTCACCACACAGTAATTTGAACCAGGGGCGTAGCTAGGTGGGGCCACGGGGGCATGGGCCCCTGAAGATTTAGCCCTGGCCCCCCTGCTTTCACCCCCCCCCTGCGCCGCTGACCCTCCTCTGCCACATTCGACCCCCTCTCCTGCCGCCGCCAACCCTCCCCCACCGCCGCCATTAGGTACCTTTGCTGGCGGGGGTCCCCAACCCCTGCCAGCTGAAACCCTCCTCAGCACCGGTCTCCGGCGCGCTGCTGATCTAGATTCTGTTTCTGTGAGTCCTGACATCCTGCACGTAGCGTGCAGGACATCAGGACTCACAGAAACAGAATCCAGATCAGCGAACGGGCGCTAAAGGGGACTTCAACTGGTGGGGGTTGGGGACCCCCCACCAGCAAAGGTACCTGGCGGTGGTGGGGGAGGGTTGGTGGCGGCGGGAGGGGGTCGAAAGGGACAGGGGAGGGGCGGTGGCGCTGGGGGGGCAAAAGTGGCGGGAGGGTCAGCAGCGCTGGGGAGGCTAAAATGTGTCCCTTCACCTTGGGTTCTGGACCCCCCTCCTGCTGAAGTCTGGCTGCGCTCCTGATTTGGACATTCACCACTTAGCAAGTGCAAAACATTAAAACACTTTAAGAAAAGGGCCCCTTTTTTTCTATGTAGTCATAAAAAAAATTTTCTATAGTACTTTACGTCAAACAGGATGACAAAATACTTTGAACGTATAGCAGTTAGCGGATATTCATACTGCAAGCAGAAACTATCATTCTTCTGCTAATTAAATTCAAGACCCTTCTATTAAATGCAATTGAGCATTTAACATGCAGTTAATGCCCAGAAACAGGCTACCGTGTGACTTCAGTAAGTCCTCTAGGATTGGCTTGTCCATCTGTACCGACATATCCTCCTGCACTGCCACCTCCTTCCATAGGAGTAAGTCCTCTAGTCTGGTATGTCCTTAAGACTGCCCAGAACTACTCCTGACCTGCCTGTCCCAAGTGGCTTCCAGGCATTAAAGGTACTTCTTGTAGCTACCTGTAAGTTTAAAGGTGAAACGAACGAACAAGATATCAGTTAATAGTTTTCTAACAGTGCAACTTTGCAATTATATCCCTTAGTATTGAAGTCTTTTACAAAGTTCAACATATGCAAATAAATATCTCTATGCAAATGAACTAAAAAAAATACACACCTTGATCTCTATTTTTTATGCACTAATCTGCATTTCTTTTACTCCCATGGGTTCCTGGTAACATTCACTAATTTCCGGCTCCATAGGTTCAGGTTCCCTCTCATCATCATCATCATCATCATCAGTCACTATTACCTTAGAGTGTATGGGTGAAACTTACCCCTGTCCTCTCGGTTTGGGGGCTAGAGTGGTATGGTTCCAAGGGAATTGGTACCTTTCTTCCTCCTCCTCACAGACAATTCCCTTTCACATGGAGCCAACTGGGTCTTTGGATGGACCTCTTTTCTGAAGGGGGTTTCCCTATAGGTAGATATTTCTTTACTTCTTCCCAGGCTTTCTCACCACAGACTGCCTTAAATGGTTTTGTAGTACTTTGCCTGTTTCTGTACATTAAATCACTCATTACTGAATTTTTCTGTAGGGACATGGCATGGGCAGAGAGTGGGTGTGGAAGTATTAGCCAGCTAGCACATTACACTTACCACGTGCTAACTGGATAATGTAGAGTTAACAGAGGGCCACTTAATGCCCCAAATTTAAATGTTAATGCACAACCTGCAATAAAAAATAGTGGAAATAGTGCGAAAATCCCTTCTTGATGCATTGTTACTTTTGGGCTTACTGCACATTAAAATCTCACATTATATCATGTTAAGCTCAAAACAACGCTTTTTTGTAGAAGGGCCCATTTTAATACTTAAGGGTTCTGTTGAGAATTGGGGGGGTCCCGAGCCCCCCAAGAAGGCTAGAGTGACCTCAATCTGACTCCATCTCTAAATAACACTAGTACTGGGGTAATCCAGGAGTTATGAGGTTTTAAAAGGAATTGCCACTGAGAGAGACGTTAGGTCTCAAATACCCGCATTAGTCCGCCTCTCAGCACTGGCAAGGAATAGATACCAGCCTTATGACAAACTGGATTTAGGCTACAGGTTATATAATGCAGCGAATGATAGCCTGATGTAGCAAAAGCATTTATACTTACAGCCTTTCATCATTAAGTGAAGCCCACAAATCATCATTTGGAATGAAGAGTTTATTTGCAAATCAGACTTTAATCAGATACATTCATCAGACAAATTCTGGATTCAGCTGACCGGAGCTCTGCGTCCTAGATGCGTTGGGGAGAACCTCCAACGATCTATCTGATGCCCTTCCTTATATAGTATCTGGTCCTAATACAAGTCTATGGGAATTGCGCAATTTCCTTTTTTGTCAACAATTTGTTCTTATGAAGTTCCGTTTTAGCTATTGCAAGTTATTGCGCAATTTCCCTTTTTGTCAACATCTCCCTAGATACGGACATCCAAACATCCAAACATGGACATCTCCCTAGATACGGACATCCAAACATCAAAACATGGACATCTCTGTCTTATATCATCTTGTGATCTGGGTGCCAACTTATTAAAAACATTCTCCATCTTACAAACCAAACTTTCCATTTTCGTCCATAATTTCTACATCGTATGTGTTACATTCAATTTGAAAGTTGTACCAGATTTCATTAAGACTCTTGCAGGCTCTCTGCTATAAGGCCATCAGCTGGTTTCAGGCCTAGTCAGTGCTCTTCAGCTGTTTAAAGCTATGTACCTTGGCCCACCACTATTCCAGTGGATAGGTCTCAAGCTAGAACACATATTAACTTGCAGGAAAAGCAAGTCCTTGCTCAGCCAGTCATAGATTTTTAAACCTAGCTGGTATTTTTACAGCCTGAGTCCTAAAATCTGGCCTTCCACCCTTCCGGTGGGCATCCAGTGAGGGCCTCTTGCTGTAGTATAATTATACATTCCCCACTTGTCACCCCCTCTGGAGAGGGGTGACACAAAGCTCGTCAAGCTTGTCATCATCCATTCCAGAAGGTGGCAAGCTATCAAACGAGAGGGGGAGTTTTGGTCTTACAAATTGTTAGAAGGTATGGTGCAAGATAGGAAACTTCATTCTCAGGTGATATATTATTTGGGCATACGGAATTCCCTTTATATTACCCAATCCCTTGGGCCTTAATCCTGATGTTACCCCTCTTGAGGTAATAGCAATTTCAGGTGGATCATACTAATAAACACTTTCAGGTCTTTCCATGGCTTCTATTATATCTGTTGCATAGTGCATGGAGAGATAATCTAATGTATCTATCTCAGTGGTCCTTGGAAGGAATAGTGGTTTTGATTAAGCATTGTTATGGTGGCTCAACAAATATATGGTTAGTACTCAGATTGCAGGCTGTTTTAGGTTGTAGGTATTCAGAATCCTTAAACAGGTCGGAATTCCTGGACCTTACTATTACTCATCATTGGCATCCAATCATGAGCACTCAAAAGTGGATAGCAAGTATGAGGTTGCCTGATACTGCAAAAAGGGTCAATCCTAAGAAAATTTATATTAACAAAGGTCATGCATGGATTTTGACATATGCATAATGACCTGGAAGTATGGGAAGCATTTTATATATCCGTTACCCTACTTGGAGCTTAATCAAACCTACAGAAAGACATGCAGCTTAAGTAAGCCTACACCAAAGTTAAACAATTGCATAACTGGTTGATACTAACAGGGTTTACACCTACATTATGATATCATAGCCAGTATTAGGGTTTGATGTTACCCATGTATCTGAGCAATATCAACTTCAATTACACAAACAGAAATAACGGGAAAACTGTTAGAAAAGCAATTAGAACAATAAAGGAAATAATAGGAAAATAAAAATAAAACCTTTTCAATATCTAGACAGGATTACTGCTAAACTGAAAATAAAACAAAATATGAATCTATAATGTCCATAAACAGCAACAGTAAATCTCAAATTAAGTATCAGTTCTTAATCCTCTTTCATCTGGGTTTTCAGGCTGGCCTGCTGAAGGAAGTGGCTGGTCTTGAGATGGTCTTTCACATGGAGCCAAAACTTGTGATCCAGAAGTTTGCAAGGTGTAAAGATTATTGCCACAACCTTGGGGGATCTAACATCATTTGGGCCTAGATAGATCTTGAAGACGTACTTGTGGTGTACACACTTGGATCTTTCCATGTCTTTATTCTAGGCATGCCCCATCATACTCAGTCCATCAAGAGTCAGAGGCTGGCAAAGGAATAAGCAAAATAACTGTATGCCTGAATGATACATTGCTATATCTTGGTGGGCATACTCAGCGTGAACTGAATAAGCAAAAATAATATATAGATGTCAAGAATATAAACATGGAGAAAACAGTGCTAATTAAGTGCAAAAGCAAAAGCGAAACCATAAGGGTTCAATAATGAAAAGCCAATTTACATAAATAGCAACAGTATATATGAATTTATATCTCCTGATTGGTAGGGATCAGAGCTTCAACTGCAACCCTCTTAATACTAGGAATTGGGATTTGCAAAGCTGCAATAAACACTAGTGCATACTTAAAGCAGCTTAAAAGGGCTTACCACAGGATGTAACATAATAAATGACGGCAGATATGGACCTAAATGGTCCCTCCAGTCTGCCCAACAGTCATATTCATTTTCAATTCTAGATTAAATCAACAATGAACGTAATATTATATACTTGATCATGGTCTTTCTTTGTTGTTTCTGGGATATATAACAACAAACAGAAAAGCAGAAAGGGTCAAAATATTTATTGGAACAATACCCGACATGGCCACATTTCGCCCTCAGGCTGCGTCAGGGGTAAAACTAGTTGGAGTGATTATAAAAAATACTTTCACTCCTCAGTTGTTCCTAAAAATATTTTGACCCTTTCTGCTTTTCTGTTTGTTGTTATTATTCAGTAAGCAGTTTTGTGCCTTTCTTGTTTTTTGCTTGTTTCTGGGATATAGACTGTAGACGTTTACCTGGCTCTGTCCTTATGTTCAAACTGCTGGAGTTGCCGTCAAATCCTAACTGAATCTGTCTTGTCATTTGCAGGACACAGACCGTAAAAGTCTGCCCAGCACTGTCCTCATGTTCCAAGTTACTGGAGTTTCTATCAGCACTCTCTCCAGCCCATCCTAAACCGGATTGCTATATGCGGGACTCAGACTGTACAAGCCAGCACAGCTCCTGTCTTAGTTGATGCAGCTAGAGTTGCCATCTAAGCACCACTTGATATGCAAACACATATGCAATCCTTCAAGTTTTTTTTTTTTTATATATACCATTCATTTTCTAATTAGAGTTCATCTTTGGTCATCTGATGCCATTTTGAATTCCGCCACAGTTTATTTCTTCACTATCTCCCTCGTGAGGGCATTCCAGGCATCAATCACCCTCTCCATGAAAAATAAATTTTCTGACATTACTCCTAAGTCTACCACCCCACAACCTCAATTCATGTCCTCTAGTTTTACCATTTTCCCTTCTCTGGAAAATATCTGTTTCTATATTAATATCTTTCAAATGGCCTTGGCACAGAGGAAGAACCCATGTAAGAGTACGCTCAGGCCACTACCTATTGCAACTTTCTAAAAGGACCCCTTATTCACAGTTAAATGGATGAAGGCACAGGAAATGATTTCCCTTAGAAAAATCAGAGAACTGAACTAAAATTGCCTATAATTTTTTTTTAAACTCTTTATGTATAAATTCAAGCAATAATGAAAAACAAGATAACATTTGTAAACAGAGACATGATTATGAAATTTAAAAAAAAACAGGAAATCACATAATAAAGTAAAATATGCATAATCCTTCTTAGACCACAATTAAGAGAGAGTAAGGGCAGACAAGACAAGGTGATCCAATATAAAGAAACTGTTAAATCAATAAGCTCCTAACATGATTAACTCTCCACTTATATTCCAAATAAATACAACTACTAAGAAGTTAGACTCTACCGATCACAATTTTCTTTATTAAAGGAAGGCTCTCAACTGTTCCAGTGAAAAAAAAATACATACTTTTATTCCCAGATATTTTACTATACATTTGCAAGGATAAGCTAATAGAAAAGTTCCCCCCAATGCTAAAGTATCTTTCCACATAGCCAAGAACAACTTTCTTCTCTCTTGAGTTTGTTTAGTAACATCAGGATAAATCTCCTTTTTCTATAGAAAAGAGTTTTAGAATTACGGATAAAGAGTCTCAATACTGCATTCGTATCTTGTTCAAAAACAAATGAAATCACATTCAGAATCTGCTGCAAGGAAGTCTCGAATATATCTGAAATGTTCATCACTTCACTTTTTGGCTCATGAGTTTCAACTCTAGTGTCTAAATTCTCTTCAGAAGATGTCTTCATAGGAATATAGAAGATATGATTTAATGGAGGTATAGCTTCAGGAAATAATTTCAACACCTCTATAAGGTATTTACTAAAGGCATTCATGGGAAGAATGTCCAGAGACTTAAGAAAATTCAGGAGATGAATATTCAATCTATGACTATAATACTCTGCTCAATTCTTCACTACTACTACTACTACTACTACTACTACTAATCATTTCTATAGCGCTACTAGATATATGCAACACTATACACTAAACACGTACTAGACAGTCCCTGCTCGACAGAGCTTACAATCTAATCAAAACAAGCAGGTCAAATAAGGGATTAGAGAATGACTTATGATGGGAACGATCAAAACAGACATGGGTACTTTACAAGTGACTAGGGTTAGGAGTTAAAGCAGCCTCAAAAAGGGCGTTCAATGTCTTAACCTCTTCCTTGATAGTTTTCCCTTCAGAAGCAAATTCCACCCTAGCGCCCTCCACATTTTTGGATAAAAGTATTGACAGTACTCACTAGCATCCTAATCTATTAAGCTGACCTGCAAACAGCAGAATCAAGCTTCTGGAGAGCAATCCAGATTCTCTCAAGGACCACTGCCATAGGTCTCCACTCATGTGCTGAATACTTAACTGGGAGTCCAATGATGTCACTTCCTCCGTCTGGCTCAGCAACCTCTTCCCCTTGATACAGGGCTTCCAAGCTGGCTTCTAATGTGCTAGGGAGTCCCTGCAATCTTGCCAATTCAGATGAATAAGGTGGCGGGTTGCAGACCAGGGGGAGCGTGGAATTCTTATAGATAGACATTCCATGTGTGAAGGGAAGGAGTATACTGGTAGGGCTGTACTACCATCCTCCAGGAAAGAACAAACAAACAAACAAACAAACAAACAGATGAAGACATATTTACATAAATTAGGAAAGCAGACAAATTCAGAACAGGATAAAAATGGGTGATTTCAATTACCCCAATATTGACTGGATAAATGTTACATTATGGAGCACTAGGGAAGTAAAATTCCAAGATGCATTAAATGACTGTTTCTTGGAGCAACTGGTCCAAGAACCAACAAGAGGGGGAACTATTTTAGATCTAGTCCTTAGTAGAATGCAGGGCATAGTATGAGAGGTAATGGTGTTGGGTCCACTGGGAAACAGTGATTATAGCATGATCAATTTTTGAGCTGATGTCTGGATTGAAGTCACTAAGGGGCCATTTTACTAAGCCACGGCAAAAAGTGGTCTGTAGCAGTGTGAGCATGTATTTTGGGTGTGCACTGGGTCAGTTTTTACCATGTCCTGGAAAAAGGACCTTCAAGCGGCAAAATAAAAACCAGCGTGCATCTATTTTTGACCTGAGACCTTACTGCCACCCATTGACTTAGTGGTAAGGTCTCACACACTGCCTGGGTGGTAGGCATGCAGTGCACGCCCACTGCCATTTAACACCGGGTAAGCACCACGCAATAGAAAATAGAAAATAGTTTCTACCTTGTGTTTTCAGCATACACCTAATTCAGAATTAGTGCCTGGGGCATGAGGTAGCCGGGTGGTAATGCTGATTTGGTGCATACTGGATGTGCATAGGCCCTTATGCACCTTTGTAAAATGGCCCCTAAGGAAATCTACTGTAGCAGAATTTAATTTTCTAAAAGGCAACTATGATAAAATGAGGAAAATGGTTAAAAAGAAACTAAAAGGATCAGCCACATAGGTTAGGAGTTTAAATCAGGCATGGTCATGGTTTAAAAAAAAACATCTTGGAAGCCCAGACCAGATGTATTCCACATATTAACAAATGGGAAAGAAGAGCAAATGACAGCCAGAATGGTTAAAGGTGAAGTTAAAGAGGCTATTAGAGTCAAAAGAACATCCTTCAAAGAATGGAAAAAGGGTCTGAATGAAGAAAATAAGAAGCAACATAAGCACTGGCAAGCTAGATGCAAAGCATTGATAAGGAAGCCTAAAAGATAATATGAAGAAAAATCTGCCACAGAGACAAAAACTCATAACAACAACTTTTTTCAGGTACATCAGAAGCAGAAAGCCTGTGAGGGAATCTGTGGGACCATTAGATCATGAAGGACCAAAAGGTGCACTCAGGGAGGACAAGGCCATAGCAGAGAGATTGAATAAAATCTTTGCTTCGGTCTTTACGGAAGAAGATGTAAGAGATCAACCTTTCCAGAAATGGTTTCCAAGGGCAATGATGCAGGGAACTGTAAGAAATCTTGGTGAACCTGGAAGACGTACTGAGCCAAATCGACAAGTTAAAGAGTAATAAATCACTTGGATCAGATCCACCCCACGGTACTGGCCATTTTTCTCAATGTGGAGGGTGACTAGTGAAGTTCCGCATGGATCTGTATTGGGACTGGTGTTATTTAACATATTTATAAATGATCTGGAAATCGGAACAAAAAATGAGGTGATTAAATTTGCAGATGACACAAATTTATTCAAAGTTGTCAAAACACATGTGGCCTGTGAAAAATTGCAGGAGACATTAGGAAACTGAAAATCTTGGCATTCAAATGGCAAATGAAATTTAATGTGGTCAAAGCAAAGTGATGCACATTGGGAAGAATAATCCAAATCATAGTTGCCTGATGCTAGGGTCCACCTTAGGAGCAGCACCACATAAAAAGATCTAGGTGTCATTGTAGACAATACACTGAAATCTTCTGCCCAGTGTGCGGTAGTGGCCAAAAAAGCAAACAGAATGATAAGAATTATTAGAAAAGGGATGGTAAATAAGACCGAGATTATTATAATGCCTCTGTATCACTCCATGGTGTGACCTCATCTTGAGTATTGCGTTCAATTCTGGTTGCCATATCTCAAAAAAGATATAGTAGAATTAGAAAAGGTTCAAAGAACATCGAGCAAAATGATAAAATGATAAAATATGATGGAATTCCTCTCATATGAGGAAAGGCTAAAGAGGTTAGGGCTCTTCATCTTGGAAAAGAGGTCTACAAAATCCTCAGTGATGTAGAATGGGTAAAAGTTAATAGATTTTTCACTCTTTCAAAAAATACAAAGACTAGGAGACAACGAAATTACATGGAAATATTTTAAAACAAATAGGAGGAATTTTTTTTTTCCGCAAAGAATAATTAAGCTCTGGAACTCACTGCCGGATGGATGATGTGGTAACAGTGGTTAGCTTATCTGGGTTTAACAAAGGTTTGGACAAGTTCCTGGAGGAAAAGTCCACATTCTGCTATTGAGATTGATATGGGGGAAGCCACTGCTTGCCCTAGGATTGGTAGCATGAAATACTGTTACTATTTGGATTTCTGCCAAGTACTTGTGACTTGAATTGGTCACTGTTGGAAGCAGGATACTGGGTTAGATGGATCCATTGGTGTGACCCAGTATGCCTATTCTTATGTTCTTATGTAAGTCCCAGAACTCTAGGCTCTCCTCCTTTCAAAGTTTCAGCAGGAGCTTCCCAGTTACTTGTACGTAGGTTCTAGTGGTGAGTCTTGCAAATGACTGTTGAAGGGGAGGCGAGGTCTTGACTATTGAGGGAACGGTTTTGACCACCACTTTACACTTTGTATGAGGCATATTACTACAAGGAAACAAGACATTTTCAGCAGGTAAAACACTCTGACCCTGCCACAAGCTCATGTTGCCATCTTGCCCCCTCCAGGATCACTAGTAGCCTATATTTTTTAATTGTCATTTGCTCTATATTCACTAGATGATGATTTCAAGAACATTCTTGTAAAATTAGAAAATTATGTGGTAATAATGTTGTTTCAATGTGTAAGATATTTTTATTCTACATTTTTATGTATTATTTCTGATGAGTGAAGAGTGATAAAAAAATGAATATAATCTACTCAGAACATACATTATATAGTACTGGAAACTCACTATTTGCATGGCCCATTACAGTTGATCCTCTGTCAGCATTTTATTATATAGATTAGTCATCGATGTCTAAAATATCTTCTCATGAAAAGGTAAAATAACTTTTAGGAACATACATATACAAATAATTTTCTAGGACATGTACATAATTTCCACTGAACTACATGCAGTCTGTTCAGTTTGCTTAATTGTATTAAATATCACTACCATATGAACACAGGCATAGTAAAAACAAAAAAAATCTCCATGAACTTCCTTTTGTCCATACTGTGAACAGAACCAAAATTTCTCTGAGTGCAGATGTCATCCTGGTACTGCTATACACCCACTTCAGTCTGCTCTTCATCCTCGTTATGCCTTAAACATTTTTCTCTGTTTCTAATGGTCTCCCTGAAATGAAGGAAGAAATATGAATCAGCATATAATAAGCTATTTCATCCAGTTCCTGTGTTTAAAATCGGGCTGTTGTTATGGTATCAATGAAACTTGGCAACCTAGGCAATGAAAGTTAAGTTGCCTGGAAAAGGCATTTAGCATGTTCTAAGGTGTACAATATATTGAGGAGGCAATTTTCGAAAATTTCAGCACAGTTGCATATTACTTGGGTGCTTTAACATGGGTACTCTGAGCACATTTCTCAAGATAAACTATTCATGTTGTTCTCTCAAAATTGACCAGTAGATGCACTTGCACCTGCTATTTTTACAGGTAGCAGAATTGGGTGCAAAACAGCACAGGTACATCTAAAAATCAAATCTGTGCACATTGTTTTCCTATCCCAAACTAAACACACCCACAGAACTTCCTCTTCTTAAGGTGCATAAAAGTGTGCATTCTCTGTAACCCGGGCAAATTGTTTGCTGCAGATGAGGAGAGCTCTCCTGGCTTCTAATTCCATATTGCCCTAATAGAACACTTAGATCTGTACAACAGAATCAACCTGTCATTCCGAGCCATCATGTTCTCTTTCATGAACACACTAGAGACTGTATTTTCTCAGTGCAAGGCCCTTCTCTTTAGAATACTCTCCCAAGTTTCTTTATTATTTACTAGCCCGCCCTATGGAGGCCATCAGGGCGGTTAACAAACTAAAGAAAGAAGAGATAGAGAGAAAGGGAAGACAAAAATTCAAGCAAATGTGATAGTATGGGTTGTAACCGTAAAGATCATTATGGTTACAACCAGTGGCGTAGCAAGGGGGGCGGGAGGGGCGGTCCGCACCGGGTGTCAGCTCGGGGGGGGGGGGGGGTGGTGCTCCCTGCTAGCTCCCCCCCTCGGCGCATCGACACCTCCCCCAGTGCCCACCCTCCTCCGTCCAACCAGCTCCCCCTACCTTTAAAAAAATATCGAAATCCAAAGCGAGGTGCAGCGCCTCGCGCCTGCATGTAAAAGAAATGTGCAGTGTCTCATCGGGCCTTCTCTTGCTCTGTCTGTCCCGCCCTTGCGGAAATAGGAAGTTGCGTCAGCGGAGGGCGGGACAGACAGAGCGAGGGAAGGCCCGATGAGACAGTGCACATTTCTTTTATGTGCAGGCGCAAGGCGCTGCGCCGCGCCTCGCTTCGGATTCCGATATTTTTTTTTAAATGTACGGAGCTGGTTGGACGGAAGAGGGTGGGCACTGGGTCGGGTTGGGGGGGGGTGTCGATGTGCTGAGGGAGGGGTATGTCATCGTGCTGCACCCGGGGGGGGTGCAACGGCGAACCGCCCTGCCCCGGGTGGCAACCCCCCTCGCTACGCCACTGGTTACAACCCATACTATCACATTTTAAAGCGGAACTTAAAACCCATCTCTCTGGAGAAGCTTTTCATTGACTCAGAATGCCCCGTCCGGGCAGTCCGTTAACACAGCACACTCCTTCTGTTTTACACCTTCCTCTTTACTATCAGCATTGTAGTTCTCCCCTCCCTTTCCTTTTTATGCCATGTCATCATCCATGAATTTTTGTCTTCTCTTTCTCTCTATCTCTTCTTTCTTTAGTTTGTTAACTGCCCTGATAGCCTTCATAGGGCGGGCTAGTAAATAATAAAGAAACTTGGACCTCATTGAAAATTGACCTCTAAAAACCTATCATGCATACTAAATCAGGATCAAAATTTATTAACATAAACATGCTAAAATTAAAGTAAATGCACATGTAAATAAAGATGTAATATGTAAATAAGGCTTTAGTGTGTGTATAGGAAACAACGTGGGTATGACCAAGCATGTCGTTGCTAATGTAAAAAATGTAATACATTTATTTTATTTTTATTTATGCATTCTTGTATCCCACTGTTATCCAAAAATAAGTTTCAGTTCAAAGTGGCTTACAATTTACATTTTAGTTAAGAGTTAAATTAGTAAAAGCTACATTTCTATTTAATCAGCATAATAGGGAGAGGACATCGATAATCTATAGAATATTTTGAGATGCAGTTTTGAAGGAGGTAGGATGCTAATTTAGGTAGTTATCTGAAGGGTTTTGATGAGGTATGTTTGTAGAGGTGGGACGTTAATAGCTTATGTAGTTAGCTATAGAATGTTTTTGAAAATATAGGTTTTCATTTTGTTCCTGAATTGAAGGTAGTTTGTGATGCTTCTTGTGGTTTTTGGTATTGAGTTCCACCATTTGGAACCCAGGTAGCTAAATCCTACTGTGTAGATGGTTTTATAGGTTATATTTCTGCAGTTGTGTAGTTGAAGAAGTAGGTAGCCTCTGCTTTCTGGACTTGCATTCTCAGTGATAGCTCAATCATGTCTAACCTGTATTCAGGTGCCATTTCAAATAGTAGTTTGAAAATGAGGGTACTCATTTTGAAGAGTAGTCTTTCCTTTATTGGCAGCCAGTGCAGTGTTTTGAGTAGTGGAGTTACTCTTTCATATTTCGACATCTTGAAAATCAATCTTGCTGCAGTGTTCTGTACGGTTTGCAATGATTTTAGTGTGGTTACCTTGCACCCTACGTATGCTGCGTTGCAGTAGTCTAGTTGTGATAGTACTGTTGATTGTATCATTAACCGAAAGGATTGTCTGGGAAAGTAGTGTCTTATCCTCAGTTTCCATAATGTATTGAAGCATTTTGATGTTTCTGCTGATATTTGACTATCCAGTGATAGATATTTATCGAGAATAATTCCTAATACTTTTAGTTGTGTTTTGATTTGGTATGTTTGGTGATTGACTATGAAGTTTTGGTAAGATGTGAGGTTGTGTGGGCTGGATAGAACCAGGAATTTGGTTTTGTCTTTCTTTAGTTTGAGTTTGAAAGTTGTTGCCCAGTTTTCAATGAGGTACAGGCCTTTTTAAAATTTTCTCCATTATTTCTGTGATACTGTTGTGAAAAGGTATGTAGATAGTGACATCGTCTGCATATATGAATGGGTGAAAGCCCATTGATTCCAGTTTTTTCCGAGTGGCACCATCATTACATTGAACAGTATTGGTGAAATAGAAGATCCCTGTGGTACCTCACACTCAGAGATCCATGAGGTTATATCTGGTTAGATATTTTTACTATGTGGGATCTTCTACTGCTCCACTGATTCCCAAGATGTCAAGCAGGGTCATTAATATTGTGTGGTCTACTAGGTCTAATGCACTTAACATGTTGAATTCTAATAGTAATATGTTTTTTCCTTGGCATATTAAGCATCTGAACTTCATTATCATGGTGGTTACGACTGTCTCAGTGCTGTGTTGTGGTCTGAAGCCTGATTGGGAGTTGTGAAGGATTGAAAATTGTGTCAGGTATTCCATTAGTTGTGCTACAAGGCCCTCTGTTATTTTGGTCATTAGTGGTATTGAGGCCATTGGTCTATAGTTTATGATGTCTCTGATTTTGCTTTTTGTGTTTTTGGGGATTGGTGTTAGTACTATGTCGCCTTTGTCTGTTGGGAATTGTCCTTTTGCAAACATGAATGTGATGTATTTGGTGAAGTGCTTGATTAACCAGTCCAATGGATCTTTCATCATGTAGTTGGGGCAGTTGTCTAGCATGCAGTATGCATGTGCTTATTTTGTCAATAGTTTCTTTACTGCATTTAGTTCAGGTGATTTAAATGTGGATCAGAATCTGTCTGCCATGGTATGGATGTCGTTTGTTTTGCAGTCTCGTAGGAAGTCAGTGATAGATGTTTGCGATTTTGCTAGGTTTGATCTTGTGTTTGCTATTTTGTTTTTGAAGTATTGTGCAAGCTTATCTGCAGCTGGTGGTCTTTCAGTTGATGCCAATATGTCTTGGGTTTTCAGTAGTTTGTTCATGAGTTCAAATAATTTTTTTTTGTATTGGTCTGTTCAAGGTTTGCATATATGCTGTAGTGTTTTTCTTTAGCTTTTTTAATGTTGTTTGTAAATTTTCTTATTGCTTTTCTCCATATGGTTTTGTCTATGTCTGTTTTGTTGTTGGCCCATGTTCTTTCAAGTTTTCTGCACAGTTTTTTAAATGTGTAGTAGCTCATCATTAAACCAGGGGTGTGGTTGTTTTTTTATTTCTTGTTTTTGTTTTGAGTGGTGCTATTTTTTATAGTGTTTTTTTTTGCTGGCTTCGTCCCAGTTTCTCATGAAGAGTTTTGTTGCTCTGTTCATTCATCGTTATTGTCCAGAAGGTGTGGATGTCCACTTTCCCTCTGGTTGTGAATGTGTGTGATGTTCTTGGTTTTCTTTTCTTTCCGTTTTCTTTCCATTGTAGTGTGAAAGTTAATTTGCTGTGGTCTGACCATATTACCTCTTCCCATTTGTGGTCTTCTAATATGTGATTGTTGTTTGCTGAGAATCTGTGAGCTAGTACCATGTTTCCCCGAAAATAAGACACTGTCTTATATTTATTTTTCCTCCCCAAAACGTGCTAGGTCTTATTTTTGGGGGGATGTCTTATTTTCTGGGAAACATCGGTCGCCCCCACCCCCCTACCGGGGGGGGGGGGTCGCCAGGCCCCCCCCCCCCCCCTCCGTCGCTCCCGGAACTAACCTGAAGCTCCTTTCACCTTCGCAAGTTTGGATTCGGATTCAAAGCAGCAGCGCAGCAGGGAAGACCTCTCCTTCCTTCCGTGTCCCGCCATCACCTGATGTAACGTAACGTCAGGCGAGGGCGGGACACGGAAGGAAGGAGAGGTCTGCCCTGCTGCGCTGCTGCTTCGAATCCGAACTTGCGAAGGTGAAAGGAGCTTCAGGTTAGTTCCAGGAGCGACAGAGGGGGGGCCCGGTGACCTCGGGTGGGGGGGGGGGCGACCTCGGGTGGCTCTCGGTGGCCCTGCTTAAAAAAAAAGTTTGGTAGGTCTTACTTTTGGGGGGATGTCTTATATTTTAAATTTGCAGGAAAACCCCAGTAGGTCTTATTTTCGGGGTAGGTCCTATTTTCGGGGAAACACGGTATATTGTCACGTCTGTTGCCGTGACCACCCTCAGACTTACCTTATTTCTGGGGTTCAGCTTCTAAGCTGGCTTCTGCCTATCCTTTCTGGAGTAGTTTTCCTTCTGTGTGCTGGCTGCTTCCAACATGGCTCTAATTACTCCACTCTACTGCACCTCGGGGTGCTGCCTGAGTTAGCTCTACTTCTGTCTCCAGCCTGGCTCTGTTTACTCCTCTGTGCTGCACCTAGGTATTCTAAGTCTCTCTATGTTCTGTGTGCGCTCTGCCTGCTTCTTGGTTTGTGCTCCTTTCACCCGCTGGTGGCCAGAGCCAGTGGCTGTCATAGTTCCTACCCGTTCCAGACTTTAGCCCAGTCCGGTTCTTCCAGGCTGCCGGACTTGTCTCTCTTGTTTGTGCCTGGACAGCCTCCGTAGTTGCTTACTGATGGCTGCAGTTGCTCCTCAGGTGTTGAAGGGCTTTATTAATCACTTAGAGACTTCAGCCTTTGCATCGTCTAAGGTCCCTGGTATGTTAGAGTGCTCTGTGCACTGCTACCTTGTCCAGTTCTGTGTGAGTTTCTAGCTTGTTACTAGTAGCTTGGGCATAGCTTTTCTTGTTAGCTTGTGTACAGCTTTACTAGTTTTCTTGTGTTTAGCTTTCTGGTTTTCCCCATGTGTATTTTCCTTTGCTTCTGGAGCTTCAGCCCTAGTCTTGTCTGCTGCCAGTATTCCTTGCTACTGGAGCTCCAGCCATAGTCTTGCTACTTGACCTGACCATTGCCTGAATCTGACTACTCTCTGCCTGTGGCCAGACCTGACTACTGCCGGAACCCGGACATTCCCTGCCTGACTGCCTTGCTTTCGCCTAGGTGCCTGGGGACACTTCTGTATCCAGATTCCTGTTGTTCCTGCTTGCTAGTTCCAGTTCCGGTTTTCCTGTAAGCCCTACTGGCTGCCCGAACCTGAAGGCTCAACCCTCGGGGAACAGTGGCTAAGCATAGGAGAAGCCTAGGTCCAGTGTGTTCCTGTCCAGCGGGTTCCGGTCCCGTGTGTTCCAGTCCAGTGGGCTCCACTCCAGTGTGTACCAGTCCAGTGGGTTCCAGTCCAGTGCGCACCCGTCCGGTGCATTCCAGTCCTGTGTATTCCAGTGCAGAACTCCAGTCTGGGGTTCCAGTCCAGCCTTGCCTCGTCTCTGCTTTGAAGGTGACCTTGCCTGCCACTGCCACTCCACGGTAGTGGTCCAAAGGCTCACAAACCCTGTGCTTCCAGGGAAGAAGCCTGACATATATATAATTGGTTCCTTTTGTGTGAGACAGGGTGCCTTGTATGCTTTTGAAGTTTCATTGGTTTATGAAATTCATTAGAGTTCTTGTGTTGGTGTCATTTTGTTTTTCTAGGTGCAGATTAATATCTCCTAGTAGTATGACATTTTGTTGATTGGTGCAGATGTTTGATATAAAGCCCATAAATGTGTTTTAAGCGATTGACCAACTTTCTGGGGGGCGGTAGAACAATATGATACATAGTTGGTCAGCTAGTGTTGTGTCTGTAAGTTTGCATGCCAAAATTTCAATTGCTGAGGTTGTGTGTTTAGCGACATGTTCTACTATGAAGGAGGAATTATATATTATTGCAATGCCTCTTCCCTTCTTTTTAGTTCTGTTGATGTGAATTGTTTTATATCCTGGTGGGCATAGGTCTATTAGTGCAGGGTCATCTTTGAGGCATAGCCATGTTTCAGTTATGAGCAGTAATCCAAGTTTTTCTGTTTCTATCCAATCTCTTAGTAATGCTGACTTATTAACTGCTGATCTCGCATTTATATATTCTATGGGTATCGATACATATGAAAGTTTGCGTGGATGTTGCTAAGTTTTACAGTTTGTAGTTGTCTGTGTGGTTCGTTCGTTTTGAGATTGTGGTTTTGTTGTTGTTTTTTCAGGTTTGGTTTTATGTTATTGGTTGTTGGTTTGGTCTCTGTTTTGTTGTAGGAGGTATGATGAGGCTCTTCCAATTGTTGGTATGGATGTCATCTTCCCGTGATGCGCACTGGAATGTTGTTCCATTCTTTAGATGTTGCTGCTGGAATTCCCATTTTCCCCAGTATCCATATCAATATTATGTAGTAGAGGACCCATGTCCTTAGGTAGGCCATTTTGTTTTGTTTTTTTTTAATGGTTTGGGAGAGAGACTTTCTGTTCTTGTTCTCCATCTTCAATGTCTCTTCCAGTTTGGTTGGATTCATCTGCTATGATTTTTTTTTCTGTGTGTTTGAGTTCTGGGTTGCTTACTTTTGTGTGTGTGTGTGTGTGTGTGTGTGGTGTTGGGTAGTCTTTATTTTGTACATGGGTTGCAGATTTTCATTTTCTCTGACTCTTCAGTTTCCCATGCTGGAGGAGTCTGAGTGTTGTGATTGAGTGTCGCTTTCAGTTTTACCTTGGAGTCTCGCCTGCCTGCAGCTGCATCCCAGCTGTGCTGGTCCTGTCATACCTACTCTACCAATGGAGCATTATGTTTTCTCGAGTTGAGGTCGTCACTTTCCTGCTGTTCTCCTGGTGGGAGCTGGTCACTCACCCATGACCCCTTATGTCCCTGGGAGTCATTTCCCATGCCTGTATCTTGCATCCAGTTTACAGTCCTCTTCATTGGCAGAAGGCCAGGAGGTGTACTGTGGCAACTTTCAGCCGTCACACTACCGGTGCTCGGTATGCCCTGTTACCCGGTGCTAGGTACGGTGTAGGAAACCCTTCTAGTGAGCCTGATTCTCCATTGGGGACCTGGCAAGGAGCGCTAAGCGCGTTTTGCCACATGGTGTTGGACCACAAGGGGAGTCTTCTTTAGGTCCTGCCCTTCAGTCCTGGATGTTCCAGCTGTCAGAGCTCGGTCCCTACGGTGGCTCTGGTCCTGGTCTTCAGCATCTCACAGGGAATGCCCAGAGTTGCCCAATCCCTGGGCTCTGGTGCACTCAAGGAGGCCCAAGGGCAGAGGCTGGTCATTCTGTACCGCTTTACTCAAGCGGGGCTTGCCCGGTTGGACCCAGCTCTAGATGGCCATCAGCTAGACTGTGTCTGTGTCCATACTCGGCCCTCGCCAACCCTCCATGACTGGAGTCAGACCAAGGACCACGGAGCTGGTTGCTCCCATGTCCTCCTAGTCGGTGGCCATCTTCAATCATGGCTTGGACAAGGTGTGGAATTTTTATCATGTAAACTAAGGCCTAAAACTACCTAGTCATTATGAAATCCCTTGTGCTAACAGCCCTAAATGAGAGAGATGGCTAGCATGGAGGATTTCCTCTTCCCATAGAGCACAAGCTGCCCTCCTCCTCTCCTCTTCCTTCTTGAAAGCAGCATCTGGTTTCCCCTGAGTAGCCATGAGACAACCCTATCTCATAGCCCCATCAGACCACTATCCCAAATCTCTAAGAAAGAGCTCCTTCTGATAATTTTACCCTGACATGAAGCCACTTAGATAGTTTCTCAATGTTGACGTACCCTCCTGTAAATATGTGGCATTTGGAAACCCTTTTACACTGTTGGGTGTTTCAGAGCAATAACTTCTAATGTAATTGAAAATGCATGTTCTTAAAAAGTCTACAGTAGGTTTTGACAGCTACCATAAATACTTCAGAGGGATCAAATAACAGTCAATTATAATTGCACCAGCTTTGACTTAAAACATTGTCCCTCAATGTTCTGTTTCCTGTTTACGCTAATCTATGAGTACTAAATTGGAACAGGAAACTGACATAGAAAGTTTCAAGTCAGTGCCAGCATAGCTGACTTCTGTAAAACATCACAGTTGTGCAAGCAAGCCTCATGAAAATAACCATCCTCATCTGATTTTAGAAGTAATCATTGTCATCCCTCTAGCAGCACAATCATGTACAAAATAGTTTCCAACTGAGAAATATTTAGAAATCATCATCAGGGAATGCCCCTTTTTAACGAATGTTGGGTAAGATAGTCAGAATTTGAGTGCTAATTATCTATTTATTTATTTAAACCATTTGCAACTCGCTCTATTTGAGGTGGCATACAAAATATGCTACAAAATTAAAGACTAAACACAGATCTATAATAACTTAAAACCCCTACTAAGCATATTTTAAGCCATTCTTTAAAATAATCACAAGTACCATTTACTGCACCATCTACAAGGCACGCTGAAACAAATATGCCTTTAATTTTGTATGAAACATCAAGATACAAGTAATTATCCTTAAATATGATGGTAAAGACTTTAAAAAATGTGGTCCTGTTACTGCAAATACAAGCCACATACAACAATAAGAATGGATGCTCAAGTCTGGATGTGCACAGTTTCTCTGGTATTTTACAAAAACCTCACTGCATTTGGAGCCTTTTGTAAACTACATATAAGAATTAGGGAAATATTATAGCTTGCAGAATATACTGCAGGAACAGTCATTTAACAAAAGGAACATGTTCAGAAAAAGAGCGGTATCAATGTGGGGTACTGTTAAGATGGGTTACTTTACTGTTAACCTGGTTTATTAGTAGCTACATCTCATTGCATAAAATGGGACCTATGTTGAAATAGTACGAGATAACATGGCTTATCGGTAGCACACATTGATAGCCTCCCCCACCTTAGGGTTTTAACGTGTAATTACAGGGCTGGTGTTAGACATTTATGGGCCCGGGACAGAAACTAGGGAGGAGACCCAAAAGCTGGCCTTCAAACTATGCCTCCTTTAGCGTGAGGCAGGTTTGTGGCCCCCCTATGGAAAGGGGGAACAGGGCGATTGCCCTGTTTGCCCCCCCCCCCCCTAACACCGGTCCTGTGCAAGTGCTACTACATGCATGTGAAAGCAGCAATTTTGCAAACTAGGCATACAAAAACCTTAATATGTATAAATGCTGGATTTTAATAAATAGGTTTTCTAAAGGATGCCAATTAAGGATTCAAGCTAGAAAACCACTTTTTTGGCCTTTAAGGTAACTTTAAACACCGGAGGAAAGTGCCATTGGCCCCTCAATCACTTCTGCAAACCCAAAGTCCACTTTAAATTTGCAGTAGTTAACACTTAGGGGTCATTTTTTTTCAAGTATTATCAGCAGTGAATGTACATCTAACCACAACCTTTTACAGTTTTGCAAATGGCTTCTTACTTACATGGCAAAATGATAGATTCTTCACATGCCAATGATGAATAAATGGTTTGGTTTGATTTAACCATTTAAAATATTTTAGAACACAAGAAAGAAAGCTGATAGAGTCTGAAGAGTATTGCAGGCTTTTAGACTCTAAAACATTGCCTATAATTAACTTAGGGGGTCTTTCTCTAAGGGGTCCGTTTACAAAGGCATGCTGAAAAATGGCTTGCGGTAGTGCCGATCCATTTTTTAGCGCGCCTGTAAAAAAGGCCTTTTTTGCTGAAAATAGATGTGCGGCAAAATCAAAATTGTTGTGCATCCATTCTGGGTCTGAGACCTTATTGCCAGCCACTGACCTAGTGGTAAAGAATCCAGGTGGTAATGACCTATGTGTGTCAAATGCCACTTGGCGCACATCCCTTCCGCGTGCCTGAAAATAAAAAATATTTATCGGACGTGCGCCAAAAATAAAATTACTGCAAGAGCCACACAATAGTTGGGCAGTAACTCCATTTTGGCACATTGGGTGTGCGTAGACATTTACGCAGCTTAGTAAAAGAGCCCCTAAATCTTAGCTTGAGTTATTTGCAGCAGGGCCCATTTTATTCCTATGGGCCTTGCTGCAGATAACTCGAGCTGAGCATTAGGAAAAGACCCCCTTACAGAACTGAAGTCTAAATTAGGAACATCCACAAGACAGATGATTAGTATTAGTATTTTTTGTTTTGTTATGAAAATTTGACAATTGAATACAGTAGGAAGCTAAACATAGTACTTCAGATTTTAGCGTGCATAGAAAAACCTCAGAAATCATATTGTTATAGAGATCTGTAATCTGTTCTAAAAGAAACCAGCACACAGAGATATTAAGCAGATCAACAGAGAAACTGCAAACATAAATGTGACTCACCTTAGTGAATTCATTTTGAAACTTTCCGAATCTAAACAAGGAAAAATATTGGGAGAAATAAAGTCATTTTCAACTATTTATCAATTTGTTCAAATGTTTCATTTTTTTTCATAAAACATTCTTTATTGATAACTCACATAATTAATGGGGTAAACTTAGGTTCTCCAATTTAGCCAGACATCGACCTGTCATAAGAAGCACCAATGCGATGCACCAGCGTAGCTATGTGGCAGTATTCTGTAAACTGGACCTAAATGCCATTATAGAATTGGTACTACAGTGGTGGAAATAAGTATTTGATCCCTTGCTGATTTTGTAAGTTTGCCCACTGACAAAGACATGAGCAGCCCATAATTGAAGGGTAGGTTATTGGTAACAGTGAGAGATAGCACATCACAAATTAAATCCGGAAAATCACATTGTGGAAAGTATATGAATTTATTTGCATTCTGCAGAGGGAAATAAGTATTTAATCCCTCTGGCAAACAAGACCTAATACTTGGTGGCAAAACCCTTGTTGGCAAGCACAGCGGTCAGACGTCTTCTGTAGTTGATGATGAGGTTTGCACACATGTCAGGAGGAATTTTGGTCCACTCCTCTTTGCAGATCATCTCTAAATCATTAAGAGTTCTGGGCTGTCGCTTGGCAACTCGCAGCTTCAGCTCCCTCCATAAGTTTTCAATGGGATTAAGGTCTGGTGACTGGCTAGGCCACTCCATGACCCTAATGTGCTTCTTCCTGAGCCACTCCTTTGTTGCCTTGGCTGTATGTTTTGGGTCATTGTCATGCTGGAAGACCCAGCCACGACCCATTTTTAAGGCCCTGGCGGAGGGAAGGAGGTTGTCACTCAGAATTGTACGGTACATGGCCCCATCCATTCTCCCATTGATGCGGTGAAGTAGTCCTGTGCCCTTAGCAGAGAAACACCCCCAAAACATAACATTTCCACCTCCATGCTTGACAGTGGGGACGGTATTCTTTGGGTCATAGGCAGCATTTCTCTTCCTCCAAACACGGCGAGTTGAGTTCATGCCAAAGAGCTCAATTTTTGTCTCATCTGACCACAGCACCTTCTCCCAATCACTCTCGGCATCATCCAGGTGTTCACTGGCAAACTTCAGACGGGCCGTCACATGTGCCTTCCGGAGCAGGGGGACCTTGCGGGCACTGCAGGATTGCAATCCGTTATGTCGTAATGTGTTACCAATGGTTTTCGTGGTGACAGTGGTCCCAGCTGCCTTGAGATCATTGACAAGTTCCCCCCTTGTAGTTGTAGGCTGATTTCTAACCTTCCTCATGATCAAGGATACCCCACGAGGTGAGATTTTGCGTGGAGCCCCAGATCTTTGTCAATTGACAGTCATTTTGTACTTCTTCCATTTTCTTACTATGGCACCAACAGTTGTCTCCTTCTCGCCCAGCGTCTTACTGATGGTTTTGTAGCCCATTCCAGCCTTGTGCAGGTGTATGATCTTGTCCCTGACATCCTTAGACAGCTCCTTGCTCTTGGCCATTTTGTAGAGGTTAGAGTCTGACTGATTCACTGAGTCTGTGGACAGGTGTCTTTCATACAGGTGACCATTGCCGACAGCTGTCTGTCATGCAGGTAACGAGTTGATTTGGAGCATCTACCTGGTCTGTAGGGGCCAGATCTCTTACTGGTTGGTGGGGGATCAAATACTTATTTCCCTCTGCAGAATGCAAATAAATTCATATACTTTCCACAATGTGATTTTCTGGATTTAATTTGTGATGTGCTATCTCTCACTGTTACCAATAACCTACCCTTCAATTATGGGCTGCTCATGTCTTTGTCAGTGGGCAAACTTACAAAATCAGCAAGGGATCAAATACTTATTTCCACCACTGTATGTACGCCCCATTCTGGAGCCTACATTTTCTCACTAAGGGGGTCTTTTATTCAGACGCGGTAGCTCTTTCAGCTCGCAGTAGAAATCAGCTGGCGGCAAATGCCAAAACACATTTTCTGCCAGCTGATTTCTACCACGAGCTAAAAACACTACCGCGGCTTAGCAAAATACCCCCTTATAAAATTGCTTCCTTTGTGTTTATGGGGAAAGTACTTCATACATCTCACACTTGAAGGCATATTTTAGATAGAACGTAGCAGGGGCGTAGCCAGACTTCAGTGGGAGGGGGGTCCAGAGCCCGAGGTGAGGGGGCACATTTTAGCCCCCCCCCCCGGTGCCGCCAACCCCCCCCCCAACATTGCCGACACCCCCCCCCCCCCGCCACCACCAACTTTGCCCCCCCCCCCACCGATGACCCTCTCGACCCCCCTCCCGCCGCCAACCCGCCGTCGCCTACATTTGCTGGCAGGGGACCCCAACCCCCGCCAGCCGAGGTCCTCTTCTTCTCGCAAAAACTTCCTTCTGTTTCTGACGTCCTGCACAGAAGGAAGCATTTTGCGAGAAGAAGAGGACCTCAGCTGGCGGGGGTTGGGGTCCCCTGCCAGCAAAGGCAGGCGACGGTGGGTTGGTGGTGGGAGGGGGGGTCAAGAAGGTCATCAGCAGGGGGCTCCAGGGCCAAATCCATGGGGGGCCAGGCCCCCCTGGCCCCATGTAGCTACGCCACTGGAACGTAGAGATATGAATTGAAATATCACAGTAAAGATGTGCAAAGTTCCGGTAGTTTAGAAAAAGATCTGCTGACTTGGAGACTTTTTAAAAATAGCTGCAGGAATGCACGTATATGTAGTGACAAATGCAGTGAGAGCATCTAATTTACAATTATAAAAAAATCAGTGGAGGAAACTTGGAGGGGCATAATTGAACGAATACGTCTATCTCCATGGGCGTTTATCTCCGAGAACGGGTCCGTGAAGGGGCGGACCGAACTGTATTTTAGAAAAAAATAGACGTCCATGTTTTATTCGACAATTTGTGAGCTGGGCGTTTTTGTTTTTCAGTGATAATGGAAAATGAAAGCGCCCAGCTCAAAAACGAATAAATCCAAGGCATTTGTTCGTGGGAGGGGCCAGATTTGTAGTGCACTGGTCCCCCTCACATGCCAGGACACCAACCGGGCACCCTAGGGGGCACTTTTACAAAAACAAAAAAAAAGGTAAAAGAGCTCCCAGGTGCATAGCACCCTTCCCTTGTGTGTTGAGCCCCCCAAATCCCCCTCAAAACCCACTGCCCACAAGTCTACACCATTATTATAGCCCTAAGGGGTGAAGGGGGGCACCTACATGTGGGTACAGTGGGTTTGGGGGGGTTGGACGACTAAGCATTAAGCAGCACAATTGTAACAGGTAGGGGGGGATGGGCCTGGGTCCACCTGCCTGAAGTCCACTGCACCCCCTAACAACTGCTCCAGGGACCTGCATACTGCTGCCAGGGAGGTGGGTATGACATTTGAGGGTGAAAATAAAAAGTTGTGAAACATCATTTTTTTGTGGTGGGAGGGGGTTAGTGACCACTGGGGGAATCAGGGGAGGTCATCCCCGATTCCTTTCGGTGGTCATCTGGTCATTTAGGGCACTTTTTGGGGCCTTATTTGTGAAAAAACAGGGTCCAGGAAAAGTGTCCTAAATTCTAGCTAAAAATGCATACTTTTTTTCCATTATCGGTGAAATGCGCCCATCTCTGTTCGGCCGATAACCACGCCCCAGTTCCGCCTTCGCCACACCTCTGACACGCCCCCATCAATTTTGTCCGCATCCGCGACGGAGTGCAGTTGAAAACGTCCAAAATCGGCTTTCGATTATACCGATTTATTCGCTTTGGGGAGATAAACGTCTATCTCCCGATTTGGGTCGCAATATAGGCGTTTTTCTCTTTCGATTATAAGCTGGTTGGTAACTTATACATGGACGTGCCAATATGCTCATATGTGACTTAACATGTCACAACTTTCACGTGCAAGTGTTAGCATGTACAAATAATATATCAGCCATTCTACAAAACCTATGAATGCTGTTAAATGTATTTATTTACAGCATTTGTATCCAGTGGCGTAGCAAGAGGGGCATCAAATGAGCAGCTGCTCCCCCAAGCAGACTTCTGATGTCACCAGCGCCTATTTTTATGTGATCTGTCACATTTAAAACATGTGCCGGCGCCATCAGCAGTCCGCTTTCTGCTCCCCCCCCCCCCCCCCCCCCCCCCATGCCTTTAACCTGCCTATGCTTTTGTTTGTACCTCACATTATCCCAAACAAGTTCAGGTTCAATTAAATAGAGAGACCACAATTGGTTATATATTTTTAATTTGGAGAGGAAAATACAGAATAGGGGATTAAAGAGGATACTTCCCTTAATGCTTCCTGTAAAGGGCTGGCTGAATCAAGCACTTTTTTAGAACTTGTACTTGAGAAGGAGCAGCTATAAATCCAGATATCTGGAAAATAGTGTACACTCTTTAGGAAGAGTGCATCAAATAACACAGGGGCCCTTTTACTAAAGGGTTGCCATGTAGCAATCCCAAACTATCGCCAGCTCAACGTGGGCACCGGCGGTAGTTCCACCCACAGTGTGCAGTATTTCCAAAGTTAGCTGAAATATTGGAGAAATATTTCTGCGGGGCTTACTGCTGGGTTAGCATGGGAGTCCTTACTGCCACCTCAATAGGTGGCAGTAAGTGATCCCTCCGAAATGGCCATGTGGCAAGTGCAAACTTAACACACAGCCATTTCTTCTTTTTTGGCTTTTTACCCACTGATGTAAAAGGGGCCCTAGTGCACAGCAAAAACGGCCGCCGTCACTAACGCAAGGGATCCTTTTACCACAGCTTGGTGACAGGGTCCCATACTAATTTTCCTGTTCAAAACTTAGATCACAACTCATCAAATTTTTTAGCGTCAATATACCAGTGACTAGTTCTCTTTCGATGGTGGGGAAGGTGGTACAGGGAACAGAAGGATAGCATAATATCTTCAAGTTCTGTAAACACTGACAAGATGTGAACTGTTTAAAGTCAAGCTACATTATGCTGCTATCAAATGAGTGGGTTGAAGTAGGAATGACTATCTATAATTTACCAAAGGATCCAGAAAAAGTGTACATGGAAAAAACCCTCAAAAAAGCTGTACATTGCAAAAATACAACAGGAATTCTGTGCTAGATTTGCTAAGGAATGCTTCCATATTAGCGTTTGCTAAAACTGTTCATTGAAGATGTTTTTGTCTGATTTAACATCTAAATTTAAAATTTGTTCATTAACTCATAGTAACAAGAATCAATGGCAAAACTAAACCAAAACAGGTAAAGGGGGGTAGCCATAGTAAGACAACAGATGGAGCATTCAAACATCTTGAGTGATTCAGACATTTATAACTTCTCTTTTATTAATTTTTAACAATCATATACATTTATGAATGATAATACACTAAAACAGAATCTTTCAGCAAAGTAATGATACATTCAAAAGCTCAATAATGTGTTACCTATTGTCCACAAAAATAGGAAACTTGATCCAAGAAAAAGGAAAAGTCTTTATACTTAAATTAAGCCAATTTCACAAATAATAAATCAAACAAGCTGCTTAATTCCTGATTGGTTAACTCCAATCTGCCATACAGTGTTACATATGTGACTAAACTTGTACATTGACTTCTTCTCTGCTCTTTAAGAAATCCTCCAACTGTTTTGGGTCAAAAAATTGATATTGTTTAGATTGAAATTTTATTCTACATATACAGGGGAATCTCAGAAGGAAATCTGCACCAATTGCTATCACCCTTGGACGTAATAATAAAAACATCCTATGTCTCTTCTGGGTTTCCCTGGACAAGCCAGGAAAAACTCTAACTTTTGAACCCATAAACAGAGAATCCAAATGTCTCAGGGAAAGTTTGAGCACTGCATCTCTATCAATTTCCAAAGCAAATGTGACCAATAAAGTGGTCCTCTGAGTTATAACCTCAAGAGAAGATTCTAGGAATGTAGTGAGATTCATTGCACCTTGTAGAGGTAATTCTTCTGATGTTTTCACATCTGCTTGAATATAATAAGCTCGTGTTATAGGTGGCGTCTGCGTCGGAGCTTCCCTCACCCTCTGCGAGTCCCGCGAAACAGGAAGTTGTAACAACAAAGGCAGGACTCGCAGAGGGTGAGGGAAGCTCCGACGCAGACGCCAGCCCAGACAGCCTCTTTCAATCGCTGCCGGCTGCATCGTTCGCACGTTCTGAGTCTTAAAAAAAAAAACCTAAGTGCAGGACTCGCCCGGAGTGTCGCGGGGGCGGGCAAAAAAAGGTGCCGGTACGCCGTACCGTTGCGTACCGGCACAAAAAAAGCACTGAGTATAAAGATGATCAAAGGATCCAACGGCAACAGAAGTAAAAATTACAATTTCTTCTAAGGTCTGGTAAATTATTTTGCTCTGGAAATATTGATAATGGTATTTTGAAGAGTTATATGATTATATCTAACAAAAGCTAACAAGGTTTACTCTTCCAGTAAGGTCTGATGACGGCATATGATAACTTTTCCACCTTCAAAAAGACTCATATGAAAAAGAATAAATCTGCAGAATGAGCAATTCTATAACAGGGTACGCATATTTTGGAAAGTAGGCATTTAAGGGCCCTTTTATAAAGCCGTGGGAGGGCTAACGTGTGGGTAGCGTTCACCAAATTGGCACCCCGCTGGGGTAGCGTGTGCGCCTGCTGGTTATTCTGAGTTTGGCGCACACCAAATCCCACGATAGAAAATATTTTTCTATTTTCTACCATAGGGGCGTTCCCAGTGGTAATTGGCAGTGTGGCCATGTTGGCACCTGCAGCATGGTTACCATACGGATAGCATGTGAGCCCTTACTGCTAGGTCAATGGCTGGCGATAAGGGCTCAGGCCATAAATAGGCAAGCACTAGTTTTAATTTTTGAGCACACCCATTTCCTGGCCCATTAAAAAATGCCTCTTTTCCCAGCCGTGGTAAAAGTGGCCCTGCACATGCCAGAAAGACGTGCCCACACTACCGCAGGCCACTTTTTACTGCGGCTTTGTAAAAGGACCCCTTACTTTCTTTAATAGAAAACTAGTGTAACAGGTCAGATTTGTGTGTAGAATTTAAGTGTGACTTTCAATGCCAGCCAGAGAACTGGTGAATCATAGAACCTGTGTAAGTGTTTGCATCTAAATGCCAAAAATACATCTGTAACTTCCTCTATAAACACTGCGTGAGTGTCAGACTCTCCCATGCTCTGCAGAGTCCTCACACGTGTACACCCACTTCTGAAATACTTGCATATTTACTGCTTGAGCAGAATTTTGGCATACATACATGTATGTGCACATATGCATCTGTATATGCCATTATTCTAAACATTAATATGTATAATTGGCATGTAAGGGATACTGCCTGTTTTATAGAATTACCTCCCAAATGTTTTTAAACTATGGGAGTACTTTTGCAACTTTTGGGGGGTTCTTTAATATTTTATAAAGGTAACGTGAAGGGGCATAATCGAATGGCGCCGGCCAAATAGATGACCGGCCATCCTCGGAGCCAGCTCCGCAAAGGGGCAGAGCAAACTGTATTTTTGAAAAAGATGTCCGGCCATCTTTTCTTTCGATAATATGATTGGGGCCGGCTAAATCTCAACATTTAGGTCTAATGTTGAGATTGCCGGGTTTAGAGATGGCCGGCTTCGGTTTTCGGCCATAATGGAAACCGGGCCCGGCCATCTCAAACCTGGTGAAATGCAAGGTATTTGGTCGTGGGAGGAGCCAGCATTTGTAGTGCACTGGTCCCCCTGACATGCCAGGACACCAACCGGGCACCCTAGGGGGCACTTCTAAAAATTAAAAAATAAAAATAACAATTGCTCCCAGGTGCATAGCTCCCTTCCTTTGGGTGCTGAGCCCCCCAAATCCCCCCAAAACCCACTCCCACAACTCTAGACCACTACCATAGCCCTAAGGGGTGAAGGGGGCACCTACATATGGGTACAGTGGGTTTGGGGGGGTTGGAGGGCTCACATATACCACCAGAAGTGTAACAGGTGGTGGGGATGGGCCTGGGTCTACCTGCCTGAAGTGCACTGCACCCACAAAAAACTGCTCCAGGTACCTGCATACTGCTGTCAGGGAGCTGGGTATGACATTTGAGGCTGGCATAGAAGCTGGTAAAAAAATGTGTAAACATGTTTTTTTGGGTGGGAGGGGTTGGTGACCACTGGGGGAGAAAGGGGAGGTGATCCCCGATTTCCTCCGGTGGTCATCTTGTCAATTGGGGCACTTTTTTGAGGCTTGGTCGTAAAAATAAATGGACCAAGTGAAGCCGGTGAAATGCTCATCAGAGCCAGCCATATTTTCTCCATTATCGGGCAAAGCCGGCCATCTCGTAACCACACCCTCGTCCCGCCCTGTCTTCTGTACCCTGCCGAAACGCCCCTTTAAGTTTCGCCGGCTCCGCAACGGAAAGCAGTTGGCACCAGCCAAAATCGGCTTTCGATTATACCGATTTGGCCAGGTTCAGGAAATGGCCGGCCATCTCCTGATTTGTGTTGGAAGATGGCCGGCGATCTCTTTCGAAAATAAGCTGGATAGGCAACCGTATGCCTTTGTACAATAAGTATCAGATGCAGCGGAACATCATTTTGGCTGGAGGGGACAAATAAACCAATCTCTTACCTTGCCCCCCCCCCCCCCAGTTTATGACTTGTTAGGCAAAATATTGGTGGGGCCATGGTCCCAGTGACACCCCAGTCTGCAGCAAATGATAAGCACCAAGAATGTACACAAATGCGAATTTACACTTCTATATATGTTCTGAGGCAGGAACAAACATGTATGCATTCTATACAAATGTATTCACATATTTTATATAAAGTATGCAAATGCATTGGAACTGTACCCCTGCTTTGACCCTGTGAATGCCTATGCACACAGCACATATAAGAATACATGTTATTGTTAGTGTGCATAATTATACCTGTGATTTTTGAAGAGCCCCTTTTCTGCATGAGAATAGGCTTTACTTTGAAGAAAAGCTTTATTAAGATGGCCTCGTAATCATGATAGAACTTCAGGAAGTCAGTATATCGGTGTGCATTTTCTACCTTGTCTTGATTTCCTGCATTTAACAGTTTGTGGGTAAAGTTGCTGACACTGGGTGAAGAAGCAAATTTCCCTTGCCACACACATCAAACATATTTTTGCATTACTGCAGCAGATAAAAGCTCTACGAGTTTGGATTTAACTATTACATCTACCACAGTGAAGACATGAAAGAAGAAGGAATGGATGTATGCAAATGAAGCAAAGGGCCGACAGGCAGGCTTTCTATATTTAATCCAAAGCATGACAATGTACACCATCAAGATGCACATCATTTTTTGGATAAGTAATGACTGTCAAGTCTTCTCATTTTTTTTCCTGGGGTCTAAAGTTAAATGTTTCTTTACAGAAAGAGTGATGGATATTTTTTTATTTTTTGTTACATTTGTACCCCACACTTTCCCACTCATGGCAGGCTCAATGCGGCAGGCAATGGAGGATTAAGTGACTTGCCCAGAGTCACAAGGAGCTGTCTGTGCCAGGAATTGAACTCAGTTCCTCAGGACCAAAGTCCACCACCCTAACCACTAGGCCACTCCTCCATGATATGTGAAACAATCTCCCAGTGGAGCTGATAGAGACGAGGACAGTGCCAGAAATGTACTAAGAAAGCATATGAGAAGCAAAAAGAGGTTCTAATGGAGAGGAAAAGATTATAAAGCTGTGTTAGAGATATGGATGATTATACTGGATAGGCCATATGGCCTTTCTCCGCTGTCATGTTCGCTGTTTCTATGTTTAAAATAAGACAGATGTTGCAATATTATTTGTCCAAAAAATGATCTCCTGTGTTATATTATAAAACACACCGCAGACACAAACTGCCTATTCCAGTGTATCACAGAGAGAGAGGAGTAGCCAACAGAAAAAAAAAAAAAAAAGATCATATTGTCTCTGATAAAACAGCATTTGGAGTAACATGTACAATTCAGAAGACCATAACTTGGAAAAAATTCTAAAAAGATGAAGTTGTACCTGAGGACATCTACAAAAATGGTCAATGCTCTTTGTGTAATAAATTTAGACATCTAAATAGTCACAGTTTCCTGGCTATTTTTTTTAAAAGGCCTACGGAACACAGAGACTTTTGCACATGAATTTCCCGACACATGCACTGGGAGTGAGCATTTCATGCAAATAAGGGGTCAAAAATGAGAGAGACATCACCCAGCAGCTTGTATTTGCAAGAGTTAGTGCTTAGATGTGCCAATTTTGCAACCTACATATGCAAGCACCGTATTTCAGAAAACTGCAAGTATAGCTGTACCCAACTAATGAGCCAAGCTTGTAAGGTCCAATTTTTACATTTTTAAGATCATTTAAAATACAGGAGGTTTAAGCACAGTTACCACCTCTAACTTTTCCACTGAAGTCCTGGTGAAATCAAGAAGCTACCTGACAATTACACATGACTCAGTAGAGATGCAAAGGCTGATGGAGACATTTTTAAATATTCATATTTCTAGTCAAAATTGGAAATATACATATGTTTTTAGAACAATATCCTGTGGAACTCACTCCCTTGTTCTGTAAGGTTCTTGTCATCTCAAAGGGATTTTAGACAGGCTTTGAAAACTTGGGGCCCTGTTTACTAAGCAGCAGCGTTTTTAGTGTGCGCTACTAATCAGGATGCACTAAACGGTAAGTCACTCATAGGAACATATGGGTGACTCTATTTTACTGCGTGCTGAAAACGTTAGCATGACTTGATTATTTGAAAAAAAAAAACATTTCTTAAGTGATTATATATTACCTGGACTCTATAAGGATCTGTTATTAATTGGACTCATATGAAGATCTAATATAACTGATTATATGTCATTGTAATCCACCTTGAGCTAATTATGGTAAAATGGATTACTTATATTATAATTGGGCCTGTGTAGTCACTTGTAAGGGCACTACCCACTATATTGCAAAGTGGTGCATATGTGTTATAGGATGTAACTGCAGCAAAGTGAGACTAACTAGCATGTTAGTCTAGTCTAACTAGTTTCCAACCTTCTCTCCATGATCATCTTTACAAAGCAGGCCAGTGTCTTCCCTTTTCCAGTCCTACAGAGTCACTCTCATCTCCAGAGTTTCGTTGAACAGGTCCTGAAGTGTTCCCATCAGAACTTCTATAACAACGCTTCTCGGCCTGGTCCTCGAAGCACACCCAGCCAGTCTGATTTTCAGGATATCCACAATGCATAGGCATGTGAGAGATTTGCATAGCAAGGAGGATATCCTGAAAAGCTGACTGGCTAGTGTGTCCTGAGGACTTGGTTGAAAAGCAATGTTCAACAGTGTAAGTGTCCTTAGCATCCTACAATCCCACCCAGCTCCATTACTTTGTTCACCTTCAGTTGTACTAGTTCCACATGGTAACATATCTACTCCACTCTCCTTAATCAGTGGTTCATCTCCCAATGCTTCTTCAGTAAACACCAGTGGCGTAGCCAAGGGTGGGCTTCGGTGGGCCTAGGCCCACCCACTTTGAGCTCTGGCCCACCAGTAGCAGCACACCTATGATGTGGCTGGCAGAGATTCCCAAGCTGAAAACTCCCAACAACTGTCCCTCCTGCATACCTTATAAATAGCAGATCTTTGCCTGCAGGAAGCAGCGACTGATACATACTGCTCACATCGGCCCCAAAGCCTTCCCCTCTGATATATTCCCACCTATGCAGAAACAGAAAGCTGCATCAGTGGGAAGGATGTGGGGCCAACATGAATACTGTGTATTAGTTGCTGCTTACTGCCAGTGAAAATCTGCTATTTAAAAGGTGTGCAGGATTTGAGAGACCGTATGGCATGCAAACGAGAGGAGAGACCAAATCACCTGTGGGATGGGGTGGGGTTCTTCTGCCCACCCATCTTGGGCCCAGGCCTATCCAAAATTGGGTGTCTGGCTACGCCCCTGGTAAATACTAAACAGGAGTATTTCTTTAGCATTTTCCTGGTTTCTCTCCACACCTTTTGATCACCTCCTCATCACCTTATAGTTTTTCATTGTCCTCACTGTCCTTCCTTTCACCCACACCTCTTCCACTTGTGTTTTTGTCAATCTAATTGACTGCCTCATCTCATTACTATGTGCAAGTTAATTATAAGGGTGACCCGGCAGAAGTATAAACATTAGTCTATACAGGGTGAATGTATATTTCTTACCTGATAGATCATTATCCAACATGTGTTTTTTAATCATATACAGTTTTACTGCTATAAAAGCTATAGCCAGAATTCCTCCTATGCATGACCCGATGACAACATACTTGATTTCTGAAAGAACAAAATTGTCATACTCAGACGGATTATGTTAATGGGCCCATATATTAAATTACAGTAAAATAAATGTATTCATTTTAGCTCATATCTTTTTCAGTGGTAGCTCAAGGTGAGTTACATACAAGTATAGTAGGTATTTCCCTGTCCTTGAGGGGTTACAACCTAAGGGGGATCTTTTACAAAAATGCACTGAAATCCAGGCTTGATGCTTTCTAACCCGGGACTTTCCCAGGCACTAATCCCAGATTTAATACAACACTTTTTTTAGGGCTTTTTATTTGCAGATCATGTGCTAATGTTGTCATTAGCTCTTGAGACTTGCACAAAATTAACATGGGAGCATTTACCGCCTCCTATTTAGGAGGTGATAAGTACTCCTGCATTAAGTCTACATTATCTAGGTAGCATGTGCTAATCAGAATGTGCTAGATGGGTAGCACAGGAATGCCCACTCTCTGCCCATGAAACAGCCCTCTACAAAAATATTTCTAAAAAAACAAATTAGATAACGTATGCTTAGCAAAATGCCGCTGAATGTTTTAGCACATTTTGTAGTAGCCTGTTTTCCCAGCTGAAGACTTCTAGCATCTCTCCCTCCAGGAGATCGGTGGGCCACTAAACGCCACTTCCCCGACTTCTTTCCCCTCCCCCATTACCTTTAAATCCTTTAGGTCTTTGCTGGCAGCGAACAGCAACTCATTTCCCTTGCTGGTACCAGTTCCAAGTCTTTCCGCTGGTTCCACAAACAGGAAGTTGCATCATAGGGAAGGCTGAGGCCAGCATGAGCAGGAGGAATGTTTTACTTCTCTCTCCCGGTGAAGAACTAAAAGATTTAAAGGTACCTGGGGGGGGGGGGGGGGGGAGAGAAGTCAAGGAAGTGGAGTTAAGTGAACCCCAATCTCCTGAAGGGAGAGATTCTGGAAGTCTTCAGCTGGAGAAGCTTGGGGATCCCTGCCTGCCACATCGTTGGGTAGGCCTGAGTCCAAGGTGGGTGGGTCTGTGCCCACTGTTACTACGTCACTGCCTTGTGTACCTAGATGTGCAGATAGGGATTTAAGTTTTACAAGAGCGTAAGAATCTTGACTTCTTTCCCTGGTCTGTATTTACAGACTCCTGCTCCACACCAGTTTGCAACAGCTAATAGCTTTGTTAACTCTCACAGGCTAGGATGCATGTAGTAGCTGCAGCTACTACATGCATGCATGCTAACATGCACGTAGTAGCTCGTAATAATTTTAGTATGAAATCTATTCCTACAAGCTAATGAGATACAAAACTAGTTTATTTCCTATTAACACAGTGAATAAGCACATGAGCAACCTACTTTACAGATTCATCTAGTCCAGGAAATGTAGTTACATTTTTTTCAAATTCTGTTTGTATGTATGCAGGACCTTTACTTTCTGCCTCATTTGCATCTCTTTAATATTAATTATCAACCTATATAACAAAGATTAGATTTGCATGTGTTAATAGCTAGTGTCCATGCACTTTATTTCACTGATCCCAGTGGCATAGCAGCACACATGATGTGGCTGGCAGGGCTCACTAAGGCCCACCATCCAAAAACTCCTAACAACTGTCCCTTCTGCATACCTTGTAAATAACAGATCTTCGCCTGCAGTGAGTAAAGACTGATACATACTGCTCGCACCAGCCCTACAGCCTTCCCTCTGATGTATTCCTGCCTATGAGGAAACAGGAAGCTGCATCAGAGGGAAGGCTGTGGGGCCAACATGAGCAGTGTGTGTTAGTTGTTGCTCGCTGCTGGTGAAAATTTGCTATTTAAAAGGTATGCGGGATAGGGGGGATGTTTGAGAGACCATATGGCATGCAGGTGAGAAAGGGAGAGACCAAATCACTTGTGGGACAGAGCGGAGTTCTTCTGCCAACCCATCTTGGGCCTAGGCCCACCCAAAATTGGGCGTCTGGCTATGTCCCTGATTGATCCCAAAGTGATGAATTTGGTTTGTATAAGGATTGCCGAATCCCACAGCTATTCCATACCTTAGCTGCTGCACAGTAAGATGGAAGGCATCCAGCCTATGCTGTGCTGGTTATCACAGTACCCTGTATGTGTTCTAGAAAATCTTTGTGCACATAAAGATAATAATTATATATATTTATTCTTGTTCATTGTACAACTTAGTTACAATTTAGCCGACCACTTGCTTATAGGTGCTCAGAAATTCCTCTTCAGTGCACTCCTTCCAAATATTCTTCTTTGTTAGAATCTAATGCAGAATGTTTGCACTTAGAAAGTCTCTTCAGAATTTTGCTTAGCAACAAGGGCTGATTACTGCCAACAAGGGAATGGAAAATTACACATTTGTCAATCTAAGAGGGCCAAATATAGCATCTGAGAATCATTATACCAGTAAGCATGCTCCCTCTCTCTCCCTAAGTTTCATAGGTACCAAAATGTGTTGATGTTTATGCAAGCATTAGCGTTTTAAAATCATTCTCAAAGTGAATGATTGGCTTAACGTGTTTTAACCAAGCTTGCAACAGGCAGTAATTAAATTTTGTGAGCAACAATATTAAACCTATGCAAAACATGCAAGAAGCTGAAAAATGTAGCAAATCAGCTCATTAACTTCGTGGCTAGAGAAGGGGATTGTAAACAAGGAAGCAAGAGTTAAAAATCAGTTACCTTACTTCATATTCACCCTCCATCAACTCAGTGGAGAGGGAAATAGCTCCTGTTTCTGAATGTAACTCACCTTAAACTCAGATTGGGAAAAAGTGAGTAATAAATCTAAAAACCTACATCCCACACAGCCCAGAGAAGCAGAAGTCCAAATTAAATCTAGTCCGGTCCATTAAATACATGTCTTACTTAATACTGGCTTGTTTGAATGATACCATTAACTTTGACTTTATTTTAAACTACTCTCCTGCTGCCATGTGATTAATCACAGGTTCACAGCACAAAGATATCTCTAAATGTGCTCACCAATCTTCTCCTCATTTGCTTCAGTAGCAGAACCATCTGCACTCAGGAAATCTGCTTAAAAAAAAAGAAGAAGAATTTCACCTTCTAATTAAAATGTTTTGGTGTCAGACATGAAACTGACTCATATGAAGTAAATGAGAAAAGAAATCCCCATCCTCTTTAATGCTAGAACATTGCTTATTTTATTTCACTGGATTAGAACGCTTAGCTATCATTTGTAGACACACTCAGGAATTCTTTTAGCACATATTTTGTGATAGGTTGATAATACCACAAAACTGAGTTTTTGTTATAGTTTATATATCGACTAATAATCTTTTCTGTAGTACTATCAAACGTAGCACTGTACAGATGTTATATCTATGTCTATATTGCCTTCTACAGACATTCAAATATTTGAAAGGTATTAATCCGCAAACTTCTTCCAGAAACGGGAAGGTGGTAGGACTAGAGGACATGAATTGAGATTGAAGGGGGGCTGACTCAGGAATAATGTCAGGAAGTATTTTTTCAATCGAGAGGGTAGTGGATACTTGGAATGCTCTCCTGCGGCAGGTGATGGAGATGAAAACCATAACAGAATTCAAAAAATGTGTGGGATAAACATACAGGAATCCTGTTTAGAAGGAATCGCATTGAAGAAGCTTAGCAGAAACTAGGTGCAACACTGGTAATTGGGAAGCAAAGCCAGAGCTAGGCAGACTGTGCCTTGGTCATGGCCTAGATAGATATGAATGGGCTGGACTGGAGCTTTTCAAGGGCTTCGATGACATCTTCAGAAGTTTTAGAACAAGGACAGTGCTGGGCAGACCTCTGTGGTCTATGCCCTGAAAACAGCATGAACAAATCAAGATCAGGTGTACATATGTTGTATCACCTCTTACCTTTATGTAATGAGTTTATCTACTCTGGCAGACTAGATGAACCATACAGGTCTTTATCTGCCATCATCTACTATGTTACTATCCTGCTTATTTTCGAAGGAGAAGGGCGCCCATCTTCTGACACAAATCGGGAGATGGGCGTCCTTTTCCTAAGGTCGGTCAAATCGTCATAATCGAAAGCCAATTTTGGGCGTCCTCAACTGCTTTCCGTCGCAGGGATGACCAAAGTTCAAGGGGGCGAGTTGGCAGTGTACTGAAGGCGGGATTGGGGGCGTGGTTAACAGATGAGTGTCCTCGGCCGATAATGGAAAAAAGAAGGGCGTCCCTGACGAGCATTTGGCCGACTTTACTTGGTCCAATTTTTTTCACGACCAAGCATCAAAAAGGTGCCCGAACTGACCAGGTGACCACCGGAGGGAATCGGGGATGACCTCCCCTGACTTCCCCAGTGGTCACTAACCACCTCCTACCCCGAAAAAAACAACTTCAAAAACTTTTGTCTTGTTTTTTTAGAGTATGTCCTTTATCCCTGTGACGCAGTTGAGGACGTCCAAAATGTGGATGTTTCTGTGAGAAGGGCATCCATTATGGATGTTTCTGTGAGAAGGGCATCCATGCCTTTGCTATGCCTCTGACACCCTCTTTATTTATTTATTTGGATTTTGGATCACAAGTAGCAGCAGTGGGATTTAAACCAGCCACCGCTGGATTGCAAGACCAGTGCTCTAACCACTAGGCCACTCCTCCACTCCATTCAACTCCACTCCCTTGAAATTTGGGGGGGGGGGGGGGAGGTATGTGTGTGTTAGTGGAGGCATAATGAAGGCGTGGACGACCTTCTTTCAAACATTTTGGACATCCTCAACTGCCGTCGCTTCCCCTCCTTAGGAAGGAAATCATGTTTTAATGAGCTAACAGCGAGCAGCTCATTTGCATGCAATTTCCTTCATGCATTTCCTTTCCGGATCGGTAAGGGAAGGCCTTTTTACATTCAGTTAGTGGGACCAGTGCACTACGAATGCTGGCTCCTCCCATGACCAAATGGCTTGGATTTGGTCGTTTCTGAGACGGGCATCCTCGCTTTCCATTATCGCTAAAAACCGGGGACAACCATCTCTAAGGTCAACCTAAATTTTATGATTTGGGCGTCCCCAACCATATTATCGAAACAAAAGATGGACGTCCATCTTGTTTCGATAATACGGGTTGCCCCGCCCCTTTACGGGGCCGTCCCTAGAGATGAGCGCCCCCGTTCGATTATCCCCCTCTATGTTATGTTTTGTATAGATATAAATAGAATGATAGTTCATTATATCCCTTTTCCTAAGCATATGCACAAGCAAAAAATTCTACTTCATTCTCAGTTTGGCGCTTTTTAAAATTCATTTTACACATTCATTCTAATAATTTTTTTTTACACGAGTTAAACCTTTTACACATGCAAATCGATTGTGTGTGTGTGTGTTAATTCATAGATTGCACATACAACCAATTTTGCACACACTACACATTTTTAAGACACACAAAGGAACCAAATGCATACTAATGAGCACACGGCCTATCGGCAGGGTCATTGGGAAAGGAAACAAGACAGATGTCCCTCTCCAGAGACCAGATTGGGGAGGGGATAGCATGTTATCACAGTCAGGGGCCGATTCTAAGAGCTGGGAGCTAAAGTCCAAAATGCAACACCGCCAAAAAGTAGCTCCGGGATGCTGGAAGAAATCATAATGCAAATGATATGTGCACTTAATTCGCACTAGTAAACTGAAAGCAGGGAGAGGAATGTGCCTGGCACATACGCACAAAGGCTTTGCATTAAGCACAGCCCTTGTGCGCATGCCTAGACAAAACTGGAAGTGCAAGCACACATCGGTGCTGTTCTTCTGCGTCTGAGCCTTTCAAAAATTGTTTGCACTTAAAAATGTGAAAAGCTCATATTTAAGCACCTCTTGTAAGAGGACATGTCCTCTTTATGGACATCTTCAGATATGTCTTCCAGGATTTTTAATTTTTATGAAAATATCCACTTTTTCTTTTTATGTGCCTATGACCAACACACCTACCCACATAATGAGAGACACATGGGAGTGCTAAAGAGAGAGAAAGGCATTCCTGATCTCCTTTCTGTTTCCCTACTGGTTGAATCTGTCAAAGGAATTTTGTTTGTGCAGCACAACTTTAAGCATACGTCATGCAGTGGAGTAGGAAGGAGGGGGCAGGGGGCAGGGGGGTGGGGGGGGCGGTCCGCCCCGGGTGCACGCCACTGAGTGGTGTCGGCTCTGCGCTGGTGCACTGCCCGACATACCCCAGCAACATGCAGTCGGGGCGGATCGGCCCTCCCGCCCGTCCCTTGCCGCAGGTATGCGCTCCGGGGGGGGGAGGTATGCGCTCCGGGGGGGGGGGGGGGCGCTCCAGCGGGAGGAGGGTGCGCCGTGCTGCACCCGGGGGGGGTGCGCAGCGGCGACCCGCCCCGGGTGTCAGCTCCCCTCGCTACGGCTCTGACGTCATGCAAAGATATTTCAGAAGCCAGCCAAATTTGTTGAGGGATATTTGCTCTTCTGATCCCTTAATTAATTTGGGTAATTGAAATCACCCATTATTATTGTATTACCCAGCTTGTTAGCTTCCCTAATTTCTTCTAACTTTTATATATCTGTCTATTCATTCTGTCCTGGTGGACGATTGTATACTCATATCCTTTCCACCTTTAAACATGGAATTTTTATTCATAAGGATTCAAAGTGTATTTTGTGTCCTGCAGAATTTTTAGTCTGTATCATTCAAGGGCCTCTTTAACATATAAAACTACCCCTCCACCAATTTGATCTACCCTATCACTGTGATATAATTCATACCCTGGTATGATAGTGTCTTATTGGTTATCTACCTTCTACCAGGTCTCAGAGATATCTATCTATTTTTATAATTAGTGCTATATATTCTAACGCTTCCATATTCTTTTTTAGGCTTTTAGCATTTGTATACAGACACTTCAAACAATGTTTTTTATTCCTATTAACAACTTGCTCAGCAGTTGATAGTGATAGTTTACAATCGGTCAAGTCTGTCTACTCTTTATTTAAAGTCATCTGGTCTTCTATGGCCTTTAATGCAACCTCACTATTGGGATGCCCTATCTTCCATGTTAGGGTGTATCCTTCAAAGATACCTTTTTCCAAACTCTGCTTTTCTGAGAGACTGTTGGCTTTCCCCCAGTTTCTAGATTAAAAGCTGCTCTATTTCATTTTTAAATATTGATGCCAGCAACTTGGTTCCACTCTGGTTAAGGTGGAGCCCATCCTTTTAGAATAGGCTTCCCCTTCCCCACAATGCTGCTTAATTCCTAACAAATCTAAAGCCTTCCTCCCTGCAGCATCGTCTCATCCACACATTGAGACTCCAGAACTCTGCCTGTCTCTTGGGTCATGCACATGGAACAGGGAGCATTTCTGAAAATGCTACCCTGAAGGTTCTAGATTTCAAACTTTCTACCTAAGAGCCTACATTTGACTTCCAGAACCTCCCTCCTACATTTTCCTTTATTGTCGGTACACACATGTACCAAGACAACCAGTTCCTCCCCAGCACAATCTAAAATCTTATCTAGATGACACGCTCCACCACTTTCGCAGCAGACAGGCAAGTGACCAAGCAATCCTCACATCCACCACCCACCCAGTCATCTACATGCCTAATGATTGAACCTCCAACTAAAATGACCATCCTAACCCTTCCCTCCTGGGCAGAAGCTCCTGGAGATACATTGGTGCAAGAGGATATTGCATCCCCTGGAGGGCAAGTCCTGGATACAGGATCAGTTCCCGCCTCTCAAAGGTGATGCTCTCCCTTCAGATGACCTTTCTCTTTCATGGCAACACAGATATTGCCAGACTGGAGGTGGAACGTCTCTACTATGTTCCTGTAGGCCTCATCTACATACCTTTCTGTCTGCCTCAACTCCTCCAAATCAACTAATCTACCTTCCAGGGATCAGACCTGTTCCCTGAGTGCTAGGAGCTCTTAGCATCAAGTACCTCTCACCAACTGAGAGATAATCAAACATGTGACACTCAGTTTAAAAGACTAGATAGCTCTAAGCTCACTGCTGAAGTGCTGTCTGCATTTTAGTAGTGGTGATTTGTTAATTAAGTTGCTAATGGATTAAGAGTATGTAAACTGAAGTCCCCTAAGATTGTGAGTTATATTTTAGACTATGCTAGTATTTAAGATTTAAAACATTTTTTATTTGCATGTTTGCCTCTATAGACCTAAATAGACTGTATTTTTAAGAGCTAATTACTGACTGATAGAGATGTCTTAATTAAACCTGCTAGCCTCCTTATTGATTGAAAGGCCTATAAATCAAATATCAGGGAGAGTGGGAGCTGTGTGGGTGTGCTGCAGCGAACTGTCTGGGGTGCTGTGGAAAATCCTGACCTCCCTCCCACCCGAACTACTACTGCAGACAGCAGTGTCAGAAAAACAAAAAAAAACAAACAAAAAAAAAGCAAGTGCAGGTCTGCAGCAGCCTTCAAGCATGTGCTGTCAGTCCTCTGCCCCTGGAACTGGAAGTTGACATCAGCTGGGGCAGAGGACCAGCAGAACTGACTGCGTATGCATGAAGTCTTCTGCGGCCTCGCACTTGTTTTTTGGAGGGACAGGGAGCAGACAGCCTTCGGGACTCCTAGAAGCAACTGCCAAGGAGGCTGGATGAAAATAGGAGACGGGATGAAGACAAAAAGTTGAAGCCAATAGGTCAGTCTCTGTTTCCCTTCCCATTCAAATCAAAGCAAGCAAAACCTATGAGCTGCTGCATCCAAGCAGTCATTCTTTATTATTGGTAGCGTTTTTTAATTTAATCTCACTTATATTTTTAAACATGCTGGCTTGTGCAGCATACAGATGTACAAAGAGGAATTATAATAATGGAATACCTTTTCATAGGTAGAGAATTTGTTATAAATCATAATCAGTGTGTCATTTGGAGGGGCTGGTTATAGGGACATCCTAGCACTGTTATATTTGTGCAGAGAAAAAGATGGAGACCTGTGTGACCCGGGGGGGGGGGGGGGGGGGCGGCATGAAAAATTGCTTGGACATGAAGGGTACAGTGAACTGAAAACGTTTGGGAATCACTGCTCTACACCGAGGTTTCCTTGGACTACTTTCTGTGGTCTGTATTGATGTTATGGTAAACTTTTTTTTTTTAAACCCAGTACTTTCACATGCTAGCCTGTGCAAGTGTAAAAGAGAGTTTAAATGCTAAAATAAAACTATTCCCTAAACTGCTTTTGCTAACTGAGCAAAGGAACTTAAAATAAAATAAGGACACTGAGATTACCTATTTAACTCTAAGTCTGCCTTTTTCCAAGGTTAAAAGCAATTTCCTAGCAGGTAAAATCCCCACCAATGGAATTTTCTTCCTCTCTGGAAGTCCTCTCACAGCACCTATTCTGGACCTAGCATGCAGGTTTGCAGAATCTACACACTATCTTAATCATTCAACCTTTTTCAACAATCAAAAAGAATAACATTGCTAAACCACAGTATGTTATTGGAAACTGCGTGCTTGTAGGATGTCATCAACAGATTGAGCACATGGAAGAGGAAAATGTTTTGCAAAGAAGCACTTACCAAAGCAAAGAAGAAAAGGTATTAGAACTGGAATCCAGGCCAACATCAAGGTCATTTTCTGTTCCAACTTTTGAATCACTCTCACACCAGGGCAGTTTTTAGGAGCACAGAAGTCAACGCAGATCACATGGTTTGTGTTAGGAAACAGCAGCCACTTCCTGAAACATTTCTTCGGCACACATTCTGCTCCCTTGTTTGTTCTCAGTTTGACATTTTTACAGTTTTTCCTTTTGAAAAAAAAAATTTTGAAATGATGGATAAACTGCTGAGAATGATCCCTGATCATTAATAATGTTTGTTAATGTTCCATTTTTTCTCGTCCAGTCGCACAGATGTTTGGTGTTACAGAATACTGGTGCTTAAACTGGTGTTTGGGCACCCCCTAGCTAGTTACTGCAGCTGTGTGGGTTTTTTTTTTTCGGTTGCTGTTGTACAAACAGTATTTGTACACCACTTCCAATGTAGGCAAATATGCCATACGCATATTCATTAGGAATAGTCTGAAAATCCAGCCCCTCAAATCCCCCCAAAACCCACTGCCCACAACTCTACACCATTACCATAGCCCTTATGGCTGGAGGGAGGCACCTACATGTGGGTACAGTGGGTTTTGGGGGCGGTTTGGAGGGCTCCCATTTACCAGCACAAATGTAACAGGTGGGGGGGGGGATGGGCCTGGGTCCACCTGCCTGAAGTCCACTGCACCCACTAACAACTGCTCCAGGGACCTGCATACTGCTGTGATGGAGCTGGGTATGACATTTGAGGCTGGCATACAGGTTGGCAAAAAAAGATTTTAAAGTTCTTTTTTTGGTGGGAGGAGGTTAGTGACCACTGGGGGAGTCAGGGGTGGTCATCCCCGATTCCCTCCGGTGGTCATCTGGTCATTTAGGGCACTTTTTTGGAACTTATTCGTGGAAAAAAAGGGTCCAAAAATGACCCAAATTCGCGCTAAAAACGCCTTTTTTTTCGATTATCGTCCGAAGGTGTCCATCTCTTTTCGGCTGATAAACATGCCCCAGTCCCACCTTCACCATGCCTCCGACACGCCCCATCAACTTTGCCCGTTTCCGCGACAGATTGCAGTTGAAAACGCCCAAAATCTGCTTTCAATTATACCGATTTGGGCGCCTTTGCGAGATGGGCGCCTATCTCCCGATTTTGGTCAAAATATGGGCGCCCAACACTTTCGAAAATAAGGCTGATAGTAAATTTCACAAAAGCCATGCAACTTTCTCCCAGTACAGCCAATATGACAATGTCAGTACAACTTTCCCTATATATCAATATGATCCAAGTTTCTTATGGGGAGAGGAGGAATGTGACCACATCTAAGATATAAGAAGCTATTGACTTCTGTAAACATACCCTTCTGAATCCTTGATCTTTTTCTGGTGTAACTCATGTTCCATGGGTGGGGTGTATATCTACTCTGGAAGAGTTACAGTGAAATAAAAAAAAAAATTATTGGTGCTGGTAGGGCAGGATGAGAGTAAAAGCAACTGTCCCAAAGTCCCCACCAACTGAAGCACTTAAAACAAGAATCTCCACTTTTTTTTCCAAAGACACTGTCCAGAAAATATTGTTTCTTTAACTTAAAAAAAAAAATCTTTACTGGTGAAATCCCCCAAATTTATTTGCAGCAGCCATAAACAGAAATAAAGAAAACAAAAAATCAAAATAGCCCATAATACAGCCATCACTCCACTACTGTTCTCCTCTGGTACAACCTGAAAGGCTATTCTCCTGATATTATCTGCTAGACTCCAGCTCCAACTTACCCAAATCCTTGTTCCTATCTGTTACTAGGGTTCTGTCCTTCACAGATCAGGTTGAAGTTTCCAAGGCAATTTAGCAGAATGTACTCTCCGGGTTTTCTAATCTCCTCAGGAATAACATCTAGCTGCTTGAGTCATGAGGCACCCTGGTCTGGCCACCTTCAGACTTTCTGTTGCAAAATACTTGCTGAGTAAGCTGGATTGTCAATATTCTTTCTGGTCAACACTGGTCGTCTCTTTTCCTGGTTAGATTGAGTCAGCCTGGGCAGTTTTCTATGTTTCTCAGTGGTATTGAGGCTCTAAACAGGGGTCCTCAAATCCAGTTCTTGAGGTCCACAAATCAGCCTGGTTTTCAGGATTTCCACAATGAATATGTATGAGATCTATTTGGATGCAATGGAAGCAGTGACTTCAAATAGGTCTCATACATATTCATTGTGGAAAACCAGACTGGTTAGTGGACCTTGAGGACTGAATTTGAAGACCTCTGCTCTACAGGATCTAATAGCAATCACAGCACGGCACTGGGAATTTTCCGAGGAATTTTATTGGGCAGTGCTTTTGATAGTTCTATCTAAAATACATGGAAGAAACACCCACACTCTGTGACTGTTAGCCCAGGGGTTTTCAACTCAGTCCTCATGAAACACCTAGCTAGTCTGGTTTTCAGGATACATACATACATGCCCTGCCTTCATTATATGCAAATATATCCATGCCATGAATATTCATTATCATCATATTAAATCATTGATTTAGCACATGCAACAATCTAAACAATTTTATTAGTATCATATAGAAAAACTGAAAAAATATACAAAAACTAAAATGTAGCCCAACCCAAGCTCCTGCTAAAGCAATCCATGCTCAAATCTTGCTATAATAATGTCTTCACTCAACTCATACAACCAAGCCACTACTTAAACAGTCAATTCACAGGATCCAATATTGACTTGTAAGCTCACTTAATGAGGAAAGATCTTCCTAATCATTCTACATAGTACATACTGTTACTCCATCCTCAAAAACTAATGTCACACGTGATATTCTAATGGCTTGTTAGAAGATGTAGCTGCTGGATGCCTCAGTCACAGAAGTTTGACATTCAACTTCACCTTCAGCAGTCACCTTAGTCTCAACACAGCTTCCTGTTTCACCACAATGGTATCTTCAGGAGACTAAACTTAGAATATACATTTCCCATAAAATATCCTCATATCACACATATCACGTGGAGGGGCATAATCAAAAGGGGCACCCAAGTTTTCCTGAGGACGTCCTCACAAGACGTCCTGGCAAAGGGGCAGGGAAAACTGTATTATTGAAACAAGATGGGCGTCCATCTTTTGTTTCGATAATAATACAGTCGGGGACGCCCAAATCTTGACATTTAGGTTGTCCCTAGAGATGGTCATCCTTAGACTTGGTCGTTTCTGATTTTCGGCGATAATGGAAACTAAGGACGCCCATCTCAGAAACAACCAAATGCAAGCGCTTTGGTTGTGGGAGGAGCCAGCATTCATAGTGCACTGGTCCCCCTGACATGCCAGGACACCAACCGGGCACCCTAGGAGGCACTGTAGTGGACTTCAGAAAAAGCTCCCAGATACATAGCTCCCTTACCTTGTGTGTTGAGTGTCAGACCTGTGAGTTCTTGTACCAAGTAGAACGCTGCTGAGCCCGGTACTCAGACCAGGTTCTGCTTGGCGGCCGGACAACCCTGGGTTTCACCTGTGCTGACCGCCGTTCCCCAGAGGTTGAGCCCCTAGATGCGGGCAGCCTGCAGGGCTTACAAGATGGAGCAGGAAGCGGGGTGATGAATGTGATGGCCAGACAAGAATGAAAGTGATCCAGGTACAGGCAACGTCAGTAGGCAGGCAGCAGGTCAAGAGAGTAATCCAGGTACAGGCAGAGTCAGGAGGCAGGCAGCAGACACGAGAGTAATCCAGGTACAGGCAAGGTCAGTAGGCAGGCAGCAGACACAAGAGTAATCCAGGTACAGGCAGAGTCAGTAGGCAGGCAGCAGACACAAGAGTAATCCAGGTACAGGCAGAGTCAGCAATAAAGAACAAATTAGAGGAGAAGCACACTACTGAGCAAGTAAGACCTACCAAAGTAGAAGCCGAAGCAAGGAGTCTAGGGAGAGGTCAGCTGATAAAGTGCTGGTGTCTGACATCAGCAGGGAGAAGGGGCATAGCCATAGGACAAGAGCAGGGGATAGAGGAACCGGAAGGCCAATAGGAGAGAAGCAAGGGAAACCAGGCAAAGGAAGAGCAGAGCCAGGTGCATGGAAGCAAAGCAATCAAGGAGCTTGCAGCCAGAGAAGAACTACACACAAATGGCTCAGGGCTGTGCCAGTCAAGTGTGCGTATCGACGGGACCCTGCGCAGCCCAAGGACACCGCTTGCGTTAAGGTAGGGGACATGACACTGAGCCCCCCAAAACCCACTACCCATAACTGTACACCACTATCATAGCCCTTACGGGTGAAGGGGGGCACCTAGATGTGGATACAGTGGGTTCCTGGTGGATTTGGAGGGCTCACATTTACCACCACAAGTGTAACAGCTAGTGGTGGATGGACCTGGGTCTGCCTGCCTGAAGTGCAGCCTGCCTGAAGTGCACTGCACCCACTAAAACTGCTCCAGGGACCTGCATACTGCTGCAATGGACCTGAATATGACATTTGAGGCTGGCATAGAGGCTGGCACAAAATATTTTTAAAGTCTTTTTTTTAGGGTGGGAGGGGGTTAGTGACCACTGGGGGAGTAACGGGAGCTCTTCTCCGATTCCCTCTGGTGGTCATCTGGTCAGTTTGGGCACCTTTTTGTGCCTTGGTCGTAAGAAAAACTGGACCAGGTAAAGTCGTCCAAGTGCTTGTCAGAGACGCCCTTTTTTTTCCATTATGGGTCGAGGACGCCCATGTGTTAGGCACACCCAAGTCCCTCCTTTGCTACACCTCTGACACGCCCCCCTGAACTTTGGTCATCCCTGTGACGGAAAGCAGTTGGGGACGCCCAAAATCGACTTTCAATTATACCAATTAGGGCGACCATGTGAGAAGGACGCCCATCTTCCAATTTGTGTTGAAAGATGGGTGTCCTTTTCTTTCGAAAATAAGCCTGATAGTACATTATACAAAAAAAAAGAAAATGAAAGCATCTACATACCAAACAGTTTGTACAAATTGTGTATGGACCAGAAGCCTACCATTGGATGATGGGCTGCCAGCAGAAATGACCAATTACAAATCTGGCATAGCGCAGGGAGGCCACAAGGTCTAAACCTGTATCCAATTAATTTCTTTGTCCAACCCCCAAGGTTCAAAGGTATTCTAAATATATCATGCACTGTTCCCTACATATCAGAATTGCCGATATATCCCCTCCTCTCTGTAACACTATCCGTCCTATGTTTAGCTAATCTGCAATGGCCAATTAAAGGAACATCATCCTTATTAATTCTAAGATTGATCAGATGTTGTGCAATCCTTTGTTTAACCGTTATTTTTGTTGTTTGCCCCAGGTACCATTTTTCACATGGACATCTAATCCATTAATTGGCCTGATGAGAAGAACAATCTGTATGCTGCTTTAATTTTTATATTGTTTGGTAGTTTTAATTTCTTGTATAATGTACTATGTGATAATGTGATTTGAGGAGGAAATATATGTTCTAGGTTTAGTCTCTTGAAGATGTGTGGTGAAATACGAAGCTGTGTTGAGACTAAGGTGACTGCTGAATTCATGAGTGTTTGGAGCTGAATGTCAAACTTCTGCGATTGAGGCATTTAACAGCTACATCTTCTAACAAACCATTAGAATATCACATGTGTCATTAGTTATTGAGTACGGCGTAACAACAGTAGTGTACTATGTGGAAAGATTAGGAAGATCTTTCCTTATTAAGTGTGAACTGTGAGCTTACAAGTTAATATCAGGGAGAAAGGGACAAAATAGAGAAGAGTGGGATTTAATGGGGCTGCAGAGGGTTAGGTGAGGGCAGAGAGGTAGCTAGTTGGAAGAGTGAGGCCTGACCAGACACTGAGATGCTAACCAGCAGCACAATGCACCAAAAAATACTCCAGGTCAAAAGTGTGATTTTCTCTTGCCATTTAGTTGCTATTCATAAGAGGTGCACATTTGGGCATATCTTTTAAATGGCATCTCCATTCCTGACATTTGTAGAATATGTCTGCTTGCCCAGTCTCCATCCCAAACACACCCCCTTTCAGGGCATGCACTTATATGTGACATGCTGCACATGCATGTGCCTGTTTTCCCATTATAGAATACCAATGAGCGCATTGCTGGCTCTTAGGTGACCTGATGTTGATTTTGCACATGTAAATGGCACCTAACTTTTATATAATTGCCACCATGGTGGATGTATATAGCCTGATAGGAGCCTATTCCATAAAGGAACATATGCTAATATTCTACAAAGGAAAATAGGCGCCTAACAGCTAAACTGCATCCCTAGAAGTTAGGTTCGAGCACTTAGACCAGCCGTAGAACTAGTGATAGAGCCTAATTGCTACAGATATGCTTGTGTCTTATAAATTCACACCTTGCCCAGGCTGAAAGAGTAGCCTAATGGTTAGTGCAGTGGGCTTTGATCCTGGCCACCTGGGTTTGACTCCCACTGCAGCTCCTTGTGACCTTGGGCAAGTCATTTAAACCTCCATTGCCCCAGGTACAAAAAAACTTAGATTGTGAGCCCCCTAGGGACAGAGAAAGCACCTACACTATGGAAATGATTAGTAGTAGGCTTCAACCCCATGTACCCCCACTGTACAAATACACACTGTGCAAGATACATGCATATTTACAGAATAGTGATTAGCTACCTGTTTGGTGCTTATAATGTTAGTATTCTAAACATGCATGCCCATTACATGTATAAGGCCCCTGTTATTTTAAAGTAAGCTGCTATATGTTTAGCATGGCACAAAACATATAACTGTATAATGACCTCGTAGTTTCTAGTGTAATAGTGAGGAGGTAGGAAATTATAGCACCAAGGGCAAGAGTAACCCCACAGGTACAGTGGGTAGCAGGGATGAGAAGTCTGAAAATGTGTGCCTTGTCATTTCCCATGTTGTTTACAGCAATGTTTTTTTTTGTTTTCTTTTGTTTGTTCCAACATGAATGTCTATCATGAATGTGCACTATTTGGAACGAGCGTGCATTATTATTGGTGAACAAAAAGGCACAAAGGGCCAGATTCTGTAAATGGCATCTAAAATCTAGACATGTCCAAAAAAAAGTGCTTGGTGCTATTATGTATAATGTGTCTAAAATTAGGCACAGTTTATAGAATGGGGCATAGTGACAGGGAACACACCTACATTTAGGTATGGCCATTTATGCAACTGAAAACCTGGTATACATACCCACCAGGGGCGTAGCTACATGGGGCCACGGGGGCCTGGGCCCCTGTAGATTTCGCCCTGGACCCCCCCCCCTGCCGATGACCCTCTCAGCCTCCCCTCCCACCGTCACCGTCTGCTACCTTTGCTGGCGGGGTCCCCAACCCCCGCCAGCCGAGGTCCTCTTCTTCTGGCGCAAGGCTTCGTTCTGTTTCTGAGTCTGACCTCCTGCATGTACAACGTGCAGGACGTCAGACTCACAGAAACAGAACGAAGCCCTGCGCCGGAAGAAGAGGACCTTGGCTGGCGGGAGTTGGGGTCCCCCACCAGCAAAGGTAGGCGACAGTGGTGGCAGGGGAGGATTGGCGGCAGGAGGGGGGGTCAAGTGGGTCATCAGCGGGGGGGGGTCAAAGTTGGTGGTGGCAGCGGGTCAAAAATGGTGGGGGGGCTAAAATGTGCCCCCTCACCTCGTGCTCTGAACCTCCCTCCCGCCGAAGTCTGGCTACACCCCGATACCCACACCTAGATGTAGGCACATTCCCCCCCGAATTCTATAACACCACGTGTAAATTTGAGTAATACCCCCTACATACCCACACTCCTCCCATGGCTGCATCCCCTTTTCAGCTACGCACATTAGAATTTATGTGTGCCTGTTTAGAATACACCTAAAACGAAGTGCATACAAATTCTAATTATTGCTAATTGGTTGTTATTGGCCAATTATCACCACTGATTGGCTCATTACGCAATTAAGTAACATGGGTAAATTGGGCGAATGCCCAATTTAACATACTCTACTCACCGCACCTTATAAAGAATCCGGGGGGGGGGGGGGATGGTTTTTTTTTCTACTCATTTTTGCCATCACAAACAGCCTTTCTCTAGTGGATAGTAGATAGTGTCAAAAATGCCTCTGGCCTTTCTTCTGCTGCTCTGCTCTCAGCTGTAGTTCCAGCAGCAACAGCACTAGGAGCTATCAAGAAAGCAGAGAGGAAATCTTGTAAAACACCAGAGCTATGTGGGTAATTTAAAGTGCTTGAGACTCCACATAATGCAGAATGCATGCACTGTCAGAAGGCCATTAATAGAGGAAAGCTAATGGGCCATTTTTCAAACAGTAGTATGCTACATGATTTGCAGAAACGCCACCCTTTCAAGCTAGGTTCAAAGAAGGGTACTATAGTAACTGGGGACTCCATCCAGAAGTGCAAGTGGTATTGAAAAAGTAAATAAAGCCAGCGATTCACATCCCAAGCTAAGTCCCCAGTCACTTTCCACAGGCAAGTGATTCCAACACCTTAAGCAAGTCACCATGGAGATGATGTGGTGGTCAGCATCACTAACCTCAAGCAAAAGCAAGGAAGCAGTGAAGGTTGTGACACAGTGCATTGGGAAAAAGGTTTCCCTGGATGACCAGCCTCTGCAAGTTGAGAACATGCTGGCTAATATTTAAAACAATTTAACAGGCCAGAAACATCTCCTGGCCAGTTAATTAATTTTGTATGAACTTGGCTGCTAATAGTGTGCTGAACTGGACAATGTTGGCACATTTAGACTAACTCTGGACAGTTCTGCACGAAGGAAACCCTTCCCTCAATCAATACCTTCTCTGTAAAATAGTAATAATAATTTTTTAAAAAGGCAAGTGAATTTTTATAATATACCACTGCGTTCCACAAAGCAAAAACAAGCAAGTTCCCACATGCCATCTTTTCTTCTTTTGATGTAGGCACAGGAAACCAAGATTTTAAATGCTCCCAGGTTTCAGTCTAATCCATGTTTAATGTGGGATAAAATGCCATAAATAAGTAAATAAATAGAAACTCTGAATGTTGAGCACCCAATTCTCATAATATGATGTCTGTTTAGTGGCCCTTTACCAGGAGAAAAAAAAATCTCTGCATGAATATAATAGTACTAGGGTGTCCCTTTAACCAGCCCATGACACAGATATTACTTTGATTTTTTTTTTAAGTATCTACCCCTCCTTGTCCCTTTAACCAGCCCCACCAAATGACACAAATCATTACTTTGATTTTTTTTTTTTTTTTTTACAGAAAGGTCCCCAGTCTTTCCTGCCCGCTGCCGGCATTGACCCTTCTGTTGCTGCATCTTCTTTAAAATGGCTGCCGAGACTTCCACTGGTGGCCTCGCAAGACTTCAGAAGAAAACAGAACAAATGAAAATCCTATCTTTTCACTGCACTTATTTGCATGTAGTGCTACTGCGTCCTATGCCACCGCTTTACCAGTCTTTTCTAGGCCCTGTCACTGCCAGGCCTGCTGTCTTGGTTCAGTTACACTAACTTGCTGTATTGTTATTGCTGACATGTGGCATGAACAGCTGCTCTGTTATGCACTTTCCACTGGGGTGTTTTGCTCCTAAAACAAAATGACTCCCTCCCCTCCCCCCAATGAAAACACAGAATAATTTTATTTATGTATTTGAAAGGAATTAGTATACCGCCATTCAGAAGCCATCATGGCAGTTTACAAATAGAATGTTATTTGTAACAAAATATAATGATCAACCACAAATATCAGTGAAGGCAAGAAGGGGGAAATGAATATAGAACAATAAAAAACATGGAACAATAAAAATACATGAGACACAAAAAGTGGGTAAGAAAAAAAAAGTCAAAACATTCATTATTGTCTAAAATCAGGGATAACATCAACCAAGGTTTAATAAAACAGCCAGGTTTTAAGCAAGGTCTTAAGTTTCTCTAATGAAGGCTCATTGTGTATGAAAAAAGAAAAATAATATTTTCTTCCTCTAACAGTAGTGTCTTGGGCTTTTCATGCCACTGTTTGCTGTGCTTTGCCACATTTTTGTACCTTTTCCTGTTCATGTCACCCTAGCTGCTGCTTCCCCATCATGGGCTTTGTGTGTTTTGGCTGTCCTAGGCAGAGAGGAATTTAGCACATAAGAAAACTATGTGCAAAAAATTGGCAATTATCAGCACACTGTTCTGCTGGGAGCAGATTTGGTGGTAAGCAAATGTAATAAATGATAAATGATCTTCAAGATGGGCAGATGTAGAGAGCTTTGGAGGACCCTGCTTCTGATACTTAAAAAAATTGTAGACAGGATTCTTCATTTACCTGTGCAAGCTATTAAATGTGATTTGATTGGTATTTTTGTTATTGTTGCATTTGTACACATTAAATTCCATCTGCCATTTGGATCAGGGCCAGCTTAACCTATAGACCAGGTGAGGCTATGGTCCAGGTCGCCAGCGCTAAAGGGTGCCAAATGCCTGAGCCCTTGACATCACCGGCCCATAAGTTAAGCATAGCTTTTTAGTACTTAATAGGGCTTCATGTTAATCACAGTTTCACAGTTAGCGTCACACTTAATGCATTCATTATTAATCACGATTTTAAAAATTTAATCTTTCATTAATTTGCCTTCTGTCTGCCTCCCTCCAGCTTAGTAAAAGGTCCCCTTAGTTAGCAAGTTTGGTTAAAAATGGTTCCCTCACTGACTTTTGATAGGGAAGGGAAATGGGACTTTGATATACCACCTTTCTGAGGTTTTTGCAACTACATTCAAATCGGTTTTGCATATATTCAGGTACTTATTTTGTACCAGGGGCAATGGAGGGTTAAGTGACTTGGAAGGCTGTGAAAATCTAACTTTTTGACCAGGATTAATTTAGGACTATATTTTGAACAAATAATTTGGCTAGGCATTGGCAGAACTTGATTCTCAATTTATGGTGAAGGAGGAGTATGTTTATTAGAACAAAAAAAACCTGTTTTTTATTTATGTTGTTGATGTGGATTTATCATTAAACCTTTCTGGAGTTTATGAATAAATGCAGGAGAGCAATGTATAATGGGGCTTCTATTCTTTGATGTTTGTGACATAAATTTAGGTGTTTATTTTTTAGCTAATTAGAGTTCTTTGAGGGTACATGAAATTGTGAGTCAGCTGCTGACTGTAGAATTAGCAACAAACATGTATAGTCAGCACCACCATCTGGATAGGCAGAAGTGCTGAATATATGCAAAGAGCACTCACTGTTGCCAGTTTATATATATATATATATATATATATATATATATATATATATATATATAGCAGTGAAATCCCCCACCCAGCCCCATAACGTTCCAATCCCCACTCTCTGAACTCCCAGCCCCCATAGAATAAATCCACCTAAACAGATTCCCCTATCTAGAGCTCCCAAATCATCCCTCAACTTCCTGAAGCATAGCCTTACCTCTATTCCCCCAGGACTTACTTGGTAGGGGGGAGGGGCTGTATTTGTCAGAAGAGAAGGATGCAGTTTTTTCTACCCCATCAGTTGCCCGGGTTCTGCCCCTCAACCTCTAACAACAGTCTAGCCATACAACTGTCAGTGATCATGTTGCCAAATAAGGGGAGAATCCTCAGAAAGTTAAGAGTTAAAACTGTTTTCAAATCAAAGACTGTTCTGTCTACAGGCAAGAAGCAGCTCAATTTCTTTGGTGTACGGTACGTAAATTTTAAATTCATGCCTCTCTCACTTGCATTGGTTGAGTGCTGCAATGTTGTAATATCCTTCACTATTTGATGCTGAACCATTCTTGTCTTCAGGAGCTGTCACCTACTCCCTATCTATAAGAACACAAAAATAAAAGTCTATTTACTCCCCAGTAACCATCTTCTGCAGATTGCTCTGTGTAAATGTTCCCTGTATTATAGCTTACTTAGGGGTCCGTTTACAAAGGTGTGCTAGCATTTTTAGTGCTCGCTAATGATTAGTGTGTGCTAAATGCTAGAGACGCCCATAGAAATATGTGGGCGTCTCTAACATTTAGCACATGCTTATTTTTAGTGTGCATTAAAAACGCTAGCGTGCTTTTGTAAAAAGACACCTATATTATTGAATCTGTCTTCATGTGAAATAAAACTTCATGGTGCCCCTATCTAGACTTCGTAATTCCCAGTTTTGAAATAAAAACCACTAGTTCTTTCTCAGTCACTTTTCTCATACATTTTTTTTAATCTTCCAAACACTGTTCACCTTTCTTTTAAATCTTGTTTGCTAATATATCTGTACCTCTCAGATCTGTAATTTTGTGAGGGGTCAAGTTCTATAATTTCAGCATTCATCACAGGATATCTGGCTGCATCACATGGAGCCAGGGCAGCTGTTTTCTCTCTCTGCTGTTTTTTTTTTTTTTAACTCCAAAGCCAGCTAATTTCCAGACATTTGTATTTTCTTTTCTTCTGGAAATTACTTTCTCAAATGACCAGGCCAGACATAATCGGGCACAATTCCAGTTTTCCTATATGAGAGAAACAAGCACTTTAGTAAAATTTTACAGCTGTTTGAACTCTCACTTATTAAACAGATTGACTAATACTTTCTTTAGAAGTATTTTTTTATGCCACCATTTCATTTATTTCATAAAGGTCTTCTTGAAATTAGTATTCATTTTTTCCTTTAGAGCAGAAAGTATTTAAATTTTCAGATTGTAAACGGGCCCGCTGCTCCAGTATGGGGGAGGAAGCCGCCTCCCGCGAATAGCCAGATCTTCACAAACTGCCACCAGTGGATACTTCAAAACATTCCTTTATTTTTCAGGTTAATGACCAAAACTTCACTCCAGAGCCCTGGGTTAGGGCTTCTCAGGCAGGGCTGTTCTGCCTTGCTTAGTACATCAGCCCACTAAACACAAAGTCTGTGCCCCCTTTCCTGAGGGGGAGGCAATAGCCCTTTTGAAATCCCTCCTTGTTGTCAAAATCAGTAGCAAACAAACAGTACCTGCCCCCGAGCAGGATTTTCCCCCTTCATAAACAAGCCTTTCAAATTCAACAGAGTTTCTCAAAATAATCAGGTTTCAGTTTGGGAAACAGGTTTGTAATTCTCCCCAGCAAACTTTCCAACAGTCAGGGTTTCTCCCAAAGCAAACAGGTCTCACAAAAGAAAGCAGGCTTCTTTATTCCCAGAAGCTTAGCCAGTGGTGGGAGGCAGGGCTCGCGGTTGGGAGGTGGGGATAGTGCTGGGCAGACTTACACAGTCTGTGCCAGAGCCGGTGGTGGGAGGTGGGGCTGGTGGTTGGGAGGCGGGGATAGTGCTGGGCAGACTTATACGGTCTGTGCCCTGAAAAAGACAGGTACAAATCAAGGTAAGGTATACACAAAAAATGGCACATGTGAGTTTATCTTGTTGGGCAGACTGGGTGGACCGTGCAGGTCTTTTTCTGCCGTCATCTATTTTGTTACTATGTTACTATTTAAGCAAGGTTTAAACCAAAATAAATTCCAAACAATGTAGATTTGCAAACCTTCAGGTGCTGCGCTCCTCAGTGCTCTCAAGCTCCATTGAGGTTTCTTCCCCCTGCTCAGCCTGATTAACCCCCTCTTCCATACAATCCATCCAATCCCCCTCCTGGTTCTCACCCCACCCCTCTCTAGTACAGGTGGGCGGCATGATATACTGATTGCGGGTCCAGGGGAACTGGGCTCCTTCATTTTCCCTCCCTCTTGTGGTTGGAGATGGTATATAGCCAGCTTGCCTATCCCCAGGGCTCCCCCTATTGAGACTGGAAATGCATTCCCTTCTTTCATGATCACCCTCTACCTTCCCTCCTGCAATGACTTCTGGTAGATGTAGTTTAGGGTTTTGCTGCTTCATTCTATGCATCTGGGATGTAGCCTTGTCACCAGATGAAGAGCTGAATCCGATTTTTCAATAAGAGAATTAATCAAACTTTAATAACATAAGAATTGCCATATTAGCTCAGGACAAAAGTCCATGAAGTCCAGTATCCTGTTTGCAACAGTGGCAATTCCAGGTCACAAGTAAGGTCCCAAAAGAGTAAAAACAGATTTTATGCTGCTTATCAAGTCCTTACTCAAAGCCCATCTCTTCTCCCTTGCTTTTGGCGCCTAACCACCTTCCCCATTCATGATACCTACACTGACTACATAACTTGTTACCTTTAGATTGTAAGCTCTCTTGAGCAGGGACTGTCCTTCCCCATGTTTTAACTTGTACAGCGCTGCGTAACCCTTGTAGTGCTATAGAAATGCTAAGTAGTAGTAGTAGTAGTAGTAGTAGTAGAATAAGCAGTGGATTTCCCAAGACCATCTTAATAATGGCTTATGCATTTTTCTTGTAGGAACTTGTCCAAACCTTTTTTAAACCCTGCTAAGCTAACTGATTTTGCTACATTCTCTGGCAACAAATTCCAGAATTTAATTACACATTGAGAGAAGAAATATTTTCTCCAATTTGTTTTAAATTTACTACTTAGTAGCTGCATTGTGTGCCCACTGGTTGTAGTATTTTTGGAAAGAGCAAACAAGGGATTCATGTGTACCTGTTCCATTCCACTCACTACTTTATAAACTTCTACCATATCTCCACTTAGCCGTCTCTTCTCCAAGCTGAAGAGCGTTAATCTTTTTAGCCTTTCCTCATAGGAAAGTTGTCCCAGCTCTTTTATCATGTTCAATGCCTTTCTCCGTACCTTTTCTAATTCCATTATATCTTTTTTGAGATGCAGTGACCAAAATTGCACACAATATTCGAGGTGCAATCGCATCATGGAGTGCTACAAAGGCATTATAATATTCTCAGATTTGTTCTGCATTCCTTTGTTAATAATTCCTATCATTCTATTTGTTTTCCTAGCCACTGCTGCACACTGAGCAGAAGGTTTAACATATGATCAATGACGATACCTAAATTCTTTTCCCGGGCAGTGACTCCTAATTTGGAACCTTGCATCATGTAGCTATAGTTTGGGTTTCTCTTTCCTACATGCATCATTTTGCACTTGCTCACATTAAATGTCATCTACTATTTGGATACCCACTATCCCAGTCTCATAAGATCCTCTTGCAATTTTTTACAATCCTCTTGTGATTTAACAACTTTGAACATTTTTATGTGTTATTCCTGTTTCCAGATCATTTATAAATATGTTAAAAAGCAGCAGTCCCAGCACAGATCCATGAAGAACCCCCCCCCCCCCCCATTTACTCTTCTCCATTCAGAATATTGACCATTTAACCCTACCCTTGCAATGAACTCTATGGTAATGAACTCCTTTCACCATATATTAATTCAACTCCAAACTGTTAATCCAATTGTTCTCTTTAATACTGTTGATCACGAATAAAAGAAATATTTACCAACCAGGAAAGGGATCTAGGCATCTTTGAAACCCTCTGCTCAGTGTGTGCTAAGAAAGCAAATAGAATTTAGGTATTATTAGGAAAGGAATGGAAAACAAAACTGAGAACGTTATAATGCCTTTGTATTGCTCCATGGTGCAACCGCACCTCGAATATTGTGTTCAATTCTGGTCGCCGCATCTCAAAAAAGATATAGTGGAATTAGAAAAGGTGCAGAGAAGGGCGATGAAAATGATAAAGGGGATGGGATGACTTCCCTATGAGGAAAGGCTAAAGCGGCTAGGGCTCTTCAGCTTGGAGAAAAGATGGCTGAGGGGAGATGAGGTCTATAAAATAATAAGTGGAGTTGAACGGGTAGATGTGAAGCGTCTGTTCATGCTTTCCAAAAATACTAGGACTAGGGGGCATGCGATGAAGCTACAATGTAGTAAATTTAAAATGAATCGGAGACATTTTTTCTTCACTCAATGTGTAAGATGATCCAAGATGGCTGCCAACTAACGGACTCAATAACTACAGCTCCGTATACCTTCACTGCTTCTCCCAAAACCTATTGACTTTTCCTGCTAGTCTCGATTTTGACAGCCTTCCCTGGACCCCGCTGATGCACTGACTGCTCTCCAATTTTCATTAATTTTTCTAACAAGCTTGACATTAACACAACGGGTCTCCCCGTGATACCTGTCTTCTCCTCTCAGCTGATCGCTCTTATAATCCCGTCGCTAGAGAGCAGTTCCGCTCACTGCCGCTGTTGTCGATCAGCTGTTATCCTCCCTGCTGCAGGTTGAACAAGCGGTTTCGTTCGTTGAGGTCGGTGGTGCAGACGTCGTGTTAGAAACAGCATTAAGGCCGCCATTTAACGGTCTCCTACAGAATTCGCCATCTTTTCTCAAAATCTGCTGTCGATACGGAGCGATGTTGCCGCTTTTAGTGGCTCTAGAAGAGGAGTAGCCCCACCTTGATTCTAAGCTGCCTGCTTTGCTTGAAGAAGGAGGAGCCTGTTTCGGCACTGGACGTCTTGCAACTAATCAGCTGTTGCATCTCCCTTCCTCCTGTTTGCCCTAACTGCAGATCTGTGGAGAATGCTCCGGGCTTTATTTAATCTGCCAAGATTAGCCTGTTACAAATGGATTCCCCTTCTTCACTAGCAAGATTACAAATAGACTAACTAGATTACAATCTCATCTCCTGCCACCTCCTGGCATAATCATGTTCTCGTCCTCCATAACTCAAATTCTCTACCTGTCAGCCCTGTTGCACTCCGTCCTAACTGCTACTGAATCCTCTTATGGTCACATTCCCATCATCACTGGACATAGGAAGCTCTCATCCCGCACACCATCTTGCAACTCGTCACATGCTGATCAACTATCTGTCTCTGTTGCCTCTAAGTCCCATCCTCGCAAGCAATATCATTACTCAACGGTTCCCATTGTGCAAGCGAAACAAGTGCAATTCCAATCTTTACATGTGGGCTATGTAAATGCGAGATCAGTAGTGAGCAATCCTGAAATGATATCTGACTGGATCTCCTCCGACGCTCTAGATATGTTGTTCATCACAGAAACCTGGATAAGAACACCTAAAGACCCCATTGTATTAGATCTCTGCCCTGCAGGCTACAAAATCATCCACTGGGACAGAAAAGACAAGCGAGGGGGCGGGTTAGCGCTCATTTACCGCTCCTACCTCATAGTAGATACAATTTCGGTTTTGACCTCCTCGTTACTAGAAGTCGCTGCTGTCAATGTTCATCACTCCTCCCTTCATGGCCAGCTAGCCTGTGTGCTGATTTATAGACCACCAATTTCCTGGTCAAGCAGTCAATCTGTGCTTCTGGATTTCATCTCTAATGTCTGCATGAATAACTCGAATACACTTTTCTTGGGCGATCTTAACCTCCATTTGGATAATACCACCTCTCCAGATGTATCCCAGTTCCTGGATTTTCTCCACCTTTGTGATCTTGAATGTCCTATCTCAGGTCCAACTCACTGTAAAGGCCATTCACTGGACTTCCTCTCATTTAAATTTTTAGAAGATCGTAACTTTTCTGTTCATGATATTGACTGGCTGGAAACGGCCTGGTCGGATCACTTTAAATTGCAGTTCACCCTGCATTGGCAAACCTCAAGTCCCCTCCGACCTCGTCAGTCTCACCAATATTACACCAGAGGCGTCATCGACCCCAGCTTGTTCTGGAGATCTCTCTACAGTCATGGCTTGGATCTGCAACCATCCTCGCCCAATTATCTCTCCGATTGGGACCACACTTGCAAAACAGTATTGAATACAATTGCACCCCTGCGTCTTAAATCCTCGTACAATCGTAGATTATCACCTTGGTTCTCAACAGAACTGAGAGCTTTGAAATGTGAGGTACGACGTACGGAAAGAACTTGGCGAAAATGCAAAACCGATCTGGCTTGGGAGGCCTGGAAAAGTAGTCATCGCAAGTATAAATATGCTATCCGATCTGCAAAGCGCACCTACTTTTCATCTAAGATGCAGGTGGCAGGCCGGGACATCCGACAGATATACCAGCTACTAAACACCTTTCTAGATACTCGCAAGTTAGAATGCTCCAGTGTTAGTCCTCCTTCAGCTATACAACTAGGATCTTACTTCAAGGAGAAAATCCTTACCCTGCGGTCTTCAACCGTCAGTAACCTCTCTGAGGTGGACGACTTCCTGGCATCCCTGGTCATGCCATTGGGCGCTTGCCCGGCAGACCGCTATTGGATCAAATTCAATCGCCTGTTGCCTGACAAGGTGACTATGGCTTTACGTAAATTCACAAATAAAAGCTGCAGATTAGATGTATGTCCAACCCACCTCCTAAAAGTTGCACCAAAATGTTACATTGAAGAATTGACTTGTTACCTAAATTATATGTTAAACGCAGGTTTTTTCCCGTCAGGCCATGGAAACATCCTTCTCACCCCAATCCCAAAGAATCCTAAGATCAAGCCAGATGTCATCTCCAACTATCGTCCAGTGGCTTCGATACCTCTAGTTATCAAACTGATGGAAAGTCTGGTCAATGTTCAGCTCAACGAGTTTTTGACTAATTTTGATATCCTCCACCATTCGCAATCAGGATTTCGAGTTCATTACAGCACGGAGACAGTCCTGGTCACTCTCTTATCTAACTTTAGACGAGAACTATCGGTTGGACGGAAGATTCTTCTACTACAATTTGACATGTCTAGTGCTTTTGATATGGTGGATCACGAACTCCTGCTCCATCTACTGGATTCTTTCGGTATAGGAGGGCCAGTTTTGCATTGGTTCAAGGGTTTCTTGACTTCAAGGTCCTATCAGGTCATGGTGAACTCCCACACTTCAGAACCGTGGAATGCTTCCTGTGGGGTCCCTCAGGGCTCTCCTCTTTCACCTACCCTGTTCAATATTATGATGATGCCGTTAGCCACAGCACTTGCAAACTTAAACCTCAACCCTTTCATCTATGCGGATGATATTACAGTTTACATCCCTTTTCAATCCTCAATATCAGAAGTTGCCAACCTCATAGATGCATGTTTCACCACTTTAGAACACTGGGCCAAGGTGTTCCGATTCAGGCTGTATAATTATACTACAGCAAGATGCCCACCGGAAGGGTGGAAGGCCAGATTTTAGGACTCAGGCTGTAAAAATACCAGCTAGGTTTAAAAATCTATGACTGGCTGAGCAAGGACTTGCTTTTCCTGTAAGTTAATATGTGTCCCCGCTTGGGATCTACCACTGGAATAGTGATGGGTCAATTTACATACCTTTAACAGCTAAAATAACTGAAGAAGTACTGACTAGGCCAAATAACAAGTACATGATTTAATATTTCAGAATCTGTAAAAAACAGGTCTGAACAATGAGTCCTGACACAAACTGGTACAACTGTCACTTTAAATCAGATGAACAAAATGGAGTCTATTAGTTTTGTATAGAAGGCTACAGAGGTTATACAGAGTTCTTAAAAGTATTGCGACACAGACAGATGTGGAACTGTTATCTCAACGCTTCCCAAAACATGCTGATAAGACTGTGTGGGAAAGTATCATCTCAGAAATTGAGAGCTAGGTATCTCACCATAGACTTCTATGGAGAGATTTGTGTATAAAAGAGGGGACAATTTGCCATAGCTTTGGACTCCTCCCCAACGCTTATCTCAGACGGCGAAGCTCTGTCCGGTTGTACCCAGAATCTGTCTGCTGAATGTACCTGATTAAAGTCTGATGTCTGTATTTGTACCAACTTGAAGACTTGTCTTTGGGTAAGAAATAAAATGTATCTATCTATTTAAACCTATCTCTGTCTTTATTCTAACTTCTCTTTACCTTACATTTAGCTTATAAGGCAGATCACATACACTCAGTCTCTGGGGAAACTTAGACAGATTTTTATTAGGCATTATCTGGGAACATAAATAGCCCAGAGTATACCTAGATCCAGGAAGACAGAAAGCAGTAGTTATGGGAATTAGAATTCGATTACAGCCCCTAATGCAAACCCAGAGCAGACCTCCTTGTGATTGGGTGACAATGGAGGTTGGAGAAACCATACAGAACCTGTTAGGTAAAATAGGTATCTTTAGTCCCCCGTGTGATCTGGAGTCAGAAAGAGGTCCAAGAGGGGGGAATTAAAACAAGGCTCAACAGGGAAAAAACTCACTGTCTCATCCTCTCGTCCACGTACGCTCATGTATCTGACACTATGCTTCCAGTTCTGGGCTCGGCCCTCCCGATTGCCAACAGCCTGAGACTTTTAGGAATACATCTGGACTCACATCTCCAGCTGGTTGATCATGTACATTTGGTCACCAAAAAAATGTTCCAGGCAATGTGGAGGCTTCGGCGCATCAGATACCTCCTTCCAAGAGACTTGTTTCGAACCCTTGTCCACTGGCTTGTCCTATCCCATCTGGACTATTGTAGTGGTATTTACGTGGGTTGTCAGGCCTCCTTATTGAAAATGCTCCAAACGGCTCAGAACACTGCGGCGAGGCTCATCCTTAGAGTAAGGCGTTTTGAACATGCCGAACCCCTGCACTTTAAACTTCATTGGCTGCCTGTACACGAGCGAATTGCTTTTAAGATCTGTTCCCTGACACATAAAATCATCTATGGGACTGCACCGGAATACATGCTCCCCTTGATTGATCTTCCGCCTAGAAATGCCAATCCTGCTGCTCGGTCCTATCTCTACCTCCATTTTCCGACCTGTAAGGGAGTAAAGTACAAAAAAATCTTTGCCTCGTCCTTCCGTTACTGGAGTCCCAAACACTGGAATTTGTTACCTCATCACCTTAAAACTCAAGAAGACCATGGCCTTTTTAAGAAGTTGTTAAAGACATTCCTCTTTGCTAAGACTTACTCCTCAACTTACAATGTTGATTAATGTATCCTTTGTCCCCTTCCCTATCTAGTTCACTCTGTTAGATGCTTGCATAACCTTTAAGTTTGTACTTTTATTTAACTTACTGTAAGCCACATTGAGCCTGCACGAGTGGGAAAATGTGGGATATAAGCAACAAATAAATAAATAAATAAATAATTAAACTCTGGAATTCGTTGCCAGAGAATGTGGTAAAGGCGGTTAGGTTAGCGGAGTTTTAAAAAGGTTTGGACGGCTTCCTAAAGGAAAAGTCCATAGACCGTTATTAAATGGACTTGGGGAAAATCCACTATTTCTGGGATAAGCAGTATAAAATGTTTTGTGCTTTTTGGGATCTTGCCAGGTATTTGTAATCTGGATTGGCCACTGTTGGAAACAGGATGCTGGGCTTGATGGACCTTTGGTCTTTCCCAGTATGGCAATACTTATGTACTTATGTCTGGATTGTAAGTCACATTGAACCTGAACTCTGTGTGGGATAATGCAGGATACAAATGTCATGATAAATACATAAATAAAAATTCCAGTCATGGTTCTCTTGTCTCTGTGTCACCATGTCTCTGTGATCATCACTAAATCCAAATTAGCCTCTTCTATCACAGCCTCAAGATCTAAAAACTTATTTCCCAAACTTCAGGCATTAGTATACACTGCTTTCCAGACGTTGCCCCTTTTTCCCCATTTGTGTAGAGTTATTTAATGCTTCACTTACCTGAGGGCTTTGATCACCCTGCCCAATGATTCTAGTTTAAAGCCCTCTTCAGTAGGTAGCCAGTATGCTGCTGAAAACACTTTTTCCCTTCTTTGATAGATGGACACCATCCCTGCTCAGAAGCCCTTAGAAAAGCATCCCATGATCCAGGAAACCAAAATGCTCTTGACAACATCACCTGCACAGTCACATATTCACTCCACAATGCAATCTTTCTCTGTCTTGGCTTTTACCCTCAACAGGGATGCTTGCTGAGAATCTCCCAGAGCCATTAAGTCACTTTTGATATGCTCAGAGGGGTACCTCATTGGAGCTGACTCTGTGGGTGCTGTGGGTGCTTGGGCACTCCCAATATTGAGAAAATTCTTTATATGTGTCCAGGGAGGGGTTATTTCCACTGGGCTTAGCACCCCCAATAATTTTGAAAAGTTGGCTCCTATGGGGTACCTAGTAGTATCATTTGTGCCAACATAGATGAACAGCATTGGACAATAGTCATTAGGCTTGACGTGTCTCGGCAAGCTCTCTGTAACATCTTGAATTTTGACACCTGGCAGACAGCACAACTCCTGGGACATCACATCACATCAGGTCTGTAAGTCAGTCATTATCATCTGTTAGTGAACGAGCTGAATTTTTATCATCACAGCTAAGTGTACAGTCAGGGTTTCTGCTGAAACTGCACAATGTAGAATCCCCATTGCCCTATCCATGCACTTTATAGTTTCTTACAAAATCTTTGGCCAGGCAATCACAATCAATTTTGAGCTATAATTCAGACTTTTAGCACAGAAGCAAAAGAATATTATTTAGTCTACATGTTTATGAAATGAGTGACTAAACATTATAATGGATGGTGAGAACCCGAAATGGAGCAGATTATATTTTGATAGCAGTTTGGAAAATATTTTGAGAAAAATGCTCAATATAAATTGCATTAAAATAAATGTGAAAATAATCTATATCATGCAGCTCTAAATACTGTGCAGAGAGGAGAACTTTAAAGCTATAAAACATATGTGTGACAGTTTAGCGTTTACATTGACAGGGTAATGTGCATTTCCCTAAGATCTATAGTACCTTCTCCCCCCCTCCAATCGGGTTTGGCTTCCCCCTCCCAGCTGGTTGCTTTCTCTCCCCCCTCAGCAGATCTGGCCTCTTTATCTTTTCCCCTTCTCTTCTTAGGGTCCTTAAATTTTGTCTTTTATCACTAGCAGCTAGCAGCTTAATCAGTGAAGAAAAGCAGCCTCTGGTGGGGTACTGGGACACAGTGGTACAGCCTTCATCAAAGTAGGGAGCCACAGTAGTGAAGTTAGGCAGCCTCCAGCAGGGTAAGGAGCTGCAGTGATTAACACACACAACCTTCAGTGGTCTACGAGGTTGCAAGCAGTGAAGGCAGGCAACCTCCAGCAGGCTATGGGGCCTTCACTCTTATGCATCCTTCTTCCTCTGATGTAACATCCTGTTTCTGTATGGGTGGGACGCGGCAGATAGAAGGCCCCATAGCCCGCCAGAGATTTGCCTGTTTTCACTGTTGCGACCTCATACCTGCCGGAGGTTGTCTGTGTTATTGACTGTGGCTGCTAGCTACAGAAGGTAAGTTTTAAGGACCATATGAAGGGAGGGAGAGTAATGCTAGACATGTGGAGTGAGGATAGATGGAGAGAGAGATGCTGGACCGGAGTGGGGAAGCCTATATTAACTGCTGAAGCAGCTAGAGACTGAAGGCAAATTTTATGGACCCCATGTGGGGAAAGGGGGAAGGGAGATGTCTGAACCATTTGAAAAGGAGGAGGAGGGAGGAAAATTGAGTTCTTCAACTATTTTACTTGTAACGAAACAGCAATGTAACGAGGAAAAAGTACTTAAAACTGGTTCAGATAATACTTCAATTTCAAGTAAAATTGCTCATTCTTACCATGTACTCGGTAATGAATAAAAGCAATGAAAAGTTTACTTAAGTATTATGATCATTACTTTTACTTTGTTACTATACAACACTGGCAAGTCCAGCATCTTTTTCTCCCTCCCCCTATATAAACATGGGTCCAGCATCTCTTTGTAGTCCCCCCCCACACACACACCCCACACATACACACAGGTCCAGCATCTCTTTCTCCCCCCCCCCCCCCAACACACACACAGGTCCAGCATCTCTTTGTCCTTTCCCCTGCCTCGTGGGTCAGGCATCTCTTTCTCCCTCCTCCTTCTCAGTGGGTCCAGTATTTCTTTATACCTTCCTTCCCCCTAACCCCCTCATGTGGGTCTGGTGTCTCTCCCTCACCCTTCAAACTTACATGTATTTTTTCAGCAGCAATGAAGCCACGCTCCCTCTGGCTAGCCAGGGGACCATCCTTATATCATGACCTGTCTTCGCTGATACAATTTCTTGTTGCCGTGTGGGTGGGATGTAACAAAGAGAAAGCTCCCAGACTGGCCAGAGGTAGTCTGGTTTAATCGGTGCTGGTGAAAAACATGCAAGTTTGATAGGCAAGGGAGAGATGCTGGACCTGAGCACGTGGGGGAGGGGGAGGAGGAAGGGATAAAGAGATACCTGACTTATGCATGTGTGTGTGTGTGTGGGGGGGGGGGCGGGTGCAGGGAGAAAGATACTGGACCCACAGTGTGTGGAAAGGGAGAGGCACCTAGAGAAAAAAGCAAGAACTGATTGGCCTGTGCCCATCCAAGTCTACCCATAGCTAAGCCCTTGCTTAGAATGTATCTTACAATTAGGAATACAGATGGGTGGAGTCTAGGTGCAGCATGGGAGGAACTTACAATTACATGCTAACTTATAGAATACAAGTTTTACATTCATATCTCTGGAAAATAGTCACACACATACACCATAAGTTGGCATAAGTGCTTGTTCCTAAAATACAGGTACATACTTTTCCTGTTACCCTAATATTCCGTAAAGGAATGTAGGCACTTATAAAGAAAAGGCTCCTACCTAGCACTCTCTGAGTATCTATTTATAGGCACTCAGTTATAGAATTACTCCCTATATAGATGACTTTTATAACTTTAAAGGCACAATTAGCAGGCATAACTTTAAATGTAATAGAATGTGTTAAGTGGCACTTGTACCACCTCTTAGTGTGACAGAGCAAGGACTCTGCATAGTGGAAAGCAGCTCATCAATCAGAGAGACAGAGAATGCTCCAGAAGGGAAGGAAATTTGAAAAAGTACTAATACTGCTGTAAAGACAAGGCTATTGGGAATTTTACTTTCAGGAAGTTGTGGTTTAAGCAAAAGGAGGTAATGCTTTTTTTTTTTTCTTTAAAGATATGGTTGCTAGGTAATGTAGTCCCAGAGTGCCCCACATAAGGCTAATCATGATGTGGTTTTGAACTCTCCAGGAGAAACTGCAAGAGGCAGATATGAAAGGGTCAGGAAAGTACCAGAAAATGTAGTGTCCTGAATGATTAAACTCTGGGTAAGGTGAGGGTTACCACCTCCTTAGGAAAATTTGTATAAAGAGCCTGGATGAGTCTGCTGCTGGACTTAGTAGTCTGGACAGTGTAGGGTAGAAAATCTTACATGTTTGCCAACCTGTACATGAAATGGCTGTTGTACTGTCAGGGAATAATAAGAGCATATTAGCAGAAGCATATATTATAGAATATTGGGAATTCAGTAAGAAAACTTAAGATCCACCTAATCAGTCCAATTTATTTTACAGTGCAATGCCGTAGAACCCAGCCTGTTCTATACTAATAGAAGAAAGTATGAGTGCAGGAATACATGTGTATGTGTGTGTTTCTAAGACCATGCAAGCTATGACCTGAAACCTGACTTCTAAAGATTTGTCTCTCAAGGTTAACTTTAGCCTTGGTTCTATCAAAAAAAATTTTTGTTGGATGGTAAATGTCTGTGTTGCAGCTTGTGTTTTGGATGATATATTGCAAGCGAAACACATCGAGGATGACAAGAAATCCACTCAGTCAGTAAATGGTGCCATAAAACTTTAATCAAAGTTATACACTACTGGACACAGGCCTGTGTTTCAGCCACCTGGCCTGCATCAGGAGTCAAATGTTACTGAAGATATCAAAATAAAAACTCTGTGCACCATAGACAAAAGCTTGAAGAAAGTTGGTGATCCTATTAAAGGGTCACCTATCTTGATTATAACTAATCAGACTTCTATGTGACCTACACCGATGCGAGATCTCATATATGACTTTGATTAAAGTTTTATGGCCCCATTTACTGAGTGGATTTGTTGTCATCCTCACTGTGTTTCGCTTGCTGTTTGAGTTGGTATGTGAGGTCTGTTTCTTCTGTATCCTTATTTTTTGGTTGACATATTCCCTCTTATTACTTTGAAATAGTAGAACCTACTCTACCAAACTTTCTGTGCAGGTAGGTTCTTGGAGGGCCATTAGTCTTTTCTACTTCTCACAGTTTGTGATTGATTTTGGGGAGGGGGCACAGAGGATAGTAAAACAGGAAAACAGTTAGTGTTTTGTGGGGGGGGGGGGGGGGGAGTATGTTCCTTGTAACATTGAAACATCAAGCCTTTACCTAATTCCATCACACTTTGGAAGGAAGTACATCTTTGGGAGCATATAGAACTTCTTCAGTTTTTTTCCAAAGCTGGGGGCATGTACAAGGAGGGTGTAAAATTGTTAAATTTCCCATAAGAAATGCGTGGAAGGGAAGAACAAGCAAACTAAAATAGCATCTTTCTACTGTTTTTCATTTTTAATTTAATCACAGTTTCACTGGATACATGCTGTTTCTCTGTCAGTGAGATGTGTGCTTAGTGCTCAAGATCCCCACAGACTCATATGCCAGGGAATGAGGACAGTGTCTGCATGAAATGGGGAAAGGATGGTACGTCTTGGAAAGATCTGGGGATCCATTAAGTTGGCAGACTGACTGCACTGCACTGGGGATCAGTCAGTGTGGCCTGTGCTGGCCTGCAGATAGGTATTAGCAGATGAGACCATAGGAGGGGGAGGATGAAGCAAAGGAGACCCAGAACATAGCAGTAGTATGTTTTGGACCCAGAGATCAGATGCAGAGGTAGGAAGGAGGGGGGGGAATCAAGACATGATTTTTAGGAATCTGTACCTACAAGTACTCTGCAAAAAAGAAGGATTGCATTTCAAGAAGCTGATCCGCATATCACTGCAGCTACCACTAGGTCTGGTGCTGCAGCAGGTCAGGATGCGTTCATTTCATGCATTTTGACCATTCATTCAGTCCTGTGGTTTAATTTAAGTAGCTCTAGTTCCATATAACCATCAGTAAGGCATAGGGACAGACGCTCAACGCTCTTGGTCACAAGATTTAAATCAATGCTTTTCACATAGCAAACTTTATGGGGTTCTTTTCCTAAGCTGTGGCAAAAAGTGGCCTTAGCACACCCTTATGCTGGTCTTTCCTGCATGCTAAGACCACTTTGTGCCACAGCTGAAAAATGGCCAATTTTCTATTTTCTGATTTAATGGCCATTGGCTAATGTTGCCATTAGCGCACGGCCATTAACAAAAATGGGAGTGTGAACCCTTATCGCCACCTATTTTGTAAGAAGTAAAGGCTCATGTGCTAATCCTGTGCTAATCAGTTACCCCTAAATTCTGTATTTGGTGTCTAGAGTTACACGAGTTAAATTGGGTGTGTGCCCAATTTACATGCGTAACTTAAATAATGAACCAATCAGCACTGATAATTGGGTGGTAACAACCAATTATCAGCACTAATTGGGCTTAATTAGAAGTTGGCTCACATCAGATCTGCTCCTATGATGTTACGTGCACATCGGATCTGCATTTAACTTCTATCACACATAGCTATATGGGGGCATGGTTAGGGGCATTATCATTTGTACACGTATATTTAGAAGAGTCATTTTATTGCATCATTCAAGTGAAAAGCCCAGGATTGGCTTGCAGAAATTTCTCTGATGGAAAAACTGATACCCAATTTTGTTAGAAGGAAAAATTCTATTATTCATTGGTATGGAGTGCTGGGGAATCCGGATGGGATGCGATTGGCTGTACAACAGATCACCAGGTACTGCACAGATAGGTTGAGACAAGAAATCTGGGAACAGGATAGTTCACATTATTTTGGGGCTTCTCTAAAACTTGTTAGGGATGTTAAATTAAAGGAAATGCAGTTATGTTTTTACACCATAGTTATATAGACTCAGTTAAAAGACACCAAATGGGCCTTACTGACTCGAAGCTATGTCCCAAGTGTAACTTAGAGGAAGGCACACTCACTCATAGTTTCTTGTATTGTCCCTGGATTAAACATTTTTTGGAATCAGGTTTGTCAGGTGTTAGAGGGATGCAGAAGGACTCAAAGCATAGGTAATGGGGAAGTGCAACTGTTAGGATGCCCTTGCTTAGATGAGTGGGATAAGGGGACATGTTTGCTTTTATTACTAGGTCTGCTGACTGCTAAAAAATGTATCCTACAAAAGTGGATAGAACCAATACTTCCGGGCATTGATCAATGGACAAGTGCATAATGAGTACGTTGTACATTGAAGGGCTGGGGCTGTATTGTGCCAGACAAGAGGCTCCAGAGAAGTATCTATTGGCATGGAAAACTTTCTGTGACAAATTGGGTTCTCAGAAGCAAATGTACTTTCTCGAGTGTAGGTTTAGGGTAGAGTGGTTAGAGAGTAGGCAAGAGAGTACAGGTGATTAGGGGTGGGGGTTAAGGTGATGAGGAAGACTTGGGTAGGGTGTGAGGGGGGATATGGGAAATGGTGGTTTATGACAGTGTTCCTATCATCATAACTGGTATGTGCTCTTTCAGTGTATGCAATTGCATTGACCTATGTTTCATTTTCTTCTTTTCATCTGTTACAAATTGGGCATTGATGGATCTTTTGTGGATCTTTTGTTAAGTTCTTTGTTATTTCGGTTGTTGTAGTTGTTATGTTTTCTCATTTGCCACTAACAAAAAAATGTCATGAAAAAAGAATAAAATATTGTCAAGCACTGTTATGTAATTTGATGTATTAATATGAAAAAACAAATACTATTGGTTCCCAATTAATCCCGCCTGTTACAAAACCGCGCTTGCTGCTGCTGTGCGGCAATGCTGACACAGTCCATTCACTTTGAATAGGCTGTGTCGACATCACTGCATCAGCAGCAGCAAGCGTGGCTTTATAAAAGGGGGGAGGGTAAGTGTTTAATATGTTTAAATAATTCACTTTCGATAAATGTGAATGTAATTAAGTAAAATAATAAAAAAAATAATAATAATAATTCACTTTCATTACTTTTTTCCTTGATCAACAGCTCAAGGTTTCAGAACTGTATCACATGTTGAAAATAGGGTACTAGCATTACATTTACACCTAGATTTACTAACCTGCATTAATATACATTATTACAGTTTAATGCACATTATTTGTAAATATGCCCCACAGACAACAATGGGGCCTGTATAAAAAATAATTTTCCTTTAGAGGGGGCGTTTCCAAGATGGCGGATGTGTGATCGCGTCTGGGAAGGGAGCTCCCTGCTACACAAGTGAGACTGATTCCTCTGTTGCACAATGCCGCATACAAAGCGGAAAGGAGCGGTGAGGCTTCCCCCGCTACCCACAGCTTCTTCCTCCCCACTTCAAGGCAGCATCGAGCCCTTCCTTTCGCGTTCGTCTCACAGATTAGAGACGGGGCTGCCTGCTTTAGGGGTATCCGGTGGAGCGGATCCCCTATTGGGCCTTGAAACATCACTATCCCCGCCTCCGCAATCAAGCTGCCCTCCATGTCCGGCTTCTGTGATGGTAGGGGGAGCAGGCACCCGAGACCCCATGGTGGCGATTAAGGAGCCAGCGAGCGGAGACCCCTTGCCACGAGAAAGAAGCCGAGAAAGAGAAGTCCCTGTGTCTGAGGGACCCGGAACAACTCCGGAGGTGAATTTGGAGAGGATATGGCTGATGCTGGGTAAAATTGATTCAACTCTTCAAAATACCTCAGAAAAGGTAAATACTTCGTCCCTGAAATTTGAAGGTATGGTGAAAAATCTAGAAACGGTGAAAGAAGATTTGACTATACAAGTTAAAGACCTAAAAAAAGATGTTGTTCAATTGCAAGAATTTAAAATGACGGTGATAAAAAACGAGTTGGCTATGCATAAAAAAATTGAACAGATTGAGAACTTCAATAGAAGACTAAATCTCCGAGTGCTGAATTTTCCTAAAATTCCTGGCAAGACACCTATTGACCTATTTAAAAAATACTTGTTGGAAAATTTGAAAATACTTCAAGAACTTATTCCCCCTATAAATAAAATATATTATTTGCCAACAAGATTAGGTGGAAAAGAAGGAAAAAAAGATGGTCTTGGAGTGGATGGTATAGATCTTAACAATCTGTCAGCAATTCTAGAACAATCTATTGAAATTGTCCCGGAAAGGGCCACCATTCTGGTTTCCCTGGTGTTTGAGCAAGACTTTAACACAATATTAAAGTTGTACTTTAAATATTCAAAGGTACCATTTTATGGAACTAAATTGTGGATATTTCCGGATGTTACTAAGGTAACTCAAGAACGAAGAAAATTATTTTTGGTAATGAAACAGGATGTCCTTAAGTTAGGTGGCTCATTTCTGTTAGCATATCCTTGCAAATGCCTGGTCAAGCTTAATGGGATAAAGTATGTATTTTATGACCCAGAACAGCTGAAATCCTTTCTGGATATGAAACAACTGCACGCAGATTTAGTAAAATGATGAGGGACGAATTACACACATAGACCGCATTATGTATATTTCTGTAATAGTATCTTTAAATCTCCACTGATTTGTAACTCCCCCCTCTTATTTGAGGTCTAAGAAAGCTGTTAAATTTATTTCCTGTTTAATTGTTGCTTTAAATATTTACGATTGGCTGTTTTTCTGTAACAAGTGTTATACTTGTATGTAATTGAAAAAATTCATAAATAAAAAAAAAAATAAAAATAATTTCCTTTAAACGGCAATAATGCACATTCAAGTGTAATAATGTACATCAGTAAATTTCTCTCTCTGTGCACATGTACCAAGCTGCCACAAGTATTATGGTTTGAATAGGAAGAGGTTGCTAGTGTCAGCCCTAGCCATCTGAAGACAATGGAGGGTTGGATGTCTTCTTCAGTGACATGAGGAGCTGCTAAAGGATTTGAACCTGAGATCTCTGGTTCCCAGCCTGCTGCTCTAAACATAGGTATAGTCCTAAAATTATTGGTCATTTGTCTTACTGTAATCCATGTGAACCTGGCTACTTATAACAAATGAGGGAAAACAAGTGCAGGGAAAGACAGCAGCAGTATCCTGTCACACACAGAACATCTACCAAATTGTCCAAAGCAACAGTAAATCTGGAGCTCAAAAATAAGTTTACCTATTACTGGTATACCTTGACTTTAATATTATCTAATAAGAACCATTTAGAAACAATGATGTGCAAACAAGAAGTTAAAAAATAAACTTTGGGGCATCTACCCCTAAGTGCTAAATTTAAGGATTGAGTAAAAGTTCATAACTAGCTGGTAATATTGATATTGAAATTAAGACACACCAGTAAGTCACTGGAGTAGGTCACAGATTGCAACCTCTTGTAATTAGACCTTTATTCCCAGTGCTGGGTTCTAAATTGAGTCCTTTATTTAGCACTGGCCCTAGGCACATAAATGTGTCTCTATCAGTACTAAATCCAAAGGACATTTATTTAATAATTGACACCATCTACATTAAAATTCTAGATTATGGCTCCCATTAGTTAGCTGATTCCTAATTTTGAAGCCTCTCAGATTGCTCATGTGTATTCACTTAGGGACAGATTTAAGTTTAGTGCAAATACAGGGCTCAACAGAAATACAAAAAGTTAGTTGATTTGTACAGTTGTATTTGGAAACAGAGGTAAATGAAATACAGTACTTTTTTTTTAGTTTGTTGAAGTAACTTAATACAAGATTTCCAGTGCTATATGCCCTCCATCAACTTTGAAACAAGTATAAATGGGCAAGTCTGTATCTGGGCACCTCTGTTTCGATGATCAGAGACTGTACAGTAGGAGCTTATGAACTAAGGTGCATCGGTTCTGTTATGGTCTACTAGTCTAACCCAGTATCAGCATGCCTAACTCCTAGGCCCTGATATTTAGCCAGCCAGAAGGCTGATAAAAATGCAGGTGCCTACATGTGGCAGAGATACACATAACTTACTTGGGGTCCTTTTATTAAGGTATGCTAATGGATTTAGTGCTAAATGCTAAGAAGCCCATAGGATTAAAATGACATTCTTAGCATTTAGCAAACGCTAAGCATTAGTGCATGCTAAATCCATTAGCACACCTTAGTAAAAGGTAATTTATGTATGTAAGTTGGAGCCCCACCTATATTCTATCCATGTTCTGTCCCTGTGTACTCCCCCCTTGCAAATATGAACTGTACTGGTAAATCTATAAATTGACGTCCATATTTGGGCACCCTACATAAACATACGTAATGCCACACTGGGAAAAGACCAAGGGTCCATCGAGCCCAGCATCCTGTCCACGACAGCGGCCAATCCAGGCCAAGGGCACCTGGCAAGCTTCCCAAACGTACAAACAATCTATACATGTTATTCCTGGAATTGTGGATTTTTCCCAAGTCCCTGATGTAGCACCTATTGTATAATGGTATCTGGGTGCTCAGATTCCATTATAGAATACTAGCAGAAACCACATTGGTGCCAAAATATATGCACACCCACTTATGGCAGGTCAGTCAGTGGCTGATGCAAATAGGCATGTGTAAATGCTTCAGTGCGTCAGTGGGAGACACACCCATTTCCTGTCTAAGCTCTGCCTATGTGCACGCCCCCTTGCAAATGCACACTATGCCACTTTTACAGGCTCTTATGTGCAGATGCTCAAAACTGTGGCACCGTACAAAACAGCGCTGGAAAATATTGCAGTGATGCCACCGAAAAAGAACTTCCCAATGCTCAGAGCTAATGGTGTGCAAATTTTATGTGCGCTGTTAGCTCTGAGCATTGGGAAGTAAGTGCCCAGCACACATGCACAAGATCTGTGCATTGGCATTCGCGGTTCTCCACTGGGCAGAAGGAGGAGATACAAGTTCTTCCTACCTCAGGCATCAGCAATTTCGGACAGGGAGGGAGGAACTCAGCAGCCCCACAGAGATGGAGCCAGGCTGCTTAATCAGGTACTGCTAAAACTGGTTCTCACTGTGGACTTGTTCTTTCTGTAGTTTCTGTAATACTGATGTTTCTGGAGCCTCTCCTTGGTCTTGTTTGTATGTGTTGACCAGACTGTAAGCTGCATGGACCCAAGATGTCCCATTTCATGTCTGTACAGTGCTGTACAGCCATATAAACAATAGCGGCAGTAGTGATTTCTACTTTCCTTCCTGCCCTAAAGCCAGCTCTGAGCTGGTGTAGGGTTTAAGGCAGTAGGGCGTCGTTGTTCAGTGTACTGTTCTGAGCATGGGGCTGGAATAGAAAAGAGCTTGTTAGCATGTATTAGCATGCTACTTGCATTGATCGGTTGCACACTTATTTGTCCCAGTGCTCCGGGCCTCTGAACATTAGGTGCAGGTAAATGCGGGCACTAGTTCAGTGCTAATGGCCTGTAGCACCCGCTGTGTTTACCGCTGAGCATCGGGACCTTAGAGATTAACACTCAGGGCAAATACATGCTTAAGTGACACTTAAGGTGCCATTCACACAAGCATGAGGCACCTAACTGTTAGTGCATAGTTACAGAACTCTAAGTTAAGCAGGTATTCGCAGAATAGTGCTAAGGCAAATTATTGGCATGTATATGCCTAGGTACACACATACACAAATACATGTCATTATTCTATATATTTATGCATTTAAATTTGAGTGCCTGGTGGGGGGGGGGGGAGTCATGTGATTTCTGCCGAGGTGGCAGCTTAGGACTTCACCTCCCGTCTGCGATCTTTTTTTCTTTCTCTCATGCAGTCTAAACAGTCTCCTGAGTCCTGTACCTTAATATTCAACAGATAACATTAGCAGAACTATGGCTCACAGACCAGCTAAATCCAAAGGTTACTTCGGATCTTTCTCTAAATGCCCTAAATGTGATCCTAGCTCTCTGGTGAAGGCCCGTCAGATGCCATTACCTACTGATGCAACAGATTCCATTGCAGAAGACATTAAACTCCTCAAAGAACTTATGTAGCAAAACCTATTGGAAATCAAAGAGGAGTTAATTAATATGACCACACAATTTAACCAACTTAATGCAAGGATAGAACTTACTGAGGAAAGACTGTCAGCACGACGAGCAGCACGCCCATGTGCAGCAATGCCTCACTAAACTTGATGCGTTAGAACACAAGGTAGAAGATTTAAACAACTGCATGCAGCAAAACAATCTCCAATTGTTCGGTCTTCCCAAAGCAATTAAAGTTAAAGACATCATTCTCTTTCTTCAGTCCCTCTTACCCATGCTGCTCAATATCACATCCAATGTACCTATTGAAATCAAGTGCGCACATAGACCGTCCTGAAGTTCTGCATCAGGGAAGGCCTATCCACACTTGATTATTATAAAGATTTTTGCGCCATACCCAGGTCATGCAGATTCTTGCGACTGCAAGATCAAATTCCATCCTGTGCATGGCAACAGCAAGCTAATGATAGTTCCTGGCCTATCAAAACCAACTGCAAAAAAATGTAAAATGTTCCTGGATTTGCGCCCTAAACTAGAGTATGGGAGCCGAGATGAAATGCCACCAAGCATTATAGTGACCCGACTGACCTTCAGAAATTCATTGATGAATGCAATGACAAAGGATCTTGAACTTTTTATTCTTTCATACTGCATTGGTTTTTCTCCGCAATACTCTCCAGTTGCACAGACTGTTTTATATAAAATTTCATCGTTCTATATGAGCCGGCAGTTGAGACGTCATCCTGTTCATTTGGATGCATGTGATCCCAATCATCTTTTTTATTCTACTGTTAAAGTTCACTTTGTTTATGCACTTTGTTTTGCTATACAGGAAGTACCACTGGGCTACCACAGCAGCCCGGTGGTACTTCCCACCCCTAGTGTGCCATCATATCCAACGCTACAAAAATATATTTATTTTTGTAGCAACGGAGTGTACCCAGCGCTAATCGGGCAGTGCGGCACGCTGCCTGGTTACCACCGGGTTAGTGTGGGAGCCCTTACTGCCACCCATTCGGGTGGTGGTAAGGGCTCTTCCCGGAAATGGCCGTGTGGCATGCTTTACTTGCCGCACAGTCATGTCCTGCAGGAAAGAGAGACTTCCCTTTTACCCACTGCGGTAAAAGGGGGCCTCGGCGCACATGAAAACACGCGCTGAAGCCAGCGCAGGCCCCCTTTTTCCACAGCTTGGTAAAGGGGGTCCTTACTGTTTTCGTGTGAAAACACATGCCTAAGCCTGCGCAGGCCCTCTTTTGCCTCAGATTGGTAAAAGGGTCCCTTACTGTTTCATGAAGAGATGAATCCTGACACAGGTCTACTGGCCTAGGCCCATGGGCCCAAAGGTCTGGGGGTCCTTCTCATTATCATGGGCTTTGCGCAGCAGCCTATCTGTACAGTCCGGTGGTTGTGTTTTTCAGGAAAATGATAAATCTATTTATAAACTCTGCTGAAATCACATTTGTTTAACTTTAAAACACAACTTGATGTTATATGCGTAATGCACTTCTTGTGTGTATATTGTGTTCCTTGTGTGATGGATAGTAAAATTATATACTTGGCAGTTGCGGCCAAAAAGGGGAGGGGGGACCTATGTGTTAGTTGACCCAGGGGCCCACAAACTTGTGATCCGTTTCTTCCTTCATGCCTATGTTAGTTCAAACACTGGTTGTAGATGTGTTTTTCATTTTTCGATATCATAAAATCTCATCATATATCTGCCTTTAAATATATTCTGTGCTTTGAGAAATTAAAAAAAACACCTGTAATAAGCCAATAATAGACACTGATTAATGAAATCTGTATCTGTGCTAATTTATGTAAATATGTGCACTGAGAGTTAGACAAACACATCTTGACTTGGGGATTGGCAGTAACATCTTCTTCTAGTTATGCATTTTTTTTTTATTTGTACGTTAATATTAATTACTTCTGCTATTTTTCTTACCTATTATTTTTTGAGCACAGTTTATTAATGTAATGTATAGTTTACTCTGAAGTTGTGTCAGCACTGGTATGTGACAGTGTGCCAGCCATAACATAGGTCTAGCTTTTATTATTTATTTTGGGAACTAAAAGGATTGTATAGGCCTAACGCTACTAGTGATAAAGTGACCTTTTGCTTATAAATGGAACCTAAGCTATAATTACATTTTTTACTTGGTCTTTTTTTGTCTGTTTGCAGCAGGGTTGAATTCAATAATATGGTACTCCGGTATATCATGTTTGCCAAAGAAATCAATTTTGAGCTCAGAACAATTCCATTTTGCTTATTGTTGCATACTCTATAACTGTTTGAAATAATGATATAAAGTAAATAAAGTCTATAAATAATAGGAATGCCATCAGCCAGCCCAGTCACTCTATAAGTTAAGCACCAGCACTGGTGTTTAACTTTATACTGTATATATATTCGGGACTGCCATCTGTATAAATACTGGTGCCAAATAATTCAAATACTAAATGGTGACTGCCAGCACCATCCATTTAGATTTCTGCCTGCTATTTGGCAAGCCTAAACTGAATGCAAAACTTATTAGCCTTTACTCCAAGCAGTGGAGTAGCTAGGTGGGGCGCCAGGGGAGCGGCCGTTCCCCCAAATGGATTTCTGCCGGCGCCTATTTCTTTTCATCCTGTTGCAGTGAAAATGTGCGCCAGCTGAAGTCCGCTGTTGCTCCCCCCGTGCCGTCAATTTGCGTCATCCTGGCTCCGCTTCTGACTCCAAGCCATAGAGGGCTATCAACAGGTCAGGTTTTCAGTATATCCCTAATAGAAACAGAGAAAAACGAAGGCAGATAAAGATCATATGGCTTATCAAGTCTGCCCATCCATGAAAAGGACAGGTACAAATCAAGGTAAGGTATGTACAAAAAGTAGCACACCTGAGTTTATCTTGTTGGGCAGACTGGATGGACCATGCAGGTCTTTTTCTGCCGTCATCTACTATGTTACTATGTCATCTACTATCCCTTTCTGTCCCTTACAGATCCTATGTACTTGTCCCAAGCTTTTTTGAATTCAGACAGTATTCATCTCTACCACCTCTACTGGGAGGCCGTTCCAAGAATTCACCATCCTTTCCATGAAGAAGTATTTCCTTAGGTTATTTCTAAATCTGTCCCCTTTCCCTTTCATCCTATGCCCCTGCGAGGCCCCGAGCGGGGGTTGCACGTGGCCGGTACAATAATTCAGCTGGACAAAAGGTGAAAACAAATATAAAGTATTTATTGTACTAGGCTCTCAGTTTGTTACAGGGGCGTATCTACGTGGGGCCACAGGGGCCTGGGCCCCCGCAGATTTCGCCCTGGCCCCCCTCCCGCCGCCAACCCTCCCCCGTAATGTTTACCTTTGCTGGCGGGGGACCCCAACTCCCCCCAGCCAAGGTCCGCTTCTGCCTGCTTTTAAAAATAATTCTTCAGCTGGCGGGGGACCCCAACCCCCGCCAGCCGCCGAGGTCTTCAAAGTTCTTGTTCGTCGTCCTCCTCCGTGGCCATGCTTACAACGTGGTGCGACGTCAGACAGACTCCGAATCAGCAGCGTACAGCATGGCCACTCAATATGCAAATCATATGCAGATTAGTGTGCTACCCCTTCTCACTCAGGGTGACCTGGTTTCCACTCAGCACATTAAGCAGGTCTCACCAACTGCATATTTCTCAGGCAACTCTTTATTCCAGCCCCTGGGCACACTTCTTCTAGCTTAACACTTTATGCTTTCCTAGATCTTCACATTGAGCCTCCCCACACAGATACATGGGCTCAGTACTATACCAATACTTTGGGGACTCTCAACCCCAGGCTTTGCAGCCTGCTTCTCTCAGTACTTTGGACACACAGTCCCCTCTTTGAACACACAGTTCCAGACACACAGTCTTTTCTTCTTCGGACACACAGTTCCTATAAGTACTGAGGACACACAGTCAAACACTAATGCTTTAGGGACTTCTTACCCCAGGACTTCCAGCCTGCTGATCTCCTTCGGACACCCAGTCCACCCCAAGTCCATCAGGTTAGCCAGTATCTTTCAGGGGCTCTCTCTTCTCCTGCTGCTAGCTCACCTCCCTTCCTTTCACAACTCAGGTGGGGTATAAAGTGGTTAATTAGCTACCCAGGACCCAGCCCATAACCGCCTGCACCTGTGGACCTCCTAGGGCTCTCCCCGGTCCTAGCGACCTCCATCTTCTTCTAGCGCCCTCTAGTGGCCTATACCCTATAGGACACCCTCTTACTTATCACACGGGGTAAAAAAATCTCATACATATTCATTGTGGACATCCTGAAAACCAGGTTGGGTTGTGGACCTTGAGGACTCGATTTGAGGACCGCTGATTAAAAGGGTAATTTTATTATTTTATAAATTCATTTTCGCACATCCAGTTTATAGTCACAAAATCACGTAACTGGCCTGTTAAAAAATTCTGCCTGGTGTTAAATTACACGTTGATATAATTATGTATGTGAATGTGCAGAGCCTCAGTGAAGTTTGCAAATACATGTGAAGAGAGTAGGTGTAAATGTCTGCATCTGCAATGTAGATCAGTGGCGTAGCTACTATGGGGCCACGGGGGCCTGGGCCCCCGTAGATTTGCCCCTGGACCCCCCTGCCAATGACCCTTTCAACCCCCCCCTTCCGCCGCCAACCTGCCATCGCCGTCTGCTACCTTTGCTGGCGAGGGACCCCAACCCCCGCCAGCCGAAGTCTTCTTCCTTTGTTTTGTTTCAGAGTCTGACGTCAGACTCAGAAACCAAACGAAGGAAGACTTCGGCTGGCGGGGGTTGGGGTCCCTCGCCAGCAAAGGTAGCAGACGGCGATGGCAGGTTGGCGGCGGAAGGGGGGGTTGAGAGGGTCGTTGGCAGGTGGGGGTCAAAGTTGTTGGTGTTGGCAATTGCAGGGTGGGGTGGGATGGGGCGGGGGTGTCGGCAATGGCGGTGGGGGGAGGGTCGGCGGCACCGGGGGGGCTAAAATGTGCCCTCTCACCTCGGGCTCTGGACCGCCCTCCTGCCGAAGTCTGGCTACACCCCTGATGTAGATGTGACTTCTGCTATTTATGTTAGCATTTTGTAAAGAAGTCCTTCTGCTTGAAAGATAGGAAATGTAAATGACAATTCCCATTTCATTTATAACCTGAAACAGGAGAAAAAGAAATGACATTTCATTTATTTTCTGCTGTTAAAATTCTGTTATTTTATTTTCTAGTATTGTTAATACTTTAGGGGTCCTTTTACTAAGCGTCTAAGCGCACCCAACGCGTGCCAAAATGGAGTTACCGCACGGCTAGGCTCTTGCGGTAATTTCATTTTTGCCACGCAGCTGAAAAATAATTTTTATTTTCTGCCGCGTGTATAGGATGCGCGCCAAGTGGCATTACCGCTCGGTTACTGCATGAGACTTTACCGCTAGGTCAATGGCTAGTGGTAAGGTCTCATACCCAAAATGGACGTGCAGCGATTTTCATTTTCCCACATGTCCACTTTTGGCAAAAATTTACAAAAGGCCTCTTTTACAGGTGTGCTGAAAAATGATACTGCGCACGCCCAAAACCCTCACCTACACTACCGCAGGCCATTTTTCACTGCACCTTAGTAAAAGTCCCCCTTAGCTGCCATACATGAGCCAATCTCAAACCAGTGACACTCGGGGTTGCAAATTACCTGTCTTCGAGGAAGAGCTATGCTATTTCTTGAGGCTCAGGCTGCAGTCAATCCATTCCTGGTTACAACTCGTATTTCTGTTTCCTGATTGACCCAGCAGGGACCAGCCCAGAGCAGGCTTCGGTATGTCTGCCCTGCTTCTAGGCTTGTCTCTGCTGCTTCAGTTTTGTTTTCTTGTCCAACCATACTTTGGTGCAGTGACATTAAAACTTACTTTGAGCACTCCTAGGTCTCATCTTGCTCTTGTCTTGTATACAAGCCTTGAAAGTCCCTGTCTATTACAGTAGCTGCCCACACCCTGTAACAGAATGATCTAGCCAAAGTAAAGGTATAATAGATTGGTTCAGTCACCTAAATAAAAAAAAAAAGCTGATAGAAGACTCGGTTAAATTTGAGTGCCTATAGCTTAAGCAGAGCTGACAAGTTCCACAGTTCCGGGAGGGAGACCTTTTAGCCAGTTCTAGTTTTAAACTTATGTCCCAAAGAGTGTGGGATTTGTAGTTCCTGATTCTACCCATTGAAATCAGTGCTGCAGGTCCCATAATGCACCAGAATGAGGTTATCCAAAATGTAGGACTGTTCTATAGTTTCCATTCTGGAACTGCTCTAGAGCACAGTTCTCAACTCAGTCCTCAGGAGACCCAACCAGTGTAGTTTTCAAAATAGCCATAATGAATATGCAGGAGATAAATTTGCATGCACTGCTTCATTCTGTGGAAATCTGTCTATCATATTCATTGTGGGTATCCTCGAGACGTGACTGGCTAAGTTGAGTACCTCTGCTCTAGAAACTTCAAAGACATTTCTGGTGCATGTTCCTAGTAATGTAAGTCTGTGGTTCCCAAACCAGTCAGGTTTTCAGGCTATCCAAAATAAATATTCATGAAGGATATTTGCATGCAGTGGAGGCAGTACATGCAAATCTTTCTCATGAATATTCATTGTGGATATCCTGAAAACTGACTGTCTGGGGGAGCCTCCAGGACAGGTTTGGGAACCACTGGCTTTAGGGCCCTGTTTACTAAGGTGCGTTAGTGTTTTTAGCGCGCCTGTTTTGAACAAGGTTATATGCTCTGAACGTTTTGTTTTTTGGTTCATTAAAAAAAAAATCAAATGAGTGCAAAATATAGAGATTCATGCCATTGGGATGTAGGAGAAACCAGTATCTTTAGTAGACTGGTCCCCTAGACAACCCAGAAGAGCAATGGGGCACCCCCTTGTGATTTGGACACACTGCAGATGAATTGCATAAATAAACATCTGCAAAATAGGTTTTAAAAATACTGATTTGGACGGTTTGAGAAAAAAAAATGTCCAAATGGGGCTTTATTACATTTTTTGGGCGTTTTTCTCTTTTAAAAATGAGCTCCAAAGGCTCATAGATACTTATCTGCGTTTATAAAATTTCAGCAAATAGGCATTCATGTGCCCTCTTATTCAGCACTGTCTTTATAAAATTACCCTCCCCATGGCTGAATATCACCACTAAATGGATAATTTCAGCTCCTCCTTCTGCTCCTCCCCTAACCCAGCCCCTTGTATCCAAATAAAATCTAGTCATTGCGAGTTAAACAGCCCAATTTTATCCGGATATTTAAAAATTCATGGACAAGCGAATTATGCATTGGCCACCCGGGACACATAACAGGCCCTGAATATCAGCCCGAATGTGCCTTTTGGAGCCCAGCGCCCTATAAATATCCGCAAGCTACATTTATCACAACAAAGTGCAGGCCCCAAGGAGAATATATTCTTTGAGACATGGGGGATGTTAACTTTCATCTCTAGTTTCAGCCTATTGTTTTCAACATCCTTAGAACGACATAGGCTGCTAGCTGTAAAACAAAAATGCAGTTGTAATGCCTTACAATTTATTTGCTATTTCTGACCACCCTTTGCCTACATTCAATACTGCTTTCCCCATTGTTAATCCTTATTTCACTTTCCAATGTGAGCTCTGCTCTCCGCTCATCACCAAGCCACTGCACAGGATATATATGTTTAATTAATTCACTTTTACATTCGACCTCTAAATGGTGGGAGTAGTGTCAGATTTATATGTTATGTGAATAACAAGGCTTCCTCCAGAGAGGGTATCCTTAGCAAGGCGGCTAACTGTAATTTTCAACCATGAGTAATTGTGTATAATATAATCCTAAATGATTTTTCTTCTCTAATTTCATTAGAGTTTAGAAATTTAATTAGATTTTGAATCACTCTGAAATAAAGTAGCAAAATACCTAGAGACTGAGAGTAGTGGTTACTTTCTCCACCGGGGCCAGGTTGTTGGTCTCCAATTGGCATGCATTCATTAGCAGGAAGTTGGTAGAACTTCTTGATATATTATTTTCTTAGAGAATGGACTCTGAATAGGTCTAGAGAGAGCATTAGAAGAGCACACAATTATTATGCATACACTTCTCAAGGTTTAAGATCTTCTGCCTTGCATATACTTAATAAAATTATGTCTCTAAAGTTGCTTAAAAAACAGAGGAGTTAGTATAGATGTTTCTTAAATACCCCAATGCTATTCCTGGTTTATTAGTAACTGCATTATGAGACAGTGAGGGGTTTTACTTGCTTGGTTTTAATGATTAGGTAGGTTTATGCTTATTTTTATTACTACAACATATGAACTGTCATGGTGGCAGTAATTAGAGGAGTCTTGCTTTGCTTCTGTTCCTATTCTCCTAGAACACGCATGTCCCATTAAAGTGGCATTATTCTTTCAACATTCAAATCTGTACAAAAGTTTACAAAAAAACTGCAATGGGAAATTGCACAATATACATTTCACTTTTTATTTAAGCTTAATTATGAGAAAAGTTTTAAACAGACGTTATTACTAGACACCAAGTCAGAGTTTGGTTTCTCTCAACGTACCTTCTCTATCCACTATGCAGACAGAACACATACATCTGGACTGTATAAACAGAAAACCTGTGCTTTTGGCTTTTATTTTATTGTTAATATATTTTATATTACTTTCCTCAGAATATTTATTTACATTTATTAAATGCCTTTATATAAAACTCAAAGTGAGTTACATGAAATCATACATTACATAAACCAAACATCATGATATATAATAAACCATCCTTCAAAAAACCCCAAACAAATTACTATAAATAAATCTCAGATCCAACTTATGAAAGCCTGGTGGCACCTTGTAGACCAGTGCTTCTCAACCCAGCCCTTGGAGTACACCCACTCAGTTGGGTTTCCATGATATCGATAATGAATATGCATAAGATAAATTTGCATGTACTCTCTCCTCAGAATGCAAATTTCTCTCATGCATATTCATTGTGGATATCCTGAAAACCTATCACATTAGGTGTGCCTTGAGGACTCGGTTGAGAAGCACTGTTGTAGACCAATGAAGATATGAGTTTTCAAGAAAAGGAGTTTGCTTTATCATTTTTTCTAGTCCAGACTAAGGGTGGGAGTTATCAACACGGACAGTTGTTACGCTGTGCTAGTTTACTGTTAACCCCAGTTATTAGTAACTAGAGGGTTCTTTTACTAAGGTGCACTGAAAAACGGCCTGCCCTAGTGTAGGCACATGTTTTGGTCACATGCAGATCTATTTTTCAGCGCACCTGTAAAAAATGCTTTTTTTTTAATTTTGCTGAAAATGGACGTGTGGCAAAATAATAATTGGCGTGCGTCCATTTTATTTATTTATTTATAACATTTATACCCCACATTTTCCCACCCACTGGCAGGCTCAATGTGGCTGACATCAGACCGTAAAGGCAATCGCTAATCCGGTAAACAAACAAACGAAGTATAATAAGGTGAATGGGAAGGATAGTAATTACAAGGGGCGAGGGAAAAGAGAGAAAGGGTAATAGAGTCCATGAGGTCCATAAATAAGTTGTATTCCAGGAGTTATGGATTTAAGACGGGTCCTTTAGGATAAGCCTTTTCAAATAAACTGGTTTTAAGAGATTTTCTGAAGTTCAGATGATCATGAATAATTTTCACCGGTTTAGGTAATGCGTTCCATAGTTGAGTGCAAATAAAGGAAAAGGTGGAGGCGTAAGTGGACTTATATTTGAGACCATTGCAGGTGGGGTGATGGAGGTTTAAATATGAATGGGATGATCTGCAATAATTCCTAGATGGTAGATTGATAAGGGTATCCATGTAACCTTTTGGGTCTGAGACCTAACTGCCAGCCATTGACTTAGTGGTAAGGTCTCACACGGTAACCAGGTGTAATGGTCTACGTGGTCCAAATGCTGATTGCTGCCTGTTTTTGCCGTGCATCAGGAAAAAAATTATTTTTCAGATGCGCATAAAAAATGAAATTACTACCCAGGTTGTGCGGTAACTCCAAATTGGCGTGCATTGGGTGCACGTAGGCGCCCTTGCGGCTTAGTAAAAGGGTCTCTAGGTCTCATTACATAAAATGGGACCTTTGATAAAATAGCACGAGTTAGTGGTAAAATAGCATGTCTTAACAGCAGCCCATATGGAGAACTATGCTCCTAAGATGGCTACTTAGTAACTGAAAGTTTTCAATATCCCATTGTAAATAAAAACAACTTGTCCTGCCTTGGCTATGCCAACTTCCACAAATCACTCCAACAGAAAAGCTTAACACTGAAACATCAAGGTTTGCACCCTAATCCCCTTCTTCTCTAGAAATTCTAGATAATTAAACATCCCTGAAATCAATTTTCAATAACTCCTTTCTCTGGAAATCAATACAAATTCATTAGAAGAATATTTGATACAATGTAGAAATGGTCTGAGGTAAACAACCATGTAACAACAAAACAAATGGAAGGATTTATGTTATGGACACATGCATTAGATAAGTCACATGCAATACTAGCAAACAATAGCAAGAAAAAGGGAGAGAGACCCCTATTCACAAGCACAAGTCCTAAAACACCAAAGTAGGGATATTAAACAGCCTTCTAAAACAAATCCAAGAGGAGACTCCAAAGGTAAACACAAGCGTCAACCTTTATTCGAACATCAAGTTAAACCAGGGCTTGACTCTGAGCTGTTTTAGCATGAAATGCCTGCCTCAGGAGTCAACACTTCTTGGTCACCTCTCTGTAAAATTATTGCTGGCAATGCACTGAAAATGCTGTGCTCTTCTAGTCAAAATTACAAGACTCACTGAGGTGATGGTAAGTCACTGAGAACAATCTTATATAAATCAAATGGAAGGAGAGACCTTCAGTAATCACAAAGTACAACAGTAACCGGGCTGTTACCTCCCAAAACACACTATAGAAAAGAGCTCAATAAGGCTCATTTAGTGGTGAATATGGATACATCATCATAGAAACATAGAAACATGACAGCAGAAAAAGGCCATATGACCCACCCAGTCTGCCCATCCTCTGTAACACCTAATTCTTCCTGTTCCTAAGCAATCCCATATTCTTATTCCATGCCTCTTTAAATTCTGGGACAGTTCTTGACTCCACAACCTCCACCGGGAGGCCATTCCATGCCTCCACCACCCTTTCAGTGAAATAGTACTTCCTTAGATTACTCCTAAGCCTATTCCCTCTTAACTTTGACATATGCCCCCTCATTCCAGAGCTCTCCTTCGTTTTAAAAAGGCTCTCTTCCTGTACATAAATGTCCTTGAGATATTTAAACATCTCTATCATGTCTCCTCTCTCCCTCCTCTCTTTCAGCGTATACATGTTGAGGTTCATAAGCCTGTCCCTATAATTTTTGCGTTCAAGACCGATTACTAATTTTGTAGCCGCCCTCTGGACCGACTCCATCCTGTTTATATCTTTCCGTAGGTGCGGTCTCCAGAACTGCATGCAGTACTCCAAATGGGGCCTCACTAGAGACATATACAACGACACTATCACCTCCCTTTTCCTGCTGGTCATGCCTCTCTTTATGCACCCCAGCATCATTCTGGCTTTGATCGTCACTTTTTCTACCTGTTTGGAAGCTTTAAGGTCATCAGACACAATCACCCCCAAGTCCCACTCTTCCTTCATATACTGAAGCACTTCACCCCCTATACTGTACCGTTCCTTGGATTCTTGCAACCCAAGTGCATGACCCTGCATTTTTTGGGATTAAACCTTAGTTGCCAAATATCGGTACATTCCTCCAGCTTCGCTAGGTCCTTCCTCTTGCCATTCACACCCTCCAGGGTGTCCACCCTGTTGCAGAGTTTAGTATCATCTGCAAAGAGACAGACCTTACCAGACAGCCCTGCCGCAATATCACTCACAGGGACGTTAAAAAGAGCCGGCCCTAGGACCGATCCCTGCGGTACTCCACTGATGACATCCTTTTCTTCAGAGCAAGCTCCATTTACCACTATCCTCTGTCTCCTACCATTCAACCAATTTTCAACCCAGTCAGTTACTCTAGGTCCCATACCAAGGGCACTCAATTTATTTATCAGTCGCCTGTGCGGAACCGTGTCAAAGGCTTTGCTGAAATCCAAGTAAACCACATCAAGCGCCCCTCCCACATCCAACTGTTTGGTCACTCAGTCGAAGAAGACAGTCAGATTCATCTGGCATGACCTGCCACTAGTGAAGCCATGCTGCCTCGGGTCCCGCATTCCATTTAGTTCAAGTAGAGGAGTGTGGTAGCCATGTTAGTCCACTCTTAAGGTTATCAATAGAAATCAAACAAAATAAAACATGGAAAAGAAAATAAGATGATACCTTTTTTATTGGACATAACTTAATACATTTCTTGATTAGCTTTCGAAGGTTGCCCTTCTTCCTCAGATTGGTCCTTTCTGTTGGGTGTTAAAATATTCAATCATAAAGGGATCTTTCACTTGCTCATCTTCCAATGTGGTATATATCATTCAGTGTAAAAAATGTAACGAAGGATGCTATATTGGAGAAACAGGCCAGATGCTTAAGACAAGATTCAATTTACATAGACATCACATGAACAATACTGGTGCCAGCAGGGTTCCCACGCCTGTTGGTCAACATTTTACAGGACCAGGACACTGTACCAGTGACTTCACAGTGAGAATCCTGAAAGGTAACTTTAAAACCATACAAGAACGTAAGACCTTTGAAGTCAGAATGATTGAATATTTTAACACCCAACAGAAAGGACTTAACAAGGATCTGGGGTTCCTAGCCCATTATAAACCATAAAGCTGTATGTCTCTGTTGATCACCCTCCCCTCACCTATCCACACCCATCCTGTTAGAATATCAATGATATGCTTTGATGTCCCCATGCATACTTCCTACCCACCCCCCTCCTCCCACCCTGTCAGACTGTCATAGTAATGCTTGAATGTTTTCACTTATATACACTGTCAGCTAGCACATTTGCTTATTTCCGATCTGAGGAAGAAGGGCAACCTTCGAAAGCTAATCAAGAAATGTATTAAGTTATGTCCAATAAAAAAGGTATCATCTTATTTTCTTTTCCATGTTTTATTTTGTTTGATTTCTATTGATAACATTTAGTTCAAGAAATCTCACAATCCTCCTCTTTAGAAGCGTTTCCATTAGCTTACTCACCACGAGGTCAGACTGACAGGTCTGTAATTCCCAACCTCCTCCTTACTTCCACTCTTGTGCAAAGGAACCACATCCGCCCTTCTCCAGTCCACCAGTACCAATCCAGTTTCTAAGGAAGCATTGAAGAGGTCCGTCAGCGGAGCTGACAGAACGTTTCCGAGTTTCTTAAGCACCCTCGGGTGTATCCCATCTGGCCCCCATCGCTCTGTCTACTTTTAGTTTGGCAAGCTCCTCACAAACGCAGTCCTCCGTAAACGGGTCTTGGTCTACCATACATCCAACCCCTTTAGCCTTTGTTTTCTGCAGCCCTACCCCCGGTCTTTCATTCGTGAACACAGAGCTAAAATAATTGTTAAGCAGTTCAGCTTTATCCTTATCTTCCACATATTTCTCTCCCTCAGCTTTGAGCCTCACAATGCTATTGTGGCACTTCCTCTTGTCACTTACATATCTGAAAAAGGTCTTATCCCCCAATTTTACCGTATTAGCTATCTTTTCCTCCATTTTTCGCTTCGCATTCCTGATCGCTTTTCCAGCTTCTCTTTGCTTATTCAGGTGTTCTCTCCTGTCTTCATCTTTCTGAGTCGTCTTATAACGTGCAAAGGCTAACCTCCTTACCCTTATCTTTTCAGCTACTACATTTGAGTACCAGAGAGGCCTTTTTTTCCTCTTACTTTTATGTAATTTTCTAACATGTAGGTTAGTTGCCTTTAATATAGCTCCTTTCAGTCTTGTCCATTGCTGTTCTACATCCTTCAGCTGTTCCCATCCCGCTAACTGTTCCTTGAGAAATTCCCCCATCTCGGCAAAGTTAGTTCCTTTGAAATCCAGGACCTTCACTCTTGAATAAGTCCTCTCTTCTGTTTTAATATTGAACCATACCATACGATGATCACTAGATGCCAAATGGTCTGCCACCTTGATGTCAGAAACGTACTCTCCATTCGTAAGCACCAGGTCCAGAATAGCTCCATCCCGTGTCGATTCCGTTACCCACTGCTGGAACAATTCTTCCTGTAGGGAATCTAAGATCTCTTTGCTTCTAGACGACCCCGCAGCCGGGACACCCCAATCAACATCCTACTGTGAGGGTGGTCTGTATATCACTCTGATATAGATACATTTTCCTTTCCCTCTTTCCAGTTTAACCCACAGTGCTTCTGCCATACCCCACATGTCCTGCAGTTCTGTCACTTGAATATCATTCTTAGCATATAATGCCACACCTCCACCCATTTTTCCTACTCTGCCCTTCCTGAATAGATTATAGCCAGGTATAGCAACATCCCAGTCATAGTTCTCCGTGACCGCCACTAAATCCAAGTCTGCTTCCATCATTGTAGCCTCAAGATCTAGAAGTTTGTTTCCCATACTACGGGCATTGGTATACAAGGCTTTCCAGATTTTACTCTTTATATTTTCTTCTATAGAGGCATTAGATGTTCTACCTTCCTTGGGGCTAATTATGGCTTCGTGGCCTTTTATACCCATCCCCATCAATTTTAGTTTAAAGCCCTCTTTAGTACTTTAGCCAGCCTGTTGCTGAAGACACTCCTTCCCTTCCTTGACAGATGAACACCATCACCACTCAGTACCTCTTGGAAAATCATCCCATGGTTTATGAAACCAAAGCACTCTCGTTGGCATCAACCACGCAGCCATACATTTATCTACAAGATGCGAGCTTCTCTCATTCAACCCTTACCTTCGACAGGGAGGATCGATGAGAACACCGCCTGCGCACCTAGATGCTTCACCATCTGACCCAAAGCCATGAAGTCTCATATGATGTTCAGTAGGATATTTAGCTGTATCATTTGTGCCAACATGGATGAGTGGCATAGGAGCGTGGTCCGTAGGCTTGATGAGTTTAAGCAATCTTTACACAATATCACGAATATTGGCACCAGACAGCACACCTTTCTGGCCAGCAGATGGGTGCTTCGGTACCTCTGAGAAGTGAATCTCCAACCACCACTACCTTTCTCTTTCTGTGGGCCAATTGTATGGCTCTGATGGCATTTTGGTCATTGTTTCCTCCTGTTTTTTCGATGTTTCTAGCTCTTCTACCTCCAGGGCTGTGAATCGATTCTTTAGTTGGAGGATTGATGTTGTGGGACTTGGTGACCTGCTTCCAGCTGTGCTCTGTCTGCCCAAAATCTTCTCTCCCTTTGCTGGAAGTCCTCAATGTTTTGATCTGCGTCTCTGGGTCAAATTTCTGGTTGTCCCAGATGTTTCTTAGTCTTGCCACTTCTTCTCTTAGTTCTTGTACTTCTCTCACAAGGGACTCAATGTATGTACATTTATCACATAAAACCAGAATCTTGTCTTGGTCCAAGGGTTTGGTCTTGACAGTGGTAGAAGCAGTGATAGATGTTTTAGGGGCTCTTTGTTTCTTTACCATAGGTCCAAATGTAGGGGCTGTTGTACTTGTGATAATAAAATATGTAGCCTGTCACACAACTATCTATTATTTCTCCTACTCCTGTTCTATGGGATATAGGGAGTAGGTAGTTAATATGTAGTTTTAGGGTAAGAACTGAGAAACTGTTAAGATTTACTGTGTGGGTGGAATTCAATGTATGTATCTGACTATTTGAAATTCAGTGACTGAGCTTTTTCCTTCAGGGCATTTTTCCCTTCTCCTTTCCCTGATGTACCAGTTGGTTGTAGACCTAATTCAATAGATTAATCTTGCAAAGTAAAGACCTAGAATAAATCTGATCCTGATCTATGGGTATAGCTGATTAACAATGTTTTTTTTTTTTTATTATACTGCCAATACGGTACTGCCAGCAGTGAGAGAAGCTTGATGAACAAGTTTAAGGAAGAGAAGGTAAATTGGTATCCTATGTGATATATAATGAGAATAACAACCAATGGATTGAGCCTGCGATGAGTGGCAAAGCACGGGGTACAAATGTAATAAATAAATATGTTAACAGAGGTCCTTTTTATCTAGAGCAGGATGCCTCTGATGCTGAGCAGAAAGCTGGGGATATACTGTGATAATGAATGGTTTACTTTTCAGAAACAGTTGTAATTTGGATGGAGTTAATTTGTGTTAAGTAATGTATTTAGGAAAGCTATTTAGGAAATGTCAATCTTGGGGTGGGTGGGCTTAAACTTAAAACCTGTGGAATGTGTTTGCTGTAAAACCTCTCTCTAAAGCTGTATTAAGCCACTTATCTACACAGCTGGTTGGAATTAGGGGAAGACAAGGTTAAGAAAAGCACCAGAAATGCCCCAAAACTACAGCTCTTAAGGTAGGAATAACCAGAAATAATGCCAGAACAAGTCTTATCTGTGAGCTTTCAGCATTTCAGGCAGGAGACAAGAGACCTTGTGGTCCCCTTCAGCTCTCTGAAAGCAGAAGTTTTAGCCACACCTAAACTATACAAGCTGCCTACAAGAAATCAGGTGGGGGAGGGGAAGGGCTCAACACACTATAAGGAAAAAGAAAAGGGAAATGGGACTTGATATACTGTCTTTCTGAGGTTTTTGCAACTACATTCAAAGTGGTTTACATATATTCAGGGGCAATGGAGGGTTAAGTGACTTGCCCAGAGTCACAAGGAGCTGCAGTGGGAATCGAACTCAGTTCCCCAGGATCAAAGTCCACTGCACTAACCACTAGGCTACTCCTCCAAAAAAGATCTAATACAAAGTTATAGCAGTTTTTAAATCTGGTGCTCAGTTTAACAGATATCAAACAAAAATAGTCAATAAACAAGTTAGAAAACACAGCAAAGCAGAACAGATAAAACAGTCTCACAATCACAAAAGCCCTGCGTGATTGTGATTCCTTTGATTATTTGGACAGCTGTTTGATACTGTGGTAATCAGGAGCAAGAGAAGTCCCTGAAGCAGATATCGAAATGGAGTACTTCATCAGACTAAGCACCATTAACTGATCCCATTCAGCCAGGTAAGTGTTACTGAAATGTAAAATTTAAGTATTTAGTGTGAGATAGTTTGTTTTGAGTTTGGCACTACTTATGAACCCAATTTATTATTGACCATGAGTTGATGGACACTAAGACATTTTCAAAACATACAGGTTAGAGACTTATGATATATGGCATAACCCCTCATTGATGTGCCTAAATTAAGGTGTGCAAACTTAAGATAAAGGTGCTGATGTTAGCATAAGCTATTAGATGAATACTCAACAATGTTCAACTAGGTGGTTTTGCAATACCTATTTTTTTCTTTTTTTGAAGACCTCAGTCAAATGGAGTAGTGGAGCTATATGATTTCTTGGCTGTTACTCCCCTAGGGAGTGACAGCCAATAAATTAAGGTGTGACCATATATCCTAGATCATTGCCAGATGGAAATGGGTTTGCCAAATTGTGCCATGCATTGTCTGTAACTTATAATATTCTGTAAGTTGGAGACATGCCCACCCCCCTCTCAGGCTCTGTCCCCCACCCCACCGCAGTTATAGAGATTTCCTTCATGTTTGCAACTGATGCAATGGAGGGTTAAGTGACTTGCCCAAGACTATGAGGACTGATAGTGGCAGCTGAACCTGGATTCAGTCTGCTGCTCTACCCATTAAGCTACTCTTCCTCCTCATTATTTTTATTTGTTGCATTTGTATCCTACATTTTCCCACCTATTTGCAGGCTCAATGTGGCTTACTAAATTTACAATGCAGGGTTTTCTTCATACATCATGGAGGCATGGTCTGAGCATAAATGTATTGGAGTGAAGAAGTCTAATGGTTACAGAAGCAAGATATGAACCAGAAAAGCCAGATTCAAATCCCACAGCTGTTTCTTGTGATCTTGTTGGGCAGTCACTTAACCTTCTATTGCACCAGGTACAACAGACTGAAAGTCCTCTGGGGACGGGGAAAATACCCACTGCACCTGAATGCAACGTTTTGGAGCTACAACTGAAAAAAAGACATGAACTTCATCCAAAATCCCTTCCCTCATTTTGTAATTGCAATACACATATACTGCAGCTCTTTTGCCTGTTTGCATTCATACCTGCTGAACGTCATACATAACCTCAGATTAACTTTGTTTTAGGGACCTTAAACTTGAATATGTGTCATATTTCTCTGATGGGGAAGCAGTGGCGTAGCCACAGATGGGCCTGGGTGGGCCAGAGCCCACCCACTTAGGGTTCAGGCCCACTCAACAGTAGCATACGTTTAGTGGTAGCTGGTGGAGATCCCAAGCTCTATCAGCTGAAGACTTCCCTTTCATGTTAAGTGAAGGTGGAAAGAAGCGTTTTCTCACCAGCTGAGATATTTTTTGGGTGCTGGTGAAGAACACCTGGTGCCCACCCACTTCTTGCCTAGGCCCACCCAGAATCTGTTGTCTGGCTACGCCCCTGTGGGGAAGTTACTAAAGTGATAAGGGAATAATGCATGATATTTGCCACTGTTAGTTGAAAGCACTTAAGTGATTGGCACTCACTGCTGACTGCATAAGTGCTTTGAGAATTGACCTCCAGGAAAATAGAAAGGGACAGATTCTCTGGGAATGAACAGAAGTTTGAAAGACCAAAGGAGACAACTTCCTTCAGGGGATCAGTTTTAAACAGCCTGTATTTTATGTAGTGTACACAGGCACTTTTAGCATGCATGTATTGCAACTAATTTTCAGTGGGAAACCAACTATTTTATTTTTTATTTATTTATTTTAGCCAACACATATCTTCTAAACATTATAGTATATTCTAAGTATACTGTAGGCTATTTAATATTACTAAAATATTTTTTGACCTGGCTGTTTCCACCTCCACTTATGGACAAAAGGAGTAGAATTCAGCACTATTAGTTTTCATTTGCAATTACCTCCCCCCCCCCCCCAACATTTCATATCCCTTTCCCAACTTACCTAGTTCAGCCATTGCAAAGATGGTCCTTGACCAGGCATCGTGCACCAGGACTCCTTCTTGAACCCTGTAATTACAGGCCATAAATCTGACTAGGGTCACCACTGGGCAATAACTATGTCTCTCTCTTCTCCAAAGGCTGTGGTACCCTCTGCATTGAACCTTTGTGATGACTCATTTCTTTGTTGTTAGGAATTTATCAGTACAATTTTTTAATTGTTACTTAGGGGTATAATTATAAACATGGGTTACTGTTAAGATCGGTTATTTTACCAGTAATTTGTGATTTTGGGGGGCTGATTTTCAAAAACCACTTAGACACACGTGGAAGGGCATTTTACGGAAAGACAGATGGTACAGATGCGCATCTGGCCGGATACGAAAGTATGATCTCAGATATTGAGAAATATTAGAAAAAAAGGTACCTCACAATAGACTTCTATTGGGATTTGTGGCTATAAAAGGGATAAGATTTTGATAGAGAGTTGGAGTCCTTCCCCAACGCTTTCTCGGACAGCGGAGCCCTGTGCGAGTGAACCCAGAATCTGTTTGATGTCTGTACCTTAATTGAACACTTGGTAAGAATAAAGTCTTCTTTCTGAAATCTATCTCTGTCTTTATTTCCAATTATTCTTTACCTGTCATTCTAACTAGAAACTAAGCCACATACGATTAACACACACTTTTTACACTAAATATTATAGATTTCTAATACCATATATTTATGGGAATTTAAATGGGCAAAGATCTACTTAGATCCTGATAGACAGAAGGCCATGGTCATGGACAGTATCCTAGACTTACGCCTTCTGCTATATACACAACAGCAATATCACCGGGATGGAATATCAGAAGGATTTAGACAGGCGGCCCAACACATAGTGGAAGCGCAGACCCTTTGTCCCTGGAGAAGGGTATTCCTAGGGCGCAAAGAGGGCCTTAAAAATTTACAATGTCTAAGTCCAACTTTGGACGTTTTGCTAAAAATGTCCAGATTCAAAAGGGGACTAATAACCATTTTCAAAACAGAAAAACATCTATCTCTTCTTCTTTTTTTTGGAAATGGCTATTTGCTGGATGTTTCTCTGCTCTGTGCCTTTAACGTTTTGGTTCTGTCCAAGTGAAAAACGCACAAAATCAAGCCATTGGGATGTAGGAGGAGCCACCATTCTTAGTAGACTGGCCACACATTCATCCAAGAAGAGCAATGGTGTACCCTAGGGGGCACTGCAGTGGCCTTCAAATAAATGATCCCAGGTACACATATCACCATTGCTCCCTTATCTTGTCTGCTGAGCCCCCACAAAACCCATTACCCCCAACTGTATACTAGAATAGCCCTTATGGTGAAGAAGACTACTATATGTGGGTACAGTGGGTTTCTGGTGAGTTTTGAAAGGCTCACAGTTTCTACCACAAGCCACAAATGTAATAGGTATGGTGGGGGGGGGGGGGGGGAGGGTATGGACCTGGGTCCAATTGTCTGCAGTGCACTACACTCACCACTAGGCTACTCCAGGGATCTGTATACTGCTCTAACAGACCTGAGTATAACATCTGAGACAGGCATAGAGGCTGATAAGTACTGTTTTATATTACATTTTTTGGAGGGTGGGAAGGGATTAGTGACCACAGGGGGAGTAAGGGGAGGTCATCTGTGATTCCCTCCAGTGGTCATTTAGAGTACTTTTTTTGTGGCTTATTTGTTAATAAAACAGGTCTAGAACAAAATGTCCAACTTATAGCCCTGGATGTTTTTGTTTTGTTCCATTATGGTAGAAAAATGTCCAGGTGTTAGCAATGCCCAGATCCCACCCTTAACATGCCCCTGACATGCCTCCTTGTGATCTGAATGTACTTCTGATGGATTTCATAGAAAAATGTCTAAAAATTGGTTTGAAAAGACCAATTTGGACAGCTTTCTCTCTTGAAAATGAGCCCCAAAGTACTATGGGGAAGGGAATGGATATACTGCTTTTCTGCGGTTTTTGGAACTACATTCAAAGTGGTTTACATAATATATGCAGGTACTTATTTGTACCTGGGGCAATGGAGGGTTAAGTGACTTTCCCCAGGTCACAAGGAGCTACAGAGGAAATTGAACCGACTTCCCCAGGATCAGAGTCCGCTGCACTAACCACTAGGTTAATCTTCCACTACATAAGTTACTATAATACTTTGTATGTCTAAGTGGTTTGAGAATGAGCCCCCTAGTTACTAATAACCAGGTTTAACTGTAAAATAACATGTCTTAACAGTAGCTCATGTTGATAACTTCCCCCTTTAAGCAAGTTAACTAATAACTACAGGTTATAACAAATTGTAGAAAATTTTTCTTCACCCAACGTATAATTAAACTCTGGAATTCGTTGCCGGAGAAAGTGGTGAAGGCGGTTAGCTTAGCAGAGTTTAAAAAGGGGTTGGACGGTTTCCTAAAAATCCACAATTCCAGGAATAACATGTATAGAATTTTTGTACGTTTGGGAAGCTTGCCAGGTGCCCTTGGCCTGGATTGGCCGCTGTCGTGGACAGGATGCTGGGCTCGATGGACCCTTGGTCTTTTCCCTGTGTGGCATTACTTATGTACTTATGTACTGCTATGTCTTTCTCACAGAAATTGCTGTGTTAATTGATCAAAACTCTCAAGCATTTTATTTAAAAACCTCACTATCAAAAAATTAAGATTCACATATTTGGGGAGGGTAAATTTAAGACTTTTGAGCTCCTTGAGAGGGAATATAAACTGTAAAGTAGGTAGCATTATTAATGGATACAGCTTAAGCATTGTTTGCAGCAGGTTCAGGCAGTTACTCGACTGCTTGGTATGGCTCCTGAATTGACTGATTTTTGTATGACTCTGGTGGACTCTCCCAAAAGGACAACTACTACATACAAGAAGATGAATTCTTATGGGGGTATACCTGTGCTGCACTTGAGCGAGTTTGATTTGCGGGAGGGTCTTCCCGAACCATGGTGGGAAACCTTTTGAACTAAAATGTGCAGGCTATCACTATCAGCAGCGGTCACTCAGTCTCTGTATTATTTGACTCATAGAGCCTTATGAACGCCTTCCAAAGTTGCAAAATTGGGGGATGGTATTTCTAATTAATGCTGGTCTTGTGGTATGTTATTTGCCTGTACAAATTTGAAACAATTTTGGCTACTAGTATGGTATAGAATTACAAATGTGTTAGGAATTTGCACTGAATTTGATTATAAGGTTTTTGTGTTGCAATCAGTTGCTTTATCTCATTGTAAAGAACAGGTTAATCTATTTGATTTACTTATGGCCATAGCTATACAGCCTATATTGTCTGAGTGGAAAGACAATACAGTCTTGTCTATGATTATGTGGTGGAATATTGTTTCTCTTACTAGAAAGTACTAAGAAATTGCTGAAGTTAAGAGATGGAGCTTTTCTAAAGATCCAGTCTCCATAAGATTTGTTTTATCAATTGGTTAATATATAAAGAGGATTGAATTTTTGTCATTGTTAAAAGGGACTATGTTTTGCACTTATTAGACTGAAGCCTTGGGGATTTTTACTATATGATATTGCATTTTACTTGTTTTTTGGCACCACTGTTTGTGAAAATATAAAGTTTAAACTTAGAAAATGCAAGATTCCCTTCACATCTGTATATAACCTTCCTATCCAAAGTTCAAAACACTAATCAAAACTCATCTGTTTGTTGAGTCCTTTGGTTCCTCTACTCCTTGACCTTGTCTCCCTCCCCCCATTTTCTTTTATTGTAAACCATATAGAGGCTCATTTTTGAAAGAAAAAAATGACCAAAAAGTGTCATAACGCACCATTTAAACATCCAAATCAGTATTTTCAAAACATATTTTGCAGATGTTTATCTATGCAATTCATCTGCAGTGCATCAAAATCACAAGGGGGCATGTCAGTGGTGTTTCAAAAGCGAGATTATGGCGTGCCTAACATTTGGATGTTTTGTAGTCATAATGGAACAAAACCAAAACCTAGACGTCCTTCACTAAAATTAAGACATTTTGGTCTAGACCTATTTTCAGAATGAATAAGGCACAAAAATGTGCTCTAAATGACCACTGGAGGGAATCAAGGGTGAACCCCCAAATCCCCCCAGTGGTCACTGATCCCTTCTCACTCACTAAAAATGTAAATAAAAATATGACTTACCAGTCTCTATGACAACCTCAGATGCTAAAGTCAGGTCTATTAGAACAGCATGCAGGTCCCTGTAATAGTGTAGTGGTCGGTGCAGTGCACTATTGAGTGGGTGACTCAGGTCCCTATCTCCCTCTTCCTGTCACACTTGTGGTGGAATCTGTGACCCTTCCCAAAGTTACCAAAACCCTACTGTACCGACATAGAGGTGTCCCCTTCACCCATAAGGGCTATTGTAGTGGTGTACAGTGTGGGACAGAGTGTTTTGAGTGGGTTTTGGAGGGCTCATGGGACAATATAAGGGAGCAAAGGTGAGATGTGAACCTAGGACCATTTTTATGAAGTGCACAGAAGTGCCCTCTAGGGTGCCCCATTGCTCTTCTGGGATGTCTGGGGGGACCAGTCTACTAAAAATGCTGGCTCCTACTACATCCCAATGGCATGAATCTCTATGTATTGCACTTATTCTTTTTTTTTTAATGGACCAAAAAACAAAACGTCCAAAGCAAAAACCTTGTTTGAAACAGTATTTTAAAAAAATAGATGTTTTTCTTTTTCGAAAATGACATTCTTTCCTATTTGAATTTTGTACATTTAGACTTAGACTCATATCAAAAATGCCCCTTATTGTCACCTTTATAGATGGCTTGCAGTATATCAAGGATTGGAATAAATAAATCAATTTTGAGATTTAAAAAATTGGTTTCAAATGTGCATTTTATGAGTAGTATAGGTAGAAACAGCTTTTGACTAAAAACGTCAAGAGAATAGATATCTCAACTTGTGTTGGCTGAACCTGGTTATTTATTGAACACACCAAATTAAATGTTGAATAAGTTATATACATATTTGTTTTCCTTCATTTTGAAGTTTAATGCACATGCTTCCTTTCCATGTCTCTAATTACACATTCAACTATAAAACAGAACAAATATAACTTCATTTTGAACTGCAATTCCAATTACTCAAATTTTCTGCATCTTAAGGATGTGTGTTCATTTGAAAATGAATTGTAAAATAAGACAAGTATGGAAGAGTGCTTTCCACTAATAATTTAGAGGGAAGTAAAATTAGATTCGAGATTTTGATAAAATTGTCTTCTAATCCTCTGAGTGCATAGGAGCCGAATCTGTTGGTGCTTGAGCACCCCCACTATTGAGAAAATTCCTTGTATGTGTCCAGGGAGGGGTTATTTCCATTGGGCTTAGCACCCCCAATAATTTTGAAAGGTTAGCTCCTATGTCTGAGTGAGTATATCTGACTGAGAGTTCTGAGATGGATGTGCTACTGCAGCTGAAGAAGACCTGAACAGCTGAGAAGAACATAAAGGGGCTCATTTTCGAAACAGAAAAATGTCCAAAAAGTGGCACAAAACGTACTTTTTTTGCCAAAAAGTCTAAATCACTATTTTCAAAACCCATTTTAAGACATTTTTATATGCATTTTGTATGCAGTGTGTCCAAATCACAAGGGGGGGGGGGGGGTGTCAGGGCATGTTGGGGGCAGGATTTGGGTGTTCCCAAAACTTAGATGGTTTTCTGCCATAATGGAAAAAAGAAAAAATATCCAGGGCTAAAAGTTAGATGCTTAGATCTAGATCTGTTTCAATAAAAAAAAAAGTGCCCTAAATGACCACTGGAGGGATTAAGGTCTGACCCTCCTTAATCCCCTCCCCCCCCCCCCCTCAAAAAGATGTGAAAGAAACAGTATATACCAGCCTGTATGACAGCTTCAGATGTTATGGAGAGTCCTATTAGAGCAGCAGACAGGCCCCTGGAGTAGTCTAGTGGTTGATGCAGGTTACCTTAGAAAAGGGAACCTAAGCCCATATCCCATTCTAACTGTGGTTGAAAGTGTGAGCTGTCTAAAACCCACCAAAAATCTACTGTAGCCACATATAGGTGACATCTGCAGTCATAAAGACTATTATAGTGGTGTTCAGTTGGGTACAGTTTTTGGTGGGGTTTGGAGAGCTCATCATACAATATAAGGGGGTAATGGTGAGATGTGTACCTAGGACCTTTTATGTGAAGTCCATTGCAGTGCCCCCTAAGGTGCCCCACTGCTCTGCTGGGATGCCTGAGTGGCCAGTCTGCTAAGAATGCTGCTTCCCCCCCCCCCCCCCCCATACATTCCAATGGCTTGTTTTTGTGCATTTTTCTCATGTTTTTGTTTTTCAAAAAAATGGTCCAAAAAGATAGATGCACTGAGCACAAAAACATCTAGCAAATAGCCATTTTCGAAACAATAAGATAGACATTTTTCTGCTTCAAAAATAACTAAGTTTGTCATTTGATTTTTCAGCAACACGTTCTTTGATGTCATATTGAAAAATGCCCCTTCATGTCTCTCCTGTTAATTATCATAGGGAAAGTAAATAATAGGATCTTCAGTTTGGGAAAAGAAATCATTTGTTGGTTTTATTTAGTCAGACTCATAGAATCTAGGTATCCTGTTGCAAGCAGCCACTCAATAAAGTTTCACACATATGCTTAAATTTTTCAGCGCTGATTTCTCGGTGTCACTTGTAGAATCTAGTCCACAGTTTTTATTCCATTCTTATACTGTTCTATCACATATAACAATCCCCTGTAACAGCATGACTATTCTCTTTCAAAATGTAAACTCATTTTAGCTCATTTTTCCTCTAGACGAGCTTTTGCCTGTCCAGATGTGGTTAGTGTTTTTTGTTCAACCCTACTCCTGAGTGAAGACTCAGTCTGAGGTATCTCAGCTGGTGAAGGCTAACTTTTGTAAAATTAAGACTGGTTTCTTCATCTCAGCTGGGTGGGGTGCCATTAAGAGAAAATAGCATTTTGGTGACCGTAGTGTTTAAAGACAGAGCTTGTCTTGTAGGGTACAGTGGCTCTATGGTATGACACATGGAGTACTCATTATTTTCACATATATGGGGAGTGAAAGCTTTGAAAGGTTTCATTTGTGAAAAGTAATATTTATTTCCAGAGTAGTAAAAATGACAGAGTTCATTCTTGCAAGCTGAATTCAACAAGTTATGAACATAAATATTAATGTGACACAAGCTTTTGTTGATCGATCCTTGGCTCTGTCTATACTGACCAATATAAGTTGACTTGAAAACACTGTAGACAACTGTCATTCAATATGCCATATAGCCTGGTCTTTAGCAGCAAAAATGTTTAAGGTAATGCAGTCACTAATTGAAACAAGGAAAATCATTATCTGCAGGCATAAATCTGAAGTAGAGAGCACCAGAGCAGCAGGACAGGGAGAACGTAATTTCTTATTGCCTGATTATGATCAGGATGGTGGCAAAAAAGTTGATGCCACGGGAACCTCTACCCCTCAGGGCAGAAAAGCAAAAGAATCCTTGTGGTAGCAGCACTGTCTTTGGTGTGCTGACTAGAGAGCTGCACGGCTTCCGTCCCCGCGGGAATCCCGCGGAACCCGCGGGATTCCCGCAGGGACGGAGGCAGTTCCTGCGGGGTTCCCGCGGGGATGGAAGCTGTTCTGCGGGGTTCCCGCGGGGACAGAGTCAGTTCCTGCGGGGTTCCCGCGGGGATGGAACCAGTTCTGTGGGCTTCCCGTGGAATTGTAAGCTCCACCTGCACCAGCCTCTCATCTACCGAATGCCAATTTCTTTGAGTGCTGTCTCCTCCTCCTCCTCCTCTTCCTCCTTGCTTTAACAGCATAAATGTGGAAAGTCTTCCATTAAGGAGGTGGTAGAGTCACAAATGATGACGGAATTCAAAAAGGCATGGGATGAACACAGAGGATCTCTAATTAGAAAATGGAAGTTATAAAAAACCTAACCTTAAATGGCTGCATGTGTGTGGATGTGTCAAGTGACGCTTAGATGGCGACTCTGGCTGTGATGAACTAGAGCTGATACCTGGCAGACTTGTATGGTCTGTGTCTCATACATGGCAATCTGGTGTAGGATGGGCTGGAAAGGGCTTAGACAGCAACTTTAGTGGCTGGAACATGAGGACAGTGCTGGACAGACTTTTATGGTCTGTGTCCCACAAATGAGAACATGAATAGGCTGGAATGGGCTTCGATGGCAACTCCAGCAGTTGGAACATAAGGATGGGGCCAGATAGACTTCTGTGGTCTTTGTTCCAGAAACACGAAAGAAAGACAATAATCAAGTATATAATATCACACTCGTTGATTTAATGATGAATTGATCATGAGTGTTACTATTGGGCAGAGTGGATGGACCGTTCAGGTCTATTTGCTGTCACTTACTATGTTACTATTAATCCTCTTTGCTCCCAGGCTGGTGCACAGACCTCAGCTCTGACACAGGCACGAGAATCAGATGTCACCTGACCTACTGGCGCGTGCATGTGGCGACCTTTCAGCACACACTGCCAGTGAATCAGAGACAAATCTTACATGTGCGCACCAGAGTGTTCCAAGTTCCAACTTCCGTTCCTTCCTTGCCTACAGTGCTGTGGCTCAAATCCAGAGAGAGACTGAGGGAGCTGACTGGAACTTTCTTTTATGTACTATTAAATTCTTACGGGGATGGGCGGGGATGGGTTAAATTCTTGCGGGGACGGGTAGGGACGGGTTGGGATGGTTTAAATTTTTGCGGGGATGGGTGGGGACGGGTAAGATTCCAGTGGGGATGGGTGGGGACGGGTAAGATTCCAGCGAGGACGGGCGGGGATGGGTAAGATTTCTGTCCCCGTGCAACTCTCTAGTGCTGACAGAGACACAACCCCCAGATGGCAGAAGAGGGAGCAACTTTAGCTGTGGCGGAGATGCTGTGACAAAGAAAATGAAAGGAAGCATTTACAAGGGAAGGAGAGGGAATGAGTGAAAGAATGAAAGAAGAATGGAGAGTGAGAAGTGAGTTCAGGGGGAGCGGGAGTAGGGAATGAGTGCAAGGTGTGAAGGTAGAGAAAGATATTAAGAAGACACTGGGGGCTCCTTTTACTAAGCCACGTAAGGCTCTATGCACGCCCAACGTGTGCCAAAATGACCTTACCGCCCGACTACCATGTGCCTCTTGCGGTAATTTCATTTTTGGCGTGCATTTGAAAAATATTTTTTAGTTTTGGATGCGCGTAGCAGACATGCGCCAAGTGGCATCTGACGCACAGGTTCTTTACCACTAGGTCTATGGCAGGCAGTAAGATCAGACACCCAAAATGGACACGCGGCAATTTTGATTTTGGCACACATCCATTTTCGGCAAAAATTTTTAAAAGGCATTTTTGGTAGTGCGCTGAAAAATATTTCTGCATGTGCCCAAAACCCGCACCTACACAATTATAGACCGGTGAGCCTGACGTCGGTGCTGGGCAAAATGGTAGAAACTGTTATAAGAAACAAAATTACAGAGCATATACATAAGCATTGGATTAATGAGAGAAAGCCAACATGGATTTAGTCAAGAGAAATCTTGCCTCACCAATCTACTACATTTCTTTGAAGGGGTGAACAAACGTGGAAAAAGGTGGGCTGGTTGATATTGTGTTTTTGGATTTTCAAAAGGCATTTGACAAAGTACCTCATGAAAGACTCCTGAGGAAATTAGGAGTCAATCCAGCGGGAGGTGGTGGAGATGAAAATGGTAATGGAATTCAAACATGCGTGGGATAAACATAAAGGAATCCTGTTTAGAAGGAATGGACCTATGGAATTTTAGTGGAGATTGGGTGGCGACGCCGGTATTTGGAGAATAAAACCGGTGCAGGGCGGACTTCTATGGTCTGTGCCTGAACGTGACTGGATAGATATGGAGGGGCTGGAGTGTAAATTTTAAGGGACTTCGACGTTAGCTTCAGAACTTTTAGTATAGGAACAGTGCTGGGATGACTTTTACGGTCTGTGCCCTGAGAAAGGCAGAGACAAATCAAACTCGGATATACATATAAAGTATTACATACCATGTAAAATGAGTTTATCTTGTTGGGCAGACTGGATGGACCATTCAGAAATATTTTCTCCAATTCATTAAACTCTGGAATTTGTTGCCAAAGAATGTGGTAAAAGCAGATAACTTAGCAGGGTTTAAAAAAGGTTTGAATAATTTCCTAAAAGAAAAGTCCATAAGCCATTATTAAAATGGACTTGGGAAAATCCACTGCATATTCTAGGATAAGCAGCATAAAATCTGTTCTGGGATCTTGCCGAGTACTTGTGACCTGGATTGGCTACTGTTTGAAACTGGAAACTGGGCTTGATGGACCTTCGGTCTGTCCCAGTATGGCAATGCTTATGCATAGGCGTAGACGGGGGGGGGGGGCGAGGGGGGCAATGCCCCCCCAAACGATGACGAGGCGCCGCCGCGCCATTAGTTTAAAAAAAACAACACATGCACGCACGCGCTCCTCGCCATCCGCTTGGCTTCCCTGCCCTCTCTGTCTGCGTCCCGCCTTCCTCTGACGTCAGAGGAAGGCGGGACGCAGACAGAGAGGGCAGGGAAGCCAAGCGGACAGAGAGGAGCCTGTCCGTCTACCCCTCTCTCTTTCTCCCTCCCTCCGGCGCAGGCAGCAGTCTTTTTCAGCGTTCCTGGCAGCGGTAGCGATGTACACACTGCCTTCGGCTCTGCCCCAAAGCCTTCTCTTCAAGTTCCTGTTCCCGCATAGGTGGGAACAGGAACTTGAAGAGAAGGCTTCCGGGGCAGACCGAAGGCAGCGTGTACATCGCTACCACTGCCAGGAATGCTGAAAAAGCTGAAGACTGTTGCCTGCGCCGGAGGGAGGGAGGAAGAGAGGGGGTAAACAGAGTCATGATCTTGGACCTCGCGGGGGGGGGGGGCAGTAGAAGGAAGATGGATGGAACTGGGAGGGGTGGGGAGCAGAGGGAAGGAACAGAAGATGGATGGGATTGGGAGAGGTCAGGCACACCAGAGGGAAGGAACAGAAGATGGATGGGATTGGGAGAGGTCAGGCACAGCAGAGGGAAGGAGCAGAAGATGGATGGGACTGGGAGGGGTGGGGAGCAGAGAGAAGGAGCAAGAGATGGATGGGACGGAGGGATGGTGAGCAGAGGGAAGGAACAGAAGATGGATGGGACTGGGAGGGGTGGGGAGCAGAGGGAAGGAGCAAGAGATGGATGGGACTGGGAGGGGTGGGGAGCAGAGGGAAGGAACAGAAGATGGATGGGATTGGGCGAGGTCAGGCACAGCAGAGGGAAGGAGCAGAAGATGGATGGGACTGGGAGGGGTGGGGAGCAGAGGGAAGGAGCAAGAGATGGATGGGACGGTGAGCAGAGGGAAGGAACAGAAGATGGATGGGACTGGGAGGGGTGGGGAGCAGAGGGAAGGAGCAAGAGATGGATGGGACTTGGAGGGTGGGGAGCAGAGGGAAGCCTACTGGAAAGAAGACACTGCATAAAACAGAAGACACTGGGACCAAAGCGAATAGAAAAACTAATTGATCAGACAACAAAGGTAGATAAAAGTATTTTATTCATAATTTATTAATTGAAATGTGTCAGCTTTTTGAAATGTGCATCTGTGATATTTTGCCTGTAAATTTCAATTCCTTCCTCCACATTAGCATATTCATTTGCATATGTATATATGCAAATGATATGCTAATATGCTCCGCCCATTTTTTGCCCCACCCCCACCCCCCAAATGAAACAGTCAAACTACGCCTATGATGCTTATGTTTCTTACACTATCGCAAGCCACTTTTTACCGTGGCTTAGTAAAAGGACCCCTGGGTGATGGAAAGATTTTGAATGTGGTGCAGAGAAAGCTAGGGAGTGGGAGAGATGCTGGACCTGCATGGAAGAGGAAGAGAGATTCTGGCCCCACTGGAGAGGAAGGAGTATTAGAGATAAGTTTGTTTTAGGATATCCTAACAAACAAGTCAGGTTCTACGATAAAATACATAGGCCTTACTGATGCCTAGTGATGTTAAAAAAAAAAAAATAAAAAATAACCAAAACAACAACTTATGATAAAGCAAGAGCTGTGTGGGTTTGTTGCTGGAGGTTGGGATCATATACACATTATAAAGAGTCTTCTATAAGTCTGGGGAAAAAAGAACACCCTCCCCCCTTAAGGTAAAACAATGGACAGTATGATAAGAAAGAGAGAAACAGAGCTCTAAATGGTTGGTTTCTGCAGTAAAATAAACAGGTCACTTTGATCCCTAGCGATGTTTAAAAAAAAACCTCATAGATGGCAAGGCTTGGGCTATGTGTATTTGTAACTGAATGTGGGACCACATGTACAATATAAAGCATCTCTTACAAGTTTTAGTCTAAGAAAAAGGGACAATCCCTCCTCAGACAATATGATACAATGAAGAAGAACAGAATTCTAGATAGTTAATTCACTTACAAGATATGTGAGTGGATAATACAATCAAGGGAAACCAAAGAAATTAATATAGAGTCAATGCAGAAAGCTTTCTGTGTGATTACTGTAGGCTTAACAGTGTTTAGCTATTCCACAGCATATACAATTTTTTAAAAAAAATGTTTTTGGCTATGCAGCTACCATGGGAAAAATTATGCTGGGTTTGGGTCAGCATAGAAGGGTTGGTAGAGAGTCTAGCAGCACCCCTTCTCTCCTCCCAACCCAACTACCCTGCCCTGATTACCTTTCTGCATTGGCCCCCTGGTGTCTAGTACCTCCCTACCTGCACCCATGCCACCACTCAAAAAATCCCACTCCCTGGTATCTAGTGACACCCTTCCTTCCCTGTGACTAAACAGATAATGCCTGGTGCATAGTGGCAACCCAACCCCACCCACCTGACCTTTCCTGCAGGTACTTTCAACCCATGATCATTCCAGTTCAAAAAAAGTTCCAATCCCTGGTATCTAGTGGCACCCTGCTGTCTGCCTGATAAAAAAAAATAAATAATCCCTGCTGTCTAGTGGCACCTACCCAACCCCAACCCCTCCTCTCCATCCTATGTTAAGAAACAGGAGGGATGCCCCCCTCGCTCCTATCTCAGATGCCATGATCTTGAAAAACGGTATCCTGCCCCTCATGGTGAATTCTGGGGATGCAGAGAGTGAGGTCAGTCTGCTATGTTTATTTATTTATTTATTGCATTTGTATCCCACATTTTCCCACCTTTTTGCGGGTTCAGTGTGGCTTACAATATGAGATGAATGATGGAAATACAGTTTGTTACAAATTGGTTATGGATTACGTTGTGCAGAGTTATGCGAGACAATCGAGGTGTCGTTAAGGATGTAACAATGGAACACAAACATTGAAACGTTGGAAGGAGACAATGGGAGCTTAAAGGGCGATAATAAGGTATAAAGACATATGGTATGCATATTTCTGTGAGTAAAGGTATGAGTGATGTGAGATTACGGGGGATGAGAGTTCAGAAGTGGATGTATGATGCATTAGTGAACAGTGAGTGTGGACTTTATGTGTTTTGGCTCTTTCCGTAAATGTTTTCAAAAAGATGGGTCTTCAATAATCTGCGGAAGGAAGCTTGCTCGTGGATCGTTCTTAAGTTGCGCGGCAGTGTATTCCAAAACTCCGTGCTCATGTGAGAAAAGGTTGACGCGGGTAGCGTCTTGTATTTCAAGCCTTTGCAATTGGGGAAGTGGAGGTTTGAGGAAGGTTCGGGATGATTTTTTGGCGTTTCTGGGTGGTAAGTCTATTAACTCAGACATGTAGGCAGGGGCTTCACCGTGAATGATTTTGTAAGGGAATGGCTACAATGAGACTGCTGTGGTGATCTATTCTCCCTCCTGATCCCCCCTGCCGATCTAAGCCTATTATCACATCTTCTATTAACCCCAAACCACACTCACAGGTGCAAAACCTAGCCTTTCCCCTTCCCCTACCTCCAACCCCAACCCCACTGGACCTGCTACCACTCCCTGGACTTACCCAATGACTTCCCCTGATAGCCTACTGGGACATGGTGATAGTGGCCCCCCTCTTCTCTCACCTAATCTGGCTTCGGGCGTAAAATGGTACTTCTGATCTCTAGCAGTAGTTTCACAGTACTACTGCTAGGGGTCAAGCTCCATATATGGCTGCTTGACCCACAGTGGTAGTACAATGAGACTATCACTAGAGTTTGCAGCCACCACTTTGAATCCAAAGCCAGCATGGGTATGAGTGACTGGGGATCATTCCTGCATTCCCTGTACTAGATGATCAGTAAACCCTTCAGGGGGCCCTATAGAGGATTTGAGGTCTTCAAGAAGGGAGAATGCTCAGGAAGGGAAGCTCTTTTGTGGGGGCATTGTATGTGGGGAGAGGTAGAAGCTCTTCTGAGTGGTGTGGGAGCTCTTCAGCAGGCCAAGGGAGGTATTTGGAAGGGGGGACCAGGGATATGCTAAAACCCCTTTAAGGTGTCACCCAGTAGCATCGGGTCACAACCTAGTAGTCCAATGTTGCTCGTATGGGAAATAATGCCAGTGGTGTTTAACACAAGCTGCGTTATTCAATTTATATAATAATGAGGTGTTTTGCATCATTTGCATGCTGTGCATCTCATTATTATATACCCTGCAATAACTTAAACTAACATGCATTACAATTAAATAACAGACATTATTACCATATAGCATGCGTTAAGGGGCAAATAGCATGCATTATAGCTGTAATGCACCCCCCTTAGTTGAAGTTATTCCTGCTCATGGAGATGTCACTAGTAACAGAACGAAGGGTTCATCTAGCTTCTTCACACAAGGATTCTTACTGTTGGATCTTTTAATTGAATAATCAAAATATGTCCTTATTGTCTGAGTTTTTTTATTCAATGGACTAATTTTTCTCTCTTAACAGGGTTTAGATTGGGATCCATTCATGTTCTGAGTGTAAATTGTGCCAAAATGCAGACCATCATAGGGAGTTCACAATCTTTTTCTTGGCACTGTAAACACTGTATTGGAATATACTAGATGCTAGGAAGAATTACATGTAAGTATGTAATCTTTCTCCTCTGTAGCAGCAACATTGATGGTGGAAGGTGAATGGGGAATCCTGAGAACAAGCTTAAAAAGGGTAAACATTCTTCACATTCATGGACTTCACTATGATGCGGGGAAAGCATCACTGTATAATTTTAAAACAAAAAAAGTGATTCATTCTCTTCTGTTCTAAAGATAGTGTCTCTTATGTCTCAGGGTAATTCCAAGTATCCCCTTTCCTGATTTGGGCTGTCAGTGTTCACTGTAACCTGAACTCAGCTCATCCTCCAAACATGGGAGAAGCAACAGAATGAATGTGTGGGCTGAACAGTAGCATTACATCATGCCATACATTTGTTGGCTAGATCATTGCATGAATATCTGATAAACGAAAGCAATGTGCTAAAACAATAGATACCACTGCAATGAAAATGACACTCCTACTGTCTGCAAATAGCACTAGAACTTGTATGGTTCAGATTTATATGCTGTCACATCTCTATTATATTTAACTGTGCATTTTTGTTAGAAAATGTTAAGGATGGGATTTTTTTAAAATGTTTTTTCTCATTTTATGCCTTTAAGCTACTTTATATTTTAAAAATTATATTTTAATTAAAGTTGGTAATTTAGAACTATCTCACTTTTTGCAGAGGATGATCTGCTTAGAAAACACACACATAACAGTTCTGAATTTGTGCTTTGTTGTCTTATTTGTTTTTTAAACAGAGTAGAAATAATTTTAGATTTTAAATCAATGTTCTCTTTAAGCACATGTGATGCCTAATTTTACAAAGGGCATCTAGTTTGTAAATGTCCTGACTTGGACACTCTTTTCTATTAGCAATGAATTTTTTTAAGTAAAGTGGTATGGTAGCCGTATTAGTCCCTTTTTTAAATTAATAAATAGAAATAAAACATAGAAAATAAAATGGTATCTTTTTTTTATTGGGACATACATGTTTTGGTCAGCTTTCAAAGGTAACCCTTCTTCTTCAGATCAGAAATAAGCAAATGTTGACAAATATCAGAATATATAAGTTAAACATAAAAGCATAGAAGCATTCCAATGACAGTCTCACAGGAAGAGGGAAGGGTAGGTTAGATGAGAAACAGGGAGAGCTGAGTGGATGAGAGTCAGGGAGAGATGGATGGTAGATAAGAGGGTGACAAAGCAGTAGAATGTTATGGTTTATAATGGGCTAGGAAACTCAGATCTTTGTTAAGTCCTGTCTGGTGGGTGTCAAAATATTTCAATTTTAAAGGTCTTACGTTTCTGGATTGTCTTAAAATTTACTTTTAGTATTTTTACCACAAGATCATTGATGCAGTGTTCTGGTTTTGTGAAGTGCTGTCCCACAGAGGTGGCATCCTGATTGGCATTGGAATGTTTAATATTGTGTCTATGTAAATTGAGCCTCGTTTTTAGCATCTGGCTTGTTTCTCCATTATAGCACCATTCTTCACACTTTTTGCATTGAATGATATATACCACATTTGAGGATGAGCATGTAAATGATCCCTTTATATTGAATGTTTTTTCCCGTGTGAGTGATTGTAGGATCTGGCACAATTTTCAACTACGCATATTGCAGGGACGTATGCCATTTTCTTGTTTTTGAGTTTATATTGGGAGTTTGCTTTTCACTAATTTCTGTTTCAAATTAGGTAGCTATCAGAAGGCCAGCACTGGTGGGGCTGGAAATATCTCTTTCAGTAATTCATCCACCTGGAGTAGTGGCTGTAGATCTTTCATGATTCTTACTTTTTCTAGCTCTGGATGTATGTCATTACAAGAGGGATTCTCTCTATGGCTTTCTTTTCTTTGTACTGTAGGTTTTTCTCTATGTATTTTAATGGAAGAAGAAATATTCTTGGAGATTATTTTGAGGATGTAGCCTTTTTGTTTGAAGGAATCAGTCAGGATTTTGAGGTGTTTATCTCTGTCTCTTGGGTCAGAGCAGATACAGTGATATCGTGTGACTTGGCTGTATATAATGTATTTTTCTTGTATGTGAAGGGTGGAGGCTGGAGTTGTGGAGATAGCTGCATCTGTCTGTAGGTTTCCTGTATATCAATGTTCATATATAGCCATTGCTGATGGGAACTGTGGTGTCTAGAAAGTTGACTTTTCTGGAGAGTAGTCAATTTTTTGAATCGATATTTTACTCTTTCAAAAAGTACAAAGACTAGGGGACACTCTATGAAGTTAATTTGAATCGATGTTTTACTCTTACAAAAAGTACAAAGACTAGGGAACACTAAGTGAAACAGGAGGAAATATTTTTTCACTCAATGAAAAGTTAAGCTCTGGAACTCTTTGACAGAGGATATAGTAACAGTGGTTAGAGTATCTGGCTTTAAAAAAATGTTTGGACAAGTTCCTGGAGGAAAAATCTATAGTCTGCTATAGAGACAGACATGGGAAGCCATTGCTTGCCCCAGGATTGGTAGCATGGAATGTTGCTACTATTTGGGTTTCTGCCACAGGATACTGGGCTAGAAGGACCATTGGTCTGACCCAGTATGGTTATTCTTATGTTCTTAGATTGCTAAAACCTGTTGTTTTTGTCTCTACAAGATCACCAAAATTGATCCCTTCCTTTCCAAGAACACTACCAAAACCCTTATCTACATTCTCATCACCTCCTGCTCCTCACGGGTCTCCCACTAAGCCATCTCTCTCCCTTTCAAATTGTTCAGCATTCTGCTGCATGACTTATCTTTCACTAGTGTTGCTGCACTCACATAAACCCTGTCATGAAGTCACTTCATTGGCTTCCTATGCAATTCCATATACAGCTCTTACTCCTTTTATTGACTTACAAGTGTAGTCATTCTGCAGCTCCTCAGAATCTTTCCTCTCCTATTTCTTCCTACACACCCTCCCTTGTTACTCTCTTTGTCATGTAAGTAACACTTAGTTGTTCGCTTCTCTTCCACTGCCAACTCCTTCCATCTTGCTGTGCCGTACTTCTGGAATAGATTTCCTGATGTTGTGCTCCATCTCTGGCCTTATTCAAATCACCTTTATAGGGGCTGATTTTAACTCTTAACCCCATATTAACTTGTTCAATATTAATGTTAATGTTCTTTTAATCATTCCCATGTAACACCCTAATCCCTTGTCCTGTTTGTCTTGAATAGATTGCAAGCTCTGTCTCTTATGTGTATATGGTTCTATGTATGTCTAGTAGCATTATGGAAATGATAAGTAGTAATAGAAGTAGTCGTAGTGATAGGGTCATGATTATTAACACCAATTTGAAAATCTCTTCAACATGAAAGCGTATTTTTATCTAAGCAGCTATAAAAATGTCCTGTATACACTATGGAACATCAAGAACAGAAACTAGAGAGTGCTCAATGTCCAGGTTATAAGGACTAGAGACTTCAAAACTGGATGAAGAAGAAGACTGTTCTCTGGCTGGGCAATCAGCAATGGGAATTGGAGTAATTTTGCAGGACGTCAGACTCAGAAACAGAACGAAGCCTTGCGCCGGAAGAAGAGGACCTTGGCTGGCGGAGGTTGGGGAGGGTTTGCGGTGGGAGAGGGGGTCGAGAAGGTTGTCGGTGGGGGGGTGGGTCAAAGTTGGCGGCAGCGGGGGGGGTCAGCAATGGCAGGGGGGGGGGGTTGGCAGTGCCAGGGGGGGCTAAAATATGCCCCCTCGGGCTCTGGACCCCCCTCCCACCGAAGTCTGGCTATGCCTCTGCCTCACACACCCATCAACAATCAGGCGGAGGCATTTTGTAGCACCTGCAATGTTTGTATCCTTGATTTTGACAAATCCAAATACAACGCATTGCAGAAATTGATACGTGATATCACTAAACTTTGTACCAAGGACTGAAAATTGCAATGTAGCAATAGCAACATAGACCATAACTTTGTTAACAAATGAAGCTGAAAAAAAAAAGTTGACTTAACCACCTGCAATACTTGATCCTTCATGGAGAATAAAGTGTCCAAAATAATGCCCAACATGTGCGTACATTCCTGCACTGGTAACAGAGAATCACCTAAATTCACAGACCGACATTATAGAAGAGATGAATCCTTTCCTACAAACATCAATTCAGTTTTACCAAAATTTAAAACTAATCCATTCAAACCATCCAATTCTGTACAGCAGAATTTCAATCACTCAGTCATTTAATCAATCCTGTGTTTCTTCCTTAGACTGGAAAAAAGAAGTATACATTATCAGCATAGATCCTATGCTCTACCTGCAAATTCCTGAACACTCTACCCAATTAAGCCGGGTGGATGTTAAATAATAAGGCAGAAAGAGCAGAGCCTTGTGGCACTCCCTAAGTAACTGGCTACATTGTAGATACCTCTCCGACATCATACCACCACGATCAAGGGATACAGATATATAGGGGACTTCCTTGATAAAGCATTTAGCGAAACATGTGCCATGTCAGAATTAGAGCGCCCCTGTAGCCGACTATTATAAGAGTTTCTTCTTTGAGATGAGTATTGAATATATGTTAAAATTAAAAAATGATTTGATGAAAGATTCAAAATTTAAAAAATAAGGCAATTTATTGGAGGGAGGTGGAGGACATTGAGCAGATGACGATTGGGGTACATAAGTCTCTGCATGTGAACTGATGGATGCAGTGCAGTACAACTGAGGTTCATGATCCAGCACAGTTGTATGGCTGAATCAGAGGGATATTCATAAAGATTATTTGGATAGCTCAGGATAATATAGTGTGATAGTGATTCAGCAGAACATTTTAGTGGAATAGCCTACTTTGAGTCGATTGGACATATTATTATATTGATGCATTAAAGTGTTCATGAAATTTGCTGTCTGTGCCCCCCCCCCCCCCCCAAAAAAAAATGTTATTTTAAGTTGTTATACAATTTATACCAGTGTCTATCTATATAATATCATAGGTGTTTAATAATAAATCAGTAGGAAGTATGACATTCCAGAAAACCTTAGTTCTACACTCATAGGCAGTGAAATAGGGTGGGCTACTGGGGCTATGGCTTTAACATCAGCAATTACAAAGCTTAGGGGTTGGACCGAAGATTGGTTTGTTTAGCTCCTCCAACCAAAAATATGTTCAGCTGTTCAAACTACTCTCATGTATTTCTTATGAGGAAAGTGCCAACTTTCCCCCCTTTTATGCTGTCCCTGAACAATTCCATATTATTGGAAGTGTGGAACGACACATAAGAAAACTTAAATTCTAAACAGAGAAAGACATTTAGGGTCCCTTTTATTAAAATGCGCTAAGGACTTTTCCATGCCAGTATTTTAAGGATTTTTTTCTTTTGCAGATCCTGTGCTAATTTTTCCATTAGCGCTCAGGACTTGCATAAAATGTACACGGAAGCACCTACCACCTCTTATTTAGGAGATGCTAATTGCTCCCGTGTTAGCCCTGTGTTATCCAGCACATCCTTGCAGAGGTATGCCTATTTTCCCACATTAAGCATGCATTAGCACTTAACACGGTTTAATAAAATGACCCCTTAGTAGACCATTCATATAGAACCAAGGCCTAAACTGGGAAAGTTAAACTCTATCCTATTCTAAAGAGACTAGAGGTAGAGGAGAGTCTCCTGTGTTATGCTTTCCGGGGCTGTGTCCTTTTTGTTCTGTCAAAGAAATTTCACCATTTATTTACCCCCACTGAAAATAATAGTAGGATTTTATGGTTAGTAAACCTGGCACAAGTTTTTCACTAGAAAAAAAAACTGATGCTTTAAGAACTCAGACACCAATATTTCAGAGTTTCAATAACATTTGTTTTAGTTTGCATTATACATTGACAAATTAGCACTTTCAAAAAAATTATTTGAGAGGGCATGTGAAATCTAATATGAACTATCCAGAATTATGTGCCATGTTATTTTACACCTAGGTGGCTCCTTAAAGTATGGAGCTTGACTTTCAATGATATTCAAACAGTCCATTCAGTAGTTTGCTGTCGGATGTTTCACTAAGTGCAACCAACAATATGGCATGTCCATGATGAAACCATATCATAAAAGACTTAGGGCAAGCCATTGTTTAGAATTCTAAAGCAGGCATTAAAACGTAGCAATACAGAAAAAAGGAGAAAGAAAGTGTGCTCCTGGCAAGCCAGAGCTGGTTTGTAAGCCTCTCTCTGCATTCATGAATGATGACTGGCCTCTTTCCTTTTCTAGGGCACACATGTGAGTGTCCATCATTCTGACAGACTCTGAAATCATCCTTGCACAAGATCCTAGGCTTATATCTACCAGGGCCCAGCTCCAATAATAGTCCTATCAACCAGCAGTATAAAGCAGGGAGAAAAGGATTATAACTCATTTCTGAAGCAGTATTAGTTTATATCTGTAGCAGCCCAATGTATGGCCAAGCACACAACTAGTAAAGACAAGAATACTTTGAATTTCTTTCTATTCTCTAAATATTCTAACTCAGAGCTAACAAGTTACCCAGTTCCAAGAGGGAAACTTTTAGGCTAGTCCTAGTTTTAAACTTACATCCCAAAGCAGTGTGGGATTTGTAGTCCCTGATTCAACCCTTTGACATCAGGTCCAATAATGTATCAGGATTAGATTATCAAAAATCTAGGATTACCTATAGTATCCCTCCTGGAGCTGGGTAACTTACTAATTGCACCACAAGCAGTCGTGTTCCTAGGTTGGCTCCCCCCCCCCCCCCCCCCCCCCCCACCGGCACATCACACCTCCCAGCAAATCACTCCCACCCCCTGGTGGATCACAACACCCCCCTGGCGCATCACCTCCGCCCCTCTAAGTGCATTGCTTTTACCTCCTGGGGGGTGCAGGGAGCAGTTGCACAGTTGTCCCTGCCCAGGAACAGGAAGTAATGTCAGACGGAGCAGGGAACCGGCAGAGCCGACAGCCACGCAGCTGCTCTCTGTACCCCTTGCAGCATGTACCCGAGGTGGACTGCCCCCACCACCTGTGGTACGTCACTGACCACAAGTGAAACACATTGGAGCCTGTTTACTAAACTGTGTTAAGTGTTTAATGCAGTTTTTAATATGCACTAATTTAGCACACATTAATTGCTTTGTTAAAAGCCTAACATGGAAATTTGTATTAAGTAACATCAAATGGGCAAAGGATAGACAGAACATGCACCTTAAAGTTAGTGTAAAGGTTATTATCACATGATAACACAATTATAATTATTTGCACATCTAAACATGTAGCTAACTGCATTCCTGTTATAGGCCATGCTGTCTATGTGCATTAGAAATCTTTTTGTGTGTGTGTGTGAATTGTGTGCGACTCCCCCAAGTGCATAGATGCCAAATTACCCAGTTCCAGGCTGCAGATTGTTCAGCCATCCCGATTTTAAACTTGCATCCCACATTATTGTGGGATTTGTAGTGCCTTATCCTGCCTATTAAAATCAGTGCTGCAAGTCTCACAATGTACCAGGATGAGATGATCAGAAATCCAGGACTGTCCCAAAATCTCCTGCCTGGAATTGGGTAACTTGGGATCTCTGAAGCATTGGGAATGCCTTCAACATTTAACACATGTTTTAGGTGTAAAACTTTGGCACACCTAAGGAAATAGATCCTACTATGCAAATTATGTATTCTGGAGACCAATGGGGGCAAATGTTTTGTCCTTGAGCTGTAGAAACCTTTGATAGAGTAGTTTGGTCTGAAATGATTGATTAACATGCTTGGGGGGGGGGGGGGGTTCACCTTTGCTAGAGTTAAAATAATTGACTGGGGTGTAATATGTGGAGTATATCCTTCATATAAAAGATTGACATTAATTAGAGTTTTGCATTTTTTTCACAAACTAGGTGATTATTAATATGCTCAATTTTTATGAGATCATGTCACTGTTTTACAATGGATCCAATTTTGGTTTTGATACAGTGGGCTCACAGTACATCAAGATAAACACAGCAGTTCTTTGCCATGTATATATGGCTGCTTAACACTCTTCAGTAATCTGCAAGGTTGCAGGCATGCCTTTGGAATGAGTCTCAAGGTGACATAAAATAGCAACAGAATTTGTCAGCATATAAGGACCTCTTGGTTGAGTAAGTCTTAGTTGTCCCTGTTGTCACCACAGATCCCTCACATTCTCTGTCCCAAGCATGCTTCAGTTCTGTAAGTGTTGTTGTTCATATCACCTCCACTATTTCAGGTTTTGACTACCCTCTCATTAAAGTATGGGTCCCTGACATTTTCTCTGAGCCTCTGCCCTTCCAAAATTTTGATCGCTGTCTTTGGGTTTATTTTCTTAAAGAAAACGTTCACTTTCTTGTACTGTATCGAAAGCAACACAACAACAAGGAGCACAACAAAGATAGAATTTTCCTTTGAAACAATCACTAACACACACACAGAAAGGGTACAAACTATCACAGATGTGTTGCACTGAAGCAGGTATAAAGTACAAGCTGGAAAATACATGTAGAGATTTAAAATGCACTCACTCCATTATTTTGCCTCTTTCAATCTATCTGGTCCCTTTTTGGAAGAACAGCAACAATTTTGTCCACACTGTAAGGGAAGGGAACTAATCAAAATAGGTTTTTACCTGGTTAAATGTGTTCATCCACATTTGCAGAGCAATTCTGTAAAGCAGAGATTCTCAACCTTTTTCATCTCATAGCACACTGACAAGGTGCTAAAATTGTTGATCCACACCAGCAGTTTTTAAGGATATATGCCCTCTCCACCACGCCCTGCCCCATCCTCTTGAGTTGCTCTCTTCCCCCCCCTCCCCACACACACACCCTTAACATTAACCACCCCCCCCCCCCCCCCAATAGTCTATAATATTGTTTGATAAAGGCAAGATAATTTAAGAGCTCCTAAGAAATGAGGAGAAAAAAAAACCCCAGGAAGATAAATCTGGAAGTCAACTGCAGGAGAAAGAGGCTTCAACAACTGCTTTGATTTGCACTTCACTTACCCTTAGCCAGAGAAGAAAAGCAATTTTTAGACAAAACACAAAAGAATAAAGGAGAGCTCTTTTACTCACTGTATTACTATGAAGATGTGCCCGACGCCGGTACTCTGTGCATGCATGAAAACTGAGCATGCACAGAGAACCAGCATTGGTGGCTCAGGAAGCAGCTGCTGACTACCAAGGTGTGCATAGAAGCTTCTGGGCACCTTCGGGGACATCTTCAGCTGGCAGGTCTTGGAAATCCCTGCCAGCCACCACAGCCACTGTGAATCCCGTGGCACACCTGTGGACCATCCATGGCACACTCGCTGCTGTAAAGTATGCAGTAACAGTTACAGACCAATTTATGCACATAAGACTAGATTCAGTAAATGGAGCCCAAGTTTAGGCACACAAAAAAATGCACACTGAGTGCTATTCTATAAATGGCGCTTTGAGATGGGTGCTGTTTATACAATAGCGCATAGAGCCAGGTTCTGCACCCAACTTTGGGCACGAGGATTTACACCAACTGAAACAGCTAGTTTACAGAAACATGAGTCATGTTGGATTATGTCCCCCGACTCGGCAGTGGAATGTTAATTCAGATGAGTTTTGATCTAAAAAATTAAATGAAAATATTTAAATTTGTTAAAATCGCCAAGATTATATGCGTGAATACATTTATGATAGTGATGTCACAAATATTTTTCTCTTTGCAAAGGTGATGACGGGGCTGGTATTTTATAGGTAGGCATACAACTAGGAAGAGTCTAGCTTTTATAGAATTACTATAAGTTGCGTGTGTGTTTATGCAAGATTGATGTGTGCAACCCCAGCTCTATGGCTGAAATAAGTGCTCACATCTAATTTACAGGCAAGTTCCTATAAAGTCTGAGATTGTCCTCAAGCTGTACTGGCTTCCTCTGAAGCACAGTCACAGCCCACAAGATTTAGGACACAGCTTCTAGCTGCCTCTCCCTGCTTCAAAGAAAAAAAAAATCCCAAAAACAATGTCATAGGTCCTTGCCCCCTGAGGGTTGACCAGGATACTTTTATTGAAATTACCAGTTCAGTCTCTGGAAATTTAGCTGTAATCCTTGGCCAGTCAGGATCTTGCTGGCCCTAGGACTTTTCCTAATTGCAGTTCAAATCCAAACTTTCAGCAAACCAAAAATAAAAATCTTCTTAGTAGCTGCCACCTTCTCTCACCTCTTATTCTCCCGAGACAACAATAAGGAAACCAGGGATAGGAAGGTCTCCATCTGTAATCCTTCAATTTTTAGGACCATCCCATTACCTTCCTAGGCTGGCAACAAAGAACCCAGAAAAAAAAATCCTGCCTTTCTGACAAAAAAAAAAAAAAAAAATAACCCATGACAAAAACAACCCAGTTTAATTTCCTGAGAGCCAGTTCTTTATAAATCCATGTCCATACCTTCTGACAAAGGTTCAAACAGTGGGGCCACAGTATCCATTGTCTCTGGGTCAGAAAGAACTTCTATTTCCATGGGTCACAGTTGCTATCTGTCTCCTGCTTCTCCTCAAGACCATTTTCTTCGAGGCAAAATAGTCTTAGTAATTTTACTTTGATGTTTGGTGTCCATGAGTTTACAGCAACTTTATTTATTTATTTATAGCAGTATTTGTATCCCACATTTTCAAAACATGTTTGGCTCAATGTGGTTTACAGAGATAGTTAGAAGGGTAGTGAATTACATTTTGATAGGAAAGGATGAGGTAGAAATTGCAGCAATTACCACAATTATAGTTTAGTAGGTAAGATAGAGAGCAGAGAGGAAAGGGGGTGTGGTGAGAGGGAGGACATGGTGGGCTTGGTCTACGATGTGTCTCAGGGAGTGTGAGGGTCAGTTTATGTTTATCGTAGGTAAGAACCTTTTGAACTGGTAGGTCTTGAGGTATTTCCAAAAGATGGTGTAGGGCGTTATGGACCTTAGTGATTTGGGAAGGGCATTCCGTATCTTTGTGCTTTGGTATAGGAAGTTTGCTGAGTACTTTGATTATTGTCCCCACCTCTCTTATAACTAACTGAAATAAACAAGAATTCGGTACAAGCTACACCCCATATGTGAACAGTTAACGCTGCTGTAGAAAAAAAGTCTTCTCAGCTCTCTATATAGCAGTTCATGTTTAATATCAATTTATTGCTGGCAAATAGCTATTCATGTTGAAAGAAGAGTACGCTAATAGAAACACACTTGTTACCGAGTTATGCCTCATGGTTAGAGAAGCCAGAGTTAAAATCCCACTGCAGTTCCTGGTGATTCCGAGCAAGTTATTTAACCCTCCATTGCCTCAGGTCCAAATTTATGATTGTAAGCCCTCTGGAGACAGATAAATACCTGCTGTATCTGAATATAAATTACTGAGAAATGCATGAGCTAAATCCATATCCCTTTCTTTCTTATAAGTGAAATCAGTCCTTATGAACAGACATTCTTTCCCAAGGTTGGAGACTAGTGGATCTGATGTTTCATCACTAAACTACTTTTTTGTCCTTCCAGCTAATCATTGAACCTCATGCCCCTGGCATGTCTGCCAGTCTATCATTTAGTTCCATGAGCATTATGTTTCCTGATTGCATCATGTTTCTTTTTAGAACTCAGTATTTTTATCTCTGTGTGCTTTGTTTTTATATGAGCCCTGGGTGTGAATAGCAGAGAAACTAAAGTCAGCAAGATTTTTTCTATGTTATTTCCAGTTCTTCAGGAAAAAGCGCCGCTCCAAATATTCTTTTTTTTATTTATTATTATTTCTTTATTCATATATTTCCATATATCATCACAATACGTGAATATGCAATCGGCATTTATACAAAAGGCAAAAATAAAAAATAAAGAGAAATATCATTAACAGCCTTTCTGTCCACAAGTTTAGGAAATTTTAGATTCCATGAATTTAGAATTTAAAGTAAAACATAAAGCAATAATTAAGAACTAATGGTTGCAACCTCTGGTTCAGACCCCAGCCTGCATTTAGGGAGGGCACACAACATTCAATTCCACTCTAGCATCTAGAAATTGTTTTAACTGTTTTGGGTCTACAAATTGAAACTGTTTACCCTCAAGCATTACATTACAATAACAAGGAAAACGTAATATAAAAGTTGCTCCCAGTGCCACCACCCTAGGGCGGAGTTCCAAAAAGGCCCTCCATCTCATCTGTGTAGGCCTTGAGAGATCAGGAAAAATACGAATTTTTGAGCCCAAAAACAGATTTTCTAAGTGTCTCAAGGAAAGCCTTAATACGGCATTCCTGTCAGGCTCCAGCACAAAAGTAACAAGCAAAGTCAACCTTTGAGTAATTATCTCCAATGAACTTTCAAGGAAAGAAGTAAGATCCATTCCTTCCCCTGCTATCGGGGGATTTTCTTCCACCACTCCACCACTCCTGATGTAATAAGCCCAAGTAAGGGGAGGCAGTGAGTCCTTATCCATTCCAAGAATATCAATCATATATTTTTTAACCATGTCCAAAGGGGAAATTAAAGGCGATTTGGGAAAATTAAGAAACCTGAGGTTTAATCTTCTAGTCTGGTTTTCTAGGTACTCCAATCTTTTATGTAGGAAATTATTATCCTTAACCAAAGCCGTTTCTACAGATCGCATTTCTTGAATTTTAATATTCACAGTCTCCAAATCTAAGGTTTGCTGTGCAGTCTTTTGCGCCTGAAGCAGGGCAGCCTCAGAAAGAGTCTTTATGTCAGAAGTATTCATTTTTAAAGGAGTTTGCATAGAAGTGTGAATGCTGTAAACAATATCCCATAGTGACTCTAATGTCACAGTTGCTGGTCTATTCACACCACTAATGGCTGGAGAAGGGTGAGGTTGATCTTCAACACAAGCAAGTTTAGAAACTATATCCTGAGGCAATACCTTTGAAGCTGATTGTAGCAATAATTCTCGGCGTTGAGATTCAGCCTCCGTTACTGCAGACACTCCCTCAAACAGGTCGGGCTGAGCCCCTTTGACTTCCTTCCCTGTCAGAGCTGCCAGCAACTCCCCTCCAGGCTGGGGTGGGGCTCAGGGAAGCCCTGTTTCCATTCTCAATCGACTCCGAAGTGCCGAGAGTTGCAGAGGGGGTCGAAAAGCCCTGAGGACCTGGTTGCTGTCTGAAAAATTGCAAAGTTGTCTGCCTCGTGGCTGAAGAAGTCACAGGAGCTGAGGGATGTTCCTTCACTTTTCCCCTCCGTTTCCCCATGCTTAATGAGGCAACAGAGGTGCTGTAGAGGACCTACAAACAGAGCAACTTCCAGGAACTAACACAGGTGTGTCCATTCACAACGCCATCTTGGAATCTCTCCAAATATTCTTTTGTCTAGAACTAGGTTCTTCTCAGGCAAGTCATAAGGAAGTGTAAAATCTAGATGAGAAAGCTCCATGGAGAACAGAAAAATTATGGGGCCCTTTTATCACTCGGAGGTAGGCTACCGCCGGGTTTGCACACGGCAAATTGACCCGTCAGGTCGCCCAGGAGCCTGGCAATAGTTCTGGGTCTGTCATGTGCCATTTCTGTGCTAGAAAATATTTTCTAGTGCTAGTGGGCGGGGAATGGGTATGCCCGGGCTGCCTGATCACTGCCGAGTTACTGCTGAAGACTTCACCACTTCCTAAATAGGAGGTGGTAAGGTTTCCAGCAGCCATGCGACAAATTTTAATTACCACATGGCCATTTACTGCCCCCTTTAAAGAAAAAAACACTTTTACATAAGCCAGTAAAGGTGGCCTTGGTGCACAATCACCTCATGCGCCGATGCTACCACAGGCCATATTTTACTGCCATTTGGTAAAAGTGTTTCTTAAAAAGCATTCTTTACCTCCAGCAGTTATCTATGAGAGAGAAAACACACTTGCTATTCTATATCTCTGACTTCTTCCCAAATAATTTCTTGAGAGTACTGTGGGCCAGCAGTATAGGATGAGTGCATGCTCATGTGGGAAGGAGAGTATTGGGCTCATTTTCGAAAGAGAAGGATGCACATCTTTCAACATAAATCGGAAGATGAGCATCCTTCTCACAGGGTTGTTGTTATGACTGGAGGAATGTGAGCCCTTGTGCCCCGACTGAGCAGGCTAGGATTAAGTGACACCACACTCGGTCAGGCAGCCAAACAACCCCTAGCTTCACCTGGGGAGTGACCGCCGTTCCCTGGGAGTTGAGTCCCCAGGTTCGGGCAGCCACCAGGACTTCTGGAACCGGCGGGGTTACACGATCACTGACCAGACAGGCAGGCAAACAGACACAGTCCAAAAGCCAGGTAAATCCGTAGAGCAAAGAGTAGTCAAAAACAGTCCAAGGTCAAGGCAGGCAGCAAAACAAGCGAGGTCCGGGAAACAAGCTGAGGTCTGGAACACTGGAACTGAAGATAAGGAGCACTGGCGTGGACCTCAAACACAATTGAGGCCGAAGCAACGAAGGACTGGAGGCAGGGCTTTAAATAGTGTTGAAATCACTCTCAAACATGTGCAGCTGATTCAAGATGGCTGTCCCCATCAGCAGAGATGCCTACGTCCAAATATGGGCTTCCTTCCTGACCTCGTTACTCCAAGATGGCTTCCCAGGGCCTGATCTATCCAAGATGGCTGCAGCCATTGATCCAACCCAGATGACGGCTGCCGGAAATAGAAACAGACCCTCCTGCCTTCCTGAAGCTAACCAGCACTAAGATGGCCGGCTATCTTTGCCAGACCACGACTCGCCGGCGAATCGGCCACGCAGGCCTGGCACCAGGTGAGGAACGTAACAGTTGTCCAAGGACGTCCCCAACTGCGCTCCGTCGCAGGGACGGCCAAAGTTCAAGGGGGCGTATCTACGGCATAGCAAAGGCGGGACTTGGGCGTGCCTAACACTAGAATGTCCTCGACCCATAATTGAAAGAAATAAGGATGTCCCTGACGAAAACTTGGACAACTTAACTGATCGTGTTTTTCTTATGACCAAGGCACAAAAAGGTTCCCGAAATGGCCAGATGACCACCGGAGAGAATCGGGGATCACCTCCCCTTACTCCCCCAGTGGTAACTAATCCCCTCCCACCCTCAAAAAACATCTTTCAAAATATTGATTGCCAGCTTTTATTCCAGCCTCAGATGTCATACTCGGGTCCATCACAACAGTGGCGTACCAAGGGGGGGGGGGGTGGTGGGGGCGGTCTGCCCCGGGTGCACGCCGCTGGGGGGGTGCCGCGGCGCGCGCCTGCTCCGAGTTCGCTAAACTTCTTTGCTCATTCGCTGCAGCTCCCTCTGCCCCAGAACAGGCATCCTGTTCCGGGGTAGAGGAAGCTGTAGCGAACAAGCAAAGAAGTTTAGCGAACTCGGAGCAGGCACGCGCCACGGCACCCCCCCCCCCAGCGGCGTGCACCCGGGGGGGTGTCATTTCGCCAGAGGGGGGAAAGGTGTAATTTAGGGGGGGCGCGCTGCACCCGGGGGGAGGGCGCATTGGCGCTCCGCCCCGGGTGCCATCCAGGCAATGAACGCCACTGCATCACAGCAGTATGAAGGTACCTGGAGCAGTTTTAGTGGTTGCGCAGGCGGATCCAGGCCCATCCCCCTACCTGTTACATTTGTGAAGGAAACAGAGAGCCCTCCAAAACCCACCAGAAACCCACTGTACTCACATCTAGGTGCCCCCCTTCACCCATATGGGCTATGGCAATGGTGTACAGTTGTGGGTAGTGGGGGTTGGGGGGCTCAGCACACAAGGTAAGGGAGCTATGTACCTGGGAACATTTTATGAAGTCCACTGCAGTGCCCCCTAGGGTGCCCGGTTGGTGTCCTGGCATGTGAGGGTGACCAGTGCACTACAAATGCTGGCTCCTCTCATGACCAAATGGCTTGCATTTGATCGTTTCTGAGATGGACGTCCTTGATTTCCATTATTGCCGAAAATCAGAAACGACCAAGTCTAGGGACGACCATCTCTAAGGATGACCAAATTTCAGGATTTGGGCATCCCTGACCGTATTATCGAAATGAAAGATGGACGTCCATCTTGTTTCGAAAATACAAATTTCCCCGCCCCTAGATGGGGATGCTTTGCAAGGACGTCCTCATCAAAACTTGGATGTCCCTTTCGATTATGCCCCTCCACGTGTGAAAGATTTTTTGGGAGTATGTGAGGAATGGTTTTGGGGGGGTGGAGTTTGGAATAATTTTGTGATTACTAGAATGTGTGTGTTTTGGGAAGATGATATGGAAGATAGGTATGTGTAGTGTGTACAATATTGAGCACGTAGGAAGTTGGAGATTGGTAGGAGAAATGTGGATATATTGGGGCATTTGCAAAGGATGTGAATAAGGGTGCATTTGTGTATTTCTGTGTATGAGTATTTTAGAAGTGTTATATATGGAGGATGCATTGGTAAATGAGTGTTGTGTGATAGGGGACTTGAAGCGTGTGTGTGTGGGTATTTTGGGAAGGCAGATTGATATGATGGTTAATGCACGTGGGGAGGTGTTTGTATATCTGATATTTACATGTTGTATATATGTGCATGCAAAGGGGTATGTGGTGGCTTATGTTTTGGAGGAATTGTATGTAAGGAAAATGGAACTGGTTGGGAAGAGTGGTAAGCAGAGGGAAGGAACAGAAGATGGATGGGACTGGGAGAGGTGGGACACAACAGAGGGAAGGAGCAGGAGATGGATGACACTGGGAGGGGTGGTGAGCAGAGGGAAGGAGCAGAAGATGGATGGGACTGGGAGGGGTGGTGAACAGAGGGAAGGAGCAGGAGATGGATGAGACTGGGAGGGGTGGTGAGCAGAAGGAAGGAGCAGAAGATGGATGGGACTGGGAGGGTTGATGAGCAGAGGGAAGGAGCAGGAGATGGATGGGACTGGGAGGGGTGGTGAGCAGAGGGAAGGAGCAGGAGATGGATGGGACTGGGAGACATGGGGCACAGCAGAGGGATGGAGCAGGAGATGGATGGGACTGGGGGGTGGGAGAGGGGAAGAATCAGGATGTGAAATGAGGGATATGAGAAAAAGGGCAAGAAAAAGGGATGATGTGGGAAAAGGTTGAGACATAATGTAAATGACCTGGAAGAAATAATGTGAATGACCTGGAAGACTGGAGAGAGAATAAGAGACATTGAAAAGGGATTGGGGTACTGTTGAGGGGTATAGGAGAAGGGGATAAGTCTCTGAAGGGGGTTGAGTTAGGGTAGAGAGGGGTTAAAAAGATGGTGAAAGATAAGTTGATGGGCATGGGGTATAAGGTAATAGGCAGACGAGTGGTCTTGGAGGCAAGGGAAGGAAGGAGAGACATGGATGGAGCTGGGACTGAAAGGGTGATGAGATGCAGTGGAGAGTGGATGAGGACAAAGGGTTTGAGTACAGAGTATGGGAATGGGGGACTAATGAAGTGGGTGAAAGATGGGGGGGCGGAATTTAGGAGACTGGATAAGGGAGAGACAGAGGGGGGAATGGGAGTGCTGGAGAGGGAATGAGAGGGAGATGGTCAAACCCAGTAGGTAGATGGATACTAAGGACAAAAGAGTGAGAGAAAAGTGTGTGTGTGTGGGGGGGGGGGGGGGGGGGGATGTAAAATGAAAGATCAGTGCCAGACAGATGCAGAGAAGGTCAGGAAGAAGACAAGAGAAGAGTGAAGAAATGGAAAAGTCAACCTGGGAAAGAATTTAGGAGAAGACTGATACAATGTAGCATCACTTGGAGAAAAGTGTGGCATAAACCAGCTACTCTGTGTTTAGCAACCAAACATCTGATGTATATAGCAATCTTTAATTGTGTGTTGAGCTGTTATGCTACTTCATTCAAATGGGATAATTTCAAGGATACGTTATTACCACATTTATTTAGGGGCCCTTTTACTAAAGCTTAGTGCATGCTAACAGACATTAGTATGCCCTAACCCCCAAGATGCCACAATTTGCACACGCAAATTTGGGTGTGTGCCCAATTTGCATGCACAATTTAATTAAATAAGCTAATTAGTGTCAATAATTGGCTTTTTAACAAGCAATTATTGGCACTGATTAGATTTTATTGAACTTTATGCATGAGTAAAAAAAAGGGGGTATGGAAATGGGAAGGTCATGGGTGGATCAGGGGCATTCCTAGCATTTATGCACATTGTTATAGAATAAAGGGGAATATTCATTTATTTTATTTAGATTTGCTCACACCTTTTTCAGTAGTAGCTCCTTGGAACGAACTTGGTTTTTTACCTGGAATATATCTTCCTAATGAGATATTGCACTCTCCAGTCACCCAGATCTGAGCTACTTCTACCTGTTCAACTATTTTCTCACCTCTGCAATAAAGCTGCCTCTCTTCAGATTTCTACCTCCAACCACGGATACAGCTCTCAGAATTACGGCGTCTCTGTGCCCTGGGGCAACACTTCTGAACATCTGACTGTGAGTAAGTTAACTGTGTTCATTCAATAAAGGAAACTTCAGAAAATAAAGAGACTTCAGGTGTGTGCTGGCGTGATATTGAGACTTTACAGTTAACAAGTCTTAAGAGGCTATCAGGCTTATTTTCGAAAGAGAAGGGCGCCCATCTTTCGACACAAATCGAGAGATGGGCGTCCTTCTTTCAGGGTCGCCCAAATCGGCATAATTGAAAGCCGATTTTGGGCGTCCCCAACTGCTTTCAGTTACGGGAATGACCAAAGTTCCCGGGGGCGTGTCAGAGGTGTAGCGAAGGCGGGACTGGAGCGTGCCTAACAGATGGGCGTCCACAAGTGATAATGGAAAAAAGAAGGGCGTCCCTGACGAGCACTTGGCCGACTTTACTTGGTCCTTTTTTTTACGACTAAGCCACAAAAATGTGCCCTAAATGATCAGATGACCACAGGAGAGAATCGGGGATGACCTCCCTTGACTCCCCCAGTGGTCACTAACCACCTCCCACTCTGAAAAAAACAACTTTAAAAACTTTTGTTTTGTTTTTTTAGAGTATGGGTGAAGGACCTCCTTCACTATGCCTCTGTCCCTGCGACCACAGTTGAGCAGGTCCTTCGCTATTTATTTATTTAGATTTTGCTCACACCTTTTTCAGTAGTAGCTCAAGGTGAGATACATTCAGTTACACTGGATATTTCTATGCCTCCGTCCCTGCAACGGCAGTTGAGGACATCCTTCCGTCCAAAATGTGGATGTTTGTGAGAAGGATGTCCATGCCTGGATGTTTCTGTGAGAAGGATGTCCATGCCTGCTATGCCTCTGACACCCCTTTTATTTTGGATCACAAGCAGCAGCAGTGAGATTTGAACTGGCCACCTCTGGATTGCATGACCAGTACTCTAACCACTAGGCCACTCTTCTACTCCACTCCACTCCCGTGAAATTTGGCCATTCCTGTGAGGGGGGGGGGGCAGTATGCAGGTCCCTGGGGGGGGAGGTATGTGTGTGTCAGCGGAGGCATAACGAGGGCATGGACATCCTTCTTTCAAACATTTTGGACATCCTCAACTGCCCCCCCCCCCCACAGGGATGGCCAAATTTGAAAGGAGTGGAGGAGTGGCCTAGTGGTTAGAGCACTGGTCTTGCAATCCAGAGGTGACTAGTTCAAATCCCACTGTTGCTACTTGTGATCCAAAATCCAAATAAATAAAGGGGGTGTCATAAGCAGAGCAGGCATGAACATCCTTCTCACAGAAACATCCAGGCATGGATGTCCTTCTCCCAAACATCCACATTTTGGACGTCTTCAACTGCCATCGCAGGGACAGAGGCATATCAAAGGACATCCTCAACTGCCGTTGCAGGGACAGAGGCATAGAAATATCCAGTGTACCTGAATGTAATTCACCTTGAGCTACTACTGAAAAAGATGTGAGTAAAATCTAAATCCTATATAATAAAAAGCACCTCCAACATTCTGAAGCTGACTCCATGGCACTGTGGCAGTGTAGGGTTCTTAAGTCTGTAGTTCAGCATTTCATTGGCTCTCACTGTCCCCGCCCTCACCAATCAGACAGAATGGAACTTAGAGGAGGGAAGTGGAGTAGATTGAATCTCTAACAAACAATCATATACAGGGAGGTATGAACATCAGTGAAGGCAAGTGCACATAAGGGAAGACAAACATTTAATCACTTTGTCACTCACACACATACATCACACACATACACACACTCAATCACTCTGTGTATCTCTCTCTCTTACACTGTCTGTAAAACACACTGTCACTCTCAGTTTCTCACATGGGCAACTGTATGGTGCATTTTCACGAGTAAGGAGCTCTTCTGATGTGATTGTTAAACTGATTGAAGGGCCTGAACAAGGAAAACTTTTACCACATTGTAACACAGTTTACACAAAAAATATTGTATATAAAGAAATCTTACACATGTAAACAACAATTATATTCAGAATACAATCGTGGAAACATTAATGGCAGGAACTCATTACATTGCTAGCGCCCGTTTCATTGCGTTAAGAAACGGGCCTTTTTTTACTAGTAAATAAATAAATAGCGAAGGACATCCTCAACTGCCATCATGGAGGCATAGCAAAGGACATCCTTCACCCATACTCTTAAAAAAAAAAAAAAAAAAAAAAAGACAAGTTTTTAAAGTTGTTTTTTTCAGGGTGGGAGGTGGTTAGTGACCACTACATGCCTTTTTCCATTCAGTTAGTGCATCAGTTAGTCCACTGCAGTGCCCGGTTGGTGTCCTGGCATGTCAGGAGGACCAGTGCACTATGAATGCTGGCTCCTCCCACAACCAAATGACTTGGATTTGGTCGTTTTTGAGATGGGCGTTCTTGGTTTCCATTATCGCAGAAAACCGGGGATGACCATCTCTAAGGTCGACCTAAATGTTGAGATTTGGGCGTCCCTGACCGTATTATCGAAATGAAAGATGGACACCCATCTTGTTTCAATAATACGGGTTTCCCCGCCCCTTCATCGGGACGTCCTTAGAGATGGGCACCCTTAGAGATGGTCATCCCCATTTGATTATGCCCCTCCACGCACCTAATTTAGATGTGAACATTTGTACCATATTTCAGTTGGTGCAAATGGTCATGCCTAAAGTTAGGTATGATTCCCAGGCATAAGCATTATTCTATAAACCACATTTAACTTTAAGCATGGCTTATAGAATAGCACTTTATTCAGTGCCGATTTTTTTTGGTGCCATATATAGAATTCACCACTAAATGATGTGTATCCTATTTTATACCTACCAACCACGTGGCACCTAGCATATGCTAATGTCTGTTAGTGTGAGCTAAGCTTTAGTAAAATGGCTCCTTATTTTCTTGTCATTTCTCCTGATTTTTGTCAAAAAAATGAATTTGATGAACTGCTATCAAGTTTGTAATATATATCTAATTATACAAATGGGGCTAGATTCTATGCATCATGCCCAAACATTCAGCACAAAAAAGGTCTAGGCATATTCTATAAAGTATACCTAGATTTAGGCATACTTTATAGAATACACCTAAATTTCGGCACTATTTATATAATATGCCGAGCAGCTGTTCGCACGACTAAATTTAGTCACAAGCAGTTATGCCAAGTAAAATTTGGTGTAAAGGCTGACACCTAAATTAGATACAGACTCAGTGTATTCTATAACAACGCTCATAGATTTTAGAAATGCCCATGACCCGCCCAGTGACGATCCCAGGTCGGCTACCACCCAGGGCGGATCGCTGATGCGCACCCCTACCCCCTGGGTGCAGCACGACACCCCCCCCCCCCCCCCCCCCCGGTGCAATGAACCTCCCCCCGGCGCAACAACCCCCCCCCCCCCCCCCCCCGGGTGCATTTTTAGCTGCTGGGAGCAGCCGCGCGGCTCTCGGCTCCGCTGGCTCCCTGCTCCCTCTGCCCCGGAACAGGAAGTAAGCTGTTCTGGGGCAGAGGGAAAAGGGAACCAGCGGAGCCGACAGGCGCGCGGCTGCTCTTTGCACCCCCCGGCAGCGTGCACCCGGGGTGGACCGCCCCCACCGCCCCGCCCTTGGTAAGCCACTGGACCCGCCCATTCCATACCCATGGCCATGTCCCCTTTTCAGCTATGTGCATTAGATTTTATGTGCATCACTTTAAAGAATACACTTAAGGCCCTGTTTACTAAGCTGCGCTGTAGGCATGCAAACCTTTCAGCGCGCGCTAGCACTAGAGACACCCATAGGAATATAATAGATGTCTATCATTAGCATGTGCTAATTTTTTACGTGCACTAAAAAGTTAGTGTGCCTACAGTGCGGCTTAGTAAACAGGGCCCTTAGGCAGTTGTGTGCCTAAATTCCAATTAATGCCGGTTAGTATCAATAATTGCTTGTTAATTGGCAATTATTGGCACTGACTGGCTTGTTAGCTAATTAAGTTGCACACACAAATCCAGAATATGACTGGCTTATATAGAATCTGGGAGATGATACATTATTTTGACATTTAATACAAATGCTATAAGGAAAACTGAATTAGGAAAATGAGAAAAGAAACAGTTGTGTATATGCATTTTGCATATGGAGTATTTTTTATAGTGCTACTAGATGTATGCAGTGCTATACACATTATATGCAGGTACTTTATTTGTCCCTAGAGGGCTCACAATTTAAGATTTGGTACCTGGGACAATGGAGGGTTAGGTGACTTACCCATGGTCACAGGGAGCTGCAGTGGGAATTGAATGCAGTTCTCTGGTGTCAAAGTCCACTGCACTAACCACTGGGCCACTCCTCCACTCTGCCACTCCACTGCCTATATAAAATATCTTCTTTTTTTTTTTAACTTCTACCCTTCACCCAGGTTCCATCATGCACGGCCTTCAAGATTTTATTAGATTTTTCAGTCAATTTTCAGCAGCAGGATAACTGTATTTTCAGCGATCTTACCTGTCCAAGTCAGATCACTGAAAATACACGAATAAAGTGAAATGGGTTAATTATACATTTAATTTTATACTGCCTTTTATGTAGTCGGAGATGGATGGCTACAGCAGTTCAGTCATCATTCAATGGATAACTTTTCTGGCCCTGTCTAGTAAAACTTTAAAAAAGCTGTTTATGCAGTTGTCACCTGCTACTGACAGCATAAGTGGTTTAAAATAGTGGCCAGCTCCTGTTTTCTGGGAATAACATTTCTTCAGTAGGCCAGTGTAAACTAGAGAGAAAGTTTTACTTTCTGTATGGTGCCAGCTACTACACCAGCAGCACTAAATCCCTAAACAGCCCAAGGAGGCACTTAAACCAGAAATAATTTCTCAGAGCTTTAAACATTGTAAGGTGCTGCTTTGTACTCTGCTGTGAGGCAAAGAATATGTGATATCTGCCAGTGGAAACATCTGCACTTCTAAGCAGGAGACTGCTACCTTCCAACAAATGTTTTCCATTTAGTGAAACAAGAAACAAAGGAAGGTCTGAGGCTTCACACCACTCCCTGAAAACCACATAAAACCATTTAATAGAACGGTAATGTGGTAGAGTACTTGTGCTTTTGCCTGGAAAATTAAAACACCCAAAAAGATTTGTACACATGTAAGAAAAGATTTGGAACTAAGATATAAGGTGTAGGGTAAATGAAGCATAGGATTTTAAGTAAGGTATCCCTTATAAAAACAAATTTAAAAAAAAGCTATGCAGAACTGGTAATACTTTCATCAAAATACAATATTATGAGAAAAACCTACTATGAGAAGGTGCCATCGTATCTTGCTGAACTGATGTTACTTTTATGTACTTAGATGATCATTTTGATTTGATAGTTCCTATGGTGTCACAAGGTTGCTGGGAATCCACTCCTGCAAGTGCATTCGTTTACTTAGCTCCAGCCTAATGGAATGATCTTCCCAGCATGCTCGGTGCTGAATGTTCTCTGAAGAAGATTAAAGCTTACTATTTTATTGATGCCTTCGGACCACAGATCTATGAGGAATAAACTGTTCTTCCTTGAAGGTACCTGTAGATATATATATACAGAAACAGGCTATCATGCAACCACATTAATCTTTGAATTCTATTGGGTACCGATATTTGGGTGCCAAGCCAAGATGTGCACCCAATTAAATTGTCTGAGCCAATTAGTGCCAATAATTGGGCAAGCATTTTGTTACATGCTATTCTATAACAATGTGCACCCAAATCCTATAGCGTGCAACCAAAAAAGGGGCAGGGTCATGGTAGATGGGTGGGTTGTGTGCCCAAATTAGTTGCCAAATTGGCATTCAACGCTATTCTACAATGGGCAAATAGTCAATGCACACTAACTTGCATGCACAAATTTAGTCACCAACCCCAGAATTCTATATATGGCACCTTAATTTCTGCACAGAAATCAAAAAGTGTGTACTATAACAATGTGAATAACTTAACTGGTTAACTAGATAATCAGTGCTATCAATTGGATGTTAACAAGCAATTATCAGCACTAATTGGCATTAATTAAAATTTACAGGCACAACTCACTAAGCATATTCTGTAAAGTGGTGCACTTAAATTCTAAGTCACGTGGAGGGGCATAATCGAATGGGGGCGCCCATCTATAAGGGCGGCACCATGAAAGGGCGGGACAACTGGCATTATCGAAACAAGATGGTTGGCCATCTTTCGTTTCGATAATACGGTCAGGGACGGCCAAATCTCAACATTTAGGTCGACCTTAGAGATGGTCGGCCTCGGTTTTCGCCTATAATGTAAACCGAGGGCGGCCATCTCAGAAACGACCAAATCCAAGCCATTTGGTCGTGGGAGGAGCCAGCATTAGTAGTGCACTGGTCCCCCTGACATGCCAGGACACCAACCAGGCACCCTAGGGGGCACTGTAGTGGACTTCATAAATTGATCCCAGGTGCATAGCTCCCTTACCTTGGGTGCTGAGCCCTCCAACCCCCCCCCCCCCCACCCCCCACTAGCCACAACTGTACAACACTACCATAGCTCTTAAAGGGTGAAGGGGGCACCTAGATGTGGGTACAGTGGGTTTCAGGTGGGTTTTGGAGGGCTCCCATTTACCACCACAAGTGTAACAGGTAGGGGGGATGGGCCTGGGTCTGCCTGCCTGAACTGCACTGCAGTACCCACTAAAAACTGCTCCAGGGACCTGCATACTGCTGTGATGGAGCTGGGTATGACATTTGAGGCTGGTATAGAGGCTGGAAAAATGTTTTATTATTAGTTTTTGTGGGTGGGAGGGGGTTGGTGACCACTGGGGGAGTAAGGGGAGGTCATCCCCGATTCCCTCTGGTGGTCATCTGGTCAGTTCGGGCACATTTTTGAGGCTTGGTCGTGAACAAAAAGGGACCAAGTAAAGTCAGCCAAATGCTCTTCAGGGACGCCCTTCTTTTTCCATTATCGGCCAAGGATGGCCATCTGTTAACCACGCCCGCTACCAGACACAATTTTCCTGCTGACGTACTCCTATGATCAGAGCTAATAGTGTGCATGAATTTGCATGCTATTAGCATTGATCATAGGGTCGTTATTGGCCTACACTGTTTCCGTGCTAATTTTAGAGCACTGTTCAGAACAGTGCAGGGTTTTTGTTCTGCACCTGCCTCACCTTGCCTAATGGTGGAACTGCTCTTGAGAAACAGGCTGATGGGGTGTCCATCACTTTGTTTGGTCCTGGCTATCGAAAAACAGCAAAGATCTCTGCCTCTTGCTGTCCAATACCACATATTATCAACATTTAGGGTTAACTTTTAAGCTCTGCTTGGGGACAAAATTCGCAGGTATTTTTTAGCTAATGAGGTTACACCAAGTTTCAGGGAAAGCATGCGCCTTTGAAACTTACCTCTGTTACAGAGTACGAATGAACATTATCTGCTGTTTCTATGGGTAGATTTTCAAAGGAAAATAAACTGCAGAACTGAAAATGCAGCCTGTGCCTTTTATTTTCCAATCCTGCTCAAAACAATTTTCTGGGAGCGTCTCCCCTGAAATGCAGTATTGAAGAAAACCCATTTTCTGATGACCCTGCATTATTTAAACATGCACTGTATATTCCCTTCCTATTCACTCCTACCTGCTCACCTGGCACTGTCTAGCCCTCTACAATCTAGTCTGCATATCACTTGTTTAGATAGCGATGCTTGAGCGGTAGGATCCCGCCTTACTCTGACACATTGATGCAGTGCTTCTGACGAAATGTGCTATTTATGCAGTCAAGCCTCAGCAGGAGAATCATATGCTATTCATGTGCTGATCGGCAATTTCTATTTTCACTATTTTTAATTCTGACCAAAACAAATGTTTTCTTCACTACTGCCTGAGAAAAATGGCACGATTCCCTTAGGTTTTCAAACGTTAGCCTTAGCAGCCAAATCAAAGAAAATGACTGAAAGGCAAGCTCCCAGGCAAACCAAATATAAAAACAGCTGATGAGTCTGTTTGTTTCATCGGCCTGTTATCTGACACCGACTGGTTACTCCTTCATGCATGTTTTGCGTGTTCCCCATGGTGGACTCTTGTCTGATTTCTCTCCGTGTCCCGTATCTATTGAAGTGCTTTTTTAAAAAAATACCTTTGGATTCCTTGCTCCCTTCATTTTACCTGGTTTGGCAGGTCTGTGTGAGGAAGAGGTTTAGCTGCTTTTTCTTTTCAGCAGAATTATACTCGGTGGGTACGATGCACGGGAATAACAGAGTCTTTGTTTTGCTCTCTTGATCACACGGCAGGGAAGTGGGGACATGTTCCTGGTTTAAGTGAAGACAGCCTGGCACTGATGTTCTCCTGACGATAAATCTGGAATGCTGAAGGTAACATGACTAGATCAATTTTGAATTTCTAATACACACAAACTGGGAAGTGCACATGGTGCTGTGCTTTTTGTCATACATGGCTAAGGAAAGTAATTGTGACAAAAGGAAAGCCCTTTGAGGTTATACTGGTTTAAATTTTATGCTCTGTACTTGGTACATTGTAGTACATTTGAAATAGGTTCATTCAAACAGTTGTTCATTTATTTAAGTTTTTGAAAATATTACCTCATGTTTGCCTTATGCTGTAAATCTTGGCCTAAATCCAACTTTACATAATTTAAACCAGGTCTATGTTATAGTTTTAAGTGTTATAAACATCTAATACTCTTTAAGAATACTCTGGACTATTTCAGATTTAAGAAAACTTTGTGAAAATTTGGTTCTAACTCTGTATTACACTATATATCAGTATAAAGAATGTCACCTACACAAAAACATGATATACTAGCTTAATTTCATTATGTTAAAAACGAATTTACTTTACACGTATTCGTTGTAATATTGTGGGAAAATTCTAGGGATACAACACATTGTTGTGAAATGAACTCCTGGCTAAGTTATGCTGTCATACACAGCTCAGTTTTGTAGTCCCAGCTGCAAAATTCAGTATTGTGTTTTAGAAAAATAACACATTTTCCAAAGGGATTTGAGAATCCAGCCTGTTGATCTAGCTTACACATATCCAAAGTGGCTATAAATAAGCAGCCTGGCTTGAAAGAGAATATCAAGCAGGTCATTGAGCTGATGGAACTAGAGCCTGTCATGATGCAATAGTCTGGAACAAGAGGCTCTTAAATACCTGTTGCCATATAACTTATATAGCAATAAAAGAGCCACTTCTGTTAAGGTTTGCTTTAATAACTTCATTGATTTAATCTCAGTGAAATGTGCCAGACCAATGATCCTGGAACATGAAACAATACATGCACAGAATGGGTAGAACACAAGCTCTGATGCATGTTTTCCTATTCCATGAATAGAGCCAGGGCTTTTTTTTCAGGGGATACTGATTACTAATGTTCTCTCTAAGCGGAGCGCATAAGTAATTGCTCATACATTTTAGGAGCGTCGCTCACAGATTTTACATGGTTGCTCACAAAAATGTTGGGTTTTTTTTTGTGCTGTATACAGAAATGCATTACTATTACTGGTGCTCAAAATTTGTTGCTCTTTAAAACTTGTTGCTCACACGAAAAAAAAAAATTGCACACACTAGGCCACTCCTTAGAGGAAACATTGCTGATTACCGGCACCTTTTTCATTGTCTGCTAAAACTGACCCATAGCCCCCAAGTTTTAATGATGGATCCCAGGCTCTGCAATCTAATTATATCTTTGCATCAAGTCTGTGGCTAATTGCAGGGAACTTACTGTTGTGGGGCAGGTCTCTCAGTGATCACCTTACCTCCGAAAGATGGCCTTGCGTTTGAAGACCAGCACCCTTTTTGCTAGAAAAACCATACCATAACTAAATCATAATTTCAAGACCTTGCTTCAGTAGGTAAAAAAGCAGACTGATTTCCATATCCCATCAATTTTAGTGTCTCTTCTGCAGTCAACTGTCTAGAAAGGATGGACTAATTGATCATTATCTGCCATCATCTATTATGTTGTTATGAGGCCTACATAACAAAGAGACCCTTTAACTAAACTGTGTTAAGCGCTCGTTAGCACTTAACACAGAAAAAAAATGGCTTATTGCAAAACCTGTTAAAGCATTTTGTGGTAATTTGCCTCTCAGTGCATGCTAATCATGCGTTATTTATTTATTGGTAATTTCTTGGGGAGGAGGCATGGAAGCATGACCCAGCTAGTGCTTTCACATTAGCACACACTAAGGAAAATATTCTATAAATGGCACTGAAAACAAATAGCGCTTAGCGCTAGTCTAGAAACCGCACATAAATTTAGGCACAGTTTATAGAATAGCAGCTAACGCTGGGAACCGCAACTACATTTAGGTGTAACCATTTACATCAATGAAAACCTGGTGTAAATCCCCCCCTGTGTAAATTAAGCACGGATCCCGCTAATTCTATAACAATGTGCATACATTTTAGAAATGCCCCTGACCTGCCCTTGCCCCGCCCATGGCCATGCCCTCTTTCGGATCTGCACACAAAAATTGATGCATACCTTTTTATAGAATACGCCCAAAACGGTGCATGTGTAAATTCTAGTTTTTGCCCATTAGTGCCAATAATTGCTTGTTATTGCCCAATTATCAGCGTTGATTGGCTCATTAATCAATTAAACTGCATGCAGAAAATGGACAGGCTTCCAAATTTGCGCATGCAACTCCAAGTGCCGTATATAGAATCCAGGAGTAACTGGATAACGCAGCATTAATGTAGGAGCACATAGCGCCTTCAGAATAGGAGGTGATAAATGCTCCCTTGTTAATCTTAGTGAAAGGGCCCCAAATTGTGTCGTGTAGTGCATATTGTTTGATTAAATGAATTTTTGTTTGTTTGCACAGTTTGTCTACATGTGTACATGAGGCTGGCTGCAAAAATGTACAAAAAATCTACCTATGAAAAACTGTGCTAAAGAAATAAGAGTAGACCTTATCTTTTTGGACAAAATGACCAGTAATGATATTTTTAAATGCACATTTGCACCAAGAACATTGTATCAGTTAATTAACTATGATCAGTAAAAGGTATGGATGTTGACACTTTATGTAATGTTATGGCATGTGGGTGGTTTTATATGCAATTGCTATAAATTGTTATAGTATTACTTAATTACTTCTACATATAGTTTCTTTTCTTTCTTGATTAATACAAATGACCATGTGTTTTCCTTCAAAGCAGGTGATCAAAAATTGTAAACATAAATTAAATTGAATAAAATTTCACTCATGATAAACTAAGAGCAAATTTTTACTATTTGTCAGAACAGAAAACTTTGCAGAGCTTTCCACTCCAAAAACAGATGTACGTGTGCGCTATCATTTAAGAGCACACTGTAAGAACATAAGAACTGTCATACTGAGTCAGACCAAATGTTTAACTAGCCAAGTATTCTGTTTCTAATAGTAGCCAAGCCAGGCCACAAGTACCTGGCAAAATCCCAAGAAGTAGCAAGATTTCATGTTACAGCTCAGGGACAAGTAGTAACTTTTCCTGGGTCTACCTCAATAAGAATTTATGGACTTCCAGGATTTTGTCCAAATCAGCTACATCAACTGCTTTAACCACATCGACTAGCAATAAGTTCCAGAACTTAACTACGTGTTAAATGAAAAAAAAATATTTTCTTCTATTTGTTTTAAATGTATTATTTTGTAATTTCATGGAGTGTCTTGTATTCTTTGTACTTTTTGATAAAGTACACAATTTGCATTCCCTATTCTACTCCATTCAGGATTTTATAGACTTCCATCATATCTCTCTTCGGTGGTCTCTTCTCCAAGCCTGTTTAGCCTTTCCTCATATGAGACTCATTCCATCCCTTTAATCATTCTGGTCACCCTTCTCTGTACACAAATGCCATGCACTCTTCTAGGGTTTAGAGTGCAAATCCCTGTTTTTAAAATTTTCTCCATTTTAATACATCAACTTCCATGTACGTTACTTTGCATTTAGAATGACAACTATTATATATTGACCTTTATTTTAGAAGCATTGCCACTTGGAGAGGCCCAGGTGTTTAAATGCCACTTCACAACAGGGGTCATTCACATGTGGAGATGCTTTCTAGGTATTGATGTCAAGGGGGCATGGGTAGGGCGTGGAGAGTGAGTGTCCTGGGCAGGCCTACAATACAGATGTGCATTATCCATTTCACATAGGGAATTCACATCTCTACTGAAAAACTGAAAATGGATAGGTATTGGTATTTACACCTTTCCTGTTCTAAGGGAGGGGAGTCAGATGTATATACCAGTGCTCGGCACCCCCCCCCCCCCCCCCGATATTCACCCTCCCTATAGAACATCCTCATATCCAACCACCCTGGCCCACATGAGGCACCCCCCCCCCCCATAGCATCTCCCCCATGGCACCAATTCCCCTCTCCCCCACTAGAAGACCTTCCTTGAGAAGGGCTGGTCTATTTCTTCTAAAGACTAGATGTCAGACCTAAGAAGAAAGGCAACCCATTAGATTTTATTTATTTTTGTTACATTTGTACCCCAAGCTTTCCCACTTATGGCAGGCTCAATGTGGCAGGCAATGGAGGGTTAAGTGACTTGCCCAGAGTCACAAGGAGCTGCCTGTGCTGGGAATCGAACTCAGTTCCTCAGGACCAAAGTCCATCACCCTAACCACTAGACCACTCCTCCACAGTGGCACCTCACATTGTGTGTCTCCATTGTTTAGATAAACATTATAAAATACTTATTAATTGTGAAATTTCCCAGTTGTTGCTATATACTTCAGTATAACTATTTGTGGTAAAAATGAATAAGATGATAGCTACTTATCTTGGCAACTATTTCTTCCTGGCTACAAATGGTGTACACAACAGTTCCCTAGATCTGAGTCTAGAAGATAATTCAGCAAACAAACAATGCATCCATCAATGCTTTTATGAACTACCTACGCAGTAGAAAGATACTAGACACAAGCAAAGAAAATAATAGCTTGTACAAAGAAATAATATATAAATATATATATATAAATGCTCTCAAACTAATGAGTATTTACTGGAAGTATGAACAATGTTAATAAACTAAAGGCCGCTAACTGATTTAAAGCACACTAAATGCTAAGAAGTCCATTTTATTCCTATGAGCTTCTTAGCATTTAGTGCTCACTAATCATTAGCGTGAGCTAAATCCATTAGTGCACGTTAGTAATAGGGCCCCTATGTTTGGAAGGTTAGTGTAATGGGATGTCAAATCTTAGCGTGTGCACAAATTATTCTGTATCATGCATGTGCTTTTAGATAGATAGATAGATAGATAGATAGATAGATAGATAGATAGATATGTGATATGGAGCAGCACATATAATAATACCTTCAGGATACACAGTGTTAATCAGCCCAACGTGAATGGGCTAATTAGTGAGTCCCCCCTTCCCCCAATTACAGTAGCAGGTCCTGTGCCTCCCTTCTAACATCCTACCAATGACTATAGCAGATCCCTTGGACTTCTTCCACTCTGTATGGTTCCTTAGGTCCAACCAATGGATCCTGAGTCCCCTGCACAATGACCTTCTCCCCACCTCCGAATATGAACATTTTACAAAGACGTCCAAATTTCAACTTAGACGTTTCTTTCGAAAATGCCCTTCAAGGTCTAGCTACTTAATGTTACATTTCCCTATGGAACAAACTTTGAGCAGCAAGTAAGTCATGAAAAACTTTGCTCCATTTGCAAGATTCAAAGGATGGAGATAAGTTAATAAGCTCATTAAGCCACTATTTGAATAATTTACATGCATGACTGTTCTCAATCTTAGCATGACAGATTAGTCAATTTAAAGTGTTTTCACATGCACTAAATCATGAGTGATTAGTACATTCATTAATGCACACACTGACATGAATTAGCACAGATCCTAATAATAGTGTTAATTAGTGACTCAGTATGTAAAAGCCACTACCAGTTCTCGTAAACGATATTATACAGTGAGTTGTGCACAAATGTAGGCAAGCAGCTCCCTATGATCTTGGGCAAGTCACTTAACCCTCCATTACCTCAGTTACAAACTCAGGGTTTCTTTTACCAAGCTGCAGTAAAAAGGGCCCTGCGCTAGCAGCGGGGGCCCCATTTTGCTGCACACTGTGGCCCTTTATACTGTGTGGCTATGCAGTGAGGGGCACTTAACACCACCCATTGAGGGTGGTGACTGGGTAGGGTGCTGCACTGCCCGATTACTGCCGGTTTAGCGTCGTGCTGGAAAATATCTAACCATTTTCCATAGAATGGCAAATGGCATGCACCAGGGCTGGAACTTCTGCTGGCACCCTCGTTCGGCCGGCAGTAGTTGCAGATTAGTGTGTGATAAGCCCGCGTTGGGCTTACCGCTGTTCTGTAAAAGGGCCCTTCAGATTTTGAGCCCTCTAGGAACAGAAAAAAATACCTACTGTACTTGAATGTGCATTGCTTCAGTAGCCTTCAAGTTTGCAGATGGTACAGTCTGTTCTTGGTATTCACAATGGTTTTGTTTCCCCAAAATTTTGCGAACCACAGATTCACAAATACCAAAAATCCGTGCATATGGGAAAAAGAGTTTAGGTTCCATCTGTACCAATTTCTTATGAAATTGCGAATAAGGAATACATATCCCTGTGAGAAACACAAGGATTGGTTCATGCATGAGACAAAACATAACAAAAACCTGAGAAACATACAGTGTGTTGCAAAAAAAAAAAAATATTTGCAGTATTATAGTAATATCATCAAAACATTTTGGAGGCAATGATTAAAAACCGTTTATACCTCTTGGCAGCCCTTGGTGCAAAGTTCTTGGATGCTAAAAAAACACAAAAGCAAAAGTTAAAACAAAAAGAAGACCATTTTTAAAGGCGCATGGCTAGGAATACATGAACACAGTACCGTGAATGGCAAATTGCAAGGCTCTACATTAGGAGTCACCGACCAGAAAAGGGATCTAGGCGGCGGCGTTGAAAATCTCTGCTCAGTGTGCACTGGTGGCTAAGAAAGCAAATTGAATGTTAGGTATTATTAGGAAAGGAATGGAAAACAAAAATGAGGATGTTATAATGCCTTTGTATCGCTCCATGGTGCAACCAAATATTGTGTTCAAGTCTGGTCACCGCATCTCAAAAAAGATATAGTAGAATTAGAAAAGTTACAGAGAAGGGCGACGAAAATGATAAAGGGGATGGGATGTCTTCCCTATGAGGAAAGGCTAAAGCAGCTAGGGTTCTTCAGGTTGGAGAAAAGATGGCCAAGGGGAGATATGATAGAGGTCTGTAAAATAATGAGTGGAATGTAACAGGAAATGTGAATTGCTTGTTTACTCTTTCCAAAAATACTAGGACTAGGCGGCACATAATGAAGCTACAAAGTAGTAAATTTAAAATGAATCGGAGAAAGTATTTCTTCACACAACATGTAATTAAACTCTGGAGTTCGTTGCTAGAGAATGTAGTAAAAGCATTTAGCTTAGCAGGGTTTAAAAAAGGTTTGGATAGCTTCCTAAAGGAAAAGTCAATTATTAAAATGGACTTGGGGAAAATCCACTGCTTATTTCTAGGATATGCAAAACAAAAAAAGTAGAGGGTTCTCAGGGAGTACCACTAAAAATACTTCGTGTTAATAAGGTAGGAGTCTCATATAACCACCACGGCCGGTTTCACTTCACTCACTCGGTGAACCTCTGCCCGTGTTTTAATCGGGTGGATGTTGAGTCTGTGATTAAAATATACACGAGCAGAGGTTCACCGAGTGAGTGAAGTGAAACCGACCGTGGTGATTTTATGAGACTGTTCCCTAATTAACACAAAGTAGTTTTAGTGGCACTCCGTGAGAACCCTCTACTTTTTTTGTTTTGCATATAGGAGAGTATTAGTAGAGAAGTGCCTTGTTGATTTGACTATTTCTAGGATAAGCAGCATAAAATGTATTGCACTGTTTTGCCAGGTACTTGTGACCTGGATTGGCCACTGTTGGAAACAGGATGCTGGGCTTGATGGACCTTCAGTCTGTCCCAGTATGGCAATACTTATGCACTCATGCACATCTGCAGATAGGCAAAATAGTGACTGCCGAACATGCGAATAATGAGAACAGACTGTATATAAGACACTAAGGGGCCCTTTTAAGACTAAACGCACACTTGACCACAATAAATCGCTTACTGCAAAATGCATTAAAGCATTTCCCCTTTTCCATATGCTAACTACACGTTATTAATTTAAAAATATATATTTTTGGGAGAGGGCATGTCATGGGCAGGGAATGGGCATGACAGTGCTCCTGTACTAACTTTTTGCAGGTTCTGTGCACTAATGGCAAAAAAAAAAAAGGAAAATGTTTTTGTTTTTTTTTAATGTTGTGTTGAATCTGGGTTTGGCATGTGGGAAAGTCCTGCATTAAAGTTGCACTAAACCCAGATTCTAAAGCCCTTAATAAAAGGTCTCCTAAATAAATTAAATTAATTTGGAAAGAACAGACCAGCGGCAAGTAGGTAAATACATCATCCCCATGACATTTTTGACAGGTTATGCTCAATTTAGTTTATAATTTTTATTTTATCATTGAGAGCTGAAGACTGGAAGCTCAATGATATTTGGTTCAAATGTTAAAATAGGACCAAAAGAAATGTTCCAGTGAATTATCAGCCACACGTATCCTATACTAAATTAAAAGCTCTCTATATTAATACCTTTATTCTACAGTTTAGAAATCCTAGAAATCTGATGCCTCTGGCATACAGAATTTTCTGGCTGTCCTCCTGCTGGCTCTTTAGAATTTGAGTCTGCAGACCAGGTGCTCCTAAACCTTGGCAAACTGTTTAGGAAAATCACAATTCATTCCAGACGATTTACGTTCTTGACAGGGTCAAAACTCTGAGAATGCTTTATATTCAGGGTTCCTAACAATTCTGACACCATGATGCAATCCATCACAAAATCAAACATTAACACTTGGAATGCCCTCCCGCGGGAGGTGGTGGAGATGAAAACGGTAACGGAATTCAAACATGCGTGGGATATGCATAAAGGAATCCTGTGCAGTAGGAATGGATCCTCAGAAGCTTAGCCAAAATTGGGTGGCAGAGCAGGTGGGGGAAGAGGGGTTGGTGGTTGGGAGGCGAAGATAGTGGAGGGCAGACTTATACAGTCTGTGCCAGAGCCAGTGATGGGAGGCGGGACTGGTGGTTGGGAGGCGGGAAATACTGCTGGGCAGACTTGTATGGTCTGTGCCCTGAAAAAGGCAGGTACAAATCAAGGTAAGGTACACACATATGAGTTTATCTTGTTGAGCAGACTGGATGGACCATGCAGGTCTTTTTCTGCCGCCATCTACTATGTTACTATGTCAAAACAGTGGGGCTAATGTTCATTTGGCTGCTCTCTCCCTAAAGATAATTGGATGACTTTTAAGCAGTTATATTGCAGTGGATTTTCAGCTGACGTTCTTTTTAGTAAAAGTGCTAGGAATGGATATTTGTTACTGAACATTCAGGGGCCCTTTTACTGAGCAGCAGCAGGGCTAATGTGTGGATAGCGCGTGCCAAATCAACACTACTGCCAGGGTAGTGCAGGTGCCGGTGGTAATTTCAAACTTGGTCCTATGTTTACTAAGGTGTGCTATAAGCGTGTTAATGTTTTTAATGTGCGTAAATGGTGGATGCACATTAAACGCTAGTGTGCCCATAGAAATATATAGGCATGTTAGCATTTAACACGCCTTAACTTTAAAGGTGCATTAAAAATGTTAATGCGCCTTAGTAAACATACCCCTTGGTGTGCGCTGTTTCCCGTGGTAGAAAATATTTTCCTGTTTTCTACCATGGGGGGGCTTTCCCAGTGGTAATCAGCAGCACAGCCACATTGGCATGCACTGCATGATTACCATGCGGTTAGCACTTGAGCCCTTACCACTAGGTCAATGAGTGGCAGTAAGGGCTCAGGCAGTAAATAGCTGCCCTCAGGGGTCCTTTTACGAAGCTACGGCAAAAGGTGTTTTTGACACACACCGAGGCCCCCTTATACCGCAGTGGGTAAAAGGCAGGTCTCTCTTTTTTAAAAAGAAATGGCCGTGCAGCAAGTGAAGCACTTGCCGCGCGGCCATTTCAGGGGAAGCACTTACCGTCACCCAATCAGTGCATGGTACTGCCTGATTACCGCCAGGTACACACCAGCGCTACAAAAATAATATTTTTGTAGCACCAGAAATGGTGTGCACTGGGGGTGGGAACTACCGCTGGGCTGCTGCTGTAGCTCGGCAGTACTTCTGTTTTAGCGAGTGGTAAGCCCGCTTTGGGCTTACCGCCGCTTTATAAAAGGACCCCACTACTTTTTATTTTAGCACACGGCCATTTACTGCCCCATAAAAATCCTTTTTTCCCCTGCCACAGTAAAAATTGGCCTAGCGCATGCCATTTTCACGTGTCCAATCTACTGCAGGCCACTTTTTACCACAGCTTAGTAAAAGGGTCTCTCAGCTTGTTAGCATACCTTTATAAATGTGAAGGGCAATTTAATTACTGGGCATTTGCTTTTATGTCCCACTTGCACGCATTAAATTACAGAATGCTAGTACTTAAGTGTACACCTACCCACAAAAGATCTAGTAGGGCACTTAAGCACTGTTCTGTAATGGAGTACTTAAGTGGTTTAGGAGTAGATTCAATAAATGGCACCGAAAAAATGTGCACTGAATGCTATTCTAAGAAAACAAATAGGCAGGAGATTCTCAAGATACAGCACAGAATAGAAAAAAATATGCAAATCGCCATTAAATAATGTGGTGAATAAATTATTTTTCTCAACATTGCCAATGGCGATTCGCATCTTTTTTTCTATTCCATGCTGAACGCTATTCTAAAAATGGGGCTCCGAGTTGGGCATCATTTACAGAATAGCGTGTAGCACCCAGATCCGCGCCCAGCTTTGGGCATGAGGATTTATACCAATTGAAACCCGGTGGAAATCCTTGCACCTAAATTATGCACAGATCCCCTGAATTCTATAATACTGCTTGAATTTTTAATGAATACCCCTGACCCACCCAAGCTCCTCCCAAGGCCATGCCCCCTTTTCAGTTATGTGCTAAAAACTTTACAAGCGTATCTTTATCAAATAGCACCTAGCAAGATACATACATACATAAGTCCAAATTGTTGGCAACTAACACCCATAATTGATTGTGCTAATTGGCTCATTACTCAATTAAATTCCATGCACAAATTGGGTGCATGCTCAAATTTGTGCATGCAATTTTGAGTGCCATTTATAGAATTTGGGGCTTAGTGTGTAAATGCAAAGGGAGGGTACACATGGGTGGGACATAGGTTTGTCTCTCACTTAGGCACATAACTTACAGAGCACTTATAAGTTGTTGCATCCCTGCCATACTTACATGCAGTGCCTTAGCTATGGGTGGCCATGGGGGCTTGGGCCCCCCCCAAATTGGCTCTGAGGCCCTCGGTCTGACTGGCAGGGGCCCCCGCCAGCCAAGGTACCTTCGCAGTGGAAGGGGGGGAAGCGGCGGTGGCGGAAACGGTGGCAGGAGGGCGGCGGCGAGGGGGCAGAGGTGAAGGCAGGAGGGCAGCGTTGGGGAGGCGGGCCAAAATGTGCCCCCCACCTTGGGCTCTGCCCCCCCTCCCATTGAGGTCTGGCTAAGCCCCTACTTACATGTCTGCATTTCTACCAGTTTTGTGGCTGGTTTAATTGCAAGTGCATAAATATAAGGCATGCCAATACCAGGACTACCACTAGAGGTCATTGGCGCCATTTAGAAGTGAGTTGCTGTCGTGGGTGGCAACGGAGAATTACTGCCATGAAGCCCCATTGCACTACCAATTCTGAACCCTGGGTAAACCCCAGGGGGATTGGGAGGCTGAGGGTTGGGGTTTGGTAGGATGGGTTTGCTGTCAGGGGGCTGATGATCCGGGAGGGGGGGGGGGTGAATGGGGCTTAGATTCAGGGATTAGACCATGTGACTGGGGGGTGGAGTCAGGGTTATATTGGAGGGCGCAGAGTTTGAGCGGGAGGAAGATGTCTGAGGCTGGAAGCAAGATCGGAGGGTGCGGGGTTTGTGCGGGAGAGATCGGAGTTTATGCGGCCTTATCTCTTGAGACATTATGCTGTACTACCAGACTGCCAGTAGTGCAGCAGGACTTATTGTTACCACCCCTCTCGGCTGGAATGTAGTGATGTGCTCCCAGATACCTGTTGTTTGTAGTCGTGGCGATTATCCAGAAAACACACACTCACAGCCGAGGGAGTGGAACAAATAACCTAACCTCGTCCTTTACTCTCAAAGAATAAAGGAGGAAAAGAATCTAAATTTAGGATTTGTTCCTGAAATGGAAGGACCAAACTTTCAGATTTGCAAATTATCTCTTTCTTTATTGAATACTAGTAAAAAAGGCCCGTTTCTGACACAAATGAAACGGGCGCTAGCAAGGTTTTCCTCGGAGTGTGTATGTTTGGGAGAGTGTATGTGAGAGTGACTGTTTGAGAGTCGGAGTGAAAGTGTGATTGTGTGAGAGAGAGCGTGAGTCTGGGTGTGAGTGTGTTTGTGAGAGAGTGTGTGTGTGAGAATGAGAGTGTGTGCAAGTGTGTATGTGAGACACAGTGTGAGTGAGAGTGTGTGTGTGTGGGCGAGAGAGAGAGAGTGTGTGTGAGACACAGATTCTCTGTTTGAGTGAGTGTATGAGACCAAGCGAGTGTGTGAGTGACTGTGTGGCACATAGAGAGTGAATGTGATACAGTGTGAGACAGAGTGTGTGAGAGTGAGAAAGACATTGTATATGAGAGAGAGAGTGTGAGCCGTGCCCTCCCAATCCATGGCCATCTGTCCCCTGCCCCCTCCATTCATCCTTTTCCAGCAATTCCCCTCTGTCCCTGAGCCCTGCCCTCCCAATCCATGGCCATCCATGTTTGTCTGTCACCTGCCCCCTCCATTCATCCCTATCCAGCATTTCCCCTCTCTGCTTGAGGCCTGCCCTGCAATCCATATCCATCCATGCCCATCTGTCCCCTCCATTCATCCCTATGCAGCAATTCCCCTCTCCCTGAGTCCTGCCCTTCCAATCCATGCCCATCCATGCTCCTCTGTCACCTGGCCCCTCCATTTTTCCCTATCCAGCATTTCCCCTCTCTGCCTGAGGCCTGCCCTGCAATCCATATCCATCCATGCCCATCTGTCCCCTCCATTCATCCCTATGCAGCAATTCCCCTCTCCCTGAGTCCTGCCCTTCCAATCCATGCCCATCCATGCTCCTCTGTCAACTGGCCCCTCCATTTTTCCCTATCCAGCATTTCCCCTCTCTGCCTGAGGCCTGCTCTGCAATCCATATCCATCCATGCCCATCTGTCCCCTCCATTCATCCCTATGCAGCAATTCCCCTCTCCCTGAGTCCTGCCCTTCCAATCCATGCCCATCCATGCTCCTCTGTCAACTGGCCCCTCCATGTTTCCCTATCCAGCATTTCCCCTCTCTGCCTGAGGCCTGCTCTGTAATCCATATCCATCCATGCCCATCTGTCCCCTCCATTCATCCCTATCCAGCAATTCCCCTCTCCCTGAGTCCTGCCCTTCCAATCCATGCCCATCCATGCTCATCTGTCACCTGGCCCCTCCATTTTTCCCTATCCAGCATTTCCCCTCTCTGCCTGAGGCCTGCTCTGTAATCCATGCTCCTCTGTCCCCTGCCGCCTCCATTCATCCTTTTCCAGCAAGTCCCCTCTCGCCCTTCCATGACCCCCCCCCCCTCGCATCCATGCTACGCTCTCTCCCATGTCCCAGCCTGGCCCGCCCTCTTCTTTCCCCCCCCCCCCTTCGCATCCATGCCTCGCATCCATGCCCCCCCCTCGCATCCATGCCCCCCCCAACCCCTTCGCATCCATGCCCCCCTCCTTCGCATCCATGCCTCGCATCCATGCCTCCCTTTTTTTTTTTTTAATTCTTTTTAACTTTACCTCCGTGGCGGTTCGTGCAGCGAAGCGTCAGGGAAGGAGGCGGCGCTCCCGACGTCTAGCTTTCCCTGCGCTGTGTTCCGCCTTGTTTGAAGGCGGAACACAGCGAAGGGAAGGCTAGACGTCGGGAGCGCCGCCTCCTTCCCTGACGTTTCGCTTCCGGATTTGTTTGTTTTGTCGCGAGGGCGGGGCAGAGACGGCTGGCTGGCTGGCTTGAAGGGAGGCTTCACACCACGAATCCCCGAACCCTTCAGCCTCAGCCTGGGAGTGACGTCAGATGGCTTCAAGGCTTCAGGCTTCAGGCTTCAAGGCTTCAAGGCTTCAGACTTCCGGCTTCAAGCTTCCGGCTTCACAGAACGTTGTCCTGAGAACTTAGGCTTCCGGCTTCAAGCTTCCGGCTTCACAGAACGTTGTCTTCAGAACGTTCACGGTGCGTTTTATTATATTAGATAAATGCAAGCAAATTTTCATTCAAATAAACTCAAATTCACAATTAGTGTGTGGCTTAATAGAACTGCAATAACATATTCAACATTCAAATGTAGTTTTACATGTATACCCTTAACCTTTTCTGTTTCTTTCAACAAAATCACCTAAAAAGGTAGAAAAGAACCTTTTCAGATAAATATTTAAATTGTCTTTTTATCAAAATCAGATATTTGTTTCTATACTCTTTCCTTGCTATTGATGTCAGAATTTGAGTCTTTATAGGTATTATGGATGTTTGTGCAAGGATCTCACTTGAACCCAGAACACTTAAGCAAGTCAGGAAAACATGGGTTTTTTATATTTGATGTTGTTCTGTTCTTTAGTTTTCCCTTAAAATGTTGTAAACCAAAAAAACGTATATGTCCTTCAACACCCTTTGCCAATGTCACTTAGCTGTAGTTGAATTTATTTAGGTGACGTCTTTCTTGCATTGGAGCTCAGCCGGAACCCTTCAGGGGATAATTCACCGATCTCTTCTCCCTAAACCTCACTTATAAAGAAAATAATTGAGGAAGCAAAACCTTAGAACTGCCTGAGCTGGATCAGGAACGGACTCTACTCTGGTGACAATTAATCAGTTCTCAATACTGTGGCCACACTCTCTAATTGAAATAAAATAAGTTAAAGGTTTTCTCACTACAAAACCTATTTCACACTGTTGTTTCCCTAGTCTAAAATCCAGCAGGGTTCACACTGCATTCAGAACCATAACACAGTAACACATTTCATATTCAGATAGTAATACAAAATTCCATCTCACAGACTTCACATAAAAACATAACATTTCCCTGCACAGCTATCAGATCAATCTGGAAAATACAGCACACTCATACAAAAGCAGGGCTTGATCTGCCACCTGACAAACCTTGTTCTGCAATCAGAGCATGAGCACAAAACACACCTGCCACAGAGACACTGCTTACTAGCAACTTTCTTCAAATCCCAGATTCACCTTCAGTCTTCCCTTGTATCACACTTTAAATCCTTACACACTTTTAGGCTTTCTCATGTAGTACAATTCCCAACACAAAGCACAACCTCCCTCACTCTTACCAGGGTAGGCAGCCATGTGTCCTTTTAGTACCTGTGCACACAGACTCTCATTCCACCTTCCAGGACCTTAAATTCCCTTAGAACTTAACCATTCCATGCACTGCTTGCAGAAACATACCTCTGTTTCACTCCAACCAAACTAAATTTGGTTTAAACTTTCTCACAACTTTCTATTAGTACAGCTCTCTCCTATTAGTACAGCTCTCTCTCTCATCCAAAACACATCAGTTTTCCCCACATGAATTCAGCAACACAGCCATGAAAAAGGCAGTCTTGTTCATTTAAGTACTCACTTTTAAGCTCTAATCATCTCATTCTCAGTACCAAGGCTCACCTTCACTCACTTTCAATATCAAAGTACCCTTTTTCAATGTTACATTTCACTTTAAACACACAAAATCCATACTTTTATTCTTACTTTTACACAGACACACCATATGGTTTTTTTTCTTTCCCAGCCTTCTCTTCTCTCTCTCAGCCAGTGTTGCCATATTAAAAAAAAATATTCCCAGCCAAAACAGCCCAAAAACCGCCCAAAAACCGCACACACCCCACCCCGCCGTCATCAGCCCCACCCCTTTCATCATCATCCCCGCCCCCGCCGTCATTGCCCTGCCTAATACGTCACCAAACCCAGCCTCTGTCACCGTTAGCCCCACCCCCCGCCGGCCGAAAAACCGCCCAAAACCCGCACGAAAAAAAAAACAAGCCCAAAAAACCGCAACCCGCCGCGGGCAAATGTTTCCCGTGGCGGGTTGCAGAAAACCACCCAATTGGGCGGGGAAACCGCCCATCTGGCAACCCTGCTTTCAGCTCACCAGTCTCCCTGGCTACTCACCCCCCCCCCCTAGAGGATCTGACATCACTCAACCAATCAGCTTGTCAGAGAAAGACAGTTTTTTTTCTCTGATCAGTTTAGAATCTCCCTCCCCCATAGAAGTTACTGCAAAACTTACTACACAGAGAATTTCAAAGTCAATTTTAACCTGACTTGTACCCAAAACAGAAAGGAACATTTAAAAGTACAATCCCCACTTAATCATGGTTTATTTCTTGAAAAATAAAACCATATTTAAGAAACATCTCACACTTTCTTCAGCTAACTCTATTAACAAGTCCCAAACTAACTTTAAACCTTTTCCAGCCAGCAGCATCCACCAAAACCCTGGAACAGCCCCCCCAGAGCCCCAGGAAAAAAACATTTAATATATGTTACCATATATTACATTTCGCCCATACTTAAAAATTAATATTGTCCCCAATATTACCACTACACCCACTCTCTCACCAACCATTTTCCTCATAACATTGTGTACAGTTAAGAGATTCAGACTTTTGAACAAGTATCCATCAAAAATCTGTTACATTCGATTTTCACTTCTGTTCATTTAACTTTCCTCTTAAGAAATACAGCGTAACCCCACTTCCATTTTGTATGTTTGACATTCAAATGATCACCCATAAGTGCAATGACTTTATATGGTTGTGCTTCCCAAATGTTCTGAATCTTGTGTCTCCCAGGAAATCTCTGTCTCCTGAGCCGTACCCAATCCCCCTCTTGGAGAACTTCAGCTCTAGATCTCTTATCATACTGCTTTTTCATTTTCTCATTTTGAAGTCTTACAGTCTGTCTGGCCAACTTCTGTGCACATTCCAAATTCTCCCGATGTGAATTCATCCAATCTCCCAGGTTTCCAGTCAAACCTGTAACATGATGTGTCGAGCTATCGAATATTTGATTTAGTTCTGGGAGGCACCTCGACCAACTTTTTTTCTTGTGTTTGGAGAAGGTACATACAATCTGGTGTAAAGTCCGGTTACATTTCTCTTTGATTAGGGATGATTCAACAGCTGGACCCTGTCTGACCACACTGACAAGGCTATCGGAATAGGGAAGATCTCATGTCCTATCTAGAAGTGAGCTGTTAAAGTCTCGAAAACTTGGTTCTGTAGCTCGTTTAAGGTCATCATCTTCTTTCAGAACTTGCACCTCAAGTTCCTGGAGATTCTGTGCCAGTGCCTGCTGCTGGTCCTGTTCCTTCCTCTCACGGTCCAGTTCATTCTGCTGCAGCCAGTCCATATCATACTGGGAACCTTCAAAGGTCTTGTTTTCTTTGTTCTCATCAACTTCTTTGGTCATGCCAATGAAATTAGAAGGACCTTGTTCAGATGGTGCAACAGGTTTCGCTATTTCCATCGACTCAGAATTACACAGCATTTTCTGCATCTCTTCCCCTCCAGATCCAGTATCTGGGCTACTTGTTGGCTTTTCCTCCTTCTCGTGGCTTCCCGAATGCAATATTTCCTTCTTGCTCGTTTCCCACACAACTGCCATCACCTCTTCTTCACTCTTACCTCTAAAGTTAACATCTGAGGGTTTACCACTCTCCAGTTTGTTTGTTTTTTCTTCACGCTTCTGTGTAACCAGGGTGTTAACTACCCCAATCTTATCGGGCAAGTTCATTCTTCTAGAAGCAGAGACCAGAACCGTTCCTGTACTCTTCTGGATTTGTTGACACTTTCCAATCAGGATCTTTTCCGACATTGCAGGTATGATTTTACCCACATTTCCCTGCAGTTTTACCACTCCATCAGATTCCTTAATCTTGGTGGAACGCTTCTGAGATATATTGGACAGAATCCACGAAATCTTCCCGGGTTCTAAGGTGAAGCAGGAGAGATCCTTGAATAGCCCCTCCAGAGGTTGCAGCACATTCATTCCGACTATTCCTTGGATGGCGTTACTCTTCACCTGTCCGTCACAGAAGTTATCTTTGACCATAAAAATACATCTCTCAGGCACTAGCTGTCCCAGGAACTGCACATCTGCATCGATATATCCCAAAACAGGAAGGTCTTGCATCTTGCATCTTGTAACACTTGGTATTGGCGAAATATTTATAGAAAAAGCTAGCCAAAATTGTAGACACGCTAGAACCTGTATCCACAGTGCAGAGTGTTTCAATACCATCAATTTTCACTTTTAACAATGGACTGGATCCTATAGCCCTTTCTCCAAATAGTTTCTCTTCTTTCTTCTCTTCACTACAAATGTGTTTCTGCACACGAACAATAGATTTGGGATCACTTCTCTTCTGAAGTCCAGACGTTTCACCTCTATCATTTCCACTCTTCATACAAGCTCCACTGGTACTTGGAACTTCTGCATGGGCCCTGTCTACAAGAGGATATGCCTGATTTATCCTCTCACTTAAGCAATTGCGTGCCATGTGTCCTGGTTCTTGGCACCGGAAACAAATTAATTCCCCTAAATTGGTTCGGGAAAGCCTCCAGTTTTGATTGTTTCCTGAACCTCCACCTCTGGAGCCAGAATATCTCATATTATCTCTCTCTCTCCTTTGATGACTCCACTCTTCTTCTTGTCTTTCACACATTCTAGAAAACATGTTCGTCATCTATTGCATCATTGCTACTGTAACAGATTCCTCTGACCGGGGACAATCCCCTGTCTCCTCTCTGGTTCTCTGTAAAATTCTTTTGGGAGAGGACTCCCAAGGTGCAAGTCCTCTTTCTTCGCCCGCCCACCGGATTGCGGACTGCATCAACTCTGAAAATGAACCAGTGGGATTATCTTTATTCCTCTTGGACACTTCTCTCTTAAGCACTTCATCACGTAAACCAATAATAAATTGTTCTTTCAACGTTTCCTCAGAATTACCCACTCTTCTATGGTCTCTCTTCTTAATTGCCTCCAATTTCTCTTGCAGTTTATAGGCGAAAACACGAATGGTCTCTTTCTCCCCTTGCCTATAGTTATAAAACTCCTGAATCCTGAGACCCAACGCCACTTTATCTCCGTATACTTGTCCCAACAATTCATAGATGTCTTTCACTGAACAATCTCTTGGGAGAGAGTATTTGACCGTATCCAGGGCAATTCCTCGTAAATGATCCCTGATCACTTCCACTTGGTCTTCTACAGCGACGCGTAAAATCCTCAACCTAGACTTCATTTTGTCTATCCAGTCTTCAACTTTTAAATCTTCAGGACCTTGTGGGAATCCATAGAAATCCGGTACTGTTCGATCTTGCGGGGATAACCACTGTATGTGTCAAAATTTGTGGAACAGCACGACTCCCTTCACCCTCCATCTTCTTTCTTCTAGGAAGACTGGGGTTGCCTCAGAAACAGAGATGTCTGGGAGAACAAAAACCCAGAACACTTACCCAAAATAATACACAACCACTGCAAAAAAATATATATTTTTTCAACTTTACCAATGGCAGAATTCTTCCAAATCTTCAGCCGCTTGTACCAGACCTGCAAGACTAAAGTTCACTTCAATAAACACCAAAATTTATCCAACAGGTACCCCCAAATCAGGAAAAATCCTGCCGACTATGCCAAAATCTGTTACCACCCCTCTCGGCTGGAATGTAGTGATGTGCTCCCAGATACCTGTTGTTTGTAGTCATGGCGAATATCCAGAAAACGCACACTCACAGCCGAGGGAGTGGAACAAATAAACTAACCTCGTCCTTTACTCTCAAAGAATAAAGGAGGAAAAGAATCTGAATACCATGTATTTGTTCAGACCGGAATCAGCTAACGCCGTTAACAGTAATTTGTAAGCCACATTGAGCCTGCAAAAAGGTGGGAAAATGTGGGATACAAATGTAACAATAATAAATAATAAAAAGAGGGGAGAAATCGCTGAACATGGATGCAGGGCAGGGAAGAGGGGAGAAATCGCTGAACATGGATGCAGGGGAGGGCAGGGAAGAGGGGAGAAATCGCTGAACATGGATGCAGGGGAGGGGGCAGGGAAGAGGGGAGAAATCGCTGAACATGGATGCAGGAGAGGTGAGAGTTGCTGTACATGGATGCAGGGGAGGGCAGGAGAAATGCTGGACATGGAGTGGAGAAAAGACAGGAAGTAGATGCACATGGAGGGGAGAGGAGAAATGCTGGACATGGATGGAGAGAAGAGAGGACAGGAGGAAATATACATGGATGGCAGGGAGAGAGGAGAAATGCTGGACATGGATGGAGGGGAGGGAAGACAGGAGGAGATGCACATGGATGGAGGGGAGAGAGGAAAATGCTGGACATGGATGGAGGGGAGGGAAGAGAGAAAGTGAAATGCACATGGATGGGAGGGGTGGAGAGAAAGGAAAATGGTGGACATGGATGGAGGAGAGGGAAGAGAGAGGAAAGAGTTGCATATGGATGGAGGGGAGTGAAGAAAGAGGAAAGGGAAAAGAGGAGAAAAACTACACATGGATGGAGAAAATAGACGCTGGATGGACAGAGGGAAGAGAGGGGGCAGACGCTGGATGGAAAGGAGAGAAAGAGGGGTCAGATGCTGTAAGGAAAGGGGGGAGAGGGGGTAGATGCTGGATGGAAAGGGGGGAAAGTTAAAGATAAAGGAAAGAAGAAACAAGAGACTGGGACCAACACAATTAGAAACAGTAAACGGCCAGACCACAAAGTAGTGCAGTAGCTGTGTTAATAAATACAGAAAATACAGAATACCATAACAGCAGTATACTGTCCTGACCTGAGGAAAGAGGTTTTGGCCTTTGAAAGCTAATTAAAAAATGTATTTAGTCCACTAAAATAAGTACATAAGTAATGCCGTACTGGGAAAAGACCAAGGGTCCATCGAGCCCAGCATCCTGTCCACGACAGCGGCCAATCCAGGCCAAGGGCACCTGGCAAGCTTCCCAAACGTACAAACATTCTATACATGTTATTCCTGGAATTATGGATTTTTCCCAAGTCCATTTAGTAGCGGTTTATGGCCTTGTCCTTTAGGAAGCCGTCCAACCCCTTTTAAAACTCTGCTAAGCTAACCGCCTTCACCACTTTCTCCGGCAACGAATTCCAGAGTTTAATTACACATTGGGTGAAGGAAAATTTTCTCCGATTTGTTTTAAATTTACTACACTGTAGTTTCATCGCATGCCCCCTAGTCCTAGTATTTTTGGAAAGCGTGAACAGACGCTTCACATCCACCTGTTCCACTCCACTCATTATTTTATATACCTCTATCATGTCTCCCCTCAGCCGTCTCTTCTCCAAGCTGAATAGCCCTAGCCTCCTTAATCTTTCTTCATAGGGAAGTCGTCCCATCGAAGAAAGATTTTCCATTTTTTGTTTTATTTGTTAACCTATAGTATAGTGATTGAAATATGTCAATTTTTGAAATTTGCATCTCTTTATATTTGCACAATACAGGGGGACTGAGGGGTGGGACTGTTCAGGGAAGAAGTCCTTGTGCAGGTTGCAGGCAGCCTATGAGTGGCGCTGCCACTGCCCAGGTGAAGACTGCAGTAGACAGAATTTTAAGGTATTGAGGGGGGGGGGGGGACGCACTGCCTGTAAAAAAAAAAAAAATTCAGCACCCCCAATCATTTTGAAAAGTTGGCTCCTATGGCTGTGAGGTCATTTAAGCTTTTATTTTGATGCCATTTATTCTCTACATAGGGATCCTCTATGTTTATTTCATGCATTCTTGAATTTGGTCACCTATGTCTTCACATCCTCCCCTGGGAGGGCATTCCAGGCAACCACCACCCTTTTGTGAAAAACTATTTCCTGTTGTTGCTCTTAAGTCTACTACCCTGCAATCTCAACTCATGACTTCTTGTTCTACCATTTCCCTGTCTCTGAAAAAGTCAGCAATGACTTCTTCATGGGCATTAACAAACACCTCCTTTCTTCTACTGGTTATGTCTCTCTCTGTTCAGTCTAGAATCCTTCTGGCTATGGGCACTGCCTTGTCACATTGTTTTGTTGCCTTAACCCATTAGTGCTCAATGTTCCCATAATAAGCCATATGGGAACAGATTTGTTCCCATATGGAAACATTGGGCACTAATGGGTTAAGATCCTCAGACACTATCATCCAAGGTCTCTCCTGGTCTGTGCTTATCAGCCTCTTATGCCCTAGCAAATATAGCTCTTTTTTTTTCTTTTCAATTAAATCTTTATTTGACCACCGAGCCCATTCCGATAACCAGGTTGCATACAAAACTTCAAGCCCCAAACTTCCCAAACAATATAACAACTAATTATCATATATACCATGAGTGGTCTGTTTACCTCCCCCCACATCCCACCAACCAAACCCTCCCCAACCACCCGTTACAAATTGAAGCTGAAATGGACCAATTGTTGTCCCTTCAGTGATTAAAATGGAAACGTTCACCATAGAACCTGAATTCAACAATGGATTTCTACACCCCCACCTGCATCACTCTGCAATTCTTCACAATAAATTTTAACTGCCAAACATTAGATCATTCTTCTCATCTTTTTACATTTTTTCATATGTTGTCCACTCCCTCTGGGATGTCCACTCTGTTGCAAATCTTTGTGTCATCCACAAAAAAAGGCAAACATTTCCCTCTAATCCTTCAGCGATGTTGCTCATAAATATATTGAATACAATTGGCCCTAATACCAATCCCTAAGTCACTCCACTACTCACCTTTCTTTCTTCTGTGTGAATTTCATTCACAACCACCCTCTGTCATTTTTCAGTTAAGCAGTTTCTAATCCAGTTCACCACTTTGGATCCTAACTGCAGCCCGTTCAATCTGTTCATGAGCTTCCTGTGATGAACTGTGTGAAAGAACGTAAGAGTAGCCATACTGGGTCAGATCAATGGTCCAGCTAGCCCAATATCCTGTTTTCCAAACAATGGCCAAGCCAGGTCACAAGTACCTGGCAGAAACCCAAATCGTGGTAACACTCTATACTACAAATCCCAGGGCAAGCAGTTGCTTCCCATGTCTGTCTCAATAGATATGGAGGAAAGCCACAATACAAAGCCTTGTGAATCCTTTGGATTCTATAATGCCCTCGGTATGGCCCTAAAGTGACTGACCGGGTTAGGAACTGGTTAATTAGAAGATGACAGGGATAGTGGTAAATGGAGCTCATTCTGAGGAATTGGATGTTACCAGTGGTGTGCTGCAAGGTTCAGCTCTTGGGCTAGTTCTTTTCAACATTTTTGTAAGCGGTACCGCTGATGATGATCTGATAAGGTTTAACTTTTTGCAGATCATACCTAAATCTAAAATATGGTAGACACCCATGATGGTGTGGATAACATCAGAAAGGATCCAGCAAAGCTTTCCTGAAATCCAGACTACATCTAGCACATGCTCTCAATCAAGTTCTCTGGTCACTTAGTCAAAGAAATCAACAGATTCATTTGGCATGATTTTCACCTGGTGCAATATGATGTGACAGGCTGAAGAGACTAACTCCTTTGGAAACAGCCTATGACAAAAATATGAATTCATGTCTGTCTGATTATAAAAGTTATTCAAACTTAGGTTGCACCTCTGAATGTCCACCACAGTAGGGAGTATTGTATGGAGGAATAAAAATGCTCACTTTTTTTTTTTAAAAGGCAAATAGGTACTTATGTGCCTTTATAAAGTAGGTACCCAGAACCTAACATAATAGAACATAGATGCTCTGCACTAATTAATTACTGTTCCAAAGAAGGTGTAGATTTACATTTCATTTTGTTTGTTTATTTGTTTTTTATTTGGGGGGCAATGTCAGAAAGAGTATCAACTGTTCCTTGATAGTGCATTTTTGTTTCAAATGAATGCACATACCTAGTGTAAACATATTTTATAAAATGCATGCACAGTGGTGAAGCCAGAAATTTTTAACAGGAGATGTGTCTCCCATTCCCTCCCTCCCCCGCATACCTTAAAATCACCTCCGCTCCAGTCTTTGCCCAGGTAGCGACAGCAGCACTCATAGACCGCCTGTGGTCTGCATCAGAAATTTCTCATTGAACCATCCCACCCTTCACAAAACAGGAAGTTGTATCAGAAGGGATGGGATGGTTCAGACAGAATGTCCCGTTGCAGGCCGCAAGCAGCCTACAAGTGCAGCTGCCCAGACAAAGACTGGAGCGGAAGTGATTTTAAGGCATGGGTGAGAGAGTGGGGAGGGGAGAGAATAGCAGAGCTTTGTGGGGCCGGGAAGGGACGTAAGATGCCAGATTGTGCACAGAGGGCGGGAGGAAGAATGCTGGTCAACTGGGGTGCGTACGCAACACATGCACCTTGAATGGATATGCCACTGTGCATGCATATATTGCAACTCTGTCCCAGCTGTGCCTAAATGACACCGCTGGGAACAGGTACGTGTAGATCATACATAATTAGGCACTCTTTTTCCGTACCCCTACTTTTTACAACCATATAATCTCACACAATTTATAACAACCCCTCTCTTAGCAAGCAGAAAACACTTTATAAAATGACCCCTCTATGGAACAAATACTCAATATAAAATGTAGGGCCTGCAGTGTACACAAGGACAGAGCCACGAGAACGTTTAGTTTGACCAAAGCATGAAAGATCCTATTGTTCCTCCTGCTTCTGTTTCTGCATCATTTTGGAGTCTCATGTTTGTCTTAATGAGGCCTTTGGTTCTGACAAGCAGTGCACACACGAGGTTTCACCATTATCACCTTCCAACTACTTTGCAACCCCTTCTGCTATAGGCTTGCAGTCTTCCGCACATCTTACTATTTATACCATTTTAGCCTGACACATTTTTTCCAGTCTATTCATCACAACGCTGCTAATGCAGAGTGAGTAATAAATATTCAACATGATGTGTCATACAGCTTGCAACATCATGTTAGTCAATTAAGGAATCAGCTCAGCCCAATCTGTCATGAACAAGACTATTCTATTATTGTCACAATGTGGTTTAAAACAAATCTTGAATAACCATAAAAGAACTACAGGTGCTTAATAATACAAAAAAAAAAGTATTACACCTGCAGCATACAATTGATTTTGAAGTAGAGAATGGATTAGGCTATTGAGGTCATGTTAATTACAAATTCAGTTGGTCTTATTTTACATATCCAGTTGTGGAAACTGGGATTTTCAATTAATTCACTAATTAGGTATTTATAAGACAGTTTTCATAGTTAGCAGGGTTCATGTGCATCAAAAGTAGAAATTACATATATACTAGAAGGGTTAAGCCCATGAAGCAATATTAAAAAGTGAAATGCACAAATTCTCTTGAATGTGCACAAACTGTGTGTGTAAAAATGGGTGGGGTTTGTTGAGGGTGTGCCCACGATTGTGTGACTGCATCATTTGTTATGCCAATATTTGACCATGATGGAGTATAACCTGCATGAAGTGGCAGGTGCGGCTCTGGCCACCTTGTACAGCAGACTAGATGGACCTTGCAGGTCTTATTTGCCGTCACATACTATCCAGCTTATTTTCGAAAGAGATCGCCGGCCATCTTCCAACACAAATCAGGAGATAGCCAGCCATCTCCTGAACCCGGCCAAATCGGTATAATCGAAAGCCGATTTTGGCCGGCGCCAACTGTGTTCCATCGTGGAGCCGGCCAGAGGGCGGGACGGGGCGTGGTTACGAGATGGCCGGCTTCGCCTGATAATGGAAAAAGATGGCTGGCTCTGACAAGCATTTCACCGGCTTCACTTGGTCCATTTATTTTCAGGACCAAGTCTCAAAAAAGTGCCCCAATTAACCAGATGACCACCGGAGGGAATCGGGGATCACCTCCCCTTACTCCCCCAGTGGTCGCCAACCCCCTCCCACCCAAAAAAAAAACTTTTTTGCCAGCCTCTATGCCAGCCTGAAATATCATACCCTGCTCCCTGACAGCAGTATGCAAGTCCCTGGAGCAGTTGTTAGTGGGTGCAGTGCACTTCAGGCAGGTAGACCCCCTCCAACCCCCCCCCCCCCCCGCAAACCCACTCTACCCACATCTAGGTGCCCCCTTCACCCATAAGGGCTATGGTAATGGTGTAGAGTTGTAGGGAGTGGGTTTTGGGGGGATTTGGGGGGCTCAGCACCCAAGGTAAGGGAGCTATGCACCTGGAAGCTATTTTAATTTTTTTTTTTAGAAGTGCCCCTAGGGTGCCCGGTTGGTGTCCTGGCATGTCAGGGGGACCAGTGTACTACAAATGCTGGCTTCTCCCATGACCAAATGTCTTGGATTTGGCCGGGTTTGGGATGGCCAGCATTAGGTTCCATTATGGGCGAAAACCGATGCCGGCCATCTCAAACCCAACCATCATTGACATTTGACCGGCCCCAACCGTATTATCGAAACGAAAGATGGCCGGCCATCTTTTTCGATAATACAGTTCGGGACCGCTTTTTGCGGCACCGGCCATCTAGATGGGTGGCCATCTAGATGGCCTGCGCCATTCGATTATACCCCTCCAAATTATTATGTGTCTGAAGTATGCATATTTTGTAATGCCAGTTGTCAAACATTTGTATACATTGTATATCATAAGATGCGTAAGGTAAACATACGTGTTTATTAGGATCTGGCAATTAGATTAACGGTTTGTGCTGGAAAGTTGATTGCAAGTTCTTGATCATCGTTTGCCAATCCTTCTGTGTCTCTGTAATCTTATCCTGTTCCTGCCTTATTCATTTTTGCTCTACTCTTGTGTCACTTTGCTTCCCTGTCTGCCTCATTGCTCTTTGTGTTTCTTTGTGTCTGTCTTCTCCGATTGTGTCTGTATGGGTCTTTTTATGTGATCGGGTCTATACATATATATATGTGTGTGTATGTGCGTGTGTGTTTATATCAAGTTATGTGTACATATGTGACTGCAGAACTCGTGGTAAGTCTGAATCTGTTAATGGTGGTTTTGAATGTCTTGGGATGTCTCTGCTAGTGGTAGTGATTCTTTGCTGGTGGTGGTTCTGGATATGCTAATGGTGGTAGATATGTGTGTGTGATGGTCTGGAATGAGGGGACATAGAATGAAGGTGAAAAGAGATACAGAAGTAGCCAGGTAAAACGTGCCCTAAATGGACACAACCTAATTTAATCGCGTGGCTAGCTGCTTGGCATATTCTATATACCACGTTAAAATTTAAGTCTATTTTATAAAATTTAGGCATGAGAGCTGTTAAGTTTTTAAGAGTTTTGGTAGCCGGTTGTAGCCCCCTTGGCTACTTTAACAACTGATTCCCAAAATGTGGGCTCGGGCCTTCTCCTGAATTCTCTTTTACTTTGCTGGTGGGGATGCTGAGCCCTGCCAACCAAGTATTACTGTACACCGCCTTGAGTGAATTCCTACAAAAAGGCGGTAAATAAATCCTAATAAATAAATAGACTGATGCTGCTCCCAGTTCCTTGTTTGCAGCACTGAGCAACAGGCTTGGACTTCTTGTGCCTGTGCGAGAAGTCCCAGCAGAGCCAAAAACAAGCAGTGGGATGTGGTGGAGCTCCGCATCCCTATCAGCAAAGGTATTTTTAGCATGCCTGTACGAGGGAGGCATGCATTGCTCCCCCCCAGTCCACTCCTGCCTCCCCCCCCCCCCCCAAACACCAAATTGCAGAGCTGGCTACACTCAGAGAGAGAGCCTTTTAAAAATTTACCAGCACACCCCTGGAAGTATCCCTCTAACTGATCCAACAATTATGCTATTATCCAGTGTCTCAGCACTTGAAAATCTGTGGAAGAGAGATTTAGCTGGGAGAAGCCTGACAAATGATGTTCACCTGTTAAGTATGTACATTTTTTCCTGAGGTTTCTCTGTTTTGTTGTGCGGGTCCTCTGTGTCACTGTTATCATGCAAAATGGCATTTAGCTTAGAAAAGAAGGCCCAAGCAAGGCTTTTTCATGTTTTGTGACCTCCTTCATCAGCAGGTTTACCCTCCCCTAGGGAGAAGTTAGTCTTCCTGAGGTATTCTTCTTTCTTTGCTGTCAATATGCATATAGGACTAAATTCAATAAATGGCGTCTAAAAAAATTGGCACAGAAAAAAAAACAACACTTAGCACTATTATATAAACCACTCAAAGTTAGGCACCATTTATAGAATAGTGCTTATTGCAGGGAACCACAACTACTTTTAGGCACAAACATTTATACCAACAAAACCCTGGTGTAAATCCCTGCACCTAAATTAGTCACAAATTCCTTTTTATTCTCTAACAATGCACATAAATTGAGGGACTGCCCCGATCTTCCCATGGTCGCTCCCCCCTTTTGGATCTGTGCATAAAGTTTACGCACAGATCAGGCTGCATACATTTATGCACATAAATTTTAATTAGTGCTGATTAGCAATGATAATTGTTAGCATTTAATTATCAGCTCTAATTGACTCATTATTCAATTAAATTGTGTATACAAATTTGTCACATGCTCAAATTTGCGTGCACAAGTTTTAGCGACTTTTATAGAATTTGGGGGGGATAATGAGTGGCATGTATGTGCATGTTCATAAAATAGGCAGGTGAGCATTTTCAGCAACCTAATAGGGGCATACGTAGTTAATTAGTAGGCACATTATTTTTCTGTGAGTAATTTACAAATTTAGGGGCCCTTTTACAAAGGCGTGGCAAAAACTGGCCTGCAGCAGTGTGGGCGCGTGTTTTTGGCACTCGCCGGCCCCTTACTGTACCACGTCTGGAAAAAAAGGATTTTTATAACGGGCCGGAAAATGGACATATGGCAAAATGAAAACCAGCGTGCGTCCATTTTCTGTCTGAGACCTTACCGCCACCCATTGACTTAGTGGTAAGGTCTCACACGCTACCCGGGGGGGGGGGGGGGGTAAGCATTCAGTGCATGCCAACTGGCATTTACAACCGGGTAGGTGCCCTGTGTTTTTGGCACATGCCAAATTTAGAATTACCACCTGAGGCACGTGGTAGCCATTTGGTAATGCTGATAGAGCGCACGCTGGATGCATGTAGGCTCTTATGTGCCTGTGTAAAAGGGCCCCTTCGTGTAATTTTATGTTTCCTACTTGTGTACACATACATTTGGCTAATCCTATGTGTCTTATCTTTCTGGTTTCACAAGTTCTGCTCCTAATTGAAAACCTTCTGTCAGTTACTCATCCCCATGCTGCATACAATTTTAAATTTATGAAAGTACATATGGAGGGGCATTTTCGATTGACGTCTAAATCCGATTTTGAAAGTTTGGGGAAAAACGGCCAAAATCCAGTAGCGAACACAATCATTTTCCAACCAGAAAAAATGTCCAACGTTTTGTTTTGAAAATGGCAATTTGTTAGATGTTTTTCTGCTTATTGCATCTACCATTTTCAGAAAAAAAAAAAATCCAAGGGGAAATTTATACAAAAACAAGCCATTATGACATCTGGGGCCAGTGTTCTTAGTAGACTGGCCATAAGGACATCTCAGTAGAGCAGTGGGGTACCCTAGGGGGCGCTGCAGTGGACTTCACATAAAAGATCCCAAGTACACATCTCACTGTTACCCCCTTATATTGTATGGGGAGCCCTTCAAAAACCTAGTATACCCAACTGTACACCACTACAATAAACCTTATGCCTGCAGGTGTCACCTCTGTGTAGGTACTGTAGGTTTTGATGGGTTTTGGAGGGCTCACACTTTCATCCACAAGTGTACCAGTTATAGTGGGTTATGGGCCTGGGTCCCCTTCTCTACACTGCACTGCACTGATCACTAGGCTACTCCAGGGACCTGTTTGCTGCTCTATTAGGCCTAGCCATAATATTTGAAGCTGTCATAGAAGCTGGTATGAACTGTTTCTTTCACATCTTTGGAGGGTTGGAGGAGATGTGACCACTGGGGTAGTAAGGGGGGCTATGCCTTAATTCCTCCAGTGGTCATCTGGTCATTTAGGGCATCTTTTTGTGGCTTAGTCATGATTGAACGCTGCGTACATCTAGTAGCGCTATAGAAATGATAAGTAGTAGTAGTAAACAGGTCTAGACCAAAACATCTAACTTTTAGCCCTGGCCTTTTTCGCCCAAATCCCACCCCCAGCATGTCCTCTTGTGATTTGCATACACTACAGAGAAAAATGTCTCAAATCTGAATAAGATGCTATTTTTTGGAGAAAAACATCCAAATGCCGCTTTGTGCTGGTTTTGAGATGTTTTTCTCTTTTCAAAATGAACCACTTGAAACTCTAAGGACAAGTTTCTTTTCCTTCATGAATATTTATAGGACATGTGGAGGATATTTATATAAGAGGGAACCAAAGTTAATTGAGCAGGAAGGCATCTATTTTAGCCTATTTTAAGAAAAACATATATGTGTCTATGGTGCTTATTTTAGAAGCTCTGTTCTTCTTTTGGTTGTCTGAAAACTGGAATTTAGTCCTCCATGTTGCATGGATGCCCAAATCCCTACTTTATTAAGCCAGGGTATGGCTGTCTACAACTGCTGTATGTCCATATGGCAAGGGAGCAAGCTTTAGGCAAGACTAGGAAGGGGCCAAAATATGGAAGGGGAAGGGACATCCATGTCAAAAAATATGGATGTCTGTGTTTAGACCTGGTACTTGTCATGTCCAGGTTACAGGAAGTTGCTCCGATTGAGCAGTTCTCCACTGCCGGCATGGTTAAAAAGTGAGGTGAAGAAGCTATTAGAGCTAAAAGAAAATCCTTCAGAAAATGGAAGAATGAACCGACTGAAAATAATAAGAAACAGCATAAGGGATGTCAATGTCAAGTCAAATGCAAAGCACTGATAAGGAAGGCTAAGAGGGACTTTGAAAAAAAGATTGCATTGGAGGCAAAAACACATAGAGGAGCATAATTGAATGGGTGCCTGAGTTTTCATGAGGGCGACCTCGCAGGACGTCCCCGTGAAGGGGCGGGGAAACCCGTATTATCAAAACAAGATGGGCGACCATCTTTCATTTCGATAATACAGTCGGGGACGCCCAAATCTCAACATGATGGTCGACCTTAGAGATGGTCGTCCCCAATAATGGAAACCGAGGACACCCATCTCAAAAACGACCAAATCCAACTCATTTGGTTGTGGGAGGAGCCAGCATTCGTAGTGCACTGGTCCCCCGGACATGCCAGGACACCAACCGGGCACCCTAGGGGGCACTGCAGTGGACAAACTGATGCACTAACTGAACGGATAAAGCCCTTCCCTTACCGATCCCTTAGCGATTCAGAAAGGCGCAGGCATGCATGAATGAAATCGCATGTAAATGAGCTGCTCACTGTTTCCTCATTTGCACACAATTTCCTTCCTAAGGAGGGGAAGCCAGTGCAGAGCAGCCAAGCATTATGCATGGCTGCTCTGCGCATGGCAAAGACGGCTTCATACATGCAGACAAGCTGCGTGTATAATAGCTGTCTACAACCATAAATAAATTGCCATCTACAACCTTAGAAAAATACAAGTCCATATGCATGTCATGGACATCTTTTTTTTTTCTTTTAAGAGTATGGGTGAAGAACGTCCTTCGCTTGCCTCTGTCCCTGCCAAGGCAGTTGAGGACGTCCTTTGCTACGCCTCCGTCCCGGCAGTTGAGGACGTCCTTCGCTATGCCTCCCTGCAACAGCAGTTGAGGACGTCCAAAATGTGGATGTTTCTGTGAGAAGGATGTCCATGCCTGGATGTTTCTGTAAAAAGGATGTCCAAGCCTGTTATGCCTCTGACACCCTCTTTATTTATTTGGATTTTGGATCACAAGTAGCAGCAGTGGGATTTGAACTGGCAATCTCTGGTTTACAAGACCAGTGCTCTAACCACTAGGCCACTCTTCCACTCCACTCCCTTGAAATTTGGCCATCCCTGTGGGGGGGGGGGGGGGGGCAGTTCAGGATGTCCAAAATGTTTCAAAGAAGGATGTCCATGCCATGCCTTTGCTATGCCTTCGCTAAACACACACATACTTCCCCTCCCAAGGACCTGCATACTTTCTATGACAGACCCGAGTATGACATTTCAGGCTGGCAAAAAAAGTTTTTAAAGTTTTTTTTTCAGGGTGGGAGGGGGTTAGTCACCACTGGGGGAGTCAGGGGAGGTCATCCCCGATTCCCTCAGGGTGGTCATCTGGTCAGTTCGCGTACCTTTTTGAGGCCTGGTCATAAGAAAAAATGGACCAAGTAAAGTTGCCCAAGTGCTCATCAGGGACGCCCTTCTTTTTTCCATTATCGCTTGAGGACGCCCATCTGTTAGGCACACCCCAGTCCCGCCTTCGCTATACCTCCGACACGCCACCAGGAACTGTGGTCATCCCTGCGATGGGAAGCAGTTGGGGATGCCCAAAATCGGCTTTCGATTATGCCGATTTGGGCAACCCTGAGAGAAGGACGCCCATCTCCCGATTTGTGTCAAAAGATGGGCACCCTTCTCTTTCGAAAATAAGCCTGATAATAAAAATTTTTTAGGTATATTAAAAGCAGAACGCTGGCAAAAGAATCGGTTGGACCGCTAGATGACCGAGGAGTAAAAGGGACGATCAGGGAAGGCAAAGCCATAACGGAGAGATTAAATGAATTCTTTGCTTCAGTCTTCACCGAGGAAGATTTGGGTGAGATACCGGTGTCAGAAATGGTATTCAAAGCTGACAAGTCGGAGAAACTTAATGAATTCTCTGTAAACCTGGAGGATGTAATGGGTCAGTTCTACAAACTGAAGAGTAGCAAATCTCCGTGACTGGATGGTATTCATCCCAGAGTACTGATAGAACTGAAAAATGAGCTTGCAGAGCTATTGTTAGGAATATGTAATTTATCCTTAAAATAGAGCATGGTACCGGAAGATTGGAGGGTGGACAATGTAACGCCGATTTTTAAAAAAGGTTCCAGAGGAGATCCGGGAAATTATAGACCAGTGAGTCTGACGTCAGTGCCGGGCAAAATGGTAGAGACTATTATTAAGAACAAAATTACAGAGCATATTCAAAAGCATGGATTAATGAGACAAAGTCAACATGGATTTAGAGAAGGGAAATCTTGCCTCACCAATCTACTACATTTCTTTGAAGGGGTGAACAAACATGTGGATATAGGTGAGCAAGTTGATATTGTGTATCTGGATTTTCAGAAGGCGTTTGACAAAGTACCTCATGAAAGACTACAGAGGAAATTGGAGAGTCATGGGATAGGAGGGAGTGTTCTATTGTGGATTTAAAACTGGTTAAAAGATAGAAAACAGAAAGTAGGGTTAAATGGTCAGTATTCTCAATGGAGAAGGGTAGTTAGTGGGGTTCCCCAGCAGTCTGTGCTGGGACCGCTGCTTTTTAACATATTTATAAATGACCTAGAGATGGGAGTAACTAGTGAGGTAATTAAATTTGCTGATGACACAAAGTTTTTCAAAGTCGTTAAATCGTGGAAGGATTGTGAAAAATTACAAGAGGACCTTACAAGACTGGGAGACTGGGCATCTAAATGGCAGATGACGTTTAATGTGAGCAAGTGCAAAGTGATGCATGTGAGAAAGAGGAACCCGAATTATAGCTACGTCATGCAAGGTTCCACATCAGGAGTCAAGGACCAAGAAAGAGATCTAGGTGTCGTCGTTGATGATACGTTGAAACCTTCTGCTCAGTGTGCTGCTGCAGCTAAGAAAGCAAATAGAATGTTAGGTATTATTAGGAAAGGAATGGAAAACAAAAATGAGGATGTTATAATGCCTTTGTATTGCTCCATGGTGCAACTGCGCCTTGAATGTTGTGTTCAATTCTGATCACCGCATCTCAAAAAAGATATAGTGGAATTAGAAAAGGTGCAGAGAAGGGTGACGAAAATAATAAAGGGGACGGGATGACTTCCCTATGGGGAAAGGCTAAAGCGGCTAGGGCTCTTCAGCTTGGAGAAAAGGCGGCTGAGGGGAGATGATAGAGGTCTATAAAATAATGAGTGGAGTTGAACGGGTAGATGTGAAGCGTCTGTTCACCCCTTTTTCAAAAATACTAGGACTAGGGGGCATGCGATGAAGCTACAATATAGTAAATTTAAAATGAATCTGAGACCCCTCCGAAGGGACACCACCTTGTAAGTGGTGGAGGGGCTTCCGTGTTTCAATGACTCAGAGGGCTATTCTGAAGGGTTACCCATATCAGACAGGCCTCTGAGGAGAAACCAGACAAAGAGTGTCCCAAATTAGGGAGAGGGGAAAGATAGTGACCTGAAGCTCGTACACTCAATGGCCCAGCTGTCCTCTGAAGTTCAGTTTTTGTTCACTCGAAATTTCCTCTCTGCATTGCAGTTGCCTTAACAGAGGAAGGGGACAATGGGGGATCAGCCGCCAATGACCAGCGTTTTGTCCCCTGTGCAGCAAGTGTGGGACCGCTGTATGACGAGCTGCCCATAGATGACTGGGTTGATGAGTCCTTTGATTAGCGCTGACGAAGGAGCGTCGATGCTCTTGGACTTGGAAACAACTTCATCGCTCAAAAATCATTTAACCACCATGCCCAAAGGAGTGGAGGAGTGAGTCAGGAGTGTATGCTGAAACGGAAGTCGTTTACAGCTGAACCCGTGTCGGTGGTGCTACTCCTAAACCCTTAAGAGTTATCAGCTTTTGGCTCCCGTGGAGGTTGCATTGAATGTCATCTGGAGGGTGCTCCAGGACCTGATGGTGGTAGAGAATGACTTTGCTTCAGATATAGTCTTGTTAATGAGCCACATGGATAATCTAATCGAATCCTTTGAGAATATACAGCAAATGAAGTTATACTGAAGTAGGAAACGGTTTAAGATTTGAAAATGATAAAAGGACCAGAAAAAATTGAACAAAATGAATATTGTTGCAGATGATTAATATCGAGATTGTTGTTTTCCCAGAGTTCCGGGTATGACTCCTAATGTTTTTTTTCCTCTGAAATGATTCCTCTTAATATATTAATTCAAAAGGAGTGGAGCCTGTGAAACTGGGATTACTTTAATCAGCGGAAATTGGATTGGAGATTCAAGGGTTTGTATTGTTAAACAATTTCTGGTTTTAAAAGGGAAAAAAATGAAATCAGGTGTATTACTTTCACTAATATTGGACAATAAGTATCTTTCCAATGAAATTGATGGACTATGCACCGTTATGGTCTTGAAGAAACCAACCAGATGATCAATGTGGAATAATGATTTAGATAAATAATAACTGGGAATAATCGGGTTAATACCACGTTTTCTTTGTTTGCTGTTGCTTAAATTGATCTCCTTGTCTTGTTTCACTCTCCCTATTTATTTTGTGGTCTAAGAAAGAGAAAGATTGTATAAAATCCATTTATCTTGTTGAGATTGTTTTCTTCTAATATTGTTTTAATGTACAATCATCTCTGTTTTACTGTTTTGCAAGTGATCCTTGTAAAATGAAAAAATTATAAATAAATGATTAAAAAAAAAACACGAATCTGAGAAAATATTTCTTCACTCAACGTGTAATTAAACTCTGGAATTCGTTGCCAGAGAATGTGGTAAAGGCGGTTAGCTTTGCAGGGTTTACAAAAGGTTTGGACGGCTTCCTAAAGGAAAAGTCCATAGACCGTTATTAAATGGACTTGGGGGAAATCCACTATTTCTGGGATAAGCAGTATAAAATGTTTTGTACTTTTTGGGATCTTGCCAGGTATTTGTGATCTGGATTGGCCACTATTGGAAACAGGATGCTGGCTTGATGGGCCTTTGGTCTTTCCCAGTATGGCAATATTTATGTACTTATGAGAAGTCAAGAGTAGGTATTTTCTGTCCCCAGAGAGTCACTATTATTACTTTTTTTTAAGAAAAGAAAAGATTACAAAGTGTTCTACTGGGATTCAAACACTCAAGTGCTGGTTTCTGTGCTGGCCTTAGCAGAGTGCTTTAACCATTAGACTATTTTATAATATGGACAGTCTTCTGAAGCCACAAAGACATGCATGTCCTTCATTATGCCCAGTTTATAGTTTGGATGTTTCAGGGCTTCTTTTACAAAGCCATGCTAGTGATTCCTAAGCTGCAAATGAGACAAATCCTGTTCAATTCCTATGGGATTCCTCTCATTTGCCATGCAGGCATTGCTAGTGCAGCTTTGTAAAAGAAGCCCGTATGTTTATTACGGCGTGTTAGCATTTTTAACTTGCCTTTAAAATTAAGGCGCGTTAAACACTAAAACGCCAATACATTCCTATAGGTGATTTAGCGCTTGATGCACATTAGCATTTAATGCGTGTTAAAAACGCTAACACGCCTATAGCGCACCTTTGTAAACACAAGCATCAGTTTGTTAAATGGGTGTTCATGTATTTCAGAGCAGGCTGTATATCAGCAGGTCTTGGAGAAATGCATTCCCATATGTGATGTAATGATTTGAACACCCATATTCTGAGTTGGAAGTCCATTCTAAAATGCTGCTCTATATGAGCAAGTGGATAAGTTAGTGCTTACTTATGTGAGTACATGAATATTTTATAAAATATGTGCTGAAACTGTGATGCTGCCCATGCCCTGTACAAACTCTGCCTCTGAGAACAGCTACTGTGCAAATATGCATTGGCTTGCATTGAGCACATTTTTAGATGTGGTCTAATTTTCTAATAGACCTTTTCCATATGTACATCAGTGTTTTACATGCAAAAGGTAATAATAGAAATTTATACCTTTTCTTATTGGACTAACAATACTTAGCATGTGCACATCTCCAGATTACCACATGGTACCTTAATGTGCCCCACAGTAAGTCATTTTTTTGCTGTAGTAAGCACCCCGTTAGTGCACCTACTTTGGAAGCAAGGATTTACACCACTGAACCCTGATGTAAATCCTCGTGCCTAAATTAGGCCCAGATCTCCCCTAGTCTATAAACTGCGTACATCTGTGGTAAACGTCCCTGACCCACCCATACCCATGCCCCCTTTTCAGTTGCACACCTAGAAATGTATGCATGCATCTTTAGAGAAGAGCACCTAGCAAGATGCCACGTAAAGTCAAATTTTTGCCAGTTAGCACCAATAATTGATCACATCCAATACTGGTGCTATTTGGTTTGTTAGTCAATTAAGTCACATGCATGATTTTGAGCACCATTTATGGAATTTGGAGCATACTGTTAGCCTTATTTTTGAAAGTGATGGGCACCCAGTATTCGACCCAAATCGGGAGATAGGCGCCCATCTCGCAAAGGTGCCCAAATCGGTATAATCGAAAGCCGATTTTGGGTGTCTTCAACTGCAATCGGTCACAGAAACAGGCAAAGTTGACGGGGGCGTGTCGGAGGCGTGGGAAGGCGGGACTGGGTGTGTTTATCGGCCAAGGAGGAGAGGGTCGCCTTCAGCCGATAATCGTAAAAGAAAAGGCGTTTTTAGCGCGAATTTGGGTCATTTTATTGGACCCTTTTTTTTTCACAAACAAGTCCCAAAAAAGTGCCTAAATGACCACATGACTACCGGAGGGAATCGGGGATGATCACCCCTGACTCCCCCAGTGGTCACTAACCCCCTCCCAGCATAAAAAAAACAACTTTAACAACATTTTTTTCCCACCCTCTATGCCAGCCTCAAATGCCATACCCAGCTCCATCACAGTAGTATCAGGTCCCTGGAGCACATTTTTTTTCCACCCTCTATGTCAGCCTCAAATGCCATACCCAGCTCCATCACAGCAGTATGCAGGTCCCTGGAGCAGTTTTAGTGGGTGCAGTGGACTTCACCCAGGTGACCCGGCACATCCCCCCCTACCTGTTACCTTGTGGTGGTAAATGGAAGCCCTCCAAACCGCCCCCAAAACCCACTGTACCCACATGTAGGTGCCCCCCTTCAGCCATAAGTGCTATGGTAATGGTGTAGAGTTGTGGGCAGTAGGTTTTTTTTGGGGGGGTGGAGTTAAGGGCTCAGCGCCCAAGGGATGGGAGCTATGGACTTGGGAGGTATTTTACTTTTTTTTTACATTGTTACAAAGTGCCCCCTAGGGTGCACCGGTTGGTGTCCTGGCATGTCAGGAGGACCAGTGCACAACGAATCCTGTCCCCTCCCACGACCCAATGCCTTGGATTTGTTCGTTTTTGAGCTGGGCGCCTTCGGTTTCCATTATTGCTGAAAAACGAAACCGCCCAGCTCAAATCTGCACAAATCCGATGCATTTGCCCGGCACAAACCGTATTATCGAAAAAAAAGATGGACGGCCCATTTTTTTTTTTTAAATAGGGTCTGTCCCGCCCCTTCACATACCCGTTCTCGGAGATAGACGCCCATGGAGATGGGCGTTCGATTATGCCCCTCTGTATCACCTGAAAATTTCCTTTGTTAGCATTTACACCTGCTTTGAGTCACACATGTCAGATAATTTTTTTTTCTTAGATCTGGGGCTTAGAGGAATGCTTGGGATAGAATTGTATTTATGTATCTGACATTCGAAAATGACTGAATTGCCAAAAAACTGAGTTTTTAAAAACACTCCTTGATCAGTTCCTCACAGATGTTCAAGTGCTAAAATCCACCCTTAAAACTTGTCAGTGGCTCCATTTACACGTCTAGGGCTACATTCTATATATAGCGCCTTAAAAATCAGCACTAAAAAAATATGCCTAATTGTATTCTATAAACTACACCTAAAGTTAGGCACAGTTTATAAATATGCCTTGGTTCCATCCACATGACTAATCTAGTCAAGGGAATTTACGCCAAGTAAAACTTGGTGTAAATGACAGGGGACTAAGTTAGGCATGGAGCAGGTGTGTTCTATAATAGCATACATAATTATAGAAATGCCCATGATCTTCCCATGCCACGCCCATGGCCACACACCCCTTTTGGCAGCATGCATTAGAATTTACACCCATCACTTTATAGAATATGCTTAGCAAGATGTGCATGTAAATTCTAATTAAAGCCAACTAGTATCAATTGCTTGTTAATTGGCAATTATCAGCACTGATTGGCTTGTTAAGATAATTTTGTTGCACATGCAACACAGAATACGTCCAGAATTGTGTGCACAACTCAAGTCACACTATACAGAATCTGGGTGATAAATGATAATTCTATAAAGTGGGTTCTAACATTTACATTCCAATCACGTTCATAAATGATTAGAACAGCATATTTCATTGAAACATGCCTCTAGCAGAGAGCAAAGGAAGCTTAGAAAAATATATCAAATGTAAATTTGAAAGTCTCATAGAATTTTCCAAAAACTCCATTTTCCTTTTTAATACAGAGTTCTCCTTAACCAAAGTTGCAGTTAGAACTTGAGAATTCTTAATTTGCTCAGTATATAGTTCCACATTCTGTGCTGCCTGGAATAAATCTTTACGTAGATGCTCAGTATTAGAGGAATTCAGTTGAACTTTGGCATTCATAAGAGCAAAGTGCCTCAAAAGGGCCTTACCCAGTTCCAAGACTGCATTAAAAAAATATTCAAATTCTTTTTCCAATCTAGAGCAATTAGATGAAGGGTGAGTGAGATCATCAAGTTAAATAGTTTAGCATGTTTGAGTGGGATTGGTAGATTAGGGGTGGATGATTTTAAAATTAAAATTTTAAATGATAAAATAGTTGTAATGTTGAATAATTTTTGAAGAACATCCCATATTGATTTCAAATATGATTTTAAGTTGTGGCAATGAAATAGCATATGATCAAGAGATCCCACTGCGAATTGAAATGACCAAAGCAAATCTGATATACTATGGCTAAGTTTAGTAAGTTTTGCAGGTGTCCAATAGGATTTGTGAAGGATGTAGTAGGTAGATTGTAGAAGGACAGCTGATAAGGAAGAACACATGGTTTTGGTCCAAAAAAGTTCCCTTTTTTTTTTTGGAGAGTGAAACATCCAATTCCTTTTCCTAGGCAGAGAAGAGAGTGGAGCATGTATTCAGTTTAGTCATTTGTAGAATTTTATAGATTTTTGATGCAGACTTGGGAACCATGCGAGTTTGACATAAATTGGAGATGCTTGAAGTTAAATCCTGATGAGCCTGCGGTATAGGATAAAGATGACTAATGAAATGAACAAATTGATCCCGAAACGTTTTGTGAGTATGAGGGATGTTATGATGATTACAAAAATCCTGAGAAGGAATAATGTTAGTGTTTGACAACAACTGAGTGGGAGACCAAATATTAGCAGAAAACCAAGTGTTGTGAAGCTTTGGAAATGATTTAAGTGGGAAGGGGGATTTATACCGAATAGAGATATCCATTGAGTTTGACCATTAAAGTTTTAAAAGAGAGCATACAAAATTAATTGAACTTGAGGTGTTTTTTTAATATTAAAAAGGTCTACAGAATAGCGAAACTTGTTCATGGTAGGGAGTAGGTTTAATGGTAGGGGAAACAATTTTTCTTTTTCAAAAATCACCCTTCTAGAAGTGTGATATGAAAAGGAAAGTGAATACCAATGTTTGGCCTGAGAAATTTGAAAGGCTAAATGATCATGTTTAAAATCTGGAATATTTAAGCCACCAAGGTTCCTAGGAAGTTGAAGATTTTTAATGGCAATACAAGGTGTAGAGGATTTCCATAATAATTTAGAGATTATCACATTGAGTTTTTTAAATAAAATGAATCTTTAAATAATACAGGAATCATACTGAAAACATAATTAATTTTTGGTGCTAGTACCATTTTTAAAGGTTCAATTTTACCCCACCGTGATAGAAAGAGGTTGGTCCATGAATTTAGTAGATCGTTAGTAATTTGTAGGATACTGGATTCATTAAGTTTAAGAGTGTTTTCTAGGGAGGTGCTGTAGTTTATTTATAAATATTTAAGATTTTTATGTTCTCAAATAAATGGGTATTGAGTGACATTAGATTTTAATACAAAGAGTGGCATAATAGCAGATTTTGACCAATTGACTTTATACCCTGATATTTAATGCAAGTAAAGATGTGGGGAATGGAGTCATTTGTTGCATACATTAAAATGTCATCAGCACATATGGATAATTTAAATGATTCATCACAAAGTTTAATACCTGATATGTTTTGGTTGGCGCGAATGGAAATTGCAAGTGGTTCTAGGGCCAAGTTAAACAATAGTGGTGAAAAGGGGTAACCTTGTTTGAAATACAATTTCTAAGAAGAAATGCCATTAGAAAAAATGAATGCTTGAGGAGAATTGTAAATATGCTTAATCATATTCAAGAAGGGGTTGTTACAGCCAAACCAGTGAAGAATTTTGAAGAGATAAGGCCATTCAATTTGATCAAATGCTTTCTCAGCATCAAGGGCAAAGCAATTAATGGTTGTTCACTATCAATGGAGTTTGCAATTTGTTCCAGAATAACCTAGAGTTGTCTTAGGGCAATCTTCCAAGTGCAAAACCATTTTGGTCTTGATGTATAAGGAAGGGAACAACTTTTTTTAAACGATTGGTTAAAATTTTGGCATAAATTTTATTGTCTACATTTATAAGAGATATAGGGTGATAATTTGAAACATTAACTGGGTCTCTCCCCAGTTTAGGGATGACTATAATTTTAGAATCCAGGAAAGAGGCCATTTCCCCATTATGCTGGACCATATGTTCATATAATGTGAGGAGTCTGGGACTAAGAACAGCAGGTAAGCATTGTAGAATTCAATTGTTAGACCATCATTGCCAGGGGATTTATTTCTAGGTAATTCCTTAATTCCTGTCAATACTTCTGACAATGAGATACTTGCATCTAAGGATGCCTTTTGTGCAGAGGAGAGGGATGGGTGAGTAAGATTATCCAAAAAGGAATTAAAAAGGGATTCTGAGGGATTTATTTCAGAGTTATAGAGTTGTTGATAGTAAACTGAAAATTATTGGGCAGTATTAAGATCAGTGTAATGCATGATCCTATCAGCATCTGTAATATGAGATATCTTGGAGTGATGTATTTTAATCTTAAGGTACTGTGCCAGCAGGTGGCCCCTGTGTTATATTCTGTATAATTTGTAGATTTTTGTAGAAAAATAGATATCGCTTCTTTACTTAGAATTCTGGTGAAATTTTAATTTGGCTATAAGTAATTTCTAATAGGTATTGTGATCTTGTGTATTGAAGTAGGCATTTTCTAAAGTTGTAATACTTTGTTCAAGAGCATCCAATTCTCTTTTTCAGTTTAGTTATTGCTGCTGTGAAGTTAATTATAACTCCACATATTGTGGCTTTATAAGCATCCCACCAAATATTTATAGGGTAGTCAGTAATTTTATTATTAGTAAAATAATCTGTGGTGGATTATTCTAGTAAAGTAAAAAATGATTCATCTTTGACGAGGTTAGCATTAAATCTCCAGGAAAAGTGAGGTAACTCCTGAGATATTAAGAGAGAGAGCAGAATGATCTATGAGTGCCAAGAATAGAGGAGTCAGTAACAAAAGGGATGAGAGACTTTGAAATTAAAAAGTAATCTATCCTGAAGTGGCTAAGGTGAGGGTAGAAAAAAAAGTAAACTCTTTTTCTGTTGGGTGAAAAAGTCCCCAAATGTCTATTAAACCAAGAGAGGTTTTTTTAAGGAGAAAGGAGTGTGATGAGTTTTAGTGTGATGGTAGGAACACTATCCAGCTTATTTTCGAAAGAGAAGGTCGGCCATCTTCCGACACAAATCGGGAGATGGCCGACCATCTCTCAAGGCTGCCGAAATCGGCATAATCGAAAGCCGATTTTGGCCAGCCTCAACTGCAGTCCGTCGCAGAGCTGGCCAAACTTCAAGGGGGCGTGTCGCCAGAGTACAGAAGGCGGGACGGGGGCGTGCTTAAGAGATGGCCGGCTTCACCTGATAATGGAAAAAAGAAATCCGGCCCTGACGAGCATTTGGCTGACTTTACTTGGACCCTTTTTTTTCACGACCAAGCCTCAAAAAGGTGCCCCAACTGACCAGATGACCACTGGAGGGAATCGGGGATGACCTCCCCTTACTCCCCCAGTGGTCAACAACCCCCTCCCACCCAAAAAATAAAAAAACATTTTTTTGCCAGCCTCTATGCCAGCCTCAAATGTCATACCCAGTTCCCAGACAGCAGTATGCAGATCCCTGGAGCAGTTTTTAGTGGGTGCAGTGCACTTCAGGCAGGCAGACCCAGGCCCATCTCCCCCTACCTGTTACACTTGTGGTGGTAAATGGGAGCCCTCCAACCCCCCCCCCAAACCCACTGTACCCACATGTAGGTGCCCCCCTTCACCCATAAGGGCTATGGTAATGCTGTAGAGTTGTGGGGAGTGGGTTTTGGGGGGATTTGGGGGACTCAGCAACCAAGGTAAGGAAGTTATGCAGCTGGGAGCTATTTTAATTTTTTTTTTAATTTTTAGAAGTGCCCCTAGGGTGCCCGGTTGGTGTCCTGGCATGTGAGGGGGGGCCAGTGCACTACAATGCTGGCTCCTCCCACGACCAAATGCCTTGGGATTTGGCCGGGTTTGAGATGGCTGGCCTCAGTTTCCATTATCAGCGAAAACCGAGGCCTGCCATCTCAAACCCGGCCATCTCTGACATTTGGCCGGCCCCAACCATATTATCAAAATGAAAGATGGCCGGCCATCTCGTTCTAAAATACGGTCGGCCCCTCCCCTTCGCGGCGCTGTCCTCGGAGATGGACGCCCTTAGAGATAGGCATCCCTGGTCGAAAATGCCCCTCCATGTCTATACAGAAACTGATCTTGAATTTGATTACTGCCCCCACTAGAATTACATTTGAATAGTGAGAATTATTAATTTTCAGTGCCAGGAGGTGAAAGAATTCTGGGGAGTCTTTATTTGGAGCATACACATTCAGAAGGGTGTATTCAATGTTGTCTATTTTTTAACATCTAATTTAATCCACCTGCCTTCTGAATCTGTAGATTGATTACTAATATGTAAAGTAAGAACAGCCACCCCATTTTTCTTGTTTGTAGCTGGGGAGTGATCTGCAAGTATATAGTTTTTTTCAAGGAAACGTTTTATGTCTTTGAAATTGAATTACCAATCCTGCTGCAGGAAAACCATTCTCCACAGTGGGAGATTGGAGACATGGGTCAAGGAAAATCCAGGAGATCTGCAAAAGTGGAGATCCCGCTGCCAGGGAAGACTCATCTAGGAAGAAGGCCCTCAAAAATGGATAATGGGGACTCTGAAATATGAGGTTCCATGGGTCTAATGGAGCCTTTGCTGGGGGAGTATGTTGTTGAATGTGACTGTCAGAGGGAATCTGGAAGTGGAACCATGGCATTTGAAGGCCTAAAGGGCACAAGAGGAAAGGGTATTGGGGAACCAGAATAGGAAAGAGGTAAACACATTGCTGGGGTGTCCAACTTGATTGCTTGATGTTGTATGGGTGACCAGATAAAGATGGGGTCGCACGGAGAGCAGAGGGAAGAGCAGTCTACCAGTGTTTGTATATTATGATTGCTTAAGGGCCACACTGAAGAGGAATGCCCTTATGAGATGGGCCCTGAGAAAAGGATTTGAGTTTCCACCAGGGTGGTGAAAACAGAACCCGAGCATGAGCTTGGACCTTGTAGCTAGGAGAAGCCCAAGAAACCAAACCAATATAGTGCAGGTAGGGCACAGGAGACCCTGTGGGAAAATATTGCCCAGGTGGATGCAGAATTGCAGACTTTAAGGGAGTCTGGAAAGAAACCTAGTAAGGTAGAGCAATGCTTGAAGGTAGCTCTAGAATGGAACAAGAATTTATTGCAAATCCTGATAGGAAATATGCAGGCATTGGAGGAAGCTGGTGAGCACATAATACAGAAGGAAACACAAAGTAGTGGATAAGATTGGGTTGGACCTGGAGAAATGCTGTCAGAGAGCAGAGGTAACCACAGCACAGAAAATGGAAGCAGTTCAGGCTGAAGCTCAACATCAGCAGGAGGTTAGTGAACAGCAGCTGGCCACAGTAAGGGAAGAACTGTCATCTGCAAATTTAATCATCTCAATTGTCATTCCGATTTCCAAATAATTTATAAATATGCTTGTTTTGCCCCCATATTCATGGTAGCAGGGTGCATTGTTATATATATATAGTATTTGTATTCAATTGCATAGTCTTATGTATAGATAGCACTGGGTATTAGGGCTGCCATTCTTGTAGTTTGCAGTTTCCTGTGATTGACTCCTTGTGAGTTTTCCTTATTGGCTCTAAGTTTTGGGCCAGGGCCAGTCCTCCCCCTCTGGGGGCTGTGATAGAGAGTTCCAGTCTTCCTTCCATACCTTTATGATCAGCAGCTGTTTCTAGGGGTTGATCCCTCCTTAATCTACTGTGATTCCATCAAAATTCTTTACCATTTTCCCATGTAATTTTCCCAAGTTAATCCACACTTTCCCCTTTAAGAATTACAGCTATTCCTCTCTGCTGGGATGAGATTCTGGCCATCTTCTTGCCTCAGTGGTAGCTAGATACAGACTCAGTTTGCAGAAGGTAACAATTCTTTCTAAGCAACTGAACTGCAAGTTGATTTTCTTTATTTGCTATTATTACTACATTAAAGAAGAGTTGGATTAAGAATTGAGTGTCCTGGTGAAATTTTTACGTGGGAATGGTTTATGCTGGCTGTTGAAGCTTTGTGAACACCACCTTGCCTATAAAAGTATAATGTTAAATAGCACCAGTCCCAGTACAGATCCCTGCAGCACTCCACTATTCATCCTCCTCTATTAAGAAAAATAGCCATTTACCTCTACCCTCTGTTTTCGGTCCAAGAACCAATTCCTAATCCATAACAGAACATTGTCTTCTAATTCATGACTCTTTCATTTTCTAATGAGAAACTTTGTCAAAGCTTTCTGAAAATCTAGATACACTACATCAACTGGCTCACCTTTATTAATATGTTTATTTATGCCTTCAAAGAAATGAAGCAAATTGATGAGGCAAGACTTCCCTTGGCTGAGTCCATGCTGACACAATTCCATTAAACTATGTTTTCCTATGTGTTCTGTAATTTTATTCTTTATAATAGTTTCCACTATTGTGTCATGCAATAATGTCAGGCTTATTGATCTATAATTTCCGGGATCACTACTACCTGCCCCTCCAAAAGACAGCTCAACCACCTTGTCTTTCTGTCCTAGAGTTCCCAGAGTTCAAGTCTTGTCTTTCAATACTCAGCACAATTGGGCCCAGCTTGGCCCTGACTTCTAAAATCACAATATCAGCCAGGTTCCTAGATAAATTTGTCAGTCTGAAGGGGTAGTTTATGTTATAATGTGTCCATGTCAGAAACGGTATGTGGGACAGACTAGTAGAAAGATAAAGCTTAGGATAGCAGAACATCTAAGTAATATGAGGGGAGATATGATAGAGGTCTATAAAATAATGAGTGGAGTTGAATGGGTTGCTGTGAAGCGTCTGTTCACGCGTTCCAAAAATACTAGGACTAGGGGGCATGCGATGAGGCCACAATGTAGTAAATTTAAAACGAATTGGAGAAAATGTTTCTTCACTCAACGTGTAATTAAACTCTAGAATTCTTTGCTAGAGAATGTGGTAAAGGTGGTTAGCTTAGCGGAGTTTAAAAAAGGTTTGGACGGCTTCCTAAAGGAAAAGTCCATAGACCGTTATTAAATGGACTTGGGGAAAATCCACTATTTCTGGGATAAGCAGTATAAAATGTTTTGTACATTTTTGGGATCTTGCCGGGTATTTGTGACCTGGATTGGCCACTGTTGGAAACAGGATGCGGGCTCGATGGACCTTTGGTCTTTCCAAGTATGGCAATACTTATGTACCTCAAATAAGCTTCTACCTCTGGCAAATACAAAGTAGCAACATCTGTTGTGGTGTTGCTCCTCTTCTCTGGGCTTCCTTCAGGTACTACACCCAACATAAACACCCTGAGAGGATTCCTTCACTCGCGGCCTCTCCCTTGGAGACTATTTCCTTCAGGTCCTCCCTATCCTGTTCTTCCAGAGTGCTTTTTACTTCCTCTTCTCCCCTTGAGCCCTGCCCTCCTGGTCAGACAATCTACCACATTTATTCTTAAGGTGGATCCACTTCAGTGAGGGAGTGTTCCTAAGGAAACCCTGCCTTATACCACCCACTCCCTCACATCTGCATTGAGTGAAAATAATATTTTCTCTTATTTGTTTTAAATGTAGTATGATGTAACTTTTTGGTGTGTCTGCTAGTCATTATACTTTCTGAAAGAGATACATTGATTTGTATTTACTTGTTCTACTTTCTCAAGATTTTATAGACCTCTATCATTTCTTCCTTCAGCCATCTCTTCTCTAAGCTGAAAAGCTCTAACCACTTATGCCTTTCTTCATATGAGAGGCATTCCATCCCCTTAAACATTTTGGTTCCTATTCTCTGTACCTTTTCTTATTCCACTATACTGAAGGTGTGATCTCCCCAGGGAATGATACAGAGGCATTATGATATTGTTTTATTCTTTATTCCTTTCTTAATATTCCTATCAGTCTTTTGGCTGCTACTTCACACTGAGCAGAAGTTTACAACATATTGTCCATGATGGCACCTATATCTTTTTCTGGGTTGTGACTTCTAATGTGGAACCTAGGATGGTGTAAGTATAAACACAGAGGAACACTATATAGAAAAGGATGAAATCCAATTAAAGCAAAACTTAAATGACCTCATAACTGGAGTGAACTTTGACGGCAGCTTGAGAGCTTAGGAAATTTTACCAATGCCAGGCAAACTTCTATGGACTGTGTCCCATAAATGGTAAAAACAGAGCAGGATCAAGGCTGGAGTGGGCTTCAACAGTAAACTCCAGTTGTGAGGAAGTAGAACCAGTGCCGGAGAGACTTCTACAGTCTGTGCCCCAAAATTGGCAGGGAGAGACAGAGATTAAGTATATCCGTGTTAAATCATGAAGAAATGGAACCTGTGCAGAGTGACATATTCAACTCTGGTCACCTTGTTGGCCAGACTGGATGGACTGTACAAGTCTGCTGTCAATTACTATGTTACCACATTGCTATTGTTGGGATTACTGAAGGGGTGAGCCCTAGTAGAGAGTCAGTGGGATGACTGACTGGGAGGTCCCTGGGTGGGAGGAAGCCCTGCCCAGGTGGAGTATGGAATAGAATGTAGAAATATAGTGTCCATGTGGGGGAAGAGTGACAGCTGTGGGAGGAGTTGGGAGGAGATAAGAGAATTACTGAGGAAAAGGTCTTTGGTTGCCTGCAAGCCCCTGCCAAGTGATCCTGAAATGCCATCTTAAATTTGGGCTTTAACAATTGTTGACCTATCTACAACAACTGGTGAAGGAGCCAGAGCTTCTGGTGGATTGAGGAGTCAAGCCCGTAAGTTGGGTTTGGAGCAGGAAGAAGCCATGGAAGGAAGCAGCCATAAGGGATCTGTGCCTGATGGTACTGATGTGCATCAGGAGGAGGAAGAGAAAACAGCCCTGGGGTTACATCTGGCTGCAGGATAGGCATAAGTGGAGAAACAGTATATTTGTAAATAGCCTGTGAAGAAATACTTCCTATATACATTCCTGAGAAGTACAGTGAGAAAAGTGTTTCCCACAGAACAACAAAAGTCTGACATTGGGTTATAGAAGAGTTTATCATTGACTGTGGAAGGGATTACTGAATTAAGAGTTTTTCAGAAGTTTGTTATTAAGCCTTCAGGAGTATCACATGGTTCCTGGACTGGAGAGCAGAGTGGAACCCCAAACTGGAAAAGTATCTCCCAAACCCCTGGATCGCTATTCAGGACCATTGCACACCCCAGCTCGACTGTAAGAAGATTGTAAAGAAGTGTGGGGCTTGAGTGGCCTGAGTGTGAGTGGAAACTGTGGAGTTTGAATAAGTGTGAGTTTCTTTTGTGGCTCAGATCCAGAGTGAATACTGGGTGAGACCCAGGTTACACAAAATGGCACCTATTGTGGGGCCTTTGGGAAGCTATTGAGGAAGCGGAAGGGAAAAAAAAACTTTGGTTAAAGGATTACAAAAATTGACTTGTCTGTGGATTACAAATATGACAGGCCTGTCACGTGGGCCTGGGATTTACAAATTTGATACCAGAGAGACTGTTGAAGCCAGCCCGACAGAGATTCAAATCTCCTGCCCAGAGAAAAGCCCATGCAAACAGACAGAGAAACACACCCAAAACTGAGTACTTGGGTAAAGGGTGGGAAGAACTGGCCAAGACATCATGGTGGTGATTCTTGTGTCAGCCAGGGAGGAAGAGAACAGAGAACTATGGTAATAGCACGCTGCAGAAACCCTGGGAGCAAGCTGCTATTGGACAATGGAGCAGGTGATGTCACTTGCGCACCCCAGAGAAGCAGAGGTCAGGGTGATAAGTTGGTGGCCGAAGAGAAGATGGCTGCAAACCTGAGACTGGGCATGCCTTTCAGGGGAGCTAAATTGGAAGTGACCATAGCTGATGGAAAAGCTGTGGGGCAGTTCATATGTGGCCGCTGTGAGGCACAGAAAGAACCTGTGCTACTTCCGTGGTTGTGTGGCAAGTGTGAACCTAAATCAATGGCTCCAGAGCCCCTGGAGGATGATGAACAAGAGAGCTCGGACGATGTGGAGGAGTTAGGAGAGGCAACTCAGACCCCAAGAGCTGAACCCATACCGGTGCCGGATGACACAGACGGAAGAAATGGTTTGGGGGGATGCAACAGTTGGGGGGAAACCCAAGTTCAGCGAGCCTGGCCACTGGACAGCCCTCCGAAGAATGGGTCCGATCACAGCAGGGAGCATAAACCGCTACTAAACGGACTTGGAAAAATCCAAAATCCCAGGAATAACATGTATAGAATGTTTGTTCGTTTGGAAAGCTTGCCAGGTGCCCTTGGCCTGGATTGGCCGCTGTCGTGGACAAGATGCTGGGCTCGATGGACCCTTGGTCTTTTCCCAGTATGGCATTACTTATGTACTTATGTACTTAAACTGTGAAACTTGTGCTGCTAGCTCCCTGTGTGGATAGAAGGGTACATGCATGACAAGTAATCTGGAGGAATGTGCACCTGGGAAATCTGGATGATGAGAAGAGTCCTAGTTGGAGAGGAAGGTGTTTGCCTTGATGGGTGTGGCCCGATCTGGAGGGATGCTGAAGGGATCGGAATTTTTCCAGTGGTTGAATCACTAGATAGAAGAGACTCTCTAGAAGGGCATGGAGGAGGGATTCACTGGGCCTGGCCTCCAAGGTGGGGTCTGGCGCCAGCAAGTTTCTTCCTGCCTGCCTGCTTCCAGGTCTGCTTCTCTCTCCTGCTTCTATGGGCCAGGACCTCGATGATTGCATTAGCGTGATATCGTGTTAATGAAATCATCCAGGTCCCAGCATGCAGGAACAGGAGACAACAGACCAAGGCCGGAGGAGCAGTCAGACAAGCTTATGCTGGGTAAAGTGTATGAGACGAAATGGAAGATGAAATATAATACTGTGAGTCTGACGTCCTGCACGTTGTACGTGCAGGACGTCAGAAACAGAAGGAAGCCTTTTGCGGGAAGAAGAGGACCTCGGCTGGCGGGGGTTGGGGTCCCCCGCCAGCAAAGGCAGGCGATGGCGACAGCGGGTTGGTGGCGGGAGGGGGGGGCGAGAGGGTCGTCGGCGGGGGGGGGGGGGCAAAGTTGGTGGTGGTGGGATCGGCAATGGCAGGGGGTCATCAGCGCTGGGGGGGCTAAAATGTACCCCCTCACCTCGGGCTCTGGACCCCCCTCCCGCCGAAGTCTGGCTATGCCCCTGGTTTCGATCCAAAGCTCTGTATCAGGACATGGCTACATGCTGCTGCTGCAAAATTTCAAAGCATCACTAGAATCCCTTAAAAATATTTTGCTTTTCTTTTCAAGAAAGCATACTTGCGGTCTTCCCAAATACTCCAGGACAGCATAATTTGTATAAGGATTATTATGATTATGAGTTTTTAATTTTATTATGATTATATGTTTGTTTTTTTTAATAGTACTGTTTTTGTTAACTTTAATATGGGTGGAGTGTTCTAAAGGTTTTTCTGGTTGTTCTTTTGAGGCATGATCTATATACATAGAAACAATAACTACAAAATTACCAATAAATACCCCGATAGCACCAAGTCTTTGGCAGCCTACTGAATGTGTGTTACATTGTTAATGAACGGTGTTTATTTAAGGTCAGAAACAGCTGAAGGTCAAGCACATATTAAGATTGTCACCACTTCTGTCAAATCCTACTCCACTGATCTATTATTAACTTCTCACTATAGATGGGAAACAGTGAGACCAAACACAAGTATGAGAGGAACTTTTAAATACAGAGAATCTCAGACAAGAGCACTCCGAAGTTATAAATTCTGTTTCTACTAACCCTACAGGTAAGATTTCAACGTTAGATTTTAACTCTTGTTTGACTGCTTCTATTTAGTAATAAAATCTATCCTGCTTGTTTGTGTGTGGGTGTGTTTAAGATTATGCAGAAGTTAAAATGTGTGTAGGTTTTTACTATGGAAGAAAACAGAAAATTATAGCTCACAAAGTTTCTAGGTGCATGGATGTTTTAGATGTTTGCCACTAGGAATACAGAAGTGAAGGGACTGATGCATTAGATTAGTTGATTGACTGCAGATCCAGCTTCTGGAAATAATACTGATCCATCTGGCATCAGATCTGGTTTAACTTGGCCTTTGTTTCTCAACCATTTGGAACTAGTAAACCTCAGTGATCTATGTTAATATCATTTAAGGAACCTTCGGGAGTACATGGACAGTGCTGCCTTCTGCCGGCAATGCTAAGATTAGCACCCTTTCATTTCTATTCTAACTTTAATATCATCAAAACTTGTAAGTAGCTTGGATTTGTGATGATATCATCTATCTGGCACACCAAAAAACATACTATAATTTACTGAGTAATCTTTACAGCATTAATATGGAAAGTATTTGTCGTTTTAACTGTACATTTGAAGCCCAATTTTGTGTAGGTGATCTGGGTGAGAAAAGGGCCGACTAAATTGGGAAATTTTTGTAAAAGGTTTAGGGACCCTTTTACTAAGCTGTGATAAAAGGGGCCCCGTGCTAGCAGCAGGGGCCATTTTTGCCACGTGCTGAGGCCCTTTTTACTGCAACGGGTAAAAAGGCCCGAAAAAAAGGCATGGCCATATGATAAGATTGCTCTTACCATGTGGCCATGTGGGGGGGAGCATTTACCGCCACCCACTGAGGTGGCAGTAAGGGCTCCCATGCTAACCAGGTGGTAAATGGGTGGCACGGCCCGTATTTTGCTAGGTAATCCCCTGCGGAAATAGTTTTCAAATATTTCTTCTAGCACTGGACATGCCACGCACTGAGAAAGGAACTACCGCCGGTGGGCCGGCAGTAGTTATGGATTGCTGAGCAGTAAGCCCATGTTGGGCTTACTGCCACTTTGTAAAAGGGCCCCTTACTGAACAAGGAAGCCTTTTGTAAAATACATATTGTATTTTTGCACTTATATCGTAAATGGCCTCTTATATAAAATGGCATAGAAGCATGCACTTTGAGATGACAGCTACTCTGCTGATAGGCATGTACAAGGTGCAAGGTTTGGGTGAAACATAGATAAAGTACACACATGCTTATAGATGATAAAATATGCTAATCAACATTATTAAATGGACTTGGGGAGAATCCACTATTTCTGGGATTAGCAGTGTAGAATGTTTTGTACTTTTTTGGGACCTTGCCAGGTATTTGTGACCTGGATTGACCACTGTTGGAAACAGGATGCTGGGCTTGATGGACCTTTGGTCTTTCCCAGTATGGCATACTTATGTACTTAAAAATTAGAGGCACAGACATTATCCTCCTAACTCTAGAAAGTTGTAAACCCAAATTACGACAAGTATGCAAATTTTTACACACAGGTTATAGAATAAGGTCACTTATGTGCATAAATTAATTTAGTAATTAGCTGACAATTGGTGTTAATGAGTAATAATAGGCTATAATCAGCCTTAATTGGTGTGTAACTGCCTTTAGTCACTATTTTATAAGTTGTATGCTTAAATTCCAGAGCAACGTCAAGGGGGCATGGACCAGGGTAGAGCATGTTGTAGAATACTAGCATTTATGCACCTAACTGCCTATAGTTAGATGCAGCCATTGAGCTGGCATAACTACTCATGCCTAAAGTTGGGTGTGTAAATTCAGACTTGTGCTATAATACTACAATGGCAATTGTAAACGCAAGAGCTTACAGGGGAATTCTATATGTGGCGCTGAATGTTAGGTGCTACTTCTGTGCTGAATTTTCGGCATGGAAAAGTGTTCTAATGGAAGCAAGGCACCGAAATGGGGCAGAAATAGCAGCTCTGCATGAAAATACACTTATGCACCTATTTATAGAATAGCTCCAAGAGGGCATGGCAATGGGAGGGGCATGGACAGGTCAGAGGCATTCTCTTAAAATATGTGCAATGTTAAAGAATAGTGCGGATCTGCACCCAACGTGCCTGCTGGGATTTACACTTGGTTTCAGTTGGTGTAACTCTTCGCAGCCAAAGTTGAGCGTAGATCCCGGTGCTACGTGCTATACTACAAAGGCGCCAATCTCAGAATGCCCATTACAGAATACCTTTCAGTGCCATTTACTGAATTCAACCCTTTGCATTCATCAGCCAGGCAAAATTTGGTGACCTTTTGAGAATTTATCCCATACCTGCTAGCGCCTTAAGCATACACACACACACACTATAAAATATGTGCATAAACTATGACTCCACCCACAGTCTGCTCCAAGAATTCCAATTGCACAAGTACATACTAGTTTGCTTCGTGCATTCTTTTAGATGTGGCTTCATTTTATAAGAGCCCGTTTATATATATTATCAGCATTTTATGTGTGCAGATGCTTTATATAGTACTCTGAAAACACAAATAAATTCCTAGCTCATCTGCATTAATAGGTACATTTTTGCAAGGAATCTTTCACTTCTTGCTATGAATGGGACCTGTGGATATTTCCATTTGTGACTGCAGAAAGTTTTAAATTAGCTGCTAGCTCCATGTGACAAACACCTCTGACCATCCCACCCCTCAGGGGGTCTCAGATCCCTGGTATTCTAGTGGACCCAACATGGGGCTTAAACATATAATATACTCTCAGAGTAGCCCTACCTTTGTTAGGCACCATCTAATTTCTACAGCTAAAGTTCAGGGCCAGACCTTTTGGCCTCCTAAGCACCCAGCTCATCTTAAGGGTTTAGGGGCCAGTGGGGCCAGAAGCAATACCCATTTGCTCCTGCCTTGACAGTACCTTCATGGTAAATGTCATGACCTGATCCCCAAATGATCATAGTAATACTAATCTTAGAGGTAAAATTGCCAAATAAAACTGCCAAATGTTGCCATGGGATCCAACAGCACAATTTTCCAAGATGGTGCAACCGGGCCCACTCAAACCCTGAAATGAGTTGAGAGTCAAAGGGGTAGGGCACTGAGATGCCCTTAGAAAAAGATGGTGCAACCTACAGTGGTAGGGGCTCTACTAGAGGGTAGTTTGATTTTTTAAGCTTGATGTCATGACTGGAGGAGTTTGTGGTTCCTTTAAAACTTTGTTCCATCATTAGACAACGGGACTATTTTGTGTGTGTGTGGTAAGTGACCTCTTGAACTGTGGAAAAATAACTATGCCACAGAAGTATAATTATTTTTTCTAGCAAAAATGGCCCACAAAGTCTTTTTTTCTTATGTTCATTTGCATTGTTTTGAGATACATAAACTAATTTGCATGAATTTGCATCACAGAAACTCTGTTTTCTTTGATTAGCAGGTATTAAAACAGCATAATCTAACAATATCCAAATCATATTACAATAAAAAAATATACCATGTTATATATTATGTCATATCCTGATATTTATTAAATTATACACTTTATTCTGTTTTGTCTTCATTGGTCTTACAGAGGAAGAATTCCAATTTTTGATTCCATAAATTGAATGAATACTGAATATTCAAAAAGAAGGCTAGATAGCAAAATTTCCCAAGCAATATAATAAAAGATCCATCTTCAGAAGGCAATATTTGAAAAGAAAATTTAACCTACATTGAGACAATGCAGAAACATAAGAAGCAAGTAGATGGTCTGAGCGATTCTTCCAGTATTGGAAGTATTATGGATGATACCGATCGGGAAGTTAGCAATCTTACAGACCGGTCCTTTAGAAGTCTGTGCATTGCAGAGGAAGACAACATAAATCACGTAATTTCACAATCACCAGATATGAATCTACAATTCTCAAGAAAACTTAATGGGGGATCATTAAATCATGCCTTCCAAAATAGTAATATCTTTAACAAGTACTCTCTACAAACCAAAGAACATGTAAAATGTGTGTCAACATTCAAGCAGTTACCCAGACTTGCTCATGAAGAAAAAGATGATTCTAGGTACAGTAACTCAGATACACTTTCATTTCCTGCACCTGACCCGAAGAACAAAAAGCAAAGATCCAAAGTGTCCTCATTGATAAAGACATTTGATAATATTGAAAACGAGCATCCTTGGAGTTCACCCTCAATGACAAGAAAACTGTGCATGCCAAAGAGTTCTCAGAAATTTAAATCAATCTCAGAAAAAGAATGTGATCCTAGGGAAACCACTACAGTAACGGGTATGCATAAAGAGCTTTCTGAATTTTCACATGCATGTCAAGAAAACTATTGGTTGAATGACAAATACAATAAGCAGAGAAGAAAACTGAAAAAAGAAGTTTGTCATGTTCAGGACAGTTTTATTAATGCAGCACTAACTTCTTCCCATATACCTGGATCAAATGTATATAACGTGCCCCAAAAGACTAGAAAACATAGAGCTGAAGGAGATAAAGAACTGACAAATCAAAGCAATTTTCTTCATAGTGAAAACAGTGCTTTCAAATCATGGAGTGATCACAGCAGAAAAGTGATTGGAAAAGAAGAATATTCTGACTGTGTTCCAACAAAAGAATTTCTTCATTGGTGTGAAGATTCATCACCATTAAATGTAATTTCTCTGCCTGTGCACAAAACATTATCTAATAAAAGTGCAATGGGTACAAGTCAAGAAAAGGAGCCCTTTATGAAAGTAGGTTCATCAAAGTCACGATCTGCCAAGTCATTGATGTTCTCAAAACCAGAAAAAGGAGCAACTAGGAAAACTGGTCCTCCATTAGCCTTACACAGCAAAACAGTTAATAGTGGAAAACAGATAAAAGAGGTTGTCATGGATGTTAGTTCTTCACCACCACCACCACCACCACCACCACCACAACCATTTTCTAGAAAAAAAACAACAGCCTCCTGCCAAGAAAAAAATGCCCTTAAGGATATAAGTTATTCACATTCTGCACCATCTAGCAAATATGCAACAATACCAATGGTAACAAATAAGGAAAATGAAATCCTAATGGATGTAGATCATTTTCTATCTCCATCATTATATTCTAACACGACTATGGTATTAAATCAGGAACAGGATATTTCATTAAATAAAAATTCTTCACCATCATTATTATCTACAAAAAAAGCTATCGTCCAAAACCAGGAAATGGTTGTCCCTATGGGTCTATCTGCATCAATATCACATAGCAAAAACAGTATTGTTCCACATTTGGAAAAAGAAGTCTTTATGGATGTTGGCTCTCCAATATCTTCAGACTTATGTTCTAATAAGACAACAAATGTGGGTCAGGGAAAAGATGTTTTAATGAATGAAATGTCTTCTCTTTCAACTTCTTTTAATAAAAGAGCTTTAATCACAAACCAGGAGAAAGATGTCCATGTGGGTGAAAGTTTTTCATTGCCCTCATCACAGGTCAAAAAGATTATTGCCAAAAACCAAGAAAAGAAAGCTCCTCCTACAAATGCAGATTATTCAGTATTGACATCTCCAGTTGTCAAAAGGCCAGTGGTTGCCCACCGGGAACATGAGGACAATATGGATCTAGGTTTTTCATCATTAACAAAAAATGCATCCAAAAACAGCAACATGATTTCAAGTCTAAAACCTGATATAGATATGGCTGGAGGGTCAGAATCAGCAGCAGCACCATTTACCAATAAATTAATGGCAAGAAAACAAGTCAATAAAGCCATTATATCTGAAGTTACATCATCCTCTGAATCCAGTGAAATGCACTGCGTGGGAAAGCCTTTTAGTTCAGAACTTAAAGATGAACTAGGAAACAACGCTGCACCTTGGAGACGACCTAAGGTCATAAAAACACTTGAAACATCACAAGAGATTTCAAATGAAAAACAAAATCTCAAGGATGACGATATACCTGTACCTAAACAGGACACAGTTACACGTCCTCTTGCAAATCAAGTAAATATGCAGACCAACTGGACTGAATCTGACAGCCTTTCTTTTAACATTACTCAACTTTTGACACCAGTTATACAAAGAAAACATACAAGGGACTCATTAGAAGATCAAACAGCCCTGATAACACCACCATTAGCTGAAATGGCAACAATAAAGGAGCAAGAGTGTCGAGATGCAACTGAATATAAATCACGTGACAATTATAAGTCCAAAGCACCAAGCTTATTGTTCAATCTCAAGGATGTTCGAAAACGTGTTAAAAGTACTTATAGCACTTCTCCATTGTTGAAAAATATGGAAGAAAAAAATAAATTCAGAGAGAACGTACAACAAGACAATGTGAAATCAAATTTTACAACACTTAATTTGCATGAGAAAAGTAATGAACAGGATGGAATAAAATCAAAAACAGCCCACTTATATGCTATGCAGAATTTAAATTCCCAGGAAGATGGAAGTAGGAATGGCAAAACTGACATGAACAGACAAGTGACAGATAATTATCTCACTTTAAGCTCACCACAAACTACAGAGGACAACTTGTTTTACCACCATGGAGATAATTTACAAGAGTACCCAACAATACAAGAAACATTTGAAGACATAGAACTCAATAAAAATGTTCTCTATGGTCAGCAAACCAATCACCAGAATCTAAGGAAATGGGTAGATTATCCCTCCTTGAAACTTTATAAGAAAGACAATAGAAAATCAAATGTAGAACAGCACATGAAAAGAAGTCAAGAAAATAGCCAGCTACAAGTTTCAGATGTTCAGGATTATACAATAAAAGAAAATAATGAGCAACAAAGTCAAGATCAAAATATAAATGCCAGCGCTTTAAGTAATATTTCACTAACAGATGATATTCATTTTGATGAAAAGCAAATTGCATTACTAGGAAGTAATGATAACATTGCCAAGGGGAGTGTACACTCTTCAAAGCAACCTTATCTTAATTTAGCTGACAAAATATACTTGGAGCAGGAAGAGCAGAAATATTTTATAGAGAGACAGATGGGTGGTGAACGTGAGAAGCATGTGGATACTGGTCAAGAAAGCAAGGAGAAATATCAGAATTTAGATAAAGATGAACTGCAATACTATGCTTTAAGCAACTGTAGTACCAAAATAGAAGATAGAAGTGAGATAAAGGAATCACAGAATGAAAGTCAAGAATGTTCAAGAGATAGCGAATTACTTGACAAACAAGAGGACAACTGCCTGAATTCTTTATTAGAAAAAAGCATAAAGAAAGGTTCCAGTTCAGAAGTACCTCAAAGAACTTGTTCAGCTTCATTAAAACCAAATATGTTTACTGTTAAAGATATCACATATAAGTCACCACCTGTAATAAAGGCAGTGAAGTTACCTTTGCTTAGGAGTATGTCAGATGATTCAATAATATGTGGTCGAAAGAAAATAGAAAGTCAATCAGAAGACAGCGTGGAGAATGAAAAGTCTATTTTCAGGGAGCTCCAAGGTATTAATGAAAATGAGAGAGAGCACCCTCTAGTGCTCAATGTAAAATCACACAAAACAAAGCAGATGACAGCTCATAGATTAAAATCTGCATCAAAATATTCCAAACCAGTAATCAGAACTCCCTTTTTAGAGGACATGGTGGATTTTTCATTACAAAATTTAAAAGAGGATGTAGATGAATCAAGAGAAGTGCACAGTTTATTGGAATCAGCTAGAAAACACAATGAGGAAGGACAGATCAAAAACAGAAACAAAGATAAGCCTGATTTAATCAAAGCAAAATGCAGTTCTTTTGATGAAACTACAACCTTAAAAGACAATTTGCTTTGTACTGCTTTAAATTCTGATTCTGAATATAAAGTACTGCATGGTAGAGATCGTACTTTGCTGAATCAAAGTTTGATTCTAAAAAACAAAATTAGTGATGAAGTCACAAGTTCTCCAAGAAGTTCAGCTTTAGAAGATCTAATATACTCCCCTGTGACAAGCAGAGCATCTGATGGTATACATTTTACTGATGCAAATTCATTGTCAGATGATGTTGCATATACCACAGTAATCAGTCCAATGTCAGAAAGTATCTCATACTCGATTGTACCCAATCCTGTGTTAGAGAAATTCTGTTTTCTACTATTAGTCCAATATCAGAAAACATATCGTGCTCTAGTCCAATATCAAACACCATCCCAAGCTCTGCTATAACTGAACCAACATCAGAGATAATGTCATATTCTCTCACAACTAGATCAGCATCAGAGAACACCACTAGCCTTGATAGAGCCTCAGCAACAGCAATACCTGAGGATATTGAAAAACTTTCTGTGAAATATACGGCACCAAAAACTAAAGGAATTCCAGCCCGGAAAATAATGCTAAATGATACAGAAGGTAACAAAGTTGAACATGAACATTCACATCGTATTGATAATACAGGAAAAATGTCAGGGAAACCCCCAACTGTACCACCTAAGACCGAAAAAGCACTGCGACGGGCAAAGAGACTAAACAACAAAAGAAGAAAGACAGAGGCACAGAGAAAACACACAGAAAACACAGATGCTAGTTCAGTTCTGAGGATGCCATCACCCCCACCCTCCCTTTCAGTGAGTTCTTCACCATGTCTAGTACGTCCTCATTCAGCTTTTACTCCTACAGACCACAATGTTTTTAACTATGCAGACACCCAGACAACAACTCCTACACCTTTTCCCATGACACAAAGGAAACTTCTTCAAGATCCTGACTCTGGACAATATTTTGTGGTAGACATACCAGTTCAAGTTCATCTTAAGACCTTTTATGATCCAGAGACTGGCAAGTACATTCAAATGTCAGTACCTTCATCGGGTGACAACTTGTCTCGTGCATCTTCTTCAGAGGTTTTAAACAATCCATATGTGGTATGTCCTAGTTTAGTTCCTTTACCTGTGACCTCTTTAACAACTGTGAGACCATCGTCACAGCTCTCAGCACCTGCTACATTGATGCTACAGCACCACAAAGAAGAAGCAAGAGGAAGCTGGAACCATGACCATACTTACAGTGAACATGGAGAAAACCAACCTTATATTGAGCCTGTGCGCGCGTCTCACAGTCAACATATAAAAGGAACTCCACATAATCTTGTGAAAGACTTCACTGGTTCTAGAGGTTTAGACATCATCTCTACCGGTGATTTGGATGACTTTGCAACAGAAGGGATTTCTTGAAAATGAAGAACAAAATAAAATAAAATGATTTTAATTATAGTAATACTAGGGAAACCCCATTTATGCAGGGATTGGAATGGCTGTAATGACAATTAATCACTACTGTTTGCTACTGAAACTAAAGGCCACAGAAGGTAAACCTAAGACCATATTTGGACTTTTTATTATAATTATTATTATTAGCATTTGTATAGCGCTACCAGACGCACGCAGCGCTGAACACCTGATACAAAGAGACAGCCCCTGCTCAAAAGAGCTTACAATTTAGTAACAACTTTGGGTCCTTATCTTCTGTTTGGTCCCTTATCTGTGAAATTCCATTTATCTGTACTAAACTTCAGACCTACAAATCTTAAAACTAATATCATTTTTGGACCTGTAATCCATTTATTAATTTTCGTTTGACATCTAATAATAGCTAATAATAGTCTCAGAATAAAAAAGCAATTGGTGACTACTCTTACTAGGAAAGATTATGCTTACTTCTTATGGATAAGGAAGGGATTTTTTTTAACAAGGGACATTTGAAAACTGTACCAACTAAAAACAGTAAATTCCACTATTTTTAAAGTCTTTCTTCCATGCTGAGTGTGCAGCTGTAGTCAATCAACCATGTATTTTATGCAAACATTTTCATTTCCTTGCACTTCAATTGTACAGAGTGTGATGTCATCTGGGGATTGGGGTACTTCAATCATTCTGTGTGCCAAAAAGAGGAAGAGAGTATGAGAACCTACAGGACATTAAGGAGCTCCATGACAAGGGAGGGTTTTTTTCAGTATTAAGGGACATTTTTGCATCATCTCTGCAAAACTCCTGGGTATTGTAAATAGCTGAACCTCTCCAGCTAATCTCATTTTTAATATGCTTTAAAAATATACTTACATAGAAAACAATTTTTCAAAGGTATTTCTATGAGTAAACTGTGCAAAATAGTTTTTTTAAAATAAATTTTCCCAATATGTGAGTAGACTTAGATCCATACACCTGTATGTTCACAACCTTACCTGGAATGAAGAGAGGCATTGACGGTGCAGAATTGTCAAAGTGTTAGGGTTTACAAAGATGCTATAGAACACACACACATATTCATGTAATTTAACCTGGAAAATGTGTGTGTGAATGTCAAAGAGTAAGTGTAACTAATGCATATAAATTAACAGGAGTACATTTTAAAGTGCATGCATATTTTCACTTTGAAAATTCCTCCATACGTGCACAGGAGAAAATATGTATTTACTATTTAACATCTGTACAGTTATAAAATTACCTCCATAGCATATCTCAGGAGAAGTTTGGCTTCATCCCACAAAAATGTAATCCTATCCAGAATTTGTATGCTCACATCTATCTTTCACAGAATAAAAACCATAGAAGCCAATGTATCAAATTATTAAATTTGATGTTGAAATGAAATATGTAATATGCAAAATGGATTTGTGGCATTTTTATTTCAAAAAGTCTGCATGACATTGTGGGCCTTTTTAGAGAAAACCATAACCACACTTTCTTGCATGATTTCTCAGCTCATTAGCAAGTTTGCGTATGTTTTGAAAGGGGTTCTCAAAGGAAAAATAACTCATGTGAATTACTGCATGATATTTTTTTTTCCAAACCCAATAATGCACATATTTGATGCACTGATCTCATAGATAAGGTAAAGGCAAATCTATGATGTTGGAAAATAGGAGGGAAGAACTGGCAGAAAAAAATGGGGATACCAACACCCATCTTTTATTCAAATATTTTTAAAGATACATAATCAAGACATTTATTGCCCTGTGTATTATATTAGACAAAAAATGTTATTTCCTTTGCAGCCCCTAACACTCCTTCCAAAGGGAATAAGTAGTTTGCTTAATAAAGGCAAAGTTTTATGGTTCGATTTGTTAGTGTTCTGTAGAAAGGTTCATTTATTAGTGGTTTAGATATCCAAGGGTGATCATTCAAGCTTCTAGTCTATAAAGAGAACAATAAGACTTCTGTTTATAGTCTGAAAAAATAAAATTAAGAGGGCCATTTACAAAACGTTAGCACCCACTAATGCTGGTAATGTGTGTTATCTGATGCAGGGCCCGTTATATTTTCCTGTGGGCCCTCTGGCAGACCATGCACACTAAACATTAGTAAATGGCCCCCTACATGTGCTCTATAAACTGTAGCACAGAAACTAGGAATGAGTAATCAAATGATTTGGTGGAGTGAGTGTATTGTGCACTAATGTGGGTGGGTACATAGACAATAATAAATTTATAGCACAGCTATCTTCCAAACGAAGTGGTACTCTAGGCTTGAAATGAAATAGTAGTTTTCCTACTTAGCATATCACATCTACTATAATTTAGCAAAGGGTTACAGCAAAGACCTGCATGTTCTCGTCCTAACTGTGTATGTCACTTTATCCTTGCTCCTTTAAGAGTCATAATTTTAAGATGTTTAAATAAATGTTATAGGCACATGAATCAGAGAATCCTGTTTGAAAATAAGGTCCTAAGGTTCACAAAAATAAGGTTCTAAGGTTCACAAAAATATACTATCAATGAGTCACACTTATTTGAAATTCTCTGGATCGATAAAGTAATATGAAATTACAAATGTTCATAGACTTTTCCCTGTTTATGGTGCTAAATGCTTTTAAGTATGGATTTAATGGTCATGCTAATTAGTCAAAACTATCCTTTCATGCTGTAGTTTGACAAGGGAATGTTTTTGAACAGTGCCCAAAGTGCTTTGTTTCATGTTCTCTGTTATTCAGGTTGATTGGATGCATTCTATTACAATTTGTAGTGTGGGTATTCAGCTAAACTGAAAACTGGGTATTTTCTGGGTGGTCTGGTAGTGGAGTCAGCACTTATGCAGTTAAGTGCCAATAGTCAGCACTTAGGGACCCTTTTACCAAGCTGTGGCAAAAGGGGGCCTGCGCTGGCGTCGGTGCATGTTTTTGACATGCACTGAAGCCCCCTTTTACTGCAGCGGGTAAAAAGTAGGTCTTTCTTTTTTTTAAGAAATGGCCATGCGGCAAGTGAAGCACTTGCTGTGCAGCCCTGTCAAGAGGAGCCCTTACTGTGGCTCCCACACCAGGGGTGTAGCCAGACTTCAACGGTAAGGGGGTCCAGAGCCGAGGTGAGGGGCACATTTTAGCCCCCCCCCGGCGCCACCCACCAGCCAGCCAGCCAGCCATTGCCGACACCGACCCCCCCCAACCTGCCCTGCCTGCCCACCATTGCTGACACCTCCAACAACTTTGACCCCCCCCTGCCGATGACCCTCTCGATCCCCCGCCTGCCGTCGCCTACCTTTGCTGGCAGGGGACCCCCAACCCCCGCCAGCCGAAATCAACGTGCAGGACGTCAGACTCAGTCAGAAACCAAACGAAGGAAGAAGACTTCGGCTGGCAGGGGATGGGGTCCCTTGCCAGCAAAGGTATCAGGCGGCAGGTTGGCAGCAGGAGGGGGTGTTGAGAGGGTCGCCGGCAGGGGGTCCAGGGCCAAATCTACGGGGGCCCAAGCCCCCATGGCCCCATAGCAGCTATGCCCCTGTCCCACACTAACATGGCAGTAAATGAGCAGTGCATCGCTAGCACGGTTTGATAAAAGAGGCCCTAAGTCAAATAGGCAAATCAGACCACAGAAAACAGTCCTATCTTCATCCTGTTTTGCTTGGGCATTTAAGTGCTGAATAACACACCTGCTGAATAAACCCAAATATTCAATGTCGGTGTCCAGACATAATGCCAGCATAGCCAGAAAAATGCTGACTACCACTGGCTGAATATCCACCCTGTAATGTTTTAATTTACTCATGCCTTGATCTTTGCAAACTCATCTTATATTTTGATAGAGAACATCCAATCTAGATTGCCGGTGTTAATGTTACAAAAGTTTTATTGTTATTAAAGACACATTGCAAAGCTAAATAGGCTTGTGCATTTTTCTGTAAGTGATGAAAGAGTAAGGTCCTGTTGAGAGTGATGCTTTTCCAAATAAAGGTCCAAGGTATAACAGATAAAAATACCAATGACCGAATCTGTACATTTATTTTAATCAAAGCAATGTTTGTGTGAAACTGCGAGTAAAACATCTGGAAACCTTTAAATAAATGTTTTGCATTATTTGTGCACAAACACCCTTTCTGTAAAAAATGTTGTCAGTATGGCCACATCGTATTCAATTTTCTCATGTAGGTCACTTTGTATAAAAATTTATACAAATTCATATATGTTTATGTTTATTTAAAAACCTGATATACCACTTACCTTTTCTAGACCAAAGCGGTTTACAATATAAAATCCAGTATTACAGATAAACAAAAGAACTCCATAAGAATAAAAGAACAGACCTAATGCACATATCCCAAAGCAACATTAACCCTTCTGTAGCATTATACTAACAAATCTAAAAGAAAACTAGGTCCCTGCAGGCCCATTGTAATCTCCCTCATACTGTAAGCTGTACATCGAAGGCTTGTTTAAAGAAGTTGGTTTTTAATAAAATCTCTTATAATTAACCTCTGCTTGAATTTCTTTAGGTAAATCATTCTATAAGGTGGGTGCAAGCCTATAGAATGCCCTTTCCCTCTTGGCTGTCCAATGCACCCTTGAGAAATGTGGCAGCAGCATTCTATGATCCTGTAAGGATCTAAGACTTCTAACAGGTGTACACAGTGTTGCCCATCTACTCAAGTACCAGGGGCGTAGCCAGAAAACAGATTTTGGGTGGGCCTAGGCAAGAACTAGGTGGGCACCAAGTGTTCTCCCTCACCCCCACCACCAAAAAAAAATCTCAGCTGGTGAGAAAATGCTTCTTTCCACCATGTGGAGGAGTGGCCTAGTGGTTAGGGTGGTGGACTTTGGAACTGAGGAGCTGAGTTCGATTCCCGGCACAGGCAGCTCCTTGCGACTCTGGGCAAGTCACTTAACCCTCCATTGCCTGCCACATTGAGCCTGCCATGAGTGGGAAAGTGTGGGGTACAAATGTAACAAAAAAAAAATGTGCAGGTATTGTGGAGAGTAGCGTTTTCGTTACTATCAGGGGGAAGCCTTCAGCTGATGGAGCTTGGGATCTTCACCAGCTACCATTAAATATGTGCTACTGTTGGGTGGGCCTGAGCCCTAAGTGGGTGGGCCCTGGCCCACCCAGGTCCACCTGTGGCTATGCCACTGTCAAGTACAATGAGCTGCTGTGATGGATGACAATAAAAAGCAGCTCATTCATAAGTGTTTTGAAAACTGGCATGTACAGATATCAGAAAAGATATTTCCAATATAGTAGGTTTATTAAAAAACAGACTCAATGCAGCCCTGAGTTTTGACTCCAGTGGCACCTGCTTCAGGAGTCAGATTATCTCTGCAAGAGATAACACAAACATACGTGAAGGGGCATAATCGAATGGAGCGCCCAAGTTTTCCTGAGGACGTCCTCGCAGGACATCCCCGCGAAGGGGCGGATAAACACGTATTATCGAAACAAGATGGACGTCCATCTTTCGTTTCGATAATACGGTCGGGGACGCCCAAATGTCAACATTTAGGTCGACCTTAGAGATGGTCGTCCCCAGTTTTCGGCGATAATGGAAACCAAGGATACCTATTTCAGAAACGACCAAATCCGAGCCATTTGGTCGTGGGAGGAGCCAGCATTCGTAGTGCACTGGTCCCCCTCACATGCCAGGACACCAACCGGGCACTCTAGGGGGCACTGCAATGGACTTCAGAAAAAGCTCCCTTACCTTGTGTACTGAGCCCCCCAAACACCAACCAAAACCCACTCCCCATAACTGTACACCACTACCATAGCCCTTAGGGATGAAGGGGGCAACTAGATGTGGGTACAGTGGGTTTCTGGAGGGTTTTGGAGGGCTTGCTGTTTCCTCCACAAGTATAACAGGTGGGGGGGTTGGGCCTGGTTCCGCCTGCCTGAATCCACTGCGGTACCCACTAAAACTGCTCCAGGGACCTGCATACTGCTGTCATGGAGCTGGGTATGATATTTGAGGCTGGCATAGAGGCTGGAAAAATATTTAAAATATTTTTTTAGGGTGGGAAGGGGTTAGTGACCACTGGAAGGAGTAAGGGGAGGTCATCCCCAATTCCTTCCGGTGGTCATCTGGTCATTTAGGGCACATTATTGTGGCTTGGTCATAAAAAAAAAGGACCAAGTAAAGTTGCCCAAGTGTTCGTCAGGGACGCCCTTCTTTTTTCCATTATTGGCCAAGGACGCCCGTGTTAAGCACGCCCCAGTCCCGCCTTTGCTATGCTTCCGACATGCCCCCGTGAGCTTTGGTCATCCCCGCGACAGAAAACAGTTAAGGACGTCCAAAATTGGCTTTCAATTATGCCGATTTGGGAAACCCTGTGAGAAGGACACCCATCTTCCAATTTGTGTCGAAAGATGGGCACCCTTCTATTTCGAAAATAAGCCTGATATTGTAACTTTAAATAAATATATAAATACATAAACATAAAAATATAAATTATATATAAACATATGTACATAAATAATCTGACTCCTGAAGCAGGCACTCCTGGTACCAAAACGCAGGACTGCATCGAGTCTGTTTTTAATAAACCTACTATATTGGAAATACATTGGTCTTCCCCCTTCTTTTTCTTTTTTGCCTTTTGTGGTTTGTTGTTTGGGGGACACTTCTGCTCATTTTTTATGTACAGATATCAGGGCACACTTTTTCACAAAAATGTAATTATACCTCAAACGTTTTTATATTTTCTGGCCATCCTGGGAGTAAAATTTATTGCAAAATTTGTGGGTGCCAAACTTTCAGGTGAAGGAGGCCAATAAGCCACAGATTAGTACAACAGCCTCAAAGATTAATATACCAAGGATGGGTGGCCCATTTTGGATTTAATTTGAGCTGCTTCTGAACTGAAGGATCCAAAATGTACTCATTGTATGAACTACAATCACCAAAAGTGACTTGTGTTATGTAAAGATATTCTAAATTCAAGCAGAGCTCACGAATTTTGGACTTTTCTTCAGATATTTTTCTAATTTCATAAAACCTGGAATTGACAACAGGTTTGCCTCATTAATCCATAACATCACCACAGTTTCCACATTCTAGGCAAAGGAATGGGCTAGATTGAATTAGGCAGTTGGAGGTTGTGGAAAATGGCAATAAAGAGGGGATTATCAGTGATACACTTTAAATCTAAGAATTCTAGGCTAAATCACTAAGCGATTTACTAAACCGCACTAGCGATTTCCGATGCAGCAATGCAGACAAATCCCATTCATTTTGAACGGGCTTTGTCGGCATTGCCACGTGGGAATTGCTAGCGTGAATTAGGAAAAGAGGCCCTAAATGTAGTCTATAAATTATGCGAGTGCTATACATATAATAAGATGACTAAAGTTTACTTTTACTAAGTTTTGTACTATAAAGTATAACGTGAGAGGTGCTCGGTATCTACATTAAATTTCCGTTATGAAATAAATACTACTTAAGCCATCACTGATTTGAGAACTCAAAAAAAGATGGTAAAACATCCACTCTTTGAATGGATGCAACTTTCTCCTTCTCTAGCATGGTCATAAAGTGGAATTTTTAATGTCTCCTGATGATGCTTTCAGTGAAACATGGCACCATGTGGAGCACAAGATGTAAACAACACAAAGAGGGGGTTCTGATAAGTCTCACAACAAAGTCAAGCAGCACCACCAAGAATGAGAGTGAGGCAAATTTCAAATGACCAAAGCAAATGAACAGTAAAAACATAAACAGTTTATTTGCAAAAGTGCTGATTCCAAGACCCTACACTGGCCATGTTTCGTCGCAGAGCCTTCCTCAGGGGTCGTGGGCAGTACGAAACAAGTCAGCTTCACAGACGTCTGGCATTGCAGTGCACTGTGCTCTAGGTTATTGTTGATGTTTCTCCAATTTGCATCTCTGTGAAGCTGACTTGTTTCATACTGCCCACGACCCCTGAGAAAGGCTCTTTGCTGAAACACGGCCCATGTAGGGTCTTGGAATGAGCAGTTTATAATAAAATATGCTGAAGACATTTGTATGAACAAGACTTTTAAGCAGACACTGGGTGAATGGGGAGTGTTGTAATGGACACTGAGATTTGGTGATTCAAATATGGTGGTGTATACGTAACATAGGAGCCCTTTTACGAAGGCATGTAGGTGCCTACGTGCGTCCAACGTCCATCAAATTAGAACTACCACCTGGCTACTGCGTTCCGGGGTGGTAATTCTATTTTTGACATGCGACAAAACGCACGGCAGAAAATAATTTCTATTTTCTACCGTGTGGCGCTAACTGGGCGGTAATTGGCAGTGTATGTGCACTGATGATTACCGCCCAGTTAATGTGTGAGACCTTACCGCTAAGTCAATGGCAAGTGATAAGGTCTCAGACTGAAATAAGGACACGTGCTAGTTTTAATTTTGCCGCACGTCCATTTTCGACCATTCAAAATGGCCACCGAGAGTTGACGCGGCCTCGCGAGACTTCAACTCTCGGTGGCCATTTTTAATCCTGAGACCGTCACAGCAACAGGATGCAGGGCAAGGACAGAGCTCCGGGCAGGAAAGAGGGGGTTCTTTCCTGCCCCGAAGAGGTCACTAGACCACCAGGGCAGTAGCTAGTAAGTAAGGGGAGGGGAGGTGACGGGGGGGGGGGGGACAGGGGAGGGGAATATGTGACCGGTGGAGGGGAATATGTGACAGGGGGCAGGGTGAGGATGCGATAGGGGTGGGGCATGTGCGGGGCAGGGGGCGGGACATGTGTCCTCTTTTTGAGAGGGCAAAATATGGTAACCCTAGATAGAGGCATGTTCATACCGAGGAGTGGACAGAGGCAGGGGCTTTTCTGATATACAACTTACTTATTTGCATAGGCTCATGCACTGCACTGTGTAAAAAGTAGATGGTATTTGTGCATGGCAGCATTAATGTTCACACAACATATGGGGCTTGGTGCATGACGTTAAATGCTGCTAGTTTGCTTGCTAAGTTTGCTTGCTGTGGAATATTGGCTGCACAAAGGACTCTAGAGTGTAATATGAACACTAAAATATGTATTGCCAGTTTATAATATGCCAAACATGTTACCTCACATGCTTCGGCTGCCAGTTATTGTTGGGATTTGTGGCTACATACTTACACTTCCCTTGCCTGCTATAACACAGACATCCCTCATAGCTGTGGGTCATAGGGGTCAAAAAGCTACTTGCCTCTGGATGCCTCTTATTTTCCTGCAGGGCACATAGCTTTGCCCTGACACTTTGCATTTGGGTCTCTATGAGGCCCTCAAGATAAATCCTCCCACTTAAGTTTTCATCAATTTTAGTAAGTTAATGCTATTTGTATTATTCTATTTTCATTGTGCAGAAAACCATGTTTTGTATTTGTTCCAATATTCAATGAATAATTGCTGCAAGTAGTATTCTATATTTTCAGATGGCACAAACTGCTCCAATGTGCTCTTGAAGTAAATAGCATTTTAACTGCTTTCTTGATGAACACCCCCTCCCCCCCCCCCCCCCCCCCCCCCCCCCCCCCCTTGACGTGGGTTTTAATGAGAATAAGGGAAGAGAAGAAATCTTCTTGAACTGCTTTTAAAAACACAAACAGATTTCTTCTCTCGGAGTTCATATCATAAGTGACAGTTTGTTTGCCTTAGTATAGCTATAGGGGAAGGTAGCTGATAGAACTTTGTTACAGTTTGCAGATGGGGGATGGGTCCCTCAGCTTCCTGTATGCAAATAGAGGCAGACAGACAGGTGCATGGGAGCATTTCTACACACTTTGAGGGGTTTAATTCACTGAGGGTAATAAACCTTGTGGTCAAACTGTGCATACACACTGTATAGAAAGAGCTGAATCAGAATAAGGGAAATAAAAACCTGCTCCCCTTGAGCTTAGGGCAGAGGCAAATTGGTAGCATGTTGGGAATTCAGTAAGAGCATTATTTTTATTGTTTGGAAAAACTTGATTCATATTGAACCATTTGTATTGCTCTGGTTAGGTGTAGAGATTGCTCTCTTGTGGAAAAACTCTGGAACTGATGTTTATAGAGCCTTGATAAAGGCTGGTAAATCTAAACCCAGCAATAAAAATATAAAGGCTTATCTGAAGACACAGAGGGCTAAATGCATCATCCAAACATTTAAAAATCTAAATCGTAAATGTGCTTAACAAATTTGAAACAACGAAGAATGCACAAAAAAAACGGCTCAGAAATGTTCGGTGCGGTATTGAAAAGTACATTGTATCAAGCGTTCGTTATCCCTGTCGTTAATTTGCTCCTTAAGCATGCGCAGAGCAGCCACAAACGTATTAAACCTATGTAGAAAGAACGACCCTCGTAAATCCCCTTTTGTAACAAAAGACCTCTTTGCAGTTTGTTTACAGTACTGGGAAAATTGGCTTTAGGGGATAGCAGAGAGTGTTAATTTTCAAAGCTGTGGGAGAAGGGGAGAGACAGGATTTTTAAGCTGCAGGGAGAAGCAGTATGTTTTGTTTTGTAATGATGCAGGGAAAAGCAGAGAGCAACGTGTTTGTGTTTGTATCTCACTTTTCTTTTTAAACATGCTGGCTTGGATTTTTATGGTGCAGGGGGCAGCGGGGAGATGATAGCTCAGGCCTTAACGACGGTAAATGATTCGTTGCAATCATCGGTATGGTTAGTGCATTCCGAATTGTCCACATTTCAATGGTAGTTTCTCCTTTGCATTCCGTTTTCGTTAGCTGCTTGCTTCGTAGGAAAAAGGCCTTTAATGCATGCAATGGTTAGGAATTTCCTTCGTTAAAGGGTTGTTAGAGGGTCGTTAGGGTTTAGTGCATCTAGCCCAGAGTGTAGAAGCTTTTGGGAGTCAGTCTCAAAGCTAGGAAGCCTTTCAGAGCAGCCAGGGCAGAAGAATAAACAGCAGCCAAGGGGAGCAGGCACAGCTCATGGCAGAAGAAAATGGCCTATGGGGGCACCATCAGTGCCTAGAGCTGAGAAGAGCAAAGATAGCCCTCTAGTTTTTACTGTTCAGGTCTCTAAGACTTGTAGCATCTAAGTCTTATATCCTGACGTATATAACCTCGGTACACCAGTTCACACCTGAAGACTCTATCTCTGTGGAAGTCCTTTATTTGAGTAACACAATGTTTACTCACAGTAAACTGTAGATCAGAGGTTCTGCCCCAATGGCAAAGAGTCTCCGTGGTACTGAGAACAACATTAGCTCAGAGCTGGTTGAATGGTGTACAATATCTTTTTCAGTAAGATATATTCAAGGTAAAAACTAAGTACTTTAACAGAGGGTAACGCAGGAAAGGGTTCTGTACTGTCTAACAAATGGAGCCTACCTCAGGCTAAAGGGAACAGTAAAAGGGCACACTCTGACCACCAATGGGAGCAGAGCCTGCCAACTAGCAACAGCATAACCAATCATATAACAGTTCTATGCAGACAGGCTAGTGAAGTCACATTGCCTGATAACTACACCCCCCACAATGCAACACTCATGTGACCCTGCAGTGAGAATGACAGGAAAAGTGTCACACCCACCCCAAAGCCATATTACAATCAGGGAAAGGCTGTCAGAGGACAGAACAAGCCCTGTTCACAGAAGTTCTCCTTTTTTGGGGGGAGGGATTTTTCCTGGGGAAAGAAGCGTGTAATCCTACCCGCTAACACTTTTCTTTCCCAGGTGGAGGCACTGAGCACCAAGCGAATAGGGGACCAGCAGAGACTGCCTTCGGGAGGTTCCAGCCAGTCAGACCCTAAATCCAGAAGTGCCCAGTAAGGGAGAGTTACATAAAAAAGAAGTTAAAAGAAATGCCAGAGCTGCTGCTGATGGAATAAAAGTGCAACTTTACTTCACTGTTCGTAAATCTTTCTCGCCCAATTTCTATATGCTAAAAGTTCCTTTCAGAAAGGCATACTAGCATTTTTAGTGCACACTAATGATTAGCACTTGCTAAACGCTAGAGATGCCCATAGGAATATATGGGCGTCTCTAGAATTCAACATGTACTTATTTTTAGCATGCACTAAAAACGCTAGCGTGCCCTTGTAAAAGGGCCCCTAAATTTGTTCTGATACCTTGTGAGAGGGTTGCTGTGATATAGCTTGCTTTAAAGGGGCGTAGCCAGACTTCAACGGTAGGGGGGTCCAGAGCCGAGGTCAGGGGGCACATTTTAGCCCCCCCCCGGCGCCGCCGATGCCCCCCCCATTGCCGACACCAACCCCCCCTGCCCGCCATTGCCAACACCTCCAACAACTTTGACCCCCCCCCTGCCAATGACCCTCTCCACCCCCCGCCCGCTGTCGCCTATCACCTTTGCTGGCGGGGGACCCCAACCCCCGCCAGCTGAAGTCTTCTTCCTTTATTTGGTTTCTGACTGAGTCTGATGTCCTGCACGTTGTATGTGCAGGACGTCAGACTCAGTCAGAAACCAAACGAAGGAAGAAGACTTCGGCTGGCAGGGGATGGGGTCCCTGCCAGCAAAGGTAGCAGGTGGTGGGTTGGTGGCGGGAGGGGGGTGGAGAGGGTCTCTGGCAGGGGGGTCCAGGGCCAAATCTACGGGGGCCCAGGCCCCCGTGGCCCCATAGCAGTTACGTCCCTGCTTTAAATCAACCAGAGTTCATTGCTCTCATCTTGATACGCTATCAGCTTAAATAAATGGGACCTCATAAGCTCTGTTTTACTCAATAAGATACTATTTGATCTCAAAAAATTAACAAAGGGTTCCCAAGAGACGCAAGGAGTAGGGGCATGCAATCATGTTTTTATTTCTTTCCTTTGGTTTTGTTCAGTTTATGCTGTAACACAGTGAGAGGGTAAATGCTTAACTTGAATGTTCAAAGTCAAGATTATATTTATGTATCTCTCTAAATAAACTAAAAATAAACATGCATTGCTAGAAAAATGCTGCTGTAATTTTGAAGAGTTTAAATAAAAGACCTCTGAAGGGTTAAAAAACAAACAAAAATAGGGAAGGTAAATTTCAAGTGCGTTTTCACAGAACATAAATGTTTTATTCATGGAAATATCCTATTACAAAATTTCCCACTTAGTATTGTGACCTGGGGACTGTGTCTCACTATAATAAGAGGGAGAAGGTGAATACTTTACTCCAAAAACCTAGAGGCCCAGGTCAGAACTATGGCAAGACAGCAGCAGAAAGGAAAATAAAAACTCTTACTGGAGAGAATGGCAGCACAATCCATGGGTATCTGCTGAATAGATTAATAGTTAGATGCTTCGGCAGAAGGGTAGAAATAATAAAAAATATATAATTTAAAAAATGTATAGTAAAAAATATATATATTTTATTATTTTTATTTTTATCCTCTTCTATTTACCTTTGTTGATATATTTATATGTTTTTACAAATTTATGTATGTTTATTTATTTATCATTGTTTGTGTATAATTTTACAATTTATAGACCCCTGATGCAGGCTAATTGAGCTGAAACACGAATCGTGTCGTGTAATGTTCCATGTTTTTAGAAGATTACTGAATAAACTTTGGTTTGAACATCAACTGTGAGGAAGTTTTGTTGCTCTACTTATCTACTTTTGGTGCCCCCTCTACAGTAGAGTATATTCCTTCTGTTTTGTGACTGAATGCAGGGTCAACCATTTTCCAAGACTGCGCCAGAGGTGGGAGCAAATGGGTATTTCTCCTGCCTCTTCAGGCACTCTTTAATGGGGAGGGGAGTTAGAGGGACCTGAGGAAGTAGGAAGTTGGGATGTACTAGATACCATGGAAATGTAAACAAAATCAGGGGGAAGTGGAGAGTTGGGTTGTGTCAGGTGGGGGGTAGTACACTAGATACAAAGGACTTTTTAAAGAAACTCAGGAGGAAGAGGGGGTCAGTTTGGGGGGAATGAGGAGGCTACTGTGGCCAATGCAGAAAGGGGGTGATCAGAGTATTGGGGTCATCTCAAAGGTAAAAAATGTGTTTGTAAAAGTCCCAAGATGATTGCAGTTTTACAAAAAAGAGCAGGGTGGAAGAGTTTGCAAACTTCATGTGCTTCTGTATATCAAAAAATTTTTTTATACAACTCACACTTAAAAACACCTTGCTGGTAATACATAATTATACTTTCTAAAGTCAGAAATCAGCAAGAAGCAAGAAAAGTCTTACAACTTGATTTTCTACTTAATCACCAACTGGTACAACTAACATGAGATAAGTGAAGAGTTCCTATGGTTTAAATGAATTACTACTACTATCACCATCATTGTCATCAGCCTTATTCTGGGTACGGAATTCTTTTCACCTTATGCAAAACTTGTAGTGTTATAAACACCCTCTCATTGATTTTTTTAAAGAATTAAACCTTTTCCACTTAGTGCCCCATATGACTCCCACTGTGGCCCCAAAATGTCACTGATTCCCCTTCATCCACCCATCTCCACATTTGGACACATGTCCATGGACAGACAAAGTTTACATTTTCAGTAAGATGAAAAATATGCAAAAAACATTAATACTGATGTTGAATTATTTTTACTTTATTATATTGTTGAATTATTTTTAATTGCATTATCAGCTGATTTTATTGTCGTATTATGAAATCTGTATGTTTTTATTTGTAACTTTATTTATTTATTTTATTACTTTGTAGCCCCTGACACAGCCCTGCTGGACAAAACATGGCCTATGTTGGGCAGCATTTTAGTTTTCAACTCTACTATTAAAGTTTGTATTTATCTACTACTGATCTGCTCTCTTGTTTTCCACTTTATATCTTCTGGACAGGAATAGACAGGAGAACACTAGATTGAAGGAAGAAATTGTCCCAGGCTAAACTGTGTGGTTGGCTTATTGTTATAATATAGATTGGGCTGGTTATTTTGGGACCTCTGGGAACTATATGAAATGGCCAAGGATCCAGAATAGACTCTAACACGCTTTCCTTAGGAATTGCTATAATGAAGATTTTTATTTTTTAGGGTGAGGGGGCTTACAATTTATTTCCAACTCCTGTCATTCTTAATTGGATGATTCTGGACTAATATTTTTAATAAAGGCTCTGATTTAAAGTATATCCAGGAATATCTGATGATCTACTTCCTGACAGGCCAACTCTGCTCTTTCCATGCATTGGATCATCCCTGAAGGACCTCAGAACTGTTCTAACAGCAGGGGATGACACTATGCATATAAAATTATATGCATAGATCCTGTATGTGCACAAGCTTAGCCCAGTTTCAGAGAGAAGGGTTTTCATTCATACACATAACTTTTGAAAATTCAAGCATAGGTGTGTAAATTAACCAAATCATTTTGTATTATGATATTTTTATTCATTAAATATGATTCAAACAAGTACTTTCCTAACACCTAAATCTAGGTGCCACCTTATAAAATTAATCTAATAGTACCACTGAAAATTCATGGATAGAATACTTATTGCTGTTAAGTATGGTTGAATATTGGTTTATTACTGTCTATTGATTTGATGTTTCTTAGGGATTACCTAGCTACTAGGCCATGAGTGAGTCCTAATATATTAGTCTGTTATATGAAATAAATATTATTTATTGTGGAATAATAATTTTATGTTTATTAGTAGTAGAATGAATATGGTAGAAGGATAAGGGTTGTTTTATTATTGTACTATGTTTGTTTTAATTTTTAATTATATATGTTTTATGATACATTTCTTTGTAATCAACTTTTCAATTCTATAATATAAGATGAAATATCAAAAAAGTGAATAAATAAATAATTTACAACAGCTGTTTGGCACCCCTATCTTAGATCTTAGGCTCCTGGATTTTCCCACCCACAGCCCTTCCTCCCACATGGTCAGGAATGGATTAACCATGAGGCAGACTAGATCAGAGGTTTTCAACTAGTCCTTGGAGTACGACTGACTGGGTGTGCCCCGAGGACTGGGTTGAAAATCCCTGGACTAGATAGTTATTGCATTTAGTACAGCTGTAATAAAAGTGGAACAGTTCCCGACTGTCAAAGAAATCCAAAAAACTGTCAGTGCACACTTTTACCTGAAATATGGTGGGTAATTTTCAAATAACTCATCTACTTGGATAAATAGACCTTGACATTTGGAAATATTCCTCATCGGGGGTAATTTTATAATGGTGGTTCTCCACCTGTATGTCAGTATACACACATTAACCCCCAGATTTTATATAGCACGTCTAGAAGGGCATAATCGAATGCGAACGCCCATCTCCATGGGTGTCTATGTCCGAGAACGGGTACGTGAAGGGGCGGGACAGACTGTATTTTTGAAAAAAATGGGTGCCCATCTTTTTTTTTGATAATACGGTTTGTGCCGGGCAAATGCATCTTGTAACAATTTTTTTAAAAAAAGTTAAATACCTCCCAAGTCCATAGCTCCCTTCCTTTGGGTGCTGAGCCCCTCAAATCCCCCCCAAAACCCACTGCCCAGAACTCTACACCATTACCATAGCCCTTATGGCTGAAGGGAGGCACCTAGATGTGGGTACAGTGGGTTTTGGGGCCGGTTTGGAGGGCTCCCATTTACCACCATAAGTGTAACAGGTGGGGGGGATGGGCCTGGGTCCACCTGGCTGACGTCCAATGCACCCACTAACAACTGCTCCAGGGCGCCCATCTCACCTCGGCCGATAAACACGCCCCAGTCCCGCCTTTACCACGCCTCCGACACGCCCCCGTCAACTTTGCCCGTTTCCACGACAGATTGCAGTTGAAGATGCCCAAAATCGGCTTTCGATTATACCAATTTGGGCACCTTTGTCAGATGGGCGCCCATCTCCCGATTTGGGTCGAAATAAGGCTGCTAGCATTCCAAGCTGAAATCCAAGCATATTCTGTAACAATGTGCATAACTTAATTGGCGAAAGAAGCAGGTTGTTAGCAGCACTTAAAAAAGCAATAATGAGCACTAATTGGCAAAAATTTGAAGTTACTCACATAACTTGCTATGCGTATTCTGTAATGCACTGCATCTAAATTCTAATGTGTACAGGCAAAAAGGGGCTTTGTTATGAGTGGGGAATTGGGCATTTCATGGGTGTTCCAAAATTTAGGTTTGTTTTTATAGAATATGGCCCAATGTGCCTAAATCTACACACCGGGATTTACGCTATATTTTTGTTGGTGTAAATGGAGGTGTGTAGTTTTAGGTGCCAGGATATCAATTAAGCGTATTCTATATACCACACCTAAAGGCACTCCTTATAGAATACTCTTAGGCAGAAATGTTTTCCACTTGGATTTTCTAGGCACTATATATAGAATTTCCCCCTAAAGGCCTCTTATAAAATTGTTCCCCATTTAAAAGTACACATGATGACAAGTAAGCACATACTTTTACATGACCCCTGTGTAAGCATATTTGGAAGAATAACTTTGTGATACACAGGAAGAAAAACTGAAATTCCATGTTTTCCCCCCACTGAGCCTCCCAACCCCCCCCCAAACCTACTCCCTACAACTGTACACCACTACCATAGCCCTAAGGGATGAAGGGGGGGGGGGCACCTAGATGTGGGTACAGGGGTTTCGGGTGGGTTTTGAAGGGCTCACATTTACCAGCAGAAGTGTAACAGGTAGGGGATGGGCCTGGGTCCGTCTGCCTGAAGTGCACTGCAGTACCCACTAAAACTGCTCCAGGGACTTGCATACTGCTGTCATGGAGCTGGGTATGACATTTGAGGCTGGAATAGAGGCTGGCAAAAATATATATTTTTTTTTAGGGTGGGAGGGGGTTGGTGACCACTGGGGAAGTAAGGGGAGGTGATCCCCGATTCTCTCTGGTGGTCATCTGGTCAGTTCAGGCACCTTTTTGAAGCTTGATCATGAAAAAAAATGGACCAAGTAAAGTCGACCAAATGCTCGTCAGGGACACCCTTCTTTTTTCCATTATCGGCCGAGGACACCCATCTCATAAGCACACCCCAGTCCTGCCTTCGCTACGTCTCCGACACGCCCTCGGGAACTTTGGTCGTCCCTGCGATGGACTGCAGTTGAGGGTGCCCAAAATCAGCTTTTGATTATGCCGATTTGAGCGACCCTGAGAGAAGAACGCCCATCTCTCGATTTGTGTTGGAAGATGGGTGCCCTTCTCTTTCGAAAATGCCCATGATAATCAGTTTTCAAGAGCATCAGACTCCCGTGATGCATTGTATGCAATAATGACATGGTGCTTTGAGATGTAAGAGAAGAAATTCAATATCCAAGTCTTGAGTGTTGAAGACTTGTTGCACACAATAATTTTAAAAGAGAAAAAAATAAGTGTAAGTAATTGATCATATGATGCACTTATCTCAGGCTTTTCAGCACTTACTTTTTGTTCAGTATGTATTATCATAGGTTCCTTTCTGAATTTAGAAATTTCATATTAATGAAAAAGTAAATGTACAAATGGATAAGTGGGCAACCCAGTCAATCACTTATGCAATTATTTTGCTCACTTTTGAATATAAAGCCATTATTGGGTTCAAGCAGTAATTAACAGAGCAGATTGAAATCTTGGAAATGGATGATTGTAGTGTAGCTGTTTGCTGAGACATTAAATGCAAAGTCGAGCACTGCTACAGTGTTATGCAAACCTCCTGGGATTTCTGTATACTGCTGCTACTGAGAAGAATGGCTGCTTCTAACTACCCTGTTTGTTCTGAAGCAATAAAAACTCCTCCTGTGCTGTGGCCTTGCCAAAGACAACACAAGATCATTATTATGTGTGGGATGAGGTTGACAACAGTTAGGTAACTGGAAATTAGAACAGATGTTATCGAGGGGTACAAAACATTGTCAAAATGCCAGGTAAGTCTGCTTTTAATGTTTTATCAGAAATGTCAAATTATAGTAATAGTACTAATTTTAAAACATTTCTTACAAACCAAGATCCCCCCCCCCCCCACCCCTTTAACATCATATTAACTGAAAATCACAGAATAATGCAGACTTGCATTGTTTCGAACTTGGTGATATATGGCTGCATGACAAATATAAATTGATATTTGTAGACAATACAAACCCTGCCCAGCAAACCTTTGTGAAAGTGGTCTTATTCCTTGCCTTTCAAATTTAATGAGCAAATGGCTATAGCACTGACAGCAGATGATTTGTTAGATGTAGTTATGGTACAATTTTTTGTTGTCATACACATGGGGGTATGCTTATTAAAGTGCGTTAGCGTTTGTAACGCACCTTTAAATTTAAGGCATGTTAAACGTTAATACATTTCTATGGGCGCATTAGCGTTTAACGTGCATAAACCATTTACGTGCATTAAAAACATTAATGCACCCATAGCGCACCTTAGTAAACATAGGCGATTGATTGGTACATTTATAAGTCAAAAGTATTTTTTAGAGATGTTTAATCATGCAGTGATGTCATCCTTTGTATGCATTCTGGCATTGATCTGGCCAGTTTTTTTGCAAAATTCTTGAGTTATCTCCTGAGTCCCCACATCTTTGATCCAGTCTATAAGGTCTGCTTCAGATGCTGGATTGTGTATGGCCACTTTCTGTTTCATCACAGCCCATACATTTTCAATAATGTTCAAATCTGAGCTGTTGCCCAGCCAAGGTCCTATCGGTTGTATCTGTTCACAAGCCAGCCATGCCTTAACAGCTTTTATTCTATGGCACGGTGCACCATTCTGTTGAAAATGGGTTAGGTTGTGAATTAGCATAAAGTTTGGCAGTTTCTTCTTCAAAATAGTCAAATAATCAGTTCCATTGATTATGGTATTCTTCAGCATAATCCACAGCCCTGCTCGACCAGATCCTGATAATGCACCCCAACCCATAGATTTTGGTGCTCGTTTCACTGTGGGTATAACATACCTCTGGTTGTGTCTCTAATTTACAGGTCTCTTTACATGTCTACAGAAGCTGTAGAACTGAGTGAAAGTGCTTTCATCTGAAAAAATAATTTGCTCCCATTGATCAGCTGTCCACTGATTGTTCTTCTGACAGAAAGTGAGGCGATCTTTGTTATTTTTGGCAGACAACTGTGGTTTCGAGCAGGCCGATAAGATCAAAGTCCAGCATCGAATAATCTCCTGCATATTGTCCTGTTGCTTGGTTTCTTCAGTGGACTACCTATAGTTGTAGATCTAATAACACTTGCTCGCATACAAGAAGCACGATGAGCCATCAAGATTGGGTAGTGTCAAACGTTTCTGAGGGACCTGACACTGGCCGTGCTTCGGCAAACACCGGCATAAAGAGTCATGAATATAACAAATAGGATCTTAGTCCTTTTCCTTATTTCTTTGATGAACAACAACAGTACAGATGCTTACATGCAATTACAATAATCCTATGATGGGATAATACATTCAATCAAACTGACATTTAATTGTCGAGCCAATGCTCAGAAGTTGCTTGTTTTCAGTTACAGTTTCCCTGTAAATGTTTGATATGGCATGATAATGTTAAATATGTTTTTTTCTAATCCATCATGCAGTGTGGTAAGTGTTGCCCTGCATCTACTACAAAGGCTTTGCAGTTATTGCATTGATAATTTTAGCATTAAGTGGGAGATTCTATATATGGCGCCTACAAAATCGGTACAGAAATCAATGCCGACTAAGCATATTCTATAAGTGGTGCCTAGGCACAGTATATAGAGAGGGGCATAATCAAAAGGGGTGCCCAAGTTTTCCTAAGGAAGTCCTCACAGGACGTCCCGGCGAAGGGGTGGGAAAACCCGTATTATCGAAACAAGATGGGTGTCCATTTTCATTTCGATAATACAGTCAGGGACGCACAAATCGTGAAATTTAGGTCAACCTTAGAGATGGTCATCCTTAGAGATGGTCATCCCCAATATTCGGCGATAATGGAAACTGAGGACGCCCATCTCAGAAACGACCAAATCCAAGCCCTTTGGTCGTGGGAGGAGCCAGCATTCGTAGTGCACTGACATGCCAAGACACCAACCGGGCACCCTATATGGGCACTGCAGTGGACTTCAGAAATTGCTCCCAGGTGCATAGCTCCCTTACTTTGTGTGCTGAGCCTCCCCCAAAACCCACTCCCCACAACTGTACACCACTACTATAGCCCTAAGGGGTGAAGGGGGGCACCTACATGTGGGTACAGTGGGTTTGTGGTGGGTTTTGAAGGGCTCACATTTACCATCAGAAGTGTAACAGGTGGGGGGGATGGGCCTGGGTCCGCCTGCCTGAAGTGCACTGCACCCACTAAAACTGCTCCAGGGACCTGCATACTGCTGTCAGGGAGTTGGGTATGATATTTGAGGCTGGCATAGAGGCTGGAAAAATATTTTTTTAAATTTTTTTTTTTTTTAGGGTGGTAGAGGTTTAGTGACCACTGGGAGAGTAAGGGGAGGTCATCCCTGATTCCCTTCGGTGGTCATCTGGTCAATTAGGGCACATTTTTGTGGCTTGGTCGTAAGGAAAAAAGGACCAGGTAAAGTCGTCCAAGTGTTCGTTAGGGACGCCCTTATTTTTTCCATTATGGGTCAAGGATGCCCATTTGTTAGGCACACCCCAGTCCTGCCTTCGCTACGCCTCCAACACACCCCCATGAACTTTGGTCATCCCCACGACGGAAAGCAGTTGAGGACACCCAAAATCAGCTTTCGGTTATGCCGATTTGGGCGACCCTGTGAGAAGGACGCCCATCTTGCGATTTGTGTCGAAAGATGGGTGTCCTTCTCTTTCAAAAATAAGCCTGAGAATATGTTTAGTTGACATCTCAGTGCCTATAACTATGCACCTCCATTTACACCAACAAAATTGTGGTATAAATCCTGGTGCGTAGATTTAGGCGCTGTGACGAAACAGGACATTTATGTCTGTAACTTCATAAGTGAATGTATGACATATTTGTTCTGTTCCCTGTGCATTTTCTCTGGTTTGGCCAGCAGATGGTGATTGTTCTGGGGGGGGGGGGGGGGGTGTAAATCTGCATCACAACTGACTGTTTCCTTTTTCCTGCCTAAGCTGTGAGGTAATTTTTTAGTCAAAGTTTGGAAGTAGAGAGAGAAAGACCCCTTTACTGAGGCCCTGTAAGCAGTTATATTTCATAATCTATGAGCAGCTATATTTCCTGAACTTCCCAGTTACTACTTAGTAAACAAATGTTTAGATAGTTTTATAATTGATCCATATTCAGTTACCTGTTATTGCCTGTTACTTTTCCATCTGTTTTATATAGCTCACTGTTTGTTCTGTAATAATAAACCTAAAGTTTATTAACTCTGCTGTCTTGGACTGACTAAGAATCCTGATGGTTTGCGTTTTGGTTTGTGGGTGCTTTCCAGGAACTGTGGGACCCCTTAAAGTGTGACCACAGTGTCCTAGAAATCACCAGGAAATAACTTGAGAGTAGGAGACTATCCTAGAGGTAAGTGAGGACTCAGCAGGTGGGTGAAGGGTATGTCAGTGTAGGGCACTGTGCAGGTGGTAGCGGACCTGAGCAGTGCTGGGACAGATCCTTTAGATGGCCGCGGGGTTAACCGCCCAGGTGGGTTCCAGGCATTTTGTAACAGGCGCACTGCGCCATATTCGGCTTTTTAGTATCTCAATAAAGACTTTTTTGTTATCCTCCTTTGATTGTCCTCACTGTTTCTCTTTTACCATATTCTATAACTTCATGCATAAATTTTGAAACGCCCATTTCTCTGCCTATAACCACATCCCTTTTTGCCTGTGCAAGTTAGAAGTCAGGCACACTGCATTACAGAATGCACTTAGAGAGTTGTGCGTGTAAATTCTAAATACTGCCAATTAGTGCTCATTATTGTTTGTTAAGAGCTGATATCAATGCTAATTAGCTTGTTAAACCAATTAAGTTACACACACTGTTATAGAATCCACTTGGATTTTGGCACAGATCTCTAGGCGCGCTGTACAGAATTCGTGGGTAAATGGACGGTAGCTGCAAAACCTACCAAACAGAAGCCAGAGGTACAGTAAAACTGTAACTGTTACAGTTTCACTCTACCTCTGGCTCCTGCTTTTAGTCTAGCCCTAGCCCTGCCCTTGACTCTTGCTACAGTTAAACTCTGTTTCTCCATGCTACTATTGCCAAAACTCTGTTTCTGCTTTCTGCTAAAGCCAAAGCTCTGTTCCTGAATCCTGTCCCTGCCAAGCCAAAGCTCCGTTCCTGCTCCTGCCAAGCCAAGTCCTGTTCCTGCTTTGTTTATGGTTTTGCTTCTATTTGTTCTTGTTGCCTAGCTCCTGCCCTGGTATGTCTGCTGTGTTTTGTGTCTAGCCTTGCCTTGTCTTGTCTCATTCACTCTAGTCCAGGGGTAGGCAACTCCGGTCCTCGAGAGCCGCAGGCAGGTCAGGTTTTCAGGATATCCACAATGAATATGCATGAACTTGATTTGCATACACTGCCTCCATGGTATGCTAATCTATCTCCTGCATATTCATTGTGGATATCCTGAAAACCTGACCTGCCTGCGGCTCTCGAGGACCGGAGTTGCCTACCCCTGGCCTAGTCCTGTCCGGATCCAATCCTTGCCTTGTCCTGGTCTTGCCCTTTTCTGGACCCAGTTTTAATCTAGTTCCCTGATTTGCCTTGTATTGCCTGGGTTTCATTCCCAGTTTTAATCCAGTTCTGAGTCTTGCCTTGTCCTGTCTGGGTTCCAGTTCTAGCCCCTTTGCCTTGTTTTCTTTGCCTCGTCTGGATCCGGTCCTTGCTTGTCTATTGCACTTTGTTACCTCTTCCTTGCTTTGTCTAGTCTCCTGGTTTATTCTAGTCCTGTCTTGTCTAGTCCAGTCTTGCTTTACCTAGTCCTGTCATGTTTTGACTCCTGCCTTGTGCCAGCCCAGGTCACTTGTCTGCCTCAGCTCCAGCTGTGGTCCAAGGGCTCACTATACCTGAATCGGTGACAGGAAAACTATGTAGGAATCAAATTCTTCACATTCTACCTGCAATTTTTACATTGAACATTAAAAAATAAAAAAAAGAAACCTCCCAACTCTGAGATCTATTAGTAAGAAACTTCTCCATCTGGGAAGGGTCCACAAATACATACATGCCACCCTGAACTACCCATTTACATGGGAACCTCAAAAAAATGTTGCCCCTAACTCAAATACGTTAGACTTCAGCTTCCATCTTGGTGGCACATAAGACATCTAGAAACACTTGCATCTTTTGACCATTAAACAGTACAGACTTATTCTTAAAATGTTTCAAAATCAAAAGCTTACTGTTCAACTTGGAGAAGGAGATGAGGAGAGTGAATCTAGTAGTGATAACATCCTGGGAGTTCCCCAGGAAAGCCGTCAAACTAAAATGCTTCCTGAAGGTGCAACTGCTCAATACCCTCCTCAGCCTGACTCTGAACACAATCCGGCCTACATATATAACAATGATCCAAAACAATCAACTCAGAATTAGAAATCCCCAATGCCACAGTAATACATTTCTGAAAAAGAATCTGTGGTGAAAGTAGATGTGTAATAGGAAAATTAAGTAGCCTCAAGTTTCTAGCTGGCATGGAATCCTTTGAAAATTCTTTGCCAAAGAATTTTCAAAGGATTCCATTTTAAAATGCACATTGAGACTATCTTTAATATAGTTAGTCCCAATAGCTTATAAAGAATGAACCTGAGACTTAATCATCATACATTCTTTAAAAAGCAAATCAATCTTCTGGGCCATATCCTGCAACAATCTGACAGTTTCTGAGGAAAAGTCACATGATTGAGCAACTGTTCCTTGAAGTAATCCCTCAGTTCCCTTAGCAACTTTCCTAATATCCAACAATGAGACTTCAGAATATGATGATCCTTCTGTTTCTAGAGACTCCAACATCAGCAGACAATGTCAATACATTAGGCAATTTAATCTTTGCAGACAAAGGAAGAGCACAAACAAGGACTGAACATCCTATTCCTTCCAGGGATGATTCTGACCCCATTAGCATAGGGCCAGAAGAAATAAACATAGATAGTCATAGAGGTAGAAATGCCACCAGATCTGAGGCAGAGCTCTGCCACCTTCAGCAGATGAGATATTTTTAGAACTTGCTAATCCACAATCCACCTGAGTTGTTGTTAAATGCTTATCTATGGCTATAAAAGACCATTTTCCAGCTTTTGACATTCTTTGAGTATGCACCAGTGTGTACTTTTCAGGTGAGTATTTACATGGGTGGAGTTTGGGAAGAGTTGGGTGCATATTTACTCATATATTTTATAAAATACAATGATCTAAGCACAAACATTTACACCAGCAGAATGACAGGTATAAATCAGTACACTTTAAATATAGGCATGTGATGGATCTATTATTCTGCTATTCTGTAAAGGAAGCCTGAGGAATTACTGCTCAAGTTTACATCAGGTTATTCCTAGGATGTGAGATGGGTTGGAGGAGGAAGGGGTGGAATAAAAGGATTAAATGACAAAGCAATTGATTTTAAATTAATTTGCAGGAAGGAAAACATTTAATATTTGGGATGGGGAGACATGACTAAAGGTAATTTATTAATTTAATTGAGTTGCTGGTACAGAAAATAAAATGAAACTGGAAGGAATGAAAAATAAAATTAAAAACATGAAAAAAAGGTTTGGGGAAGTCAATGGAATTTTAGTATACTGATAAGGAAGGGGTTAATTGGAGTTTGGGATTTGTTTGGAATGTTGTGAAGGCAGGAAGGACTAAGTGGAACATTGAGGCTGAGCAGACATTCTGTGAGGAAGGGCTAGGGTGGTGGGTGGTGGAGGCGGAATGTGGAGGTGTTAATTTGAAGAATTTGGCCTCCCTTCTGGCCTGCCCTTGTTTTTAAGGTTATTAATTTGTTTTGAATTTTCTTGGAAATATGGGTTTAATATTGTTGTTGTTTTGTTTGTATAGGTGGGATTCTTGATTTTGAGATGGGGGTAATGGTCGCAGCTGAGGAAAAAAGAGATGGAACAAGTGGCCTACATTTATGACTGAATTGCTATCAATAGAAATCAAACAAAATAAAACATGGAAAAGAAAATAAGAGATGATACCTTTTTTATTGGACATAACTTAATACATTTCTTGATTAGCTTTCGAAGGTAGCTAATCAAGAAATGTATTAAGTTATGTCCAATAAAAAAGGTATCATCTTATTTACTTTTCCATGTTTTATTTTGTTTGATTTCTATTGATAACCTTTAAGAGTGGACTAACACGGCTACCACACCTCTTGACTGAATTGCTAAATTCTTTGTGGTTTGAGATTCTTGTGTGCAAGACCACCACCAAGCCAAGGTGAGGCCTTGTCGACACGGCAGGTCTCGCTGGAATAAATTTGATGAATAAGCAAAAATATTTGATAGAATTTGTCAGCTAGCTCAGCACCGACTAGCACCATAGATGGTAATCTCATTTGAAGGTCGCTTGTTAGCTAGTAGTTTGTAATTATTTCTGAATGATTGATATTGCAATAAAGTTGCAACCAAATTTTTTCTTCTATAAAATAATAGTTGTGTTTAATTTGTGAGTGAGTACGGAAGAGGACACAAGTGCCAATATTAAGAAAATTAGGTGCCTGCTTTTCTTCATAGAATGGGCTCCAAAGAAAATGTTAAAAAATAAGACTTATGTGGTCAGCATTGGTGCTGCCCACATAACTCATTTTAAATATTTGGCCTACTGTCTTTTTTATTCTTGTTTTTATTTACTTACTTAACAAGAAGACTTATTGAGCTTACGATAACTCTTTTTAGTTTAGGCCACTATTTTTACTTAACAAAAGACTTTCCACTCTGCCAAATCGTCCTTGAGATACTCCTTCATCTTAACAAAGTTGGTGCCTTTGAATTTGAGGACTTTATCTATTGTATGTGCCTTAACTATATTGGCTCTTATATGTAATCATTTAGGGGTCCTTTTACAAAGCCATGGTAAAAAGTGACTTGCAGTAGAGTGGGGGCATCTGTTAGGCACGCACTGGGCCATTTTTTACCACAACTGGGAAAAAGGCTCTTTTTTAATGGACTGGGAAATGGGCCTGCACTAATATTAAAACCAGTGTGTGCCTAGCTACTGCCTGAGCCCTTACCGCCATCCATTAACCTAATGGTAAGGGCTCACTCGCTACCCACGCGGTAACCATGCTGCACGCGCCAACGTGGGTACACTGCCTGTTACTGCTGGGAACGTCCCCCCCCCCCCCCCCCCCCGTGGTAGCGAATAGAAAATAAGTTTCTACCATAGGATTCGGCACCCGCCACACTTATAATTATCATTGGGTGCATGTGTTACCCTGGCGGTAGTGCCAATTGGGCACACATTACCCGTGCGTTAGCCCTCCCGCGTCTTTGTAGAAAGGCCTCTTAATCTGATGATCACTAGAGGAAAGGTTTGGTTTAGTTTATTATGCTTGATTAACAGCTATTTGGAAAAAATAATCATTACATGCTCCTGAATTCAGGATGAGGTGCATGTAATTCTAGACTGTTATACTCTAATCTCCCAACCATTCTCTACCCAGAGAGCTGAAAACAGATTGGGCAAAACTTAAGGTCTCTCTAAAGAATAAATCCTCACAGTGCACTATACAACTCCAATGATACTTATACAGTTACACCAGTAAGGTTTGTTAAATTTGAGACTGACCCTTGAGACTTGTTCAGTAATAAATAGTATTCAAAGGATTTGTTTTTCAAATTAAATTTAGAGCTAGCCCTAGAAAACTCAAGAATCTGAGATTTGAATATTTTCCCCTTCCCTGTCTTACCTTTGTCTAGGCTACTCATTATCCATTCAAAATTATACAGTTTTACCTTGTCCAGGCAGTGTTGATATTCAATACTGTCTGTAAGACTTACCTGGATAATTCAGGCATCACAAAGCGCAGGTATAAAGTCATCTGGATAAAGTTATCCAGGTATATTCAGTGGAAAGCTTATTTTAATAAATTCTGCTAAATATCTGGATAAAATCATTCAGGCAGCTTTATCCAATTAACGTTTCTGCTTACCAGCTTGCTAAATATGAACCTCCAAGTTATTTAAAAGCTAAAAAAGAGAACAGAAACTACAAACCACTTATCCACGTGAGAAAAAGTGATTGAAAGTCCCTTCTATTAACTGGAAGGGTTATATGAGAAAATTTGCAACTGCAGTGAGTGTTGGTTTGATGACAGGCTTCTTTTCTACTCCACATCTTGCAGTTATTCCCTTAGCTTTCCCATGTACTGAACATAGGCTTCTGGCAGCATTACCATCAGCTGATATCCCTAACGCAGATCAACTGGGAGATATGCAACCCATCCAAAATTAAGTAATGCAAAAAAGAACCCAGTAGACTCATTCAACTGCAGTTATATGGATGAATTAAGTAGCTAACATGCTGTCTCTAGTTCTACTTTTGACCTGTTTCCAATGAATTCAGCATGCCTAACAAAGTCTTCTTAAATCATTCTGATTCCAAATTCTCTTCAGGATCATATGAAGTAATTTAAGATTATTTTTTTTTATTCCTATCATCAGTACAATTTATTTTATAGAGAGTTCTCACTATTTTTTCTCTGATTAATATTTTTTGCTGGTTAGTAGTCCAGAATGAATAAGGAATTTGGAATTTCTGCCCAAAATCCTAGGTAATATATTACCTTTCTAATTCTTAGGCAGATAAGCTTGTGAATAATGCATGAAATAGCCTGTGATAAAGATTATTTTAGCCCTGTGGAATATAAGGGGTCCTTTTATAAAGGCGCGCTGAAAAATGACTTGTGGTAGTGTAGGTGCGGGTTTTGGGCATGTGCCAATCCATTTTTTAGCGCGCCTGTAAAAAACACCTCTCTTTTTTTGCCAAAAAAGGACGTGTGGCAAAATCAAAATTGCTGCGCATCCATTTTGGGTCTGAGACTTTACTGCCAGCAATAGACCTAGTGGTAAAGAATCTAGGCGGTAATGACCTATGTGCGTCAAATGCCACTTGGCCCGTGTCTGTTACATGCACCAGAAAATAAAAATATTTTTCAGACGTGCATAGCGGATGCAAACCAAAATTGAAATTATTGCAAGGGCCACGTGGTAACTGGGTGGTAACCCCAATTTGACGCGTGTTTAGCGCGTGTATGCACCTACGTGGCTTAGTAAAAGGGGCCCTAAATTTGCTGTTAGTAGCTACAGTGGGGGAAATAAGTATTTGATCCCTTGCTGATTTTGTAAGTTTGCCCACTGACAAAGACATGAGCAGCCCATAATTGAAGGGTAGGTTATTGGTAACAGTGAGAGATAGCACATCACAAATTAAATCCGGAAAATCACATTGTGGAAAGTATATGAATTTATTTGCATTCTGCAGAGGGAAATAAGTATTTGATCCCCCACCAACCAGTAAGAGATCTGGCCCCTACAGACCAGGTAGATGCTCCAAATCAACTCGTTACCTGCATGACAGACAGCTGTCGGCAATGGTCACCTGTATGAAAGACACCTGTCCACAGACTCAGTGAATCAGTCAGACTCTAACCTCTACAAAATGGCCAAGAGCAAGGAGCTGTCTAAGGATGTCAGGGACAAGATCATACACCTGCACAAGGCTGGAATGGGCTACAAAACCATCAGTAAGACGCTGGGCGAGAAGGAGACAACTGTTGGTGCCATAGTAAGAAAATGGAAGAAGTACAAAATGACTGTCAATCGACAAAGATCTGGGGCTCCACGCAAAATCTCACCTCGTGGGGTATCCTTGATCATGAGGAAGGTTAGAAATCAGCCTACAACTACAAGGGGGGAACTTGTCAATGATCTCAAGGCAGCTGGGACCACTGTCACCACGAAAACCATTGGTAGCACATTACGACATAACGGATTGCAATCCTGCAGTGCCCGCAAGGTCCCCCTGCTCCGGAAGGCACATGTGACGGCCCGTCTGAAGTTTGCCAGTGAACACCTGGAAGATGCCGAGAGTGATTGGGAGAAGGTGCTGTGGTCAGATGAGACAAAAATTGAGCTCTTTGGCATGAACTCAACTCGCCGTGTTTGGAGGAAGAGAAATGCTGCCTATGACCCAAAGAACACCGTCCCCACTGTCAAGCATGGAGGTGGAAATGTTATGTTTTGGGGGTGTTTCTCTGCTAAGGGCACAGGACTACTTCACCGCATCAATGGGAGAATGGATGGGGCCATGTACCGTACAATTCTGAGTGACAACCTCCTTCCCTCCGCCAGGGCCTTAAAAATGGGTCGTGGCTGGGTCTTCCAGCACGACAATGACCCAAAACATACAGCCAAGGCAACAAAGGAGTGGCTCAGGAAGAAGCACATTAGGGTCATGGAGTGGCCTAGCCAGTCACCAGACCTTAATCCCATTGAAAACTTATGGAGGGAGCTGAAGCTGCGAGTTGCCAAGCGACAGCCCAGAACTCTTAATGATTTAGAGATGATCTGCAAAGAGGAGTGGACCAAAATTCCTCCTGACATGTGTGCAAACCTCATCATCAACTACAGAAGACGTCTGACCGCTGTGCTTGCCAACAAGGGTTTTGCCACCAAGTATTAGGTCTTGTTTGCCAGAGGGATTAAATACTTATTTCCCTCTGCAGAATGCAAATAAATTCATATACTTTCCACAATGTGATTTTCCGGATTTAATTTGTGATGTGCTATCTCTCACTGTTACCAATAACCTACCCTTCAATTATGGGCTGCTCATGTCTTTGTCAGTGGGCAAACTTACAAAATCAGCAAGGGATCAAATACTTATTTCCCCCACTGTAGATCAAGGGATCATTGTCTGTTCTGACTACGTTCTAATAGTGATGCAGCATATCAGTGCAGTTCAAAAAAATAGGAAATTCAGATTTATATGCTTGGGTTGTCTATTCAACATTCTGATAGGAACAATCTATGGCTGACAAATCTTTCAGGTTACAGAACTCTGGATACTCATGATAGACAATTGTGAGACAAGGGGCTTATGAGGGATACAGGCACATAAAATGGGAGATATGCTCATGAAAGAAGGTTTATGATAACTACTACTATAAATCATTTCTATAGCACTACCAGTCGTACGCAGCGCTTTACAATTAAAAATGAAGAAGACAGTCCCTGCTCAAAAGAGCTTACAATCTAAATCAGGACAAACAGACAGGACCAAAAAGGAGAAGGGAAGGACATACAGAAGGACACATAAGCATAAGATAAAAGCGCTATAAAAATGCTAAATAGTAGTAGTAGTAGTACAAGTCAGGAGTCGAAAGTAGCATCAAACAGGTAGGCCTTTAGCCCGGATTTGAAGGCAGCCAGGGATGGAGCTAGACGTAATGGCTCAGGAAGCCTATTCCAGGCATAAGGTGCGGAGTCTGGAGTTAGCGATGGAGGAGAAGGGTGCAATTAGGAGAGATTTGCCTAGTGAATGGAGTTCTAGGGAAGGAGTGTAGGGAGAGATGAGGGTGGAGAGGTAGTGAGGGGCTGCAGAGTGAATGCACTTATAGGTCAACAAGAGGAGCTTGAATTGTATATGGAAATGGATAGGGAGCCAGTGAAGTGATTTCAGGAGAGGGCTGATATGGGCATAACGACTTTGGCGAAATATTACATCAATATAACATCAATTTTTAAAAGGAATGAGCATGTGCATGTACAAAAGAGTTAATGTGGCACTGTATGCACCTTAAAAGGAGCTTGTCAATGATGTGTCAAAGGTGTACTATGTATTATGTAATGCCAGTACACACATCATCAGTGTGCACACACATTCACTCCTGCTATATGACATGCCTAAGTTAAGACTAACTTGTGTATTGGGGCCTGCTGGTTGGACTGGTGATTTGTGCTGCACAGTTGCTAGTGAGTTCTTGGTCATTGCTTGTCAATCTTTGTAATTCTCTGTCTTCTGTGTCCTCTTACTCTTCTCTTTTCTCACCATTTTTTCTCTCACTTGGTCAGTGTGAGTCTCCATTTTCTTTGTTTTTGTACCTGCTTGATTTTTGTATGTATTTCTTTGTGCTAGTCTGGCTTCTCTTGTTTGTGGTGGACATCTGCCACTGGGTGTGTAAGTGTGACTACAGTACTGATGATGGGTAACACATCTAGCATGAGAGCACTAACATCAGTTGTTTGTGATGTGGTACCATCATGAGAGAATACAGAGGAAGCCATGGGGTTATTCTTTCTAGCAGCATGGGTGATGCTTTCTGGGTCATTAGCTTTCTAAGAAAACTGTGAAGCAGTCTAGTCTGTGGCCTTGTGGGGGCATCATTTTCCAGGGTTTTTGGGTCCCACTTATTCTATAAGTGAGATGGTACCTGTAATCCCTGATATTGCATACTGACCTAAGCCAAGCAGGTTCTGTGGATGTGCTGGTTTAAGAAAAGGACTTGCTGTGAGCATTTAAGGAGGGCACCAACATTAAGGCACCATGAACACTCATAAATAACCAGAATACCAGCAGATATGCATGTATGTATGCGCCTACATGAGTAGATGCCAACATTCTGACTATGCACTATTTTATAACATGGTGCCTAAATGTGTTGGTATGTATTTTGAAGGTGGGTGTCCCCACCTAAACCTGCCTTCCTCATCTACCTTCCTTGTAATCTTGGCGTATTGTTAACTCCTCTCCCTTTTCATGCATACAGTTCAAACTTCTTTTACTTACCTACAAATATTCATTCTGCATCTCCTCATTACCTCTGCTCTGTTCTCTCTATCTCTACACCCCTCCTCAGGAATCCCACTCATTCTGTATGTCACTCTTACTGGTGCTGATCTCCACTGCCTGGTTTCTGTTCAAAGATTTTGAAAGTCTTCAGAAGGGAACAAACATTATGCACCTAGGAAAGTCAGGCTGTTTTCTGGCAACTGTGAGGCAGAGGACCTAAGTACATTAGGGGGATTACTTTGCACAACCTTTGCCAAGTAGCTTAGATGGAAAACTACAAGACATAGTGAGAAAGGAAAAGATATGCAGCTAATGCAAAAATAAAAGTACTTAGTGTTACTGCAGGGTGGAAATTATCCAGACGGCTTGTCCCAGCTTTTATGGCAACATCTAACATTCCCAGTGCCTGGAGCTCTGTCCATGAAAGAGCTACTTGCCTGAAAGCAGCCTTGTGAATGATGTTCGCCTGTTTAGCTTCCACTTTTTCAGGTTTCTTTGTTTTCTGCAATCATTGTTGGAAATGGCATTTAACTTTCATTTAGCAGCTTGGTTTCTCATTTTGTGCTCCTGATTGATTGATTCCTATGTGGGTCCTGAGGGCTATACTGAGTATATCTTGGAAGTTGCACTTTAATACATCTGATTTAAGACATACTGTTTGTACTGTCAGGAGTCTTATAGGAGTTCCAGAGTGCTAAAGGGAAAATGGTGCTCTGGTTCTCAACCCAGTCCTTGGGCCACATCCAGCCAATCATATTTTCAGGCTATCCGCAATAAATATTCATGAGATGGATCTGCAGGAGCCTGGCATTGGAAGCCCCAACAGTTACAGCTTTGACCACAAGCGTGATACTGCTTGATACCATTTCAGTATTTATTATAACCTGAAAACAAACTAACGCATAAAAATTGTGCTTTTTCGCTTGCCAATAATATTGTGCACTCTTATCCTGATAGTGCACCATCACACATGAGCAAACCACCATGCATGTGTGAATAGCATGTGCATATGCATACTATCAGGAAATGTGTACGTTCTCATTCAAAAAAACTACACACTATTCAACCTACCAAGTCTTCCACTTTCAGCAGTTGACTTCCACTTTTGTGAGTCATCTCCAACACCCCGCAGAGGAGCCGGGATCTTCTGCTGAGTCACCTCCCCTTCCAGTGGCAGCAGGAGAGGCTTTCCTAGAATGTCATCTCCTACTGCTGCTGACCCCATGGTAGCAGGAAATGACATTATAGGAAGGACTTTCTTGCTGCCACTGGAAGAGGGAGGCTACTGCTGGTGCTGCTGTGGGCGGGGCTGGGGTAGAGTTATGGGCAGGGCAGGGCAGGCCCAAAATCACCCACATAGGAGGTTGGCCCCCATGGCAGCTCTAGTACTCAGATGATGATGATGAAAAAATGACCAAACACAAAGAATCAAAATAAACATTTTTGGAACGACATGGGGCATGACATGAAATGAATATTTTCTGACTGCTCATCCCCAGTGTCTGCCTGTTAAGTCATGTTTAATGGTGCTACAAGAACAGTCAAATTGAAGCAAGAAGACAGGCTTTTCCTAGTTGATGCCACTTCCTATTACATGTCTATGTTATTATATATTGTTGACATGTATTTCAGTAAGATAAAAGCTGTGCTTCTAGGTTCAATTCCCACTGCAGCGCCTTGTGACTCTGGGCAAGTCACTTAACCCTCCATTGCCCCAGGTAGAAATAAGTACCTGTATATACTATGTAAACCGCTTTGAATGTAGTTGCAAAAACCACTGAAAGGCAGTATATCAAGTCCCATTCCCTTTCCCATCTTGGTGTGGGAATCAAGCCTATGTGTTCTGCATGGACATGCACAACCCTTACTACTGGGCTGCTCCTAATTAGTCTTTCTTAATTCATGTACATAGATAGATACCAATGTGGTTTACATGTTTCACAGACCTTTGACAAATTTGGCAGTAATCCAAAAACAAGTTTCTATCTTTTATCTTCCAGTCCATCCAGGACCTTCATGAATCTAGTCTCATGTTTTTCTTGCCAAATAGTATCAAATCATTTTAGGTAAGCTAATGTTTCAAGAAAATTGACGCCTTATTTCACAGAGAATAGAAATATGGTAGAAATGCTAAGAATTCTTGAGATACCTTTTCAAACTGATAATGCTCAAATGACTAGACTAAAGTAGTCTTTTGTTATCTATCTGTATCTCTGGAGATTTGACTGTATTCATTATAATGATTAAATAGTGATCTGAATATATAAAAAAAGACCATAATCCAATTAAAGGAAGATTTGTGAGCCCTATAAATGCACTATGGGGATAATATTTTCATTTTCTGTATAAAAAGCATGTTTATACTCAGAAAATGCAAATTATATAATTGAATTGGGGTATACACATTTAAAAGGTAGGTATATAGAAAGATAGAATCAAATTTAAGTGATATACTCACAGTCATTCCCATGGGCATAAACTTGGGGAAGCAGAGTAGAATCATGATGAGATATGCACATAGATACACCTGCAGATAATTCTGTATATCTATTTTATAAACACACCTAGGGGCCCTTTCACTAAAGTGTGTTAGACGCTGGCCAATGGTGTAGCTAGGACTGAATGGGCCCCAGGTGGAAAAATTAAGATGTCCCCTCCCCTTCAAACCTCCAGTCAACAATCCCTGCAAAAAGCAAACACATTCCAGAAAGTGGTGTGGTAGCCACATTAATCCACTTTTAAAGGTAAGAAATAGAAATAAAACAAAACCTAGAAAAGAAAATAAGATGATCCATTTTTATTAGACTAACAACATTTTGGGCTAGGTTCTATATATGGCACCAAAAAATTGGCACTGAAAAACATGAGTGCTAAGGGTTATTTTATAAACGACGCTCCGAGTTGTGCATCTTTTATGGAATAGTATTTGGTGCCAGAATCTGTGCTGAATTGTAGGTGTAAAGATTTACACCAAATAAAACGGGTGTAAATCCTTGTGCCTAAACTAGGTGCAGATTGGCCTTATTCTGTAACACTGCATGCAATTTCAAGAAATGCCCTTGGCCCACTCATGTCCCTGCATCGGATCCATGAGGAAAAATTTACACACGCAACTTTACAGAATAGTGACTATAAAGATACGTGCATTTGATTCACAGCAGGTAGGGCACCATGGCACTAGCAGACATGAACTTCCATGAACTTCTGCTGCAAATGCACGCCTTGTTAAAAAAGAGTGTGTACTCTTTCAGAAGAGCGTGTACTCTTAACAACACAGATGTATACACCTCGGCGACCTTGCACATATTTTCAAAAAGAAGCCACTGCAACCCACGGTGACTTAAATATTGTTGTTGTAAATTAAGTCAACCTGTGTTAGGGCCCTTTATGTCATGTTAGGGAGCAAATAACACAACTTGGCGTGTGGCAATCCAGAACTACCGCCAGGCTGCTGCAGGAGCCCAGCAGTATTTTCCATCACCAGTGTGTGCCATTTCCGGCGCTTCAAAAATATTTTCTATTTTTGTAGTGACAGTGCTTACCCAGCGGTAATCAAGCAGCGCTATTTGTGCTGCCAATTAAGAACATAAGAATAGCCATACTGGGTCAGACCAATGGTCCGTCTAGCCCAGTATCCTGTTTTCCAGTGGCCAAGCCAGGTACAAGTACCTGGCAGAAATCCAAATTGCGGCAACACTCCATACTACAAATCCCAGGGCAAGCAGTTGCTTCCCATGTCTGTCTCAATAGCAGGTTAAGGACTTTTCCTCTATGAATTTGTCCAACCCTTTTTTAACCCCAGTTCCAGAGCTTAACTATTCGTTGAGTGAAAAAATACTTCCTCCTGTTTGTTTTAAAAGTATTTCCATGTAACTTCCTTGAGTATACCCGTGTCTTTGTACTTTTGGAACGAGTAAAAAAATCAATTTACTTGTACTCATTCTACAGCACTCAGGACTTTATAGACCTCAATCATATCTCCCCCCAGCCGTCTCTTTTCCAAGCTGAAGAGCCCTAACCTCTTTAGCCTTTCCTCATACGAGAGGAGTTCCATCCCCTTTATCATTTTAGTCGTTCTTCTTTGAACCTTTTCTAATTCTGCTATATTTTTTTGAGATATGGCGACCAGCACTGAATGCAAAACTCAAGGTGTGGACGCACCATTGAGCGATACAATGGCATTATAATATTTTTGGTCTTATTCACCATCTGTTTCCTAATAATTCCTAGCATCCTGTTTGCTTTTTTGGCCGCCACCGCACACTGAGCAGAACCAGGTTACTGCCTGGTTAGCACAGGAGCAGTAATTGTTCTCTCCCAAAAATGACTGTACTGTAAGTGGTTCACTTACCACATGGTAATTTCTTTTCGGGAAACAAAGACAGACTTTTAACTACTGCGATAAAAGTGGGCCTCAGCGCATAGCAAAAACACTTGCTGATGCTAGCACAGGCCTCCTTTTACTGCAGCTTAGTGTAAGGACCCCTTAATGCACTGTACTTACTGCATGATAACTGAATAACGCAATAAGGGGGTCATTTACAAAGGTGCAGCAGCATTTTAGCGCACATTAAATACTAGAGACACCCATAGGAATATATGGGCACCTCTAGCATTTAGTGCACGCTGAAAATGCTAGTGTGCCTTTGTAAAAGGCTTACTTAGAGATCCTTTTACAAAGGTGCACTGAAAAATGGCTTGCTGTAGTGTAGGCGTGGGTTTTGGGTGCGCATCAATCCATTTTTTTAGCACACCTGTAAAAACGTTATTTTTAAATTGCCGCATGTCAATTTTGGGTCTGAGACCTTACTGACAGCCATTGACCTAGCAGTAAAGACTCACGCGGTAACCGGGTGGTAATGACCTACGCGCGCCAAATGCTACTTGGTGTGCATCCGTTACGCGCGCCCAAAAATAAAAAATATTTTTCAGACTTGCGTATCGGACGTGAACCAAAAATGAAATTATCGCAAGAGCCATGTGGTAGTCAGGCGGTAACTCCATTTTGGCATGTGTTGGGTGCGCGTAGACACCTATGCGGCTTAGTAAAAGGACCCCTTAGTGCAGGACCATTTACCACCTCCTAAATAGGAGTCGCTAAGTGGTTCCATGTTAACTGCTACCTCAATACCCTCACTAAGAGAACTTTTAACATGGGATCTGTATTGAAAAATGCAGGGAATGCCATCAATAGGTGCCTCATTGAATTTGCTTCTACTGCACATTCAGGTTTCCGTATATGAGTTTTCAGCACTTTAAGTGTTGTTTCTTTTTGCCAGTCAATTATTGGACCTCTTGCGGTTTTATTTAAGGCATTATTATATTCTGACTGTGTAGGAAGTATCATTATGAATTAAAATATAAAGCCAGTATATTTAGTCCATTTGGATGCACATACATGTGGAGGCAGCGTCCCATCTATTTAGGGCGCTGTGTAACTTCATAGATCTACCCAGTTTTTTCTTTTATATACAAATAATAATCTTCATTCAGCATTCTAAAAAAGTGTTGAGTTTATAACTTTTACATACAAGTAACCAAGTACTTAGCTTTTCAGCAGCAATTTTTGCAAACGAATCAAACCTCTGCCTGGTGAAGATTCTGATGATCCCCATGTATAAAAAAAAATTTTGTCTTGATGTACTCTTGAAAATAGACTGAATATGTGAATTTAGACTTATAAATTATAATGGGATATAATTATAGGATATATGGAATAATCCCCAAATCATAAAATTAGGTCTCTTTAATGTGATTTATCATACATGTGGAGGGGCATTTTCATTATGATGTCTAAATCTGATTTTGGGGCATTTTGTGAAAAACATCTGAAAATCCAATTGCTAACATGGCCATTTTCAAACCATGGACATTTCCTAGTCTTTTTTGTGCACAGTGCGTCCATCTTTTGGGGAAAAAAATCCAAGGGAAAAATGCACAAAAACAAGCCATTTGGATGTATGAGGGGCCAGCATTCTTAGTAGATTGGCCACACAGACATCCCCGCCACAGAGCAGTGGGGCACCCTAGGAGGCACTGCATTGAACTTCAAAAAGGTCCCAGATACATACAGTATCTTACCATTAGCCCTTTATATTGTACAGCGAGCCCTCCAAAACTCACCAAAAATCCACTGTACTGAAATATACAAATGTGCAATAGCCCTTATGGTTGCAGTTGGCACCTATATGTATGTAAGTAGGTATTTAATGTTTTATGGAGGGCTTACATGTTTCACCACAAGTGTACCAGTTAAAGTGAGATATGGGCCTGGGTTCCTTTCTTTACAACCCATTGCACCAACTACTTGACTATTCCTGGGACATGCTTTCTGCTGTAATAGGAATGGCCATTATATCTGAAGCTGTCATAGAGCCTGGTATGTACTGTCACTGTTGTATCTTAGGGGATCAGTGACCACTTGGGGAGTGAGGGGTTGTGCCTTAATCCTTCTAGTAGTCATTTAGGGCACCTTTTGGTCACTTAGTTGTGATTGAAACAGGTTTAGACAAAATCGTCTTAATATTGACCCTAGACTTTTTCATTTTGTCCCATTATTGCATAAAAATGTCTATTTTTGGTGCTGCCCATGTACCACTCAACACACGCCCCCCCCCCCCCAACATGCCCCAAATCGGGGTGTTGAAAATTGTAACTTGAGAGAAAAACGTCCTTCTGCCCCCTTATGACATTTTTGGGACTTTTATTGTTTTAAAAATGAGTCCCATATTGTTGTTCTGTTTTTTCCTTCTTTTAAGAAGTTCTTTAATAATTGAACTTAAAAATTTTATGGTGATAGCCTTCCTGTCATTTTTGTAGAAGTAGAGTCCTGTACACACATCTACTCTTTGGGTACAAGTTTCTTTTTCTTTGAACTTTTTCCATTTTCAATTTATATGAATATGTTAACATCTATTCTATCTATAAAACTTGCTGTTCTGATTTTCCATATTTATTTATCATATTTATACATATTAATGTTGCCATTATAACAAATATAGGCTCATTTTTAAACTGTCTTTATGTAATTGTACTAATTTTATTGCCTGTGTGGGTTCCTCTCTTCAAAATAATTTTAACATTACTATGTTGCTTTTCAATTTTAATATTTTGAATTTGAATTTATTGCTATATGTTTATTTTATGATGTCTGATTAAATGCATAATTGTGCTTTTGATTTACTTTATTTCTATGTATCATTATATTTTAGATATCCAACCCTTGATGCAGGTGCACTTGCTGAATCAAAGCCGTGTCACAACAATTTTTAATAAAACCTGGTGATCATATACTGCCTCTCTGGGTTGGTTCTGCTTTTTTGTTTGATTGGTTGCTACTACAGGACTTTTTCCTTCTTTTCCTTTTCTTCCTCAACATTCTGACCTGGACATTCCATTTCCCATGTGAAGTTTCATTGCATTCCATTTAATATTTATGCATAAAATAATAATGAGCTAGTCTTTGGGACTTCCAGCATCCTCATCCAGACAATTTTATTTGCTTCCTCTTTCTCAGAGTTTATCAAATCATTCTCAGGTCTAATTCCAACCAGTAACAAATTTCATATTCAAGGTCTGGCAATCAAAAAGGCAGGACTAGAAGATCTGAGTGCAAATTTCAAGAATGGTACAACCAGCAAACATTGATCCAGAGAATGGAGAGCCCTACAAGGATAACATGTCAAGTAATATGAAAGTTGCAATGGCTACAAAACCCACACAGCTTTAAATATTATAGCAGTCATATTAAAATTTGCCCACCATTCAACAGAAAGATGGTGTAATATGATCAATGGAAGCAATGGCTGCATAGTTTAAGACCTGTCAACAATTAAGTGCCACCTTCAGGACCATTTACAAAGCCTCAATCAACAGGATGTAATCCTGAACTACACAGCATAGTAATCATCCTGTGCAGAATCCATACCTTTTAACCCCCCCCCCCCCCCTCCACACACACACATACCCTCAGATTACCTATTTGCTGTTGGATTTAAATGATAAATCAGCATTCAACCCAAGTAGCAGACCTTTCTAAATAATGGGACAACTTGATTAGCAACTGTAACAGCATTTGGAATAACTACAGCATTTTGATGAATCACAAGTAGGTCAGTTATATTCAAAGTCAAACAAACAATCCAAAGGGAGTGTAAGGGTTAAATTCACAGCTTCTATACACAAAAGCAACAGCATACATGGGAAAAGAAATCCTCAATTTTCCAATCACTTCAGAAAGGGAGCATGAATATAAATTAAACAAGAATGCAGACAAGGAGTAAACTCTGTGAAACCCCATCACTACCCCATGGAATCCAGAACCACCCCAAGATTCCATCATCAATTCTTACTGCTGTCTATGTGACAGGTATTATCGGAACCCTTTAAGTCCTGTGTACCCAGTCACATAGCCCTCCCATATTTGAATTAAGACGAAGTGTTGAACAGTACCAAAGGCTGCAGAAATATCCAAGACAGCTATTGTGATAATTTCTTTAGTCTCCAATTCCATTAGTAATACGTTCCAAACCGATGCTAGTGAGAACTGAGTACCGAATCCAACCTTGAACCCTAATTAGACGTCATCAAGTATTTTCTAATCATCAGGACATTCTTGGAATTGTTGAAATACTGCCCACTCAATTACCTTCACCAACAACTGCAAGCTGGAAATGGGATGAGAATTATGTTCACTCCACTATATATATATACTCTCTGCTCTGGAAACAGCACAGGTCGTAATAAATTGTGCAAAGGCCCCTTTACATACACACCTACAGTTCTTTGTTTTCAATATATCTTTCCATTAGCCATGGCAACTTACTACTGTCACTGAGAGCCTCAGTAGCGGGTTATTGTCATTCTTAGTCTGAAATATTATTTATTGATATCTCTGATGCACCGAACCATTTACTTTCTTAATAATTCAAAGGCCAGCTCTAGACTATTTACTGCACTCAGTTTAAAAAATTTCCATCAATAGAGGAGTCTTCCAAAAATAGATGGGAGTCAGCAGAGCCTTTGGAGACTTAGGAGAAACAGACAGCAACATTTGCAACCACCTTGAGATCTGCCACTGAAGTAACAAATATTTAGAGCTTATTTAGGTTGTTCTTCCTTTCTTTGTCCGTGAGAAAAGACTGAGAAATCCAGGCTCCACTGGATGGATTATTTGATAAAACTCTAGTTTTGTTCTGATGTATACACATTTTTCTTGTTTTTAGATTAAACAACACAAGTAAATTCATACTTGTGCACATCTTATATGTATACTAGAGCAAATGTAACATGTGCTACATCTACTCTAAAAATGTTAGCATACAAGAGCGCAGGGCCGGTCTTAGGCAGAGGCGACCGAGGCGGCCGCATAGGGCCCCGCGCCTAAGGGGGCCCCGCGCGGCGTGCCTCGCCGACCACGCTCGTCTGCCCTCCACCCATGTCCCGCGACGCGAGTCTCCTCGTTCCCCTGCTGCTCCCCCTCCCTCCAGCCACCTGAGACATCTCCCGTCTTACCCCCCCGCCCCGCCAAACGACCCTCTTCTGTCGCCCGCACCTCACCTGACCTGACCCAGCATTTTAAAAAACCCTCCAAGCGGCGGTGCCGGTGCCTCGCGTCTGAGGGAAGAAAACTCGCTTCGTCGTTGGCCGGCCTTCCCTCAAGTCCCGCCCTCTGATGTAACTTACGCAAGGGCGGGACTTGAGGGAAGGCCGGCCAACGACGAAGCGAGTTTTCTTCCCTCAGACGCGAGGCACCGGCACCGCCGCTTGGAGGGTTTTTTAAAATGCTGGGTCGGGTCAGGTGAGGTGCGGGCGACAGAAGAGGGTCGTTTGGCGGGTCGGGGAGGGGGGGAGGTCAGACGGGAGATGTCTCAGGTGGCTGGAGGGAGGGGGAGCAGCAGGGGAACGAGGAGACTCGCATCGCGGGACATGGGTGGAGGGCAGGGGGTTACTGGACATAGGTGGATGGCAGTTGGCAAGGGGGGCAGGAGGGTCGCTGGACATGGGGTGGATGGAGGGGAGGAGGGCTTCTGGACATAGGGGGAGGGCAGGGGCACAGGAGGGTCACTGGACATGGGTGGATGGCAGGGGAGGGCATAGGGGATGGGGGGTTGCTGGACATGGATGGCAGGGGGGACAGGAGGGTCGCTGGACATGGGTGGATGGTAGGGGAGGGGGTTTCTGGACATAGGTGGATGGCAGGGAGGACAGGAGGGGCGCTGGACATGGGTGGGTGGCAGGGGAGGGGGTTTCTGGACATAGGTGGATGGCAGGGGAGGGCAGGGGCACAGGAGGGTCGCTGGACATGGGTGGATGGCAGGGGAAGGCATAGGGGACGGGGGGTTGCTGGACATGGATGGCAGGGGGGACAGGAGGGTCGTTGGACATGGGTGGATGGCAGGGGAGGGGGTTTCTGGACATAGGTGGATGGCAGGGAGGACAGGAGGGGCGCTGGACGGGTGGGTGGCAGGGGAGGGGGGTTTCTGGACATAGGTGGATGGCAGGGGAGGGCAGGGGGCACAGGAGGGTCGCTGGACATGGGTGGATGGCAGGGGAGGGCATAGGGGACGGGGGGTTGCTGGACATGGATGGCAGGGGGACAGGAGGGTCGCTGGACATGGGTGGATGGCAGGGGAGGGGGTTACTGGACATAGGTGGAAGGCAGGGGGCACAGGAGGGTCGCTGGAAATGGGTGGATGGAGGGGAGGGGGTCTCTGGACATAGGTGGATGGCAGGGGAGGACAGAGGGGACAGGGGGAGTTGCTGGACATAGATGGATGGCAGGGGGGACAGGAGGGTCGCTGGACATGGGTGGATGGAGGAGAGAGAAGAAATGCTGGACATGGATGGAGGTGAGGGAAGAGTGAGGAAGGAGATGAGGTGAGGGAAAAGGAAGAGAGGAGAAAAAGTGCACATGGATATAGAAAATAGGCAGAAGCTGGATCCACTGGACAGTCAAGTCTGCGGCGGACCCAGCTTTTACTTACGGATGTAGGGCAAGAAATGAAGAAGAAAGGCGGAAAGTAAAGAAATAAATGGAAAGGAAGCCCTCGAAACGGAGTTAAGAGGACAGATAGCAGCACAATCGGATACTGAGCCAGCATGATCAGAAAAACAAAGTCACCAGACAACAAAGGTAGAAAAAACTATTTTATTCAGGATTTATTAATTGGAATATGTTAGTTTTTGGAAATGTGCATCTGTGATATTTTTCATGTAAGTTTTAATTTTTGTAGTATTGCTACATACTGAGTCTGACTTCTTGAGGTAACTTTCCAGTTCAGTATTTTGCATTTATGTGTTTTTCAGGTGTGATCAAGGAAGGTGCAGTATTCTGCTAGCGTATAGTTTGCAGCCCTTTTTGTTTGTTTTTTTTCACTAGGTTGTGCACTGGTGTTTTAGAGCCCGGTGTAATTACAGTTGCCTTTCCACGCCACGCATAAGGTTGTAGCTTGTCCTGTCTTTGGAATTAGTGCTGTTTATGGTTTGTTAAGGTTATGAGTGTGTGTTTGCACACGTTTGTGTATAGTGTTTTGCAGTGGAGAGATTGTGTGTTGGCCTTACTAAGGTGGCACCAAACATCGGAAAGGGTGTAGAGCCTAAATCATGACACACTCTCTCTAAAAGGGTGTTTTGTGGCTCTACATGAGAATTGTGATATTATGATCCCTTGCTAGCTTCATATTGTTGATAATCTGCATTTTCCGTATGGCTGGTATATTGGTGTATAAGGTATTAATTCTGACTTTTTTTTTTTACTTATTTTTTTCTGTGTGTTGTCAGACAATTATGGATGACAGAGTCGGAGTCTTCTTGAGTCAGAGAGTTGTGGTATATATTTTTAAACAATTTTAATACCTTGGTGGTCTATATGTTTTTATATTGTACATTATATTTTACATATCACTTAATTTTATTGTATATCTTTTCATTTCATTTTTATTTTATTGCATATATGGGTTACAGAGTAATAGGGGAATTTGAAAGTACTGAATCTTTTCTTAATATTTTTCCTTTATTCTCCTTTGTTATGAGAATTGGAATTACTAATTGTAGTGGACTTGAACTGAATAATTTCTGGGGAGGGGAGGTTTCATGATAGCATTGTGCTTATTATTTCAATCAGTTTTTTGTACAAGTTTAGCTTCATTTGTCTTTATTTGAAATTTCATAAATAAAAAAATGTTCTAAAAATGGAATAATTTTATCAATGGGGTGGAGCTAGGGTAGGGGCGGGGCTACGGTGGGGCGGGGCTATGGTGGGGGTGGGGCTAGGATGGGGCCCCACCAAATTGGTCTGCATAGGGCCCCGCACTTGCTAAGACCGGCCCTGCAAGAGCGTGTTTAGAAATTATTCAGTGTTTCCGGTATATAATTAGGAGACTGTGCTTTACCTTTCAACTTTAATGGCTGCTCAGCTGAATGCATTCATTTAAAAGTTGATAATTAAATTGAGCAGTTTGAATCTGGGTTAGAATTATAATGCTACTGATTACATTTTCTATTGTTTTTGTAATTATTGGTCACTATTTTGGAAGCCTTACTCATGATGAACATTTGGAAAGCCCGGCATTTATATGTGTAAACAACATGCATATAGATGGCAATCTTGGGGCTTAATTTTCACAAGGATGTCTATTATATGTGGAGGGGCATAATCGAACGAAAACATCTATCTCCATGGGCGTTTATCTCCGAGAACGGGTCCGTGAAGGGGTGGACCGAACCGTATTTTTGAAAAAAATAGACGTCCATGTTTTATTCGACAATTTGGGAGCTGGGCATTTTTGCTTTTCAGCGATAATGGAAAATGAAAGTGCCCAGTTCAAAAACGAATAAATCCAAGGCATTTGTTCATGGGAGGGGCCAGGATTCGTAGTGCACTGGTCCCCCTCACATGCCAGGACACCAACCGGGCACTCTAGGGGGCACTTTTACAAAAACAAAAAAAGGTAAAAGAGCTCCCAGGTGCATAGCACCCTTCCCTTGTGTGTTGAGCCCCCCAAATCCCCCTCAAAACCCACTGGCCACAAGTCTACACGATTACTATAGCCCTAAGGGGTGAAGGGGGGCACCTACATGTGGGTACAGTGGGTTTGGGGGGGGTTGGATGACTAAGCATTAAGCAGCACAATTGTAACAGGTAGGGGGGATGGGCCTGGGTCCACCTGCCTGAAGTCCACTGCACCCCCTAACAACTGCTCCAGGGACCTGCATACTGCTGCCAGGGAGGTGGGTATGACATTTGAGGGTGAAATTAAAAAGTTGTGAAACATCATTTTTTGTGGTGGGAGGGGGTTAGTGACCACTGGAGGAGTCAGGGGAGGTCATCCCCGATTCCCTCTGGTGGTAATCTGGTCATTTAGGGCACTTTTTGGGGCCTTATTCGTGAAAAAACAGGGTCCAGGAAAAGTGCCCTAAATTCTAGCTACAAACGCATACTTTTTTTCCATTATCGGCGAAAGGCGCCCATCTCTGTTCGGGTGATAACCATGCCCCAGTCCTGCCTTCTCCACGCCTCTGACACGCCCCCATCAACTTTGTACGCTTCCGCGATGAAGTGCAGTTGAAAACGTCCAAGTTCGGCTTTCGATTATACCGTGTTATTCGTTTTTGTGAGATAAACGTCCATCTCCCGATTTAAGTCGGAACTTGGGCGTTTTTCTCGTTCGATTATAAGCAGCATAGACTAATTACACGTGGTTTGGGAATGGTCTAGGTGGGTCAAAAAATCTACATGAGTATTCCCCATTTAGAAAAGGAATGTGTGTATATATATATATATATATATATATATATATGACTTACATATTATATACAATTACTTTCTCTGTCCCTAGTGGGATCACAATGCAAGTTCTTTGTACCTGGGGAGATGGACGGTGATGTGACTTTCCCAGGGTCACAAAAAGTGGCAGAGCAGTAGACTAAGAACCAGGGAAGCCAGGGTTCATATATCACTACTGTTCCTTGAAATATTGGACAAGTCACTTTACTTCCTATTCCCTTAGGTATAAACTTAGGGTCTGATATTCAGCCAGTGACAGGCAGTGCTTCTGTTGTCCGCGGCCATTGTTAAACCTGGATGTTCAATACCCATGTGAGCTGAGCTAACAGTCTTTTCAGACTAAATCCTAACCATAGAGGTGCCCGATTCTCACCATACTGCTGTCTGACTTTGGTGCATCATCCATGTGGTGATATATGGATTCCTTCCTACAGGTTGCCCATATCAGCCCTCTTCTGAAGTCACTTCACTGGCTCCCTATCCATTTCCATATACAGTTCAAGCTCCTCTTATTAACCTATAAGTGCATTCACTCTGCTGCCCCTCACTACCTCTCTACCCTCATCTCTCCCTACACTCCTTCCCAAGAACTCCATTCACTAGGCAAATCTCTCCTAATTGCACCCTTCTCCTCCATCGCTAATTCCAGACTCTGTTCCTTTTATCTCGCCACACCTTATGCCTGGAATAGACTTCCTGAGCCATTATGTCAAGCTCCATCCCTGGCCACCTTCAAATCCGGGCTAAAGGCCTACCTGTTTGATGCTGCTTTTAATTCCTAATTTGTCACCTGCTCGTACCTTATCTTGTCTTCCTCTCTTCAATAGTCCCTTTTCCCTATGTATCCTGTCTGTCCTACTCTTATCCATTATTTGTCTTGTCTCTCTGTCCTGATTTAGATTGTAAGCTCTTTTGAGCAGGGACTGTCTTTTCTTCATGTTCAATTGTGAAGCGCTGCATGTGACTGGTAACGCTATAGAAATGATTTGTAGTAGTAGTAGGTTGAGACAGATTCTCAGCATGCTATTCCAGCATGCAGCTGAAGGGTATCAGAAGTTTGTTTACTGTCCCTGCCTGACAAAGGTTACTGGTTTCTCTCAGTGTGATAAGCTGTAAATATTAGCAAGGCTTCTCTGTATAGCTGTAATAAAAAGAGGTGCAGTTCTTAGGAGGGATGGCAAAAACAGCCTGTCTTCTCAGAGAGCTATCAGATTTTTCCTCTGTTCTCTTCCCGTAACAAAACTCTTCTCCCTCTCATCACTAATCCCAGAACCAGCTTTGTGGCAATGGTCCTCAGGTGACTGTCTTGGATCAATCAATTCTCACATTCCTATCTGTCCAGCTGATGAAATGCAGGCCTGGAGAACAATGTGTTCCATGGTTCTTTCAGACATCCTCTCCATCAGTGCCTAGTGAGATGACTAGCAAGGCTTATCTCATTCTTGTATCGGTGTAAAACAGTTTTGTTACCAACTTCACACCAAGACAAAACCCAGATGTTCAGTGTGTCTTTGAACTGGCAGACTAGTGATACAGGAAGCACTGGAGCAGCCATGACAGTTTGGTTCAGTAAAGATGGATCCTGGCCTATGCAGGCCTCAGTGGTACAAAAAGGTGAGACAATACCTACAATACCTCCTTGCAGTTCCATTCTATAGATTTTGTTCACTAAGTTTACAGAATAGCAATTAAGTTCAGTTATGCATATAGCTGAAACCTTGATGCCAATTAACTCCAATCAGCTCCAATTATTAGTTAGTGCCAATCAGCACCTAATTTACCAATTAAATTGCACATATAACTGTCAATATTCTATCTGTATTTGCAATTTTGCATGCTAAGTGCAGAAATGTGTGCATAGGGTTAAAGGGTTTTTACTTGTCTAGCTTATTTCTCTTGAGATTTTAATCCTCCCCAGATATGTTCCGGGACCGGGGCTGTTGAGGGGAGGGGCAGAGGGTTGATGAGTTGATTTCCAAAACCCAAGGTGTACAGTAGTATTTCATCTACTAGTGTGGCCACCTAAATTCCAGTGTAATATTATAGCATAAAGGTTTACTGAAATGACTTAAGCACAGAGAATGTGGCACCTTGTACAGCCCTATGTTAGCAGCCATAATGCAATTTAAAGAAATGAATTAGTAAATCATTGTTCCCTGAAGTTGCCAATTTACCAAGTTCCAGGAGACATACTTTACAGCCAGTCCTGGTTATCAATTGATATCTAAAAACAGGGTAGTACTTGTAGTAATTTATTCTACCCATTGAAATCAATGCTACATGTTCCATAATACATCAGTATAGGGTTACCTAAGTCCAGGAATGACTTAAAATATCTTTCTTGGAACAGAATAACTTGGCAGTTCTGGTTCTCTGTATCTGTCTCTTCAGATCTCTTCTGTTTCTTGCTGGCTTTTCAGGCTGCCTGAGCAGATAGATAATATACTTCCAATCTGATTAAGAATTTCTCTGTATCTGAGTGATCTATTGCTTGATTTGGACCTCTCCATTCCTTTCCATTTTTTCCACATTTTGGGAACCTCCTTAGTCATCTTCTATGGGTTAGTACCAGGCTGGTGGTTCCCTTCCTCTTCTCTTTACCCAAGCATGGTACCAGATGGGTGTTCACTCCTCCTCCTCCTCTTTTGTTGGATGGGTAACTGAGTATCTTGAACTGTGAGACACAAGAGTGACTAAAGTGGCTCCAACATTTAGAGCAACCTCACGACACCACTTCAAATCCCTTTCTTCCAAAGAGAAAAATATGTTAGATGTGTTCTTTACAAGATACACGGAGAACCAGGGTAAGGGGGAGGCCTTCTTCCAGGTCTTAAGCAAGCTCCATGTTTTTTCCATGGAAAGGAATAGTGGCCAAAACCTTCCTTCAAAAACATAATTACAAAAGAGGGAAATCTGTAGCCACTGAGTATGAACAAGAAATTAATCTTTTACTAAAAGCCTAGGAGCAGGTAGTAGACCTCAAACTCAACTACAGAAAAACAGGAGGGAACAGTTCCTACTCTTTCAAAAAACATTCATATAGATACTAGTGGGCTGTCACTAATACAAAGACAAGCATTTCCAGTGAACCCAAGAGTCTGAGATCATCTCCAAAATACCCTAGTATTTATATACCAAGGAATTAATTTATACTTGGGGATAGCTAGAGCACTCACTATTGTTTATAATTTTTAAAATATATATTTATATTGAATAATTCTCCACCAGTTGCCGATTAAAGCAACAAGAGTCACAATTGCCACAAATTAAATATATATTAGATTACATAAACCTGCATTACCAGGTTTAAAGAACAAGAACACTATATATTTAGATTCAAAAGGTTTATTTAAAGTTACAATTATAATACAATTGCAGCGATTAATGTGGCAGCAAGAGGTAAGGGTCTTACAGAGAATCTGCACTTAAAGCCAGGTAGCAGGTCTAGATCAAAAGTTATGTTACTTACAAGTCCTGGTTACAAAGTATGAGCAGCTTGAGGTAAGCACATGGTTAGGAGAGTTCCTCATAGCAGGCAGGTGAGCTGCAGGTCAGGTCCCAAGAAGCTGGCAGGTCCCAAGAGAGTGGCTAGGCTATTTCCAGGCTTTTTATAGTTAGCAGAGAAGCATGGTGGGTGCTTGTCCTGGATCATTTGCTTCCTGGTTTGCACTGGATATTTTGCAAGGCATTATGGTTATTGTAGTCTGTTCACATGATCATATTATAAGTCTTTCCTTTCTGTACATGTCTTGGCATCTTCATGTCTGATAGCTGATGGGAGGGGGCAGGTATACCTCTGATGACAGGCAAATGTTTTGTTTATGGTTTTCCTCTGAGGTCTTTGTTGTCAATAGCTGGAGTTACGCCTTCCCAGACCCTCTGTATGCAATTGTTTTGATGTTGATGAGCCTTCAGGTACCCACCCCAGTCATGCCTCCGTCACCAGTCCTTCAAGTGGGAGGAGAAGGAAGTTTTTTTATCTCTGTGAAGCAGTGCCCTTTTGTCTCTGTTAAGTGTTCCCAAAAGTTTCCCAGGAAAAAGGGAGGGGGGAAGATGGGCTTGAAATGAGAGCCAGTTCCTGCTGCAGTTTCAAATATATTTTTAAAGCTGTATTTTTGTATTGCTATATGTATTTGTATCTGATTCAGCACAATCAACTGACATACTGCTCTATAATTCTGACACCATATTACATATGCACAAAATTAACCCAAGAGATATTAACCCATACATAAAAGCAGCCTCCCATAGGATACTGTGATGGTGACGGTGCAATTTTGGTATAGTATGTGATATCCACCCAAGGCCTCAACCCATTTATCTACACTGATGATGTCACATTATACATCCCATACAAACATGATCTGGCAGAAATCACCAACGAAATCAAGCTAAGCTTAAACATCATGAACTCATGGGCAAATACATTCCAACTAAAACTCAATACAGAAAAAACACACTGTCTCATCATCTCATCCCAATACAATACAGACAAACCCACAAACTTTAACACCCCAGGATACACCCTCCCTGTATCAGACAGCCTGAAAATTCTCAGGGTAACAATCGACCGTAACCTATCACTAGAGACCCAAGCGAAATCCACCATAAAGAAAATGTTTTTCTCAATGTGGAAACTCAAACACGTAAAACCATTCTTCCCGAGGAAATATTTTGTAACCTGATACAGTCCATGGTACTAAGCACACCAGACATCACCGCGGAGACCCAGGCAAAGGTATCGGCCTGCTTATCCGACATTGCTGCCTGGATGTCCAACCGCCACCTGAAACTGAACATGTCCAAGACCGAGCTTATCGTCTTTCCACCAAAACCCACTTCTCCTCTTCCTCCACTTTCTATCTCAGTTGATAACACCCTCATCCTCCCCGTCTCATCTGCCCGCAACCTCGGAGTCATCTTTGACTCCTCTCTCTCCTTCTCTGCGCATATCCAGCAGATAGCCAAGACCTGTCGCTTCTTCTTCTTTAACATCAGCAAAATTCGCCCTTTCCTCTCTGAACACACCACCCGAACTCTCATCCACGCTCTCATTACCTCTCCCCTGGACTACTGCAACTTACTCCTCACCGGCCTCCCACTTAGCCATCTATCCCCCCTTCAGTCTGTTCAGAACTCTGCTGCACGTCTCATATTCCGCCAGAACCGATATACTCATATCACCCCTCTCCTCAGGTCACTTCACTGGCTTCCGATCGGATACCGCATTCAATTCAAGCTTCTCCTTCTTACCTACAAATGCACTCAGTCTGCTGCCCCTCACTACCTCTCTACCCTCATTTCCCCTTACGTTCCCGCCTGTAACCTCCGTTCACAGGATAAATCCCTCCTCTCAGTACCCTTCTCCACCACCGCCAACTCCAGGCTCCGCTCATTCTGCCTCGCCTCACCCTATGCTTGGAACAACCTTCCTGAACCCTTACGCCAAGCCCCCTCCCTGCCCGTCTTCAAGTCTTTGCTTAAATCCCACCTCTTCAATGCTGCGTTCGGCACCTAACCCTTACCGTTCAGTGAATCCAGACTGCCCCAATTTGACTGCCCCTATCGGACCGACCGTTCACTTGTCTATTAGATTGTAAGCTCTTTGAGCAGGGACTGTCTCTCTTTGTTAAATTGTACAGCGCTGCGTAACCCTAGTAGCGCTCTAGAAATGTTAAGTAGTAGTAGTAGATTACTGTAATGGAATCTATGCGGGATGCAAGGATCAAATCATAAAGAAACTTCAGACTGCCCAAAACACAGCAGCCAGGCTTATATTTGGAAAAACACGTTTTGACAGCGTCAAACCACTCAGAGAAAAATTGCACTGGCTATCAATCAAAGAACGTATCACTTTCAAAATCTGCATGACTGTTCATAAAATTATTTACGGCGAGGCACCGGGATACATGACAGACCTCATCAATCTGCCAACCAGAAACACCACGAAATCTGCACGATCATACCTAAACCTCCACTACCCAAGCAGCAAAGGACTCAAATACAAATCCACCTATGCAGCCAGCTTTTCCTACCTAAGCACACAACTATGGAATGCATTGCCAAAAGCAGTAAAAACTACACTCGACCACCTAAATTTTCGGAAAGCACTAAAGACAGACCTGTTCAGAAGAGCATACCCCACCGACCCAACATAAAAATACCTGGTAACCTGTGACACAATGCAACCAAAGACCGTAACGGACATTACGTGACTCTTCTTCCCTCTTTCCCTCTCTAAGTTCCCCCCAACTGTACCTACCATACATGTACCTCATTCTACCACAATATCACTTTGTATTCATTCATTCATACCATGTACTTGTTCAGACCGTAATTGGCTAACGCCGTTAACGGTTATATGTAAGCCACAATGAGCCTGCAAAAGGTGGGAAAATGTGGGATACAAATGTAACAAATAAATAAATAAAATAAATAAATATAAAAAGAATGATAATAGTTTAATATGAGCAGCTACAGAAACAATTTCATTGCCCTTTTTCTTTTTGATATTTAATTTATTACCCAGGAGAAGAAATCACAGTACTAGATGCTTTTGAAGGCTGTAAGTCTCAGTCATGTGTCTCTTTGAAGCAGGAAGTTATCAATGTGTTAAATCAAGTTATTTTACCACATGTAGGGTTAACTTTGCACAGGGTCTCATTGCATAAAATGGTATCCTGACCAAACAGTATCCCACGTTGAAAACTTCTTCCCCCCCCCCCCCCCCCCACCCATTCAAGTTATTTTACAAGTCGTGCTGATTTAGCACAAGATCCCAGTTTAGGCAATGAGACCCTGCGCTAAATAGCACAAATTGTGGTTAAATAACCCATCTTAAAAGCAGCCCACATTGATAACTAGCCCCTTAAATCAGGATACTACTGGGTTTATCACCAGAACTTTCTGATATCTAAGGGGACGTGAAGCGGCATAATCGAACGGAAATGTCTATCTCCATGGGCGTTTATCTCCGAGAACGGGTCCGTGAAGGGGCGGACCGAACTGTATTTTTGCAAAAAATAGACGTCCATGTTTTATTCGACAATTTGTGAGCTGGGCGTTTTTGTTTTTCAGCGATAATGGAAAATGAAAGCGCCCAGCTCAAAAACGAATAACTCCAAGACATTTATTCGTGGGAGGGGCCAGGAGTCGTAGTGCACTGGTCCCCCTCACATGCCAGGACACCAACCTGGCACCCTAGGGGGCACTTCTACAAAAACAAAAAAAAAGGTAAAAGAGCTCCCAGGTGCATAGCACCCTTCCCTTGTGTGTTGAGCCCCCCCAAATCCCCCTCAAAACCCACTGCCCACAAGACTACACCATTACTATAGCCCTAAGGAGTGAAGGGGGGCACCTACATGTGGGTACAGTGGGTTTGGGGGGCAGTTTGGAGGGCTCCCATTTACCAGCACAAGTGTAACAGGTGGGGGGGGGGGAATGGGCCTGGGTCCACCTGCCTGAAGTCCACTGCACCCCCTAATAACTGCTCCAGTGACCTGCATACTGCTGCCAGGGAGGTGGGTATGACATTTGAGAGTGAAAATAAAAAGTTGTGAAACAGCATATTTTGTGGTGGGAGGGGGTTAGTGACCACTGGGGGAGTCAGGGGAGGTCATCCCCGATTCCCTCCAGTGGTCATCTGGTCATTTAGGGCACTTATTGGGGCCTTATTCGTGGAAAAACAGGGTCCAGGAAAAGTGCCCTAAACTCTCGCTACAAACGCATATTTTTTTTCCATTATCGGCGAAAGGCGTCCATCTCTGATCGGCCGATAACCACGCCCCAGTTCCGCCTTCACCACGCCTTCGACACTCCCCCATCAACTTTGTCCACATCCGCGACGGAGTGCAGTTGAAAACGTCCAAATTCGGCTTTCGATTATACCGCTTTATTCGTTTTTGTGAGATAAACGTCTATCTCCCGATTTGGGTCACAATACAGGCGTTTTTCTATTTCGATTATAAGCAGGATAATCATCTGAAGATTTACCTTGGCCAGAAAACAAGAACACACACAGGTTTCTAATTTCCATGCAATTCACATGGACAATGGAACAGGGTAAGCCATGGGACCCATCACCCAACCATCTTTCTATTCTACATGGCATCAGCAACCAGGGATACTGGGGGAGC